>NC_045764.1:51306706-52506706 GCF_008692025.1 Phocoena sinus | reverse complement strand
TCCATACTGTTCTCCATAGTGGCTGTACCAATTCACATTCCCACCAGCAGTACAGGAGTGTTTCCTTTTCTCCACACCCCCTCCAGCAGTTATTGTTTGTAGATTTTTTTGTTGATGGCCGTTCTGACTGGTGTGAGATGATATCTCATTGTAGTTTTGATTTGCATTTCTCTAACGATTAATGATGTTGAGCAGTCTTTCATATGTTTGTTGGCAGTCTGTATATCTTCTTTGGAGAAATGTCTATTTAGGTCTTCTGCCCATTTTTGGATTGGGTTGTTTGTTTTTTTGTTATTGAGCTGCATGTGCTACTTGTAAATTTTGGAAATTAAACCTTTGTCAGTTGCTTCCTTGACAAATATTTTCTCCCATTCTGAGGGATGTCTTTTGGTCGTTATGGCTTCCTTTGCTGTGCAAAAGCATTGAAGTTTCATTAGGTCCCATTTATTTATTTTTGTTTTTATTTCCATTTATCTAGGAGATGGGTCAAAAAGGATCTTGCCGTGACTTAGTCTTAGAGTCTTCTGCCTATGTTTTCCTCTAAGAGTTTGATAGTTTCTGGCCTTACATTTAGGTCTTTAATCCATTTTGAGCTTATTTTTGTGTATGGTGTTAAGGAGTGATCTAATCTCATACTTCTACATGTACCTGTCCAGTTTTCCCAGCACCACTTATTGAAGAAGAGGCTAAACAACCTAATCTTGCACCTAAAGCAATTAGCGAAAGAACTCCAAAGATAGCAGAAGGAAAGAAATCATAAAGATCAGATGAGAAATAAATGAAAAAGAAGTGAAGAAAACGATAGCAAAGATCAATAAAACTAAAAGCTGGTTCTTTGAGAAGATAAAATTGTTAAACCATTAGCCAAACTCATCAAGAAAAAAGGGAGAAGACTCAAATCAATAGAATTATAAACGAAAATGGAGAAGTAAAAACTGACACTGCAGAAATACAAAAGATGAGAGATTACTACAAGCAACTCTATGCCAATAAAATGGACAACCTGGAAGAAATGAACAAATTCTTAGAGGTGCACAACCTGCCAACGCTGAATCAGGAAGAAATAGAAAATATTAACAGAACAATCACAGGCACTGACATTGAAACTTTGATTAAAAATCTTCCAACAAACAAAAGTCCAGTACCAGACGGCTTCACAGGCAACTTTCAAACATTTAGAGAGGAGCTGACACCTATCCTTCTCAAACTCTTCCAACATATAGGGAGGAACACTCCCAAACTCATTCTACGAGGCCACCATCACCCTGATACCAAAAGCAGACAAGGACGCCAGAAAGAAAGAAAACTGCAGGCCAAACGTAAAATACACTACCAAACGTAAAATAGATAGCTAGTGGGAAGCAGGTGCATAGTACAGGGAGATTAGCTCTGTGCTTTGTGACCCCCTAGAGTGGTAGCATAAAGAGGGTGGGAGGGAGCGAGACGTAAGAGAGAAGATATATGGGAACATATGTATTTCACTTTGTTATAAAGCAGAAACTGACACACCATTGTAAAGTATAATATACTCCAATAAAGATGTTTAAAAAAATGCAACTCTGATGTTGAATCGATAGGACATTTGAATGGACAGAATATACATTTTTCTGAATTGCTCATGGAACATTGTCCTAGATCATATCTTGGGTCACAAATCAAGCCTTGGTAAATTTAAGAAAATTGAAATTGTATCATGTATCTCTTCTGACCACAAAACTATGAGATTAGATATCAATTACAGGAAACCATCTGTAAAAGCATGTATGATTACAAATATTCAAGGATTTAAAATAAAATAATGAATTACCAGATGACCAGATGGATAAAAGCCGATGTAGTATATTCAAAAAGAAATTCTAGAGTTAAATGTACAAGAGTCGAATTGAAAAAAATCACTAGATGAGCTTAAGAGCAGATTGAAAAATGGCAGGGGAAAAAAGTCATGTATAACTGAAAACCATCATATAAAATTTATCTAATCAGAAGAAAAGAGGGAATCAAAAGATTTAAAATGAACAGAGACTCAGTGATCTTTGAGACAATATGAAGATGTATAACACAACACCTGGTGTTCCAAAACATGAAAAAATGAGATTAAATAAGTTTTGAAGGAATTAGGTAAAAATACCCAATTTTACTGAAAAATACCTACTTATAGAGTCTGTAGAGATGGCATGGTCAACACTTTTTAAAAAATTAAATTGGACATATATCTATTGTGAAATATTTTTTCATAAAAATACCTGCCAACAGTGTAGACTTTTCAAATTTACAAATCATTTTTACAAAAAGTTTCACAACTTGCTCACTTACAACATGGAGAGCCTGGCATCCTATTTTCACTGAATTGATTAAAGAAACATTTTAAACAAGGTAACTTCATATGACCAAATGTTGAAAAGCCACAGAGCAAGGCTGAAGGCGTTGACTTCTAGTTTATTACCTTGTACACCTACTCAAGCTGTTTATGCTGTGCTGTTTGAGTTATTCTACAACTGGCCTTTGCTGACTGCCAGGCCAGATATGCATTAAACTGTAGCTGGGATGCAAACTGCAAACGTGGTATCTAATGTGTGTGCATCTGTCACGTATACCTGATCCCTGATTAGTACTGCTGGGCAGGTATTTTATAGTACTCCCTTTGAATCACAGAGGTGGAGTGTTAATACGCATATTCTTGTGAGTCTGTTGTCTATGTCACTAGCCTCCCTGTCTGACAGCTCTTGCATGTTCTAATTTCCTGTGGGCTCATCTAGGGGAGAGATAGCCTTAACTTTTTCACATGATAATCATCCAGTTATTTCACTCTTCATTTTAGTAAATTCCATTTCTTTTTCTTGTTTTTCTTTCTAAACTATCCATCACATGTATGACCCTTTCCTAATTTTTTCCACAGTCTTTGATTAAATCTTTAAGTGTTAGCCGACATATATGAAATAGATTGAATCGAGTGTGATTAATTAATCAAAAAATCAATACATTTATGCAAAGCACTTATTGAAAAGCCTAGAATGCTAGGCACAATATTAGGTAATAGGCAAGCAAGATGAGCAAGATACAGTTTTTCTCTTAATGATCACACAGTCTGTTCAGGGAGACATACTGCAAAGACATATGCAATTCTCTGTGAAAAGCAGAAGAGTAAGATACATAGAAGGTACGGGAATAGTGAAACTACATATTATCAGATCTGTCTGGGGTACTACGAAACCGTTTGCCTCAGAAAAAGTGGTATTCCAGCTGAGTCTTCAAGAAAAAGAGTTTACAAGTTGCATAGAGAAGGAGAAGACAAGAAGTGGTTTATCTGGGCAGAAGAAAAGTGTGAGATGACGAACTGACGGAAAGTATAGGGGACTGAAAACTGTATTTTCATTAAAAATATATTTAAGAGGGAAAAATGTCAAGCAGTACGAGAATAACTGAATAAACTGGAAGATATCAACTTAGTTCAGTTATTTTAATGTTAATGTGAAGACTATAATAAAACATTTTATGGAACTGTTGCTTACAAAAATAAATTACAATTAAATGTATTCTATTTATACAATGTCAAGAAGCAGTCACATAAAAATAAAACACTGTGTCGGAAGGGAGGGATTCTGTGTGGCCCCTTTCACAACCTGGTATGTGTCCCCTGTGCAGGCATAACCACAGTGCTGACCATGACCACACTCAGCACCATAGCCAGGAAATCCTTGCCTCGTGTTTCCTATGTGACAGCCATGGACCTCTTCGTGACCGTTTGCTTCTTATTTGTCTTTGCTGCTTTGATGGAGTATGCTACCCTCAACTACTATTCAAGTTGTAGAAAACCAGCTAGCACTAAGAAAAAGACATCGGTGAGTTCCAGTAGCAAAGATTTTCTGGGAGGATAGTTTGAGGTAAATGATTCTTATTCATAGAATCTTATATAATATGATACAAATAGTTTAAGAAGTCTTCAAAAAACAGGTATTCCAAAGATATGAATGTGACATTCAAACACTCTTCACCTTCACCTACCAGTGGCGTGGACTAATGTGATCATACTTTAAAGATTACTCTTTACCAGTGATTTGTGATGCAGATTTCCATAGTAGTTTTCTAAATACCGTTTCTGATTTCCTTGTAGTTACTGTATCCAGATTCCTCAAGATGGATTCATGAACGCTTAAGCCTACAAGCCCCCTCCGTACGTATAGCATTGCAAGTGCAAATATTACTGAAAACTCTGGATAAACTACAATAGAAAGATATTATTTTTTACACATGCACTTATTGGAGGCCAATGAATAATGCATGTACTCCCTTCAAAAATGTACTTAATTCTTTAAAATATGTCCAATTAAGAAAATTTGGAAAATAAAGGGAAAAAAATCACTCTTTCTCCCCCCCCCCGGTAAAAGTGTATACTATATACATTCCTTTAACTCAAAAATAATTATAAATACATTTCTGGGTCAAAATATTTATTTATAGGATCATCTTAATAATTGTACCATATGTTCATGATTGACGCACAATCTTGGCTGGACAAAGGGCTAATCCACACTTTTTCATTTTTAAATATATTTTTATCATTACAGTTCTGTACATACTTGTAACTGTTAGTCTAAATTCCTAGACGCAGAATGGCTCTGCCAAAGATTGCACAAGTTTTGCCAAAATACATTCCACCAGTACATGTATCAACTCATTTATCCTCACAACACCCATTCTACTGAAAGGACGCCGAGATGTTGAAAACATAGGGCCACTTAAATATTGAGTAAGGCTTCACAATTTAAACAAAAATTATTTATTTAATTATTAATGTGCTTGAATATTGATAGTATGGATTAATGTAAGAACTTATTGAAAACTATGTCTTTAAATCATTGATGTGCGCTACCACTTTTATCATATAAAAATTTTTACATATAAGTATTTCTATTCCTTTATACATGTGAACTCAGAAATTGACAATAATTTATGCCTAAGCATACACCACAATTGCTGCTGATCAGCACCTTATGTTCAGTGCATTTCAGACAATTTTCATCAGCATTTTCTTCAAGTGTGTATCACTGTAGTTCTGACAGAAGGTAAGGCCATTTTTACACAGTGAACATATAGTTCTGGCCATCAAGTGTTGCCAAATAACAACGCATTGAAAAGTAAGGTGAACGCGTGGGAGCGAGGGATGCTGAATAACAGAAATATCAGAACGAATAGGCTGAGGCCGGAGAGCACATTATATCTTCCTCCATTCTCAGCCTTCACACTGCCAGAGTGCTCGGAGTGGAGAAAGAAATATTGACATCATTGGTGTCGAAATGATACTGTCAAAAGAAAGAATAACTAGAAGCTAGAAGAATTTATTTTTCTTAAGCAGGAAAGTGTAATGACACTGAAGAAAGTCATAGAAAAACAATTTACAGACAGAAAAATCTCCAGGCTATGTGCAAAGACGCAGTCAGAGAAAACTTCAACAGAAGTTCAGAAGAAAGAGGAAGGGGGAGTTAGCTGACAATGTCTTCAACTCTATTCTGAAAGAGCCACATGTTAGTTTAGTTGAGAGGCCACTACCTCCGAAAAGGAAAAGCAGAGATGAGCAACTTCTCTGCGATGAGGGTCAGCAGCAGGCTCCACTGATGACCACACACTGCTTTGGGGCAAGTTGTCCAAATAACTGTGCCACGATTTCCCAGCCCATAATATGCAAGGCTAGTCCACTCTGGATGTGCAGTAGTACCTGCTGCCAGGAAACAGCGGTTCCGAGAAAGTCACACTGCTGCAATATACAAACAGGTGAAACAGGAATGAGTCGGGAAGAACCTAGCTGGACTGAAGATGTCCTTGGAGACTCGTTAATTAAAGTATCTATTTTATTTTCCTCTAAGAATTTTATAGTGTCAAGCTTTATATTTAAGTCTATAATCGATTTTGAGTTTATTTTTGTGTATGGTGTTAAGAAGTGTTCTAATTTCATTCTTTTACTTGTAGCTGTCTAGTTTTCTCAGCACCACTTATTGAAGAGGCTGTCTTTTCTCCATTGTATATTCTTGCCTCCATTATCAAAGATAAGGTGACCTCGTGAGAGTGAGTTCATCTTTGAGCTTTCTATCCTGTTCCAATTCATCTAGTTTTGTTTTTGTGCCAGTAACATACTGTCTTAATTAGTGTAGCTATGTAGTATGTCTAAAGTCAGGGACGCTGATTCCTCCAGCTCCTTTTTTTCTCAGGATTGCTTTGGCTATTCGTAGCCTTTTGTGTTGCGATACAAATTGTGAACTTTAAAATACTAGTTCTGTGGAAAATGTCATGGATAGTTTGATAGGGATTGCATTGAACGTGTAGATTGCTTTGGGTAGTACATTTTTCACATTGTTCATTCTTCCAACATAAGAACATGATATATATCTCTCCATCTGTTTGTATCGTCTTTAATTTCTTTCAACAGTGTCATAGATTTCGACATACAGATCTTTTGTCTCCTTAGGACAGTTTATTCCTAGAAATTTTATTCTTTTTGTTGCAGTGGTAAATGGGAATGGTTCCTCAATTTCTCTTTCAGATTTTTCGTCATTAGTATATAGGAATTCAAGCGATTTCTGTGCATTAATTTTATATCCTGTTATTTTACCAAATTCAATGATTAGCTCTAGCAGTTTTCTGATAGCATCTTTAGGGTACTCCAGGTGTTGTATCATGTCTTCTGCAAACAGTGACAGTTTTACCACTTGTTTTCGATTGCGATTCCATTTATTTCTTTTTCTCCAATTGCCGTGGCTAAAACTTCCAAAATGCTGTTGAATAATAACAGTAGGAGTAGGCAAATTTTTTTCCCGAGCTTAGGGGAAATGCTTTTAGTTTTTCACCATTGAGGATGATGTGGGTTTGTCATATATGGACTTTATTATGTTGAGGTAGGTTCCCTCTACGTCTACCTTCTGGAGAGTCTTTTCATAAATGGGTTTTGAATTATGTCAAAAGCTTTGAAAACTCTATTACAGAAATCACAGAACTATCCTTTCTGACCAACCTCCTAGTGAAATGGAAATAAAAACACAGGTAAACAAGTGGGACCTAAGAAGCTTAAAATCTTTTGCCTAGCAAACTATAGATATATGAAAAACAACCCTCAAATGAAGCAACTGATAAAGGATTAATCTCCAAAATGCAGCGTAATTTCAAAAAACAATCCAAAAATGGGCAGAAGAGCTAAATAGACATTTCTCCAAAGAGGATATACAGAGTGCTAACAAACTCATGAAAGGATGATAAACATCAGTAATCATTAGAGAAATGCAAATCAAAACTACAAGTTTTCACCTCACACCAGTCAGAATGGACATCACACAAAAAACTACAAATAAATGCTGCGAAGGTGAAAAGTGAACACTTTGGCACTCGGTTGGAAAGTAAATTGATACGGCCACTAAGAAGAACAGTATGGAGGGTCCTTTAAAACCAAAACAGTACTACCATATGATGCTGCAATCCCACTACTGGGCATATACCTTGAGAAAACCATAATTCAAAATAGAGACATGTACCTCAATGTTCATTGCAGCACTATTTATAATAGCCAGGTCATGGAAGTAAGCTAAGTGTCCATCGACAGATGAATGGATAAAGAAGATATGACAATATGTACAATGGATTAGTCATAAAGTGAAACAATAGTCCTTTGTAGTGAGGTGGCTGGACCCACAGTCTGTCATACAGAGTGAAGTAAGTCATAAAGAGAGAAAAACATACCGTATGCTAACACATATATGTGGAATCAAAAAACATTCTGAACCTAGTGGCAGGACAAGAATAAAGACGCAGACCTAGAGAATAAACTTGAGTACACGAGGAGGAACAAGGGTAATCTGGGACAAAGTGAGAGAGTAACATTGACATATACACACTACCAATTGTAAAATAGACAGCTAGTGGGAAGCAGCCACATAGCACAGGGAGATCAGCTCGGTGCTGTGTGACCACCTAGAGAGGTGGGATAGGGAGGGTGAGGGGCAGTTTTGTCCCAGATATCTTATTGTTTTTAGCCTGGGACCTCCTTGAGCACACTCTGACTCTCTAGTGAGCTCTTTCCATGCAGAGGCTTCTGATGTCCATTTTGAGTCAGCTCCTTCTGTTGGGCCCGCCGGCCTGTAATTGCTGAGCTTCTCTGTGTGACCCTACACAGGTACAAAGTGTTGAAGAAATATGATGAAAATCTGGCTGAACACTGTCAAAATTCTTGTGCCATTTTTAATAAAGGCAGATATTTTCCAACTGTAGTTTGTTGGAAAGATACTAATACTTCAAACTGACCCAGGAATCTGTTTTTTAGCAAACCTTCAGGTGATATGTACACCCTCTCAGGGAGAGGGAGGATATGTATCCACATTATAACCTAACTTAGAGCAAAATTTTCATTTCTGCCCATTGCCTAGAATTGTTGATGAAAGTAGACAGCTGCACCATGATGCTCCTGTCTGGCTATTGGCTTGTGCCCAGTAGGACGAGGACATCTTGATTAAGGTCGGTCCTCACACACAATCACTTCGCAATTAAAAGGATGTCCCCAAATGCTACCAGTAGTAATACCGAATGCGCTACATCTCTACCTGCTTCTCTGTGGTTTGACTCCACAGAGCTACAAATATATTTAATCAAACTATTCTCATTTATGTGAGACTGTAAATTGTCCTGTCTCCTTATGTACTCCATACTGACTTCCAACATCAGGAGGAGAGCTTGTGAAGTAGAAAATATAACATTCCAATTGTACACAGATTGTGGCTATCTAGAGATGACAAGCAATATCTGGTATCCACACATTGAAAACTCATTTTTCACCTGAATTGCATGGAACAAGAAGATTCTCTCATCATCTCTATACACTTTTTAAAAATACTGTTTAATAATTAAAAAAAAAGAACTTTACTTCTCCACACTTTATTATATGTATTTTTTAACATTTGCGGAATTTTGTGTGTGTGTGTGTGTGTGTGTGTGTGTGTGTGTGTGTGTGTGTGTGTGTACTCCAAATCAGAAGAGAAGTAGGTAGAACAGGGACTTGAAATTGCAAATACACATTTGAAAATAGGCTTATTCTCCCTTATCAGTAACCCAAGAAATACAAGACTTGCAAACTTCACTGTAGTTTTTCTTCCATTAAATTTGCAAAGACTGAACTTTTCAGAGCAGGAATGAGGGTGGGCATAAGGCATGGCACAGTCCTCTTTATTTATTGCACAGCCATAACCTGTACTTATTGCTTGATACACCTTAGGCTGTTCTTGACATCTCATGTTGATATTTGTGTTGTTCTTGTCGCCAGCAGAACTATTCCCTCCTTGATATGAGTCCACCACCACCGGCAATGGTTACCCTAAACAATTCCATGTACTGGCAGGAATTTGAAGACACCTGTGTTTATGAGTGTCTGGATGGGAAAGACTGTCAGAGCTTCTTCTGCTGCTATGAAGAATGTAAATCAGGATCTTGGAGAAAAGGGCGTATTCACATAGACATCTTGGAACTAGACTCATATTCTCGGGTCTTTTTCCCTACATCGTTCCTGCTCTTCAACTTGGTGTATTGGGTGGGATATCTGTATCTCTAAATTTTCCTCCTGGTGAAAAATGAAGAGTGTTAGGTTTCCTTCTAAAGTTTGGCCCTACCCAGACCAATAGTGATCAATTGGAGTAGCAAGGAAAGATACTACTCAGTTTATCTGAAATTATGTAATACCTTTGAGCAGCGTAGGAGTATGTGGCAAATATTTCTATTATGTATTCCAGGCTCACACACACATGCAGGTTAATTGAGTTTTAAAGTGATATTCTTGCTAATCCTTACTGAATCTGTAATGTGGTGATATATTTTCTGGATATTGGAAGCAGCTGAGAATTTTCCTTGTGAAGAAATCTGTGAAACCTACAAGCAAATATCTGAGAAGCTCTCTTAGGCCCGGCCCCTTTCTGTATCTTTTCTTTGCAACCCTTGGCAACACCGGTGTCCATGTATGCGAAGTCACTGCTGGCCAAGATACACTCTACTGATCTCAGCGCCCAGGCAATCTGAGTTCAAGTGTGAACTGCAGTGAGTTACCACCCAGTTTCCTCTCTCTGTGGCCTCTTTGCTCTGGCACCATCTTCACTAGTTGGCATTCTTTTATCTAATAACTTCACCCTAGGCTTGGGAAGGATGTATATGCATCATCCACACGTTTTCAGTTGAGAAAAAACGAATTTTCAAAATTCTCATGTAGCTAAAGTCAAAGATGGTTATCTTTGAACACCAGTAGTTCAACATTTTACCTTGAGTTGTGTTGTACTAGACGAAGGTGAACCCCACAGTACATGCTATTGTGGGTTCAATGATTATCTTGCAAAGATGGGTATGCAGCATTCACAAGCCATTGTTTTGAAATTGTTTTCCAGTGTGTGAAAGAAATGTAGATAGAATTTTTAAAAAATTTTCTAAGTGAATATCGTTTCAAGTGAAATCAACTTTAGAAGCAAAAAATGAGTAATGACTATCATCAATGATACATTTTGAAGAAAAAATTATTTTATACTTTGAAATATGGTTATGTAGCAAGATTCCAAAGGAAAAAAAAAAACCTTGAAATTATTACTCTTTTGATATTTTTATAACACAAAGCCAAGTTGCTTCTTGATGTTAGTTCTTTGTTATAACTGGATGCTAGTGTGTACTTCACATGACTCTTCAGAAGCTTTCCACCATTGATAGGAAAAGAAAAAGTCCTACCGGTAGGTTAACACATAAATATCTGTTGGCATTATTAAAAATTTCGTACTAATTGTGTTTTTCATCGTTCTCATTCAGAAAACTGTATTTGTTTTATTGGAAATTAAATTTTATTTTAATAATATATTTGGACATATATTACTCAGAAAAAAGATAAAAAACATTATGAAGATATAGAAAAGTGCTAATTTCATACACTTTACTGAATGCAGACGATACACAGAAGAGATGAGTGGAAGAGACCAGAAAAAGTTGAAATTAGTCTATTTGTATAAACACAGTTTAGTGTCAAGTGAATGCAGATATACTGATATTTATCATGCAGTTTTCAAGGATGTCTATATAATGTGAGATAGTTTCTTCCCGTCAACTCCCTTCCTGCCATTTGATGTTTTAGTTGCTACATAGGCCACAAGCCAATTGGCTTTTATTTAGAGAATCCAATTTAAAACATAAAATAACAATGAGTATTTGTAGAGAAACAATTTGAACTTATTGGTCTAAATGAAATTGCTCTTCAATTGGAGAATTTCACCTATTAGCAGTCACACCCTGTCCCTAATACATCAACCTCACACTCACCCACAGAGGAGGGCTCTGGAGGTGTCCTGACCACATTCCACACAAGAAGGGCAGCCCAAGTTGTTCTTCAAACACAGTTCCCTACTTTATAACTTCTAACAGCATGAAGACTTTCAATCTATTATTTCTTAAAAGAAATTCTGGAGGAGACAGAATTTGCCAGTGAAATTTTGGGGAAGAAAAGTAAAAGCATTTTTATAACATATATTTAGTCCTATTATACCTTTAAAAATGTTTACTGATGCCTTTCGTTTCAAGGCCATTCAATATTTAAGCATAATTGGCAACTCTTATGAAATTATATGTATAGCATCATCTCTGTTTTCTGAATCCAACATTCTCTCCTCCCCAACCTCAGTCATTCTACTGACCTATACACACCAGTGTACTAGTGTTTATATACATATAAGTATGAAATTTCATCTTCAATTTCTTTCTGTAAAAAGAAAAAAGTGAATGACTCAGGATAAGCATAATTGGATGTAAATGTACAATGAAATGTTTGCTATTAGAATTGAGAACCTGATCACATTAAAAATATTCAGAGAAGTGCATGTAAATAAGAGGGAAAGTACCAGATGGTGAACACACTGTAAATGTAAAATTCACCATTTTCTGTTGAAGCCCCCTTCTAATTGCCCAAAACCGAGGAAATGTGTAATCTGTACATTTTTTCCTCAAATATGCCTGTAGGGACCTTCAGGTTCACACAGTTTAGCAGTTACCACTGCATTGAATAATCACATCCGAAGAGCCAAAAAATAAAAGTTCGGGCTAAATGACAAACCCCTTCTCATATTCCTTGGTGATTTATGTTTTACTATAAAAAAAGGTTTCTATTATTATGGGGAGAAAACACGTATATGTTGAGAAAATAAGAAAACACCTCAGTCAGTCATAGCTCTGGAAATATAAAACCATGCTTTTACAATAAAATGTCTGATAATCTTTGAAGACTGGACAGGGCATTTCCTCTCCCTTTAAAAATTTCTTGTGATTACAAATTAGCAATTCCAGGATATAAGCCTGGCCTTCTTCTATTCAGGTCAAAATGGAGAATGTTTCCTACTTTTTTTCAAAATGTCCTCTAGTTAAAGGATGCTTTGGTTTTTAATGTGAACAAAACATCTTACTTTGCTCACATAAACAGTAAAATTTTTATATCCGTGCTAAGAATATAGCTGAACATACATTAACAAGTCTGCAGTGTTTTGAGTTAACCAAGTTGTTTTTTTTTTTTTTTTTTTTTTTTTTTTATTTTTTGCGGTACACGGACCTCTCACTGTTGTGGCCTCTCCAATTGCGGAGCACAGGCTCCAGACGCGCAGGCTCAGCGGTCATGGTTCATGGGCCTAGCTGCTCCGTGGCATGTGAGACCTTCCCGGACTGCGGCAAGAACCCGTGTCCCCTGCATTGGCAGGCGGACTCTCAACCACTGCGCCACCAGGGAAGCCCAACCAAGTTGATTTATAAATTGTATTATATAGGAAATTGAACTAGAAGATAATTAGGAAGACAAAAGACAAGCATGCACACTCACATACATAAAGCAACACTATATGAATGTACATTCAGGTAATGGGAGGGAAATGTAAATCATTTTGATTGTGTTATTCAGATAGTCACCTACCTCCACCACGTCATTTTTTTTGCACTTGTAAACACAACACAAAGTTTTCCCAGCCCAATGGGCTACTCTACAACGTGAGGGTGATAGTGGTTTTTGCAGGGAAGGATGGTCTTCTATCAATAAAACTGCTGAACAATTTGTGTAGGATGGAGAGAGTGAAGACTGAGTGCCAATAATGAAATCCTCCAGACTCAGAAAGTGGCTGCTAGATTTTCTTCTTTTCTAGTTATTTGGATTCTATTTTTCCCACTAATCAGTTTTCCACAAAATACAATACTAAAGTTCTCATTTTCCATTAAAAAGTAGAGGAACTTACTGTCAGACTGATTTTCAGCCACAAATGATGAGTGCTTTGATTTAGTATTTATTACAACAGGGTTTTTCATGTGCTATTCATGTTTACAACAGGAAAGTTTTGGGCTGTCAGCTTTGTCAGCTGACAGACGAAAGCCCCTCAATACACAGAACTGCATTTCAGTCACTTCGATGAGATCCGACCACCCTATTACCTAACAGTTCTAGTCAACTCGTCTACCAATCAGCTTACTGCCTCATTTATTGAGTTCGTGCCCTGTTTCGAGCAGGAGGGCTCGCGAAGCTTACAGAAAGGTTAATAAAAAAAAAAAGAGGGGCTTCCCTCGTGGCGCTGTAATTGAGAGTCCGCCTGCTGATGCAGTGGATGCGGGTTCATGCCCCAGTCTGGAAAGATCCTACATGCCGCAGAGCGCCTGGGCCCCAGAGCCTGTGTATCTGGAGCCTGTGCTCCGCAACGGGAGAGGACACAACAGTGAGAGACCCGCATAGCACAAAAAAAACAAAAAAGAGAAAAGGCTTCAGTTTGAAGTGACTTTCAATGTAATTAAAAGATAGAAAATTCATTATTTGCTGACTACATTTTAAAATTGGCAGTAGAATATGATAGGATTTTAGAAGAAATAAAATATGCTACATCAGCAGAAGAAATAAAATGCTACATCAGCATTGTCATCATTATCATCATCATCACCACCAACAACAAAACCGTCAACATCATTTATGTCCTTTTTCATGTTCCATGCTAGTCTTTAGCTATTCCTTCAGCAGAAAGGTTTATGTCTTTTCCAAACCATAACAAAATTAGAACATAAAAATGGAAAAGTTTGATTTCACTTTAAATATAAAATATGCAGATCATAGTTCAAAATTTTGGTCGCCTAAAACATTTACAGAGCGTCTCTTTGTCCCAGAAGTCCTGTCTACACTGCCTCAAATCAGAATTTAGAGTGATTCTTTAGGAAAATATTCCATCTAATTTTTCTTTGGTTGCTTTTTGGCTTTTACTGTTTTTTGTTGCTGCTTTTACCTCATTTGGCTTTTTAATTCCTTCTCATGAAGTTAAATTTAAATTGGCTAAGAGCTCTTTTCCCAAAGAACGCTCTGTGTACACCTCAGATTTTGTTAGCCCATGAAGAATATCAATATGCTTATTACACAGTTGAGGTCTAACAAGTCTGATATACCTTGGAATTTTTACTTTTGGATAGAAATAGATACAGGTAAAATATATTGATGAAATTTACAGTATTATACATTAACTCTTTAGAATAACTCTTATTAAAACATTTAAAAGAATACTTTCAATCATTCTTGACCTTCAAAATGATTAGTTTTGTGCTAGTGAACCATGTTTACACACATATGTATGTGCAACTACATGATATGTTTTTCTTTACAAGCTGCTCCTGGATTACATGAAATATTCATTCTTCACAAATGCATTCTCTCTGGAAGATTCTAGAGAGCAACATTCAGGGATTACGCCTGGGGTGTCTTGTGAAGAGTAAGAGGCCATCTTGTGTTTACATGCAGTGATGTGTGAACTTGTGTCCCCATTACAGTGGTAAAACTGGAAAAACTTATTAGCCTGTGTATTACTGTAATTGTATTACCCCAAACATAGTTGAAACAAAAAGGAGCACACTTTCTTAACAATAGCATATTAGCTTAACCATTTTAAGGAAAAAAGAGACAGAAGAACTGACAATATATTTCCTGGAAGAGTGGGACCACATTCTTTCTTTAAAAAGAAAAGTTTAATACCTGATCAGAAGTTGTTTTGGAGTCCAAACAAACCTGCAGTCTACTAAGATCATCACTTTTTCACTAGGGTGCACCTGAGTGATTCTTTGGTCGTTTGTGCATTGTGGTCTATTTTAACTGATAAGCCAAAAGTAGTCAAGATGTAGGTTGCATATAGCCACTGTAGCGCCTGATTAGGACACAGCTTTCATGTATAATGTGAGAAAGCACCAGGTCTAGTGTGAACTGTGCCACGTGTAAGAGCCATAGTGTGCAATCTTCTCTGTTTGAATCTTGCGTGTAAACAGTCGGGGCCCTAAGAGATGCCTCAGGCAGAATGGGAGAAAAGATGCACATGTCTGCTCTCTTCCTGTGTGGAATCTTTCCTGCCTGTGAATTCATCTCCTCCAAGTGGGAGGAGGAAGGGAGATGGATATCAGAATCTGAGAGCCTCTAGGAGTCTGCATTGAGTGCTCAGTGTAGAGGAGCCTGACCCAGGGAGGGGAGGCGCCCTGGACAAATGTGTGTGCTGGTCCCTTTCTAGGGAAGTGGGCTGAGCGGTCAGGTCAGGGTCTCCGCCCTCATCAAGTGGTTTCACACAGTCCTTGCTCTACTGTCTTCCTGTGAGGGACTGGAGGTTCTGACTCTTGGTCCCATGTCCTGCTGTTCTCCTCCTCTATGTCAAGGACGTGACTCCCTGCTAGCTGGGCAGCTCGTGGTGTCCTAGTGAAAAGCAGGCACTCCGTGCCTAATGTGCCTTGGCGACACGGACAGCGCTGCGCCCCGCTTCATTGGTCTGATCCCCGCTGTGCCCTGCTCTGGGCGGGCTGGGCCGCCCTCTGTATTTGTATTTGGATTCCTACATTTGTACTTCTAATGTAAATAAATACACATGTTGGCAGAAATATTTGAACTAAGAGTAGATGTCTTCTGGTTGTGGGTTGCCAAACAAGAGGCCTGGAAAGGGGACCGCTAAGACCCTTCAGGCCCACATGGGGGTCCTTGCACACCAAGGGGGTTATAACACCAACTGCTCCTCTCAGAAACTCACCCTTGTGCTAGTCCTACCCAGAGGAAGATTCTGCAAATGTTAAGAGAAGGAATGTTACAAGTGACTTATGTTCAAGGTATGTGCCCTTTTCCTCCACTCCTGCTAGAGCCCAGAAAGAGACCCCCCCACACTCTGAACAAGCCACCCCTCCCGCACCCATGGAGGGCATGAAACCCGGCTCCAACCAAGCCAAGGAGGGCTTCACCTGCAGTTCAGGCATAGGTTAGTGTGGGCAGGGCTCCGGTTTACTGCTCCAACACCATGCATGCATGGGGGAGAATTGACTACCTGCAAGTCTGAATAGCCGCTCCTGAGTAAGGTCTGCAGCCCGACACTAAAGTAAAAGCCTGCGTTCGCCAACAGGACTGCAAACCAATGGCAACTGCCACCAGGAAGGAAAGACAGATTTTACATTCTGCTTGGGTCAATTTGAACGGAGCACATTTTACTGAAAACAGACATCAGGTTCCCTAGCTCATCTATTATGACTTCAGCAAGACAAACCGTTTGCTCCTGGATAGGTACTGGAGGAATGATGGGTAGGGTGGGCTATGAGACATATTCTTCCACCTCTGCCAGCTTCCACTTCTGCTCCAAGACGTAACGTAGGCTCCTGAACTTTGCATTAGGTTTTCAGATGTCAATTGGACTGCTCACAAGTATCTGTTTTGATACTTTTAACAATTACCTCTTGGATTACTTCGATCTATGTTTGAATGCCGGTAAACATTTCAAGTTCATTAATTCCTTCCTCTTACCAGAATTGTCAAGTTTTCCCTGGTCTGTCACCAAAGTTGCAGGCCCCTTCGCTGGTAAATTACAATAGCAGCTGTCCTTTAGAGAGGACTATGTGCTAAGAACTTTACGTGCGCTGTATCAGTCAGTACTTCTCTGTGAAGGAAGTACTGTTGTTGTCGCCTTTTGACTGATAAGAAAGCTGAGGCTTGCCCAATGTTAGAGACCTAGGAAAAATGAAGAATAATATTTTAAATGCTGGAAATACGGCTTTAAACACTTCAGAACTCGTGTGCTTAGCCACTACATTCTGCAGTGCCTTGGAAACCTTGACCTTATGGAGTGAATATCTGAGACAATTATTTTTACTATGGCCATTTACTTTTTATTAATTAAAACAAATTTTGTTTGGAAAATAATATTTCTTTCAGAAGACCATGGAATGTAAATTGGTACAGCTACTATGGAGAACTTTAAGTAGTTTCCTTAAGAAACAAATAATAGAGCTAACATAAGATCCAGCAATCCCACTCCTGGATATATATCTGGAGAAAAATGGTTCAAAAGGATACATGCACCCCAATGTTCATTTCAGCACTGTTTATACAATAGCCAAGACATGGAAACAACTCTAATGTCCATCAACTGATAAATGGATAAAGATGTGGTACATATATACAATGGAATAGTAGCCATTAAAATGAATGCAATAATGCCATTTGCAGCAATATCGATAGATCTGGAGATTATCATACTAAGTGAAGTAAACCAGACAAATACCACTATCATATGATATTTGTTATGTGTGGAATATAAAAAAATAATACAAATGAACTTATTTACAAAACAGAAGCAGAATCACAGAGTAGGAGAATGCGTTTATTGTTACTGGGGATGAAAAGTGGGGTGGAGGGATAGACTGGGAGTTTGGGATTGACAGGTACACACTACTATGTTTAAAATAGGTAACCGACAAGAAACTGCTGTATAGCAAGAGGAACTCTGCTCAATATATTGTAATAACCTAAATGGGAAAAGAATTTGAAAAAAATGGATACATGTATATGTAAAAAATAAAAAGTAAAATGGAAAAAAATTTTAAAATAATATTAAAAGGACAACTAAACAATGTGCTAAAATGTCAAAGTGAGGTCAGCAGTGTTCAGTAGAGATCCACAGAAATCAATGACAGTTACTCTCTACTGAAAAGTAATATATAAAACTTTGCCTCACTTGATTACTTGTAAATTAAAAACAGAGTTTATGCTCCGACCCTGAGTGTACTGGTTGCAGAGCAGGAATTCTAAGTAAAAGGAACCTTCATGAAGTCTCATGCTTTGGGACCTTAAGGCTTGGAGTGGCATGTTTGAACCTCCAACCTCACATCAAACTAGCTTCTCTGTTCTAAAAACTGCTCAAGGACTCACCCTGGGCCAGTAGTCTCTCTAGTGATGCTCTTCTCATTGTTTTGGGTCTAACACAAAGTCACCTCCAAGCACAGCCCAGAAGGAGAATGTCAGGTTCTATTCCCCAGTGAGTTTGCAGACACACTTGAGAGACTGCAACTTCTTGAATATTTGTATTCACAGGAGTCTGTAAAGCTTGGTGGGGAGTTACCTTAAGGATATTGGAACCAGAAAAGACCAGCTATAAGACTGGGCTGACTGCAATTTATAAATGAAGGGGTTAAACATTACCAGCAATTTGTTTTAAAGCTTAACAATGAAAGTTTAAGTAAAATGACTTGAAACCTGGATTCATAGTAGTCTTCAGCCAAAGACATTGGGACGCTGGCACTTCCCTGATAAACCAGAAAGAAAAGGCCCAAGTCTTTAAGAGGTGGAAATGGAGTGGGTTTACCATGTGTAACTAATCCATTCACCATTTAGCCACAAGCAGGGACTCTCAAGGATATTACCCTCACCAAGAGACTAGAAAGGTCTCAGCTAGAGACTTACAGCGTCCATGGAAGCTCAGTAGAGACTGCAAACAATGGTGGGAGATGCCGCCATGAACCTTAACTCTTGGAGTAAGTGGCCTGACTTAACTTACAGAGGCAGTAGATTCAATGGCCACGGTAAGCCCTAGGAATGCAAGATAAATCAGAGCAATCTGATCCACAGCTTCTGAGACAAAGGCTAATAGATCCCAAGGTCTGTAGCAATGATACAGAGGCAAAGCCTATGAAGACTCTGCTTATACCAGATTATATAAAACGGGTCAGGGTGTTGTAGCACATGTTGACATAATGGGGGCTCATGGACTCTTATTTTGGCCACAGGTTTAAGACAATACATAGACTCAGAGCCCCTTTATTGAGCAGGTCCCTTTGAAAGGAGGGGTCTTGTCTATATTGCAATTCTCAAGTATTTCCCAAAGGAAAGGAGCTATTCACCAGAGTGACTGTGCCCAGCGGAAAGGAAAATAATCTGAATTTCTGGAGTAATTCCATTCTGGCTAGAATTTTTTTAATTCCCTGGATATACAAAATGACAAGACGGTCTAAGGTCAGAGGGTGATATGGAAGTTAGGGACTAAGCAGTCTGTTTACCTATGTTCGTCTTCCAGGAGCCCAGAAGAATGATTGGATTTCTCTTTGATTCTTATCCCTGGACTCGGTAAACTCAAGTGTTTTCTGTCATAATATATCCAACCTGGGGGGACCCTAATCTCTCGATAGCCTGTAGGGCATTGGGTTAGTCCTTCTGAGTGGCAGAAGATGCTTTATTACAGAGCCTGAAGTGCAATGTGTGTCTTGTGACCCAGCAGAGCCAATGGTACTTAAAGTATCTGTTTAAATATGGATGGCTTCTTTGACAAGCTGTAGTGGGAGAATCCCCACGTAGAAATCCTGAGTTTTGAAACAGAAACGTGTTCTTTTGTTCACAACCCATCTCCAGTCTCATAGATTCTTGGCTTCCTAGTGTGCCTAGAGAGATGTAGTGTCTGATTTGGGCTGCTATTAAAGATACATGGCCTGATATATCCTTCAAGAACGGAGATTCTATACACCAAGCCTGAGTAGGGCTGGAACGTATAAGCATTTTGCATGAGTAAGGGATGTAGACTCCATGGCATCAAGTCCACATGCAAAATAACATAAAAGCAGAGATGCAGGACATCCATGAGCTCAACAAAGTGGACTTTCCCTCACCAGAATTGACTTGCCACTAATGAGCACCGCTCTGCTACCAATGGGAGCCAACCGTATTTCTCAATGTGGCACCATTTCCTTAGGGATACTGACAGGTTCATTACTGCAAAGCCTTGCATCCTTGAGTTGGCAGCGAGTTGTTCTTCCTTTTCTTTGGAATAGATAAGGATTTCAGATGTGAATTTGCCTTTCCTGTCAGCGTGGCCAAGCACATTACATTCCTTAATCATTGCCATGAGAGCTCACACTGTATTACCTCGGCTTTTCAAGCCAATTCAACTTGCCAGGACTTCAGAGGTTCTCACAGATGTCTTTACGGGTTTATAAATCAGTACGTTTTATTGGTGGTGAATGTTTTAATAGTAGTGGTATAATAGTATGATATAATCAGTGGGGTACAAACACCTCACAAGACTCCAGCCAGATAGGTCACAATTTAAAAATAAGTCTGGTCCTAATTCATTGAGGACCAACGGAATAGAAATAAAAGGGGAAAAAAGAAATAATAATTGAGCATGTAAACAAAGGCTGGACGCTCATCTTTTATCTGATCTGTCCCTCTCAACTTCTTCAGCCATACTTTGAATAAAAAATAAATCTCCTCACCTTACAGATACAATACAGAAGAGAAAAACCACACAACTGGGTGAATCAGTAAACGTGGGTCAACTGCATACACCTGACCTGAGAAGAAGCAACATTTGCCATTTTAAAAACAAGATGCGAAATAATACAGATCACCTGCAGACAGAAAGTAATTCTAAAAAGAATTTCACTTCTACACATTTTTCTCTGGTGAAAAGAATTGAATAAACCAAACAAGGCAGAAAAATCCAAGGCTGAGGAGAATAATTTCCCATAAAAATAAAGGCCTTGTTAAGGATGGAAAGTTAAAAAAGGTCATCTCCAAACCATGCTTTCGTTCCATCTCAAAGACAATTTTGCCAAATTTCTCATTTCCGTAACTTGGTTGCTGATAATCAAGACATCATGGGGCTCTCCGGCTAAATGTTCCTAAATGCTCCCTCTGCAGGTTTGATTTATTAGGCCTGCAGTAGGACCCAATTTTCACAGTACACCTTTGTGAAACATTTATTGGAAGGGAATATAAGAGGTGGAAACTGGGGGGAGAGGTGAGAGCTGAGCGAACCTCTTTTAGTCACTCCATAAGAATACAGATCCATAAGTTAATTAGGTATATATTTGCGGCTAAGTACTCTGAAATTAGATTGAAGTAGCAAATTTTCTCTGCAAGCCAAATGGTCCTAGAATTAAGCAGTTTGGCCTCGGATGCTGTATTCACCAAAGGAGACTAATACAACAAACTCTGAAATCTCAACTGTTTCCCATAATCAGATCTTTCTCACATCCCAGCTTGGATGAGTGAGCAGAGGGATCTAGCTCCACTCAAAATTTTTTCTCTTGTGTAGCTCTACTCTTCCACTTTTCCAGCAGATGGATAAGAGAGAGTGTGGCTCATGGGTAGAAGATGTTAAAGCAGCATGCATTCTGTTAAGCATGGCCAGGGAGCATGGCAACTCCTATCTGAATACACAGGCAGCTAAGAAGTGTCCATGAAGATGAAGGGGAACATGGATACTACCGAGGGAGAGTCAAGTGAACAGGAGCAAAAGGGGGAACCCTTGTGGTTCAAATGTCAGAAAGCAGTATCAGAAAGCCCTGTGGCTGACCAGCAAGTGCAGTCCCCCATGGCCAGCAGCAGCCACAGCGCCTAGACGCTTATTTAGAAATGCAGACTGTGTAGGGTCCATCACAGACATACTGAAATAAATCTGCATTTATACGGTCCTTAAACTATGAGAGGCACTGGCTGCTCTTGCCATTCAAAATTGTCTCCAAATAATCTTATAGTAACTAAGATTAGTTGGAAATGAGAAATCCAATTTTATTAAACTTTCTCAGATATCGCCACACACATCATCTCAAATTAAACAGCAATTAAAATAACTATTGCATGTGTGACAAGATGGACATTTCAAATTCAAACGTGTTCATTCTTATATATTTCTAGAGTTCTGAGTCCTAAGAATTATATATAAAATCGTATAAGAGCACCAAAGTACTTAAACATCAGAACTCACACAAAATTACCCTAATCTATAGATAGTTGAGACTATGTTAGATAAAGTCCAGATCAAATACGAGCTCTTCACCCATACCAATACAGCTGAGAAGCCCAAGCAACAACTGCTACATTGACACTCCCCTGGACAAACCCCCAGGGTTACAGAAAGATATGAACATACTATGCAGTATTCTAGAGAAAATGCACCTTCTTCCAATAGTATGGCTGCAAGTGGCATATACCCGAGGCCCTTGGTACCATAGACTGTTGTAAAACATTAATTTCATTTTCTCTCCAAATTTAAAGATTGGACCAAACTAAGGCAATTAGGTAAAATTACCAAACACAGAATTTGGAAATACTGAATTCATTCACTCACTGAGATGTTCTATAAAGTTGTCCTGTAAAAAAAAACCACACACGCACGCATACAAATATGCGCGTGTATGCTTGGGCATATGAGGGCTACACAAGCAAACACACACATATACATCCAGCCTCTAGGCTTAAGAAGAAATGCTTTCTTTCTCTTTGCTTTCAACTTGACTCAGCAGTAGAATTCAAACAAGTGAAACATGAGAACTGCGAAAGAGCTCTGGATCTGTAACTAAGTGCATCCAGATCCCTGAACAAAGAGATTTGACCAAACTCTAGCATGGCTTCTGGAGGTATAAGGCCGTATCCCTAGGATGACTCCAGCTCCACTTAAAATGCCTACCTGAGAAACCTTAACACTGTCAGAATTTGTTTTAGCCAAATATATTTGTACTAGCCAAAACCTGGTAATAGCCAGACAGGCCCCAGTACCCCTCTTAGAGTAGTTAACTTAGAAGGCTTGAAGTTGTAAACCCCTTCTCTGCCCTTTGGACCAAAAGCCTCCTTCACACCACTCAGTAATTCTCACTCAGCACGCCTCTGCCTTTGTCTGAGTAAATTTAAGTTCAGTTCATGATGGACTTTCTTCCCTTCTGCAGTAGTTATTATGAAGTCTATCCTCCCTGCTTTAACTAGTGTTTATCTTCGACAAATCTAACGTAAAATCATCACAAATGTGTCATATTTCAACTTTTTGCTCTAGACCACCTTCATATTGAAATAAATCTTAAGTTCTATAACGGAAATAAAATTAGAAAAAAATTGTAAAGTCTGTTTTTACAAAAGAACAGTGTTGTTTACTAGACTGGAAAAAAGTATTAATCTTAGTGTGTCTAACATAAACTATTGTATTGTACAGGATACAATTCCAGAGGCTTCTCACTGGCCAGAAAAACAATTTAGAATTTGTGCAGCAATACATATTTTTTATGTACTATCTGACAATATGGTCAGATATGTTCATTTTAAAAAGGTGATAAATAGGGCTTCCCTGGTGGCGCAGTGGTTGAGCATCTGCCTGCTAATGAAGGGGACACGGGTTCGAGCCATGATCTGGGAGGATCCCGCATACTGCAGAACTACTAGGCCCGTGAGCCACAGTTACTGAGCCTGCGCGGCTGGAGCCTGTGCTCCGCAACAAGAGAGGCCGCGATAGTGAAAGGCCCGTGCACTGTGATGAAGAGTGGCCCCCGCTTGCCACAACTGGAGAAAGCCCTCGCACAGAAACGAAGACCCAACACAGCAAAAATAA
This sequence comes from Phocoena sinus, assembly GCF_008692025.1. Lineage (NCBI taxonomy): Eukaryota > Metazoa > Chordata > Mammalia > Artiodactyla > Phocoenidae > Phocoena > Phocoena sinus. Next base: position 52,483,052 of record NC_045764.1, on the reverse strand, counting down.
ATAAAATTAATTTTTTTAAAAAAGGGATAAATAACCCTTTTAAAGACTATGTAAAGTCCTTGAAACTTGGAAACTATTTGGTCTCAGACTCTCAGGATTCTCTGTTTTTCTGAGAACTGAAAAACACAACCTAAGGGTTCAGATTTAATTATATTTTTTTGGTAGACTTTCTGAGGACTTCGAGAAAGCCTCTCAAATACCTCTGAGGGACCGCTCCCATGAGGTAAGTGAGCAGCCAGGATACATAGCAGTTTTTGAAACAAAGATCAGTCAACATCAAAAGATTACTGTTAATTAAAGAAAACAAGACATCTTAAGTTAAGGAATTTAGCACTTTCTATGTATGGGAAGATGCAAGCATCTGGATTCATTGAAATCATTCCATTGAATGATGTCCCATCAGCTATATGGGGCCATTATCCTGTTTTTCTCCATTTTGAGTCGCCTATGGTTTCACCATTGGGGACAGCTGTAAAATGATGGCTTGCTGGCTGCAGCATACTTTGTTTACTGATATGGCAGGCAACATTTTTCATTTGCAAAACTTGGGATGAAGATTTAGGATTGAGAAGCAGAGACTATGCTCAAGTAGAAAGATCTGGGTAGGATAGGTCCATGGACACCTTTGCAGCTTGGTGAAAGTACGTGGACAGTTAAGGAGAGTTGGAGGCCAAGCATGGAGATAGTCACACTGCAAAAAGGGAAGGAGTTGTTGGCAACACCTGTCAGTTATGAGACAGCAAGAGCACAACAGTGTAAATATATTAATATTGTGAACTGTACACATAAAAATGATTAAAACGGTAAATATTATTATTTCGATTTTATTGCATTTTTTTAAAGGCAAAAAAACAAGAAATGCTTCCCTGCTTGGTGTTCCACACACCAACTTGGATTATGTTAGAAAGCACGGATGAAAGATCTCTCTCATCTTTATGCAGCTCTCCTAAAAGCACATTTCTTCCTCAAAGGCAGAGAGCAGCACACATTGCCTCAGTCCTGACCCTGTTTCCTCTGCTTTAAGTGTGGTCAGAAGTCAGTCTCTTCTCAGTGTCCACCTAGACCTCTGCACACCCAACAAAGTGCGGAGTGCTGTCACCCGGCATTCACTGTTCTGTAGGCTATGAAGTGCTTGGGAGCACAATTATTTCTTGTGCATCTATTGTCCCCTGAGAATCTCTCAAATTCCTTCATGCAGGTTTGGTCCCACAAATGTGTGTTGAATGCATGATGACTCTCATTTTTTTGCATGAGTGAACTCCTTGCTTGCCCAGGCATGCCCAAACAGTAATAGGATCAAAGCTCAAACCTATTCTTTTTGCCTCCAAATTATAAAATTGATAAATCAAGGCGTAAAATATGTTTATATAGAATGAGGTTATGGCACTTTAAACAAACTCAACTCACAAGTGCATTTAAAACACAATTTGAGGGCTTCCCCGGTGGCGCAGTGGTTGGGAGTCCGCCTGCTGATGCCCCGGTCCGGGAAGAACCCACATGCCACAGAGCGGCTAGGCCTGTGAGCTATGGCCGCTGAGCCTGCGTGTCCAGAGACTGTGCTCCACAACGGGAGAGGACATAACAGTGAGAGGCCCGCGTACCGCAATACAAACAAAAAATTTTTTTTTAAAAACGAAAAAATGGAGTCAATCTTCTCCTACCTGCCACAGTTTTGGTCAGCTAAGTGTATGTAATATTGTAAATCATTTGATGTCATTTCAACAGTCTTAACCTCTACGCCACTAGATTCCATCCTAAGAAACTACTTTGCTCATTCATAAGAAACATCTCCCCATTTGTTGAAGTTTTACCATGAGATTGCAGCAATTCAGTCACATTTTCAGGCTCCGCTTCTGATTTTAGTTCTCTTGCAGTTTCCAGCACATCTTAGTTACCTATTCCAGTGAAGTCACGCATGAAGGTTGCAATTAACTTCCAAACTCTTGTTAATGTTGATATTTTAACCTCCTCCTATGAATTAAGAATGTACTTAATGGTGTCTAGAATGGTGAATCCTTTCCCGAAGGTTTTCAATTTGCTTTTCCCAGGTCCATCAGAAGAATCACCATTTATGACCGTTATAGCATTTTTGAAATGTATTTGTTGAATAAAAGACCTGAAAGTCAGTATGACTCTTCAATACATGGGCTGCAGAAAAAAATGAGGACAGTCTCAGAGACCTCTGGGACAACATTAAAACACACGAACATTCATCTAAAGAGGATGCCAGAAGAAGAGAAAGGGAAAGCCTGAGGGATTTTTTAAAAGAGATTATAGGTGAAAACTTTCCTAACATGGGAAAAGAAACAGGCAAGAAAAACCAAAGGAGGAAATGCCAAGAAACAGTATTCAAACAGACAAAAATTAAAGATACAAAAAAAATATTAAAAGCAGCAAGGGAAAATCAACAAATAACTTACAAGGGAATCTCCATAAGGCTATCAGCTGATTTCTCAGCAGAAACTCTGAGACCAGAGGAGTGGAATGACATATTTAAAGTGATGAAAAGGAAAAAACTACAGCAGAGAACATGCAATCCAGCAAGGCTCTTATTCATATTTGATGGAGAAATTGAAGGTTTTACATTCAAAAGCTAAGAGAATTCAGCACCACCAAACCAGCCTTAGGACTAATACTAAAAGAACTTCTCTAAGAGGGGGGGAAAAAAGAAAAAAGGTCACAACTACAGACAAGAAAATGGCTAACACGCTGGTAAAGGTAAATAGAAACTAGTAGTAGGAAACAATCCCAACACAAATATGATATCAAAATCAGCAACTATGGGAGAGTACAGGAAATGAGAATTGTATTTGAAATTAAGAGACCAGCAACATAAAACAACATTGTACGCATACAGATTGTTATGGCGAAACTTCATGGGAACTACAGACCAAATGTGCACAATAGATACATACACAAAAAAGAAAAAACTCAAACACAACACTAAGGATAGTCATCAAACCATAAGAAGAGAACAAAACAAGAACGAAAGAAGACTGATACAAGCAAATCCAAAACAAGAGAACAGCGATAGAAACATAATAACCTTAATTGTAAATGCTCCAACCAAAAGACATGAACTGCCTGAATGGATACAAAAAGAGGACCCATACATGTGCTGTCTACAAGAGACCCACTTCAGACCTAGGGATACTCACAGACTAAAAGTGAGGGTGTGGAAACAGATATTCCATGCAAATGGAAATCAAAAGAAAGCTGGAGTAGCAATACTAATAGCAGACAAAGTATACTTTAAATATTGACAGTTATAAGAGACGAGGAAGGACACTACAAAATGATCAAGGGATCAATCCAACAAGAAAATATAACAGTTGTAAATATGTACCCAACATGGAAGCACCTCAATATATAAGACAAATACCGCCATAAAAAAAAATTAACAGTACCACAATAACAGGGGTGGACGTTAACATACACTTACACCAGAGGACAAAACAGCCAGACAGAAAAGCAATAAGAAAACCTTAAATGACACATTAGACCAGATGAACTTAATTGATATTTATAGGGCATTCCACCTGAAAGCAGCGGAATACACTTTATTCTCAAGTGCACCTGGGACATTCTCAAAGATAGAATCACATCTTGGGACACAAATCAAGCCTCAGTAAAATTATGAAAATTGAAATCATATTATTTTTTCTGACCACAGCACTAAGAGATTAGATATAAATGAAAGGGAAAAGCTGTAAAAAAAAAAAAAAAACCCAAACACAGTAAGAAAGTTACTAAATAGCCAAAGGAGCAGAAATAAATGAAATAGAGATGAAGCACGCTACGGCAAATATCAATGAATTAAAAGCTAGTATTTTTAGAAGATAAACAAGATTGATAAACCTTAAGCTAGACTTGCCAGGACACAAAGGGAGAGCACTCAAATTAATAAAATGAGAAATGAAAAAAATTACAATGGACAACACAGTAATATAAAGGATCATAAGAGACTACTAAAAACAAATATATACACAAATATAATGCACAGCTAATAAAATTCACAGATTAGAAGAAATGGAAAAATTTTTAGAAAAGTACAACCTTCCAAGACTGAACAAAAAAAACAGAAAATACGAACAGATCAATCACAAGTACTGAAATTGAAACAGTATTTTAAAACTTCCAACAAAGTCCAAGACCAGATAGCTTCACAGGCAAATTCTGTCATTTAGACAAAAGTTAACATATATCCTTCTGAAACCCTCCCAATATTTTGCAGAGAAAGGAGCATTCCCAAGCTCATTCTGAGGCCACCATAACACTGATACCACAACGAGATAAAGATACCACAAAAAAGAACATCACAGGACATTTTTCACTGATGAATAGAGACGCAAAATCCTCAGCAAAATACAAGCAAACCGAATCTTACAACATATATCATACACCATGATCAAGTAGGATTTATCTGAGGAATGCATTTCCTCTAATATCAGGAACAAGACAAGTATGTCCACCCTTGCCACTTTAATTCAACATAGTATTGGAAGTTCTAACCATGACAATCAGAGAAGAAAGACAAAAGAATCTAAATTGGAAAAGAAAAAGGTCACTTAATACTATACATAGAAACTACTAAAGACGCTACCAGAAAACTACGAGACCTCATCAGTGAATATGGTTAAGTTGCAGGATGAAACACTAATATACAGAAAAGAGTTGCATTTCTATACACTAACAAAAAATCAGAGAGAGAAATTCAAGAAACAATCCCATCCATTTACCATCATATAGAAAAGAATAAATTACCTACCTAAGAGAACAAAAGACCTGTACTCCAAAAACTATAAGACACTGATGAAAGAAATTGAGATGACACAAACAGATGGAAAGATATACCACATTCCTACTAGGAAATATAAATATTTTCAGCATGTTTTATCTAGAAAATGGTAGTATGTGCCAATAGAGTTTTATGCAGAGAAAAATCCCTCAATCCAAATCACAAGATCATGCCCTCTTAATAAAATGCATTGTATGTCTCCTTGGCTATAAGCCCTTTAGTGGTGCGATCTATTTTTCTTATCAAAATCCTAATAAAACTTCAAACCAATCAGTTGATTAGGAGAAATCTTGACTAGAAAGGTAATCTATTTTCTCTGCTATAATAACGTTCTATACAACAATAATTGACAGAGAAATGCATTCATTCGGGGCTGTGTGACCACAGCATTTTCCTCTCTCTTTCATGTAACATTTTCCTCTCTCTTTCATGTGGTCATGTAACAATTATTTTATTACTCTTTTAACCAAATTTTATACGGAGAATAAAAGGTAATGCACACACTGAAGTCTCAGAAGCTGGGACTGTGTATCAAGCCTTTTACTACGATATTAGAAAACTTTAGCGAAGTCCTTACTAACCCCTCATCGACTGTTATGTGTTTTTAATAATGCAAGGCTCAAAAAAATATAACAACCTGGGAACACACTGCTTGCTTTGATTAGAAAAATTTATTATCAAAATAGAATTTTATATATTTAGCAATGAATGATGAAACCACTGAAACCCTCAAACTCTTCTGGGCTATAACGGTCCATTTCTGGTAATTAGTTTTATTTTTAGCTCTGCTATGCAAAGACCATATCAGGATGGATGTTTGTCTATTGGAGAGAATTAATTCCCAGAATGTTGTCTAAGATTGGATCCAGGTCACACTTCTGTTATGGACACCATTAAAGAAAAAATGAAAGGCAAAGTACGTCTTGGATGATAACTTATTCTTGGCTTTATGGATCCATCAGAAATTTTTTATTATGGAATGTGCTGAAAATGGATGTGTGTGATTCTATTGGCATAGCAAATCCAGAATACTTGTACACTTGTTTGAAACTTCTAAGGAAAATATAGAAAAAGAGGTGACAAAGGCAAACTTCATTACTAACTTACTTCAAGATAGATTTCTGGCCAAATGGACTTGACAATAAAGAAAACACTTGCTTAACTTATATTGTACCTAAAGCCCAGGACCACTACAGCCCCAAATGCCATATTTGCCGATTTCTCCCACACTCACTGACCTCCTTACCAGGAATATCTTTAAAGCCTACCATAAGTCTCAGCACATAAAACTTCCCAATTAATACGAATAGATGCGAGAATATCACTCCCATGATGTCACCAGCAAAGCCCACAGCCCATTTGACAGCCTGTAGGGGAAAGAATGTACTTTAGAGTTCAATCTTTTTATTCTTTGATCAAATAATAAAACCTTTTATTCTGAACCTAGGTCAGTTGTTCTATTGACCCAGGTGGATCCTTTTTGGGCTCGACTTGAAAGTGTTGGTAACAATGACAGTGAAAAACAAGTCTTTTTCAGAGAAAAACTGCTTGTCTGCTCATCTGCTAAGGCTCATTCCCATAAAATGGTCTTTTTAGTGGTCTTAATTTTGCATAAACACACACGAAAACCTTTTTCATGGGAGCAGAGTCAAGGAAGCTCTTTTAGTCCATTTTTATATACTATAAATAATAATACCATAGCCTAGGGAGCATATAAATAACAGAAATCTATTTTCTCACAATTAAGGAGGCTGGTAATCCAAGAATAGTCAGGTGAATGTCCAACACAGTTGACTACAGGCTTCTTGTTGCATCCTCATGTGATGGAAAGGGATAAGGAGCACTAAGGGGTTTCTTTCGTAAGAGCACTAATCCTATTCCTAAAGGCTCCATTCTCATGATTTACTTCCCAAAGTACCCACCTTCTAACATTAGGATTACAACATACGAATTTTGAAGGGAAACACACATAGCAGGAGGAAATGTGAAAATACTTGAACTATACATTTCAGATTTTGTTCTCTATGTTTCTATTTTAAAAAGATACATTTAAAAGCAACATGTGGTCAACAAGAATTATTAATCTTTTAAAAATTAATACACTTTATTTTTAAGAGTAATTTCAAGTTTATGGCAAAATTGAGCAGAAAATACAGAGAGTTTCCACATATTACTCCCTTGACCTCTCCCATCCTAAACATCCAGCATCAATGTACATTTCTTACAATATATGCACCAAATATCAAAACATAAAGTCCACAGTTTACAATACCCTTGGTTTTGTGCAGGCTTGTGGGATTTGGCAAAGGTATAAAAGCCTGTGTCCACAATTTCAGTATCATACAGAGTAGTTTTATTGCCTAAAAGTTGCTGTGCTCCACCTTCATCCTTTCCTCTGCTCAAACAGTTGGAAATCCCTCTTGGCTATACTATAGTTTTGTCTTTTTCAAAATGACATAAGGTTGGAATTATACATTAGGCAGACTTTCAAGATTGTCCTTTTTCATTAGTAATATACATTTAAGGTCCTTCCAAATCTTTTCATGGCTTAATTGCTCATTTCTTCATTTCACACAAAAAATATTCCAGTGTACGGCTGGAATATTTCCAGCCGTACACTGGAATATCTACCTACCTACTCAGGGACATCTAGGTTGCTTCTAAGTTTTGGAAATTATGAATAAAGCTGATAATAAATATTTGTGTGCCGCTTTGTTTTGTGGACATACATTTGTAATTCATCTGAGTAAATACAAAGAAGGGTAATTTAAGGACTGTATGAATATGTTTAGCTTTGTAAGACTGTTTACTTTTGTAGGAAACTGCTAAACAGTCTTTTGAATTGGCTGCATCATTCCACATTCCCAACAGCAATGAATGAGACTTTTGCTCCACAGCCTCACCAGCAACCAGTTGTGTTATGGAATTTACCATTCTAATAGGGGTGTACTGGTTCCTATCATTGTTTAAATGGAAATTCCCTAATGACATATGATATTGAGCATTTTTTCATATGCTTTATACCAACTATATGTCTTCTTTGATGAGGTGTTTATGCATATACTTTGTGCACTTCTTGTTGAGTTTTAAAAGTTCTTATGATAAAATCTATTGTCAAATACATTTTTAAACAAATATGATTTGCCAGTCCAAATTTGTCTTCTTAATCTCTTTGTACTGTTCTGCAGAGCAGAAGCTTTCAATTTTTAAAAATGGAAATATAGTTGATTTTCAATATTATATTTGATTCAGGAATACATCATAGTGACTCACTTATTACAGATCGCATCCTTCAATAGATAGTACAACATAATGGCTAGAAGTCTCTGTGCTATACAATATATCTTTGTTGCTTATCTATTTTATACATAGTAGGTTGTATCTGTCAATCCCATACCCCCAATTTGCCCTTCCCCACTGATAACCACTAGTTTGTTTTCTATACTTGTGGTCTATTTTGGTTTTGCTATATATACTCATTATTTTTTTTTAGATTCCACATATGTGTATAGTATTTACCTTTCTCTGACATTTCACTAAGCATAATATTCTCTAGGTTATCTACGTTAGTGCAAATGACAGAATTCCATTCTTTTTATGACTAATATATATCTTATACGTTCTTTATCCATTTGTCTGTTGATGGGTATTTGGGTTGCTTCCACATCTTGACCATTGTAAATAGTGCTGCTAGGAACATTGGTGTGCATGTATCTTTTAGAATTAGTGTTTTCATTTTTTACAGGGAATGTAGTCTCATTGCTTTACATGTAGCTGTCCAATTTTCCCATCACCACTTGAAGAGACTCTTTCCATAGTATTCTTTTGCCTTTTATGTCTCCGATTAATTGACCGTAAGAGTGTGGTTTTATTTCTGGGTTTTCTTTTCTGTTCCATCGAGCTATGTGTTTCTGTGCCAGTACCATGCTGTTTTGATTACTGTAGCTTTGTAGAATAGTCTGAAGTCACAAAACATGATACTTCCAACTTTGTTTTTTTTCCTCAAGATTGTTTTGGCTACCTGGGGTCTTTGCAGTTCCATACAAATTTTAGAATCATTTGTTCTACATCTGTGAAAAATGTCACAAGTATGTTGATAGGGATGGCATTAACTCTGTAGATTGGTTTGGGTAGTATGGAATGTTAAAGACCCCTACCTGTATTGTATCATCTCCAATTTCTCCCTTTATTTACTTTATATATTTTGTTGCTATAATATTGGGTGCAATGACTGTTATAACCTCTTCTTGTATTTATCCCTTTATCATTATATAATGCCCTTCATTGTTGTTAGTTTTAAAGTTTTTAAAGCATTTGTGTTAAAATATATTTTGTCTGAGTATGCTACCCCCACCTACTAGTCATTTCTGTTTGCAACAAATATCTTTTCCATCCTTTCACTTTCAGGTTGTATTTTTAGCCTTTAATTGAGTGTATTGCAGGAAGCATATTGAAGGGTATTGTTTTTTATTCCAATAGGCCATCCTGTCTTTTGACTGGAGCATTTATTCCTTTGACTTTTACAGTAAATATTGATGTGTGGACTTATTGCCATTTAATCACCTGTTTTCTGTTTGCTCTTGTAGTTCTCTTTACATTTCTTCTTTTTCTTTCTTCCCCTGTGGTTTGATGATTTTCTTTAGTGGTATGTCTCTGTTCCTTTCCTTTTAGTTTTTGTGTATCTATTATAGTTTTTTGAATTGTAGTTGCCATGGGGTTATGTATTGACCTATGACTATTTGTTTTAAACTGGTAGTTATTTACAGTTCAAACACTTTCTGAAAGATCTACATTATTTACTCCCCTTCCCCACACGTTGTGTTTGTGATGTCATGCTAATTCCTTAACTGTTTATTGTAGTTTTAATTGATTTTACACTATTTTTTGTCTTTTAATCTACGTACTGATTTATTTAAGTGATCTTCAATACTTATTATATATTTACTTTTCCTCCTTTCCCTTCCCCTTTCTTTTACATTTCCCTTTCCTTTTCCCCCTTTTCCACTTAGAGGAGGCTCTTTAACATTTATTTTAGGTTAGGTTTGGTACTGATGAATTCTTTTAGTTTTTGCTTGTCTGGGAAATTCGTATCTCTCCGTCTAAAGGTTAATCTTGGTGATAGTGTATCTTAGGTTGGAGGCTTTTCCCTTTCAGGACTCTGAATATATTATGCTACTCTTTTCTAGCCTGTAAAATTCCTGCTATCAGCTGATAGCTTATGGATATTCTTTGTGTATGACTTAAAAAATTAATATATTTATTTCTGGCTGCATTGGGTCTTCATTGGTGTGCGTGGGTTTTCGCTAGTGGTGGCGAGCTGGGCTACTCTTCGTCATGGTGTGTGGCTTTGTCAATGCAGTGGTTTCTCTTGTTGCGGAGCATGGGCTCTAGGCACGTGGTGAGAGAGTGAGAATGGAGATGGAGAAGTTACAGCCAGCACCAGGTGTGAGGCCGGACTTCTCTCTGCTCAGCGGTCGTCACCACCCTGTCAGAGGTGGGGTTTGATCTCAAGTTGCTGGAGCAGAAGCCCTGTGGGTCAGGGTCAAGTTGGCTCTTTTCCTTTTGAGTGCGTGTTTTCCCCTCTCCTCAGAGACATTTCCTCCAGAGGAAAGAAGAGCTGAAGCAAGCGGGGCCTGTGCACATACAGAGGTCCAATACACTGCCTGTGAATGTGTCTGTGGGTCCACTCAGATGCCACTCACTATCTACCCCTTTCCCCAGCCATGTCTACCCCATATCTAGTGGCACAGACTGAGTGTGGCTGGAGTCCTTGCTTGGCTTGGTTGTGGCATGTGGCAAAGTGGTCACAGGAAACCTGGCAGCCAGTAGAGCAGACCTCTCTCTGCCCTGCCTGAGGGCAAGACCCTTTTGTCTCTCACAGCTAATTACTAACCCCAACTTCTGCTACTTCCACCTTATTATGGACCCACTCCACAGGAGAAGCAGGGCCCATTTGCTTTCTCTTCGTGTATGGGGTAAGTTAACTGTGGAGGGAAGGCGACTACCACAAATCTGAATAGCTTTGGGAGCCACCTCTGCATCCGAAACTCATTCCTTTCTCCAGATCCAGTGCCGTGCTGTGGTATGAAGTGAGCAGGGCCAGAGCATTCATTGGGTCCATCTGAGATTCACAACAAGGCAATAGTGGGAAATCCAACAGCTGCTAGGGTAGAGCTCTCTCCTCCGTGCTTTGCAGGAGAGCCAGTGCATGTGTTCTCTTCATGAGTGGAGTTCAGGTTTTTCAACTTCTCTGTCTGTCCCAGTGGTCCCCTAACCAGACAAGGGGGGGAATGTCAACTCCACACAAAACTCAGACTACGATGCCCAGTCTTGGGCTTAACCTGCTCACTCCCCAAGGCAGGTGTCCACTGGTGCAATCTCCCTTTTCCTCCGAGTCCTTTTCCAAAAGTACCAGTCTCAACCTGATCACTTATCTTCCCTTCGTACTCAACAACGTGTGTATATTTATTACAGCTTTGAGCTGCTCTTATGTCAGTTTCCAGTTAGTTTGAATGAATCAAAAATTTTACAGATTTAAAGTTATTATAAAATTTTGGTTCTGTTCCTTGTATTGTACAATATATCCTTGTAGCGTATATATTTAAAACATAGTATTTTTGTATCAATCTTCTACCTTATTTTGCCCTTCGGCTTAGCTGTAGTTTTTTTTGTATTCTTTAACAAGTTGAGAAAGTTCTATATTTTTATTTTAGTAAGGAATTTTATCATAAATCAGTGTAGAAGTTTGTCAAATACTCTTTCTTGCATCACTAGCGAAATCATATTTAAAATCTATTGATGTGTTGAAAAACACTAATTGGTTTTTTAATGCTGCATACCTGAGATAAACCACACTTTGTTGTGGTCTATAATTATTTTTATACATTGTTGGATTCCATTACTAAATGTTTTCATGCAGATTTTTGCATCTATCTTCATGAGAGAGAGCGAGATAGTGGTACATAACATTTTTTCCCTTGTAATATTTGTCTGATTTTGCTTTATGGTAAAGCTGGCTTTGTAAAATGTTATACAGTATTCCCTCTGCTTCTACTAAAATAAATTGTAGTGAATAAGCATACTTTCTTAAATGTTTGGTAGAATTCACCAGTGAACTCATCTGGGTTAGGTGTTTTTTATTTTGAAATATTTACCATAAGTTCAACTTCTGTAATATATATGGGCCTATTCAGACAGTCTTTTTCTTCTTGTGTGAGTTTTAATAATTGTGTCTTTGAAGGATGGGTCTATATCATCTACGTTATCAAATTTGTGGGCACAGTCCTGTTCATAGTATCCAATATTATCTTTGGATGTCTGTGTGATATCCCTCTTTCATTTCTGATATTAGTAAATTGTGTCTTGTCATTTTTTTCTTAAGTCAGCATGGATAGAGGTTTATCCTTTTTAATGTCTGTCCAACAACTAGCTTTTGGTTCCATTGATTTTCTTTGCTGATTTTTGTTTTCAATTTCATTGATTTCTGCTCTAATTCTTATTATGTCTTTTTTTAATGGTTTCTTGGAATTAATTTGCTCTTCTTTTTCTTGTTTCCTAAGGTAGTAACTTGATTTATAGAAATGTTTAATTTTCTTTAAGCCATTTTAATATAGCTATTTATACGTTAAATTTGGCAATGATGCCTGGAGGTAGAAAAATATCACGCATGTAAAACATACCTACATAGACATACAAAAACGGACATAGAGATCTTACACCTTTGTTTTAAAAATTTAGCCTATGATAATGCAAAACCCACTGGTTAGTTTGCCTGCCCGGATGGCTTAAACTTTTCACTAATATCTGTGAAGGGGATGGAGCTTTGAGATTTTTAATTTGCTTAGTTTTCTAATATTCTTTCTTTCTTTTCTTCCTTCTGATAAGAATTACTTGGGTTTCTAGAGACCAAGGAGAACATTTACATCCCAAAAGCATAGAGAAAGAATGCAAATTCCTCCAAGTAGAACTTTTGTTTCCTTAGGCCAGAGTATTTACAATACCTGCAAGCCTTTTAAGATGAATAGGGAGGTTTGGGGATTAGTAAAAAAGAATAGGTGGTCTTTTTCTTTTTGTGTAAAAAATTCATAAGACAAACTGTACAAATTGTCATTGATTTGTAGGAAAGTTCTTTCTAATTCTTCAAAGTTGAGTTTCAACCTGAATATATCAAGGCACTAACCTACCCATACAACTACATTATCTTCATTTTGCTTCTGATCTTGAGGCGACAAGCGGTGAGGAGTAGCTTGAAGCAGGATCCTAGTTCCCTGCCCAAGAATAGAACCTGGGTAGCCTATGTCCACCAAAGGCTAGAGGATAGAAACAAAGTTTCTCCGGCTCTTGCCCCTCTTGAAAGCAAGAATATTTCAAGGAGGCAAAAACTGTAAAAACCAGTACAAAGTTTTTTATTAGAGACATAGCACAATAATTGGAAGCACACCCAGAGAAATTTTTTTTTTAATATGAGAGATATAAGGCAAAGATACACATCCACAGAGAAAATGGTGTGGGCATCCTCCCTAATAAAGAGGAGCACAGTAAAGAGGCAGTGAAATTATTTACATAAGGCAGTTCTTCTGGGTCTTTGTTTACCTTTGACGAATTATGGGTTTTTCCCCACACCTAACCTGCCCTACGACACTCCCCAATATGCGTGCACATTTTTTTTCCAAGATGTATTCCAGCTCAGAGGCCTGTGGGAGGCCTGGCGTCACCTATTACGGGGTGTTGTTCCTGTTGCTATTTCTATCTGGAAGTGTAAACAGGAGGCTAGTTGTAAACATCTAACCTGGAGCCCATCTATCTCCTGCCTCACTTCTATATACAAACGAGAAGACCTTTAAGAAATACAAATTCTTCCCACAAAGCTACTTAAAAAAGAAATCTTTTCAACTATCTTGGCTGGGCTCACCTAGGACAAACATTTGTTGACTGGAAAAAAAAAAAACACACAATGGTGTAAAAGGTGTGAATTAAGTTTATTCTGTTTCTTACTGAAGACTATATCCCCGGGCACAACCTCTCTGATAGTTCTAAGAAGATGTTGCAAAGAAGTAAGGGAAGAGTTTCGTACATATGAGTTTGACAAAGGGACACTTTCAATCTGACAAACATCTCCGTAGAAGGTTGATGCTAGGAATGAGAAACATATCTTAATGATTTTAGTGCTTACGTATGGGAAGATGCAAGTATTTGGGTGCATAATTTTTTTTCCTGAAAATATCTATTTGTAAGCCTGTTCTGCCAGCTTTCCCAGAGCTCAGGGTGCTTTATTCCTGATCTCCACCCTAAATTTCTTTCAGGGTGTGTTTGAATGTCAACTACAGTGGCTCAGTTCTTGTAGAGCCAGATGGTGAGAAACATTCTTTGTTAACAGTGCCCCGTCGTGGTCATAAATTTGACCAAGGTTTGAGAGGCATTTCATGACCATTTTGTCCCGTGGTGCCAGGAATGCTCATTTCTAGGGCAGGCCAGAATTTTGTTGCTAGGCCACTCAATGTGCTATAACTAGATTAGGCCCTATTACCAGTAGCCAGAAGTCTCTGATAACCTGTCTTACTATTCTGTTTTGATCCAGGAAAAGATTCTCTCTTGTTTCTTCTTCCCATATCTAGAGTTAAACTATTACAATCACTGACTTCATATAGAAATATATTTGGTGGCTTCATGTCACCTTGTCATTATGATTTTTATCAGAGTCTTAGTCACACATTTGGTGATGCAAGAAACAATAATTTTGTAAAATAGGCAGACTACAAGCAATAGAGCTAGAAGCATTAATAGGATGACAAGTAAATAGTTAAGCCAAGAGCTTCCAGCACCAAATCTTTTTTTTTACGAGGTCACCAACACTGGGGAGTAGATTGCTTAGGGCAGAAAGCTGTTTTTTTTTAATATGTGTCATTGAATGTGTTAGAAGATTCATCTGGTATGAAAATGTAGCATTCAGTTTGAATTATGCTACAGGTGCCTTCCCGAGATGCTGTAAGGTTATTAAGGACCATGTGATTTTGTAATACTGCTTTTTTCATCACAGAGACCTCAGAATTCAGCAAGCTAATAGCTTGATTACTGTCATTTAGAACCCATTGAATGAATATTGTTAAGGCTTTAATATGGTGAAATACATCTTCCAATCATACTGAAGATGCAAAAATGTCTGCTAAATGGTCATACCAATGAAATACAGATGTATTGACCCATCAGGCTCATACCAATGATAAATTTGCAACAGCTATATCTAATTTGGCACGTAAGTGACCTTGAGTCTAAGGAAATCCATCTTCCTATTCATCCTGGAAGAACCTAAGGCCATAAATTGGTACCACAAATCCATTGAGTTACTTTAGGAGTGACCCAGTATAGGGCTACCGTGGTGGCACAGTGGTAAAGAATCCGCCTGCCAATGCAGGAGACACGGGCTCAAGCCCTGGTCTGGGAAGATCCCACATGCCACAGAGCAAATAAGCCGCTGTGCCACAACTACTAAGCCTGCAAGCCACAACTACTGAGCTCACGTGCCACAACTACAGAAGCCCACACACCTAGAGCCCACATACGACAACGAAGAGTAACCCCTGCTCACCGCAACTAGAGAAAGCCCAGGCACAGCAACAAAGACCCAACACAGCCAAAAATACGTTAATTAACTTATTTACTGTTTAAAAAAAAGGAGTGACCCAAAATATCTTCAGTCACCTAACCCAATCTGTCCCATACCAATCACTCACAATCTTTAAGGTTAATGATATAGTGACTCTTTTCATAAGGCACTGAGCCCATTATAAGAATAATAATTACTCATTATGGTTTAATTGGGGGCTTTTAAACTTAAATGACCATAATCTGGTTAACCATATAAATCCATCCCATGATTGCAGGTTTCCTCCTAAAAAGTGGAGGTTATGGTTTTTGACTGAAATTCAGTTCATTGTTCTGATTGAGCATGAGTAAACTTTCAATAAAATTTATGTTTATGGTTAGGTATTATTCATTGACCAAGTCCCATCTAGTATAAAAATAGTGGCCTTAATAGAACTATAACATCTTTCTACTAAAATTAAATTTCTGAAAGCCACCCAATTAGAGCCTTGGAGAGGAAAAAAATCCACGAAGGTAAACCAGAAGTATTGGAGGTAGGTAATTGACCACAAACCCAACAATTGGATTGATTTCTAAAATCTGCATAAGATCATGCCCATGATAGAAAAACATTTGATTCATATGCAAAAGTCCAATAAGAAAACACTATAAATGATCATATGGGTCAGATCTGGCATATTGGGACAGCTGTTTACTCCTGATGTTGTCTTCTTTTTGTCTTGGTGTTGGTGTAGTTTCTTCACCATTTGAACACTGTTTTAAGGTGATTTTGAGATCAGCCAATCCTCTCCATAGACCAGGCTGGGGGGGGGGGGTTGCTTTTTAAAAGGGAAATATGAATCCAAGAGTCAATTCCTTTAGTTTTGCTGCACATGAGCTAGTTAATGGTACTGGGAGAGCTTTTGCATCTAGGTTGAAGAAAGTCCTTCAAATGATATCTTTTCCAGTATACATAATCTCCTGTGTGTAGGTCATGGGACAGCTGATCTTCGCTCAAAAGTATTTCACTGTGATAAGCTTCAGAAACAAGCTTAGAATGTCATTTTTTAAAAATAAATTTATTTTTTGGCTGTGTTTAGTCTTCATTGCTGTGTGCAGGCCTTCACTAGTTGCGGCAAGTGGAGGCTACTCTTTATTGCAATACGCGGGCTTCTCATCGTCCTGGCTTCTCTTGTTGCAGAGTACAGGCACTAGGCGCATGGGATTCAGTAGTTGTGGCACTGAGTAGTTGTGGCTCATGGGCTCTAAAGCAGAAGGCTCAGTAGTTGTGGAGCATGGGCTTACTTGCTCCGCCGCACGTGGGATCTTCCCAGGACAGGGATTGAACCTATGTCCCCTACACTGACAGGCAGATTCTTAACCACTGCACTACCAAGGAAGCCCTAGAATGTCATTTTAGTAACTGAAGTTTTTGCAATAATGTGACATATCCCCTTTTAACAATATAGGTTCATGTTGGCCTTCGTGTGATAATTTCAGAGGTAGACAAAGGATGTTTGCCAAAAGTGGTAGATCTGAGGTTAAGGAGGGCCAATGGAAAGGCTTTTGGTCAGGCTAAAGAATGAGTGTATAGATATAGATAGATGATAGATAGATAGATGATAGATAGATAAACACAATGGAAATGCTGGTTAATCGACTAAATCTTACACATTTCTTTGATAATTTGTCAAGTAAAGTAAGCTTTTCTATCCCTGTGCATTTCTGAGGAAACTCCCCAAATGGGGAACACCCTTTTTAAAAAAAACCAATGTTCCTACTGATTGTGAAGTGGCATTTCTGCAGGGGAATGCTTCAATCCAATGTGAAAACATACAAATCATAACAAGTATGTTTTGGTAACCATGACAACCATTAAAACATACAAAATCATAACAAGTATGTTTTGGTAACCATGACAAGGAGGTATCTGGTGAAAAGCAATCAGCCAAATTTTAAAGGGACAGGCAGGCAATGGAAAAATATCCTTGAGAACAGTGTAATTGTTCCTCTGGGTTATATTTTGGGTAATTGGTGCACCTTGAATAAACCTCTGAACTGTATGTAATAAAGGAAGACTTCCAAAAATAGTGTTTGCCCCACAATACCTTCTTAATTGAATTCTAACGAGTTAGTTCATAAATATTGTAAAATAGGATATTGAGCCCCAATGGGAAAAATAGATTTCCCCTTTGGGTCCATCCAGAACCCTTTATTGGAGTTGACGCTTCCTCCTTTTTGTTTCCACATGTCCTTTTGTCTCTCTGGCACCAATTCTTGAACTTTTAACAAGGTGTCAGTAACGTTCCTGGGAGAATGAAAAGAAAAACTGCCATTAGTTGTTTTCATTTTGCAGAGCTGCTGTCTTGGCAAAACGACCGGGTAAATAGCTCCCTTTTGCTTCTGCAATGCCAGCCTTTGCATGACCCAATACCTTAATAAAAGCTAATTCACTTGGCAGCAGAATTGCATCCAATAATTCTGCTACTTGTTTTCCACTTTTAATAGGCTGTCCTGAGGATGTTAAAAATCCCCTTTGGGCCCAAAGCATACCAATATCATGCTCCACCCCCAAAAGCCTAATGACTATGTAAATATTAGCGGATTTTCTTTTGCCAACGGGCAGGCCCTTGTTAGTACTATTTATTCATCATATTGTGCGGAAGAGACATTAGGTAAGGGAACCTTTTCTAAGATTGGCACTGGACAAATAATGGCAAAACCAGCCTGGTATTTTCCATGAGGTCCTCACAGATATGAAATTTGAGTGAATAATATAAAATCAGGGTTATCCATATACCTTTTGTGAAATCTGGGAGATATAAGATTGTCCGTTAAAACAATGCAGTCATGTTTTCCTTTTTTTTTTTCAGTACGCGGGCCTATCACTGCTGTGGCCTTTCCCGTTGCGAAGCACAGGTTCGGGACGCACAGGCTCAGCGGCCATAACTCATGGGCCAAGCCACTCCGCGGTATGTAGGATCCTCCCGGACCGGGGCACGAACCCGTGTCCCCTGCAGTGGACTCTCAACCACTGCACAACCAGCGAAGCCCACAGTCATGTTTTTCATCATTGACTTCTGTTTCCTCTGGTAGCAGGGTGTCTGTATTAAGCTTGATACACCTGTGAAGAGATATTTGGTGAAAGAAATGTAATTTCAAAGGCGATTAATGGGCTTGCTGAGTAAGGTTGTGTGTGATGAGAGGTTAGTAAGGTTTCCACAGAGTGGGGAACAAAGAAAGTGGGAGGGTGACATAATTTCCTCTCTATGGTATAGCACAGCTATTGCTGTGATAACCCAGAAACAAGGGGGAAACCCCCTGGCTACTAAATCTAGCTGTTGGCTATAATATCCTATTGTACAGTAGTAAGGGACATAATGCTGAAATAATACTCCTACTGCAGTCCCCTTGTTTACATGAACAAAGAGAGAGAATGGTAAATTATAATTTGAATGCCCCAATGCCTAAGCCAGAGATTTTTAAGGGTCTCTTATAGCTTCAGAATATTCTATTCTCCAGCAAAGACGTTCAAGTGCTCATACTTCTTTAGGTACTAAAAGTAGAGTAACTTGTTCAGCATCACTTTCATCATGGGTCACAAACATGATATGTGAAGGAAGTCTGATTAATCTTTCTGGCATGAAAAATTCCCCCTTTAGGAATGAAAAACATATGTGGCTCCTGTATAGATTAGGGCTTAAATGTTTCTCCTTGTATAATCATTTCGACTTCTCCCATGGTGTTGGTGAAGAAAATATGAAAGTGTCGTAGTGTTCCCTCAGAGCAGCCTTATTGTTATTTAACTTGAAATTCTGTAAAATCCAGTTTACCTTTTAGATTACTTTCTATCTACAAACAATTTTAATGTTTGGGCTCTCCACAGTAAAAGAAAAATCCATATTTTTCTGTCAGTGTGGAGGTTGGTTAACTCTCAGCTGACAGTAAATTGGTACAATTAAAGGTTTATAATTTTTATAGGTATAGATTTTTCTTTTTAATCGTTTTGAAAAGATGGTTGACCAGTTTGAGGAGGGTGTTTGTATATAATGTGGACCAACTTAATTTGTTTAGCGTAGCCAGTTCTTCATCTAAACCTTCTAAAAAGGCAAAGTTAAGTAAGGATCATTTCAGTGGGTGGAGAATTATGAATAATTCAGAAACTAATAACTGTATCAGTTGATATAGGTCTGAAAATCTAGACTCGTAAACTCAGATCGTTAACTCAAATTCCTTAGCAAATCCCAATGGATCTTGACTAGGACTGGGAAATTCCTGAGCTAAAACTCTAAGTTCTGCTTGGCTCCAGGGGTGCACCAAGGTTAGTTAGCCTATCCCTGTAATATTTCGCCTGAAAAGAGACATAACTACCTCTGACTCCCTTACCAGAGCAGAGGGAGCAGCAAGAGGCAGAGAAGATGGATGAGCAAGAGAGATACCATTTGAAGCAGCAGTTCAGATAGACGAGGATCTCATGGAGGAGCAGTGAAAGAGACAGTGTCAGTTCTAGCAGCCTTGTAAAATTTTGATATAATTACAAACGATTTCTTCTTGGTTGCCTGCAAAGAAGTTACTTTACCATTTCTTCTTTTAGAAGCGTCTAGACACCAATCAAAGTAAGCATTCTATTGTCCCTTTTGATCTTATGGCCAGCTTTTTCTAATTGCATATGCAAAAATATCCATTTTGGAGTATCAAAAAACCCCTAATTTGACCATTTAAGGTTGAGATCTCTTTCAGTATAATTTCCTCAAATAAGTAGGTACTTGCAAATATAAGTTCCATAAGTATTATACATGAATCTGGCTTGGGTGTTAGTCAGAGATTCGCTTCTGACACCCTTCATTTATCTTTCTTAGATATCCTATTTCCCAATTTCATGTTGAATTGGGGATTAAAATTTATTAATAAAATAGCACAGTGGGCTGTGTGCTCCTTGTGAGCTTAACGACTCTAAACGTCACCCCAGAATCATTTCAGCTCTTTTTATATGTCTTGGTTTCTCCCCATGCAGTCTAAAACTGCCATGGGTAATCAGAACACTGAGTGGCCAGCTCTTACATATGGTCCTGGAGGAGCAAGTTTTTAATGAATAAGTAGTTTTCCCTATGGGGCTGCTTCACAGTGTGAGGACTCTCCCGCCACCGTTCCTGTAAATTTCTCAGTTGCCTCAGAAATCTGTAACTGACTGGGAGGGCTCATCTCCCTTTCCTTCAAAGCGGAGCTCTTTTGTGATATATTTGGTTTCTTGTTGTTTTTGTTTGTTTTTTTGCCGTACGCGGGCCTCACTGTTGTGGTCTCTCCCGCTGTGGAGCACAAAGCACTGGACGCACAGGCATCCAGGGAAGCCCACCTTTGGTTTTATCCTGAAAAAAGTTCTGTTAAGACAGCCAAATTGACATCAGGTCAGTCTCCTACCTAATCATCCAATCCAAACAAAATTGTCCAGCTCTTTCTCAACTGGAGGTAACCTCAGTGTCTCTCAACTGAGCAAATACAGACACGTTTTCTTGAACCTAAGTTCAGTGCCCATGTACCGTAAAAAAAATAAATAAATAAAATAACCAAGTAAAACCTCAACTACAAATAGAGTGCAGCCCACATTTCTGTCCAGTCATATTTTGGGGCCCAGAACATGAAGACTGAGTTTTCTGAACACGAAAACTGAAAACCTTCATGTCCCAAGCAGGCAGAAGCCAAGCCAAGTTTTCAGGACACAAATGAGACAAACAAGAGGTTATAGGTATTGCTGGGAGAAAGGATTGAAAGGTACCCAGCCAATGGGTACCCACAAAACCAAATTCACAAGATTCTGCACTTGAAAAGGAAGAGACAGCATGAGATTTTTACCTTTCTTTCTTGCTCCAGTTCACCACAGAGCTGACTCTGGTAAGATTTCTCAGCCTTTGCTGGCTTCTGCCAGTTTTCCTAGCGGCCCTTTTTCAAGCTCTGGAGTGTTTAAAGTAGAAAGTGTAGACTTGGTATCTGCCAGAATTTAGCAAGGATTTCCATTAATTTTTAAAATTTCCCTACAGCTGCTTAAGGTAATAACTTATGGCAGTTTATAAGAGAATCCCTCGGAGTCCAATCAACCCTGGGAGGAGTCCATAATGGGAGCCCTTCTTCAAGCATAAACTTGGGGACATTTGAGTTGTTGTGGAAGGATTTGACTTTGGGTTATGCTAGCGTAGAAAGCCAATTCAGAAGGGGATTAATAGACTGAATACTTAGGAAGATGGGGAAGTAGTAGGAGTTGTGTCAGTCCTTTGTTTCGGTTATCTCTTGTGTCTTTAATTTTTCATGTCTTTTACAATGAACCTTTCAGTAAAGCTATTTTGGAAGCCTGAATACTTTTGGAGGAGCTGCATGCTAAGTAAAATACCAAATAGGTATTCTATTCTGTTTCATTTAGTATCCCTTGCTTTCAAGTGCACTTCTTAAATAAACAATCTTGTCTAACTGGGGCATTCCTTATAATCACCATTGTAATTCTAGATTGTTTTAGTAAGATTCTTGCCATTTAAAAAAATTTATTATTTTTTTGCGGCCTCTCACTGTGTGACCTCTCCCGTTGCAGAGCACAGGCTCCAGCCGCGCAGGCTCAGCGGCCATGGCTCACAGGCCATGCTGCTCCGCGGCATGTGGGATCTTCCTGGTCCGGGGCACGAACCCGTGTCCCCTGCATCGGCAGGTGGACTCTCAACCACTGCGTTACAAGGGAAGCCCAGATTTTTGCCATTTTTGTAGTTATTTACATCTTGCAAGACCACAAGCCCAGCTGTCCACAGTCATTTTTTTCCCCATCAGTAAACGTTTCCAGTAATGGATAAGGCCATGTTGTGGGCTTCTCCTGCAGAAATCTGAACCAATGGGACCCTTAGGGGTGCTCCACAATCTGTGGTGTGGGGGTTGAAGCAAATATTCTTCCAACGCCCAGATGCTTGTCTAAGTCCTGTCCCCACGCAAAAAGTTCACCATGTTTTGAAAGTGCAAGACGATGATAATCTCCACGTGATCTGAATTGTATTTTTTTCTTGTAAAATGCACTGAAACCTTGCATGTTCTATGCTATAGAACATGGTTCTATATGGCTTTCCATCTGAGGATACAGCCAGCATGTGCTCTGCCTTATGATCCACGGAATGTATCTTCATTTTTTTCCCCCTAACTTAATGCACTTAGGCTTCCAGGCACCATTGCTCCCCACTGGCAGCTGGTGGACCTCGACGCTGGTCCCATCGCGCTCCAGCATCGCCAGGAGTTGCTCATGCAGCAAGCACATCAGGCGCGTCGCCTCGGTCCTCTGGGACAGTGCGCTGCAGAGCCAGGAGGCAATGGGGAAGAGCCAGAGCTTCGCGCCACGCGGCTCCACTGGCCGGGACTCAGGAACCCGCTCGGACGCCAAGCGCTCGCCGCTCCGTGACCTCTTCTGTGGCCTATGCTCCATCGCCTTTTTCTCGGGCTCCATGGCCGTGTCTCCGCTCTCCGGACCTTCAGAAGAGACAGATTTGCGGCGAGGCAAGGAGAGAGGGAGACGGCCTCTCAGAGAGCACCTAAGAGCACCTACTGTCCCCGACCATCGAGGGGCAGAGCTGGAGAGGGCGGAACGCGCCGCGGTGTCGAGGAACCACAGCCTCCTTACCTCCCGTGCAGAGTATGTTGAACGGTGCTTTTCCCTCAAGAGCCATAGGCATAGCTTTTCTGGCTCCACAACACATATTAAGGCACTTGCTGAGTTCTACTGGTATCTACAACAATGCATTGCTAAGATGACAACAGACAGAAATTCTCTTCCTTGAAAAAAGGGCTCTGAAAAGCATTTCTCATCAGCAGCCTCGAAAAATCTATTGTGGTTAAGGTGGGAAAACCGCTCTTGTGTATGGAAGAGAATGGGCACTTTCTCTACCACAAACAAGTAACGAGACTTTTTTTATAGGCTAGTTTGGTCGAGTCCTTCATGCAGAGACCTAGCGAATCTGCCTAAAAGTACAGCTGTATTAGAACACAGAATGCACTTTTTTCCAACCAACCTAGCTAGCATCGAGTAGTAAACTCACTTGCCAAAAAGTGATGGCAGTCTACTGTTTGCAGAGGGACAAGGATGTGGTGAGAGAACTCTCTGGGATGAACGTATAAATGGAAGTTTTAAAGATGAGAGTGGAGCCGACTTTGAGAAAAACCCTCTGGCAAAACAGCCTTCACTCTATTATTTTATTTAATTTATTTTTTATGTTTTCGTCCAATTGTTATTGAGATATAATTAACACAGAGCACTGTATAAGTTTAAGGTGTACAGAATAACAATTTAACTTATCAATATCATGAAATGATCATCACAATGTTTAGAGACATCTGTCATCTCATAGATAAAACACTAAAGAAATAGAAAAAAATATTTTAACTTTTTTTGTGTGATGAGGTCTTAGGATTTACTCTCGGCAATTTTTAGATATAACCCAGAGCAGAGTTCATAGTAGTTATCATGTTGTACATTATATCCCTAGTACTTATTTGTTTTATAACTGGAAGTTTGTACCTTTGACTACATTTATCTAATTCTCCCTCTCCTGAACCCCCACTTTTGGTAACCAGAAATCTGATCTCTTTGTCAAGGTTTGTTTGTTTGTTTTTGAAATATAGTTGACCTACAACACTATATTTAGTTCCTGGTACACAACCTGATCACCATAAGTCAAGTTACAATCAGTCACCCCACAAAATATTATATAATTATTGAATATATTCCACACACTGTACATTTCATACTCAACAGTTATTTTGTAATTGAAATTTAGTGCCTCTTAACCTCCCTCAACTATTTCTCTCTTCTCTCTACCCCCTCCCTTCTGGCAGCCACTTGTTGGTTCTCTGTATATATGATTGTTTCTCTTTTATTATTCTTTTTCCTTTTGTTTTTTAGACTCCACATATAATAATGAAATAATACAGTATTTGTCTTTTTTTGTCTGATTTATAACACAGCATAATAACCTCTAGGACAATCTGTGAAGTTGCAAAGGGCAATTTTTTTTTTTTAATGTCTGAGAAATACTTATTGGTCACTCTAGCCACTTTTATTCAACATAGTATTGGGAGTCCTAGCTACAGTAATCAGAAAAGAAAAAGAATCAAAACAGGAAAGGAAGAAGGAAAACTATCACTGCTTGAATAAGACATGATACTATATATAGAAAATCCTAAAGATACCACCCAAAATATTAGAACTAATAAATAAATACAATAAGGGACTTCCCTTGGGGTGCAGTGGTTAAGAATCTGCCTGCCAATGCAAGGGAGACAGTTTCAAGTCCTGGTCCAGGAAGATTCCACATGCCATGGAGCAACTAAGCCCGTGTACCGCAACTACTGAACCTGCACTCTAGAGCCAGTGAGCCACAACTACTGAAGCCCATGTACTTAGAGCTTGTGCTCCAAGAGAAGACGCCACAATGGGAAGCCCACACACCACAACTAGAGAAAGCCCACACTCAACAACAAAGATCCAAAACAGCCAAAACTTTAAAAATAAGTAAATTTGTAAATAAATAAAGTGGCAAGATATGAAATTAATTTACAGAAATCTCTTTCATTTCTATATATACAATAACAACAAACTATTAGAAAGAAGATATAGAAAACAATCTTAGTTATGATTGTATCATAAAGAATAAAATACCTAGGAATAAATCTAAGGAGGTGAAAGAGCTGTACTCAGAAAATTATGACATTGATGAAAGTAACTGTGACACAAATAAATGGAAAGATATTCCTTGTTCATGGAGTGGACTAATATTAAAATGACCTACTCCCCTAGGCAATGTACTGATTCAGTGCAATCCCTATCAAATTATCAATGGCATATTTCATAGAACGAGAACAAATCATTCTAAAATTTGTTTAGAAATACGAAAGAACTCAAATAGCCAAAACAATCTTGAGAAAGAACAAAACTGGAGATATCATGCTACCTGATTTCAAACTATACTACAAAGCTACAGTAATCAAAACAGAATGGTGCTGGCACAAAAACATAGATCATTAGAACAATAGAGCAATAGAAAAGAATAGAACCCAGAAATAAACCCATGCCTATAACAGTCAATTAATCTACCACAAAGGAGGCAAGAGCACACAATAGGGAAAAAGACTTTTCAATAAATGGAGTTGGAAAAACTGAACAACTACGTGCAAAAATCAAACTGGACTTACACATACTAAAAGATCAACTCAAAATGGATTAAAGACATAAAGTGTAAGACCTGAAGCCATAAAAACCTAGAAGAAAACACAGGCAGTACACTCTTTGACATTGGTCTTAGCAATATTTTTAAAGATATGTCTCCACAGGCAAAGGAAACGAATGCAAAAATAAACAAATGTGACATCACACTAAAAAGCTTTTGTACAGCAAACAATTTTAAAAATGCAGAAAGGTAGCTTACTGAATGGGAGAAGGTATTTGCAGATGACATACCTCATGAGGAGATAATATGCAAAATGTACAAAAGAGTCATACAACTCAACATCAAATAGTCAACAAATCTGATTTAAAAATAGGGAGACCTAAATAGACATTTTTTAAAGAAGCCATAAAGATGGCCAACAAAGTCATGAAAAGATACTCAACATCACTAATAGAGAAATGAAAATCAAAACAATGAGATACCACCTCACACCTGTCAGAATGGCTTTCATCAAAAGACAGCAAATAGTATAGCACAGGGAACTCTACTCTATAATGACCTAAATGGGAAAAGAATCTAAAAAAGAGGGCTTCCAAAAAAAAGAGGGCTTCCCTGGTGGCGGAGTTGTTAAGAATCCACCTGCCAATGCAGGGGACACAGATTCAAGCCCTGGTCCAGGAAGATCCCACATGCCATGGAGCAACTAAGCCAGTGCACCACAACTACTGAGCCTGCACCTTACGGCCTATGAGCCACAACTACTGAAACCCACATGCTTAGAGCCCATGCTCTGCAGCTAGAGAAACCACCACAATGAGAAGCTCGCCCACAGCAACGAATAGTAACCCCTTCTCACCGCAAGTAAAGAAAACCCACACGCAGCAGCAAAGACCCAACACAGCCAAAAATAAATAAACTTTTTTTAATTTTTAAAAAAGAATCTAAAAAGGACTGGATATATTTATATGTATAACTGATTCACTTTGCTGTACACCTGAAACTAGCACAACATTGCAAATCAGCTATACTCCAATAAAAAAGTTTTTTTTAACATAGCAAATAAGTGTTGGCGAGGATGTGGAAAAAAAGTGAATCCTTAAAAGCACTGTTGGTAGGAATGTAAATTGGTACAGACACTACGGAAAACAGTATAGAGGGTCCTCAAAAAAATTAGAAATAGCACTGCTATATGATTGATCCAGTATTTATATAAAGAAAACCAAAACACTAATTCAAAAAGAGATATGTAACCTTATATTCATTAGGGCACTATTTACAGTAAGAAATATATGAAAGCAAGCAACAGTGCCCATATATAGACGAATGGATAAAGAAGACTATACACTCACACAGAATATTACTCAGGCATATAAATAATGAAATCTTTTGTGACAATACCAATGGACCTAGAAGGTATTATGCTAAGTAAATAAGTCAAAGAAAGACAAATACCATATAATTTCATTTATATGTGGAATCTAAAAAATAAAACGAACAGGGGCCTCCCTGGTGGTGCAGTGGTTGAGAGTCCGCCTGTCGATGCAGGGGACACGGGTTCGTGCCCCGGTCCGGGAGGATCCCACATGCCGCGGAGCGGCTGGGCCCGTGAGCCATGGCCGCTGGGCCTGTGCGTCCGGAGCCTGTGCTCTGTAGCGGGAGGGGCCACAGCAGTGAGAGGCCCGCGTAACGCAATAATAAATAAATAAATAAAAACGAACAAACATAAAAGACATACAAAGAACAAACTGGTGGTTGTCAGATATATGCGGCAGGGAGGTGAAGGGATAAAGAAACCAGGTTAAGGAGCTTAAGAGGTACAAACGTTCAGTTCTAGCATAAATAAGTCATGGGGATGTAATGAATAGTATAAGAAATATAGTCATTAATATTGTAATAACTTTATAAGGTGTTAGATGGTAACAAAATTAAGCATAGTTACCTTTTTGCAAGGCGTAAACTTTTAAATCACTATGTTGTATACTTGAAACTAATAAATTTTAAGTCAATTATACTTCAGTTTAAAAAAAATCGCATTGTACTGGCAAAAAAACAGGCACATGGACCAAAACAGATACATGGAAGAGAACTGAGAGGCCATAACCAAACCCACGCATACACGCTAAACTAATCTTTCCCAGGGGACCAAGAATACTACTTTATGGGAAAGATAATAAATGGTGTTGAGAAAGCTGAATAATAACATGCAATTAAATTGGAACCCTATTATTTATATGTTATATAAATTCCATATTAATATGGAACCCTATCTATTTCATTTTCACAAAAATAAATTCAAAGTGAATTAAATGAATGACTTGAAACCATAACACTCTTAATAGAAAAGAGAGGAAAATCTCCTTGACATTGATCATGGGAAATTTTTATTTTTTTTTTTACTGTGTTGGGTCTTTTTTGCTGTGCATGGGCTTTCTGTAGTTGCAGTGTGGGGGGCTACTCCTTGTTGCAGTGAGTGGGCTTCTCATTGTAGTGGTTTCTCTTGTTGCAGAGCATGGGCTCAGTAGTTGTGGCACGCAGGCCCTAGAGTGAGCATTGGCTTCAGTAGTTGTGGTGTGTGTGCTCAGTAGTTGTGGTTCATGAGCTCTAGAATGTAGGCTCAGTAGTTGTGGTGCATGGACTTAGTTGCTCTCTGGCATGTGGGATCTTCCCTGACCAGGGATCAAACCCGTGTCCCCTGCACTGGCAGGCAGATTCTTAACCACTGTACCACCAGGGAAATCCTGGCAATAATTATTTTAGATACAACCCCAAAAGCATAGGCAATAAAAGTAAAAATAAGTGAGACTATGTTGATCTAAAAACTTTCTGCACAGCAAAAGAAACAGTAAACAAGCAACCTACAGAATGAGAGAAAATATTAGCAAATCATCTCCTGATAAAGGATAATTACCAAAGTATATAAATAATCCATAAATTTAGTAGCATAAAAACATGTAATCTGATTTACATGAACGAGCTCTATTTTTCCCAAGAAGATATACATATGTCCAAGAGGTTCATGAAGAACGTTCAACATCATTAATCATCAGACAAATGCAAATAAAAACCAGAAGAAGATATTATTTCACACCTGTTAGAATGGCTAGAGTTGAAAAGACAACAGATAAATGTTGGCAAGGATGTGGAGAAATGAAAATACTTGTGCACTGTTGGTGGGAATGTAAATTATTACAGCCACTATGTAAAAAGAGTACAGGCAGTTCCTCAAAAAAATAAAAGTTATCCAGTTGCCCCGGCACCATTTGCTGATGTGACTATTCTTTCCCCATCAAGTGTTCTTGGCTCCCTTCCCAAATATCAGTTGACCTTATTTGCAGGAGTTTAATTCTAACCTCTCTATTCTGTTCCATTGGTACCTGTGTCTACTTTTGTTCCAGTACCATATTGTCTTAATTATAATAGCTTTGTAATATAGTTTGAAATTAG
The DNA here is from genome assembly GCF_008692025.1 of Phocoena sinus. NCBI lineage: Eukaryota > Metazoa > Chordata > Mammalia > Artiodactyla > Phocoenidae > Phocoena > Phocoena sinus. The sequence continues at coordinate 52,454,045 of NC_045764.1, read as the reverse complement.
AAACTGTGATGTCTCCAGATTTGTTTTTTCTCAGGATAACTTTGGCTATTCATGGTTGTTTGTGGTTCCATGCAAATTTTAGGGTTTTTTTCTATATGTGTAAAAACTAACATTGGACTTTTGATAGAGACTGCATTGAATCTATGGATTGCTTTGGGTAGCAGGAACATTTGAACATTAATTATTCTGATCCATGAACACAGAAGATCTTTCAATTTATTTTGTCTTAATTTCTTTCATCAAAGTCATATTTTTCATTGTGCAGTTCCTTCCTTTTCTTGGTCAAATTTGTTTATAAGTATTTTATTGTTGTGGTGTTACTGTGAATGGGAAAAGGCTACCATCTTCAACAAATGGTGGTGGAAAATTGGATAACCACTTGCAAGAAAATGAAATCGGACCCCTAACTTATTACAAAAATTACCTCAAAATGGATTAAAGAATTAAACATATCATATAGTAAAACTCCTTGAAGAAAACAAACGCCTTGACATTAGTATTGCCAATAATATTTTTGGCTATACTACCAAAAGTATAATCTACAAATGCAAAAATCGACAATTCGAGGACTTCCCTAGTGGTACAGTAGTTAAGAATCTGCTTTCCAATGCAGGGGACGTGGGTTCAATCCTGGTTGGGGAATTAAGATCCCACATGCCACGAGGCAACTATGCCTACGTGCCACAACTAGAGGGCCTGCGTGCTGCAACTACAGAGCCCATGTGTTCTGGACCCCTTCCACCACAACTAGAAAGAAGCCTGCACACTGCAACACTCAACACAGCCAAAAATAAATTTTTAAAAAATGGTTTTTTATATAAAATAAAATTTAAAAAATTTTAAATCTACAGTTGAGAATACGTCAGCATAGAAATATTCTGTACAGCAAAAGAAACAATCAAAATGTAAAGGCAGGCTATGGAATGGGAGAAAATATCTGTAAACTATGTATTCGATAAGGGTTTAATATATAAAACATATACAGAATTCATACAACTCAATAGCAAACCCCAAACTATTTGAATAAAATATGGGCTGAAGGATTGGATAAACTTTTTTTCCTAAGAGACATACAATGGCCAACAAGTACATGAAAATATGCTCAAAATCATTAGGGAAATGCAAATCAAAGCCACAATGAGATATATTACCTTCCACTTGTTAGGTTGGCTATCATCAAGAAGACAAGATATAAGAGTTGGCAGCTATGTGGAGAAAAATCAAACTTTGTACACTGTTGGTGTAGATGTAAATTGAGTCAGCCACTATGGAAAACAATGTGAGGCTCTTCAAAAAATGTAAAAATAGAACTGCCATATGCTCCAGTAATCCCATTTCCTGTTACATAGCCAAAGTCAATGAAAACAAAACATGAAAAATATATCTGCACTCACATGTTTATTGCAGCATTATTGACAATTGCCAAGATATGAAAACAATGTACTTGTCCACAAATGGATGAATCAATAAAGCAGAGGTAGTATGTATATGTGTGTGTGTGTGTGTGTGTGTGTGTGTGTGTGTATACATAGAGAGAGAGAGAGAGTTGAACCTTGAGGGCATTATGCTTAGTGAAATAAGCTAGACAGAGAAATACAAATATTGTATTGTATTGTTATAAGCAAAATCTAGAAAAACTAACTTGTAGAAAGAGAGAATAGAATGGTGATTCCCAGGGACTGGTGTGTGGGGGGATTGCGGTGATGTCATTACAGGATACAAATTGTCAGCTGGCAAATGAATATGTTCTGGAGATCTAATGCACAGTACCGTGATTATATACAAAATTATAATACTTCAAAATTATTGAGTTTAGATCTTCTCACAACAAAAGTCTGGCAAGATGGAGATATTAGTTACAACTAGGGTGGTAATAATATTGTGATATAAAAATTAATGAATCAACACATTGTACACCTTAAAAAATTAAAAGCAGAACTACCATAAAATCTAGCAATTCCATTTTGGGTGTATACCCAAAAAATTGATGGCATGATATTGAAGAGATATCTGCACTCTCATGTTCATAGCAGCATTATTCACAATAGCCAAAACATAGAAACAGATTGTGTCCATCAATAGATTAATGGACAAAAAAGATTGTATAATATATAATTACATATTATATAATTATTCAGCCATAATAAAAAAGGAAATCCTGCCATTTGTGACAATAAAGATGGGCCTTGAAGAGGCTATGTTTATGAGATAACCAGACAAAACTGACAAATATTTTATGATATTTGTCTAAATATCATAAAATGTGGAATTTACATGTGGAATTTAAAAAGGCTAAAATTTAAATTCCACATTTTAGTATGATATCTAAAAAAACCTCATAGAAACAAAGTAGGATGATGCTTGCCAGGGGATAGGTGGTAGGGAAATGATATTTTGGTCAAAGGAAGAAAACTTCCAGTTATAAGATAAAAGTTCTAGGGAATCTAATGTACAGCATATGATTATAGTTAACAATACTGCATTAAATAATTGAAAGATGTTGAGAGTGGAACAGAAATGCTCTCACCACAAAGAAAAAAGTGGTAATTATGTGAGATCATTGAGGTGTTAACTAAACTCACTGTTGTATTTATTTCACAATATATATGTTCCTCAAATCATCACACACCTTAAACTTACACAAAGTTATATATGTTACATCTCAATAAAGCTGGGAAAAATAATTTCAAGATGGCTATAGCGGAGCATGAAACCAAACATAGGTTTTTCTGAGTGAAGGACCTTTTCTGATGTCACATCTGTGAAGCAGTCCTTGGTTCTATATGCAAAAACACATCTAATATCTGACCACTTGTTACCATCTCCACTGTTTGTAACCAGGATTGAGCTACCACCTGAGTAACTGCAGTCATCTCCTAACTGACCTCCCTGCTTCTGTCCTTGTCCCTTCAGTCAATTTGTAGTACAGCAACCAGAGTAAGTCAAATAACTTCCCTCCACTTCTTAAAATTCTCCCCTGCCTCTTCATTTCACACAGAGTAAAAGCCAACGTCCACGACTGACAAGTCTGTTCACATCCCCCAGGGTTCTCTCCCTTGCTCACTTCAACCAAACAGCATTCCCAACTATTCTCAAACAAGCCAGGCATGTTCCTTCCTTGTGACATTTTACCTTGCTCTTTCCTCTGCCTGAAATCTCTTCTGCCACCTGTGCTCACTATGGACGCCCTCCCTCATAGCATATATTTTAGGTAATATTCATTCACAAATTTACTGGGCATCGGACACCATACTAGGCACAGATGTGAAGATCCCTCATCTCTCTTAGTAGTATGGAATGGAACGTTATTTCATAAATGTATTACCTATTTCATAATTTGCTGGATTCATAAATGAATTAATAGAAAAATACTATGGAAAAATTTTTTTCTCAATTATAATCCTAAATAATTGCTATAGATAGTTAAATACAAAAGCTATCGAGTATAATATTCTATTCCTTAATTATGGGATTAGGGTTAAAGTTGGAATTAGGGTTAGGGTTGTTAGGGTTAGGGTTAGGGATAGTGTCAGCAGCCATGTAGAAAGCTCTGAGGGAGTAGACATGGGCAAACCCCTGATGGCCACACAACTGGGGAGAGCTTGTCATACACTTTTGTAGGTGCAAGTCTACAATACTTGGGCATCAAGTATCAGAGGCCCAGAGTTCACAATCTTCACTTAGGCTCACAGCTTATCTTTCCATTGGTGCTATATATTTGGGTAGAAATACGCACAGCTCAGTGATCAGAAGGGAATTCAAGGCTATTAAATACCTGTACATTTGACCAACCACTGTGAGATACAATAGAGGCAGTAATGTGTAATGGGATTCTATCTGAACAATTATGTTTCGTTTATGATAGCATGGCGCTGAAAAATTTGAGAAAATAGACATCTCAGAATTAATGGTGTTGTTAGTTGGAAACATTAGCTTAAGAAAACAGTCTCTTCAGTTAAAGTACTCCAAAATCAAAATCATTTCCACAGAGCAAATGTAGTTTGTGTCCCATTTCTGACCCTTGTCCATTCATTCATTCCTCCATTCATTGTATGACTGTCTTCTCCATATTAGCCACAGTGGCTTTGAGCTTCAAATTCTCCATAAAATGGGCAGATTAGATTGTGATCTCAGGACTTCCCTGGTGGTTCAGTAGTTAAGACTCCTCACTCCCAATGCAAGGGTTATGCGTTCGATCCCTGGTTGGGGATCCTGCATGTCATGCAGCGTTGCCTGAAAGAAAAGAGAGAGAATTTAAGGGGGGATTGGGATCTCCAAGAACGCTTCTATATCTTTGTACATCATTTTCTAGATTCTCAAGTCAAGACACAGGCACTGGGACTTCCCAGGTGGTCCAGTGTATAAGACTCTGTGCACTCAATGCAGCGGGCCCCGGTTCGATCCCTGATTGGGAAACTAAAGCCCACTTGCATGCTGCAACTAAGAGTCCACATGCTTCAACTAAGACGTCCAAATGCTGCAACGAAGGTCCTGCATGCTGCCACTAAGAGCCGGCTCAGCCAAAATAAATAAATAAATCATTTAAAAAATGTTATTTAAAAAGACACATCACCATTTAGAAACAAACTGACACTGTATTTATGTCATAAAGAATACAGACTCAGCATCTTGGAATGTGCTGTCTGGCTTGACTTGCTCTCTGAATTTTAAGTGGATCATCACACCAACCTTGTGCTCATCACCTTTTCTCACATCATGATCACAAGCCACAGGAGAGGAAGCTGCTGCAGACCATCAAAACTAGTGCCTAAACCAGTCAACAAATAAAGTATCCTGTTTGAACCTACCCTGGGGCTGAACATCAGAACAAAGTACCCTAAGGTTTCCCTGTGTTCCCTAAGATGTCTCAGGTTTCCTCTTTCCTACTCTCTCCCTTCCTCCACATTCCATACCATGGGAGTGCTTCTGTCCAGGAGAACAGGAGGCATACCTCCATCCCCTATCAGCCTGGTTATGGGACACCCAAGCCCTTGTGTCCTCCTTCTAACTGGATGCCTCTATTTTTCCTTAAAACAAACTCTAGTTCTGCTAGCTGAGGCCTCCATTTCCCATTCATTTGAGACACCATCCTTATCTCAGTCTGCAGGCCCTATGCCCTCCAAGGTAGGGCTTAGTTTTGCTTCATCTGCCCATTGCTCACCACATTTTCTGTGCCAACTCCTTCCCCTCAAGAGCCTATACTGTCTAATCCCTCCTTCCCACCACTATTACTCTTCTCTACCTTCTGCTGGGAAGCTTACCAGTTAGCCATGACTTATCCATGGACATTGAGCACTGATCTGGACTGTGTTCATCTCTGTTCCAAACACTGTAGTTTACCAGCTCTGGGAGATAACTTTATGTCCTTCCAGCCACCCTCATGTTCTCAGAAGTCTTGGTCCAGTTCCTTTCTTCCACAATTCATACCCTCTGGGAAGCTTTTCAACAGCCTATGAAAATAAACAAGCTGTCCCTTACCTCAAGTCCATCTGCTCTGATTCTATCCTTCTTTCCTGCATCTTAGCTGCACCAGGTCTAGCTTCTGCTGCAGACCTTGATCCACAACTCCAGACTACTCATGCTCAAAAAATTAAAACCAGGTCATGGTTAATGGGAGTTTACCCAGAGTCTGCACACATGTGTGGAGAGCTGACACTGGCCTCCCACATCTGTTCCAAGGCCTTTCCAGCATGCCTGCCCCATGAAGAGAAGGCCCAAACTACCCAGCACTTGTCCCCTGCAATGTGATAGGATGGCAAGCCACTGTCTACTCATGGCATGGTACCTGAGCTGAGCAAGGAAGTCTCAAGTCTATTTCAATCCCATGGGAAGAAGACCAAAACTAACATTGATTAAAAGTTCTGTTGATCAAACTTTACTCAATTATGATTTCACTATCCATGGTTAGGAGCATCCCTGGGGAGTTGTATGTTAAGAAGCACTTAGTTTGACTACAGAACAAAACTTTGTGTTACTGACAAAGGTGGTAAAGTTTCTACATCAGGACTACTTAACAGTGTGACTCTGTTTTCTTCTAAAAAATATTATGGCCTCAGTACTTCACTGGTAGTCCAGTGGTTAAGACTTCTCCTTCCAATGCAGGGGGTGCAGGTTTGATCCCTGGTAAGGGAACTAGATCCCACATGCCTCATGGCCAAAAAACCAAAACATAAAAACAGAAGTAATATTGTAACAAACTCAATAAAGACTTTTAAAAAGTGGTCCACATCAAAAAAAAATCAAAAGAAAAAAAAAAGAAATTATGGCCCCAAACAAAATTCTCATTGCTTCCTCCTTTCAGAGCTGACAGTGTGTAGGACAGAAAAAATTCATTACCCCAACCTCTAATCTAGTAGGGCAAACAGGTACACACTGAGTCTCTCCCTCTCATGAGCACTGGGATGAGAAACAGATCAGAACTGACCGGGGACTTCATCACAAACTAGACACACAGCTTTTCTCTAACAACTGTGGGGTCACCTAGGTAAGCTCTCTGAGGAGACAGAAATGGGGCAGACAGGCATTCTAGATGGGGGACAAGAAGGGTGAAGTGTGGGAGGAGTAAAGCTCAGGCATGTTGGAGGAGGGTGAGCCATCTGGTGCATGGGGTGCAGGGTACTGGGAGCTGGATAGGCCATTCCAAACAGCCAGGTATCAGGCTTGGAGACTTGGACTTTTCTCTTTTTGCAGGGGGCGCAGTACCTCACCAAATTCTTCATTCTCAATCATAAAGTCTCTGATGGCCTGAAATATATTCCAAGTCTGACAATTCAAAGTCACTCATGAAGCCTGTGCAAGAGCTACGAGGACCTACCAATAGGGTGAGGGAAGTCTCATCCACCTCATGAGTCCCAGGTCAATTGAAATTCAGCCATCCTTGGGCTTCCCTGGTGGCGCAGTGTTTGGGAGTCTGCCTGCCGATGCATGGGACACGGGTTTGTGCCCCGGGCCGGGAGGATTCCACATGCCGCGGAGTGGCTGGGCCCGTGAGCCATGGCCGCTGAGCCTGCGCGTCCGGAGCCTGTGCTCCGCAACTGGAGAGGCCACAACAGTGAGAGGACCACATAATGCAACAACAAAAAAAAAAAAAAGAAATTCAGCCATCCTTATTGAGCACGTCACTGAAAACCTGGTCATATTACTATGTTTGCCAGACTTAACCCCTTGATATCTCCACAACTAAGGTTTGTCATTCTGCTGTTAGAAACTGAGGAACTCAGAAGGGTGGGATCCCCATATCACCATGTTCTAGTTTTGTGACAATGGACAAATTACTTTGCCTTTTTTTGCTTTAACTCCCTTATTAAGGAAAATATTTTATTTTATTTTATTTATATATATATTTATTTATTTGCCACGCAGGATGTAGGATCTTACTTCCCCAAAAAGGGATTGAACTTGTGCCCCCTGTATTGGAAGCTTGGAGTCTTACATGTAAACGATTGAAATTAGAACACTCCCTAACACCACACACAAAAATAAACTCAAAACAGGTTAAAGCTCTAAATATAAGGCCAGATACTATAAAACTCTTAGAGGAAAACATAGGCAGAACGCTCTCTGACATAAATCGCAGTGAGATCTTTTTTGACCCACCTCCTAGAGTAATGAGAATAAAAACAAAAATAAACAAATGGGACCAAATTAAACGTAAAAACTTTTTGCACAGCAAAGGAAACCATAAACAAGACAAAAAGACAACACTCAGAATGGGAGAAAATATTTGCAAATGAAGCAACTGACAAAGGATTAATCTCCAAAATGTACAAACAGCTCATGCAGCTCAATATCAAAACAACAAACAACCCAAACGAAAAATGGGCAGAAGACCTAATAGACATTCTCCAAAGAAGACATACAAGATGGCCAATAAACACATGAAAAGATGCGCAACATCATCAATTATTAGAGAAATTCAAATCAAAACTACAACGAGGTATCACCTCACACCAGTCAGAAGGGCCATCATCAAAAAATCCACAAACAATAATGCTGGAGAGGGTGTGGAGAAAAGGGAACCCTCATGCATTGTTGATGGGAATGTAAATTGATAAGTCACTATGGAGAACAGTTATGGAGGTTCCTTAAAAAACTACAGCTCGAACTACCATATGACCCATCAATCTCACTACTGAACATATACCCTGAAAAAACCATAATTCAAAAAGACATATGCACCCCAGTATTCATTGCAGCACTATTTACAATAGCCAGGACATGGAAGCAACCTAAATGTCCATCAACAGAGGAATGGATAAAGATGTGGTACATATACATTATGGAATATTACTCAGCCATAAAAAGGAACAAAACTGGGTCATTTGTAGAGACATGAATGGACCCAGAGACTGTCATACAGAATGAAGTCAGAAACAGAAAAACAAATATTGTATATTAACGCATATATGTGGATTCTGAAAAAAATTGGTATAAACAATCTTATTTACAAGGCAGATATAGAGACACAGACATAAAGAACAAATGTATGGATACCAAGGGGGAAGGGGGCGATGAATTGGGGAATTGGAATTGACATATATACACTATTGATGCTATATATAAAATAAATAACTAATGAGAACCTATAGTACTGGACAGGGAACTCTACTCGATGCTCTGTGGTGACCTAAATGGGAAGGAAATCCAAAAAGAGGGGATATATACATATTGCTGATTCACTTTGCTGTACAGTAGAAAGAACACAATATTGTAAAACAGCTATACTCCAACAAAAATTTTAAAAAGCAACCTTGCAACACCCAAATACAAGCAACAACCAAAATTCTTTTGAGGATAAAATGAGCTAATACATGTATTCTTAATCTAGACACCCTGGCCTTCCTCCTAGTTCTGATTAGCCCTGGATGCTTTTTTATATAGATTCCTTAGATATTTAGACACCCAGGAAGTAAACCAAACATAGGTTTATAAACTTAAATATTATTGTTAATTTAATTTCACAGGAATATAACTTCTTCAGTGTCTGCAATGCAGGCTTTACCCATTCCCTCACCAAGGTTCCTTTTGTGACTAGAATGTTGCTACGTGAGCAAAAGTCAGAACAGAAGAACTGTGGGGTGGGGAGGTATCTTAAGATCTATTTCTTTGGGGCTGGATTAGAATTTAGCTCCCACATCTTTCACGACACACGCCAGTGAGGCTGCCTTTTCTACTTTCATACAGCCTTCCTGTAAATGCACAATTACCTGTTGCTTCTGCTTCTGATAGGACAGCTAAAATGATTCAGGTTTTCTTTTCCACATTTAAGATCCAGAGATGCTATCTCCAGGCTTCCTGCCCCCATCAACTGTGAGCCACCTCACTGAACGGAACTCTGGGGCTCTGGTCAATAGCCTCAGAAATAAGTTGGCTGAAGTTAACTGTTAACTTTTTTCTGATCACGTTCCTTACCTCTAAGGAGTAATTTTCTTTGGGTGCTGGCTTTGACAGTTGTGCAGCACTTAATAATAACATGAGTTCATTATCTGAATTAATCTAGATTGAACAGAATTACTTCGGTATCAGTTTAATGACACATGATTGATAATTTGAGGGCTGGTAAGAAAAAAGCAAAAAGAGGACCTTGTAACATTATTTATGCTATTGTCCCAAGTGAAGTTTTTGCATCAATTTGATCAGAGGAAAGTGAAGGTTCCTGTGCTCAGAGCTCAACCTCCATCTGTGTGTCTTGGGACCTATGGTTTACTTTGAACTCATTTTTTTCCCAGAAGCCCAGTATTTTCAGTGCGCAATTTTTCAGAACATGGGGTTCATTCAGGTTAACTGGAATCATGTTCTAGTGGAAACTTTTATCCAGTGACGTCATGCAACGCTCAAAAGAACTTTGCTTCGGGCTTCCCTGGTGGCGCAGAGGTTGAAAGTTCGCCTGCCGATGCAGGGAACACGGATTCGTGCCCCGGTCCGGGAAGATCCCACTCGCCGTGGAGCGGCTGGGCCCATGAGCCATGGCCGCTCAGCCTGCGCGTCCGAAGCCTGTGCTCCACAACGGGAGAGGCCACAACAGTGAGAGGCCCGCATACCGCAAAAAACAAACAAACAAACAAAAAAACAACTTTGCTTCTGTGGAACTACATAAAAATGTTGATTTTAATACTAGCTTTGTAGTATTTGTATACAATCAGTAAGTGCCCTGCTTTTGAGGGTGTAAGAAATACAACTTTAAGAGCTATATATCTAGTTTTATATATGTACATATTTAACATAATTTAAAGGCCACATTTGAAGGTCTACAAGAAAGTCATTGAAAGAGGTCTTTGTATCATTCAAGTTTGAGAAACACTATTGTTTCTTTTTTATTCTTTAAATTATACATATGTATTTTATTTACACTTTGTATTTGATATACTTCATGATAAACAATTTTTTCCATCTTAACCATTTTTTTTTTAGCCATTTTTTAAGTGTACAGTTCAGTGGTATCAAATACATTCACTTTGTTGTGTAAAAATCACCTGTGTCTACCCCCATAACTGTTTTCATCTTGTGAAGCTGAAGCTCTATATCCATTAAACAATAATTCCCTGTTATTGCTTGCTCCCAGCCCCTGGTAACCAGCAATCTACTTTCTGTCTTTATTATTTTGACTATTCTAAGTACTTCATATAAGTGGGATCATACAGTATGTATCTTTCTCTGACTGGCTAATTTCATTTAGCATAATGTCCCCAAGGTTCATCCATATTGTCTATTCATCCACTGATAGACACTTGAGTTGCTTCCACTGTTTAGTTATTATGAATAATGCTGCTATGAACATGGGTGTACAAATATCTCTTTGAGATCCTACTTTCAATTCTTTGGGGTATATGGACAGAAGTGGAATTGCTGGATCATATAGTAATTCTATAATTACTATGGAGGAAACACCATACTGTTTTCCATAGTGACTGTACCAATTTCCACCAGTATTACACCAGGGTCCCAATTTCTCCATGTCTTTGCAAACACTCATATTCTATTTTTTTGATAGTAGCCATCCTAATGGGTGTGAGGTGGTATCTTGTTGCAGTTTTGATTTGCATTTCCCTAATAATTGGTGATGTTGAACACCTTTTCATGTGTTTATTGGCCATTTGTATCTCTTCTTTGGAGAAATATCTATTCAAGTCTTATGCTCATTTTGAATCAGATTGTTCCGTGTTTTGTTGTTAAGGTTTTTTGTGAATTTTTGAATTTTATTTTTTTATACAGCAGGTTCTTTTTAGTTATCCATTTTATATACATTAGTGTATACATGTCAATCTTAATCTCCCAATTCATCACACCACCACCCCCATCCCCCGCCGCTTTTGGTGTACATACGTTTGTTCTCTACATCTGTCTCAATTACTGCCCTGCAAACCAGTTTATCTGTACCATTTTTCGAGGTTGCATATACATGCATTAATATACGATATTTGTTTTTCTCTTTCTGACTTACTTCACTCTGTATGACAGTCTCTAGATCCATCCACGTCTCTACAAATGACAATTTCGTTACTTTCTGTGGCTAATATTCCATTGTATCTATGTACCACGTCTTCATTATCCATTCATCTGTAGATGGTCATTTAGGTTGCTTCCATAACCTGGCTATTGTAAATAGTGCTGCAATGAACATTGGGGTGCATGTGTCTTTTTAAATTATGGTTTTCTCTGGGTATATGCCCAGTAGTGTGATTGCTGGGTCATATGGAAATTCTATTTTTAGTTTTTAAAGGAACCTCCGTACTGTTCTCCATAGTGAGTGTATTAATTTACATTCCCACCAACAGTGCAAGAGGGTTCCCTTTTCTCCACACCCTCTCCAGCATTTGTTTGTAGATTTTCTGATGATGCCCAGTCTAACTGGTGTGAGGTGATACATCATTGTAGTTTTGATTTGCATTTCTCTAATAACTAGTGATGTTGAGCAGATTTTCATGTGCTTCGTGGCCATCTGTATGTCTTCTTTGGAGAAATGTCTATTTAGGTCTTCTGCCTATTTTTGGATTGGGTTTTTGTTTTTTTAATATTTAGCTGCATGAGCTGTTTTTATACTTTGGAGATTAATCCTTCGTCCATTGATTTGTTTGCAAGTCTTTTCTCCCATTTTGAGAGTTGTCTTTTCGTCTTGTTTATGGTTTCCTTTGCTGTGCAAAAGCTTTAAAGTTTCATTAAGTCCCATTTGTTTATTTTTGTTTTTATTTCCATTACTTTAGGAGGTGGATCAAGAAAGATCTTGCTGTGATTTATGCCAAAGAGTGTTCTTTCTATGTTTTCCTCTAAGCGTTTTATAGTGTCCGGTCTTACGTTTAGGTCTCTAATCCATTTTGAGTCTATTTTTGTGTATGGTGTTAGGGAGTGTTCTAATTTCATTCTTTTACATGTAGCTGTCCAGTTTTCCCAGCACCACTTACTGAAGAGAGTGTCTTTTCTCCTTGCCTCTTTTGTCATATCTTAGTTGACCATAGGTGTGTGGGTTTATCTCTGGGCTTTCTATCCTGTTCCATTGATCTATATTTCTGTTTCTGTGCCAGTACCATATTGTCTTGATTACTGTAGCTTTGTAGTATAGTCTGAAGTCAGGGAGTCTGATTCCTCCAGCACCGTTTTTTTCCTTCAAGACTGCTTTGGCTATTCGGGGTCTTTTGTGTCTCCATAGACATTTAAGATTTTTTTGTTCTAGTTCTGTAAAAAATGCCATTGGTAACTTGATAGGGATTGCATTGAATCTGTAGATTGCTTTGTGTAGTCTAGTCATTTTCACAATATTGATTCTTCCAATACAAGAACACTCCATCTGTTGGTATCATCTTTAATTTCTTTCATCAGTGTCTTATAGTTTTCTGCATACAGATCTTTTGTCTCCCTAGGTAGGTTTATTTCTAGGTATTTTATTCTTTTTGTTGCAATGGTAAAAGGGAGTGTTTCCTTAATTTCTCTTTCAGATCTTTCATCATTAGTGTATAGGAATGCAAGAGATTTCTGTGCATTCATTCTGTATCCTGCAAATTTACCAAATTCATTGATTAGCTCTAGTAGTTTTCTGGTGGCATCTTTAGGTTACTCTATATAGAGTATCATGTCGTCTGCAAACAGTGACAGTTTTACTTCTTTTCCAATTTTTATTCCTTTCATTTCTTTTTCTTCTCTGATTGCCGTGGCTAGGACTTCCAAAACTATGTTGAATAATACCGGCGACTGTGGACATCCTTATCTTGTTCCTGATCTTAGAGGAAATGCTTTCAGTTTCTCACGATTGAGAATGATGTTTGATGTGGGTTTGTCGTATATGACTTTTATTATGTTGAGGTAGGTTCCCTCTGTGCCCAATTTCTGGAGAGTTTTTATCATAAATGGGTGTTGAATTTTGTCAAAAGCTTTTTCTGCATCTATTGAGATAATCATATGGTTTTTATTCTTCAATTTGTTAATATGGTGTATCATATTGATTGATTTGTGTATATTGAAGAATCCTTGCATCCCTGGGATAAATCCCCCTTGATCGTGGTGTTTGATCCTTTTAATGTGTTGTTGGATTCTGTTTGCTAGTATTTTGTTGAGGATTTTTGCATCTATATTCATCAGTGATATTGGCCTGTAATTTTCTTTTTCTTGTAGTATCTTTGTCTGGTTATTATTTGAGATTTTTCTTGTTTCTTGAGATAGGCTTGTATAGCTGTAATCTTCCCTCTTAAAACTGATTTTGCTGCCTCTCATAGGTTTTGGATCGTCGTGTTTTCATTACCATTTGTCTCTAGGTATTTTTTAATTTCTTCAGTGACCTCTTGGTTATTTAGTAATGTATTGTTTAGTCTCCATGTGTTTGTGTTTTTTACATTTTTTCCCCGTTATTTATTTCTAATCTCATAACACTGTGGTCAGAAAACATGCTTGATATGATTTCTTTTTTTTTTTTTTTTTTTTTTTTTGTGGTGTCTTTTCTGGAAATTTTTTTTTTTTTTTTAAACATCTTTATTGGGGTATAATTGCTTTAGATATGATTTCAATTTTCTTAAATTTACTGAGGCTTGATTTGAGACCCATTATGTGATCTATCCTGGAGAATGTTCCATGCGCACTTGAGAAAAAAGTGTAATCTGCTGTTTTAGGATGGAATATTTTATATATATCAATTTAATCTATCTGATCTATTGTGTCATTTAACCCTGTGTTTCCTTATTAATTTTCTCTTTGGATGATCTGTCCATTGGTGTAAGTGAGGTGTTAAAGTTCCCTTCTATTTTTGTGTGACTGTCGATTTCCTCTTTTATAGCTGTTAGCAGTTGCCTTATGTATTGAGGTACTCCTATGTTGGGTGCATATATATTTATAATTGTTATATCTTCTTCTTGGATTGATCCCTTGATCATTATGTCATGTCCTTCCTTGTTTCTTGTAACATTCTTTATTTTAAAGTCTATTTTACATGAGTATTGCCACTCCATCTTTCTTTTGATTTCCATTTGCATGAAATATCTTTTTCCATCCCCTCACTTTCAGTCTGTATGCGTCCCCAAGTCTGAAGTGGGTCTCTTGTAGACAGCATGTATATGGGTCTTGTTTTTGTATCCATTCAGCCAGTCTGTGTCTTTTGGTTGGAGCGTTTAATCCATTCCCTTTTAAGGTAATTATTGATATGTATGTTCCTATTACCATTTTCTTAATTGTTTTTGGTTTTTTTTTTTTTGTTTTTTTTTTGCGATACGAGGGCCTCTCACCAATGTGGCCTCTCCCATTGCTGAGCACAGGATCTGGACGTGCAGGCCCAGCAGCCATGGCTCATGGGCCCAGCCGCTCTGCGGCATGTGGTATCCTCTTGGACTGGGGCACGAACCCATGTCCCCTGCATCGGCAGGTGGACTCTCAGCCACTGCGCCACCAGGGATGTCCTTGGGTTTTTTTTTTTTTTTTTCCTTGGGTTTGTTTTTGTATGCTTTTTCTTCTCTTGTGTTTCCTTTAGCTTTTGTTGTAGAGTTGTGTGGTGGTGCTGAATTCTTTTAGCTTTTGCTTGTCTGTAAAGCCTTTGATTTCTCCATCAAATCTGAATGAGATCCTTGCTGGGTAGAGTAGTCTTGGTTGTAGGTTCTTCCCTTTCATCACTTTAAGTATATCATGCCACTCCCTTCTGGCTTGTACAGTTTCTGCTGAGAAATCAGCTGTTAACCTTATGTGAGTTTCCTTGTATGTTATTTGTCATTTTTCCCTTGCTGCTTTCAATAATTTTTCTTTGTCTTTAATTTTTGCCAATTTGATTACTATGTGTCTCGGTGTGTTTCTCCTTGGGTTTAGCCTGTATGGGACTCGCTGCACTTCCTGGACTTGCATGGCTATTTCCTTTCCTATGTTAGGGAAATTTTTGACTATAACCTCTTCAAATATTTTCTCTGGTCCTTTCTCTTTCTCTTCTCCTTCTAGGACCCCTATAATGTGAATGTTGTTGCATTTAATGTTGTCCCAGAGAGTCTCTTAGGCTGTCTTCATTTCTTTTCATTCTTTTTTCTTTATTCTGCTCTGCAGTATTGAATTCCACCATTCTGTCTTCCAGGTGACTTATCCGTTCTTCTACCTCAGTTATTCTGCTATTGATTCCTTCTAGTGTAGTTTTCATTTCAGTGATTGTATTGTTCATCTCTGTTTGTTTGTCCTTTAATTCTTCTAGGTCTTTGTTAAACATTTCTTGCATCTTCTAGATCTTTGCCTCCATTCTTTTTCCAAGGTCCTGGATCATCTTCACTATCATTATTCTGAATTCTTTTTCTGGAAGGTTGCCTATCTCCACGTCATTTAGTTGATTTTCTGGGGTTTTATCTTGTTCCTTCATCTCGTACATAGCCCTCTGCCTTTACATCTTGTCTTTCTGTGAATGTGGTTTTGTTCCACAGCCTGCAGGATTGTAGTTCTTCTTGCTTCTGCTATCTGCCCTCTGGTGGATGAGGCTATCTAAGAGGCTTGTGTAAGTTTCCTGATGGGAAGGACTGGTGGTGGGTAGAACTGCCTGTTGCTCTGGTGGGCAGAGCTCAGTAAAACTTTCATTCGCTTGTCTGTTGATGGTGGGGCTGGGTCCCCTCCCTGCTGGTTGTTTGGCCTGAGGCGACCCAACACTGGAGCCTACCCGGGCTCTTTGGTGGGGCTAATGTTGGACTCTGGGAGGGCTCACACCAAGGAGTACTTCCCAGAACTTCTGCTGCCAGTGTCCTTGTCTTCATGGTGAGAGAGAGCCACCCCCGCCTCTGCAGGAGACCCTCCAACACTAGTAGGTAGGTCTGGTTCAGTCTCTATGGGGTCACTGCTCATTCCCCTAGGTCCCGATGCACATACTACTTTGTGTGTGCCCTCCAAGAGTGGAGTCTCTGTTTCCCCCAGTCCTGTCAAAGACCTGCAATCAAATCCTGCTAGCTTTCAAAGTCTGATTCTCTAGGGATTCCTCCTCCTGTTGCTAGACCCCCAGGTTTGGAAGTCTGACATGGGACTCAGAAGCTGCACTCTAGTGGGTAGACTTCTGTGGTATAATTGTTCTCCAGTTTGTGAGTCACCCACCCAGCAGTTATGGGATTTGATTTTATTGTGATTTTGCCACTCCTACCATCTTATTGTGGCTTCTCCTTTGTCTTTGGATGTGGGGTGTCTTTTTGGTGAGTTCTAGTGTCTTCCTCTCAATGATCATTCAGCAGTTAGTTGTGATTCTGGTGTTCTTGCAAGAGGGAGTGAGAGCACATCCTTGTACTCTGCCATCTTGAACCAATCTCCGAGAAACACCATTGTTTGATTGCTGTCTCTGTAATCTCCTTAGTTACAAATACCTTTAATCCTGTTTTGCGGCATGCACTTTTGTGAAAAGCTGAGGTTTGGAAATTTATCAGTTAGCTATTGCCACAATAATGTTGCATACCCCTATGTTCTTAGCAGCACTGTTTATAATAGCCAAGACATGGAAACAAGCTAAACGTCCATCAACAGATGAATGGATAAAGAAAATGTGGTATATATACACAATGGAATACTACTCAGCCATAAAAAATAGAATGAAATAATGCCATTTGCAGCAACCTAGAGATTATCATACTAATTCAACTAAGTCAGAGAAAGACAAATACCATATGACATCTCTTTTATGTGCAATCTAAAATATGACACAAATGAACTTATCTATGAAACAGACTCACAGATATACAGAACAGACTTCTGGTTGGGGGGTCAGGTAGAGGACAGTTGGATTGGGAGTTGGGAATTAGCAGATGCAAGTTATTATATATAGACTGGAGAAACAACAAGGTCCTACTGTATAGCACAGGGAATTATATTCAATATCCTGTAATAAACCATAATGGAAAAGAATATGAAAAAGGTGTATATATATATATATATATATATATATATATGTGAATCACTTTGCTGTACAGCAGAAATTAGCATAACATTGTAAATAACTATACCTCAATAAAATAAAAATTTTTTAAATGCTGCATAGCAAACCACCTGAAAACTTATTTTAAGCAACAGTCACTATTTATTCTCATAGCTGGCTCTGTTTTTCACTTTACGTTTATAGTTTAACTAGGGTGGCTCAGCTTTACAATTTCATTCTCCTTGGATAAGTCAGTTAACCAGGCAAAGGCACAAAAAGGAAACAGTAGAATCTTCTTAAGGCCTACACTCAAAACTGACACACTGTTACTGTAACCAAGCAGGACCCTATGGGGACTTCCTGGGGCAGTACTTCTCCCATAACCATCTGCTTTAGCTCCTCTCTGAAGTACCTGGATAACAGTATTTGATGCACATTTCCTGAGTTGTTTTACAGATGTGAACCACCCCCCCCAACAGCCACTACCAAATGGAAGATGTTAACTACTTGATGACCATGAGCATGACCTCCTGGAGCCTAAGGACTGATGATGTTAACCCTTGTGACACCACTCTGTTATCTCACCATCAGCCAATCAGAAAATTATGCACGAGCTGATCACATACCCTGCAACCCCCCTCCCACACCTGGCTTTCTTTTTCTTTTAACATCTTTATTGGAGTATACTTGCTTTACAATGTTGTGTTAGTTTCTGCTGTACAACAAAGTGAATCAGCTATATGTATACATATATCCCCATATCCCCTCCCTCTTGAGCCTCCGCCTCCCTCCCACCCTCCCTATCCCACCCCTCTAGGTCATCACAAAGCATCGAGCTGATCTCCTTGTGCTATGCAGCAGCTTCCCACTAGCTATTTTACATTTGGTAGTGTATATATGTCGATGCTACTCTCTCATTTCATCCCAGCTTCCCGCTCCCCCCGTGTCCTCAAGACCATTCTCTATGTCTGCATCTTTATTCCTGCCCTGCCACTAGGTTTATCAGTACCATTTTTTTTAGATTCCATATATATGCGTTAGCATAAGGTATTTGTTTTTCTCTGACTTACTTCGTTCTGTATGACAGACTCTAGGTCCAACCACCTCACTACAAATAACTCAGTTTCCTTTTTAGGGCTGAGTAATATTCCATTGTATATATGTAACACATCTTCTTTATCCATTCATTTGTCGATGGTCATTTAGGTTGCTTCCATGTCCTGGCTATCGTAAATAGTGCTACAGTGAACATTGTGGTACCTATATCTTTTTGAATTACAGTTTTCTCAGGATATATGCCCAGTAGTGAGATTGTACCTGGCTTTTCAAAATGCTTTGCTGAAACCCTTCCAGGAGATCAGGGATTTTTAGGGCATACACCACCTGTCTCCTTGCATGGCCCTGAAATAAACCTTTCTCTGCTCCCAAACTCCGTTTTGGTGTGTTTGGCCTCATTGTGCCTTAGGCACATGAACTTGCACTAACTTCCATTAACCAAAGCAAGCAGCCTAACTAAGTTCAAAGTCAAAGGATGTGGAAATACACTCCTCCCACCTTGAGACTAGGCAAGGGTATAGTTGCAAGAAGGAGTAATGGATTGGGGCCAATAATTTAGTCTACCATTGTCAGTGACTAGTTGGGAGTCCTGGATACTACCTTTGCCCTGTTTTTGCTAATAACACCTGAGCAGTTATATTGAGCAAAGTGTTTGCTGAAATAACTTTATGGTTCTAGACAAGCTAGGTGAGATTATACACTAATTAAAGGGACAAAGGTTAACACATAAGCCTGGCTAGGAAGAATGAGTAACTTCTATCAGTGAGACCACAAGAACAGCAATGTGCTAGGAACTGAAATGAAAGCCAAACATCCATGTCCTGAAATCATTCAAAATTTCTTAAATTTCTGTTGAATATACTCCTCACCGTTATACATGTATATATATGTATACACACACATACATTGAAGTTTACAATAATATATTTTGTATACGTTTAAAGTATACATTATTTTCATGAGTGTTGTGCTGGTTTCTATTTTATATCACAAAGTCCTGAGTGACATGAATTGTTCACTATTTTTGTTTATATGGTAGAAACTAAATGTTACAAATTTATTCCGTCTTCATGATTACAAACATTACAGGCAAGGTGGGTAAAAAAGGCAAATAAAGCAATCTCTTTTCTCCTATTTAACCAGATGCAGTATTTTGACATTTTTATGATATGCAGGTTGTCTTAATTCATTCACGGCTCATTGACTTATTTCGAAATCCAGCAACAGCAAACTTTGAAATGTGGGATCTTCCTCTATAGCTACTCCAAGTTAATTCCTGAACTACACTGTGAACTCAGAAATGGTATTCACTGAAACAGTCTTGAAGCTTTCACATCTTAATCTGACACCTCTTATTAAGGCAGGGAACTAAAGACTGTCTTCTTAGCTAACCCAAGCCACCAGCAATCTTAACCAAGTTACTACATAAAAGTAAACAGCTCCTAATAAATGGAATATTGCCTGCAGTATCAGTAAACAAAGGATGTCACAGTCATCAGTGATTGCAGCCAAGCGGCCACCAAGGAAGGTGAACTGGTGACCCCTGAGGGAACTCAGGAAGGAAACAAAGAATACCTGCCATTTAGCAGCCATCAGACTGCAGCCACTCCCTAAGGTGAGCCCTGAGGAAACTCAGGATGTGAAAACACTGGATACTGGCCCCAGATAGCTTAGGTGCATATCAAAAGAATGATTTCAGTGAGCCCAGATTCTTGCATCTTCCCATACATCGGAAAGCACTAAACTCCATTTGGGATTTCTGGTTTTCTTAACAGTAATCTTTGATGTTCTGACTACCTGCCCTTTGTTGCAAACGCCTCCTCAGGGTTACTTGAAATGCTGCCTCCCTGGCTTGAAGTCCTAAAAACTTTCCGCCAAATAAAACATAATTCTCAACTTCTAGGTTGTGAATAATTTTTTAGTTGACACTTCAAGCATTGACTGAAACTGTTGTGCCAGATCCTTTTTCAGAGGATTCACTCCCTGATAGAGAGGTCCTAACCAGCTCTTTCCATGAACAGTGACTCCAGCACAGTGTACCTACTGTCCAGAGTATAAACAGAGAGGTCAGGTAACCCTAGTCATCCTGAGTAGTTCATCAGTATTTACATACAAGGTATATTTTAAGCTGATCCCAGACCAAGTATTGCAACTGTAATCCCAAGAAGTCGTTCATTTCTAGCACACTGAGTTCCTGCAAGATGCCAGGGCAAGTGAGAAACCACCTCAAAGCAAAGAGTTCATCATCTTCAGAAACTTGGTGGTGGTGGTGGTGGAGGAATAAAATTCCTCCTTCTAAATTCATCAAATCAATGGGTCTTCAGTCTTAATTGCTAAAATCCAGAGTCCTCAATCCCGATTTGAGAAGCCCATTTTCAAGATGAAGAGCTTTCAGTCTTCTATTTGCCATGGCCAATGAACGCCAAGTCCTTCTATAAGAATCTCCTCTTTTATTGCTTTCTGACACACCGCTGAAGATGTTGTTGTGCGGTTCCAGGAGCTGATCCCTTTGAAGAACTTCTAGGCCAACCAGCGGTGGAAGCCCCAGTGGTACCTCAGCCTCGCGTTGGTGCTCGTGAAGGCGGTGGCGATGGCGGTGCGCTCTGAAGTCATCGCCTGCTCATTAATTTCTCTTCCTAATTCTCAACCCTTCTTTTGAGACACAGCTGGGTACGTTCATTTTAAATCCTTCTCCAAAAATGCCTCAAGGTCAAATTTCAAATAGGGTGGTTAAGGTAGGGCTCAGAGAGGCGTTGACGGGTGAGGAGTGGAAGCGGGTAGAGGAGGGCATTGCAGGCAGGGAAAACAGCCAGGACATTATTATAAATAACTGTGACGTCTTGTGATACTCAGTAAGATCCAATGCTTGTTGGAGCCATTGTTATGCTAATTCTTTCCCAAGAGGTTTTGATTCCGGAGGAGAGAACCGCGGGTGTCGGCGGGGACTTTCTTAGCCTGAAAGGTTAACACCGGCAGCGGCAGGGGAAGGCTCTTTACGGCTTGGTGGGGCAGACCTTGGCTGCAACCCCCAACGGCTGGGAATCGCCAATCTGCCGAGTTCTGTTGCCCAGTGTGCCCGGAGCAAGAGCCTGAGCTCAAATCCTGTTTCTCGGCGGCCCCAACCTCCTGCCACCTCGGTGTCCAATCAGTGCAAAGGTAAACATTCGATACGGAGTCGGCTGGGGAAGTCAGTCAGGTAGCCGCTAGACCACCCAGTGCGCAGCGGATGGTAGGGCTCCAGTCAGGCCAGGGCTAGCCCTGCCCTTCCCGGATCGCTCACCCGCCCCCTTTCGGCCACGCCCTCGCGGCGATAGGCCGAGCGTCTGGGCCGGGTCGCGACGCGATTGGCCGGGACGACGGGACGCCAGCCCCAGACGTGCCACGTGTACGTAGGGGCCGGCCGGAAGACTAAGGCTGGAGCTGACGCGGCCCGGTTTGGCCGGGTCGGGCTAGGGGATGGCGGCCATGGAGCGGGACGGGGATCAGCTGTCCACGCGGCCAGCCCTAGAGACCGAAGGGCTGCGCTTCCTTCACGTCACGGGTGAGTCGGCGGGGGTCGCAGGGCAGCGGGTATGCGCCGCCACCCTCGGCGCGCCGCCATGTTCGGTGAGTCGTTCTCCTCTGCCCTACGGGCCGGACCTGGCCGGGAGCCGGATGTTGGCGCTGCACGCAGGCCTGGGCGGTGGTCCCGAAGCGCGCTTGGAGCCCCTCCCAGAGCGGTGCTTCCTCGGGCGTTGCGGTCGGCCCTTTTTTAAGCGAGTTCTTTACTTTATGCGAAGCAAGCCTTCCGGGTTTGCGGTTACTGGGGTCTCTCCGCCCTTGGCGTGTGCCTTCAAGCCTCAGCCTCTCGACTCCGTACCCCCACCCACGCCCCCAATATCCGGCGCTGTATCAGCCTTCCATGGGCACTCCTTTCTATATGTAGTGTGGATCTGAAAGGCCTATGCCCTCCTGAGTCGGATACACTTACCTTCACCCCTCAAAACCCAGCTGGCGTGCCCCACGTCCTCCGGACTTGCCCCTCCTATTCCCCAGGTAGCTGAGAAGTCCCTTCTCAGTGATCCATGAATTGTTGTACTACTCGTTATTTTAACTGCCTACTTAGGTCTTCAGCTACACCGTGAAGGTTTTGAGGACAGGAGCTACGCTTATTTTGCTTTTGTTTAATGTTATAGAAAAGTCCAGTGGTAGTATCATTTTTAGTTTCTTGAAAACTATTTTCTTCTTTTCAGTGGGCTCCCTGCTGGCTACCTATGGCTGGTACATCGTCTTTAGCTGCATTCTTCTCTACGTGGTCTTTCAGAAGCTCTTCACCCGGCTGAGGGCCTTGAGGCAGAGGCAGCTGGATCGAGCTGCCGCTGCTCTGGGTTAGTGCCTGATAACAAATGAAGACGTGGCTTTACGCCTACTTGTTTTAGTATTTAAAAGTTAGTCTGTTGTTAAGAGTAAGAAGTACGTTTCTGATCTGTGTGGGAAGAAAACTGTTTTATGCTTAGGAAGTTGGTTTTGGTGATTTGCAATAGTGTTGTTTTGTTTTGTTTTAATTTCAGAGTTTTTGATGGGATGAAAAACCCGCTTGATGGTGTGTAGAGCACTCACTGCATATTGTGTTGCATGGTTTTTCATTTACAGGAGAGATTAAAGTGAAGACTTCACAGCTGCTCCGTACTTATGGGTCTGCCTACTAAGTCTCATTAATCTCTAGAACAATCGTGAGTGACAAACTCAGCCTTAGTTATTCACATCCACCGCATTTTGATTTTCACAACTTACTCATCAGACCTGATATCAGATTACACCTGACTGTTTCAAAAACTTATTCCCTCTAAAACAGTAGCTTTAACTAATTAGAAGCCACAGTTTCTGAGGACATATTTAAAATAAATGTTAAGTGTCTTGAGAATAGCAGTATAATTAAATAAATACAAATCATCAGTCATCTGAGCCACCACAGTTACTGAGGCTGGGGAGGAAAGCAAACATAACACAAATGTAGTCATTAGTAGAAAGACTTAGAAAATTCCTTCACTCTCCTCTCCCATGAAACCCTGTGGTCCTGCCGTTATCTCAGCATTTTTGGTTGTTGGCTGTATATCCAACAAAAACTACAAAGTACAAAGTAAATCTTGCTTAAGTTGCAGGATTTTGTGAAGTGGATGACTGGTGTTAGAGAACAGTCACCTGGTACAGCCATCTCTGGTTCTGTGAGACCTGCTGACAGCTGAGGAGTAGATTTATAAGATAATGGGATGGGCATCTCAGAAGAGGAGTTTGTTGTAGTGAAGCATTGCAAGAAGTATATGTGCAGTGAAAGCTGTTACCTTGTGTTGTACAATTTTGTTAGAAAAATTAGGTTAAAAAAGTCCACACATAATTAATTTTATTCTAAGAATGATCCAACAGTTCCAAATGTTACCACAATTCACATTTCTAGAAAGTGGAACTATAATTTTGTTTTTAAAGATAAAGGTCTAGTCATCTAGACCACAGACACACCCCTGTGCTACTTTGGCCCCTGTTTTACGTGGATTCAGTTAGGTGACCTGTTTCCACTGCTAACTATCTATAAGTAATGATGATCGTATATCCTTTGGATGATACTGATGTGAACATATAAGTTCTAGTTTGTTTCCTTGTTTACAAAATTAGTCAAACCACTGCCTAGTTCCCCTTAGTGTTCCTTAAACACAGTGGTCTGAGTAAAATAGAGAACTTGATTGTGTATTTATATAATTTGCTTTGTTTTCTAAACCAGATAAAAACAGATACCTGGGGTGGTCATTTCTGTTAATGCTAGCTGGAAGGATTTTTCTCTTTTTTTTTTTCCTGTAAAAACAAGGATAAAATACCTGATGATCTTCACCTCTTTCTGGTGTAGACCTGGGCTAATTAGGTGATGGCTAATGATCAGAAAACTTTTATCTTTCCTTGGTTGTCTTCTAGAATTCTGGTCAACCTAGAGACTGGGTGTTAGGCGGTATCCAGGTTGTGGAATGCAATCTCACTGGCCATCAGACCACTTATATTTCAGTCTCGGAGCCCATGCCAGACTCTCTGAATTGGAATTGCTCAGGGAGCCCAGAAATCTGTTTTGAACAGAGATTTCTGATGCTTTGGATATTTAACAAGGGCTATGAACTGTGGCGATGGGATAGTCCGCTGCCCCGCGCCTCCCCTTAAGCAGTAAAATATATGCAGAAGAATAGACTTATTCATGTAAAAGTATATTCTTGCATTGCCTGACTTCTGTACACTTCTAATAATATAGACCTCAAGAGTTTCCATTTTATATTACACAAGGTGCTTTATCCCAATTTTTTTCTGACATTTTAGAACCTGATATTGTTGTTAAACGACAGGAGGCTTTAGCAGCTGCTCGTTTGAAAATGCAAGATGAATTAAATGCACAAGTTGAAAAGCATAAGGAGAAACTAAGACAGGTATGAACTGGTTTTAGTTTGAATACATGATATTTGAGGTTTAGTGGGTAAAAGTGTGTGTGTGCATGTGCATGCGCATTAGGGTGGATACAAAGAATAACTATTTCAGGCCGAATCATTTCCACTTAGCTAAGTATTGCTCAGCATGTTTTCCTTGTGCAATTTCTTACTGTTTAGGGAGAAATACTCTTAAAGAAGGGTGTCTTGTATTTATGTTTTTACTTTTAAGTGGTTCCCTCACAGCAGCATTTCACCCAGCAAAACTGTTTGCTGTGTACAGGAGCCGTACCACCAGACACACATTCAGCCTCTTGCTCCATGGTTGGTCTCAAGCCGTGCATGTCATATGACCTGGCTTGGTGCGGCTGCTCTTCAGTGGATTGAAGGAGAGCCAGGGGAGGGTGGCGATGGGCTCAACCCAGGGACAAGATGGAGAGCAGGAGATGGAGTTTTGAAAGATTTTTTTAAAGACACATGGTTTGGTTGTAGGGGTAGTAAAAGGTTTTGGGGGGCGGGGGGAGGAAGAACCAAAGGCTGCTATTGAAGTGACCTGAGCAGCCAGGTGGGTTGTGCTGCTCTTCACAGGAGTAAGGTCACGCACCAGGTTGGACCCATTCTCTGTAACTGAAACAACTAAGTGTAGACTCTGCTTTCTAGTTTCAGTGCAGATGTTTCTGGGCCCCTTTTTTTCTCCTCAGAAGGAAGCCAGAGAAGTTGGTCTTCCTCCTGGTCTTGCATGTGTCTCTGGTGTTTCCAGTATGGAGTACCTTTCTGAATAAGACAGAATAAGACAACACCTACTACCTTTCTGAAAAAGACAGAATAAGACAACACCTACTACACACATTCGGCCCTCTTGGTCACCTTTCTCAGCAGCCTTCTTCAGTGTTCAGTGGGTTGCCCATCTTCCACTTAAATAGTCACTAACCTAAAATGTACTAGCACATTCCTATTATTTATGTAGTTTTCTAAACCACATGAGGTTAAAACAAATTCATGATACAAAAATCTGTACTATGAAAATTAAGTCTCTGCCTTCCTTGCTCCCCTATCTACTGCTGCCCAAGCATTCCATGTTAAGCTTTCTAGGTGTTTTTCCAGAAACATTTTATCCATATATAAACACATGCATGTATCATTTTTACATAGAAATGGCAGCATAGTATACATAGATGCCATTTTTAAGCAGTTTTATTTTAGTTTTTTCCTTTGCTGATTTCCAACCATTTGTTTTGTTTCTGGAGCCATAGAATAAGTTGAATTCCTTCTGCATGTCAAAATTAATGACTTGAGGGTCTGAGTTTTTTGCATTAGTAAAACAGCCTGATCATTTATCCAATTTGTTGATGTAGCTGAAAAAAAGTTTTTAAAAGATTATTTTTAAAAATTGTGATGTGCGCCTCCTAAAATTGGAGAGAAGATAGAAGCCTATGTTCAGTTTTAAAGTTGTAGTTCTGTGTATTTAACAAACTTAACAAACAGAATCTGCCTGACTCACAGTTCAGTCAGCTGTCTTGTTTGTGGTCTCAGGATTTGTCAGCAGTGTTCCATTCTGGTGTTTTCCATGTTAGCTATGAGCATAAAACAACCTTCAGATCAAGAGACTGTTTCCTCTTTGACCTCCTGTACTTGCAGACAGTGGAAGCATGAAGGGACAGACATGTGGATTTAGCAGTGATGAACCCTGAAAGCCATCGAGAAATTTCTGGATATGTGCTTTCTAAGGCATCTTCTTACATATCTTTGTGACATCACAGTTCAATTGGAACCAGAATGAACTAAAGTTTGGGTCTGGATTCTACTGGGAATAGAGAGTTAGTGACGTTTGTGTGAACTTAAGTTGCAGTACCCAGTTGTTCTTCAAGGAGGAGGAAGCAGAGTCAGAGACCCAGGGCACTGTGTTTCCCTCCTGCTTACTGCATAATTACTGTATAAGCTTTCTCAGGTGCTCATTGTTGGACATAGTTTTCTGCTGAGATTAGTTTTCCTTTATGCTCCCATAGTATTTGAGTTTCAAAGAACTTTCAAATCTGCTCT
The DNA here is from genome assembly GCF_008692025.1 of Phocoena sinus. Classification (NCBI taxonomy): domain Eukaryota; kingdom Metazoa; phylum Chordata; class Mammalia; order Artiodactyla; family Phocoenidae; genus Phocoena; species Phocoena sinus. The sequence goes on along the minus strand of NC_045764.1, from coordinate 52,427,183 downwards.
CATTGGATCCTCATAGCCTTTGAAGTAGAGGGGTTAAGTGACTTTCCTCAGGTGACGCAACCAGGTAGCAACAAAGCAGGCCTGCCAGCCACATTCACCCTTTCCAGGTCAGCGTTATTCTCCATTACCAAAAATGTCCAGTTTAGAACAAGAGTCAGTATTCTTTTCTCTGTGACACTTTTTGCTTTCTTTAATAGTATACAAAAACAAAAGGTTCTGTTGGTGAGTTAAACTCACACCACTAGATGATAACTGTTTTATTAACTGAAGAAAGTGCAGGTGAAGGTGTGTTTGAAGGACATTTAGATTAAAAATTATCAAAATTACATTTTCTTTGAGAAAGATGGTAGCTTATGAATTCATACTGTACAATGTGTGATTCTTCTCAGCTTGAAGAAGAGAAAAGGAGACAGAAGATTGAAATGTGGGATAGCATGCGAGAAGGAAAAAGTTACAAAGGAAATACAAGAAAGCCTCAGGTGATGTAACCTTCATTGGGTCTTTGTTGCTGCGCACGGGCTTTCTCTAGTTGCGGCAAGCTGGGGCTACTCTTTGTTGCGGTGCGCGGGCTTCTCATTGCAGTGACTTCTCTTGTTGTGGAGCACGGGCTCTAGGCACATGAGTTTCAGTAGTTGTGGCATGTGGGCTCAGTAGTTGTAGCCTGTGGGCTTTGTTGCTTCACGGCATGTGGGATCTTCCCGGACCAGGGCTCAAACCCATGTCCCCTTCATTGGCAGTTGGATTCTTAACCACTGCGCCACCAGGGAAGTCCCTGGAGTAGAATGTTTTTAACTAGATTCTTAAGCCTGTGTATGTTCAAACAGGAAGAAGACAGTCCTGGGCCTTCTACTTCATTAGTCATCCCAAAACGAAAATCTGACAGAAAGCCCTTGCGGCGAGGAGGTAAGTACCAAACATCAAAGCATTCTGAACAATTACAGGATACACTTACCTTTAAAAACAAGATTCTTTTTCCTTGTCCGTAAATTGAGACTAATTCCTAAGTTTAGGGTTATGAAGATTAAATAAAAGAATCAGATGCAAAGCAGCCCTCAATGGCTGGAAGTCACCAACGTGCTGAGCCCTGTGGGCCTTGGGCAAGGATGTGGGCTCAAGTCCTGTTTCCAGGAGGCCTATAACCTCCTTGGCCTCACAAAAGTCAGCATTTGATTGGCAGTTGAAAAAGGAGGTCACTCGAGGCCCTCAGGAAATAATTGGATGGTTGCACTTGTATTTTAGTATTCTCACTTGATCCCACACAGTCCTATAAGGGGAGTGGTAAGTGGGGCGAGGAATAGTTTGCATGTATTGCAGGTAAGTTTGTCAAGAGGCTAGGACACAGGGGTTTTGGTCTTTCCAGCCAGGACCGCCTTGTTTCTTACAAATAACTTTCTCAAGGAGGCATGGACAGATGTTCATTCAGAGAGCTTCTGCATGCAACATCCTTGAGCCCCCTAACCATAGCAGTCTGTCCTTAACCCATCCTTAAGGACTTTCACGTCCTTTTCGGAAGACGGGACTCCCACACAAATGAAAATGAGTAACCTTTGTGATCTGCCAGGAGTTCCCTGTTAATCCCGAGAGAGGGGAGCGCAAAGGCATTAAAATACTTTATGTAGGAGCCAGTTTTAGGCCAAAGACTATCCTCCGTCCGGGAGAGGGGTTTTCTATGGGGGGGTGCTGCAGAGGCAGAGGTGTGGAACCCTGGCTGGCCTATTGGAGGACTGTCAGGAGTCTGGAACCTGGGCTCTGTGCAGACTGGACACAAGTTGGGCTGGGCTCTGACAACACCCAAAGCTGGCTTGCTGTAGGGAAGTGGTGTGTCTGAAAAGGAAATGCTTTTTTGAATCTTTTTCTTGCTCCAAGCAAGGAATAGTCTTCCAAGACTATTTTTCAGAGCAGAGTGGTGGTATTTAGGAGGGAATTGTAGAAAATGGAATGCATCCAGAGCTAGGGGCTTTGACTGGCCTGGCTTTACAAATAAGGAAACTGAGACACAGGGAGTTAGTGACCAAAGATTCTGTAGTAAGTAAGGAGCAAAACCACCTCATTTAAGGTCTTGCTGGCTCTAAAGCCTGATCAGTCAACCTGGTTGCCAAATGTCCATTAACTTTAGGAAGCTAATGAGTGGACAGGGATGGGGTTGGGGACTGGGGCATGTGGATTACCCAGTTCTGACTAGTGGAAGTAACGAGTTCCATTCTTTTTGATTTTGGTTTTTTAAATTTATTTTCTGTAGGTTGAGCAGTTCTTATTTGAATGTATACATTATATTAAGCACTGCAGGTAGAAGCCTTTATATACTTAAATCCAGCCATCTTGAGAGGTTTTTCAGGCAAATTTTTTTGTGTGTTTTGGGTAGTTTTTCGTGTTTGGAGAGTTAAAACAGAGAAGCTGAATGGCTTGTTTTATTCCCACCAGAAAGTTAGTTCAAACTGCAGTGACCATGTAAATTTTTTTTGTCATACGGTAGCTGAAAGTTGTATGAAAATGTTTGTGAGAATAGAATCCATATCTTTGCAGTGCTTTGCATGTCAGGCTCACAATTTTATGTTTGATACAGAACATTTCCAGCACTGTTCTGCTTCTTTTCTCTTGTCACAGGTTACAACCCTTTGTCTGGTGAAGGAGGTGGAACCTGCTCCTGGAGACCTGGACGCAGAGGTCCATCGTCTGGTGGATGAGGCTAAGAATCTTGTTAGTGTTGCTTTTGACACTAGCAAGATGAATCCTTAACCCTCGACTCAATTGCCTTATGCACGCTTCTCACAGTGACTACCCAGGGGGAGGGGGCTTTCTTTCTCTTCTTAACTGCATCTGTGTCTTCAAGGGTTGAAGGCAGCATAGAGCATGGACGTGGCCACTAGGCAGTAGTTGCAGTTGGTCACACTGCACTGAAGCCAGTGACTGTGTTCACTGATTTCATGGGTCATTGCTAGTTGATAGCTAAAGGCCTCCAAGTGATTGGCGATCTTGATAAAAGAGACCTGGCAATGATCCTTCAAGTTAACAGGTCCTTGTTGGTAGGACAGTCTCTGTGACAGGTTGCGTTGAATGATGTCTTCCTTGTAAATGGTGAGCCCACCAGCGAGGATTACTGATGCAGAGAGTTGAAGGGGTTGTTTCTGTATATTTATTTTTATGTACAGAGCTTTGTTAAAAAAAAAAAGAAACTTAAGTATAAAAAAATTTGCAAGGAACATTTTCAGCATCTTTATCAAATTTAAGGAAATTTCATTATGAACTTGAATTTGTCTATCTAATATTACACAGCTTTTTATTATTCATAACCTCCCACTAATATTATTTTCCCTTCTCATTATTCCTCACCTGCAATGAGCATGGCAAGTGGCAGATAGCTGTAGTGATTTTCAGAGTTGGCAGGCTCCTTGGCGTTTATCCACAAAATCAGGCACTTGGAGTTGTTTCTGAATTAAGAGGATAAAGAAACATCTTGCCTAGAGGTACCTCAGGGGCCAGTGAGGTTTCTGGGAGCCCTTTGGGTCATCCCTCTTGCACTCATTTCTTATGTCCTTGTCTAGAACTTCAGTCAAGTATGCTATAAAGGGCCTGATAGTAAATATTTTAGACTTTGCAGCTGCATAGTCTTTATTTTTTTACATTTTTAAAGGATTGTTAAAAACATTTAAAAATTCTTAGCTCATGGGTTGGATTTGTCCTGCCTGCTATAGTTTGCTGATCCCTGCTTCACATCAAGATTTTAAGAAGGAACAAAATTAACCTGCAGAATAGTGATGATTAGCTGGGAAAGTATTCCAGAAATGTCTCATATAAATTAATCAACATATGTTGAGTATGTGAAATATTCTGTAGTTGTCTCTTGACATATATAAAGGAAAAATATAGTCTGGTCTTAGGGGGCTTAAAATCTCCTGGGGAGGGCTGGAGGGAGTGAAAACAGGATTTTGAAGACAGTGTGATTGCAAACAAATGGGCTGGAGTAGTCAAAATCAAGTATTTGAGTCTGGAGACAATTTGAGTGAAATTTTGAGTGGAGGAATGTGGGAGTTCCTGGCAGAAGAGAGGGTCATTGAAAACCAGGGTGGGTCTCCTGAGGTTTAGGAAAGAAAGCCCTTGAACCTTTATCTGAGTTATCAGTTTTTACCCAGATTGGCTTTCCACCAGCATGGAAGACTCACAACATGGGAAGTTTCAGACTTAGGTTAAAATATTCCACCCATGTTTGTTATTTACATATAGATTCCTGTAGGATTTAAAGGAATTTTTAAAGAATTCTTTCTTTAATGTATTTTCTGTAGCTGAAAACTTGTGTTAAGCAGCTCTCAACTATTCATTTTAGAAGTAGAAGGGCATGTTTCAGTACACTATTAGCTATGACTTTTCTCTCAAACCTCATTTTGTTCCCATAAATTTAGGAATTATCAAGTCAGGGACACATAGGAAGAAACAATGACTCCTGTGTACCCACCTTGCATCTGGCACCATGAGGTGGTGGTGGAGGGGGTGGTGCAATGTGGAGAATTGATTGGGAGATAATAAAGGGGAGAAGGAAACTAATTTGTGTAATAGTTAGCATTTGAAGAGCACTTGCTGTGTGCCAGGCACATACATTTATAGTTAATCCTCACTACAATCCTGTGAGGTAGGTACTTCTAGTTAACCTTGGTTTTCAGAAACTGAAGCTTGGAGGGTCACCTGGTCCAAGGCGCTGATCACTATAGTCTACTTTGTCCTTGTGTTCCTAATAGCCAAGGGCCATAGATAACCAAGATGGGAGCTTGATCTGGCTAATGAAACAGTTATCATGTGGCATAGTGAATACTTGGGTGAAAATTGTGTGCTACAAGTCTAGGGCAGTAAGCATTTCAGAAGGGTGGACCAGAAGAGGTAGGAGATACCTCTTGCCAGAAGAAATAGGTCCTGTGCTGATATAGAAAGAATGAGGAAGTGGGGCCAGAACGTGAGGCCCATGGGGAAGAAGGGATGGGTCAGAGCCGTGTCAGACCGGCAGAACACTGCCTTATACCTCAATGGAGGGGCTGCAGCTGAGATCACAGCATGAACCCAGTATAGACTGCCAGCAGCTTGAAACTGACGCAATAGACACTTGAGAGCTATTAAGGTTTAAATGACCAGTCTATCCTGGTCTATCCTGGTCATGGAGCAACATTAGTAAATGTGGGGCAAAATATGCACAGACCTTCAGCTGAAACTTTCTGGTGGCTAGAACTGTGTCCTTGGTGAAATGCACCTGCCTCTGCAGGAGGAGAAAGGAACTATTCCCTCCTTCTCAAGGACCACTCTTCCCTTGCTTCCTTCTCTCCACCATGCCATCAAGTCTTTCTCATAAGAGCAAAGCCACATCACATACCCAAAGCCCTGGTTCCCTCTGGTGCTCTAGAGTGAGCTTTGAGTTGTCTCCACTCATCAGGAACAGATCAATGCTGCTTAATGCTAAAGATGCTGTTCTTGGATTATTCTCTTTCATGCCCCAGTGGAATTTTTGGTCTTGTCTTATTTGACCTGCCAGCACTTGACCCTCCTTGCAGCACTCCCTTCTCTTGCCTTCCATAACACCACACTCTCTGGGTCTTTACTCCCAAGACAGCCCACACCTCTCTCCTGTGCGTACCCTGCCCAGCGCTTCTAGTCTTCTTGAACAAGTTCCTGTATTCTCTCTCCAATTTCTCTTCTTCCATTTGCTGTTATATCTGTTCCACAAAAGCTCTTCTTAAGTTGATGTGTCTGATGATTCTTGGCACTCATCATTTGCAGTAATTGAGCACTCCTTGAAAAACACTATTCTCTTGACTTCTGGGACTCTGCACTTGTCTGGTTTTCTCCTGCCTTTCTGATCAGTCTCTTGCTGCTTTTCCTGATCTTCCTGACCTCTAAATGCTGAAGTTAAAGAAAGTTACAAAAGGAGTTAGAAAAGGCAAAAAGGTGTAAGCATCACTGTAATGCCACTCGATGTGAGTGGCATTGGAGAAACCACAAATGTATGATGTCGTGATTAGGCAAATTGGTATATGCAGCTTGAAGTAAAATGTCAGCATATTGTACCCCAATTCAAATACTGTATCTCAAAAGAACTTAGATAGAAAATGATGCTGTGCTCTGGGAAACTGAAAACTCAGAGTCAGTCTGGTGATGAAGAAGATGCTGTAAACAGCACAGACATATGCCCTGCCCTCGTGGACCATGCGATGCGTCCACGGGGCGGGGGGGAAGATGAGCATCACACATTTACAAAAATAAATGACTGGCAATAGCAAAGCGTGGCAGAGTAGAAAGACTTGAGCTCACCCCTTCTTAACACTGAAATCACAACTAACTGCTGAACAACCATCAACAAAGATGCTGGAACCTACCAAAAAAAGATACCCTATACCCAAAGACAAAGAAGCAGCCACAATGAGATGGTAGGAGGGGCACAATCGCAATAAAATCAAATCCCATACCCACCAGGTGGACAACCCACAAGTTGGAAAATAGAATACAGAAGTTCTCCCACAGGAGTGGAAGTCCTGAACCCCACTAACTTGGGGGTCTGGCAATGGGAGGAGGAACCCCGGAGAGTCTGACTTTTGAAGGTCAGTGGGGTGTGATCTCAGGAATTCCATAGGACTGGGGGAAACAAACTCCACTCTTGGAGGGCACACACAAGGTTTAGTGCACACCTGGACCTAGGGAAAAAAGCAGTGACTGCTTAAGAGACTGGGCTAGACCTACCTGATAGTATTGGAGGGTCTCCAGCAGAGGTAGGGAGCGGCTGTGGCTGTGGGGACAAAGACATGGTCAGTGGCAGCTCTGGTGAGAACTCATTGGTGTGAATCCTCCAGGAGGCTGCCAGTCACCCCCACAAAACCTAGCCCCACCCAACAGTCTCCAGGCTCTTTAAGCCAAACAACCAACAGGGCGGGAGCACAGCCCCATCCATCAGGAGACTGCTTAAAGTCTTTCTGAGCATAGCCCTGCCCACCAAAGGGACAAGACCCAGCTCCACCCACCATAGGGCAGGAACCAGGCCCTCCCACCAGGAGCCCTGCACAAGCCCTCCTAGACAGACTGCCTCATCCACCAGAGGGCAGACAGCAGAATCAAGTAGAATTGCAAGCCTGTAGATCAGAAACCACAATCACAGAAATTTAGACAAGATGAGACGGTAGAGGAATATGTCCCAGGTGAAGCAACAAGATAAAACCCCAGAACAACAACTAAGTTAAGTGGAGATAGGCAATCTACCAGAAAGAGAATTCAGAGTAATGATAGTGAAGATGATCCAGGGTCTCAGAAAAAGAATTGGAGGCACAGATTGAGAAGATACAAGAAATGTTCAACAAAGACCTAGAAGAAATAAAGAACAAACAGGTGAACAATACAATAACTGAAGTAAAAACTACACTAGAAGGAATCAATAGCAGAGTAACTGAGGCATTAAGAATGGGTAAGTGACCTGGAAGACAGAATGGTGGAAATCACTGCCATGGAACAGAATAAAGAAAAAAAGAATGGAAAGAAATAAAGACAGTCTAAGAGACCTCTGGGACAACGTTAAACACACCAACTATTGCATTTTAGGGGTCCCAGTAGGAGAAGAGAGAGAGAAAGGACCTGAGAAAATATTTGAAGAGATAATAGCTGAAAACTTCCCTAACACTGGAAGAGATATGGTTACCCAAGTCCAGGAAGCACAGAGTCCCAGGTAAGATAAACCCAACGAGGAACATGCTGAGACACATGGTAATCAAGTTGATAAAAAATAAAGACAAAAAAATATGAAAAGCAACAATTAACATACAAGGGAACTCCTGTAAGGTTATCAGCTGATTTCTCAGCAGAAACTCTGCAGGCCAGAAGGGAGTGGCATGATATATTTAAAGAGATGAAAGGGAAGAAGTTACAACCAAGAAAACTCTACCCAGCAAGTCTCTCAGTCAGATTCCATGGAAAAATCAAAAGCTTTACAGACAAGCAAAAGCTAAGAGAATTGAGCACCACCAGACCAGGTTTGCAACGAATGCTAAAGGAATTTCTCTAAGCGGAAAAGAAAAGGCCACTACTAGAAACAAAATTACAAATGGAAAAGTTCACAAGTAAAGGCAAACATAAGGTAAGTGTAGGAAATCATCTGCACGTAAATATCAAAACCAGCAATTGTGAGAAGATGAGAGCACAAATGCAGGATATTGGAAATGTGTTTGAAATTAAAAGACCAGTAACTTAAAACAATCTTGTTTATATATAGACTGCTATATCAAACCCTCATGGTAACTGCAAACCAAAAAACTACAATAGATACACACACACACACAAGAATCCAAACACAACACCAAAGTTAGTCATCAAATCACAAGAGAATAGAACAAAAGAGGAAAGGAAGATAAAAGACCTACAAAACCAAATCCAAAACAAGAAAATGAAAATAGGAACATACTTTTGATAACTACCTTAAATGTAAATGGATTAAGGGCTCCAGCCAAAAGACACAGACTGGCTGAATGGATACAAAAATAAGACCCATATGTATGATATCTACAAGAGACACACTTCAGATCGAGGGACACGTACAGACAAAGTGAGGGGATGGAAAAAGGTATTCCATGCAAATGGAAACCAAGAGAAAGCTGGAGTGGCCATATCATATCAGATAAAATAGACTTTTTTTTTTAATGTTTAAATTTATTTTTAAATTTTTGGCTGTGTTGGGTCTTTGTTGCTGTGCGCAGGCTTTCCCTAATCATGGAGAGCAGGGGCTACTCTTTGTTGCGGTGCGTGGGCCTCTCATTATGATGCCATCTCCCGTCGTGGAGCACAGACTCCAGGCACGCGGGCTTCAGTAGTTGTGGCTCATGGACTCCAGAGCACAGGCTCAGTAGTTGTGCATGGGCTTAGTTGCTCCACGGCATGTGGGATCCTCCCAGACCAGGGCTTGACCCATGTCCCCTGGATCCTGAACCACTGCACCACCAGGGAAGTCCCAACAAAACAGACTTTAAAATAGACTGTTAAAAGAAGTAAGGAAGGATGCTACATAATGATCAAAGGGTCAAACCAAGAAGAAGATATATCAATTGTAAATATATATGCATCCAACATAAGAGGACCCCAATATATAAGGCAAATGCTAACAGCCATAAAGGGAGAAATGGACAGTAACAAAATAATAGTGGGGACTTTCAACACCCCACTTTCATCAATGGACAGATCATCCAGACAGAAGGTCGATAAGGAAACACAGGCCTTAAATGACACATTAGACCAGGTAGACTTAATTGATATTTATAGAGCATTCCATCCAAAAGCAGCAGAATACACATTCTTCTCAAGTGCACACAGAACATTCTCCAGGATTGACCACATGCTGGGCACAAAGTGAGCCTCAGTAAATTTAAGAAAATTGAAATCATATCAAGCATCTTTTCCAACCACAATGCTATGAGGTTAGAAATCAGCTACAAGAAAAAAACTGTAAAAAACACAAACACATGGAGCCTAAACAATATCCTACTAAACAACCAATGGATCACTGAAGAAATCTAAGAGGAAATCAAAAAATACCTAGAGACATGAAAATGAAAGCACAACAATCCAAAACCTATGGGATGCGGCAAAAGCAGTTCTAAGAGGGAAGTTTATAGCAATAAAATCTTAGGAAACAAGAAAAATCACAAATAACCTTATACCTCAAGCAACTAGAGAAAGAACAAACAAAACCCTAAGTTAGTAGAAGGAAAGAAAGCATAAAGATCAGAGTAGAAATAGATGGGCTTCCCTGGTGGCGCAGTGGTTGAGAGTCCCCCTGCCAATGCAGGGGACACGGGTTTGTGCCCCGGTCCGGGAAGATCCCACATGCCGCAGAGTGGCTGGGCCCGTGAGCCATGGCCGCTGAGCCTGCACGTCCGGAGCCTGTGCTCCACGACAGGAGAGGCCACAACAGTGAGAGGCCCGCGTACCGCAAAAAATAAATAAAAATAAATGAAATAGAAATGAAGAAAACAGTAGAAAAGATCAATGAAACTAAAAGCTGGTTCTTTGTTTTTTGGGGATTTTTTTTGTTTTGTTTGTTTTGTTTAATACATCTTTATTGGAGTATAATTGCTTCACAATGCTGTGTTAGTTTCTGTCATACAACAAAGTGAATACATATATCCCCATATCCCTCCCTCCCACCCTCCCTATCCCACCCCTCTAGGTTGTCACAAAGTACCGAGCTGATCTCCCAGTGCTATGCAGCTGCGTCCCACTAGCTATCTATTTTACATTCGGTAGTGTATATATGTGGATGCTACTGTCACTTCACCCCAGGTTCCCCCTCCCCACCCCGTGTCCTCAAGTCCATTCTCTACATCTATGTCTTTATTCCTGCCCTGCCACTAAGTTCATCAGTACCTTTTTTGTTTTTCTTTCTTAGATTCCATATATATGCATTAGCCTATGGTATTTGTTTTTACCTTTCTGACTTACTTCACTCTTTATGACAGACTCTAGGTACATCCACCTCACTACAAACTCAATTTCATTTCTTTTTATGGCTGAGTAATATTCCATTGTATATATGTGCCACATCTTCTTTATCCATTCATCTGTCAATGGACATTTAGGTTGTTTCTATATCCTGGCTATTGTAAATAGTGCTGCAATGAACATTGTAGCACATCTCTCTTTTTGAATTATGTTTTTCTTAGGGTACATGCCCAGTAGTGGGATTGCTGGGTCATATGGTAGTTCTATTTTTATTTTTTTAAGGAACCTCTATACTGTTCTCCATAGTGGTTGTATCAATTTACATTCCCACCAACAAGCAGGAGCGTTCCCTTTTCCCCACACCGTTTCCAGCAATTATTATTCCTAGATTTTTTGATAATGGCCATTCTGACCCATGTGAGGTAATACCTCATTGTAGTTTTGATTTGCATTTCTCTAATAATTAGTAATTTTGAGCATCTTTTCATGTGTTTGTTGGCCATCTGTATGTCTTCTTTGGTGAAATGTCTGTTTAGGTCTTCCACCCATTTCTTAATCGGGTTGTTTGTTTTTTTGATATTGAGCTCCATGAACTGTTTGTATATTTTGGAGATTAATCCTTTGTTGTTTCATGTACAAATATTTTCTCCCATTCTGAGTGTTGTCTTTTCATCTTGTTTATGGTTTCCTTTGCTCTGCAAAAGCTTTTCAGTTTAATTAGGTCCCATTTGTTTATTTTTGTTTTTATTTTCATTACTCTAGGAGGTGGGTCAAAAAAGATCTTGCCTGTGGTTTATGTCAAAGAGTGTTTTTCCTATGTTTTCCTCTAAGAGTTTTATAGTGTCTGGTCTTACATTTAGGTCTTTAATCCATTTTGAGTTTACTTTTGTGTGTGGTGTTAAGTAGTGTTCTACTAGTTTTCTGGTGGCATCTTTAGGATTTTCTATGTATAGTATCATGTCATCTGAAAACAGTGACAGTTTTACTTCTTTTCCAATCTGTATTTCTTTTGTTTCTTTTTCTTCTCTGATTGCTGTGGCTAGGACTTCCAAAACTATGTTGAATAAGAGTGGCAAGAGTGGACGTCCTTGCCTTGTTCCTGATCTTAGTGGAAATGCTTTCAGTTTTTCACCATTGAGAATGATGTTTGCTGTGGGTTTGTCATATATGGCCTTTATTATGTTGAGGTAGGTTCCCTCTATGCCCATTTTCTGGAGAATTTTTATCATAAATGGGTGTTGAATTTTATCAAAACCTTTTTCTGCATCTATTGAGATGATCATATGGTTTTTATTCCTTAATTTGTTAATATGGTGTGTCACATTGATTGATGTGTATATATTGAAGAATCCTTGCATCCCTGGGATAAATCCCACTTAGTCATGGCGTATGATCCTTTTAATATGTTGTTGGATTCCATTTGCTAGTATTTTGCTGAGGATTTTTGCATCTATGTTCATCAGTGATATTGGTCTATAATTTTCTTTTTTTGTGATATCTTCTTCTTGTTTTGCTATCAGGGTGATGGTGGCTTCATACAATGAACTTGGGAGTGTCCCTCCCTCTGCGATTTTTTGGAAGAGTTTGAAAAGGATAGGTGTTAGCTCTTCTCTAAATGTTTGTTAGAATTCGCCTGTGAAGCCATGTGGTCCTGGACTTCTGTTTGTTGGAGGCTTTTTAATTACACTTTCAGTTTCATTACTTGTGATAGGTCTGTTTATATTTTATAATTCTTCCTGGTTCAGTCTTGGAAAATTGTACCTTTCCAACAATTTGTCCATTTCTTTGTGGTTGGCAATTTTATTGGCATATAGTTGTTTGTAGTAGTCTCTTATAATCCTTTGTATTTCTGTGGTGTCAGTTGTGATTTCTCCTCTTTCATTTCTAATTTAATTGATTTGTGTCCTCTCTCTCTTTTTTTTTTTGCGGTACACGGGTCTCTCACTGTTGTGGCCTCTCCCGCCGCGGAGCACAGGCTCCAGACGCGCAGGCTTAGCGGCCATGGCTCACAGGCGCAGCTGCTCCGCGACATGTGGGATCTTCCCGGACTGGGGCACGAACCCATGTCCCCTGCATTGGCAGGTGGACTCTCAACCACTGCACCACCAGGGAAGCCCCTCTCTCTTTTTTTCTTGATGAGTCTGGCTTAGGGTTTATCAATTTTTTTTATCTTCACAAAGAACCAGCTTTTAGGTTTATTGATCTTTGCTATTGTTTTCCTCGTTTATATTTCATTTATTTCTGCTCTGATCTTTATGATTTCTTTCCTTCTACTGACTTTGGTTTTCTTTGTTCTTCCTCTAGTTGCTTTAGGTGTAGCATTAGATTGTTTATTTGAGATTTTTCTTGTTTCTTGAGGTGAGATTGAATTGCTATAAACTTCCCTCTTAGAACTGCTTTTCCTTCATCCCATAGGTTTTGGGGTGTCGTGTTTTCATTGTCATTTGTCTCTAGGTATTTTTTGATTTCTTCAGTGACCTCTTGGTTATTTAGTAGCATGATGTTTAGCCTCCATGTATTTGTGTTTTTTACAGTTTTTTTCCTGTAATTGATTTCCAGTCTCATAGCATTGTGGTCAGAAAAGATGCTTGATAGGATTTTAATTTTCTTAAATTTTCCAAGGCTTGATTTGTGACCCAAGATGTGATCTATCCTGGAGAATGTTTTGGTGTGCACTTGAGAAGAAAGTGTATTCTGATGCTTTTGGGTGGAATGTTCTATAAATAGCAATTAAATCTATCTGGTCTATTGTGTCATTTAAAGTTTGTTTTTCCTTATTATTTCCTGTTTGGATGGTCTGTCCGTTGGTGTAATTGGGGTGTTAAAGCCCCCTACTATTGTGTTACTGTTGATTTCCCCTTTCATGGTTGTTAGCATTTGCCTTATGTATTGAGGTGCTCCTATGTTGGGTGCATAAATATTTATAATTGTTATATCTTCCTGGATTGATCCCTTGATCATTATGTAGTGTCCTTATCTCCTGTAACAGTCTTTATTTTAAAGTCTATTTTATCTGATACAAATATTGCTACTCCAGCTTTCTTTTGATTTCCATTTGCATGGAATATCTTCTTCCATCTCTTCACTTTCAGTCTGTATGTGTCCCTAGGTCTGAAGTGGGTCTCTTGTAGACAGAATATACATGGATCTTGTTCTTGTATCCATTCAGCCAGTCTGTGTCTTTTGGTTGGGGCTTTTAATACATTCACATTCAAGGTTATTATCAATATGCATGTTCCTATTACCTTTTTCTTAGTTGTTTTGGGTTTGTTATTTTGGGTCTTTTCCTTCTTTTGTGTTTTCTGCCTAGAGAAGTTTCTTTAGCATTTGTTGTAAAGCTGGTTTGGTGGTGCTGAATTCTCTTCGCTTTTGCTTGTCTGAAAAGCTTTTGATTTCTCTGTTGAATCTGAATGAGATCCTTGCTGGGTAGAGTAATCTTGGTTGTAGGTTTTTCTCTTTCATCACTTTAAGTATATCCTGCCACTCCCTTCTGGCCTGCAGAGTTTCTGCTGAACAATCAGCTGATACCTTTATGGGGATTCCTTTGTATGTTATTTTTTATTTTTCCCTTGCTGCTTTTAGTATTTTTTCTTTGAGTTTAGTTTTTGTTACTTTGATTAGTATGTGTCTTGGTGTTTTTCTCCTAGGGCTTATCCCTCAGGACTGTCTGCACTTCCTGGATTTTTGTGACTATTTCCTTTCCCACTTTAGGGAAATTTTTGACTATAATTTCTTCAAATATTTTCTCAGACCCTTTCTTTTTCTCTTCTTCTTCTGGGACACCTATAATTCGAATGTTGGTGCGTTGTTGTCCCAGAGGTCTCTGAGGTTGTCTTCAGTTCTTTTCATTCATTTTTCTTTATTCTGCTCCTCAGTAGTTATTTCCACCTTTCCAACTCACTTATTCGTTCTTCTGCCTCAGTTATTCTGTTATTGATTCCTTCTAGTGTATTTGTCATTTCAGTTATTGTGTTGTTCATTTTGGTTTGTTCTTTAGTTCTTCTATATCTTTGTTAAACATTTCTTGTATTTTCTCAATCCGTGCCTCCATTCTATTTCCGAGATTCTGAATCATCTTTACTATCATTACTTTGAATTCTCTTTCATGTAGATTGCCTATTTCCTCTTCATTTATTTGGTCTTATAGGTTTTTTACCTTGCTCCTTCATCTATGACATATTTTTTTTGCTGTCTCTTTTTTTTTTTTTTTTTTTGATAGGTGGGCTTGTGTTCCTCCTGTCTTACTGGTTGTTTGGCCTGAGGCTTCCTACACTGGAGTTTGTAGGCTGTTGGGTAGAGCTGGATCTTGGTGCTGAGATGAGGACCTCCAGGAGACCTCACTCTGATGAATATTACCTGGGGTCTGAGGTTCTCTGTTAGTTCAGTGGTTCAGACTCAGGGGTCCCACTGCAGGAGCTTTGGCCCGACCCCTGGCTCATGAACCAAGATCCTGCAAGCCATGTGCGGTAGCAGTTTGCTTGGGGGTCCTCCTGTCTCCTTGGGCATCGAGGTCCCCACCAAAGCTGGTTCTTTGAAAAGATAAACAAAATTGATAAACCTTTAGCCAGACTCATCACGTAAAAATGGGAGAGGGCTAAAGTCAATAAAACTAAAAATGAAAAAGAAGTTACACCTACATCACAGAAATACAAAGGATCATAAGAGACCACTACAGGCAACTATATGCCAAAAAAAATGGGCAACCTGGAAGAAATGGACAAATTCTTAGAAAGGTGCAATCTCCCAAGACTGAACCAGGAAGAAATAGAAAATATGAACAGAATAATCCCAAGTACTGAAATTGAAACTGTGATTAAAAACTCCCAACAAACAAAAATCCAGGACCAGATGGCTTCACAGGCGAATTCTATCAAACGTTAGAGAAGAGGTAACACCTATCCTCAAACTATTCCAAAGAATTGCAGAGGAAGGAATATTCCCAAACTCACTCTATGAGGCCACCATTACCCTGATATCAAAATCCGACAGGAACTTCCTTGATGGTCCAGTGGGTAAGACTCCATGCTCCCAATGCAGGGGGGGCCCTGGTTCGATCCCTGGTCAGGGAACTAGATCCTGCATGCATGCCACAACTAAGAGTTCACATGCCACAACTAGGAGTGCATGCCAGACACCGGGAACTCTGCTCAATATTCTGTAATAATCTAAATGGGAAAAGAAGTTGAAAAAGAATAGATACATGTACAGGTATAACTGAATCACTTTGATGTACACCTGAAACTAACAGAACATTGTTAATCAATTATGCTCCAATATAAAATAAAAATTAAAAAAAAAAGACTGTACTGTGATGAGGGCTACAAATGGAAAATACATATCACAATGAGAAATGATCTGACTTGGGATGCCTAACTTACCTATACTCTGTAGTCACAGATTCCACTTTTGTGAAATGTAAGAGTTGCAAACATTAGGAACTAATTTAGAGACGAAATAACTTCACCACAAACCAGGAGAGTCTTTCCAGTTTTCAGTGTTAGTACCTGTTCCTGACATGCTTCTCAGTAGAAAGTCCTCCTTGGGGGTCTAATGGTAATGTGAAAACACAGACCTTAACAAATGTTTTAGGGAACTTTATTGGCCCCACACTGCCTTTTTAGCATCACAGGAGGAAGTAATACAATACCATGAGACCAGCTTCTGGAGTAAATTTCTGCAAATGTTGATATAGGGTAAGCCTCCTTCATTTTTTTTTTTTTTTTTTCTGTACGCGGACCTCTCACTGCTGCAGCCTCTCCCGCCACAGAGCACAGGCTCCGGACGCACAGGCCCAGCAGCCATGGCCCACGGGACAAGCCGCTCCGCGGCATGTGGGATCTTCCCAGACCAGGGCACGAACCCTTGTCCCCTGCATCAGCAGGCGGACTCTCACCCACTGCGCCACCAGGGAAGCCCAAGCCCCCTTCATTTTAAAATATTTATTCCAAACCTCCTTTCAGTTTATTCCAGGCCTCTTCTCACCATAATCAAAACAATTTGTAAACCCCATGATAAAAATAGGACTTGTAATAAAAAAAATGCAAGAGAAGCGAGCTTGCCAGTGCAACCTCTGATTTGGAAGATGTAGTCCTTAGCTTCTTCAGTGTCCCAAACCACCCTGGACTTGGTGAGTTGAAACAACCACATATCCCTACGATTCTGCTGGGCTTGGCACAGTTAATCTTGGCTGCACTCACTATGCATCTGTGGGTCAGCTTGTGGGTCAGCTAGAGACTAGCTGGACCCAAATGGCCTCACTCATGTCTGGCAGTTGGCTAGCTGTCTGCTGGGGCAACAGGTGTTTCTTGATCTCCAGCAGGCTACTCGGGCTCGTCCACATTGTGGTTCAATTCTGAGCTTCACATTTTGCTACCATCTCATTGACCAAAGCAATTTTAAGGCTAGTTCTGTTGCAAAGGATGGAGGAAGACTCCACCTCTTGATGGGAGGAACCATCAAGCCACTGTGCAAGGGTAGCGATGCAGCAAGGGGAAGAAACTAGCCCTTTGCAATAGTGGTGTAAATCCTCATGGGTCTTGTAACATCCACATTTTAGTCTCTGAAATCTCTCCAGTCTGGGTTAAAGCTGCCCCAACCCAGTCCTTGAGACCATTCCCAAGATTTACAATCAAGAGAATTGCTTAGCACACATGAAGAATCCTGCTCTGACAAGTACACTGTGCCCCAATCCCAAAAGGAGCCTAGATAATGGCCTGCATGAGTCAGGGCTCCAGCAGGAAACGTGGCACATTCAGACTGGGTGGCTGAGGAGTGGTCGATAAAAGAGCTATTTGCAAATGTGTGGATGGGGTTTAGAGAAACTTACCCAAAAACTGGCTTCAACTCTTGGTAGGTGTCAAACCAAAAGATACAACCAAGCCGAAGATCAGGAGAAGGAAGGATTTATTACTTGCAGCAATTAAGGAGAACACTGGGGATTATCCCCGAAGTGGTGTCTCCTAGGATAGCAAAACTGGGGAAGTTTTAAGCTAAGCATACCTGCATATTCATGAAGAGGTTTGGGCAGTTGACAGAGTCCAAGCTTTAGTTGTTTGAAGTCATGAGGGTCAGAAAATGTCAACATCATCATCCCTTAGGTTCCAGTTGGTCTGGTGGTTGAGTACTTCAGGCTAATCTTTATCATTGAAACAGAACTGGGAGTCTTTACACCTGATATATTATCTTTGCTGTTGTTACTTCTCTTGCCTGATAACAGTTGTTTTCTGTGTTCTTTTGTTCCCTTAAGATCATTAATTACTGAGATGTTCAAGGGCGAGCATTGTGGCCAGGCTTAGATCACAAAATGGCTTAGGTCAAAAATGGCTTCTGATGTTAAGAAAGCCATGCCTGGTTCTCTTTCTTTCTACCTAATCTGCTTACAAAACCAACAAGGGATGGGCACAGCTAGCAACACTGAGGAGCCATTGATAGTCTCCTCTCCTTTGCCCTCTCCCCACCTAGCAAACCAAAGGTCTGCAAAGAGAACAGTTACCAGAATCTGTACAGTCGACTCGCAGTGACCCAACAAGAAGGAGCTGGAATACATACTCTGACCCCCCCTCTTCTCTTACCCACCAGTGCCTCTCATTAGCTGAGTTGGAGCCCCTGGGGATGGCGTTAAGATCTGCTAAGCTGGTTTACTGATGATCGGACTCAAGGTGGCTGTTAGTAGTTAAATTGTGTACCCCCAAAAGATATGCTGAAGTCCTAACCCTGGGAATGTGTGACCTTATTTGGAAATAGGGTCTTTGTAGATATGACCAAGTTAAGATGAGGTCATACAAGGTCATGTTTAGGATTGAGGTGGGCCCTAATCCAATGTGACTAGTGTGTTAGTCTGCTAGGGCAGCCATAACAAAGTACCCCAGATAGCGTTGCTTAAGCTGCAGGGTTGTATTCTCTCACAGTTCTGGAGGCTGGAAGTTGAAGATGGCATCAGCAGTCTTGCTCTCCTCTGAGGCCTCACCCCTTGGATTGCAAGACAGCTGCCCTCTTGCTGCCTCTTCACATGGTCTTTTTTCTGTGGGCGTTCATCCATCTTGTTTCTGTGTGTCCTAATCTCTTCTTATAAGAATACCTGTCAAATTGGATCAAAGCCCTCCCTAAATGCCTTATTTTAAAATAATTACCTCTACCTATAAATACCCTATCTCCAAATGCAGTCACATTCTGAGGTACTAGAGGTTAAGGCTTCAGCATATAAATTTGGGGGGAACACAGTTCAGCTCATAACAGTTCAGCTCATCCTTATAAGAAGAGGAGAAGAGACACAGACCCAGAGAGAAGAAAGCCATGTGAAGACAGAGGCAGAGACTGAGTGATTTAGCCACAAACCAGGGGATACCTGGAGCTACCAGAAGCTGAAAAAGGCAAGGAAAAATCCTCCCCTAGAGGCTTCAGAGGAAACATGTCTGTGCCAGCACCTGAATTTTGGACTTCTAGCCTCTAGAACTATGAGAGAAAAAAATTCTGTTGTTGTAAGCCATCCAGTTTGTTCTAACTTGTTATAGCAGCCAAAGGAAGCCATAGTCAACATGGTCGAAATGTTGGAATTTCCCAGACATTTAACAGAGGATGTTTCAAGAGACACAAATGTTGTGTGGATCTACTCTGTGCACGCCCTAATGATACCCTCCAGTGGTGGCCCAGGAGATCCACCATCAAAGTATTAAAAAAGGTGCTGGGCTATTGACAACCTAAGTGTCCATCATCGGATGAATGGATAAAGAAGATGTGGCACATATATACAATGGAATATTACTCAGCCATAAAAAGAAACGCAATTGAGCTATTTGTAATGAGGTGGATAGACCTAGAGTCTGTCATATAGAGTGAAGTAAGTCAGAAAGAGAAAGACAAATACCGTATGCTAACACATATGTATGGAATTTAAGAAAAAAAATGTCATGAAGAACCTAGGGGTAAGACAGGAATAAAGACAGACCTACTAGAGAATGGACTTGAGGATATGGGGATGGGGAAGGGTAAGCTGTGACAAAGTGAGAGAGAGGCATGGACATATATACAGTACCAAACGTAAGGTAGATAGCTAGTGGGAAGCAGTTGCATAGCACAGGGAGATCAGCTCGGTGCTTTGTGACTGCCTGGAGGGGTGGGATAGGGAGGGTGAGAGGGAGGGAGACGCAAGAGGGAAGAGATACGGGAACATATGTGTATGTATAACTGATTCACTTTGTTATAAAGCAGAAACTAACACACCATTGTAAAGCAATTATACTCCAAAAAAAGGTGCTGGTAAGGGGGGAGCACCAGCATTCTTGTATTGTACTGGTGGTGTTCAAAAGGACTTGAGAATAGTGGATATTTTTCATTTGCCCTTCAATATCCACTCTCCACCCCATTCTTGCCCCAAGAGGCTGACCTGTACAAGCTACAGACAGCTCATATATTTAGTTTATTCAAGCTAACCTATGGGAGTGTAGACTCTAGGCCACTTGACTACAGGCTTCGAGTAAGGAGTCTAATAGCGTTGAACACCATTCCCAGCTGCTCCAGCCAACACATTAAGCCCTGAATTCCAGTTTGAGAAATTTAGCTTCCTCAAGCCTTCTGATACCCTTGGAGTCCACTACCATGGTTCTTCCAGACTCCTGCCAACACAGATGCCTGAGGCCCTGCTTCACTTTCAGTGTTCAGCTCTGCTCTCCACGGCAGACCTCATATTTGTCCATCTGAGACATGTTGGAATCAAACTCTTCCTATGGGCCTGGAGGCACTGAGGAGTGATGGGAGCAAATCCTGAGGGTAATAGGCATCAGCCAGAGAGGCACTGCCCCAGGAGGGTTCATTGAAAGATATAGATGCAGGGGAGGCTGGCTAGGGGCTGGGGTACAGGGAAAGACAAAGTTCGCAGCCTTTTGTCAACCCACATCTCAAGGTCCCCTTCTCTCCCATCAGTTCCCTCAGCATAAGAGACCAGACAGGGCTATGCATTTAATTGGCAATGCAGCTCTGCAGCCTTTACAGTCAGGCCCTGGACTGGCTTCCACCATTTCCCTCCTGCAGCTACAGAGGATGGGGGATTCCATCAGAGCATTCTGATTTCCAACTGGCCTCTGCATTGACTGTAACTGCCTTCAATTTGTCCTTTTCTCTGGGTATACACTCAAAGGCCATCAGAAGCAGCCTGCTGACCCCACAGTCTTTCTAATCCCTCTCGTTGCCCTTGTGACTGTCTTAAAGCCCTTTGCTCTCCCATTGCCTTGCTCTCCCCTCCTGTGCCATCACCAGTGAACATCTGTGGTGGGTTACCAATGTCCCACTGCTCACTCCTTAGATATGTGAGCAGCCCAGTTCCCGAATCCCATTTTGAGGGTCTGTTTCCAAGGCCCACTCCTGGCACATCCTTTGTATGTATGAGATAGGGTCCTGGGTAGAAACAGATGGCACACACAAACTGTGTAATTGAGAAGATCCTAATAAAGGGACTGCTTACAAAGGTGTGGGCAGGGTGTTGGGATGTGAAGAAGGGAGGGTGTGGTAGCTGGCAACCTGAGGGAGATGTTACCACCACTAGGCCTGAGGCAGCAATGGGGCGAGTAGAACTGGATCCCTGAGCAGAGGGATCAC
This sequence comes from Phocoena sinus, assembly GCF_008692025.1. Lineage (NCBI taxonomy): Eukaryota > Metazoa > Chordata > Mammalia > Artiodactyla > Phocoenidae > Phocoena > Phocoena sinus. The sequence goes on along the minus strand of NC_045764.1, from coordinate 52,406,144 downwards.
AGAGGACTGTACCACGTCCTACAAATGTTCTGCCTTGGGGTGGCTTACACTAAATGGTATTAATACAAGAGCAATGTATACTGAGGGCAAAGAAAGGAGGGCATAGGCCTCAGGCAGCTTCTGTTAATGAGTATTTAACATGGTTCTGAGTTTCTTAGCAGCCAAGGCCAAAAGGGAAACACAAATTTTTTGCTTCTCATTACTAAAAAATAGAAAGATGTCACACCCTTTGCTGGAAGAAAGTTTATCCTGTTATTAAATTTTAAAACAAATTTCAGACATAAAAATTTAATGGAAGAGAAACATGCTAGAAAGAATAGTGTCCTCAAGAACAGGTTTATGGCAAATTCAAACATGGTTTTCAATACAAATGAGCCAAGAATGCTGGTCTTTCTTGTGAAGATGTAACTTGAATGTACACTGCAGTGGAGACAATATTTGTGATTGGTTATAACTGGCTAGGACAACCAGTAGGCTTCAGCTTATTGATAGGTAGTAGCTGCCTGGAGTTGTGTGTGAAGAATTGCCTGGTTCAGAGGACTATGTTTAGATGCTACCGTGACCAGTAGACTGGGGTGTGGAGATATGCATAGAGGAGATAACCCAGCCCTGGGCAAGCTGACATGGGCCAGTGATCAAATTCAGCTTAGGAAAGAATCTATGCTACCTAACAGAGTGGATGGATAGCTTACCCTTTTATACAGAGATTTTCAATCACTCCTGCCCTCACTTCAGCATGTCTCTCCCTATGTCCATGAAAATCCCCAGGTTTACCCACAGTTCCCAGCAGTGGCTATAACTACACACTTTCTTAACTGGCAGAAACCACAAGTGAATGGAAGTGATGTCACAGTAGGGATAACCTCATATCTATTTTAATTTACATTTTTACAAGTAAGTAAATTTATAGATTCTGCATTTTATGTCATGTTTATAAAGGCTTTGTCTACTCCAAGATTACCCCATTCTACCAGTACCTAGTTGTTGAAACTTTTGATCCCTCTAGAAGTTACTTTGATATAAAGACGAAAAAGAGATCTAACTTGTTTTTTTCCCAATTGCCACACAGTTGTTCATCTTTCCTTCACTTTTTTTTTTTTTTTTTTTTTTTTTTGCGGTACGTGGGCCTCTCACTGCTGCGGCCTCTCCCGTTGCTGAGCACAGGCTCCGGACGCGCAGGCTCAGCGGCCATGGCTCACGGGCCCAGCCGCTCCGTGCCATGTGGGATCCTCCCGGACCGGGCACGAACCTGCGTCCCCTGCATTGGCAAGTGGACTCTCAACAACTGTGCCACCAGGGAAGCCCTTTCCTTCACTTTTATACCAAATCTCCAGATGTATTTAGATTTACTTTGGTCTCTATTCTGTTGTATTGATCTCTATATATACATGCATTGTGTCCCCACCCAAAGGTATGTTAGAGTTGTAACCCCCATGACCTCAGAATGTGAGCTTATTTAGAAATAGGGTGTTTGTTAGTTACGATGCGGTCATACTGGAGTAGGGTGGGCCCTAATCCAAATGACAGGTGGCCTCATAAGAGAGAAATTTGGATACAGACACGAGACACACAGGGAGAGCCCCATGTGAAAATAGGTGGAGTTGGAGTGATGTAGCTGCAAGCCAAGGATTGATGGTCACCACCGAGAAGCTAGGAGGAGGCAGGGAAGGATTCCACACAGTGTCTCAGAGGGATTTTAGACTTCTAGCCTGCACAACTGGGAGAGGAGAAATTTCTCTGGTTTTAAGCCACCCAGTTTGTTATGGAAGCCTTAGAAATCTAATAATATGCATCAACACCACACTTTAATTTTAAGTAATTAATGAGGTTTTAATATTCTTTAGTGTGTAATGGGGACTGTCATCCTTCATTGCTCTTTTATGGAATTTTTCTAATTATTTGTTTATTGTTTATTTTTCTATATGATCTTTAGGAACAGCTTGTCTAGTTTTCCCAAAAAAATACCATTAATATTTTTATTGGGTTTATATTGACCTTTTTAAAATAATTCTGTGAGAATCAGCATTGTTATACTATAGATTCTTTATGTCTAAGGGCATAATGGATAAATATGATAGCATAAGAATAAAACATTTCTGCCTGACCACAACAACCACAAAGTTGAACAACAAATTGGCAAATCATGAACCAATAAAAAAGAAGACTAACAAGTCAATAGAAAAATATATTAAGAACACAAATAGTGTGCTTCATGGAAAAGAAAATTCAAATGGTTTCTAAAGATATGAAAAGATGTTCAACCTTATCCATATATAAATGGAAAACAATGAAATATCTTTGAAATTCCTTTTTCCCCCTGGAAAAACTGGAAAATGTAAAAAAAGTTTAATAATATATATTGGCAAGGGTGTGGGGAACCAGACACTCTTAAGTCTCATACATTGTTGATGAGAGTGTATGTTAGTACAACCTGTACAGAAAGCAAATGGAATATATCAGAATTTCAAACTCTTCAACTCATTATTTCTTCTTCTAGAAATGTATCCTAAGATGAATGCATTCACACAGAAGGTGTGTAAAAGAATATTCTTGGGTACATCGTACAAAAGATTGGTATACCTAATATTATACAATCATGGAATATCTGTACAGCAGAGTACTAAGTAGCTGTGACTGTGAATGAGCTAAGTATGGCCATAGAACGAGTTATATTAAGTGAAGAAAGTGGGTTGAAGAACAGTTTGTATAGGATGCTGACATTGAGTTTAAAAGGGGGGATACACACACACACACACATACACACATGTGTTTGGATATGCATAGACTAATCTCTAGATCAATACAAAGGAAATCGACTGAGGTGTGTGCTGCTGGGGAAGGAAGCTGAAAGGTTGAAGAGCAGAATGAGAAGAAAGACATTTCCACCCCTTTCTACCTTTTTAATTTTATCCCCATGTGCATACATTACCCATTTAAATAAAAATGTAAATTTTTGGTTTTTAAACACCTTATTGAAATATAAAAATACATACAGAAAAGTGCACACATAATAAGTGTGCAGCTCAATGAATTTTCACAAGATGATTACATCCAAGTAACCAAGGGCCCCAAACAATATTTTGGGTTGTTTTAAATCTTTTAAATTAGATTTTCAACATTATTCAGTTTATTTTTTATTTTATTTTAGTTTTTAATATTTATTTATTTGGTTGCACTGGGTCTTATTTGTGGCATGCCGATCTTTGTTGTCACATGCAGGATCTTCTGTTGTGGCATGTGAACTCTTAGTTGTGGCATGCATGTGGGATCTAGTTCCCTGACCAGGGATTGAACCCAGGCCCCCTGCATTGGGAGCACAGAGTCTTAACCACTGGACCACCAGGGAAGTCCCCTAAACAATATTTTAAATATAGATTTAATCCATTCACAAATTTCAAGAGCTTGAGTATTATTAGTAGACATATTTATTTGAAAAATATGTTTCAACCACTTACAAACTTCTAGAGCTTGGCTATTACTAGCGAAAGACAAAACTACTTTTGGAAAATGCCAAAATAATAATAATGATCATAAGAACAGGAAGCCTTTGCATTTGTCAGGTGCTTCATAGATTTCAGAGCACTTCACAGCCTTTCATCTACTGGCTCAGAGAGAGAGACAGGGTCAGAATTATTACACCCATTTGACAAATGAGGAAACTGGTTCTAGGAGGAAAGGGGATTTGCCCTGAGGGAGAAGAATGCTGGCATGCCAACAGGCTTCCCTGAACCCTGCTGCCCCAGGTGGGCTGGGGTAAAACCACAGAGAGGAGACAAAGGGAGGAGACCTAGGAATGACCTTGTTACTCTTGTTCTATCTGCACCAGTAAGTAAAAACTAACATCTAGTACCTCACAACTCACAAAGTGATTTTACATCCCTCATGTGGTTTAGCCCTGTGAAATAGATTACTCCCTATTTCTCATGATCCATGAGAAAACTGAGATTCAAAAAAGCAAAGTTGCTTGTTCATAAGTGGCAGAACAAAATTCAAAGAAAGAAAAAAAATTTACATTGTACAAGCCTCACAACTGACATCTGCTGCTGTGACCCTCAAGTGGAGGGGTGGGGGATCCTGAGACAAGAGTCTGGCAATTTGGTCATCCTCTCTCTTTTCCTACATGTTCCTGTAATAGAAGACTGGGTAATCCAGGCTAGCTTTCCTTCTGAAAAGAACTTCTCAAAGCTGTACAAGATAGTTTGAACATTGTTTTTACATCATGCATTTATTAGGCCAAGATGTGGGAAGAAAGTATGGGAACATAGAAAGATGTACAAAACTCTAGTAGGTTTTTTTGTCCTGGGACATTTGTCAGTCTATAAGAGATGTCTGAGAGGCTGGCCCCTCAAGCCTAGAGAATATTGTCTGAATCTGGGGCCTGCCAAGGGTGGGAACTTCCGTGATATCTTAGTGTTTTCTCTTTAGTTAACTAGTTAACAATTCTTTTTAACTTTAATTTTTTAAAAAATTATTTTTAATTTTTGGCTGTGCTAGGTCTTTGTTGCTTCATGCAGGCTTTCTCTAGTTGTGGTGAGTGGGGGCTACTCTTCAATGCAGTTCGCGGGCTTCTCATTGCAGTGGCTTCTGTTGTTGTGGAGCAGGGGCTCTAGGTGCTTGGGCTTCAGTAGTTGCGGCACATGGGCTCTAGAGCACTGACTCAGTAGTTGTGACTCATGGGCTTTGTTGCCCCATGGTATGTGGGATCTTCCTGGGCTAGGGATTGAACCCGTGTCCCCTGCATTGGCAAGTGGATTTTTAACCACTGTGCCACCAGGGAAGTCACCTAATTTTAAAAACTTATTTATTTTTTATTTTTGGCTGCACCACGTGGCTTGTGGGATCTCAGTTCCCCGACCAGGGATTGAACCTGGGCCACCACAGTGAAAGCACCAAATTCTAACCACTAGACCACTAGGGGACTCCCAACAATTCTTTATATTAAGTTCTCTCTTTTTGGATTTCCACTTCCAGCCAAGATAGGATAGCAGTCACTGGTTTTATCCACCCACTTGAAACAACCAAATAAAATAGATAATAGTTTCAACATACTAGTCATCAGATAATGAAAGACAGCGATCCTAGAAAGAGGGGGATAAGCACAGTGGCTACGTGGTTGCTCCAGTTTACTGCCTTCAAAGAGTTTCCAGGACATGGTATAGGAAGAGTAAACCCCAGTGAAACCTCACTCCCAGCACTGAAAAGACAGAGCTGAAAGTTGGGAGAGACCCAGGTGGCTAGAGTTTGCAAGACAGAGTACCAGAAAGAAAAGGACTGTAGACAGAACTCTGGAGAACTGCAGAGGGTCCCCCTCAAACATTAGCAAAGTACTCTCCACAGATGCATGTGAGAAAGTTATGTGAGGCTTGGAAAAGAACCCCCAAAAGAACTTGAAGGAACAGTATCTGGCACTCACATAGGTCTAGGAATAGTTCCTGTTCCCACCAGCCAGACTGGAAAGCCTAGTAATTAACAGGATGTTGGGTACAGTACTCAGGAAAGTCTTACCTCAGTAACAGGATAATTGGTCCTACACTGAGCACCACCCTAGCCCTGCCTAACAAGCTGTAAAAGCAAGACCCAAAAGGATTAAACTGCTTCCTGGGAAATTAACTGCATCCCAGACCAAAACTCAAGATTCAAAGGAATACAGAATATCCAGCACCAAAAGAGGCAAAATTAATAATCTCTGTCATCCAAAGATTACCAGACATGCAAAAAGACACAAAAATATGACCCATAATGAGGTGGAAACAGTTGAAACTGATTCACGATTGACAGAGATGTTAGAATTAGCAGAGAAGAACATTGAAACAGTTATTATAACTGTATTTCATATGTTCAAAAAGTTAAGTAGAGACATGGAAGATATATTTTTAAAAGGCTCAAATAGAACTTCTAGAGATGAAAACCACAATGTCTGAGTAGAAACATAAACTGGGTGGCATTAACACTGCATGGGATTAGACATTGCAGAAGAAAAGCTAGTGAACTTGAAGGCAGGGCTGTAGAAACAATCTAAAATGAAACCCAGAGAGAAGAAAAGAATTTTAAAGAAAAGAAGAGAAAAGAAAATGGCATCAGAGCTGTAGGGCAACTTAGAGTAGCAATATTAATATGGACAATTGGAGTCCAGGGGTGGTGGAATGGAGGGGGAGGTGGAGAAAAAGGATTTGAAGGAATAATTGCCAAAATTTTCTAAAATTTTATGAAGACTGTAAAAGTCACATATCTATCAAGAAACATAAAGAAAACTATATAGACACACATCATAAACAAATTGCTGAAAGCCAGTGATAAAGATAAAATAAAAAGGGAAAATCTTTAAAGCAGCCAGAGAAAAAAAAGACAGTACATACAGAAGAACAGGGTCGACAGTAGGTTTATTGTCATAAACAAAGCAAAAGTGTAAAGGGGTCAGTTCATCAAGAGGACACAACAATCATTTATGATTGTTTATGCACCTAATAACAAAGTTTTACTGGAACCTGATAGAATTGCAAAGAGAAAAGGAAAATTCATAACTGTAATCATAGCTGTCAATACTCCTCTCTCAATACTGATAAAGTAAAATCAGAAAGGATATTTTAGACAGCACTATCAATCAGCTTGATCTGACATTTACAGAACACTCCACCCTAAATCAGCAGAATATACATTCTTTTCTCAAGTGCACATAGAACATTTCCCAAGGTAGACAATATTCTGGCCATAAGTCTCAGAAAACGTTTAAAGATTCAAGTCATAGAACATATTTTCTGACTGCCATGGAATTAAATTAGAAATCAATAAGAGAAAGGGATTGGGAAAATCCATTTCTCAAATATTTGTAAACATCTAAATAACCCATGAGTCAAAAAATAAACCAAAGGGGAAATTAGACAGCATTTTCAACTAAATGAATATAAAAATACAACATTCAAATTGTGGGGTACTGCTAACATAGTACTTGTTGGAAAATTTATAGCATTAAACACCTATATCAGAAAAGAAAAAGGTCTCAAATCAGTTACCTCTTCTCCTATCTCAAAAAACTAGAAAAATAAGAGCAGATTAAACCAAAGTAACCAGAACAAAGGAATTAGTTTTTCCATTAACCTGAACGAACTTTTTGGCCAACCCATTAATAATAATCAGAGTAGAAATCACTGAAAAAGAAAACGACAGAGAAAATCAATAAAACCAAAAGCTGGTTCTTTGAAAAATATCAATAAAATTGAAAAATCTCTAACCAGACTAATATGGGAGAAAAAGAAATTAATTACCAATATCAGGAATGAGGAAGATAATATCACTATAGATTCTGTAGATATTAAAAGGATAAAGGGGAAATATTATAAACAGCTTTATGCCAATAAAGTTGATAATTTAGAGGAAATGAATAAATTTCCTGAAAGACACAAACTACCAAAGATTATTCAAGAAGAAATAGATAACCTGAATAGCCCTACATCTATTAAGTAAATTGAATCCATAGTTTAAAACTTTCCCACAAGGAAAATTCCAGTCTCAGATGGCTTCCCTGGTACATTCTACCAAATATGTAAGAAAGAAATAATACAAATTCTACACAAACTCTTGCAGAAAATCGAAGAGGAGGGAACTTTCCAACTCATTCTGTAAGGATAGCATTACCCTGATAAGAAAATCACACAAACATATTACAAAAAAAGAAACTATAAATCAACATTCCCTAAGATATCCCCCATGAACATAGATGCAGAAATTCTAAATGAAATTTTATGAAGTTGAGATTTACAAAGTCCTATAATTTATAAAAAGAATAGAGAGTCCATGACATAATGACCAAGTGTGCGTTGTTTCATATTGAAAACCATTCAGTATAATTCACCGCATTAAAAAACTAAAAAAGAAAAACCATATGATCTTCTCAATAGGCACAGAAAGAGCACTTAACAAAACTTAACATCAGTTCCTAATAAAACTTGGTAAACTAGGAATAGAAAGGAACTTCCTCAGCTTGATAAAAGGCATCTACCAAAACCCGACAGCTAACACCATACTTAATGGAAAAAGACTGAAAGCTTTCCCTCCAAGATCAGACATTCCCACTCAACGCTGTACTGGAGGTTCTAACCAGCGCAATGAAACAAGTATAGGAATCAATTGTATCCATATAGGGAAGGAAGAAGTAAAACTGTCATTATGTGCAGATGATCTGATCATCTATGTAGAAAATCTGATGGAATTTACAAAATGTTATTAGAATTTTTGAATTTAGCATGGTTGCATGATTGATCAGTATGCAGATTTCAATTGTATTTCTATATACTAGCTATAAACACAGGAAACTGAAATTTTAAAACGATATTATCACCAAAACCAAGAAATATTTAAATCTGAAAAAATATGTGAAAGATCTGTATGTTGGGGCTTCCCTGGTGGCACAGTGGTTGAGAATCCGCCTGCCGATGCAGGGTACACGGGTTTGTGCCCCGGTCCGGGAGGATCCCACGTGCCGCGGAGTGGCTGGGCCCGTGAGCCATGGCCGCTGGGCCTGCACGTCCAGAGCCTGTGCTCCGCAACGGGAGAGGCCACAACGGTGAGAGGCCCGGGTACCGCAAAAAAAAAAAAATCTGTATGTTGAAAACTATAAAACTTTGCTGAGGGAAATTAAACAAGACATAAATAGATAGATAGATTATGTTCATGGGTCAGAAGATTTCATATTAAGACAACGTTTTCCCCCAAATTGATCTAAAGATTCCATGCAGTATCAATCAGAATTTCAGCAGGCATTTTCGTAGAATTTGACAAGGTGATTCTAAAATTCACATAGGATGTGTAAAGTATTCAGAATAGTCAACTTCAGAAAAGAACTAAGTTGGAGGTCTAATATTACCTGATTTCAAGACTTATAAAGCTACATTAACCAAGACAGTGTAATTGGTCTCAAGGTGAATAAACAGATCAATGGAAGAGAATAAAAAATCTAGAAAAAATCTGCAATTCAGTGGAGAAAAGATGGTCCTTTTTCAATAAATGGTACTGGGAAAACTTGATATCTATATGGGGGAAAAATAAACTTTGGTCCAGATCTCATATAAAAATTAACTCAAAATAGTTCATAGACTTAAAAACAAACCTTAAAACTATAAAACTTCTGGATCTAGGGGAAGATGGTGGAAGAGTAAGACGCGGAGATCACCTTCCTTCCTACAGATACATCAGAAATACATCTACATGTGGAACAACTCTACAGAACAACTACTGAACGCTGGCAGAAGACCTCGGACCTCCCAAAAGGCAAGAAACTCCCCACGTACCTGGATAGGGCAAAAGAAAAAAGAATAAACAGAGACAAAAGAATAGAGACGGGACCTGCACCAGTGGGAGGGAGCCGTGAAGTAGGAATGGTTTCCACACACTCGAAGCCCCTTCATGGGCAGAGACTGCAGGTGGCGGAGGGGGAAGCTTTGGACCCGAGGAGGAGAGCACAGCCCCAGGGTGCAGAGGGCAAAGCAGAGAGATTCCTGCACAGAGGATCGGTGCCGACCGGCACTCACCAGCCCGAGAGGCTTGTCTGCTCACTGCCAGGGTGGAAGAGGCTGGGAGCTGAGGCTCGGGCTTCAGTCAGAGCGCAGGGAGAGGACTGGCGGCGTGAACACAGCCTGCAGGGGGTTAGTGCACCACGGCTAGCCAGGAGGGAGACCGGGGAAAGGTCTGGAGCTGCCGAAGAGGCAAGAGACTTTTTCTTCCCTCTTTGTTTCCTGGTGCGCGAGGAGAGGGGATTAAGAGCAACCCTTAAAGGAGCTCCAGAAACCGGTGCGAGCCGCGGCTAACAGCGCAGACCCCAGAGATGGGCATGAGACGCTACGGCTCCTGCTGCTGCGCCAAGAAGACTGTGTGCGAGCACAGGTCACTCTCCCCACCTTCATTCCGGGGAGTCTGTGCAGGCAGCCACTGCCAGGGTCCTGGGATCCAGGGACAACTTCCCCGGGAGAATGCACAGCTCACCTCAGGCTGGTGCGTCACCCTGGCCTCTGCCGCTGCAGGCTCGCCCCGCACTCCATACCCCTCCCTCCCCCTGGCCTGAGTGAGCCGGAGCCCCCAAATCAGCAGCTCCTTTAAACCTGTCCTATCTGAGCGAAGAACAGATGCCCTCCAGTGACCTAGACGCCGAGGCGGGGCCAAATCCAAAACTGAACCCCGGGATCTGTGCGAACAAAGAAGAGAAAGGGAAATCTCTCCCAGCAGCCTCAGGAGAAGTGGATTAAATCTCCACAATCAATTTGATGTACCCTGCGTCTGTGGATTACCTGAATAGACAACAAATCATCCCAAATTGAGGAGGTGGACTTTGAGAGCAAGATTTATTATTTTTTCCCATTTTCCTCTTCTTGTGAGTGTGTATGTGTATGCTTCTGTGTGAGATTTTGCCTGTATAGCTTTGCTTTCACTATTTGTCTTAGGGTTCTATCTGTCTGTTTTTGTTTTGTTTTGTTTTTAAATTTTTTTCATAATAATTATTTTTTATTTTAATAACTTTATATTATTTTACCTTACTTTTTTATTTACTTTTATCCTCTTTCTTTCTTTGTACTTTTTCTCCCTTTTATTCTGAGCCTTGTGGATGAACGGCTCTTGGTGCTGCAGCCAGGAGTCAGTGCTGTGCTTCTGAGGTGGGAGAGCCAACTTCAGGACACTGGTCCACAAGAGACCTCCCAGCTCCACGTAATAACAAACGGCAAAAATCTCCCAGAGATCTCCATCTCAACACCAACACCCAGCTTCACTCAACGACCAGCAAGCTACAGTGCTGGGCACCTTATGCCAAACAACTAGTAAGACAGGAACACAACTCCACCCATTAGCAGAGAGGCTGCCTAAAATCATAAGTCCACAGTAACCCCAAAACACACCACCAGACGTGGACCTGCCCACCAGAAAGACAAGATCCAGCCTCATCCACCAGAACACAGGCACTAGTCCCTTCCACCAGGAAGCCTACACAACCCACTGAACCAACTTTAGCCACTGGGGACAGACACCAAAAACAACGGGAACTACAAACCTGCAACCTGCAAAAAGGAGACACCAAACACAGTAAGATAAGCAAAATGAGAAGACAGAAAAACACTCAGCAGATGAAGAAGCAAGATAAAAACCCACCAGACCTAACAAATGAAGAAATAGGCAGTGTACCTGAAAAAGAATTCAGAATAATGATAGTAAAGATGATCCAAAATCTTGGAAATAGAATAGAGAAAATGCAAGAAACATTTAACAAGGACCTAGAAGAACTCAAGATGAAACAAGCAATGATGAACAACACAATAAATAAAATTAAAAATACTCTAGAAGGGATCAATAGCAGAATAACTGAGGCAGAAGAACGGATAACTGACCTGGAAGATAAAATAGTGGAAATAACTACTTTAGAGCAGAATAAAGAAAAAAGAATGAAAAGAACTGAGGACAGTCTCAGAGACCTCTGGGACAACATTTAATGCACCAACATTCGAATTATAGGGGTTCCAGAAGAAGAAGAGAAAAAGAAAGGGACTGAGAAAATATTTGAAGAGATTATAGTTGAAAAATTCCCTAATATGGGAAAGGAAATAATTAATCAAGTCCAGGGAGCACAGAGATCCCATACAGGATAAATCCAAGGAGAAACATGCCAAGACACATATTAATCAAACTATCAAAAATTAAATAGAAAGAAAGCATATTAAAAGCAGCAAGGGAAAAACAAGTAACACACAAGGGAATCCCCATAAGGTTAAGAGCTGATCTTTCAGCAGAAACTCTGCAAGCCAGAAGGGACTGGCAGGACATATTGAAAGTGATGAAGGAGAAAAACCTACAACCAAGATTACCCAGCAAGGATCCCATTCAGATTTGATGGAGAAATTAAAACCTTTACAGACAAGCAAAAGCTGAGAGAGTTCAGCACCACCAAACCAGCTTTACAACAAATGCTAAAGGATCTTCTCTAAGCAAGAAACACAAGAGAAGGAAAAGGCCTACAATAACAAACCCAAAACAATTAAGAAAATGGGAAGAGGAACATACATATCGATAATTACCTTAAATGTAAATGGATTAAATGCTCCCGCCAAAAGACATAGACTGGCTGAATGGATACAAAAACAAGACCCTTATATATGCTGTCTACAAGAGACCCACTTCAGACCTAGAGACACATACAGACTGAAAGTGAGGGGATGGAAAAAGATATTCCATGCAAATGGAAACCAAAAGAAAGCCGGAGTAGCAATTCTCATATCAGACAAAATAGACTTTAAAATAAAGACTATTAGAAGAGACAAAGAAGGACACTACAAAATGATTAAGGGATCGATCCAAGAAGAAGATATAACAATTGTAAATATTTATGCACCCAACATAGGAGCACCTCAACACATAAGGCAAATACTAACAGCCATAAAATGGGAAATCGACAGTAACACATTCAAAGTAGGGAACTTTAACACCCCACTTTCACCAATGAACAGATCATCCAAAATGAAAATAAATAAGGAAACACAAGCTTTAAATGATACATTAAATAAGATGGACTTAATTGATATTTATAGGACATTCCATCCAAAAACAACAGAATACACATTTTTCTCAAGTGCTCGTGGAACATTCTCCAGGATAGATCATATCTTGGGTCACAAATCAAGGCTTGGTAAATTTAAGAAAATTGAAATTGTATCAAGTATCTTTTCTGACCACAATGCCATGAGACTAGATATCAATTACAGGAAAAGATCTGTAAAAAATACAAACACATGGAGGCTAAACAATACACTAATTAATAACGAATGGTTACTGAAGAAATCAAAGAGGAGATCAAAAAATACCTAGAAACAAATGACAATGGAGACACGACGACCCAAAACCTATGGGATGCAGCAATATCAGTTCTAAGAAGGAAGTTTATAGCAATACAATCCTACCTTAAGAAACAGGAAACATCTCGAATAAACAACCTAACTTTGCACCTAAAGCAATTAGAGAAAGAAGAACAATAAAACCCCAAAGTTAGCAGAAGGAAAGAAATCATAAAGATCAGATCAGAAATAAATGAAAAAGAAATGAAGGAAATGATAACAAAGATCAATAAAACTAAAAGCTGGTTCTTTGAGAAGATAAACAAAATTGATAAACCATTAGGCAGACTCATCAAAAAAAAAAAAGGAGAAGACTCAAATCAATAGAATTAGAAATGAAAAAGGGCAAATAACAACTGCCACTGCAGAAATACAAAAGATCATGAGAGATTACTACAAGCAACTCTATGCCAATAAAATGGACTACCTGGAAGAAATGGACAAATTCTTAGAAATGCACAGCCTCTGAGACTGAATCAGGAAGAAATAGAGAATATGAACAGACAAATCAAAAGCGCTGAAATTGAAACTGTGATTAAAAATCTTCCAACAAACAAAAGCCCAGGACCAGATGGCTTCACAGGCGAATTCTATCAAACATTTAGAGAAGAGCTAATACCTATCCTTCTCAAACTCTTCCAGAATGTAGCAGAGGGAGGAACACTCCCAAACTCATTCTACGAGGCCACATCACCTTGATACCAAAACCAGACAAGGATGTCACAAAGAAAGATAACTACAGGCCAATATCACTGATGAACATAGATGCAAAAATCCTCAACAAACTACTAGCAAACAGTATCCAACAGCACAATAAAAGGGTCATACACCATGATCAAGTCGGGTTTATTCCAGGAATGCAAGGAATCTTCAATATACACAAATCAATCAATGTAATACACCATATTAACCAATTGAAGGAGAAAAACCATATGGTCATCTCAATAGATGCAGAGAAAGCTTTTGACAAAATTCAACACCCACTTATGATAAAAACCCTCCAGAAAGTAGGCATAGAGGGAACTTTCCTCAACAGAATAAAGGCCATACATGACAAACCCACAGCCAACATTGTCCTCAATGGTGAAAAACTGAAACCATTTCCACTAAGGTCAGGAACAAGACAAGGTTGCCCACTCTCACCACTCTTATTCAACATAGTTTTGGAAGTTTTAGCCACAGAAATCAGAGAAGAAAAGGAAATAAAAGGAATCCATATTGGAAAAGAAGAAGTAAAGCTGTCACTGTTTGCAGATGACATGATACTATACATAGAGAATCCTAAAGATGCTACCAGAAAACTACTAGAGCTAATCAATGAATTTGGTAAAGTAGCAGGATGCAAAATTAATGCACAGAAATCTCTGGCATTCTTTATGCTAATGATGAAAAATCTGAAAGTCCAATCAAGAAAACACTCCCATTTATCATTGCAACAAAAAGAATAAAGTATCTAGGAATAAACCTACCTAAGGAGACAAAAGGCCTGTATGCAGAAAATTATAAGACACTGATGAAAGAAATTAAAGATGATACAAATAGATGGAGAGATATACCATGTTCTTGGATGGGAAGAATCAACATTGTGAAAATGACTCTACTACCCAAAGCAATCTACAGATTCAATGCAATCCCTATCAAGCTACCACTGGCATTTTTCACAGAACTAGAACAAAAAATTTCGCAATTTGTATGGAAACACAAAAGACCCCGAATAGCCAAAGCAATCTTGAGAACGAAAAACGGAGCTGGAGGATTCAGTCTCCCTGACTTCCGGCTATACTACAAAGCTACAGTAATCAAGACAGTATGGTACTGTCACAAAAACAGAAAGATAGATCAATGGAACAGGTTAGAAAGCCCAGAGATAAACCCATGCACATATGGTCACCTTATCTTTGATAAAGGTGGCAGGAATGTACAGTGGAGAAAGGACAGCCTCTTCAATAAGTGGTGCTGGGAAAACTGGACAGGTACATGTAAAAGTATGTGATTAGATCACTCCCTAACGCCATACACAAAAATAAGCTCAAAATGGATTAAAGACCCAAATGTAAGGCCAGAAACTATCAAACTCTTAGAGGAAAACGTTGGCAGAACACTCTATAACATAAATCACAGAAAGATCCTTTTTGACCCACCTCTTAGAGAAATGGAAATAAAAACAAAAATAAACAGATGGGACCTAATGAAACTTCAAAGCTTTTGCACAGCAAAGGAAACTAAACAAGACCAAAAGACAACCCTCAGAATGGGAGAAAATATTTGCCAATGAAGCCACTGCCAAAGGATTAATCTCCAAAATTTACAAGCAGCTCATGCAGCTCAATAACAAAAAAACAAACAACCCAATCCAAAAATGGGCAGAAGACCTAAATAGACATTTCTCCTAAGAAGATATACAGACTGCCAACAAACACATGAAAGAATGCTCAACATCAATCATTAGAGAAATGCAAATCAAAACTACAATGGGATATCATCTCACACCAGTCAGAATAGCCATCATCATAAAATCTAGAAACAATAAATGCTGGAGAGGGTGTGGAGAAAAGGGAACACTCTTGTACTGCTGGTGGGAATGTGAATTGGTACAGCCACTATGGAGAACAGTATGGAGGTTCCTTAAAAACTACAACTAGAACTACCATATGACCCAGCAATCCCACTACTGGACATATACCCTGAGAAAACCATAATTCAAAAAGAGCCATGTACCAAAATGTTTATTGCAGCTCTATTTACAATAGCCAGGAGATGGAAACAACCTAAGTGTCCATCATCGGATGAATGGATAAAGAAGATGTGGCACATATATACAATGGAATATTACTTAGCCATAAAAAGAAATGAAATTGGGCTATTTGTAATGAGGTGGATGGACCTAGAGTCTGTCATACAGAGTGAAGTAAGTCAGAAAGAGAAAGACAAATACTGTATGCTAACACATATATATGGAATTTAAGCAAAAGAAATGTCATGAAGAACCTAGGGGTAAGACGGGAATAAAGACACAGACCTACTAGAGAATGGACTTGAGGATATGGGGATGGGAAAGTGTAAGCTGTGACAAAGTGAGAGAGTGGCATGGACATATATACACTACCAAAAGTAAAATAGATAGCTAGTGGTAAGCAGCTGCATAGCACAGGGAGATAAGCTCGGTGATTTGTGACCACCTAGAGGGCTGGGATAGGGAGGGTGGGAGGGAGGGAGACACAAGAGGAAAGAGATATGGTAACATATTTATACATATAACTGATTCACTTTGTTATAAAGCAGAAACTAACACACCATTGTAAAGCAATTATACGCCAATAAAGCTGTAAAACAAAAACAAAAACAAAAACAAAAAAACTATAAAACTTCTGGAAGAAAATGGGAAAGAAAAATCTTTGTAAATCTTGAGTTAGGCAAAGTTTTCTTAGCTGCAACACGAATAGCACAATCTAAATTTCTGCACTTTGAAAGATACTGTTTAAGGGGTTAAAAGGAAAATCCACAGTTTGAGAGACTATATTTGCAAATCATATATATGGTAAAGGACTTTTATTCGGATTATATAAGAAGTCTCAAAATTCAAGAATAAGAATATAAACAACAGGGCTTCCCTGGTGGCGCAGTGGTTGAGAGTCCGCCTGCCGATGCAGGGGACATGGGTTCGTGTCCCGGTCCGGGAAGATCCCACATGCCACGGAGTGGCTGGGCCCGTGAGCCATGGCCGCTGAGCCTGCCCGTCTGGAGCCTGTGCTCCGCGACGGGAGAGGCCCCAACAGTGAGAGGCCCACGTACCGCAAAAAAACAAAAACAACAACCCATTTTTTAATTTTTAAAAATATTTAATTATTTACACCTTAACACTTCACGATTTATATTTTTCTTTTTTTTAACCACCTTATTTTTGAGTGTACAATTCAGCAGTGTTAAGTATATTCACATTGTTGTACAACAGATCTCTAGAACTATTTTGTCTTTCAAAACAGAAACTCTATCCATTCAACAACTATTTCCCATTCCTCTCCCCCACCTGCTGGCACCCACCCTTCTACTTTCTGCCTCTGTGAATGTGACTACTCTAGGAACCTCATATAAGTGGAATCACACAATTTTTGTCCTTTTGTGACTGGCTCATTTCACTTAGTCCTCAAGGTTCATCTGTATTGTAGCCTGTGACAGGATTTCCTACCTTTCTTTACAAATTGAAGTACAGTTGATTTATAATGCTGTGTTAATTCCTGCTGTACAGCAAAGTGACTCAGTTATACATATATACATTCTTTTTCTATATATATTCTTTTCCATTATGGTTCTATTTTTTTTAAGTGGGCAAAGGCATTGAACAGATAGTTCACCAGGAAGACATGTGGATGGGTATACAATGAAAAGATCCTCAGCATCATTAGTCATTAGGAAAAAGCAAATTAAAACCACCATGAGGTTCTGCTACATACTTATTAAAAAGGCTAAAATGACTCACTATTCCAGTTGTTGGTGAGGATGTGAAAGAGCTGGAATTCTCACACACTGCTAGTAGGAAAAAAATCGGAAAAGGTTTGGCAGTTTCTTAAAAAGTTAAATCACACTAGTGTATGATCCAGTTATTCCTCTCATAGGTATTTGCCTAAGGGTAATGAAAGCACATGTCTATATAAAGACTTCCACATGAATGTTCATAGCAGCTTTGCATGTAACAGCCTAAGTCAAAATCAGTGCGAATGTCCATCAGCAGGTGAATGGATAAATGCTGGTATGTTCATAGAGTGCAGTGCTACTCAGCAGTAAAGTAGAATGAACTATTGATCCATGAAACAACGTGGGTGGACTTCAAAATAATTTAATGTGCATGAAAGAAACCAGATTTTAAGAAGTACATACTGCATGATTCCGTTTATACAAAACTATAGAAAATGCACACTAATCTATAGTGATCAGTGGCTGCCTGAGATGGAGGTTGGGGGCAGGGAAGGAGTAGCTTTTGGGAATGACAGATAAGTTCACTATCTTGATCATGGTTTTCTCTGTTCAGATTGCCATAACAAAATACCACCACAGACAGGTGGCTTATAAACAACAGAAATGTATTTCTCACAGTTCTACAGACTGGAAATCTGAGATCAGGGTGTCAGCATGGTTGGGTGAGGGCCATCTTCTGAGTCTCAGACTTCTCATTGTGTCCTCACCTGGTGGAAGGGGCTAGGGAGTTCTATGGGGTCCCTTTTATAAAGGCACTAACCCCATTCACGAGGGCTCCACCATCATGACTGAATCACCTCCCGAAAGTCCTACCTCCTAATACCTTCACCTTGGAGGTTAGGATTTCACCATAAGGTTTTGGCGGAGGACACAAACATTCAGATCACAGCAGTGGTGGTGTTTTCACAGGTGTATAAAAACTTAACAAACTGTACATTTGAAACACATGCAGTGTATTGTATATCAGTTAGATCTCAATAAAACTTAAAAAAAAATTCTGTTCAAATGACTGGCAAGGTTTCTGTCCCCTGACTAGACCCTGATGGCACAGGTAGTTCTGGTTAGGGATCAGAGCTCTCTGTGGGATCTTTGAGTCTCTTTCAGTTTTGCTTTCTTGACATCACAAAATTTGACAAAGGAATAAAGCAGAGGTGGTTTGGGCCTGACGTATATTCCAGGCAAGTGTCATGCACAGCTCCCATGTCTGAGCCTAAGTAACACATCTTCTCATCCTTGCTTCTGATGTTTACCCTCTTGAAACTTGGCTTCATTACTATGAAATATATAGACATAAAGTGTATTTGCAATGGCATAAATGTTCGTTTCTCATTAAACCAAATGAAACACTGACTGGAAAATGTCACAAAACCCAGAAAATATACAACAGAAAACTATACTAGTTCAGTTAATTTCCTTCTGTTAATTTCAACATCATTGAAATGTCCTGCAGCAGGGCCAGTTGTAGCTGAAGGTCACTTTCAGTTTTGATAATGAAAGAACGTTATCTATGAAATTTCTGTTGCATTTGCTAGACAGGAGGCCACACCTTCAGAGCACCCTCTGAATTCAGGGGTGGGTGGGAACCTTTCTTGGGGAGACACAACCAAGGCAAACGTATGCAGATGACCACACTACCAACAGTTCATATGCGTGCAAAAGCATTAAAGGTGGCTGTTTGAGGAGAATTGCAAAGAAACATTTGGATCTCCAGGGCCTGCAGACAGCCTCTCCAGTGTGAACCCCTCTGCAGCTGTGAACCTGGGCAGATGAAGGAGGACATCTACTCTCATATACAATTTATACTGGCTGATACTTTTCATCTGTTGGGGAAATTGACCAATTTCCCACAAGAAAGCAGATATCCATGGATCTCAAAACTATTTGGGTATCAGAATCATGAGGGGGAAAGTGGGGCTAAACCTACATTCCCCCTGAGTATCTCACTCAGTTTCAAAATACAAGGGGCAGATTCTAGCTGACCATTTAGTTCAATTCCTATCATATTACAGTGTCACCAGCTAGTTAGCCACAAATCAAAGGGCAGGATATCACTTTGGAAAATGCTGGTAAAAGTGTTACCATGAAATAAAATATCTGACCATTATTCTCTTTTGAGTCTAAGATTATAGACTTTCAGGTAACAGAAATAACTCCATACCACAAGAGGGCGCCATTGTCACAAAGTTCTGGAGCTGCTCTTGGCTTTCTTGTTCGGTGCTATAATAGCCTAAGAAATTTTTGAGACTGATTTTTTAAAAAACATGTTTGGGGTGGGGGGAAAGACATGGCACAAGGCCCTAAGATTATGGAAGATCCAAAAATTAAGTTCAAGGAGGAGCCAGTACAAAACAAGTGGAGAAAGAGATTCTGAAAGGAGTATAGACATGTCTATTTTGATGCTTTGAGAAGGCTCTTAATATTTCCATGTTGGAAGAACACTTATAATGATATGCTAAGGAAACTGGAAAGTAAAAGTTCAATTAGACCTTGGAAATTTTCATTTTAACCAGTTGAAAGAAAATACTTGGTGGATTCTTGCTTACAGTCCGAGACATTATGGGCCAGGATGTTGGCTAATTGGCTTGGTGGCAGCACTCATGATGTGGTTAATGGGCTCCAGTTTCCACTTCCATTAAACAAGAGCAGTTGCACCAAATAAGCTGTCAGGGAGAATCTATGGTCTTAGTGGTCAATGCTCTGCTAATAGCATTTTAGGGCTTCAACTTGTGGGAAATTGGTAGCTTTTTTGGAGGGTTAGATAGATAATACAGTCACATAATAAAAAATCAGATAGATATTCAAAAGTGTCCATTGGGAACGCTGGCTCATGTCTCTCCTTTCAACCAGCCCCCACCCCCACCCTGCAGGTTTCACTTTTATATCTTGTGCATTCTTCTAGTGTTTTGTTATATAAAAAAAAAACCTAACAAAATCCTTATTCTCTCTGCTTTCTGTCCTACACCTAGTGGCACTCTCTCCATCTCAGAAGGGAGAGGGTTTCCTCGCCCTGTTTTACATCTGCAGAGTATCTCATTTTCTGATGGATACAGCGTTGTTTACTTCTCCACTTCCCTCTAAATGGACACAGGTCTTTTACTATCTTTTACTATCACAAACAATGTGGCAGAGAAAGAGAATAACCCAGTACAAGTGTCATTCTGTACTGGTATGACTGGAGGAAAAATTCTCAGAAGTGGGGTTGCTGGGTCAAAAGTAAATGCATTTGTAAGTTGCAATTGTGATGAAATTGCCCTCCAAACATGTTGCAGGACTTGGCTCTCCTCCCAGCCTGTTTCAGAGCCTCCTTCTCCAGACTCCCCAGGAGAATGTCTCATCCCACTGTGTTTATTTTAAACTACTGTTGAGGCCTTACTACCGTGTCTGATAACAATCCTTATCACCCATCACTGGGTGATAGAAGTGTTTATGACCCTAGCCCAGGCATGATAGTGTAATAACAAGGTGTGTGAATGATTAATGTAGTGGGGTCATTTATCAGGTTTTATGGTGTTAATGTTTTCTGATCCTTGCATTGCACTTTACGTGTTTATGGATCTGAATTTCTGCTGCCTTAGTTTATAGCTTAAACCTTCTTCTGCAGCTTGAATTTCCCCCCCCCCATGCAATTTTATGCTTCACTAGACTGCGAGTAAAACAAAGAGAGTTTGAGTTGCACATCTGGAGCATTTCCATTAGGCCTCCAGGCCTGACCACCACTGTGTGCAGCCCTCAGGTGGCAATGCTGCGGGCCAGCTGACCAGCGCCTGGTGGTGGTCGTGGGGCACTCCTTCCCTCCTGAGAAATGGAAGCTTTGTCTTTGTGCAAATGCTCCAGCTGTGGAAACTCTGGCACCGTTTTAGGGATTAATGGCGTTTCTTGGCAATGGATGGGAAAGGCAAACTTCTCTGCTACACAAGGATTAAGTGTTAGACTAGAAGCAAACTGTCCCCAGACTCTGCAGTGAGGTTATCTCCCAGAGAACATTCAGACAGTTTCCCAATAGTGCCCGTGCTGGCAGCAGCCAACGTTTTCTAGTTAGTAAGATTACATCCCATCCGGCCAGCACACAGAGTGGTGCTAAATTTCTTCTCTCTGTCTCTCTCCCATACACAGAAACACACACATACTGACTCAATATCTGACAGAAAGAATGGACAGAGCTGATAAGCAGACCAAGGAAGCATGAAGAACATTCTAGCACAACCAGCGTCACATCTACTAGTATCTGGAAGCCAGAACATAAGCCATATCACTTGCCCTTTCCTGCATCTGGCTGGAAATGCTGCAAATAGAAGGAAACATTGAGCAAAATTCATTAGCTAATGAGGACCTTAAATGTCAGTTTAATAGCAGCATTAATAATAAAGCAAAATTTTATTGGGTTAATAGAGGTTAAGTGGTAATATTAGTAAAATGGTCATTATAGATTTTCTTCTTTGCAGGCGATGAACAGAGCCTTCTGAAAGCATGGATTATGACTCCCTCCTCCGCATTCACTATTTCTTAAAAGAGCCATTTCCAAAGGTTTTTAAAAATTATGAACATTTTTTGCAGGGCCCCCTGTTTAAGGCAGGAGTCCAGGAGCTGTGTCTTTAAAGAAGCCCTTACAGGGAACTCTGTCAGTTGTTCAAGGCTTGCTGCCAACAAACAATTGAGGTATTTACCAAGGGTTTCCAAGAAATTGCTGCAAATTATATGAAATGTTATACCTGTAACAGGCGTTCAATATATTAAGAACAGGAAAAAAAAATGTAACGCGTGTGGGAACAGAATTACAATTTGCGAGAAAGTGTTCAGTAACGTAGGTTCATGCATGAAAACAGAAAGGAAGTTAGATGATGTGGCATGTCTGGACAAATTTCTCATCATCTGTCTAGAATCACTGAGGAGAAACTTCTAGCATGATCTAGTGCAGGGGTCCCCAACCCCCGGGCCACGGACCGGTACCTGTCTGCAGCCTGTTAGGAACCAGGCCACACAGCAGGAGGTGAGCGGAGGTCAAGCGAAGCTTCATCTGCCGCTCCCCATTGCTCACATTACTTTCTGAACCCCCCCACCCCCCGCCATCTGTGGAAAAATGGTCTTCCACGAAACCGGTCCCTGGTGCCAAAAATGTTGTGGATCGCTGATCTAGTGGAAAGACCCATTTAGAGACAAGGAAACTAAGACACTGAGGGGTCTGCAAGCTTGTCCAGGAGGGACTCCCTCAGTGCAAAAGGAAGCCCAGACCCCACACTTGGTGGGAGTCCCTGATCCAGCCCAGGCCCCCGGGGTGGGGGGGAAGGGTGTGCCTTTAGGAGTCTTCCTCATTGAATAACTCTGTTTATCTGATTATGGTTAACACCACTCCTTTTTTAAATGAGAAAGATGGTTAATGACTCCCTCAACTTAACAGAGAGGGCTCCATGGAGGAAAGTTCTTTCCTCAGTTTCCTCAGGTGAAATGCCTATAGAATCTGATCAACCGGACTTCTCACCTTTACAAATAAATAAAGGAGAGGAAGACATGGGGAGTGAGGACCTGCCTCGGCCTTGAGGGGGTTCTGGGGAGGGTGCATGTGTGTGCACTGGGGGCAGGAGTCTCAGATGCATGCTGTCTTCCCAGATCCTTGCTGGTGTTAGCTGTATCTGGGCAGGTGGGGCCGGCCTCTGGATGGACCTCCACGCTGGGCTTTCTTGTCTGTCACTTTCTCTGGCTATCACCGAAGTCCTTGGTTCTGGGCATTTGCCTCCAACTGTGAAATCCCCCCATGTAGGAG
The DNA here is from genome assembly GCF_008692025.1 of Phocoena sinus. NCBI lineage: Eukaryota > Metazoa > Chordata > Mammalia > Artiodactyla > Phocoenidae > Phocoena > Phocoena sinus. The sequence continues at coordinate 52,383,050 of NC_045764.1, read as the reverse complement.
AATTCTGCTTCCTGGTCCAGGCCTCTGAGGGGGCCCTTGCTGGGATGCTTGTGGATCCCTCTCCAGGAGAACTGCCTCAGCCAGATCATCCAGCTGTGCAGGAAATTTCCCCTCCTTTCTAACTTCTAACTTCCTTTCTGGGGCACATTGGAAGCTGCCCCAGCCCCAATGTGAAGGCTCCTGGAGCCCCTGGCCAACTTCTACAGGACCCTGCCCTCCCTCTTCTCCTCCTGCCCTCCCCTAGCCTGGCATCCCCTACTTTTCGTGGGATGACTTCACCTGTGTCATAGTCTCCTTGACCCAGGTGCTCTAAACCTTCAGGTCCAGTCATTATGGAAAATAGGGTATGCTCTCTACATTATGAAAGACACACTCCCACTGAGTCTGCAGGTATGCAGGTGAGGCTGCTGACCTAGGAACTGAGGGACACCAAGGAGCCAGGAAATGGAGGAGGACAAAACATTTAATTGCCATCACACATTTATGTACTTTTTATTAGATTTTAGTCTAGATGAGGAAATAGAGAAGTTTAAAGCAGGTTAGCAAATATTGAAATCATTATGTCATGAGATTGAACATCTGTATCTTGCTAGATTTGTGCTGTATAGAAATCACTTTGAATTATGGGGCTGTTGCTGAATTTGGGGGATCTGGTGACTATTCGGCATTTGTGGCTTATGGTCTTACTGGAAACCCCTTCGGGTGATTTTCAAGTCTTTAATTCATGTTTACATGTACTGTATTTTTCTCAAGACCACTGTTGGAATCCTGTGTTCACTGAATAATGTGTATTTTATTTTTAGATGTGGATCACCTCCTAGGGAGGGAGCCTGTGGGAACGTGGGTAATGAACTATTTCTGACATAAATCACAAGAGCCAAAGAAAGTGCTGATATCCAAAGAATAAACAAGAGTGACCACCATTCAATTGCAGAGATGATATCTCTCCCACAAGGTGGCACTTTAAATTGTGTAATATTTCAATCTTTTGGTCATCTTAGCAATGAAGAAAGATCCAAAGTTTACCCTAAGCATGCTTATTTTCTGTCCCTAATTCACGGGTTCATTTGATTAAATGAAGGGAAGCTGTCAGGCCCAGGAAAATACTTTGCTCTCTGGGAGTTTCTTTAAAAAACCCCAATACACTGATGACAAAGTAATAACACTAATATTTACATAAACATTTGTTGTATGGGCACTTCATCAGCTTTTGTTACCTTAGCTGTGTTTTGTTTGCTTTTGTTTTTTAAACAAAATGCGGAGCTTCCCTGGTGGCGCAGTGGTTAAGAATCCGCCTGCCAGTGCAGGGGACACAGATTCAAGCCCTGGGAAGATCCCACATGCCAGGGAGCAACTAAGCCCATGCACCACAACTCCTGAACCTGTGCTGTACAGCCCGCGAGCCACAACTACTGAGCCGGCGGGCCACACTACTGAAGCCCAAGAGCCTAGAGCCCGTGCTCCACAACAAGAGAAGCCATCGCACTGAGAAGCCCGCACACCACAAAGAAGAGTAGCGCCCACACACCACAATCGAAGAGTAGCCCCCACTCGCTGCAACTAGAGAAAGCCCGCCCAGCAGCAAAGAAGACCCAACGCAGCCAAAAATAAATAAATTTATTTTAAAAAATAAGAGGCTATGTGTAAAATTTAAAATCCATCATAGAGAATCCGGTTCTCAAAACCTGTCTTTAGAAATCCATGGCACTTTTATGGACGGACTATGTTAAAATATTGACAAAGATTCAGATTAGAGATACTGACTGTCCACATAGACTGTAAATACATTACCTACCATTTCTTCAACATCTATTAAATGCGGGTAGTGTTAGGAGCTTGGACATTAAGTATAGCTTTTTTTTAGCTTAGAAACTAGTGGCAGGGAACAAGGTAACTGAATTCACGGTTCATTCTCCAAGCGTGCACGTCTCAAACGGCTCCTGAACTGTTTATTCTATACGTGCTCGCTCCTACCCACACAGCGGCGCGAACAAAGATACAGTGTGAAATGGGCTGACGCAGGCAAGGTAGCCGGTGAGGTCCGCCTGGCTGAGGGGCTGGGCATGGGGAGTGGGGGTTTATTTGAAAACAGTCTATGCAGGAGGAACGAGTGGTTCGTGGAGAGTTGGCGGACCAAGAAGTCCCTTCTTAAAAATCCCTCCTCAGATTCACGCTACCAATGCATCTTGTAGAACTGGACGGCCGGCAGGCACGGCCCCTCCGAGGGGATACCCTCGGGCCGGTGCTGGGCGCCGCTGCTGGGAGTCCGAGCGCTGGCCGGCGGCTGTGTGGTCGCCGAAAGGCTAACAGGCTGCCGGGCGCCGCGGTCCAAGCCCCCGCCGGCGCCGAACCCGGCCCCACGCCCCCTCAGCCCAGGCGGCCTGGCCGCAGACCGCGCGGGCGCGGCCGGGAGGGGCGGGGCGGGCTCCGCGCCCGCCCGAAGGGTTGATTTTTTTTTTTTTTTTTTGGTCAAACTTTGGCCACGTGAACCGCCCCCCATTCACTTTTGCGCCAATCGGGCGACGCGGACGGATCCCGAGAGGGGCCAGGCTCCGCCGCCGCCGGGGCCGCTTCATAACGCGCCGTGCGTGACGTGAGGCACTCCTGTTGCAATGGCGAGCTAAGCCGGAGGATGTGCTGCGGCGGCGCCGGCCACGAAGAGGACCGGAGCGGGCGCAGCGCCAGCGGAGCCGAGCCAGCTGAGGGACGCGGGCTGGGCGGGACGGGGGCCCGGACTCGGCTGCCACTGCCGTCGCCGTCGCGCTGGCCACTTGCCCCCGAGCGCGAGCGGGAGGAGCCGCCGCCGCCTTGCGCCCGAGCCGCCGCCGGCGCGCGCCGGGCATGGTCCCTTCTTAAAGGCACAGGCCGCGGCTGTGGGGGTGGGCGTGCGGAACAAAGCGCCGGCGCGGGGCCTGCGGGCGGCTCGAGGGCTGCGATGGGCACGGCGGGCCCGCGGCGGCCTCGGCGCTGCCCGGGCCGGGCTTCGAGGTGCTAGGGCGGGCTGGCCTCCGCGGGCGGGGGCGGCGGGCTGAGGGCGCGCGGAGCCTGCGGCGGCGGCGGCGGCCCGGCGGGCGGAGCGGCGCTGGCATGGCAGTGCGCGGCCGGCGCGCCTGGCTCAGCGTGCTGCTCGGGCTCGTGCTGGGTTTCGTGCTGGCCTCGCGGCTTGTCCTGCCCCGCGCCTCCGAGTTGAAGCGAGCGGGCCCACGGCTCCGCGCCAGTCCCGAGGGCTGCCGGCCTGGGCAGGCGGCCGCGGCTTCCCATGCCGGCGGGGCGCGCGGGGATGCGCGCGGGGAGCAGCTCTGGCCGCACGGCAGGGCCCAGGATGGCGGCCCGCACGACAGCAACTTTCTCTTCGTGGGAGTCATGACCGCCCAGAAATACCTGCAGACCCGCGCGGTGGCTGCCTACAGGTGAGACCCTGGTCTCCGGGCACCGCCTCCTGCATCCAGCATCCCAGCGGACTGCCCAGCGGGTCTACCCGTGGCCCGTGGGATCGGGATGCCCCGCGGGCGATGTCGGACATTGGCAGCAGAGGTCAGAGGCGGGATGGTGAGCGCAACGTTCAGAAGGAAGGACTTTGGGGTCAGACGGACCAGGGTGGCCCCTCTGGGTGTGGTCCTCACCCTGACTTTCTGTAAGGGACTTCATCTTTTCTCGTCCGAGTCGTCGCCTTTGTTAACTGAGCCCGAATGAACATTTCCCTCGTAAGGTTGTTGGGAAAACTTAGAACAGTACTTGTGATAGTGATGGCAGTGGGGATTACTATTTGAGTCTCTGAAATCTTCACCTTTAGCTTTGTAGAACTAGAGCCGATGTAAGTTAATCTAGTTAGAGTCCTTCCACTTGTAGGTTTCACTGTTGGAATCATTTCGGTAAATGGAAGCGGGTACCCACTGCATACTCAGCCCCACCAGTCTGTTGAATAATTGGAAAGAGAACCTTTGGGAAAAGCAGTTCCTGGCCCATGGTAGATTTGGTGTTAACTAGCCCAGTTGAGTGATGTGTGTGTTATTTGGTGTCTGGGCCCTGGTTGGCCATATGAGTTAGAAAAGTGGCTGGAATCATGTTCAGGATTAACAAAGGGATTTAGCCAAAGTAATCTTTAGAAGCGAGAAAGAGAGATGATTTTGGAATGGCAGATTTGTATTGGAATGAATTTGAGGTAGAAGAGGGATGTAGATTCAATAAAGGGATATAATGGAAACCTTTTATGTGTGAAGTACAGAAATGCTTACTCTACAGATAAGATTTGGGATTCATCCAGCCACAGAGCAAACCAATGCGCGAGAGGTCATCTGGGAATGGACTCTTAGAGCAGTCATTGCTGAGCAAGACCAAGCTGGTTGCTGTTGGTTCTTAATTTATAACCAGTATCTTTATAACTTCAGCTTTTAACTCTAGTTCTGGTCTGAATTTTCAGGCATTAAATGTTGTGAGGGGAAGAACATATATGGATCTCTCTTCCTTTATGGGGGGAAGTAAAGGACTGAAAAGGAAGATGAAAGAGCAGTAGAGAATGTCTGCCCTTTCAGTGCATTGATTCCTCATTCCTGTGTGTTTCCATTGGGATCTTGTTTAAGTCCAGAGCCCAGGTTCTGCCAGCAAGGGTCCTGAGTGCCTGAAAAGGTTAGAAAAGGTAGCATAAATTTGACCAAGGTCGTGATTTGGGAACCCGCAGATCAAGGTTTTCTCCCAGATCTATCATGAATTATCTGGAATTTTATACGAATTGTGCTTTTTGTTGGTTTTTTTTGCATTGAATTATAGTCGTTTTACAGTGTTTCAGGTGTACATGTGCTTTTTGAAAAAAGAAATGTCTGCATCAGAAAATGAGGATGAGCTGTTCACAGCATGATTTTGAAAGTAAATCTACATGACTCCAGTTTGGTGACAAGTCCTTTGAAATCACAACTTTGGGACAGTTACCAAAGTAGTTTGTTCAAATAGTAAATGGTGTGATTCCCTGCCCCCCAAACAAGTACATTTTCATAGATACCAAATCAATATATACAGACTAGTAGGGGTCCTGGTACACCAGCAATACTCAGAAAATGTATGGCAAACTGGACCTACCATTTAACACTTGGAGATGATCTTTTCCCAAAGCCCATGCTTGAGGCTCTACTCTTGGCCTCCTTTCCAAATCTCCTACCTCATGTTTTTTGGATGTAGGATTTTATCTCATTGTTTATTTTCTTTAAGGCAGTTAGGGAAAAGTAGAAACACAATTTGCCCTCTGACTCTTCTTTGTGGCAACTCTGCCTTTTTGATAAAACCCTTACCAGGAAATGGTGTATACTATTTAGTAATTCTGTCAGCTTTCCTGCATACCTTTTCTTGTATCTCTCTGATCTTAAGGAGTCATATTAGTTGGAGCCTGGAGGTGGACCTGCTTTGCTGGTTAAGGTCCTCTGCTTCTCAGCCTGTCAACCCTGTGTTTAGACTGGCTGCAGGAGATGGCACAAGACGATTTTAGACTTAAGGAACTTTGGGGGAAGGCCAGAATTGGGATGGAGGTTATGATTACGGCTTTGCTGTGCTTTGCAGCCTGGGCCAAAAAGTCCACATTCAGCTCTTAAATTGGAAATTTCATGCAGTATACAAGTTGGATTGAATCTTCTAGCACAAGGTAGAACTCTAGTTTGGCACTGAGTTTTACATCTCCCTTGAAAGGCAGATTCACTCTTTAGCTTAGGAAAAAACCTCAGTGTTTTTTGTTTTTGTTTATTAAAATAAAATTATTGTTTGGCTTGTGGGTTGAAGGGGATGGCAGTGTTTTTAGTAAGATGGTACTATAATGTACTTTTATGCTAGGATATTGAAAATGTCAGAATTCAGATCTAGGGACTAGAAACTGTCTGAGACCCAGAAAGGAGCTAAAGCCTTTGAAAAATTCAAGGAGATACACCTGTCTGCACTAAAGTTGGTGCACTTTAATGATGGAAGTGCCCATCATTACTGACTTTTACTTTTCAGAACTGCCATATGCTTACAGTGGGGGAGAGGGATCACCAAGAGATGTTAGCAGTGCAGTGACAGCTGAAAGCAGGCAAGAAACAGATTTTAACAAGCAGGCAAAACAAAACTCAAAGTGTAGCCCATCAGAGACAGGGCAAGGATAACTCCCTCATAGGCACTGAGCAGATACCATAGCTGTTAAGTTGACAGGAGTGATCCTGGTTCATCAGAATGTTCCCATACACTTAGGGTTTGTCCCTTTGTTCAGCAAATACATGCATAGCCCCTTGGGTCTGGATTCTGAGTGTTGGGGAACACAAGAGTGAAGATGCTTGTTCTCATGGAGCTTCTGTTCTAGTGGGAGAAGCAGACACCAAAAAGAGGGTTTCAGCTAGTGATGGGTGCTGTGAAGAATGTAGAGCAGGATAGGGACAGGGTGGGGTGGTGTCTCTCTCTGTTAGGTTGTTGGGGAAGGCCTCCGAGAGTGTGGTGTTTGGGCCAAGATCTGATAATGAGGAGCCTTTGTGGGAATGTCATTGATGAGTGTGCTAGGCAGAGGGAAGAGTTGGTAAATTACAAGGCAGGAACCAGTTTGCAAAGGAACTTGAAGAAGGTCAATAAAAGAAAGAGGATGAGGCTGATAGTGACTGGTCTTATGGAATTTTACTCTAAGTGAATTAGAAACGCTTTGGAGGGTTTAGATGGGAAAGGGAGGGCTTGCATTATATTCTGAAAAGTTAATTCTTGCTATTATGTGGAGAACAGATTGTAGGGGAGTAAGGAGATGTTAGGAGATGGTCCAGGTGGAGATGAGCATGGTTGGGACTGGAGTGTTATTAATGGGGATGGAGAGAAGAGGATGGTTCCAGGATATATGCTGGAGCCAGAGTTGAAGATGTGTTGACAGAATGCTTGTGAGGGGTGAGGCAGAGAGGAATCAAGGATGACTTTTAGGATTTTGCCTTGAAAGAAAGGGTGGGTGGTGGTGTCGTTTATTGAGATGGGAAAAACTAGAGGAGGAATAGATTTAGGGGGAAGGAGGTAAGTCATCAGAGATCTGGTTTTGCACAGGAACAGGTGGATGTATCCTTAACTTTATAAATGTAATGAATTTTAAAAAGAATTGAGAAAAGATTTATATCTGAGGTGATTGCAGTGTGGGAGCTCTGAGATTGTCTTAAACTAAAATTTCCTTAGGGTTCTGGGTAGGGTGGTGTTCTACAAATCAACGTATAAGATTTTTTTTTTTTTTAACTCATCCACAAAGTATTTGTGTTCTAGGTAATTTCACTTTAAAATGGTACAGTGATTCTTCCAAAGTTATTATGCTGGTTAATGACAGTTCATCAGAATCCCTGGCTGGGTTCCTTTGTTATTAGCTGCAATTTGTATTTTTTCCATATTTTTTCTTTTTTCTTAGTTACATCATTTGATATACAGAAGTTAGATGTCCATGTAGTCCAGTCTTTTCCTTTCTGGTTTTAGGGTTGTTCTCCCCATAAGCTGAGGAAGTTTATTGCTCTGGAGAGGTTTTTTTTTAAAGTAACATGTTTCTGATTCTAGAAGGGGTACGAATCACCTCAACGTCATTTTTACCCCAAATGATACATTGTCTCAGCACCATGTGTTGAATAAGCTCCCATTTCCCTACCAATTTGAAATGCCATCTTCATCATACTCAAAATTCCTGGGTATGTTTTTGGACCTGCTCTTTTGTTTCATTGATCTTTCTGTCTTTTCTTGTGCCAGTACTACCTGTTGAAGTTATTGGAGGTTGAATAATATTTTAATATCCAGTACACAAGTTCTACTTTGTTACTTTTCTGTTTCAAACATTTCTTGGCTATACTTACCTATTCTTGCTGGGAGAGTTTTGGTGCTCGATTTTTTTTGTTTTTTAATTAATGGTTTGATAAAAAAGAGAAAGCATTCATATTTAGCTCTTTAGTCCATTTTTGTGCCCAGAACACTAAGCTAATTCAACACCTTTTATTTATCTTGATTCTTGCTTCCCTTGCGCTGAAGACAGGGAACTGTTTTGTTCTTTCTCAGAAGAAAGAGGTGGTGGTTCCCCTTCTTTGCCCCAGGAGTGATAAAGGGCACTATTAAAGACTAGCATCAGTCTATAGGGAATTGTGGTAAGAAAGTTTGAGAAACACTAGCTTTAGATATAGGAATCTTATTGCAAAATGTTGTTTTAGTTAATGGCCTCTTCCTAATGCTTTAAATGAAGGTAGACTGTTCATTTTACCAACCTTAATGAGCAGATCTCAGAGTTCCTTCTTTCTTGAACTCAGTAAACCATGTTTATCTTGAAACAGTTTAGAGCAAGGCTTGCTTTCTCAGGTAGAATTCAGTTTGGCAAAAAAATTACTGAAAGGCTTCTATAATCCAAATAATCAACCTGTAAGTGAACTTTTGGGGCACAACCCATTTCACGTTATAAATTACCTGTATAAGAAAACTGGTGAAAATTGTGGTCCTGAAAATGACTTTAGTATTGTGTCATGGTTCCAGATCTTGATGCTCTCAAACAGAATATTCCAAGGATAGTTGTAGTTGTCAGTAGAAGAGTATACATGATTGTGTTTTTATTGCATGGGAAATTTCACTTTTCCCCATCCATTAATTAAGCTGCAGTTTTTGAAAATGGATTAATAATTCCATTCCTGCAGAGTTCATCATCTAGGGAAGGAAACAAACAATACTATTGAGTGATAGGGCTCACAGGGTGCCTGGACTAATTACTGTGTGGGTACAGAAGAAAGAGGCCTGCATTGACTTAAGAAGGGGATCGAGGTGGGTCTCACTCACATTCTTACCCCTCTTCCCTTGCATAGTCTTGAAAGATGAGCAGGAGTTTTTGAGGCAGAGATGACAACAGGTTCCTGGAAATGTGGAATAGCAGGAAGTAGTGAAGGGATGATGAGAAAGGGCTGGGATCTGAGAGCTAGTAATTCCATTAGAAATTTTTCCAAAGGAATTTAAAGATGTGTTCAAGGATGTATGTTATGAAGTGGAAATTGCAAGTATCTTTGGTGTCCTGTATTAGGAGCTATGGATCATAATTGATTTCACTAATTTGTCCATGCTGTGATCTACTTCTCTAACCTTAAAAAATGATATGACCACAAAACTGTAAAGCAGCTATACTCCAATATAAGAAAAAAGAGAAAAAAAAAGATGTGGCTGAAATGTGTTTATTGGAATGAACAGAGGTTCATAATATATCTCAGTGAGAGTAGGTTTTAAAATTGTATGCCTGTATGAGACCATTTTAAAAATCAAATGAAATAAATGTTTGTGTTTGTGTGACATAGAAAAGAAAATGTGAAAGAATATACATACCATGATGCTGAATGATTTTTCATGTTGGCACTTTCTTGTATTTTTGAGTTTTTCTACAGTGAACACTTTGTAATAAAGCTACATAACTGCAGTTAAAAAAGAAAAAGGAGGTGACAGCTCTTGGAAGGAAATGTGAGTGAAGTTTTGAGTGTGTTAAATTGTAAGTACCTGCAAGACTGCTGAGCACAGATGGCATGTTGGCCCTGGGTTCCCTAGGGTTTCAAGTCAGGGTCATTCTTGTTTCAGTAAATGACAGTTAATCCTGCCCCAAAATGTAGGGTTAACACATGTATTTGGTTATTGTAACTGTATTTCCTCAGTTACTGTAACTTCACCCTTCCAGGCGATACTTGGGAGAATCAGGTGACAGCGCTTTTAATGTGAGGATTTTTGTATATTCATATAAGTATTCAGTGCCTTCATCTTTTTTTTTTTTTTTTGTGGTACGCGGGCCTCTCACTGTTGTGGCCTCTCCCGTTGCGGCGCGCAGGCTCAGCGGCCATGGCTCACGGGCCCAGCCGCGGCATGTGGGATCTTCCCAGACTGGGGCAGGAAGCCATGTTCCCTGCCTCGGCAGGCGGACTCTCAACCACTGCGCCACCAGGGAAGCCCCCTTCATCTTTTATTGTCAGTGTCTTTTTGGCTTCTGGTTCTGGATAGAATTGGAGGAACAAGAAACTAAGTTACAGTGTAAAAGTAGTGAAACTGTTCGTCTCACCTTAATTCAGTGTCATTTCCTGAAGCGTTCAGGGCTGCTATATTTTTTCTGTAGTTGAGTACATTTTAATGTGAATGATTAAAAATAAGGTGTAGACTGCTCTGATTTGATGTGAACTCTGGGCTTGCAAAACCCAAGAATTATTGAAAATGTAGATACTAATGCCATTAAAATGATTGTCTTGTAAATTGAACCTAGGTGCTGATTTTCTGTTAAACTTTGTTCTGTGTGTTTCCAACCTAATACCAGAAAATAATTGGGCAGGATTTAGAGTGGCAGAGGGACCCAAACACGGAATGAGGGTTTCAGAAAGTAACGTTTGAATGAAGTCTTCTGGCCTTCGAAACCAGCCCAAACTCTGAAGGTGTCCTTGACAGGCAGGCCTCAGCCAGGCAGACAGTGGGAGGAGGTGGCTGAAGTGGGTGTAAGCCTTCTCTCATTATCTCTGATGACTGTTTTCTCAGCCTTAGCACTAGAGGTGGGACTGCAGAACAAATGTGGGCAGACAGGTGTGGGGATGAACAAGCCAGTAGGCTGGCCAGTGGAGGTGTTGGAATCAGACCCCAATTGTGTCCTGGTTTCCACATCTTTTAGCTTTGTGATCTCGGGCAAATTACTTACCTGCCTCTGAGCCTCAGTCTTTTCATCTGTAAAACGTGGGTATTGGTGCCTCTCACACCTTGTGGAGTTGTCATAGGTTGAGAGTCTGATGCCCTCAACCCACTGCCCTGCACGCCATGACTCCTTTTGGGTGTTGGTGATTGGGAAGCTGTCTTGATGCCAGGGAACACCTCAACAGAGGAAGCAGACTGGCTTGCACAGGAGTTGGCTGTGGTTCAGGGTGGTTTTATTGTTTACATTAAACAACACTCATTTTTTTTTTCTTAGAATTATATTTGAAAACGAATTTTGTTTATGCATGATTAAGAATTAGTTGTGTATTTACGCTTTTAAGTGTACAGCAGCAAAATATAAACTATCAATGTATGCAAAGTGGCTCTCTAAGACTTGAAGCTTTGGAAATGGACCACAAGATCAGAATTTGCCTTTTGCCATTAACACTCCAACTTTTAATTCTTGTGTTTCAAAGAGAGCGTATTTGTGGTCTCTTTGTTGATGAGTATTTCTATTGTTTGCTGTGAACCTAGGCTCAAAGGGCAGGTTGCACTGAGCTGTTAATACCTTGGAACTGCCTCCTGGGCTAGTGCCCAGGCCGTTGTTGAGGTGGGAAGCTGTAATCCACCCTCCAACATCTTTACTGGGGGAAGGGGCCAGGAAGGCTCTTTAATGCTTGCTTTTACCTTAAGTCTAGTTTTCAGGATTAATGGTAAGGAGTCTAATTTGATTTTTCCTTTAAAAATTTTTCCCAACATTTATGATCCCCGTTATATATTTCCCCACCTACTTCTAAAAAGAATTTGAGATTGCTCATATCATAAGGTCATATCCAGTGAGACAGTTAAAATTTTTAAAAGAGGAAGCTACATATCCGGAAACCACATACACGGAAGGGGGAACCTGCTGCTAAGTGCAGTGCTCCTGGGCTGAATAAGGCTTGTATATCCTGCCGGGGGCATTCCTTCAGTTCCAGGAAAGGCCTTGAGTCCTCATTGGGTAGACTGTCTGGGAAGACCTCAGTTCTCCCAGGCCCGTGGCTGCTCTGACTGGCAGTATAGAACTGTCCTCCATGTACTTTTTTGGGAGGATGAGCTAAGATTGCTGCTCCATCACACGGTGCCTCCTGTAAGGGTACTCAGTACATTTGCTCCGTTTCTCTACCATAGATGCAGGGGAGAAACTTCCCTGAGGTCTTAGTATCTGGAATCATTATGTCACTTAACCCTGAACAGTAAGACACAGTCTTGTGACTTCTCTTGGTTGTCTGCCGGAAGGCTTACTACCCTGATTTTGCCCTCCCTGCTACAGGCACCACCTTCATGCCTTGCTCCAACTTTCCTACTTTTGTTTTTCTTTTGCTTAATTTTCTTGCTTATTCTTTTCATCCTGTGTGCATTTTGTCTTAAATCCTTTCTGTAATAGGGAAGAATATAAATGTATACATTTAATTTCTGTTAATTTCTGTTATCTATCAGTTCTGCAGGGGAAAACTATATTCTCCCTTCCTTCCTTGACTCCAAATTCTGAGGTGATTTGATCATATGAGTCTTTTCAAACTTACCACTGTAACCATCAGACCACATATGTAATAGTGATTTGGGGGTCTCAGAAAATCTCCCCTTCTTATTTATAAAACTTACTGTAACTATTAAAGTTTAGAAAATGTGAAAGAAAGTACTCAATCTTACTCCAGTTTTCTTTTAGTTTTTTCCATTGATCAGAGTAAAAAAATATTTTTATTACACAAGTAAAATTATCTGTTAAATATTTTTATTTCTTTGGATGCTTTTTAGTTTAAAGCTTTCTCCTGGATTAAAATTTTTTTTTTTCCCTAACTCTATTTGTTGTAGAAAACATGAAGAAAAGTAAATCCCTTCTGATCCTCTATCCAAAAATAACCATAGTAAACACTTTGGTGTAGAGTTGTACTTTATTTTATTTTGTATGTGTACTTTTGTTCCCTTATTAATCCATATCACAAGTATTCTATTGTCTGCTTTTAAAATTTACCTGTATATTATGAATGTGTACCCAGGACAACAGTCATGCTGTAGATGTGGTTTCGTACAGAAATGTATTTTATGTAGTTTTTCTTAAAATGACATGAATAGAAATGGAGACTGTTATTAAATCCTAACTCTGCAAAAGCATTCCTCAGTGAAGCTAATGTCCAGCTGCATGACTTAACTGTGATTTAACTTGATATAGGGTCAGTGTTTAGAAGCCTGGAGGAAAGGAAGGTTATTAGCTTGGCACTCTCAGATTTCAGTTGTTTTATCTGTGCTTTAGCAAGAGTTGGTTATCAGTCCATTGAAAAGTGAGCTTTCCGGCAGGGGCCCTTGCAAATGTTCTGTGGTTTCAATTAAGTGAGAGCTCTTTGCTCCTGGTTACAAACGTGTTGATGGCAAAGTTGACATTTGCTTACGAAAATTAAGGAAGCTGACCTGTTTCTGTCTCAGAAGGGGGGCCAGTTTGCTTCTTCAGTACCAGTTCCTTCATTTCTTTGAAATTATTGATGCCCTCCCCCTGGCTTCCCCAGGGTGGTGAATCATGATTTATGTTCCAGAACTCTTTATGGAGCTATTTAAGCTAAAGGTACCCTAAGTAAAAAGATCATAATTTGCCAAGATTGAAGGATTTACAAAAGCTCAATATTAAGAGATTTCCCTCAAATTACCAGTCATTTAAGAACAGAAAAGGGCAACGTGAGGTTTTTCCTTGGGTTACCTGAAAAAGAAAAGATAATAATCAGTGGAGTTACCTTAAAACTGCAGAGAGGCTTTTAAAGATGGTTTGAGGTTAGATTGTCTGTTTTTAAAATTAACTGGTTGCTCTTCCTGGACAAATTACACCATTTCAGGTTATAGTTCAAGTATTAATCACATCACTGATGGTTGTACTGCTAGTGCTTCCATCGCTATATTCTATCTGGGGTGGCACATAGGAAGCAGAGCCAGACAAAATGAATTTTGATCCTCAGTCTGATATGAAAGATTCTGGTGTTTTAAGTGAGAACACTTTTAAAGTTTAAAGTCTTTTTAGACTTCTACCCTGACATTGTCTTGAGATTGATAGTATGATAGAACTCTGTTATATAGCTTGAGTGTCAGGTTTTTAGCCAGAAATAAGAGAAGCAGCATTTTTCACAATGCCTTCACTCTGGTGTGTAATCTTGAGACTGACTATTCCAAGTTCAGCCCACATTTTCCTGTCTCCCTCATTTTTCTTTCAGTACCTTATTTTATTTGCAAACTCTTGTATTCCCTAATAAGTCACAATTAGTAATGCTTACCTCATGCCAGGCTGACTTCTAAGCTCTTTTAGATGTAATAATCCATTTAACCCTCACCACTACCCTATAAGGCAGGTACTATTATTATCCCCAGTTTACAGATAAGGAAAGTGAGTCAGAGTAACTTGCCCAAAGTGAAGCCAGGATTTTCACCCCAATAGCCTGATTCCAGAGTCCATGCTCTTAACCATCACACACTGTATTGTGTCTCAAGAGCAGGTTTTTCCTCTGAATGTAAGCGCTGTCTTACCGACCCTGTATTCCAAATAACCCCATGATGCTTTAGGATTTTAATGGCTTCTGGAGTTGACTTACTTTAGTACTACTTTGAATGTCGTCTGTATTATTAATCATAGAAGCAGTTGGGTAGAAGCTAAAGCTAAGTTGATTTTATTCAATACCCTTTTAAAATCAGTTGTGAGATAGTACAGACTATTTTGTTTAAAATTATTTCAGAAGTACCATGAACTGTAGTATAATTCAGCTCCAGCATGTCTGTGGATTTTACCTCTTAATAATTATATTCTGGTTGTATTTTGATTAAGTTGCTTTCTTTCTGCATGTAGGAATGTTAGTGTGCCTCACCTGGAAATTTCTCAAAGATAAGAGACAGCTCGTTTCTTGCCCTTTTGCGTGCGCACGCTCATACATATGCACGGCATATTTAAGTCCCTTATTTCACACGAGTGAGCAGTATTTATTGAACTCTATTACTTGCCAAGGACCGAAATTATTTATGTTTTTGAAGAATTGTTCTGCCAAACAAAAATCATTTCTACATGAATGGAGAAATAAGGGGCTTCTTGACAAATAAGGGGCTTCTTGACTTGGATGGGGGATCTTCTTCGTATAACTTCGTTATCACTGACTTCCCCAGACTGGGAAATTGTCTCCCTCCTGATGATGGTGCTATGTCAGAAGAGTGCATTTAAGTTATATTTTATGTAGGTTGATGTTCATTCCCATTTTAAAATGGACTTTCTCTTTGCAGGAGGGGTTGATTTCTCTTTAAATTAATTGCCTCGTTCCTACTATGTTTACATGCTTTTTTTCAGGAGCAAATCCTTTGTGAAAATGAAGTACAGTACCTAGTATAGCATCTGTAGTCCCATCAGGTTTCATTTATGACGAATTCTTTGTTAAGGGTTCTGTAAATGGTATAAGACCTGTAGGTCCATTTTAAATCCATAGGCATTAAGGGAAAAACATTACAACTACTGTATTACATCCATTCTAAGATGCACTTTTTTTTTTCACATTTTAACATCTCTGAAGTGAGGATGCGTTTTACAGTTGCTCTCATCATGTGATTATGATTGGCTATACAGGCATACTTCGGAGATAACTGTGGAAGTTCCAGACTGCTGCAATAAAGCAAATATCCCAATAAAGCGAGTCATAATTTTTTTTGGCTTCCCAGTGTATATTAAAATTATGTTTATGCTTATCAGACTGGTCTGTTAAGGTGCAGTAGCATTATGTTTAAAAAGCAATGTACATATGTTAATTTTAAAATACTTTATTTCTAGGCCTTTCTCACCTTCTGAGATGGCCCACACTCTGTCTGTGGAGTGTGTTTTCTCTAAATAAATCCACTTCTTACCTATCACTTTGTCTTTCACTGAATTCTTTCTGCGATGAGATGTCAAGAACCTGAGCTTCATTAAGTCCTGAAACCAGGAAAAAGCTGAGAAGCAGCCCTGGGACCTGGGATTGCTCAGACCACCTTAAATCAGCCTCACCGCCCCAGCTATTCTGGAAATTCCTTTCTCCGTGGTAGTTGGCTGGGTGCACCAGCCAATCTGGCTGTGGCGCTCCCACATGGGTCCGTGAGGTCACAATGAGCACTGGCCAATGGGGATCAAGGAACCGGCAACCAATGGCAGAAGGCACTAGGATCGGCTGGGCCAATGGGAAGGCAGCGAGGTGCTCCCAGCTGGGTATGGAGAACGTGGCTCCCCCTCCCGAAGAGAAGCTGGGACTCTCGTGGTCGCCTGATCCTGGCGGGTTGTGGGGTTGGGGGGACTCTGGCTCGGTTAGTATCCAGAGAACAGGGAGAAGCGAGCCACCAAAGAAAACAAAAAAAACCTTTATTTCTAAAAATGCTAACCATTATCTGAGCCTACAGAGCCAACCATCAGCCTCTTTTTGCAGTAGTAACATCAAAGATCACCATAACAAACATAGTAGTAATGAAAAGTTTGAAATATTGTGACAGTTAAAATTGCGACAGAGACATGAAGTGAGCAAATGCTGTTGGAAAAATGGTGCCGATAGACTTGCTCCTGCAGTGGCTTCCTGCTGCTTTAAAGCATAAAGGCCCCCACCTCTGGAGGGCTGCTAGGCCTTGCAGTTTTCCCCCATCAAGACAGCCCCCCCGCCCACACACACACACTCTGGGTCTGCTTCTCATCCTTGATGTTCACCCGCCTCAGGGAAGCATTCCTCGCTCCCTGTCTGGTTGGTGTCCTTTGTTTGCTCACCTTTCTTGGATAAATGTATGACTGGCCTCGTGTGGACTCCACATCAGCTGCAGGGTCTGTGTTTTGCTCACCGCTGCATCCCCGTGGCCTAATGCATACTTGGCACTTGATGAGCATTCCAAGAAAATGTGTTGAATGAACAATTTTTAAAAAAAATTTTTTTGTTTTAGAGAGCGGAGGAGTTTGTAGGTAGGGAGTTGGTAGTATCAGAGAATTAACCTGAATATCTAGACTTGGTGCCTTGGCAATTTGGTTTTCAGCCATAGCTAAAACATAGTTATCTGGGAAATATTTTAATACTTCATCATTCTTTTTCATTGGGATTCTTTTGAAAATGAGTTAGGACTTTGCAATACCGGTAGTGTGGGCTTCCATTAAGGGGAAGCTTTTTATCATCCTTTTGAATGTACATTCAGAGTGATTCAACATGAATCAAGATATGGGAATTTATGGAAATGGGAAGCCTGGAATAAACTGTTCCTCACCGATGTTTATTTTAATTCCAGAACATGGTCCAAGACAATTCCTGGGAAAGTCGAATTCTTCTCTAGTGAAGGTTCAGACACATCGATCCCAATTCCAATAGTGCCACTGCGGGGAGTGGACGACTCCTACCCACCCCAGAAGAAGTCTTTTATGATGCTCAAGTACATGCATGACCACTACTTGGACAAGTATGAATGGTTTATGAGAGCAGACGATGATGTTTACATCAAAGGAGACCGTCTGGAGAATTTTCTGAGGAGTTTGAATAGTAGTGAACCCCTCTTTCTTGGGCAGACAGGACTGGGCACCACGGAAGAAATGGGGAAACTTGCTCTGGAACCTGGTGAGAACTTCTGCATGGGGGGCCCTGGTGTGATCATGAGCCGGGAAGTTCTCCGGAGAATGGTACCACACATCGGCAAGTGCCTCCGGGAAATGTACACAACCCACGAGGATGTTGAGGTGGGAAGGTGTGTCCGGAGGTTTGCAGGGGTGCAGTGCGTCTGGTCTTATGAGGTAAGAACAGAA
This sequence comes from Phocoena sinus, assembly GCF_008692025.1. Taxonomy (NCBI): domain Eukaryota; kingdom Metazoa; phylum Chordata; class Mammalia; order Artiodactyla; family Phocoenidae; genus Phocoena; species Phocoena sinus. Next base: position 52,365,619 of record NC_045764.1, on the reverse strand, counting down.
GAAAATCTGTTGATTTTGTTACTAGGTCTGGACCAGTCATAGGAAGCTATTAGTGATAATGTCCTCTTTAAGGCTTAAAAATTCATATTAAGTTATACATTTTTATCTTAGTTCTTTTAATTTGAATTCTCTCTTATTACTTTTTCTCTCGGTTTTTAGAACATACCTTATGTACTTTTGTCCTAAAATCTTAGTTAATAATGGCATTTGGGACCCAAAGAAAAGGATTAATACAGGTCACAGTGATACTTTCATGATTTTCCAGATTTATCTAATCTGACTTCTGATTTTGCAGATGTGATTATAAGAGTGTCCCTTTTCTCCCAAAGGTCTGACTTCTCTCATCTGGTCACGTTGACCAACACAGTTTAGAAACTTAAATGTTTGAATTCATAAAATGAGTAATGATGTAAAACAGCCAATAATATTTGGCTTTGCATATATATTAAACCTTGACTTTTTAACAGTTGTTATGATCTGTAAGTTTGCAATATAGTTGTTCCTTTCAGAATAGGCAGTTTCCAACATATTGATACATCGGTGCAATTTTTTGAAGGAAACCTACTTGGGAATGTTTTCTCTTTAATAGTTGTGGAGAATATGAGTTAGCTTTTGATTTCTCTTTGTTTTTATTGGCAGATGTGCACCTCTTGCCTACAGTTGCAGGATGTGACATTAGTCAGAATGGAAAAAATGATTTAGATTGTGTTGTTTAGATTGATACACTACTGATAGTTGTGAGGAGCAAAGGGAATTGCTAGACCTTTGCCCAAGAAAAAGAAATGCATTTTCAGATGTAAAGTGTTAGCTTGTCTTCTGAGTTAATTTTCTAAAGTGCTTGTGTGAAGAAATGGTATTCTGGCCTGTACTTGCCTTTCTCCTAGACTTCTTTTTAAATGTCTCCTAATCTCACTATTTCTTTAGTTTGAACTTTTAGGGAAGTGGACATTTTCGAGTATACAGGAAGTAGTCTTCGTATAGTTTCCAGTTATAAAAGAAACATTGTAAATCCCAAATGTGATCTGAGTGAACACTCTAATCTCTTTGTGTACCTCCCCCGCCTCCCCATGCATGGGCCATTGCTCACTGGATCTAGGGGGGATTCTGTTTTTATGGATTTTGGCTGCTAGGAAATCCGTTTGGAGATTTCGTGCAGTTTTAAGCACGATACAGCTGGCAGTATTCCTGCATTTTCCCCATCCTTAATTAAGTAGTTATAACCTTAACAAGTTTCATTATTCTTAAAATGTGTAATGCCTTGTGTATTTTGGAGTGCTTTATGCTGCCCCTGATCTCTGAGAAGCTAGCCTTCCTGCTAGAACTGCAGAGTATAGGCCTACCTTTGAGAGAGAATTTAAAAAAATCTCTTAGTGTTGTCATACTGTTAGATCTTACACGCTGATAGGTAGACACCAACAGAGTCAGTACCTTGAGTTTATCAGGAGCTCTGACCTAACATTAGTGCCAAGATAGAGTGAGAAAATATTGTCTTGGGGGTGTAGGGGTTGGGAGACAGTTTTGGGGCTATTTCCCTTTATTATGATGTAATCGCCAAAGTTTTCTAAGGCCTGAAGTGAGGGTGCCGGGAATCATCCTGTCTGTACGCTTGGAACTGCCGGTTAGACTTGACGCATCTGGTAAATGACCTTATTAGCTAAAAGGATCTGGTGGGGGAGGAAGCTCCTTCCCTGGGTCACTCCCTGTCCTTGCCCAGGATCTCCTGAGTCAGCTTCAGATGCTGTCTACTGCTTTGCATTTCCCTAAATGCCTGATGACACAGTTTCTAGATACTGCTGGCTTGGTCTCCACAGGGCTTGTACCAGATGACTCTCCTTTTGTGGGAGAATATCTTTTCCCAGAGTGTGGCTTGCAAATGTGGTATTTTTATTATATGCAAATTGTGAGTTTAAGTGTAGTCTAGTTTATCATTCTTTTCCTGTATGGTTTGTGTTTTTCATGTCTTAAGAAATTCTTCCCTTCCTTGGGTCACAGGAACTTTCTATACATTTTTCTATAAATATAGTTTTGCCTTTCACATGGAGTTCATCCATATCATTTTTAAGAATTCTATTGGGACATTTACCATTTTATTAGACCTTTGATTTCTTTTCTGTTTCCTTTTTTGTTCTAACAGAAAATGCTTAAGAGGTTCTAACCTAAGTCGTCATTAGGATTTATCATTGTGTTCACCACTCAGGCAAGATTAATACCCTCATGTGGATGAGGAACTTTTATTAAACTTTCTGTAAATCTAGTTTCTCCATTAAGGCTCACATTATGAGAAATTATTGAGGTGGAATCTTATTTTAAAGACAATTATGTTAAGCTTTGGGTCTTGGAAGGTACTTTTTTAGCTCTATTATAAACCTAGCCAGAAGGTGTAATTTTTTTTTTTTGCAAGTCCCAGATAATGTCTTGGGATTACACTTACATAATTAAAGTGGCTCCTCAGGAGCAACTGTCATAATCAAAATCCAGATTCATTTCTAAGCTTGTTTTGACTATTTACTTTTTTTTTTTTTTGGCCGCACCACACATCATGTGGGATCCTAGTTCCTCGACCAAGGATTAAACCTATGCCCCCTGCAGTTTTGAAGCACAGTCTTAACCACTGGACCACCAGGGAAGTCCCTGTTTTGACTATTATTGGTGGCTAATTATTAATACATGACTTTAAAAACTTTATTTGGAAATCATTTTAATTTCACAGGAACATTACAGAAAAAAAAAGTACAAGGAACATCCATATACCTATACCCAGAGTAACCTGTTATCGTTTTACTCCATTTGTGCTATCATTTGCTTGACTGCCCCTCCACCCTCTTCCAGTACAGAGACATAGACTTACCCAACCACCATTTATGGGTAGCTTTCTTTGTGGCCCTTTACTTTAAATAATGTCAATGTATTTTGAGTACAAATAGAGAACTTCTCTTATACCACTACAGTACAGCTTAAGTAAATTTAACATAATGTTGTCTGTAGACTCAGTAAAGTCCTGGTAACAGCTCTTCCTTCTCCATTACAGGCTCCAGCCTGGGGTCTTGCATTTGATTGTCATGTCTCTTTAATCTAGGATGTTTGCACAGCCTCTTTCTTTGTCTTTTATGACCTTGGCATTTTTGTTAAGTGACTTTAAAAATTTCATTTTCATAATGAAAAAATGTGACTGCAATATGGTAACCCATTAGGCGGTTTTTAGTAATGCTTTTCAAGGCTTATTAAATCTCCCACTGTAAGGATCCAGCAGCAGAGAGAGTGCGGACCTTGAGACTGTTAATACTGGTGGAAAAGAGGTAGAAGGAGCTGGCAGGCCTGACTCCCCCTCGTCACATGGGGTCAGCATCACTAACTCAAGTTATACCAGTTTTTTTCTTTTTTTGATAAACATTATTGAATGATTTGACACAGTAATTTATTTTATTTAGGTAAATCTATGAAATATTATACTACTCTTTTAATAGGAGGGGACAAAAAGAAAGTTGACCTAAATAATCTATTCATTTTATTTTTCATTTCTTACTGAAGTATATATATATCATACCTTTGGAAAAGTGCACAGATCATAAATAAGTATAGAGCTCAGTGGATTTTCACAAACTGGACATAGCTATGTAACCAGCATCCAGATCTTGCTTTTATTATTTTAACTCAACGTTTGACTAGGTAGAAAATGATCATTACTAATGAAAGTTAGCAACAAGCATAGATAGATTTGGCAACTTAAAAAAAAGTTTATCTTTTTAATAGCTAATGCTGTCATATGGTTCAGAATTCAAAAGTGCAAAGGGTTTACTAGGATAAGTCCTGCCACCTCTATCTCCAACCACTGGGTTCCCCTCATGAGTCAGCCACCATAGTGCACCTTTACAGATACAACCTATGTATATATAAGCAATTAAGTTTGTATATCTTCCCCCTTTTATATGAATGTTAGCATGTTTTACATACTATGCACATCTTGCTGGTTTTCACTTACATGTCTTGGAAGATTTTCCTTTCGGTACATAAAGAGCTTCATCTTTTTTTAATGGATATTCAGGCTATTTCCAGTTCTATTCAGCAGTGTTTCTAACCAGTCATTTATCCTAATGTTTCCCAGTCTTTTTTACATCATGGCACACATGTTAAGGCAACTGCCTCAAGAGGGCTTCTGCTACCGCATCCCTTAACCACTCTACCCGCCCTCTGCAGACCCAAAGGGATTGTTATTTGGCACATCTAGAACTGTTTGGGATACACCAGTACACCAAGCCACACCAGTTGTGATGTCTGAGTTAAGCAGTTAATATTTATTAAGGGATCATTAATGGCCCAAGTACTGCCCTCCGAACTGGTAGGAAATTGCAAAAGAAGAATGAAAGATGAATGGCCTTTTTCTCCCTCAAAGACTTTAGTCTAGTTGAGGAGACAAAAACATATATGTCCATGAAATAGTTGAAAAAAACCTTAAAAGTGTAAAACCTTGTGATGCTGATTTTAAATATAAAATGGAAGGGTAAGATCTATGATGTTCTTATTTTTAAAAATTATTTTTTAGCTGCATTGGGTCTTTGTTGTGCACACGGGCTTTCTCTAGTTTTGGGGGCTACTCTTTGTTGGTGTGCGTGGGCTTCTCATTGCAGTGGTTTCTCTTGTTGCAGAGCATGGGCTCTAAGGTGCGCGGGCTTCAGTAGTTGTGGTGCGTGGGCTCAGTAGTTGTGGCTCACAGGCTCTAGAGAACAGGCTCAGTAGTTGTGGTGCACAGGCTTAGTTGCTCCGTGGCATGTGGGATCTTCCCAGACCAGGGCTGGAACCAATGTCCCCTGCACTGGCAGGCGGATTCTTAACCACTGCGCCACCAGGGATGTCCCTATGATGTTCTTTTTATAGGAAGGCATATCACCAAGGGGAATTGGAGTTTAGAGCAAAATATGTGAAAAGAGAAGTTCTTCCTTATTAGTCTGACTGGCTTTTAAAGGAGTATTGAACATCCTTACATCAGAAACCTGAGATATTTTTCTTTAATCATAGAAGAAATAATGTTTCTTAACTGCTAGTTGTCTTAGAGCTGCTTTGTGTTATAGGGTGCCTTCCTCATTCCTATAGGCTGCCCATTAACTTACGTGGCCAAGAACCAGGCAGGCCTCTAAATGGCTAGAATAGATGCTCAAATACTGAGCACTAATGCAGCCTGTTTCTTCGAGGCAGAGCCCTTCATGGTCTTATACTGAGCCTTATTCTTTTGTTCTGGCAGTTTGGTCGTTCAATTTCCAAGCCCCTGATAGATTAGAAGGGCAAATTAGCACCCCCAAAAGGGGGATACTATGTAAGGACTGTGTCAGCAGTGAGTGGGAAAGGCATGAAGGGAAGTGAAAAATAAGAGAAAGTAAGGCGGCTGTGAAAAGCACAGCAGTCTAAGACCAATCACTGTGTTATTGATTTCTATCTAATTTTGTTCCATATGGTTGGAGAACATACTTTGTATTATTTCCAATTAAAAAAAATTTATTGAGTCTTTTTTATGGAATCACATATGGTGTACCCTGGAGAATGTTCCATATGTACTAGAGAAGAGTGTGTATTGTGCTCTTGTTGTGTGGACTGTTGTCTAAGTCTAGTTGATATTTATGTTGATCAAGTCTTCTCTTTCCTTGTTTGTCTGGCTAGTTCTATCCATTATTAAAAATTGGATATTGAAATCTCCAATATTATTGTTGAATTGTCTATTTTTCCCTTTTATTATGTCTGGTTTTGCTTCATATATTTTGGGGCTCTGTTGTTAGGTGTATATATGCTTATAACTGTTAGATCTTCCTGATGGATGACTCCTTTTATCATTATAAAATTTCTTCTTTCTTCTTTAGTAACAATTTTTGTCTTAAAGTCAATTTTGTCTGATATTAGTACAACCACTCCAGTTCTCTTTTGGTTACTGTTTGCATGGCATATCTTTTTCCATCCTTTCAATTTCAGCCTATTTGTGTCTTTGAATCTAAAGTGTGTCTCTTGTAGAAAGCATATAATTGGATCACTTTTTAATCCATTCTGCCAGTTCTGCCTTTTAATTGGAATGTTTAATCTATTTACATTTAATATTACTGATAGGGTAGGATTTATGTCTCTCATTTTGCTATGTGTTTTCTATGTCATGTCTTTTTTGTTCCTCCATGCTGCTTTCTTTTGTGTTAAGTACATATTTTCTATACATTTTCACTCTCTTGTCATTTCTTTTACTTTATTTTTTGTTATTTTCTTAGAGGTTACCCTGAGTATTACAATTAACATTAACTGATAACAACCTAGTTCAAATTAATACCAACTTAATAACAATAGTATACAAAATCTTTGCTCCTGTATAGCTAATTCTCCCCTCAGTCCTTAATGCTGTTATTGTCATACAGATTATATCTTTCTACATTGTATGCCCATCAACGTAGATTTAAAATTATAATTTTATAATTTATAAAAATTATAAATTTATAATTATATTTATATAATTTTTAAAAACATCTTTATTGGGATATAATTGCTTTACAATGGTGTGTTAGTTTCTGCTTTATAACAAAGTGAATCAGTTATACATATACATATGTTCCCATATGTCTTCCCTCTTGCGTATCCCTCCCTCCCACCCTCCCTATCCCACCCCTCCAGGCTGTCACAAAGCACCCAGCCAATATCCCTGTGCCATGCGGCTGCTTCCCACTAGCTATCTACCTTACTACGTTTGTTAGTGTGTACATGTCCATGACTCTCTCTCGCCCTGTCACAGCTCACCCTTCCCCCTCCCCATAACCTCAAGTCTGTTCTCCAGTAGGTCTGTGTCTTTATTCCTGTCTTACCCCTAGGTTCTTCATGACATTTTTTTCCCTTAAATTCCATATATATGTGTTAGCATACGGTATTTGTCTTTTTCTTTCTGACTGACTTCACTCTGTAGGACAGACTCTAGGTCTATCCACCTTATTACAAATAGCTCAGTTTCGTTTCTTTTTATGGCTGAGTAATATTCCATTGTATATATGTGCCACATCTTCTTTATCCATTCATCCGATGATGGGCACTTAGGTTGTTTCCATCTCCGGGCTATTGTAAATAGAGCTGCAATGAACAATTTGGTACATGACTGTTTTTGAATTTTGGTTTTCTCAGGGTATATGCCCAGTAATGGGATTGCTGGGTCATATGGTAGTTCTATTTGTAGTTTATTAAGGAACCTCCATACTGTTCTCCATAGTGGCTGAACCAATTCACATTCCCACCAGCAGTGCAAGAGTGTTCCCTTTTCTCCACACCTTCTCCAGCATTTATTGTTTCTAGATTTTTTGATGATGGCCATTGTGACTGGTGTGAGATGATATCTCATTGTAGTTTTGATTTGCATTTCTCTAATGATTAATGATGTTGAGCATTCTTTCATGTGTTTGTTGGCATTCTGTATATCTTCTTTGGAGAAATGTCTATTTAGGTCTTCTGCCCATTTTTGGATGGGGTTGTTTGTTTTTTTGTTATTGAGCTGCATGAGCTGCTTGTAAATTTTGGAGATTAATCCTTTGTCAGTTGCTTCATTTGCAAATATTTTCTCCCATTCTGAGGGTTGTCTTTTGGTCTTGTTTATGGTTTCCTTTGCTGTGCAAAAGCTTTTAAGTTTCATTAGGTCCCATTTGTTTATTTTTGTTTTTATTTCCATTTATCTAGGAGGTGGGTCAGAAAGGATCTTGCTGTGATTTATGTCTTAGAGTGTTCTGCCTATGTTTTCCTCTAAGAGTTTTATAGTTTCTGGCCTTACATTTAGGTCTTTAATCCATTTTGAGCTTATTTTTGTGTATGGTGTTAGGGAGTGATCTAATCTCATACTTTTACATGTACCTGCCCAGTTTTCCCAGCACCACTTATTGAAGAGACTGTCCTTTCTCCACTGTACATTCCTGCCACCTTTATCAAAGATAAGGTGTCCATATGTGCATGGGTTTATCTCTGGGCTTTCTATCCTGTTCCATTGATCTATCTTTCTGTTTTTGTGCCAGTACCATACTATCTTGATTACTGTAGCTTTGCAGTATAGTCTGAAGTCAGGGAGCCTGATTCCTCCAGCTCCTCTTTTCGTTCTCAAGATTGCTTTGGCTATTCGGGGTCTTTTGTGTTTCCATAGAAATTGCAAAATTTTTTGTTCTAGTTCTGTGAGAAATGCCAGTGGTAGTTTGATAGGGATTGCATTGAATCTATAGATTGCTTTGGGTAGTAGAGTCATTTTCACAATGTTGATTCTTCCACTCCAAGAACATGGTATATCTCTCCATCTATTTGTATCATCTTTAATTTCTTTCATCAGTGTCTTACCTGCATACAGGTATTTTGTCTCCTTAGGTAGGTTTATTCCTAGATATTTTATTCTTTTTGTTGCAGTGGTAAATGGGAGTGTTTTCTTGATTTCACTTTCAGATTTTTCATCATTAGTATATAGGAATGCCAGAGATTTCTGTGCATTAATTTTGTATCCTGCTACTTTACCAAATTCATTGATTAGCTCTAGTAGTTTTCTGGTAGCATCTTTAGGATTCTCTATGTATAGTATCATGTCATCTGCAAACAGTGACAGCTTTACTTCTTCTTTTCCGATTTGGATTCCTTTTATTTCCTTTTCTTCTCTGATTGCTGTGGCTAAAACTTCCAAAACTATGTTGAATAAGAGTGGTGAGAGTGGGCAACCTTGTCTTGTTCCTGATCTTAGTGGAAATGCTTTCAGTTTTTCACCATTGAGGACAATGTTGGCTGTGGGCTTGTCATATATGGCCTTTATTATGTTGAGGAGAGTTCCCTCTATGCCTACTTTCTGCAGGGTTTTTATCATAAATGGGTGTTGAATTTTGTCAAAAGCTTTCTCTGCATCTATTGAGATGATCATATGGTTTTCTTCCTTCAATTTGTTAATATGGTTTATCACATTGATAGATTTGCGTATATTGAAGAATCCTTGCAATCCTGGAATAAACCCCACTTGATCATGGTGTATGATCCTTTTAATGTGCTGTTGGATTCTGTTTGCTAGTATTTTGTTGAGGATTTTTGCATCTATGTTCATCAGTGATATTGGCCTGTAATTTTCTTTCTTTGTGACATCCTTGTCTGGTTTTGGTATCAAGGTGATGGTGGCCTCGTAGAAGGAATTTGGGAGATTTCGTCCCTCTGCTATATTTTGGAAGAGTTTGAGAAGGACAGGTGTTAGCTCTTCTCTAAATGTTTGATAGAATTCGCCTGTAAAGCCATCTGGTCCTGGGCTTTTGTTTGTTGGAAGATTTTTAATCACAGTTTCAATTTCAGTGCTTGTGATTGCTCTGTTCATATTTTCTATTTCTTCCTGATTCAGTCTTGGCAGGTTGTGCATTTCTAAGAATTTGTCCATTTCTTCCAGATTGTCCATTTTATTGGCATAGAGTTGCTTGTAGTAATCTCTCATGATCTTTTGTATTTCTGCAGTGTCAGTTGTTACTTCTCCTTTTTCATTTCTAATTCTATTGATTTGAGTCTTCTGCCTTTTTTTCTTGATGAGTCTGGCTAGTGGTTTATCTATTTTGTTTATCTTCTCAAAGAACCAGCTTTTAGTTTTATTGATCGTGCTATTGTTTCCTTCATTTCTTTTTCATTTATTTCTGATCTGACTTTTATGATTTCTTTCCTTCTGCTAGCTTTGGGGTTTTTTTGTTCTTTCTCTAATTGCTTTAGGTACAATGTTAGGTTGTTTATTCGAGATGTTTCCTGTTTCTTAAGGTAGGATTGTATTGCTATAAACTTCCCCCTTAGAACTGCTTTTGCTGCATCCCATAGGTTTTGGGTCGTTGTGTTTCCATTGTCATTTGTTTCTAGGTATTTTTTTATTTCTTCTTTGATTTCTTCAGTGATAACTTCACTATTAAGTAGTGTATTGTTTAGCCTCCATGTGTTTGTATTTTTTACAGATCTTTTCCTGTAATTGATATCTAGTCTTATGGCATTGTGGTCAGAAAAGATACTTGATACAATTTCAATTTTCTTAAATTTACCAAGGCTTGATTTGTGGCCCAAGATATGATCTATCCAGGAGAATGTTCCATGAGCACTTGAGAAAAATGTATATTCTGTTGTTTTTGGATGGAGTGTCCTATAAATATCAATTAAGTCCATCTTGTTTAATGTATCATTTAAGGCTTGTGTTTCCTTATTTATTTTCATTTTGGATGATCTGTCCATGGGTGAAAGTGGGGTGTTAAAGTCCCCTACTATGAATGTGTTACTGTCGGTTTCCCCTTTTATGGCTGTTAGTATTTGCTTTATGTATTGAGGTGCTCCTATGTTGGGTGCATAAATATTTACAGTTGTTATATCTTCTTCTTGGATTGATCCCTTGATCATTATGTAGTGTCCTTGTCTCTTTTAATAGTCCTTATTTTAAAGTCTATTTTGTCTGGTATGAGAATTGCTACTCCAACTTTCTTTTGGTTTCCATTTGCATGGAATATCTTTTTCCATCCCCTCACTTTCAGTCTGTATGTGTCTCTAGGTCTGAAGTGGGTGTCTTGTAGACAGCATATATAAGGGTCTTGTTTTTGTATCCATTCAGCCAATCTGTGTCTTTTGGTGGGAGCATTTAGTCCATTTACATTTAAGGTAATTATCGATATGTATGTTCCTATTCCCATTTTCTAAATTATTTTAGGTTCGTTATTATAGGTCTTTTCCTTCTCTTGTGTTTCTTGTCTAGAGAAGTTCCTTTAGCATTTGTTGTAAAGCTGGTTTGGTGGTGCTGAACTCTGTCAGCTTTTGCTTGTTTGTAAAGGTTTTAATTTCTCCATCAAATCTGAATGAGATCCTTGCTGGGTAGGGTAGTCTTGGCTGCAGGTTTTTCTCCTTCATCACTTTCAGTATGTCCTCCCACTCCCTTCTGGCTTGTAGGGTTTCTGCTGAGAGATCAGCTGTTAACCTTATGGGGATTCCCTTGTGTGTTATTTGTTGTTTTTCCCTTGCTGCTTTTAATATGCTTTCTTTGTATTTAATTTTTGACAGTTTGATTAATATGTGTCTTGCGTATTTCTCCTTGGATTTATCCTGTATGGGACTCTCTGTGCTTCCTGGACTTGATTAACTATTTCCTTTCCCATATTAGGGAAGTTTTCAACTATAATCTCTTCAAATATTTTCTCAGTCCCTTTCTTTTTCTGTTCTTCTTCTGGAACCCCTGTAATTCGAATGTTGGTGCGTTTAATGTTGTCCCAGAGGTCTCTGAGACTGTCCTCAGTTCTTTTCATTCTTTTTTCTTTATTCTGCTCTGCAGTAGTTATTTCCACTATTTTATCTTCCAGGTCACTTATCCGTTCTTCTGCCTCAGTTATTCTGCTATTGATCCCATCTAGAGTACTTTTAATTTCATTTATTGCGTTGTTCCTTGTTGCTTGTTTCATCTTTATTTCTTCTAGGTCCTTGTTAACTGTTTCTTGCATTTTGTCCATTCTACTTCCAAGATTTCGGATCATCCTTACTATCATTATTCTGAATTCTTTTTCAGGTAGACTGCCTATTTCCTCTTCATTTGTTAGGTCTGGTGCATTTTTATCTTGCTCCTTTATCTGCTGTGTGTTTTTCTGTCTTCTCATTTTGCTTATCTTACTGTGTTTGGGGTCTCCTTTTTGCAGGCTGCACGCTCGTAGTTCCCGTTGTTTTTGATGTCTGTCTCCAGTGGCTAAGGTTGTTTCAGTGGGTTGTGTAGGCTTCCTGGTGGAGGGGACTAGTGCCTGTGTTGTGCTGGATGAGGCTGGATCTTGTCTCTCTAGTGGGCAGGTTCACGTCTGGTGGTGTGTTTTGGGGTGTCTGTGGCCTTATTATGATTTTAGGCAGCCTCTCTGCTAATGGGTGGGGTTGTGTTCCTGTTTTGCTAGTTGTTTGGCATAGGTTGTCCAGCACTGTGGCTTGCTGGTTGTTGAGTGAAGTTGGGTGCTGGTGTTGAGATGGAGATCTCTGGGAGATTTTTGCCGTTTGATGTTATGTGGAGCTGGGAGGTCTCTTGTTGACCAGTGTCCTGAAGTTGGCTCTCCTACCTCAGAGGTAGAGCCCTGACTCCTGGCTGGAGCACCAAGAGCCTTTCATCCACACGGCTCAGAATAAAAGGGAGGAAAAAGTAGAGAGAATTAGTAGAAGTATGAGGAAAAAAAGAAGGAAAGGAGGGAAGGAAGGAAGGAAGAAAGAAAGAAAGAAAGAAGCAAAGAAGGAAAGAAAGGAGGGAGGGAGGGAGGAAGGAAGGAAGGAGGGAAAGAAGGAAAAAAGAGAAAAAAAGAAGATACAGTAAAAATAAAATAAAGTATAATAAAGTTATTGAATTAAAAAATACTTTTTTAGAAAAAAAAAGGGACGGATAGAACCTTAGGACAAATGTTGGAAGCAAAGCTATACAGACAAAATCTTACACAGAAGCATACACATACACCCTCACAAAAAGAGGTAAAGAGGGAAAAATCATAAATCTTGCTCTCAGAGACCACCTCCTCAATTTAGGATGATTCGTTGTCTAAAGGAGGGAAGGAAGGAAGGAAGGAAGGAAAGAAAGAAAGAAGGTAAAGTATAATAAAGTTATTAAAATTAAAATTAATTATTAAGAAAAAAATTTTTTAAAAAAACCATGGACGGATAGAACCCTAGGACAAATGGTGGAAGCAAGACTATACAGACAAGATCTCACATAGAAGCATACACGTACACATTCACAAAAAGAGGAAAAGGGAAAAAAATCATAGATCTCGCTCCTAAAGTCCACCTCCTCAATTTGGGATGATTGGTTGTCTATTCAGGTATTCCACAGATGCAGGGTATATCAAGTTGATTGTGGAGCTTTACTCCGCTGCTTCTGAGGCTGCTGGGAGGGATTTCCCTTTCTCTTCTTTGTTCTCACAGCTCACAGGGGCTCAGCTTTGGATTTGGCCCTGCCTCTGCGTGTAGGTCGCTGGAGGGCGTCTGTTTTTTGCTCAGACAGGACGGGGTTAAAGGAGCCGCTGATTTGGGGCCTCTGGCGCAGTCCGGCCGGGGGGGAGGGAGGGGCACCGTGTGCGGGGCGGGCCTGCGGCGGCAGAGGCCGGTGTGACTTTGCACCAGCCTGAGGCCCGCTGTGCTTTCTCCCAGGGATGTTGTCCCTGGATCCCGGGAACTTGGTAGTGGCGGGCTGCACAGGCTCCGCGGAAGAGGAGTGTGGAGAGTGACCTGTGCTCGCACACAGGCCCCTTGGTGGCGGCAGCAGCAGCTTTAGCGTCTCCCGCCTGTCTCTGGGGTCCGCAGTGATAGCCGCGGCTCGCGCGCGTCTCTGGGGTTCGCGCTTTTAGCCACGGCTCGCCCCCGTCTCTGGAGTTCCTTTAAGCAGCGCTCTTAAACACCCTCTCTTCGCGCACCAGGAAACAAAGAGGGAAGATTAAGTCTCTTGCCGCTTCGGCAGGTGCAAACTTTTCCCCGGACTCCCTCCCGGCTAGCCGTGGTGCACTAACTCCTTCAGGCTATGTTCAAGCCACCAACCCCAGTCCTCTCCCTGAGCTCCGTGCGAAACCAAAACCCGAGCCTCAGCTCGCAGCCACGCCCGCCCCGGCGGGTGAGCAGACAAGCCTCTCGGGCTGGTGAGTGCTGGTCGGCACTGATCATCTGTGCGGGAATCTCCCCGCTTTGCCCTACGCACCCGTTGCTGTGCTCTCCTCCGTGGCTCCGAAGCTCCCGCCTCCGCCTCCCGCAGTCTCCGCCCACGAAGGGGCTTCCTAGTGTGTGGAAACTTTTCCTCCTTTACAGCTCCCTCCCACTGGTGCAGGTGCCATCCCTATTCTTTTGTCTCTGTTTTTTCTTTTGCCCTACCCAGGTACATGGGGAGTTTCTTGCCTTTTGGGAGCTCTGAGGTCTTCTGCCAGCCTTCAGTAGGTGTTCTGTAGGAGTTGTTCCACGTGTAGATGTATTTCTGGTGTATCTGTGGGGAGGAAGGTGATCTCCGCGTCTTACTCCTCCGCCTTCTTCAAGGTCCCCCTCTATATAGTTTTTAAAAGACAACTTTATGAAGTTGTCTTTTAAACCAGATTAGAGAAAAAAAGACTTATCAATACAAATTTTAAAATACATTTATATTGTCTTTTGTATTTACCTGTGTATTTGAGTTACTGCCTAGTGTCTTTTCATTTTAGTTTGAAAGACTTCAATATTTCTCATGTGGCAGGTTTGCTAGTGACAAATTCTCTCAGCTTTTGTTTGTCTGGGAATGTCCTGATTTCTCCTTCACTTTTGAAGGATGCTTCTGTTGATACAGAATTCTTGGTTGACAGTCTTTCTCAACATTTTGAATGGAGGCTTTCTGGTATCCATGGTTTCTGATGAGAAATCAGTTGTTAATCTTACTGAGGATCCTTCCTATGTCATAAGTCGCTTTGAGATTCCCTCTGGCTTTCAGGAGTTTGATTATTTGTCTGGGTGTGGCTCTTTATGAGTTTATCATACTTGGAGTGTATTGAGTTTCTTGGGTGTGTGGATTGTTTTTCATCAAATTTGGGAAGTTTTCAGCCAGTATTTCTTCCAGTAATCTTTCTGCCCCTTTCTCTTTCCTACTCTTCTCTGGGACTGCCATTATGCATATGCTCAGGCTCTGTTTATTTTTCTTTATTCTTTTTTCTTTCTACTCCTCAGATTGGATAATCTCAGTTGATTTACCTTCAAGTTTGCTGATTCCTTCTTTTACCTGTTCAAATCTGTTGTGAATTTTTCATTCCAGTTGTTATACTTTCCAACTACAGAATTTCTGTTTGACTCTTTTTTGTAATTCCTCTCTCTTTATTGGCTGCCTTTTCCCCTTTTTTTTGAGCAATACTTCCTTGGTTCTTTGCATGTCTCATAATTTCTAGTTGGAAATTGGACCTTTTAAATAATATAAACCACTTGGAAATCAGATTCTGCCTTCTCTCCATGGTTTGATGATGTTGCTGTTGTCTGTTTAGTGACTTTTTAGAACTTATTCTGTAAGGTCTGTATTCTTTTTGTGTTTTTCGCCACTAAAATCTCTGCTTGGTTTGCTTAGTGGTCAGCTACTGATTGCATGGAGATTTCCTTAGGCACTGGAGCGAATAAGTTTTCCAGTCTTTGCTCAGGGGTTCTGTGTATCTGTTCATGTTTGCCTTCAACACTCACCTGACAGTTTTCAACTCTTCCTTAGCTGCTTCCTGCTTGTGCAGAACCTCAAGGTCAACCAGAGATGAGTGCTTAGGGCCTTCTCAGGTCTTCCCTGGGCATGCACACAGACTCATGCATGTGCATGGCCTGCTGGATTCCCAGGAATACGTTAAAGCTTTTCAAAACCCCTTATGGACATCTCATACCCCAGCTTTTCTCTTTAAGCTTTTTGGTTAGCCTGTTTTGTCCTGTTAGCCACTTGCTCAGGCAGCATGATGTTCAACAATTACCTGTGATTGTTTTTAACAAATATCTCCCCCCTTCCCTACCAAGAGGCTGTTTGCAATGGGAGGACTGTGGGTCAGGTCAAATAAAGACAGCCTTGCAAGTGAGGTCTTTTAGGGAACCACTAGACAGGTCAGATAATGACAGTTCTCTGGTATTGGGGTTTTGAAGGATCACCAGCCCCATTCTGCTCCCTTCCATGGCTGCCAGATTGCTGGTTTCCACCGTGACTGTGGACTGTTGATTTTCAAACTTACCACATTGCTAGGGATCTGGGAATGGAAATAGGGCAAGTTAAAATGTCACAAAACTCACTGTTCTTACCAAAATTTCGCTGTTATTCTTGCATAAATGCTTCCTGGATTACCTTTGACTAATATCCAGAGTCCTGAAAAGGTTGCCTGAAACAATTTTTGCCCATGATGTCTTTGCTTTTGTAAAGGAGAGAAGTTTTGGAGTTCTTTACCACTTTCATTGATGTCACCTAAGACCATTCATTATGGGGCCTTAGCTTCACAGCTTAAATTTTGCTTGTTCACAATCAGATAAATCACTGAGTAGCCTCTTACCCTCACTGAAGAAGTCAGGAAATTGTATCCTAAAAATTAGAAAGACTTGCAACCCATCAGTTACAGTATTCACACACATTCATTTTTCAGATTAAGTTTGAACGTCTTCTATGACCAAGAGACTGTTCTTGATGGAGGCAGCAATGCAGAAGGCGAAGGCCCTGCTCTCTTCCGTTCTAGTGGGCTGTGCCAGGTGTAGAGAGAGAGACGGTGAGGGCCAGCTTGTGTATGGCGTGTTTAAGATGCAGCAAGGGGACCACTGTTGCCCGAATGGCGTAAGCAAGAGGAAAGAGGTGAACGGATGAGGTGAGGTTTCCCCCTCAAGTGCTGGGGGAAACAAGGTAGTGAGTGTTGAGGACATTCTTTAGGGCACAAGAGGCCTAGGTTTGAATCACAATTGATTTGGCTTCATTCTTCGCCAGGTGCATGATCTCAGACAGCAGGTTACCTGCCTTCAGTGGACCTTAATTTCCTTTAAAAATGGTATAAGAAATTGCCTACCATGTAAGATAGTTTCAAGGATTAATTGAGATGATGCATATTATCAGAGGTAGTGCTTTGGCACAGAGGGAAGGCTCGGGAAATGCTATTGGGGGATATCCTCAAGTGTCTGAAAAATTTAGCCTTTCGGAACTCATTCCCTGAGCACTTTGCATAGATTTTGACCTATATCAACAAATACTTGAATATGATTTGTATTAACAGTGTGGTCTTGGAATCTCTGTTTGCTTTTACAGTTCTGAGAAGACTATTCTGACAGAACAAATCAAAGTTTACCTGAAATGGAGAAATCAGTTGCTTTGGACCTGTAATTATTTTAGTGGCAAGACAAAACCTTCCATAGGTACATAAACACCTCTGAAACTGTTTCACTGTTTAATATATCAGAGTCTTGTGGTTGTGAGGTGTGGATCTAAAGGCAAATAGATATGTCTTCATTATGTTCAAGTTTGGTAGGAATATCTTAAAGATATTCTAGGCTTTATATATTAACCACCTTTCTTACTGGAAGCTCATAATGAGGCATATTTAACTTATGTTTAGTTGACAGAAAAGGGCTCTTAGCCACATTATCAGAAGATGGGATCCATATATCTTTATTTTAAAATATAGCAGAAGAACATTTCCTGTATAGTTGAGAAGATTGAGATCACAGATGTTATCACCCCAATTCTGTAATAAACCGACAATCTACCTTCTAAGTCGTATCTAAGTATTCAAAGTGCTGTACAAGCCATTTTGAGATCACAGATATTATCACCCCAATTCTGTAATAAACCGACAATCTACCTTCTAAGTCGTATCTAAGTATTCAAAGTGCTGTACAAGCCATTTTGAGATAACAGGAATAAAATGAGCTCTAAAACTTACTATCACTATGTGAAAATGGACTAATCTATATGAAAAATACCTCACTACCTAATAATAGTAAACCAACAATAAACCAGGGCAAAATAATATAAGCTATACAGGAAAGTGTGGAGGACCTGTGGAACAGTTAGAGCGGGGCAGGATGAATTGGGGGTCAGTGTGGAGGAGGCTTGTGTTGTCTGGGTCACCCACTTCTCTAAAGGTTGCTGGGTTTCTAGACTTATGAACAATCAGGATGGTGTCCTGTCACATTTGTATGAGGTCTTAGGATGGCAACAGCAAAGCTTTTTAAAGTTTTTAATTCCAGTATTATCTTTTCAAACTGATGAGACTTTCTGGTCTCCAAAAAGTGACAAGTGAGGAACAAAGGCAAGAATGAGCCTGATGTCAGAGGTGAAGCTGCTAAGGTTTAGGACTATGTTGTAAATCAGTCTTTCTAAAACTTGAGTGACGTGTGACCTTTTTTCAGTGGGAAAATTCTGGATCTGTGCATGTTTATGTTCATATGTGTGTCTGTGTGTCTGCATGCACACACGTGAGTCTGTGCATGTGTGTGTGTGCATGTGTGTGTGTGATGTGTGTGTCTGTGTGTGTGCTTGAAGCAGTAGCATTGCGTGTAGTTCTTATATCAGGTTGCTCTTTCTTAAAGAGAAGCCATCTACAAGAGAGTCACTTGAGGTGTTACAAAGCACATTTCCAGGCCCAAACCCAGAAGCAGCCTTTTGCTGGTGTGGCCTAATGATCTGCACTGTTTACAGGCTTCTCTGGTGATTCTTCTCCTTGCTCATGTTTAAGAACCCTCAGTGCCATTTATTTACCCTTAAAACATTTCTCATGATCCATGTTTTGGTAATAAGTAGAGACCACAGTTGTTTTAGTTAATTGGCATCATCACATTTAACCCCTGTCCTGTGCAGAGCTTCATCCTGGGTAGTGGAGAACACAGAAAAGGAGTTTAGACCTTTGTCTTACTGGTAAGGAACTTAGAGTCCAGTTGGTAGGGAAGCCAAACTTGGCACACAGTATCCCCTCTTCATTTATGTTTGGCAGGCTAATGCTTTATGTATATTTTTCCCTTCTTCCCCTCTCTAAGCCATGTTAGTTGCAATTTGTGTAGCCAGATAAAAGTCAATGATGATGAATGCTGGTCAGCAGTAAATCCTGAGTAAGGAAAGGGAAGGAAGCTCTATTAGATACAATGATGAAAACAGAACTTTTGGCCAGAGATTAAACTGACAAACACTTTAAAGCTAAAAGTAAATGATATTTTAAAATATCATTTTTTTGTCTATGCAGTTGATGATTTCACAAATGTCTGTTTATGTGTTCTGGTTATAAATCTTTCTCAAGCCTCAGCTTTCTTTTTTCTTCTTTTTTTTTTTTTTTCTATTTTAAGCCACAGCTTTTGTTAGTTTCCATGAACCATAACTTGAGATTTGTTTATCAGACAAATTTCAGTTTGAAAAAAGTAGTTGCAAAGTATTTATTAATCACTGTGGTGGTTTTAACAGTCACAAATTATATGATAATCTTCCCTCCTGGTGGTGAAGCTTAATTTCCCTCCCCTTGAATGTGGCCTGGACTTGGTGACTCATTTTTAAATGAATGGAGTAGGGGAATGGGAAAAAGAGTAACTTTATAGTAGAAAAACCTGGCAGACACCAGGGATGGGATGGGATGAGAAGGCCTTAGTCCTCCCCAAAAGCCATACCTCCAGTCTAGTCAGGAGAAAACATCAGACAGACCAAGTTGAGGGACATACTGTAAAATACCTGTAAAAATATCTTCAAAAGTGCCATGGTCGTGAAAAGCAAGGGAAGACTGAAGAACTGTCCCAAAATGGCAGGGACCAAGGAGACATGATAACTGAATGCAGTATGGGGTCCTGGGTTGGAAGAGAAAGGAAGGAAGGTCTTGGAAGACCTTTTCTCTTCCACATTGGTGGAAAAATGAATGAAATCTGAATAAGGCCTGTAGTTTAGTTAATAGGATTGTATTAATGTTACTTTCTTCGTTTTGATATGTGTTGCATAGTTACATAGGATGCTAACATTAGAGGAAGCAGGGTGAAGAGATGGGAACTCTCTCTACCGCTTTTACAACTCTGCTGTAATTCTGAAATTATTTCAAAATTAAAAGCAGTTTGAACCCAGAGATGATCTAATTGGACACAGAAGTGAGGTTGCCGTCTCTGCCACTGTATCACGTTGACTGCTCAGTGCCCTGGGGAACAGGGTGAAGCTATAGAAGACTAGATCTTCTGTGAGTCTAAGTGGATATCGTGCAGGATGTGATTTTTAGCTTATTGACTTCTAGGAAATCCAAGACAGAAAGGCCTTTGTTTGAGAGGGCTGCAGACTTTTAACCCTCATAAAGAGCTTATCATTTGAGCAAGCTTATAATGTACCATGTTATTACTGTAAGAAATTTGTAATGATACCATTACAGCAAAAATTTTCCCTGGCTAAAAAGAATCTTTCAGCATTCACTCAGCAATTTAATGCTAGCACCCTTGCTAACATCATCATGGTTAACCCTGTAGTGTTCTGTTTCTATGTTTTCGCTTTGTGAACCCTTGCAGGGATAAATCAGTACAGAGTTATTTTCTTTGATGTCTGGCATTTATTTTCAAAGAATTTTTCTTCTGAAAAATACTGTAGGTACTTTTCCTTTCTTATATGTTAGCATCTGTGCATTTCTCTTCAACAGGAACACTCATTTAAAGACATGAGGCTATTTTTATTTACAACGATGTGGTTTATTTAAGGCAGAAAGATGAGTCCATTCTTAATTCTTCTTTACCACGGAAGGAACACTTGTTTGCTTTTTAGGTTTTTATAAATTGATTCTGTAATAATTTAGAATTCTGGTTGTTTTATTAGGGTCAGGTGGGTATGAGATCACAGATGATGCAAGCATACTTAAATTTTTCTTAATGGTTAATTCATTGAAAAACGTATCTACATGCCTTCTGTGTGGCAGGCCCTGTTCTAGACGCTGGGGATGCAGCAATGAGTACAGCAAAGCGTGCTGTCGTGACACATTTACTTCTCTATGGGGACATCAGAGAATAAGGAGACAGATGTATACTGTCAGGTCTTGCTAAGCCCTCTGAGGAAATACAAACATGATAAGGGGACAGAGTGATGAAGGGGCAGGAGAATGCTAGTCCATCTGAGAACGTAAGAAGTGAACCTTGTTATATCCAGGAAGGGTCATCTTCAGTAGAAGGAATGGGGAGTGCAAAGGAATGAGTCATGCAAAGCCCTGAGGCAGAGAATGTGTGCGTGATTAGGACAAGGGGGCCAGGTGGCTGGAGCGCATGAGTGAGAGGGGCCAGATCCTCTAAGGCCTGTCCATGTTTAGGGCTCTGGGTTCCATACTGAGTGATCTGGGAAGGCACTGAGGGGTGGGGGGAGAGGAGTGCAGGGAGTTAATGTTTTGAAAGAACTCCTGGTTTGTGGGCAGCAAGAGTGGGAGCAGGGAGATTGGTGAGCAGGCATGTCTGGCAACCCAGAGAAGAGGGAAGGTTAGCTTGGCCCAGGGTGGTAGCAGTAGGAGTGGAGAGAAGTGGTTAGATTGTGGATGAATTTTTGAAGGTAGTGCTGATAGGACTTGCTGAGGGATGAGATGTGGGGAGAGAGAAAAGTTGCCTGAGCAGGTGGAGGGATAGAGTTAAGGTGATGGCAAAGACTGGAGAAGTTCAAGCTAGAAATACAAATGGGAGTCATTTGCATCTAGACATTATTTAAAGCCAGAGGACAAATGACATCTCCTAGGGAGTTAGTGGAGATAGAAGAAGAGCCCTAGGGCTGAGCCCTGAGGTTGCCAGGGGTTAGCAGTCAGAGATGGAGAGGATCCAGCAAAGGAGACTGAGCAGGGGAGGCCAGTGAAATAAGAGGAAAATCTTACCTTTGATTGATGTTTGCTTAGTTTGAACCTGCAATGTTGGAACACCCACCATTTAGGTACTTGTTATAGCTGGCTTGAAAGGTAGTGATATGGGAGGTTTTTATCAAAAGTGAACATTGTCTTCTTTAAAAAGAGCACTTCCTGATATGGGAGGTATGCTGGCATAACGATGAGGAACTTTTTTATCAGCTGGTGACTGATGTGCAGGAATACTACTTGAAACTAGTAAACCTCAGGGGCAGCCTGAGAACCAGTGGATCACAGATGGCTGGCTGGTGGTCAACACCCGGACAGAAGCCAGAGCATTGTTTGCTTTGAGTAGTAAGCTCTGGGGCTTGTGTCCCTATATTACAGAGGTTTTATTTATCATGAAATTTGACATTCACTTACATTGATTTTAAAACTGCATGGTTTTGCTTATTTTTAAAAAGATAACCCACTCCATAGTATTGCATGCATCATCAGGGAATCGCTGCACAGCCTTTGCTAATTGATAGAGAAATCAATTAGGGGCTCAGCCTTTCTGTTATAATTTTTGGCTAATAAAACTTCCTAATCAGTGGAAAGCTGGCTGATCACCAAGTGATCTAAGTGGTAATAGTTATGGTAGATCAGTAATGTTTCCTAGTGGGCACTTAACTTAGAAGGCAGAAATCACTATTAATTTCAGGAGAGAGTTTTAATTGAACATTGATTCAGTTAAGCCACTGTAATAAATAATTTGTTTTTGGAGGGGAGTGAGGTTTAAAGGATATTTTATGCTTTAAACTCTGGTCTCCAAGACTGTTTCCTCGTCTGTGAAACAGGGTTAGTTAACTCATTCAGGGTCATACAGATGGTAAAGTGCTCAATTCAGAATTTGAATCCAGGCAGTCTAACTGCAGATCCTGCATTTCTAACTGATGGAATTACATTTTCTTTTTCTGTATAATGCACTTCACTCTTACCTTTTTATTGTAAGTATTGCCATATTCGTTTGAAAAGAACCAATAAAGTTCAGTTGTCAGGTGTCTTAGACAAGGGGAAAATTTTTGTGGTTCTTACATTTCTTTATTTGGTAGGATATTTTTAGTATACTCATGTAATACTAAAACAGTGTTTAATGGATAGCAGTTAGACCTCAGAGTACTCTGTTACTTTTCTTTGAGACTCTTGCCAAGCCATTGTAAATGGTTTAAAGCAGTGGTGTAATGGGTTTAAAGTGGCGGACCTCAACCTAAGAACAAACTAAAGAGGAGTTTGATTTCCGATCCCTAGATTTATTCTTAGGAAATTTTCAATGTAAAAGCAGCAGAGCAAACATTCCTGGATCAGTTCCTTGAGAAATCTTTAAGCTAGTCCTAAGATTTCTCAAAAATCTCTTTAAAGATGCTGGTCAGGATCTTCCAAAACAAGTCCTCTGAGTTCTGTGGCCTTGATGAAGGTGTTTATTAACTGTAAGTTGAATTTTAGAAAGTTTAAAAGATGGCAGTATTTCACATTTGCAGTTGAATTTGTATGGTATTCTGTGGTCATCCCTATAGAAAGAAAAAAGATGACAGATCCTTGGTAAGAAATCTTCATTCTCTGCTATAGTTTTGTAGGAGAATCCATTAGATTAGCATCCTGATTTACAATATGTATAATAGGCCACCCAAAGGCATCAAGTCCCAATCCCTCAAATTGGTAAATATTACCTTATTTGGAAAAAGGGTCTTTGCAGATGTATTTAAGCTAAGGGTTTTGAGATAAGGAGATTACCCTGGATTATCCAGGTGGGTCCTAAATGCCATCACAAGTGTTTTTATAGGAAAGAAGCAAAAGGAAATAACACAGACACATAGAGAAGCAAAGGGAAATAACACAGACACATAGAGAAGACAGGCAGAGATTGGAACCGTGTGGCCAGGAGCCCAGAATTCCAGCAGCCACCAGAAGCCACAAGAGGTGAGGGCAGAGTCTTCCCCATAGGGTGCACAGCCCTGCTAAATTTGGACTTCGAGCCTCCAGAACTGTTCTTGTTGTGTTAAGCTACCCAGTCTGTGGTCATTTGTTACAGCAGCCTAGGAGACCAATACAGTGTGTTGCCCAGAAATGCTGCCCCTGGAGAGGGCAGGACAAAGGCTCCACAGTCCCATCATGTGACTGTGTGGCCAAGGAGAAGCACTCTCTTTCTCTAATGTGGGTGTGATGAAACCTTTCTCACAGGTGTGTCGTGGTAAGTACTTGCACACAGTAATGGCCACTCGTATTGCTTGGTTTTTGTAAAGCAGAGATTTTCAAAAATGTGGTCCCCAGACCAGCAGCCTGAGCATCACCTGGTTCTCAAGTCCCACCCACTTCCTGTATCAGAAATCAGAGCCACTGTGCAAACTTTAGTGTGTATCAGAGTCACCTGAGGGGTTATTTTAAACTGCTGAACCCTATCCCCTGACCTGAATCAGCAGGCCTAGCTAGCTAGGGTGCGGCAGGAGAATTCACATTTCTAACAAGTTTCCAGGTGATTCTGATGCTGCTGGTCCAGGGCCACACTTTGACAACCACTGGTGTAAGGTTTGGTGGTGAGTAGAAAGATTTTTGTTGGTTTGTTTCATTTTGTTTTAAAATAAGTTTTTGACTTTAGGACAGTTTCGGATTTACAGGAAAATTACAAAGAAAATGCCATACTTTATTCAGGTGTCCTAGTTTTTTACTTATTGTCTTTTTTCTATCGTCATCTCTCCTTATGCTCCTCTGCTCTGTGGCAGTTTCTCAAGCCTTCCTTTTTGATCTTGACAGTTTTGAGTCAGGTATTTTGAAAATGCCCCTCTATTAGAATATATCTGATGTTTTTCTCATGATTAGCCTGAAGTTAGAGTTTTACTTTTTTGGTCTTATTTTTAAATTAATTTATTTTATATTTTATTTTTTGGCTGCATTGGGTCTTCGTTGCTGTGTGCGGGGTTTCTCTAGTTGTGGCGAGCAGGGGCTACTCTTTGTTGTGTTGTGCGGACTTCTCATTGCAGTGGCTTCTCTTGTTGCGGAGCACGGGCTCTAGGCACGCGGACTTCAGTAGTTGTGGCACATGGGCTCAGTAGTTGTGGTTTGTGGGCTCTAGAGTGGAGGCTCAGTAGTTGTCGCACACGGGCTTAGTTGTTTTGCGGCATGTGGGATCTTCAAAGACCAGGGCTCGAACATGTATCCCCTGCATTGGCAGTCGGATTCTTAACCACTGAGTCACCAGGGAAGTCCTGGAGTTAAGAGTTTTTTAAAAGAAGACCATGGAGGTAAAGTGCCATTCTCATCACATATCATCACATGATTTATCACGGTTAATGTTGACCTTGATCACCTGGCTGACAAGAGTGTTAAGTTTTTCCACTGTAAAAGTTCTTTTCTCCCATTTCCACACTGTGCTCTTTGGAAGGAAGTCAGTAAGCACAGCCCCATTCTGAAGGAGTGAGGGGTTATGCTCCCCCCGCCTTGAGCTTGGAGTATCTACATATATTATTTAGAATTCTGCACAGATTTGTCTCT
Organism: Phocoena sinus; assembly: GCF_008692025.1. Classification (NCBI taxonomy): domain Eukaryota; kingdom Metazoa; phylum Chordata; class Mammalia; order Artiodactyla; family Phocoenidae; genus Phocoena; species Phocoena sinus. Next base: position 52,340,855 of record NC_045764.1, on the reverse strand, counting down.
TCTCTCCCATTTATTTATTCAATTATTTTTTTTATCCCCTAAGGACTCATGGATATTTATATTTTGGGTTATATACTACTTGATTTGGTTGCTAAAATTGTTTCAGGTTTGGCCATTGGGAGTTCTTTCAGTTGGATTCCCTGCCTATCTCCCAAGTACTTTCTTACTTTCTGGCACTAGAAGATGCTGCAGGCTCGTCTTGTAAATTTTCTGTCCCAGCCTTAGAATCAGCCATTTCTTCAGGGAGCCTAGGCTCCTTCTATTGGGGAATGGTGTTAGAAACCAAGATCTGGATGCTGGGTGTGCTTGTTGCTCTTGGGGTATCATTTGCTCCTAGGCCCTCCCTTCATACTGACAGAGCAAGGACATCTATGTGTATATACTGACCCATAAGTCTATAAATATTTCTGTAAGTAACCACCTGTATTTATATTAAACTAAACATGAGTTGATACTGATGTCTCCAGCTGGAATCAGTACCACATGAATCACTCTAGCCTCCTCCCTCTGCTTAACTGTAACCTTCCCACTACAGCAGTGAAAAACCTGGCTCTCACCATCCACCATCCCTTTGCTTAATTGCTCAGTTCCCTCCCCTGACCTCTTAAATGACTTTAAATGCTGTAAAGTGCCATGGGTTTTGACAGATACGTAGTGTCATGTATCCATCATTACAGTATCATATTATCATATAGAGTAGTTTCTCTGCCCTCAAAAATCCCTGTGCTTCACCTGTCCAATGCTCCTCCCTCCCTCCCTGCACCCTCTAAGCCCTTGGCAACCACTGATCTTTTTACCAACTGTATAGTTTTACTTTTTCCAGAATGTCATGTAATTGGAATCATACACTTTTGTGTAGCTTTTTCACACTGGCTTCTTCACTTAGGAGTATGTATTTAAGGTTCATCCATGTCTTTTTGTGGCTTGATAGCTCATTTCTTTATATTTTTTTATTTTTTCATTTCTTTTTATGGCTGAGTAATATCTCATTGTCTGGATGTACCATAGTTAATCTAGCCATCTATTGAAGGACGTTTTGATTGCTTTTAGTTTGGGCGATTATGAACAAAGTGGCTGTAAAACTTTTGTGTGCATGACTTTGTGTAGACATAAGTTCTTAAATCAGTTGGGTAAATATCTAGAAGTGTGACTGCTGGATTCTATGGTAAGAATATGTTTAGCTTTCTAAGAAACTGCCAAACTGTCTTCCAAAGTGGCTGGCCCATTTTTCATTCTCACCAACAATGAAGGAGAGTTCCTGTTGCTCTCTTCCTCTCCAGCAGTTGGTATTGTCAGTGATTTGGATTTTAGTTGTGTCACAATGTCTCACCGTTGTTTCAGAAGAAATTTTCAGTACCCTATTTATGGATTAGGCCAGGCTGATGTGCTTTTGTTTGGTACTGTATTTCTGTTTCTAATTTGGGCAAGTAGCTCGTTCCATTTTTGTACTTTTATAATATTAAGGTTGGACAGGTTTATGCATGACTATAATGAGGATATGGAAAATTGTTGAATTGATCTCTGAGGTTGGGTTTGATTTCCCCTGCCTTTTTTCACTGTTTATGTGCCTTAGGCATTTAGAATATTAATACAGAGCACTTAACCTTAATGGTAATGGGCAAAAGTTTTTAGAACAAGTCTGAGCAACTTACAGGAGGTAATCACATTCCATGTTTCATACCTGGGTAACTGTTAATAAGGTGAGAGCGATTTTGAAGAGACCTACAGGAGTTGTTCATTATTTGTTCATTCAGCAGTAATCATTAAATGCCAACCAAGAGATAGTGGTGCTGTATGACTGGCAGGGGTTCTGAGGGGAGTAAATATGTACCCATCCTTGTTGTTGTGGAATTTTTCTAATGGTAGAGACAGATGATACATAAACTTCTGTGATTCATTCAATACTCAGCAAAATTGATACTTTAAAATATTTGTGTGTTTGCTATGTTCCTGGCACTCAGTGAGGCACAGTTACCCCTGTGATATCCGGAGGCCCTGTCCTCTGGAGTATGCATCTTTGCGAGGGCACTATTTGATTAACTGCAATGATGGTGTCACTATGCAGACAGTACAGAGAGAGAGCTGTGTGCATGTGGGGCAGGCATACCTGATGGGGCTCTGGGAGAGGTGTCTAAAGGGTGAGTACAAGTTCCCCAGATTTAGGTGGGGAGGGGGTGAGGTGAGCCGTGTAACCAATTGGAAGGTGGCCAGGTTGAGGGTAGTCATGTGATAGAGCCAGGGAATGTACATGAATCAACTCTCTTTTTGATGTTTTCCCTCAACGGAGATGGTTTTTATGCTTCACATCCCATTCCCTTCCCCTCAAAGGCAAATAAAGCACGAGTGATATAACTGAATGCACGTCTTGTAGAGACTGGATTTTTTTAGATGATATTTTTGCTGTCTGATAGAAACAGTACAGACTGATATAAGGATCATCCTTCATTTTAGCTAGGCGGAGGTTTAAAGCTGAGTAAGACAGAACCCTGCTTTCAAGGAGCCTGTGGTCCCACAGGGGAGAGATCATATAATCACACATCTCAGTGGGGAGTGCTGACAGAGCTAGGAATGGGGTGTTCTAGGAAACCAGAGACTGACTGTTCGGGGTGGAGGTGTTGGGTGGCAGGGAGAAGTTCACATGGACAGAACTGTTACCCAGTCACAAGGGTGGGGCACCCTGTCAAAGGGAGCAGTAAGTATGAAGTCACAGGGATATGGGATAGTCTGACCTGCTGTGAAAACTACATGTGGCTTAGTATGATTGGAGTGGTAGGAAATTAGACTGGAAAGATGGATGAGCTAAAGTGGTTAGATTTTATTTTAGGGGATAAGGGTATCCAACATGCAGCCTGTTCTTTGCGGACTGCCTTGATATTTCAACAAAAAAATCTTTTACCTGATTAGCTAACAAGTAAACTAACAGACCTTTGTATGGAAAAGGTGAGCTTTGTGTAACAAATAAAGTAATTACAATGAAGAGATTAAAGATTTCTACAGTTTATTTATTCAAAGGGAGCTGTACATGCCGAGTTTACATTGCCTGATTCATCCAAGGGAACTTGTGCAAATCATATCATCCCACAGTGTGACAGAAGGAAGGACTCCAAATTTTCCTCATGATCCTGACAGTTACAAAACTTTGTGGGTGAAGTCAGTGCAGAATAAAGTGTGTTTTAGTGTAGTTGAAAAGCTATGTTGTCTTATTGAAGATGTTTACTGAGCTGCTTCTGCTCCAAGACAGGAGGACCATAAACTCTACCTCTTAACCTTAACTTCCTGTGGCCAAGTGTGTAAAAAACCTGACCAATTTTAAGGTACTGTCTAATCTCAAACTGTGTAATGAGTAAATTACAATCAAATCTTGTACCAAGGTTAAAAAGAGATCTTTTGAGCTTTATTTTTTTCCTTTCCATGCTTTTTACTTGAAGCATTCGGAAAGTTTTACCAGGGTTAGTGAGTAGGTGGTAAGAGAGATACTGGACTGAAAGTCAAAGACAAGGACTTTGAGAAATTTGATCAGTATTTTAACAGTACTCTGTAGTGATCTTAAAGGGTCTAAATTACAAAGTTGGAGGCAGTTTTTATACTTTCTATATTGAACTTACTATTTAAATTATCTTTAATATAGGTCAATCACATGCCAGTAGACTTGTCTTTAACATACTGTTATAGCCACTCCCTTCCAATAAACTGAAGCATGCCTAAGCGGATACCTCTATGGGAACAGTTTCTGACTTGACTGTGTATCCTATCCTGGAAATTTAACATAGAAAATACAGAAAGATTCATTTTTACTGCCTTTTCTCCTCCTTTGTTGACTTCATGCAAACATACCTCATTATTGCTGCATAGCAACTGACTTTGTGGTTTTTGTTTAGCAGGGTTTTTTTTCCTATGTAACTTTGAATTTGTATAACAGTTTCCACTCTTAAGTATCAGTGATAAAGGTTTTCACTTAACTCTTTTTCCTTAAAACAGAAAAAGTTCATGGCATACAGGTATACATCTCTTTGTCATTTTTCTGTAAATCTGTATAAATTGAAATTTTATTAAAATGGGTAGCATTTTTTTAACATTTTTATTGGAGTGTAATTGCTTTACAATGGTGTGTTAGTGTCTGCTTTATAACAGAGTGATCAGCTATACATATACATATATCCCCATATCACCTCCCCCTTGTGTCTCCCTCCCAGCCTCCCTGTCCCACCCCTCTAGGTGGTCACAAAGCACCTAGCTGATCTCCCTGTGCTATGTGGCTGCTTCCCACCAGCTATCTGTTTTACGTTTAGTAGTGTATACATGTCCATGCCATTCTCTCACTTCGTCCCAGCTTACCCTTCCCCCTCCCTGTGTCCTCAAGTCCTAAAGTGGGTAGCATTTTAAATGCTCTGAGTGTTGTGTCCCTTCAGTCTGAAATAGGTCCTCAGTCTTTCCTTAATTTTTAGACCTTGAGGCTTTTGGAGATTATAGGCTGGTGAAATGTCCATCAGTTTGGACTTGCTAACTGTTTCCTCCTGATTAGATTAAAGTTTTGCATTTGGGGCAGGAATATGACAGAATCCATGCTGTGTTCTTGTATTCTAATAGTGCATGGTTTTGATTTGTTCTGTTATTGGAGGTATTAACATTGATCACTTGATCAAGTTGTTGTTCTCCACTGTAAAGTTACTCTCTTTTTTTAATTAAAAAAATTTTTTTTTATTGAAGCATAGTTGCTTTACAATATTGTGTTAGCTTCAGGTGCATAGCAAAGTGATTCAGTTATATATAGACATTCTTTTTCAGATTCTTTTCCATTATAGGTTATTACAAGATATTGAATATAATTTCCTGTGCTAAACAGTAAATCCTTGTTGTTTATTTTATATATAGTAGTGTGTATCTGTTAATCCCATACTCCTAATTTATCCCCCCACTGACGCCTTTCCCCTTTGGTAACCATAAGTTTGTTTTCTCTGCCTGTAAGTCTGTTTCTGTTTTGTAAATAAGTTCGTTTGTATTATTTTTTAGATTACACATATAAGTGATATCATATATTTGTCTTTCTCTGTCTGACTTCACTCAGTATCATAATCTCTAGGTCTATCCTTGTTGTGGCAGATGGCATTATTTCATTTTTTTATGGCTGAGTAATATTCCATTGTGTTTATATATAAATATTTATATATACACCACATCTTTATCCATTCATCTATCGATGGATACATAGGTTGCATCCATGTCTTGGTTACTGTAAATAGTGCCACTATGAACATTGGGGTGCATGACTCTTTATAATTAATAAGTATCATTGTGGAGAGGTAGTTTCGGGCTCTGTAAATATCCTGTTCCTTATGAAACTCATATCCACTAGTTTTAGCAGCCATCGATGTTTTTTGGCTGAATAAATTATTAGAGATTATTGCCAAATGGTGTTTTTCTAATTCCAATCATTCGTTCTACCTTGATTAGTTAAAAGTAGGGTAAAGCTTGTTTTTCCCATCTATTTATTCATGTATGTGATTGTATGAGGATGGACTCTTCTATTCGTGTTTTATTCAGTGGGTGAGAATCTTTTTTAAATTTAATTCTATTTATTTTTGGCTGCATTGGGTGTTCGTTGCTGCACGTAGACTTTCTCCAGTTGTGGCGAGCGGGGACTGCTCTTCATTGTGGTGTGTGGGCTTCTCATTGTGGTGGCTTCTCTTGTTGCGGAGCACAGGCTCTAGGTGTGCAGGCTTCAGTAGTTGTGGCACGCAGGCTCAGTAGTTGTGGCTTATGGCTCTAGAGCAGAGACTCAGTAGTTGTGGCACACGGGTTTAGTTATTTTGCGGCATGTGGGATCTTCCCGGACCAGGGCTTGAACCTGTGTCGCCTGCATTGGCAGGCAGATTCTTATCCACTGCGCCACCAGGGAAGTCCCTGATCTTTTACTATTATATTTTTCTGTGTTTAAATCATCCCAGATTTGTCCAGTGGCAGCCCTTTCTTGCTGGCTTCTGTGTCTTTTTGACTTGTGTCTGTCATTCTTTGAGTAGTTTCTTGTTTTCTGGCACAAGATGTTCCAGGCTCTTATTTTTTTTCCCTGCTGCAGCTCTGCAATCTGCCATATCTCAAAGAGACACTGGTTTGTTTTAATGAGAAATATTTAGAAGCCAAGATCAAGGCTCTAGATGTGCTCATTGTTATTGGGGTATTGCTACTCTCAGGCCCATTCAGTGAACTGAACCACTGTGTGTGTGTGTGTGTGTGTGTGTGTGTGTGTGTGTATGTGGGTTTGTATCTATGAGTTTACATTGGTACCCAGAATCCCATTTCAACACTAAAGGATTCATTCTCATTTTTTCCCTTTCCATATTTGTATCTCCTTTCTCTGACAGTTGAGGAATCTAGCGCCCATTATCCTCACATACACTTACTTACTGGGTAAATTTCCATTGCATGTAATTAATCTCCTATTGCTGCAACACCATTGTATAGATACCTTTCTTACTCTGTTCAGGCTCTGACACCCCACCCTGGGTGCTGTCTGTCTCCTGTTAGGGACCATACCTTGCTTGACCTCATTGGTGGCTTTACTTCAGGAAAAAGATGTAGTGTGAACAGGAAGCCTAAATCCATCTTGAAATCAGCTTTTGTAATTTTAGTTACTTGATTCTAGGTAATACCTGACCACGTCACATAGCAACATAGCCCTCCTCTTAAGATCCTATTGGTAAATTCAGCAAAACAGTATTTGTTTTGATAGCATGTTCTTTTTTTTTTTTTTTTTTTTTTTTTTTTTTTTTTTTTTTTGATAGCATGTTCTTTTTATCTACTTTCTCAGGGTGTGACTGCATCAAGTTTCTGACTTTGTTTTTTTTCCTGGTAAATTGGGCATTGTCTTAACCATTTATGTATTCCTCTTAGAGGCTAACATATGAGGCACTTTATGTGTTTGATAAATTAGCATATATAGGGAATATGATAAAGGTACCTTGAAATTTAAGAAAAATGGTCTGTTAACATTGAAATAAAATATTATATAAAGTACTACAGTATACAGCTGTTGACAGCCAGCCAGCATCATGAGTTGTACTCTGAAAATTGGAATGAATAATTTTTAAAATACGTTTGTTAGTTGGCAAAGTTGAGAAGCACTTGGTGATACTAATTCTTCCCATTGCTGAAGTTTTATATGGGTGTAACTCTTTCCTCTTAGCCAAAAATTTTTTGTTTCCAAAAATGAGGTATAGAAGAAAAGCCTTTTTATTCCCATTTTAGGTACTGAGTGGTTTCTTTTTCTTTTCTTTCTTTTTTCTTTTTTTGACTGTAAATGCTATGTTAATATAAAAAACATTTGTCATGAGCAGACTATTTCTGACTAAACAAGATATGTTTCAGATATCCCACTAGGATTTTCCCCCTTTAAGTTTTACTTCTTTGCTGTTGGTTTTGTTTTCTTTTGTCTGGTCTTGTTTCTCTTAAATAAAATTTTAGTTTTAGAGCCGGCTTTCTCCAAAAGGGTTTCCAGGTGTGTGCTGATATGTTGGGGGGGTACTGAGTAGCCAGAGGATAACCATGGCTTAAGTTCCCAGAACGTTAATTTTATATCAGGTTTGGGAGAGGGAGAGACATTTTTACCATGATACAAACATGGATATCATAGAGTACAAAGCAAATTTGTGTGAATGTTTAAGATTGAAAGTGAGAAAAGAAATTTAATATTTATTGGAGGACTGCTTTAGGCTATGCCCCCCAAATGCAAGAATACTCATCCATTCTCCTCTGCCATTAAGATACTTCTGTGTGCAAAAAAACAAAAAAAAAACTGTTTTCTCATAGGTTATATAGTCTCTTTACCCCTTTTTTCTTTTCTGTAACCAATTTATTGTTGTCTAACAGAGCTCTCTTTTCTAGCTTCCCCAGTTTACTAACTTTCTATAGATCACCGTATTCTTTCAATGAATAATTTGATGTCTGTTCATTTATTTTCTCAAGTGTTAACTTGTATGAAGTTAGCCCACATAAATGCTTCTGTTCCAAACCACTTTCACAAGAAACAAATCCCGATTGTGACCCGTAGCATAGTGCCATCTTCAGAGCCCCTTGAATTCATAAACCAGCTGATGAGCTGCTTCTCCCTGTCCCCAACCCTGTCTCAGAGGCTTAGTTGCTTTCTTTAATGGATCATATATGACTCTTTAAAAACAAACACTTGGGAATTGGTTCTCCTGCTGCTTTGTGTAACCTCACACTTAGCTTGAGAGCCTGATTGTGCCCATGTGGCCTCAGTCAGTTTCCTAGATCCTGTCTCTTTGCTCAGACTGCTCTGGCAGGAAGAGAAAGGAGTGCAGGCTTGGGTTTGGGTGTGAAATTAAACTTCTCATTTAGTCATACAAACACTATGTAACATTCATCAAAACTCAAATCCCCTTAAATCCTATTATTTTAAGGATGGAATGTTTCACTAACTATAGACACTTGAAATAGAAAACCATACCATACCAGGAGCATGGGAAGTAGAGCAAATTATTAAACCATTTTCAAAATTAATGTTTTCCACTTTGAGCAGTATAAGTGTGTGTGGGTTTGTGTGTCTAAACGTCAGAATGGCTAGTACTAATAGTCATCAGTTGAAATGTTGGATTCATAATAGTTTTGTTATAATACCATTTCAGTTTGAGTATGTATCTTTCAGCAAGTCGCTGTAAAAATCTGGTAGAGCTGCATATCTTCTCTAGTTATCAGCAAGTTCTATAGAATCTATACAGATTGATGGCTACTTTGTTTATGTTAAGGGAATATAAAGACGAAGCTTTTTCTTAACTGATGAGTATGCTGGTTCTCTGACTCATCAGTGTGTATGGTGGTAATTTAGTGACTAGGAGGCACTGTAAATTATTGGTTATAATAAATTGATGTCATGCCCACAGCACAGCAGGCAAAAAGGATGAATTAGAGACAGAAATAGTAACAGGTTTTTGTCCAGGAAACCACAAAGAATATAAGGAGGTATTGCGATGTTGATTATTTAAAAAAAAAAAGAAAAAAGAAAAGAAAAAGGGAAAAAAAGATCCAAAAGATAAAATATTGAAACCTTAGGTTTAATAAAACCATTTACAGATCAAAAGCGTCTTGCTTTATACTTCTGAAAAGCTCTTTGAACAGCTGAAGAACCTTTTAGAAAGGTATTACCTATCATTTATTATTTCTTTGTTGGTGAATGGAGTATTACAAAAAAAAATCACTGTCGTTTTTAACCTTTCTGTTTGGTAAATTTTTAAATTTTTGAAGTAATTTTAGACTTAGAACAATTTCAAGAATAGTGCAAAGGAACTCCCATATCGCCTTCATCCAGATTCCCTGGTGGTTAATGTTTACCACATCACCTTTATCATTCTCTATATGTATATATTTTTTCCTGAACCATTTGAGAGTAAGTTGCAGATGTAATATTCTTTTTCGCCCCTAAATGTATTTTCTAAGAACAAGGACATAACGGGGGCACATGATGTCGGTGTGACCCCCAACGGGCAGGATTAATTCTGATTGGTTGCCAAGTCTCCACTGTAAAATTACTGTTTTTCCCTTTGTAATACAAACTTATTTTATACAGAGATGTTTTGAGACCATGAGCTATCCTGTTCCTCCTCTACTGTCATTTACTAATTTTAGCATCCGTTCATGATTCTTATCTGAATTAATTAATTACTCTGATGTTTGTCAAATGATGATATTCTTAACTCTACCAGATGCTGATTTTTATGCCTGGCAACTTTATAACAGGGCTTTTTGGTAGTTGTTTACTTTCTTAGAAGTAGTTTGAGTGACTAAATATGTGAAGTCTTTGTGTTGAAGTTAAATAGTGTCCTCTGTCATCTTGTACTCTTGGATGTTAGCCTTGACTTGTGCAGTGGGTGGCCCAAAGGGAGAAAGTGTGTGGCCTGTGAGGATTGTGGACAGGACCTACTGAGTGCTTCCTGGGGGCCTGCTCTGTCTTATGTATTCTACATCTCCTCACTTCACCTTTCAGAGGATTGTGGCTTCTGGAACCCAGCATATTCCACTTTAAAGCTTGGTTTTAGGTGTAAACAATTCTTAATAAAAATGATCTGTGGTGGTCTTGTTTCATTTAATTGGAGATAGCTGTTACTGAATCCTGTTATTGCATTTAAAAAAATTATATGTTAACTGATGCTATTAATGTTTTCTTCTAGAAACAAGTGACCTTTCTATAGCAGGGCAAAATCGATTTGGAAAAAAAAAAAAAGGAATCTGGGTCTACATACGATATAAGCCCAAAGATCATGGCATTTCCTTCCAGATTATAGCTGGTTCAGGCTGGTAGGGAAAAAGCCATGTAAAACACAAAAACAATTTATCTCACCAATATTTGGGGCTTTTTTTCCTTGTGTATTTTCCATTAAATAGATCTCTTTTAATTATTGGTTCTCATTTTATGATCTTTATCCTTCAGTCTTAACCACCTTTCCAAAATTTCTAAACATGCAAACTACTATTTATAAGTCAGCCTTTTTAAAGTGAAGAAAAAGATAAAAACCAACACCCTAAATTGGGGTCACCTTGTCCTACCAGTGAGTGCTGCCAGCTGTCACAAATGCCCTGGTCCTCCACTGTACTTTGTTCCTAAGCCCCAGATCCCCTTCCAGGCCTGCCCCCATCTCCCTCCCTGGCAGTCTGGGTAGGATGAGAGCTTGTCACAGCAGCCTCTGAAGTTGCTAAAGCTCATGGAATGCAGTGACCCATCACATTAGCTCAGATTGAAAGCTATGGTGCAGAGTGCTGAGGGTTGTCTCCAGCTATGGTGATGCCCCTGGTTCATGTGCTGCTGACTGGAGATCACTTCTAACCCATCCTGTCACTGCTGGGAGGGCATGAAGGCAGCCTCCAGTGCTCTCTTGGGCTTAATTCAGGAAAGGTGGAAGGTGACAATCTTTCCTTCCTTCTGGTTAGCCTGGTCTCCCTGAGAACACATCCCTGGAATAAAAATAGGAGGGCAGCCCCTACCAGCCCAGGGCCACCAGAGCTGCCAGGGAACGCCTGTCTGCATTTCTTCCCTGCCACTTCTAACTTCTTGTCACCTCTCCATTCAGTGACTCACAGCTGCAGTCCTCATTTAAGATTTAGCTCCTTTGACTTGGTGCCTTCTGCCTGCCTGCCCAGCATCCTGGAAGAAGAGCCCACAACTTCACCCATTAAGTGCAACAGATTAGCCCCATAAAGGCACAGAGGAGTGCCTAACCAACATCCTACCCGTTTTTTGGCATCTTTCTTATGAAATCTTTTCTAGCTTACTCATTTGTCCCTCAGCTTGTTCCATAGGATTTGAGAGATGATCCTTCCTACCAGAGTGCCTTCATGTTGATATTCATGAAAGGAGCACATGTGGGGTAATAGCCAACCCTTTCTGGGGTTCCTTTCTCTGAACACCAGCCTCGTTATATTCTTTACAGAGTGAGTTTTGCCAAAGACATGTATCAGAATCTCAGATGATTCTGCCATGTGCTTCTTATGGAGAATCACTGCTCTGTAAGAAGAATTAAAGGAGATTTACCTTCTGTCTCTCCTCAAACCACCCCTCCGACCCCACATACACACACTCACACACCTGTGGGCACACCCTGGGAGATCCTGTAAGGGAGAGCTGAGAAACAGGCAGTGAGATGTCCTGTGACAGAAAGTGCTCAGGTCCACTGTACCCACAGATTGTGGCTCAGGAAAGGACTGAGTCCCAAGTGGACAGGGTTTACCCAGGAGTCCCACCAAGCCAGGAGATTGGCACATATGGAGAGGTGGAGGCTGCCAGCCCAGCCACAGAGCTGCCTCAGAATTGGGCTTGGTGGAGGTGGCTGGAATGTGAGGGGACCTCGGGATTATGTGGAGTAGTTCTTTTGGGCAGATTTGAGTATTCCCAGCAAGCCAGCAGCATGACCAGTTACATATTTGAAAGATCACCCTGACAGGTTTAGAGGAAGGTAAGGCTGAGGGCAGGGAAGACAGAAGAGGTTTCTGCTGCAGCCAGCTGAGAAATGCCGAGGGTCAGAGCTAACTGGGACCCTTGCTGGTGGGCTGCATGCAGAAGAGGGGACATATTGGAAAGACTTGGACTGTATTGCCCAGTTTGGTGACTGACCAATTTAGGGGGTGCATGTGGGAGGCAGGGGGCAGCCAGGCATCCTTGTCAGTGCCTGTTTTTATTGTCCTGGAGAGCAGTCTTCGAATGATCCCCCTAATCTTGTTCATACTATATTAATTTGCCCTGAATTGTAACCCTGGAAGGGACTTTCATGTTTAGCCCCCTTATTTCACAATTAAACTGAGACTTGTTTGAGGACACATAGCCTATGAGAAGCAAAACAGGCTCTGGCATCTCAGCCTCCTCTGCAGCATATGCACCAGTCATATTAGATGTTACAGCCCAGCAAACCCTAATAATTTTGTTCATAGCTGGTAATTTGGGGTGGGGTAGGGGGGTAAAAACTCTTATTTTTTACCTTGAAACTCATAAAAATGAAAATAAAATTTTAAAAGTAAACTGGCTCATGAAATGACTACAGATCGTGATTGGATGTTGTCTTATTCAATCTAGATTGTCACCTAGATGATGAGTACTTGGAATTAAAAAATATTTACTTCATGCTGTAGAGTATTGGGTGCCTGTACAGCTGTGCCTGGCATATATTGGGTATTCAGAAAATATTTGTTGTGGAAAACAAATATTTTCATTTGTTGTGAAATGAATTCTGTAAGGGAAGGCCTTTTTTCTTGTACCTTGTTCAGAATGATTCTTCTGAGAGCTTTTGTGACTCATTCATATCCAGTTGCTCATGCAGCTCTAATGCTGGTTAGAAACAGGGATAAAATGAACATAACTCGGCTGTTCGTGGTCTTTGAGGGTTCTATTTCGGGGAGTGTTATGTTAGTTTTTTGTGTCTTGAAACTGCCTTTTATGCACAAAACCAAAGTAGAATAAATGTATACCACAAAGTATAAGTTATGCAGAATTTGATGCATTGTGTTTTCTGCTTCTGGTGTTATTGCTTTCAGGTTTTTAATTTAGCCTGAATCCTTTTTGAAGGAGCTATGTAGCATTGAGAAGGTAGGAAGCCAGAGGTGTGACTTCCGTGGATGTAACAGGGTGTCTTGTGCGAGGGAGATGCAACTTGGCACTGGTCAATAGAGGTGGGTTCAGGGCCAGGAACAGAGAGCAAGAAGACGTGGGCTGTAGATGGGAAGGTGAGCCATGTGGGGAGAACACCACATTGGGCACAGTCTGTACGTGCCTCACTTGCGTCCGGTGAACAGAGGCACTGTGATGGTGTGTGGCTCTAGATGAGGGGTCAGTGGGCTTTTTCTGTCAAGGGCCAGACAGTAAATATTTTAGGCTTTGTGAGCCATAACGTCTGTGTCCCAACAAAAGCAGCCATAGACAACAGCTAAACAAACGAGCATGGCTGTGTTCCAGCAGAACTTTTCACAGACAGCAGGCCGATTTCGGATTTCAGCCCATGGGCCACAGTTTGCTGGCGTCTGCTCTAGTTAAAGACATAAGTGGTTTAGATCTTGACTCTGCCATTACTCACTGTTTCCTTGTCAACTTAGCCAGTTTCTCGAAGCTCTTTTTGTCCTCTTCTATTAAATAGGAATAGTCCCTAGGGCTGTTATGAGATTATATGAAATATGTAAAATGCTGCTCAGAAAATAGTTGCTACTGTAATTTTTGTGAGGTGTCATCTTCAAAGTTGCATTTAAATTGTAATTTATTCATTGCCTCACATGTTTAGTATAGTAGGCAAATATATAACATATGTGACTTAGAAGAGGGCTAAACGCCATACCAGCCACCTGAGGAATGCAGTGGAGATGGATGTTAATTTCTAAATGTAGTTAGACTAAATGTAGTTTTGTTTCTCTGCATTGCCTATGGCCTCGTCCTCAGCCACGTGGTTATGGTGCTCTGGCTACAGCCATAGGAGGTGATCAGAGCCTGGGGAGACAGAGCCAGGCCTTGAGGAGACACCGGCTGGCAGGGGAGCAATCACTTCCACTCCCAGCTCACTGGGGAGAACTTGGCGTGTGTGGTCACAGCTAACTGAATGGGGGGCAGGCAGCCAGAGCCAGGCCCAGTCTCACCACGGAGGAAGGGAGGACAGATTCTTGGACCTCAGGTCTGTGTCACATGACCCAAAGAAATCGTTACATCCTGTAGTGAATCTAGAGCAGCATTTCCTCTCCTTGGGGGATTGGATTTTTGTTTCTCAGTTTCAAGTGTAAGGCATCTGGGTATCACTTTTTGAAATCATGGCAGTGTACCAAGGTCAGATGTTTAAGAAATACAATAGCACAATGCCATTTAATTTACTTTAAAAGATTAAAAAGCTCCTAATATGAAATCCAAATAGGAAGTAGGTTTCTATTAAGCATTTCCCATTGGCAAGAATCATTGCCTGTTAGGAACTCATCATCAGTATATTGTAGTTCTGTTACTGAACCAAACTTGGGTCCATGAGTGGCAAACCCAATCTACTGACACCAGGTTGTGATGAAGAAAAGTGCAGCATTTATTTGCAGGGTGCCAAGCAAGGAGAACAGGCAGCTCATACTCAAAAGACCTGAACTCCCCGATGGCTTTCAGGGAAGGGCTTTTTTCCTTTTTTTTTGCGGTACGCAGGCCTCTCATTGTTGTGGCTTCTCCTGTTGCGGAGCACAGGCTCCAGACGCGCAGGCTCAGCGGCCATGGCTCACGGGCCCAGCTGCTCCATGGCATGTGGGATCTTCCCGGACCGGGGCACGAACCCGTGTCCCCTACATCAGCAGGTGGACTCTCAACCACTGCGCCACCAGGGAAGCCCAGGGAAGGGCTTTTAAAGGCAGCATTTGGAGTGGGAGGTGCAGGGGACATGAATTTCTTCTGATGGGTTGGTGGTGAGGTAACAGGGTGGTGTTTCGGGAATCTTAATCATGAAGCTTCTGGTTCCAACCAGTCTGGGGTCTATGTGCTTTTGTGGTAAGGTGTAGTCACCATCGTCCACCTGGGTGGGTGGGGGGTCTTAGTTTCTGCAGAACAACTCAAAGATTTGCATCATATTGTTCTGTATATCCCTTGAGGACTCTGTGTTATCACTAACTATTGTTTAAGCTATCATTACTTTTCTTGCTTGACTGCTTTTCCTTTGTTTTCTGCAGTCTCTCACTTTCCTAAGTAGTTACTGTTGAGTCTGCTCTCTGTAACTCAGGGAAGGCCTTAGGAGACTAAAGACTTTTTTCTACAAACAAGAAACAGGGGACATGGAGGGGCTTTTGTACCAGGGAGGGCTTGGCAGGGTCCTGCTTGGTTTCAGTACTCCCTTTTCTTTGATACTCCTCAGTCCTGAGGGGAACAGGTGAGGGACAGGAAAGGGAATACAGTTTCGGATAGAAACGTTAATCATAAACTTGGTAGGGGAACTAGGTTCTAGGGGGACTCGGTTTCATTTGTAGTTTTGGTTTTATGTTTGCTGTATTGTATGATCTACTTAAAATTTAACTTTATATAAATGCCATAATTTAGGGTGTCCTTAGATACTTCACCCAAAGTTTTCTGTCATGGAAAAACATTCTGGCTGTAATAGTAGGGTATAATATAAAGACTTAGGAATATTCTCAAAACATAGTATGAAACTAGCAAATCAGTTCAGATGAGAAAGTTTCCCTTAGGGTGTCTCCTTTTAAATTTATATTATGTGGCTTTTAACTTTACCCCTACCATAGCAGTGAGACTGGGAATGAATGCATTTGTGATTAAACTTGCATTTGGGGAGCATGGAAATGCTTTATTATTATTATCAAAGCTTAATCTGATGTTTAAAGAAAATATAATTAATGGGCTTGCAGTCAAATTTATCAATAATTTGAGGGAAAATAAATTGAATTAACACCACCTTTGGGGAGAAATAAAGCAAAGTCTGTGATTCTTAAGTATTTGCGTAGATATATTGTACTTGTGAGTAAGGTAAAATAAAGACTAAAGTAATTAAAACTAAATATGCATTGCTCCTTTGTATTCTAGGAATATGCCTGTAGTTCATTGTGAATTGCTACGCTCACATACACTCAGTGTAACATTTTAGCACTTTACACTAATGCATTTGAAAAGAAACCAGGGTATTCACATTTAAATTATGGCTTTTACTGCTGACATTGGCTAATTGTTCTATAGTTTACAGTCATAGTCATGGATCTCAGCATGTAATTCTACTTGGTAACATTTTGGTATTGTGGCTTTTCTCAGTTATTTTGATATTAGTTGGACTGTAAGATAGTAACATTGGTTATTGCTGGGTAGTAAGAATAGAGCTCATGTTTCTTTTTACTTCTCTGAGTTTTCTTGGTTTCTCCCTGGAAACATGGGTTTTGTATAATAAACTCTCCTCTCTCCTTTTTTTTCTTTTTTTTGCAATGACACAGTACCATCTGACACTTGGACTTAACATCAGAATGGGACTCAAGAAAATGCCTGGCCAAGAGACTAGGAAAGAGGTTTTCATTTCTTCTAGTAAAACTCATATTTATGAGTTTTATGGGTATTACATTGTTTAATTAGAGTATGCTTATTTTACATATACATCTACCTTGTATATTTATATATAATTTGTGTTGACTAACTTGGGTCAAGATAATATGTAACTTGAATTTGATTCTAAATCTATATGAAATTCTCTTCTCTTGGTACTCCCCCCTCCCCCCCCCCCGCCCCTGCCTCAAAGTTTTTTTTATGAAAGAAATTTGTACTTCTAGCCTTTGGTTGACATATGACTTATTCCTTTACTTTTAGCCTTTAAGCTTTCTCACTTCTATGAAATTTTTGCTCTTCTTGTAGCTTATAATTTTAGTATCTCTTTCTTTAGTTAAAGTCCTGGTAGCTTGATTTTATTTAGCAGTCAGTGTTGTTAACTATTTCAGGAAAATAAGATGGTCAAAAGTAGAATTTTTACACAGGTATGGTGTACTTATATACGCACTGTATAGTTTACCAAGTATAATTTGGTTTCGTTACTGAAGCCGAATTCGGCCTCTGTACCTGACACTAAATTAAATCTCGGAGACAGAGTTTTGGGTGAAGTAGGAAAGAATAGCTCTATTGCTTTGCCAGGCAAAGGGGGCCATAGCAGGCTTATTTATGCCCTCAAAACTGTGTGTCTCCCCGCCTCCCACCCCCACCTTGGAGGGGGTAGTGAGTTTTATAGTAATGGTTCAAAGAGGGCGTGATCAGTTCAGGGACATTCTTCTGATTGGCTGGTGGTGAGGTAAGTGGGAGTCAGCATCATCGACCTTCTGATTCCCACCGTCTGAGGTCTGCATGCTTGTGGCAGCATACCATGGTTAACTGTTAACTTCTCCCATCTGGTGGGGGTTTCAGTATCTGCAGAACAGCTCAAAGATATTGTTGTGTGTATCCCTTGATGGGGAACCAGGACCTTGCCCCAAGGTTGCACTATTGCTTTTCTTGACTGTTTCTCACTTGTCTTACATCCCCTCCCTTCCCTAATTAACAACTGCTTGAATCTGCCTGTTGGAACTCAGGGCAGGTCACGGAGGCTCGGAGGCTGAGTGAAGCCTGTTTCCTGTAATTAAAGAAATGGGGGACACAGAAAGGCTTTGGTGCCCAGGAGCTCCCGCTGCTCGGTATCATTACCTTATACGTGAATAAAGATATTCATATGTGTGTATTAGAACGAATATATTTCAAATGTCAGTGGAGTAGGATAAGTGGTTTTCTGTATTTTGTAATGGATGTATATTACTTTATAATAATTAAAAAAGTTTTAGAAATAGTCAGTAATCATAAGTGAGTTAAGTATTTCTACAAGATGGCATTTTAAGAATCACCTGACTTACAGTGCAGGTTTTTGAAATGCTGGTTAAGACTACACTTCAGGGCTTCCCTGGTGGCGCAGTGGTTGAGAGTCTGCCTGCCGATGCGGGGGACACGGGTTCGTGCCCCGGTCTGGGAGGATCCCACATGCCGCGGAGCGGCTGGGACCGTGAGCCATGGCCGCTGGGCCTGCGCGTCCGGAGCCTGTCCTCCGCAACGGGAGGGGCCACAGCAGTGAGAGGCCCGCGTAACGCATAAAAAAAAAAAAAAAAAAAAAGACTACACTTCATTCATGAAATCCCCCTTTATTTCATTGTAGTCAGTCTTTAATAAGACACACATTGTGGGATCTGTTCAAAACTTTGGGCAAAGAAGTAGATGATGTATTTTTTTGGCCTCTTTTCAGAAGTATACTCTTAAATTGAATTTTGACCTTTTAAAGACCCCAGTGGTTATCCTCCCAGCCCTCGCTTCATGGCTCTCACTGTCTCCCCTTTCCCTCAACCAAACACATGCACACATGCTGTCGGAGGTTGTGATGTAATTTAGAAATAGAGGCAAGATTAGAAAGTGGGGTGTGCAGGGACTTGGAGACCATGTATGTGCAGTGGTTCTATTGTAGGAGCAGAAAGTTCTGGGTGTGATTAAATACTACTGCATTTGGTGTTTAGAAGCAGTTCTCCCATTCTTTTTCTAGTGCTTGATTATTAGTTGTATTTAAAGGTGCAGAATATTAATTAGGAAACAGGGACATGAGGGCAAAATTGATGGCTAGAGAGTTGCATTGGCTGCAGAATTCAGAGGAAAATTAATGTAGAAGTTATCATTTAAAATACAGTCATTAAAACATATCATTTTGAAATACTTTAAAGTGTTACCTAGCCTGCTTAACTGTTTCTCAGCTGAAGTCCCCATGTAAAATGTGTTGGTGCGTGAACAGGCTAAGAAGCAGGAGGGTAGGCCCTTTTATATAGTGGAGATAATTTTACCAGGAATGAACTTTTTCATTCTGTTTCCTTTCAGTTTAGAGTACTCGAGGCCCATGTGTAAATAAATGTTAGTGATAAAATAGAAGTTACCCATTCTTATTTTTAGGATCAGTTTTCTTTTCACATTTCTAATTTAAAGATTACTTAACTACTATTGCTAGTAATGGCTTTCTGCCGAAGACTCAGTCACTCCATCCAGAGGGCACTGAGGGAAAGTTGCTCAATACTTTTGAGGCACTTCTACTTTAAGACAACTGGGCTGGCCCTTGGATCCCACTTGGTTCTGGTGTTGGGCCAGGGCTGGCGGTTGTGGCTGCCTGTAAGCAATTGTGAGGAAGAAAGAAGTGGGTGGAGAGGGAGGTGTGAGGATCTGTGCTGGGTGCAAGTGGCACTGTCCCTAGAGTGGCCCTTCCTCTCCCAACACGCCCATCCCATTGTTGAGACTCAGTGCCCCCACCTGCTCACCAGTGAGAATGATCCCACTGTGCTCCCGATCGCCGAGAGGGTGATGGTTCCGATTCCCGCAGTGTGGGAGATTGGTGCTGGCCCCACATCTTCTTCCTCGGTGCCAGGAATGTTTGTGTTGTGCACACATTAAAAAGGGGCTTCTCCACTTCTTACGCTGTGTCTGACCAAAATTTGGTCCCACGGTTTATACATATATACACTTATTCAGAAAGTTTGAGGAAGTCATTTCCAGTTTTTAAACCCTTCATATTGATTATGCTGTTAAAATTCTCTCTCTCCCTACACAGAAACACACACACACACACTCCATTATCTAACCCCAGCTCATCATTGGCCCCACTGCACACGTGAACGAGCCTCGCCATGAGCTGGCCTGGAGGGACTGTAGTAGGACGTGTGGGCTGGAAGGAGGATGGCCGCTTTGGCGATGGTGCTCAGGGGGCCCAGCCTCAGGCCTGCTCCTGGCACAGAGTAGGTGAGCGGATTCGTAGAAGAGATGACAGACAGTTCTTGGGAGTATAGCATCTTCTCTAGTCTGACCTGTGGTGCCCTCTGGAGCACTTCCCTCCCCAATTGCTTCTGTCAGGTCTTGGCTCAGATTTCCCCCTTCCCTTCCTGAGTCTGCAAAGCTCCCCTCTCTCCGGTCTCCCTGCTTTCTGTTTCTCTGTCTCCTGTTTCACCTGGTCTTTGTAAACTGCCTGTCCTGACCCTGGAGGGTGAGCTCCCTGAGAGTAGGGGCCGCCCCGCCCTGGGAGCCCGCGGCAGCTGCTGATCGCCAGCTCCAGCCCCTGGTGTGTGAGATGTGCAGAGCAGCAGGACCTGTCATAGCCTTCCATGAGTGAGCCCATGCTGAGTGCTTCGCAGAGCCTCCCAGAGATGCCGCTTATTAATGCTTACCTTCTATTACGGACTGCGGGTAAATAAGCCTTTGTTATAAAGTCCAGTGTCTCTGAAGAACTTTTCAAAGGAAAAGCCCTGTGTTCTCACATGTAACTAAGAGAGGGTTCTGTTGGATGGTTGTATGAGGGAGGTAGGTTGTTCTGGAAGTGTAGGATGATGCTGGGGTTTTTTTTGTTGTTTTTTAAAAATTTATTTCAGGGCTTCCCTGGTGGCGCAGTGGTTGAGCGTCCGCCTGCCGATGCGGGGGACGCGGGTTCGTGCCCCGGTTCGGGAGGATCCCACGTGCCGCGGAGCGGCTGGGCCCGTGGGCCATGGCCGCTGAGCCTGCGCGTCCGGAGCCTGTGCTCCGCAACGGGAGAGGCCACAGCAGTGAGAGGCCTGCGTACCGCAAAAAAAAAAAAAAAAATTTATTTCATTGAAGTATAGTTGATTTACAATGTTGTGTTAGTTTTTGGTGTACAGCAAAGAGATTCAGTTATTTATATATGTGTATATATATTCTTTCTCATCTTAATTTTCCATTATAGGTTATTACAAGATATTAAATGTAGTTTCCTGCGCTTACACAGCAGGTCCTTGTTGTTTATTTTATATATAATAGTTTGTATCTGTTAATCCCAAACTCCTAATTTATCCATCCCCCGCCACCACTTTCCCCTTCGGTAACCATAAGTTTGTTTTCTGTCTGTGAGTCTGTTTCTGTTTTGTAAATAAGTTCATTTGTATCATATTTTAGATTGCACATATAAGTGATATTATATGATATTTGTCTTTCTTGGACTTCACTTAGTATGATAATCTCTAGGTCCATCCATGTTGCTCCAGATGGCATTATTTTATTCTTTTTGGTGGCTGAGTAATACCCCACTGTGTGTGTGTGTGTGTGTGTGTGTGTGTGTGTGTGTGTATACACACACACCACATCTTTATCTGCTCCTCTGTTGATGGACATTTAGGTTGCTTCCATGTCCTGGCTATTGTAAATAGTGCTGCTGTGAACATTAGGGTGCATGTATCTTTTCAAATTAGAGTATTCCCCAGATATATGCTCAGGAGTGGGATTGCTGGGTCATATGGTAACTCTATTTTTAGTTTTTTAAGGAACCTCCATACTATTCTACATAGTGGCTGCACCATTTTACATTCCCACCAACAGTGTAGGAGGATTCCCTTTTCTGCGCACCCTCTCCAGCATTTATCTGACTGGTGTGAGGTGATACCTCATTGTAGTTTTGATTTGCATTTCTCTGATAATTAGGGACATTGAGCAGATTATGCTCTGCTTAGTGCACTGAAACTCTCAGTTATTAGCATTTTATCCTTTGGGTAAATGTTTCTTAAGGGAATCTGTTATGTGCCACGCTCAGCGACATGCTGGGGCACAGAAATAACAGGTGAGGCCTGCCTTCAAGGGACTTCAGTGGAACAAATAGGGATAGTTAGTGTAATTTGTGAGAATTCTAACTGATCCTCTTTTAAGGATGCTTTTCAGTTCCTCTGGCATTTTGCTAATGACACAGATTATCCATATTTTAAAAGTCCTGTCCTCTCAGCTCTTGTTGCCATATCTGTTGGGAGTTGGGGAGGGAATGGAGGTCAACAGGGTGCCAGTGTCTTGCCTTTGACTGGGGTCTGCCTGCCTTCCACAGGCTGTATGGGGTCTGTGGGGGGAGGGGAGGCAGGCAGGTGTGGTTTTCTTTTCTAAGAGTTAGCCCCTCTGTTGAAGAGCCTGGTCCTGCTCTTTCCTTGTTATGCTTAAATATTGTCTGGAGCCACTTATTGTTCAGTGATCAATCTTTCTGTCCTCATTTGTAAAATGGGAGAAATAATCCTGTTCATTTATTCATCAAGTATTGATTGGGCAATGACTTATGAATAAAAATAGGTTTTTCCCTCAAGGGATTGTGCGTTGTGAAGAATGTGTGCGTTTGTGGAGAGAGTCAGAGGGAGAAAAGCTTGGCTTCTCACTCAAAAAATAGTTCTTCTGTAAAGTCTTTTTAGTTTAAATTACTGTCTTCAAGAACAAAAGATTGTACTCAGTGTGTATAGTTAATCACTTGCATTTTATTTTCACCTACCTCTTTCCACAAAGGATCTGAAGTTTAGAGTATTTTATATATTTATCTAAAGGTTTTGTTTTGCCTAGAGCAGTGAATGGATGGATGAATGAAGGAAAGAATGAAAGACTTGATTATAAATAACAAGCCAGAGAAAAAGATTTACTGTTTTCCTAGAATCTAATTAACATAAATATTTCGAGGATTTTTTTCCTAATGGGTGGCCTGTGTGTTTTTTTTTTAATTAATAAACTCTGTTTTTTTGTAGTTTCAGCTTCAGAGCAAAATGTGCAGAGTTCCCATATACCCCAGCCCTCCCCACCCAACCCGCCATACAAAACCACCCCCACTATCAACATCCCTCACAAAGCGGTACATTTATTACAATCTATGAACCTACATTGACACATTGTAATTACCCAAAGTCCATAGTTCACATTAGGGTTCCCTCTTAGGAACATGCCCTGGGTTTTGACAAGTGCGTAATGTCATGTATCTACCATTGTAGTATCATTCAGAGTAGTTTCACTGCCCTAAAATCCTCAGTGCTTCACCTGTTCATCCTTCTCTCCTACCCCTAGCAACCACTGATCTTTTTATTGTCTCCATAGTTTTGCCTTTCCCAGAATGTGATATAGTTGGGATTATATATATAGTATGTAGCTTTTTCAGGTTGGCTTCTTTCACTTAATAATACACATTTAAAGATCCTCCATGTTTTTTCATGGCTTGATAGCTCATTTCTTTTTTTCTCAAAAAATATTTATGTATGTATGGCTGTTTCAGGTCTTAGTGCATCATGAGGGCTTCACTCTAGTTGCAGTGTGCAGGCTCCAGCACATCGGGTCTCTAGTTGTGGCGCACAGGCTCAGTAGTTGTGGCGCATGGGCTTAGTTGCCCTGTGGCATGTGGGATCTTAGTTCCCCCACCAGGGATCAAACCCACGTCCCCTGCATTGGGATGTGGGTTCTTAACCACTGGACCACCAGGGAAGTCCCACTCATTTCTTTTTAGTTGTGAATAATATTCCATTTTCTGGATGTACCACAGTCTATCCATTCACCTACTGATTCCAAGTTTTGGCAATTATGAATAAAACTGTTATAATCATTTATGTGCAGGTTTTTGTGTAGACACAAGTTTTCAGTTCAGTTTGGTAAATACCAAGAAATGCAATTGTTAGATCTTACAGTAAGAATGTATTTAATTTTGTAAGAAATTGCCAGAATGTCTTCCAAAGTGTCTGTACCATTTTGCATTCCTACCAGCAACAAACGAGAATTCCTATTACTCTACATCCTCACCAGTGATTGGTGTTTTCAGTATTTTGTATTTTGGACATTTTAATATGTGAGTAGTGGTATCTCATTGTTTTAATTTGCATTTCTCTAATGTCATATGATGTTGGATGCCTTTTCATGTGCTTATTTGCCACCTGTATTTCTTCTTTGGTGAGGTATATAAGGTCTTTGACCTTTTTTAAATCAGGTTGTTCATTTTCTTATAGTTGAGTTTTAATAGACCTTTATTAAATGTGTCTTTTAGAGATATTTTCTCCCTCTCTGTGGTTTATCTTCTCATTTTCTTGACATTGTCTTTCATAGAGTAGAAGTTTTTAATTTTAATGTAGTTCAGCTTACCAGTTATCTCTTTCATGGATTGTGCCTTTGGTGTTATACCGAAAAAGATGTCTCCATACCCAAGGTCATCTGGGTTTTCTCTTATTATTTTCCAGAAGTTTTATAGTTTTGTATTTTACATTTAGGTCTGTGATCTACTTGGAGTTAATTTTTATGAAGAGTTTAAAGTCTGTGTCCAGGTTGATATTTTTTTTTTGCATGTGGATGTCTAGCTGTTCCAGGACCGTTTTGTGAAAAGACTTACGTTTGCTCCATTGTATTGCCTTTTTGGTCCTTTGTTGGTTGCCTGTGTTTTGAAAATGTTTATTTGTATCACTTCTCTAGAAATTTGACACTGTGGGATTTAAAGCTTTAATAGCCTTTCTCTCTCCCACAGAAACACTCCATTTCCTTCTCATTCTTCTCTCCAGAAAAGTTTTCTTATGATCTTTTGTGAAAGAAAACTTCAAGAACTCAAAGCTTTGTGTGATTGTTGTGTAGTGAGAATCCCTTCTCAGATTTACACAGGTTGCCTTAACCCCACAGAGTTCATTAAGCCTGAACATCCCAAACCCGCTGTTTATCCCCCAGCCCCACTGTAGATTCCTCAGCGCTGTGTACCTGGCTGAAATACTGACTTTAATGTGTGAAACAAAGCTGTGATACACACCACTGGGTTCTAAAGTGGTAGCTGTGCTTTATGAGACTTGAGTGCAGGGTAGTTGAGCTGTGCTCTTCTCCCCACCCCCAGTTTGCTTGCTGCCTTCTCCTGGTGGCCTTGTCTTGTGACAGCAACTCCCGTCACTGATTAGGCTTTCATCATTTAAAGGCTGCTTGAATCTTTAGGGGGGTTTCGGGAAGATATTACTTGATAAATATGGTAAGTTAAAATGATACAAAATGTCTTTAGATAGAGTGAGATTCCATAACAAATCAGGAAGAGATTTTTTAAAAATCCTAGAAGGAAATGAACTTGTAGGCCATATTTGACCCACAGACTTATTTTGTGTTTCTCTCTCTGTCTTTTTCTAGTTTAAACTGGTTGCTGACTTTTTTTTCTTTTTAATATACTGCAGGTTCTTATTAGTCATCAGTTTTATACAGATCATTGTATACATGTCAATCCCAATAGCCCAATTCAGCACACCACCATCCCCACCCCACCGCGGCTTTCCCCCCTTGGTGTCCATACGTTTGTTCTCTACATCTGTGTCTCAGCTTCTGCCCTGCTGTACCATTTTTCTAGGTTCCACATACATGCGTTAATATACGATATTTGTTTTACTCTTTCTGACTTACTTCACTCTGTATGACAGTCTCTAGATCCATCCGCGTCTCAACAAATGACTCAATTTCGTTCCTTTTTATGGCTGAGTAATATTCCATTGTATATATGTACCACAACTTCTTTATCCATTTGTCTGTCGATGGGCATTTAGGTTACTTCCATGACCTGGCTATTGTAAATAGTGCTGCAATGAACATTAGGGTGCATGTGTCTTTTTGAATTATGGTGTTCTCTGGGTATATGCCCAGTAGTGGGATTGCTGGATCATATGGTAATTCTATTTTTAGTTTTTTAAGGAACCTCCATACTGTTCTCCATAGTGGCTGTATCAATTTACATTCCCACCAACAGTGCAAGAGGGTTCCCTTTTCTCCACACCCTCTCCAGCATTTGTTGTTTGTAGATTTTCTGATGATGCCCATTCTAACTGGTGTGATGTGATACCTCATTGTAGTTTTGATTTGCATTTCTCTAATAATTAGTGATGTTCAGCAGCTTTTCATGTGCTTCTTGGCCATCTGTATATCTTCTTTGGATAAATGTCTATTTAGGTCTTCTGCCCATTTTTGGATTGGGTTTTTGTTTCTTTAATATTGAGCTGCATGAGCTGTTTATATATTTTGGAGATTAATCCTTTGTCCGTTGATTCATTTGCAAATATTTTCTCCTATTCTGAGGTTGTCTTTTCGTCTTGTTTATGATTTCCTTTGCTGTGTAAAAGCTTTGAAGTTTCATTAGGTCCCATTTGTTTATTTTTGTTTTTATTTCCATTACTCTAGGAGGTGGATCAAAAAAGATCTTGCTGTGATTTATGTCAAAGAGTGTTCTTCCTATGTTTTCCTCTAAGAGTTTTATAGTGTCCGGTCTTACATTTAGGTCTCAAATCCATTTTGAGTTTATTTTTGTGTATGGTGTTAAGGAGTGTTCTAATTTCATTCTTTTACATGTAGCTGTCCAGTTTTTCCAGCACCACTTATTGAAGAGACTGTCTTTTCTCCATTGTATGTCTTTGCCTCCTTTGTCATAGATTAGTTGACCATAGGTGCATGGGTTTATCTCTGGGCTTTCAGTCTTGTTCCACTGATCTATGTTTCTGTTTTTGTGCTAGTACCATATTGTCTTGATTACTGTAGCTTTGTAGTATAGCCTGAAGTCGGGGAGTCTGATTCCTCCAGCTCTGTTTTTTTCCTTCAAGACTGCTTTGGCTATTTGGGGTCTTTTGTGTCTCCATACAAATTTTAAGATGATTTGATCTAGTTCCGTAAAAAATGCCATTGGTAATTTGATAGGGATTGCATTGAATCTGTAGATTGCTTTGGGTAGTCTAGTCATTTTTACAATATTGATTCTTCCAATACAAGAACACTGTATATCTCTCCATCTGTTGGTATCATCTTTAATTTCTTTCATCAGTGTCTTACAGTTTTCTGCGTACAGGTCTTTTGTCTCCCTAGGTAGGTTTATTCCTAGGTATTTTATTCTTTTTGTTGCAGTGGTAAATGGGAGTGTTTCCATAGTTTCTCTTTAAGATTTTTCATCATTAGTGTATAGAAATGCAAGAGATTTCTGTGCATTAGTTTTGTGTCCTGCAACTTTACCAAATTCATTGATTAGCTCTAGTAGTTTTCTGATGGCATTTTTAGGATTCTCTATGTATAGTATCATGTCATCTGCAAACAGTGACAGTTTTACTTCTTCTTTTCCAGTTTGTATTCCTTTTATTTCTTCTCTGATTGCCATGGCTAGGACTTCCAAAACTATGTTGAATAATAGGGGTGAGAGTGGACATCCTTGTTTCGTTCCTGATGTTAGAGGAAATGCTTTCAGTTTCTCACCATTGAGAATGATGTTTGCTGTGGGTTTGTTGTATATGGCCTTTATTATGTTGAGGTAGGTTCTGTCTATGCCCACTTTCTGGAGAGTTTTTATCATAAATGGGTGTTGAATTTTGTCAAAAGCTTTTTCTGCATCCATTGAGATGATCATATGGTTTTCTTCAATTTGTTAAAATGGTGTATCACATTGATTGATTTGCATATATTGAAGAATCTTTGCATCCCTGGGATAAATCCCACTTGGTCGTGGTGTATGATCCTTTTAATGTTTTGTTGGATTCTGTTTGCTAGTATTTTGTTGAGGGTTTTTGCATCTATATTCATCAGTGATATTGGTCTGTAATTTTCTTTTTTTGTAGTATCTTTGTCTGGTTTTGGTATCAGGGTGATGGTGGCCTCATATAATGAGTTTGGGAGTGTTCCTTCCTCTGCAATTTTTTGGAAGAGTTTGAGAAGGATGGGTGTTAGCTCTTCTCTAAATGTTTGGTAGAATTCACCTGTGAAGCCATCTGGTCCTGGACTTTTGTGTGTTGGAAGATTTTTAATCACAGTTTCAATTTCGTTACTTGTGATTGGTCTGTTCATATTTTCTATTTCTTCCTGGTTCAGTCTTGGAAGGTTATACCTTTCTAAGAATTTGTCCATTTCTTCCAGGTAGTCCATTTTATTAGCATAGAGTTGCCTGTAGTAGTCTCTTAGGATGCTTTGTATTTCTGTGGTGTCTGTTGTAACTTCTTTTTCATTTCTAATTTTATTGATTTGAGTCCTCTCCCTCTTTTTCTTGATGAGTCTGGCTAATGGTTTATCAATCTTGTTTATCTTCTCAAAGAACCAACTTTTAGTTTTATTGATCTTTGCTATTGTTTTCTTTGTTTCTATTTCATTTATTTCTCCTCTGATCTTTATGATTTCTTTCCTTGTGCTAACTTTGGGTTTTGTTTGTTCTTTTTTCTCTAGTTACTTCAGGTGTAAGGTTAGATTATTTGAGATTTTTCTTGTTTCTTGAGGTAGGCTTGTATAGCTATAAACTTCCCTCTTAGAACTGCTTTTGCTGCATCCCATAGGTTTTGGATCGTCGTGTTTTCATTGTCATTTGTCTCTAGGTATGTTTTGATTTCCTCTTTGATTTCTTCAGTGATCTCTTGGTTATTTAGTGACGTATTGTTTAGCCTCTATGTGTTTGTGTTTTTTATGGTTTTTTCCCTGTAATTCATTTCTAATCTCATAGCGTTGTGGTCAGAAAAGATGCTTGATATGATTTCAG
The DNA here is from genome assembly GCF_008692025.1 of Phocoena sinus. Lineage (NCBI taxonomy): Eukaryota > Metazoa > Chordata > Mammalia > Artiodactyla > Phocoenidae > Phocoena > Phocoena sinus. Next base: position 52,312,599 of record NC_045764.1, on the reverse strand, counting down.
TTTTCTTAAATTTACTGAGGTAATTTGTGACCCAAGATGTGATCTATCCTGGAGAATGTTCCTTGCGCACTTGAGAAGAAAGTGTAATCTGCTGTTTTTGGATGGAATGTCCTACAAATATCAATGAAATCTATCTGGTCTATTGTGTCATTTAAAGCTTCTGTTTCCTTATTTATTTTCATTTTGGATGATCTGTCCATTGGTGTAAGTGAGGTGTTAAAAGTCCCCCACTATTATTGTGTTACTGTCAGTTTCCGCTTTTATAGGTGTTAGCAGTTGCCTTATGTATTGAGGTGCTCCTATGTTGGGTGCATAAATATTTACAATTGTTATATCTTCTTCTTGGATTGATCCCTTGATCATTATGTAGTGTCCTTCCTTGTCTCTTGTAACATTCTTCATTTTAAAGTCTATTTTATCTGATATGAGTATTGCTACTTCAGGTGTCTTTTGATTTCCGTTTGCATGGAATATCTTCTTCCATCCCCTCACTTTCAGTCTGTGTGTGTCCCCAGGTCTGGTGTGGGTCTCTTGTAGACAGCATATATATGGGTCTTGTTTTTGTATCCATTTAGCAAGACTGTGTCTATTGTTTGGAACATTTAATCCATTCATGTTTAAGGTAATTATCAATATCTGTGTTCCTATTAATATTTTCTGAATTGTTTTGGGTTTGTTTTTGTAGGTCCTTTTGTGTTTCCCACTTAGATAAGTTCCTTTAGCATTTGTAGTAGAGCTGGTTTGGTGGTGCTGAATTTTCTTAGCTTTTGCTTGTCTGTAAAACTTTTGATTTCTCCATCAAATCTGAATGAGATCCTTGCTGGGTAGAGTAATCTTGGTTGTAGGTTCTTCCCTTTCATCACTTTAAGTATATCGTGCCACTCCCTTCTGGCTTGTAGAGTTTCTGCTGAGAAATCAGCTGTTAACGTTATGGGAGTTCCCTTGTATGTTATTTGTCGTTTTTCCCTTGCTGCTTTCAATAATTTTTCTTTGTCTTTAATTTTTGCCAATTTGATTACCATGTGTCTTGGCGTGTTTCTCCTTGGGTTTATCCTGTATGGGACTCGCTGCGCTTCCTGGACTTGGGTGGCTATTTCCTTTGCCATGTTAGGGAAATTTTCGACTATAAACTCTTCAAGTATTTTCTGTGGTCCTTTCTCTCTTCTCCTTCTGGCACCCCTATAACGCGAATGTTGTTGCATTTAATGTTGTCCCAGAGATCTCTTAGGCTGTCTTCATTTCTTTTCATTCTTTTTTCTTTAGTCTGTTCTGCAGCACAGCAGTGAATTCCACCATTCTGTCTTCCAGGTCACTTATCCGTTCTTCTGCCTCAGTTATTCTGCTATTGATTCCTTCTGGTGTAGTTTCATTTCAGTTATTATATTGTTCATCTCTGTTCGTTTGTTCTTTAATTCTTCTAGGTCTTTGTTAAACACTTCTTGCATCTTATGGATCTTTGCCTCCATTCTTTTTCCGAGATCCTGGATCATCTTCACTATCATTATTCTGAATTCTTTTTCTGGAAGGTTGCCTATCTCCACTTCATTTAGTTGTTTTTCTGGGGTTTTATCTTGTTCCTTCATCTGGTACATAGTCCTCTGCCTTTTCATTTAATCTATCTGTGAATGTGGTTATCATTCCACAGGCTGCAGGATTGTAGTTCTTCTTCTGCTGTCTGCCCTCTGGTGGATTTGGCTATCTAAGAAGCTTGATGGGAAACTGGTGGTGTGTAGAGCTCTGGTTACTGACTTTTAAAAGTTAGGAGGCTCTACACAAAATAGCCAGATTTCTAGCTTCTCTTTAAAAATCGGACCTCACTGGGCTGTATTCTGTTTGTCCTGCTCTCCTGACTCCCCAACCTGGTGCACTTCTCTCACGTTGCCCCTGTGTGTCTTTAGTTTTACTTTTGTTTTGGTTTGTTTTTTGGTGATCCCCTAGATCACAGCTTAGTTAACTCAGTTTATCATACAGACTTTTGGTCGAGAGAGCTGGTGTGTCACATGTTGACTGGAGTTAGTGAACAGCCTTGTGAGTGATGTGTCAGCGGAGGCCAGTGGGGACTAGACCCAAGTGCCAGCTGTGAGTCGAGTTTTAGAGAGAGCCCTTCGTTTATGTCCCGTGTCAGTCTGCCCAGTGCCATGCTCTGTCTCGTATACATGTGTGCGCATGTGTGTGTATGTGTATGTGTACGCGCACACTTATCCTTTCTTTGTATGTGGCCTTATGAAGTTTTCCTTGCCTGGTACAGTGCCTTAATGTGAATGTTTAGTTTACGTATTTGGTGCTGCATTTGCGTAAGACTTTGGTCATTTAAAGATAGTTCTGCATACATTCATTCTGCATAATCCTGCCAAGTTTGCTGCTTTATGGGGAAAAAAAGGTGATGCTTGAAAAGCTTTAAGTGACTCCCACTAGGTCAGACCTGAGTAAAGACCTGAGCTGGAAGTTTAGATACAGTGTTCTGACTGCAGATAAGGGCCCTCTCTCCTGTCCACTGTCCCTGCTGACTATTCAGACCATGGAATGTTCACTTGCAAACTCTATTGATTTCAGGTCTTGATCACTTATATTGTCTTATGTATCAGCAGAAGTCTTAAATTACTACCAACAGTTTTTGTTTACTTTGCCAAGGTTAATTCTCAACTACTTTGAAATGTGTCAGGCTTCTTTAAAAGGTATTTGGATTTCAGAATTTGACAGTAACCATTCAAGACACACCCACACACATACACACATAGTTCTCGTTTTTTACCATTAGAGACCCAGCTTAATTCCCATGAAAAACTTACTTTCTTGAATAGAGTCTTTAAAATACTAAGCACCTGGGCTTCCCTGGTGGCGCAGTGGTTGAGAGTCCGCCTGCCGATGCAGGGGACACGGGTTCGTGCCCTGGTCCGGGAAGATCCCACATGCCGCGGAGCGGCTGGGCCCATGAGCCATGGCCGCTGAGCCTGCGCGTCCGGAGCCTGTGCTCCACAACGGGAGAGGCCCCAACAGTGAGAGGCCCGCGTACCGCCAAAAAAAAAAAAAAAAAAATACTGAGCACCTAATACTTGAACTTAATTGGATGAAAATTGGCAAAGCCTACACAAAACTAATTAGAGGAGACCTAATAGGGACATGTAGGGTAACCATATGTCTTGAGAGCTGGGGACAGGCCCAGTTTATACCAGTGATCTTGGCCTAATTATTAACGGATTTCCTCTTTCATCTCAGAAGATCCTGCTTCAGACAATAAATTTTCTGGAAACCCTACCTGCAGGTGTATGACATTGTTAATTTAAATATTTAAAACTTGTGAATATGGTTATTTTGAAACTACCACCAGTTATGGTCTCCTGACATTTAGACAACCCATATTTTCTTTGAATCAATTCTCAGAACAAAAGGGTAAGAAAACAAATTCTCTGCAGTGAATTAAAACACTGTATAAATCAGGATTAGAAATAGCTGTCCATCTGGAGCAGTGATAGTCTGTTGATATGGCTGAAGTATGTACTTTATGATGACATTAATGTAAACAGTTAATGGGAAGAGCCTTAACTTTATGAGAATGTTGGCCTTCATTGCAGAGGAGAAGAAGGACATTTGCTAATGAAGACCCTAGAGGTATTTGTTAACTGAAGATTAGGCATGGGTAGTTAATGGTTATTCCCAGCTGGCTAGAAGTTCCTGGGAATCGCGTGACCTTGATATTTATTAGCCCCTTTCAGATTTACTGTAGACTGACTCAGAGTCCTGAAACACCTCACAGTAAGGGAGATGGCTTTGCTGGAATCCCAGATTATGGGGGTACTTTTTTTTTTTTTTTTTTTTTGCGGTACGCGGGCCTCTCACTGTTGTGGCCTCTCCCGTCGCGGAGCACAGGCTCCGGACGCGCAGGTTCAGCGGCCATGGCTCATGGGCCCAGCCGCTCCGCGGCACGTGGGATCTTCCCGGACCGGGGCACGAACCCGTGTCCCCTGCATCAGCAGGCGGACTCTCAACCACTGCGCCACCAGGGAAGCCCTATGGGGGTACTTTTTAGAACAAAGATTAAGCGCTGTTTTATGGACACTGGAAATTAACTTTAAACCATCAGTGGTATTCCATGCATCTTAAAAAGGCTTCTTTAGTGTGTTTTAAATAAGGTATTCCTTGTGATTATTAAATAACCTATGTGCATTGATTTGTCTTCTGCAGTACTTTTTAACTTTCCATTTTATAATATTCTTCCAAAGACTGTGCCAAGTAATAGATTATTGAAGTACTTTTTAATAACAAAGTCCTTGTTCTAAATTTGGTACTATTCAAAATACATGTTCTTTATTACCAAAAAATTACTTATTTGCTACCCCTAGAGTTACTAAAATGAACTGTTATGAATCTCATATTCTTAACTATTTTCATTTGTAGCAGAATTGGAGGTTTGTTTTTATGGGATGGAAACAGTTCATTGGGATGTGTTTTTAACCGTTTAATACAGTTTGATTCGGTGAACGTAGAATCCTGTAACATTCTGATGTTACACCTTCAACCATATCAGGATGGATGGGTTGAAGAACATCAGGACATGACTTTAGAATTATATGAGACTGGTTCTAAAATTAGCACATAAGATCTTAGAATTCTTCACCTTGAAGGAACCTCTATACCGTCATTTTATAAATGAGAAAACTTGAAACCCAACAAATTCAAATGACTTGTCCAAGTCTTATAACTTATTGGTAGTATAAAAGCAGTAAATGTCTCTATGTAGCCTTATTTCTTAACCTTTATTCTTTAAATTGTTATATTCTAAACTTTCTTCCAGATAAATAATAGTTTCATTTCTGTTACTAGAAAATTGCTAAACACTTCCTTTAGTCATATGATTATTCCTCTTAGAGACTGCTTAATGGGGAATATTGTAGTAAGCAGTGGAATTAGCTATAACATGAGGGAAAGAGGGACAGTGGATAGAAGGTATAGATGTTCAGCTTAACGATCCAACTATTTCTCATTCAAGTGCCTAAGAGCGAAATGGTTCAATTTCATCCCACCCACAGCATGCCTTCTTAAATGCAACCAGGCACCTTCAAAGAAAAACAAAAGGTAGGAAAGACCCAAATAACAGCAGAGAAACTAGTCAAGGTGAAAACAAAGATAACTTGAGAACTTTGCCAGGGATTCCAAAATCAAATGCAAATGCCAGAAATACTACAAAGGCAAAAATGAGACCCGAGAGTACTAAGATGGCTTCATGTGAACTGTGGATAGTGTGACCTGGGATAAAAGTGCTAAGGGGGTAGATGACAGTAGGTGGGGCGCTGTGCACTCAGCCGGGGGCTGGCCCTGGAGGTCTGGGCAGGTGGGGTTGGGAGAGGGCAGAGTCTAAGCACTGGGTTGCTTCTCCAGTACTTCCCTCCAGCCGCCCGGCTCCTTTTCAGGATCACAGATGATTTCTGGATCGTTCTTCCCTAACCTAGCCTTAATATCTCATTGAAATTTTTACTTTGAATTATACTTTATATTCCTGTTCTTAATTTTGAAGTTGATTTGTAACATGTATTTCTCTTCTCCAAAAAAGTTTCCCTGAAATCTGAATTTTTCCTCTTCCTCTCCTGTTGCACCACATTGAGGGTGAAAAGAAAATGGTTCCTTACCTCTACACCAAAGTCATTTGTAATAAGACTTTGTATAGAAGTTCAGGGAGATTGCTAAATGTGCTAAAGGACCAAAAGGTGCCACTGGAAGCCGATTCGGGCAGGGTCTGAGTATTACCATTAATATCCTTATGTGGAAGTGCATGTCCTCACCTGTTACATTCTATCTAATCATCTGTGAAGTACTTATACCCTTATTTGCCCTTTTAGAAAGGGAGCTATTTCACTGGCATTTATTTAGATTTTTCTAAAGATCATTGCAGGTATGTACTCCATCTAGTCTGCCAAGTGAGTGGCTTGCTTGTCTAAAACATTTATTTTATAGCAATATTAGTAGACTAAATCTTTTGGGGTGACATGGGGGGGCACCAGCTAATCTGGGCATAGAGTTGGCCTTATTTTTAATAAAATAAGTGCTGCCTCCCCCAAACACACACACATGCTGCACACACACGCACACACACTTTTGTCTTGCAACAGATTTCTTCTTCATAAAAAGAGAAAAAGAATGTAACACAACATTCCTTTCAGCCAGACTTCAGCCAGAAGGTGCCTACAACAACTTTACTGTAGCTTAAAATTTTCAGTCTACAGTGGTTCCAGGGGTTTTTAAGCCTTTCAGAAGCCTGCCAGTCAATATTTTTCTCTGTATTTATGCCTTTAGCACACACACTCTGTATTTCAGATAAAGCTTACCTAGACTTCAGTCACTATGAAAGTAATGACCACAGACAGCTTCTAAAATGTTTTGAGAAATGTATTCCTGAAAATGTTTGGGGACATGTTGTCCTATCGAGTCTGTAAGAAATAATCAGTCATGCACGGAAGACCTGCTTTCATAGAGGACTCCCGATGGACCTCGCTCCCCTCGTGCAGGGTTTTGATAGCTAAGAATAAAATGTACACTTATATACTGGTGTTCTGGGGAGTAAAAAACAAATGACAGCTATATCCTTTGGTGGAAGGGTGTGTATTCTTTTTCAAAATGTGCTGCTGATTTTTACATTTTAACATGTATCCTGGTCACAGGAACACAAGTATATTGTATTGTATCTATCCACATCAGCTGTGTTCTTCTGCACTGAGATCTTCCAGTTTCTTGATACTTCATATGCATTAAGACTGCTGTTAATCATTAATTCATCAGCTCTTTGTTGAGTATCTTGCAGCGTGTGTCAGGCACTGATCTGGATTCTGGAGATGCAAGCAGTGAACATCTGTGCCTTTTACCGTGTGCACTGGTTCCCTGCTGCGAAGCTCTTTGTCGTAGTCTGTTCCAGCTGCTAGAACAAAAATACTGTAGACTGAGTGGCTTAAACACTCAGGAGGCTGGAAGTCCAAGATCAAAGTGTCAGCATGGTTGGGTTCGGGTAGGACTCTGCCTGGTTTACAGATGGTTGCTTTCCTGCTGTGTCCTCATAGTGGGGAGACAGTGCTCTGGTGCTTCATCCCCTTATAAGGGCCCGGATCTCATCATGGGGGCCCCACACTCACGGCCTTATCTAAACTCAGTCACCTCCCAAAGGCCCCACCTCCTAATAGTGCCACATTGGGGATTAGAGTTTCAACACATGAATTTGGGGAGACACAAACATGCAGTCCATAGTACTCTTCTTGTAGGATTTCCTTGCACTGTCATTCTGGGTCTCTCTTTTCTTCCTTCTGTGTTGTACTCCTTGTTTCTGGGATCCTATGTCATCTTTCCAGATTTAACCCCTCATTCCAGATGGGCACATCCTCTAATAGCTTCCTGGGAAAGAATGAATGCAAGGTAGAATTTGAGTCCTTCAATATCTGAAGCTATTTGTTCTCCCCTTTTACTTGATGGATAGTTTGGTTGGGAAGAGAATTCTATGTGGAGAATAATTTTCACTCCTCCCACTTTTGAAGGTATTGTTCTTTAGTTTTGTCTGTGTTTAGTGCCGCTCCAGTTTCTGAATTATTTGTATATGGCCTTTTTTCTCCTCTATGCAAGTTTTTAATAGTTTTATCTGTAGTGTTCCCAATTTGTACTCTTTGTTCTGGGCACTTAGGGTTCAATCCAGGCACCTGAGTAATTTTGGACCCATGTTTTGTGTTTTCTTCCCCATGTGCTTTCTCTTTCTAGAATGAATACTCTTCTCTCCTGTTGTTTTTTTTGTTTTGTTTTGTTTTTCTATTTTCTGGAATATTCTTCAACTTTATCTTCAATCTCTACTCTTTTTGTTTTGCTATCTTATGTTTAATTTCAAGAGCTTTTTTGTTTTCTGATTATCTTTTTTATAGTATTCCATTTTTGTTGCACAGATACAGTACCTTCTCTTTGAATACCTTATAATTTTTGGTTTTTTTGTTGTTGAGGTTTTCTTCTAGTCACTGCATTGTTTCTATTTCCACCAAGCTTTTTGTTTCCTTGTTTTGTCTCCATCTTTCCCATTGGAACCCTCGTTCAACTGCCTGATGGTCCTTGGCTGTCAATTGTCATTTAAGGCTGAAGCATTGAAAAACTAACTAGAAGCTCTATAGGCAAGATTTTTTTAAACTAGTATCCTTGCTGTAGTGATCAACTTTTGGGTGATGTTTTTTGTTGGAGGACTGTAGATATCTGTGGGGCTATTTAGTTGATACAGAAAAGATGCTTCCAGCCTCCTACTTGGAATGAGAAGTGGGGGACCAGTGTTCTGAGAGCCATTTGGGAGAAGAGGACTGGGGGTCCTACTGTTTAGACTTTCATTTCCCCTCTACTGTCAGCCTTGAACGCATCCCTCTCTAGGTGTTCAGATTTCATTTGTGGACAGATTGAACTTCAGGCTTATGTGCTTATCAATGAAGTAAACCCAGAGGAGTAAGGGAAAATAACCTATAGACTGTGACATTCAGGAATAACTACTGTAAATGATGAATGTGTTAGGGCTTCCTTGGTGGCACAGTGGTTAAGAATCTGCCTGCCAATGCAGGGGACATGGGTTCGAGCCCTGGTCCGCGAAGATCCCACATGCTGCAGAGCAAGTGAGCCTGCATGCCACAACTACTGAGCCTGTGCTCTGGAGCCTGTGAGCCACAACTACTGAGCCTGCATGCTGCAGCTGCTGAAGCCCGTGCGCCTAGAGCCTGTGCTTTGCAACGGGAGAAGCCACTGCAATGGGAAGCCCGCACACCGCAGCAAGGAGCGGCCCCCGCTCGCCGCAGCTAGAGAGGCCCCGCACGCAGCAGTGAAGACTCAACACAGCCCCAAATTAATTAATTATTTTTTTAAAAAGATGAATGTGTCAAGAAACTGCCAATATTTACTACTCACCAGTCCTAGTTTAGTTGCAACAATTGATATGCAGCCCTGCATGAATTCTGGCAACAGACCCATCATCTAAATGCCGGAATAACTGGGAGCGTGTTTTTGAAGTTGCTGGGCATCTCCCACCACCCGCCATGGTGGTATGTGGGGAGGAACTGTGGGGCTCTCACTGCTCCATATATCCAGTTCCTCCAATCTCCCTGTGTTCAGCCCGAGCCTCCACCCACCTTGCAACACTGGTATCTTTCCGCAGGGTTCTCAGGATTAAATAAATTGGCTTACTCTTCAGAGCAGTCTGTTGGGTTTCATCTTCCTTCACTCTCCATTTTCTTAGAATTTTGGGACATCTCTTCTCTACTGTGTCTGTGTCTCCTACCCCATTCTCTTGGTCCTTATGGGTTTATTCCTTTTGCATTCTTTATTCTCTTTTAAGAGTATTTGGGAAGAGAGAATCATGTGGGTTCTACCACTCATATTCTTAAGAAGATTGGTTTTGCTACTATGCAGAATTGAGGAAGGAACAGTTCTGCAAGAAGACCCATTGGGAGACTGAGACATCACCCAGCAGGGCAGGAGCAGAGCAGGGTCTGAAATACCCGGGGAGATGGGATTGGCAGCACGGGGAGAGGAAGGAGCACCACCTGCTTCAGAGTATTCTTAGTTTTGGAAAGCAGCTTATAAGGCCAGACTGATGGCTCAGTGTGCCTGCATTCTTGGAAACATAAAGGGACCTTTCAAAAAAAGACATGGTTCTTCATGCTCATTGTTAAAAATTTTGAAATTATAAGCAGATAAAATGGAAGTAATATGTAATTATAACAAATATTTAAAATCTCTGCCAAAATTGTTAGGAAGCCTTCCACCATATAGCTTACGGTAGTGACTGTAGTAGTCCCCGACCATGGAGCATTGGGTTGTTGCTGAGTTCTTTGCTGTGGTGGGCATGTTGCCAACCTTTGAGTGCCTCTCCTCACACAGTGGTGTCCTCAGGTGGAGTCATGGAGTCAGGTGGCTTGCCCAGCTATTTGATGCATGTTGTAAAGGCTAACTTTGTTAAAACTGGAAAAATGGCCTCAAGTTGTTGGGGCATACAGGGGTGAGGGTCAGAGGAAGGAAATGACAGCATTTGTTTTAGCACCTGCAAAGAATTTTCCTCAGTGTTTCTTCATGGTTTTGAATCCTCAGATGGCACTCACTTGTCACCTTGCAGCCATGCAGTTTGTACCCAGGAATCAGCCCAGCTAGAAAATGAACAGTGAAAACACTTTCGACAGGATTTTCATTAAACCTCTTTTGTTGTGACCCATCTGAGGAGTGAAATTAAAAGAAAGATAAATTCTTATGGTCCTTATGATTTGATTACCTTGTCATTTTTCTTGGTCATCATTCTGTGGCCTGTCTATCCAGGGTTGGAGGAGTGCAGGCATCAGTTGCTTCAAGCCCTCTTTCAGCAAATCCCAAACTGCTTTATTTTGGTCCATGTATTAAGTCAAGACTTTGAGTAACTAAGTGCCGCTTGTGCTGAGAGAAACAGTGAGTGGGCACTTGCACGCGTGTGGGGGTGCCCGCTGCACACTTGAGAAAGGTGGTGCTCTCTCTCAGAGGTGAGAGACACTCTGCTTCCTTTCCTTTCCTTTTCTTTTTTTTCTTTACTTTTTTTTTACTTGACTGTCTTATCTAAGTAATGTAACGTTTGGAAATCATTTCAGCGGGTAATTCCGTGTATATACATACCTCGTTTGTTGTTTGTAGATGATGTTGGAAAGCAAAGTCAGAAATGGTGAGGGCACTTGCGAGGAGGTGTTGCAGTTCCAGGCTAGTTGCGCCTCTGAGGACAAGACACAGGTGGTCAGCGTTCAGCAGACTCACGGCTCCAGGGAATTGAGTGAGTGAGTGGGTGCGTGTGCAGCCCCTGCTCAGCACCGGCAGCGTTACTTGTGTGCTCTTTTTTTTTCTTTTAAGCCATTCTTCAGAAGCCTTAACTTCTTTTTGCTCTTATTGGCTTCATTTATTGGTAGCTTGTAGTAATTGTAGAGAAAAAGAAAATGGGGTGTAAAAATGCTAATCTGTATTTTTCTATTATTATAACTTCAGCGGCTCAAGGAAAAAAAATCAAAAATACAACTGTCCAAAGGCCTACTTGATCCAAATCCATGCACCCTTATCAAGAGTTAGTATTTAATAATATGATCAAGAAAAACAAAGTTGAGCCACAAATAAAATAGGACTAGTTTATCAGATACCGACCACAAATGTTTTTGTTTTTTGAGATTTTTTTTGACATGGACCATTTTTAAAGTCTTTATTGAATTTGTTACAATATTGCTTCTGTTTTATGTTTTGGGTTTTTGGCAGCTAGGCATGTGGGATCCCAGCTCCCCTACCAGGGATCGAACCTGTACCCCCTGCATTGGAAGGCAAAGTCCCAACCACTGGACTGCCAGGGAAGTCCCACAAGTGTTATTTTTACTAAAATTTTTTGGAAATTTTTGTTCTTTACTCTAGAAGGCTTTGTAGAGCTCATCATCCAGTTGCTTGAATGTACTGGAGAATTAAGTATATTCCCTATCTAGCTTGAGGGAACAGACCCAGTTTTGGCTGATGGATCTCAAACTTTTGTTTCTCGCAGTCAGTGTCCTAGAACAGAGGGAGAGTGGGGTGGGATAATGAGTCCCCTTGCCTTTCCTGTCCTTCAGCTCCACACTCTGAGCCCCCATGTGCTGGCTCTGCTGGTGCTCGAGACGTGACGCTTAGCAAGCAGGCCCTTTCCTGCCTGCACAGGAACACAGAGATGTTTAAAGGATTCTCCAAGTGTGCTCCCAGTAACCTCGCAGACCCTTGGTTTTACCTACAGCATGCCCTTCCCAGTTGCAGGCCTCTTCCTGCATGTGGCTGGATGGCTTTCCTTCTGCTCAGCTCCCTGGAAGCAGCATTAATCCTGCGCTCGGGTCATCTTCCTGGAGTTCTCCTTTTCACTCCACTGATGCAGTTTATTCCTGTTCAGATGGCAGCTCCTTTTGGGTGCCAGTCTTCAGGGAGGGGACCTTGGCTCTTAGGTCCCCTTCATGGGCTTGCTGGGGACCAGCAGTGGCATTCTCTCCCAGGTATGTTGAGTTGGTGTGCCTGTGAGCTCAGGATTTTACTTTTACTTCATGGGAAAACCTTTTCATAATTCTGTTTGCCTACAGAATTGTATTGGCTAACTCTGGTTATTGATGAAGTCTTGTTTCTTTAAGTGGTTTATAATTCTTCTGCTCTCATTGGACTGCTGTAGATCGGGCTTTACCTAGGATCTTAGATATGCTCTGACTCATTTAGAAAGATTTCTAATATTTAGATTTTTTTTAGAGTATGCAGGTCTATAAGGAAATATAAGAATAGAGGGACACTCAGTCATGTAATACTAATAGCAATCTTTTTTTTGTTTCTTAACAGATGCAGCAGCTTTTTTATGAGAATTATGAACAGAACAAGAAGGGGTACATTAGAGATCTCCATAACAGTAAAATTCACCGAGCCATCACACTGCACCCTAACAAAAACCCACCCTACCAGTACAGGCTCCACAGCTACATGCTCAGCCGCAAGATTGCTGAGCTTCGACACCGCACCATCCAGCTGCACCGAGAGATTGTCTTGATGAGCAAATATAGCAACACCGAGATTCATAAAGAAGACCTCCAGCTGGGAATTCCTCCTTCCTTCATGAGGTTTCAGCCCCGCCAGCGAGAGGAGATTCTGGAGTGGGAGTTTCTGACTGGGAAATATTTGTATTCGGCTGCTGACAGCCAACCCCCTCGAAGAGGGATGGACTCCGCGCAGAGGGAGGCCTTGGATGACATTGTCATGCAGGTCATGGAGATGATCAATGCCAACGCCAAGACCCGAGGGCGCATTATTGATTTTAAGGAGATACAGTATGGCTATCGCCGAGTGAATCCCATGTACGGGGCCGAGTACATTCTGGACCTGCTGCTTCTGTACAAAAAACACAAAGGAAAGAAAATGACGGTGCCTGTGCGGAGGCATGCGTATTTACAGCAGACCTTCAGCAAGATCCAGTTTGTGGAACACGAGGAGCTGGATGCAAAGGAACTGGCCAACAAAATCAATCAAGAATCCGGATCCTTGTCCTTTCTCTCGAATTCCCTGAAGAAGCTTGTTCCCTTTCAGCTCCCTGGGTCCAAGGATGAGCACAAAGAACCCAAAGAGAAAAAGATCAATATATTGATTCCTTTGTCTGGACGTTTTGACATGTTTGTGAGATTCATGGGGAACTTTGAGAAGACATGTCTCATTCCGAATCAGAATGTCAGGCTCGTTGTTCTACTCTTTAATTCTGACTCCAACCCCGACAAGGCCAAGCAAGTTGAACTCATGAGAGATTACCGCATTAAGTACCCGAAAGCCGACATGCAGATTTTGCCTGTGTCTGGAGAATTTTCAAGAGCTCTGGCCCTAGAAGTGGGATCTTCCCAATTTAATAATGAATCTTTGCTCTTCTTCTGTGACGTTGACCTTGTATTTACTACAGAATTTCTTCAGCGATGTCGAGCAAATACAGTTCTGGGCCAACAAATATATTTTCCAATCATCTTTAGCCAGTACGATCCTAAGATTGTTTATAGTGGGAAGGTTCCCAGTGACAACCATTTTGCCTTTACTCAAAAAACTGGCTTCTGGAGAAACTATGGGTTTGGCATTACTTGTATTTATAAGGGAGATCTCGTCCAAGTAGGTGGCTTTGATGTTTCTATCCAAGGCTGGGGGCTCGAGGATGTCGACCTTTTCAACAAGGTTGTCCAGGCAGGTTTGAAGACATTTAGGAGCCAAGAAGTAGGAGTAGTCCACGTCCACCATCCTGTCTTTTGTGATCCCAACCTTGATCCCAAACAGTACAAAATGTGCTTGGGGTCCAAAGCATCAACATATGGGTCCACACAGCAGTTGGCTGAAATGTGGCTAGAAAAAAATGACCCAAATTACAGTAAAAGCAGCAATAATAATGGCTCAGTGAGGACAGCCTAATGTCCAGCTTTGCTGGAAAAGACATTTTTAATTACTTAATTTATTTTTCAAAATTTTTTTGTATGATCAGTTTTTGAAGTCCATACAAGGATATATTTTACACATGATTTTCTTACAGAGGACTCCTTGAAGATTGAGTTTTTTGAACAAAAATGTGATCATGTTTGCCTTTTGAACACATTTTCTTGCTGAACATTATGTAGCAGACCTGCTTAATTATGACTTGAAATGTACCTGATGAACAAAACTTTTTTTTTTAATATTTCTTTTTCAGACCTCTTTGCTATAGTCCTATGGCAGAAAACATGAACGTTCCTGCAAAGTATTATTGTAACAAAACACTGTAACTCTGGTAAATGTTTTGTTGTAACTGTTAACTTTGCACAGATTCTACCTTTTGTCTTTTTTTACAGCAATTTTTTTAAGCCATTTTATGTTGCAGTTGTCAAATAAAGAAATGTGATAGTAGCTGTATCATCATCTTCAAGAGAGCTTTCCAAAGGTGATTGTTTCCCCCAGTCTTGTCTCATTTTTGAAGGTTTTTCAAAGCAAAGGGAGAAGGGAAAGCACAGTAAAAGATAGATGGCTGTTCTTGTTGTAATTAGTGTGGCCTAATGGACCTGGCATTACATTTCAAGAAGGGTCTGGCATTTTCTCTTCTCCAGACCCTTCTTTTTAAAGGGTAAAATATTAATATTTAGAATGGAAAATAAGAATTATTGTCATAAATCTAATGTATGCAAGCTAAAACAAAGACAAAAAAAAAACCCAACCCTAATGAAAGCATTGGGGGGAAATGTATCAGATTTTGATCACTTCATCCTGTCTGTGTTATGTTGATGGAGATGGGTGTCTCATTCTTTAATTACTGTTTTGTTTTATCCTTTATATCTGAAATACCTTTAATTTATTTAATATCCATCGTTTAGAACTCTGCCATTTCCCAAGTACCTGTTAGTTATTAGTATTTATGTGTATTAGGAATGTTTAGTATATTTTATTTGCAGTAAACTGATCTCCAAAGATTTCCTTTTGAAAACTCTTCTCCCCCTCCTTAATTTTTACATTCCTTACTGTTTTACTAAATATTAAGTGTTCTTTGATAATCTTGGTGCTCACGTGTTTTGGGGACAAAAGTGAAATGAATCTGTCATTAAACCAGAAAGTTTGTTTTAAATTCACAGAACAAATGTGCCTTAAATTTTTTTTTCATTTAGATTTCAAACAGTAATAGATTTGCCATTTTAATATACATCATTGGAGATCTGCTTATTTGTAAATAGCCTATTGCTCATTTGGAAAAATAAACCAGTGGACAATATTTTTCTATTGTACTTTTCAGAACCATTTTGTCTCATTACTCTTGTTTTAGCTGAAGAATTGTATTACATTTGGAGAGTAAAAAGCTTAAACACTGATTCATAAGGTTTTTCAAGTTATTTGAGGGGAATATTTGTATGCACTGCAGTTCAGGAATGAAATGAAACTTTCAAGTGCCTCTTCCTTTATTTTTTCCTTAGAATGTACTTGTCACCTTTTGTTTGTTCCTCTTAAAGAACTTGCTGAATCTTGTGTTTTATAGAACAAAGTTCTTCAAACCAGGTCCAAGCCCCATCTGGCTTCTTGGTACAAATGTACCTTCCAGGCCTCCTTAGTGCACCTGCCAGGCCAGTTAAAATCTGCATTTTAACAAGTGCCCACGTGATCCTGTGTGCACGAATGTGCTCAGGGTTTTAGGATGGATCTAGCTACAGGATAAATTGCCTGCAGTTGGCATATAATCCAAGAATCAAAAAAGTAAGATCTTTGATGCCAAGGTAGCAAGCTTTGTGGATGCAAATTACACTCCCAGGACAGGTATTTACCATGTAATGACAGTGAAGATCCAGTATAATGACACTGTGCTCACAGTACGAATTGCTGTCATTCATCCTAATTGCCATTTGCTTTGTGGGAGTGTTTAGTTTTTCCTTGGAAAAAAGCAAAGACATATTTATTCCTCAGTAAGGAAGAACATAATATACATCTTGATGACAAAGTCACTTAAATTGTCTCTCTTTACCATACCATAATAAGGAACTGTAGGACAGGGTGTGAGCAATTACTTTATTGAGCTTCAATGTCCATCAGATGTCCTGGTGACACTTTGTTAACACTGGCTGTTTCCTTCCCTAATCCCACTCTTGCCCACGTCTGTTCCTTTTCCCTGACATCACTGTTAATGTCGATGGAGGTGCTGACCTCCTTTTATCAAGACTCCATCTCCAGAAATGCCGTTGGACCCCTTCACTCTGGTCCTCTTCCCTCGTAGTGCCGTGCCTGGATTCTGTGCCCACTGGCCTGTGGGCTCATTCTCCACCTGGCCACTCCCTCTTCCTAAAGCACCCCTCCAAATCAGCAGCTCTGGTGCCCTCCTCCACTGCCCAGAGAGTGGATTCTGTAGGACACCCTTCAGGGTACTGCTACCAGCCGAACTGGGCTCTTCGTTTGTGAGGACATCAGTCTCTCTCCTGCCTGTGCTTTCCCTCTGTCTGGAGCTCTCTCACCACCTTACTCCACTGGCCACCTGGACTCATCTTCCAGGAGCCCGTTGAAACTCCCCCATGGTCCACTCTGGTGTCATTTCAGACCCTTCCAGTGTGGATGTGACACAAGTGGACAGTCTCATTGGACTGCAGGCCTGAGTCTCTTTTCTAGGTGGTGATCCAGCATGCTGGGCCCTCGTGTCTGGAACGGCCAGCAGTGCCTCACGCTACCCTAGCCCCTCCATCAGTGCTCCATTCCCTGCCATGCACTCCTCCTAGCAGAATGCCCTCCGTCCTGCCTGCCCACTGCTCCCACCTGGAACTGCATGGCCTGTGACCCTGTGGGCCCCACACTCCTGACCTAAGATGATTCCTTCTTCCCTTAAACTTGGAACACTTTCTGGTTAGACCTCTTTGCTTCATTTGTTACTTTAGACTTTCTCTTAGCTTTCATTACTTTACAGAAAAGTATTAAGAAAACGAAATGGCCCATAACCCCCAAGCCAGATAACTCCTGTTAATAATTAAAAATTAAGGATAATATGTGAAGGTGGTAAAGGGGGGTGGGAATCACAATGCACAAAGGTGTGAATGGCCTCTCCTTCCTCCAACCATCCAGCCCTCCCTCAGGCCCTTCCCGCAAAGAACCACCAGGTTTGTGGGGTTCTGGTGTGGAAGGTGGGATGAATTGTATATAGGCTAGCATCAGTAGCATTTTAAAAATTCATTTACACAGATGAGGGGGTACATGCTTGCTTGGGCACATGGATCTGTGCCAGCCTTTGTTGCCACAGGACAGACTTATGGACTTGGGTTCTGAGAGCAGGCTGGGTGGGCTTCCTAGGCATTGTGGTTGCATGTGTGGGAGCCCTGCCCAAGTGGAGGCTGGAGAGCCTTGTCTCGCAGGGCAGACAGTGCAGGCACCTCACTTCTGGAAGGTGGCATCGCTTTCCCAACACTTACTCTGGGCCAGCGTGAGAACACACACACAGACCCGAGCGTGTGGGACTTTGATGGTTGGAGACAGGCCACGTGTCACACAGTGTAGGTCATGTGATGGTCCTCTTGGTGTGAGGGCCGTGCCATCCGTTTCAGAGTCTTGAGAGCAGAAGGGCTGGGTGGTGCTGGTGATCTCTCGGCGGGGCCCTTCCTGAGCCCAGACACAGAAGGAGCTCTGACCCTCCCAGCTGGTCTTTGTCCCACTGCCCCAAACACCATCAGTTCAGACAGTCAAATTTTTTTTTTTTTTTTTTTTTTTTGCGGTACGCGGGCCTCTCATTGCTGTGGTCTCTCCCACTACGGAGCACAGGCTCCAGACGCGCAGGCTCAGCGGCCATGGCTCACGGGCCCAGCTGCTCTGCGGCATGTGGAATCTTCCCAGATCGGGGCATGAACCGGTGTCCCCTGCATCGGCAGGCAGACTCTCAACCACTGCGCCACCAGGGAAGCCCCAGACAGTCAAATTCTTGATCTCCACAGGTGAGTCTGTCCTCGCCTCCTTCCTGCCCAGCTCTCTGACCACACCTATTTCACAAAGCCCAGTCTCAGCCTGATACAGCTGGAGCAAAGAGGAACTTGCTGTGCAGACAGCAGACTCGGGCATGGCTAACACACATCTTCACCCCCTATTGCTCACACCATTTATCATGATGTGTGACCAGGCTAAGTGACAGTCATGTTTTGCCTCAATTCTTGGGCTTTGAAGGGTCACCTGGAGGTTCAGGTGTTATCTGCAGTCATCTCCGTGTGTGTCCTTGGGGTAGGATATGTGCCGTGGGGTGCCAGTTGAGCCAGTCTCCACACCACCTCCCAAGGATAGTGGTCAGGTTAAGAGAACAGTGGATTTACAGAAGCTTTTCTTGCCTTATAGAAACTTCCTGTTCTTCAGGAAGATGACACACTTTTGGGGCTGCCTACCCACTGGACGGCTTGCCGGTGGCTGAGGGGCTACGCCCTGGCCCCAGACCTCCAAGGTCTCCCCTTGTGCTTCCTTGTCATGGAAGGAAGCAGGTGCCGGCCCTCCCTGAGGGGCTTAGGCTGCATTACTGCATGTAATCTCAGCTGCAAAGGAGCTTCTTGCCACAGTGACTGGGGGCCAGTGAGGGATCTGTCTGTTGAAGTGGCTGTACGTGGCTGTACATGCCTCGATGGGTCACACTGTGCTTTCCCAGCCCTCGAAGGATGTCCCTGTTCTGCTTGAAGGAAAAAGCAGCTCACACCAAATCTGCTTAGTCTTGTTATAAATACAATGAAGATGTAAATGTTACAACGCAATAGATCAAATAATAGCAACTCATTTTGTGTGACTTTCAGTAGGAAAAAAAAACTTATGTTAGTGTTGCTATGCTTCAGGGTTTTGTTTGTTTTTTCTACAGGGATGTATGTGTGGAAGAGGGGATGGGTGTAAGATGTTCACAGGAAACCACAGGACCAACCAGATTTGGGGCTGGCTTGTCATCAGTGCAGTTAAACCACTTAAGGCCCTGTTGTCAGATATTTTTTTAATGCATTCCATTTACCATTCATTATATTCCAGTTATGAGGGTCTTCTTTTTTTACTATTGTAGACAAAAACAAATTTTTTTTCCTTATGAATATTTTAACTACATTTCCTTTAAAATGGTAAGAGTTATCCGTTATACATGCCTGATTTCTAATGAGAAAATATAATAAATTGATTAAATCTTTTAATAGTGCAAATTAGGCCATATCTGGAATCTGCCTAAAGCTGATGCATCTGTATTGAATTTCTCTCCATTAAGCAGTCTACCACAGTTAAGTCAGTGATGCCTCTGGGCTGCTACCTCCTCTTTCCTTTTACTCATTTGCCTCAACCCATTACCCCATGTCAGGCCCCAGACCCCGACATGCCTAGCTCAGTACACATTCCCACTGCAGTAAAGAAAACACTTCTAGTCAAACTCAGAATGACCTTCAAATTGATTAATTCTGAATTAAGTTTAGGTCTTTCTTTGGGCAAAGACTTCTGTTACATAACTAAAGGAGAGATCTCATTCATGTGCTCAAAATGCCCTCTGCAAACTAGAAATGTACTGTTTCTAAAACTGCACATTCAAGTGATCACATTCGTGTTGTGAAGGAAACACTTTGGATTTTTAGATGAAGCCTGTCTCTTCCATTGTAAATAACATTGTCATCACAATGCAAACATAGATTTATTGGGAAGTAGAGAGGGAAAAGGAATGACCTACAATACCTTCCTCTTGCATCACCCTGTTCCCACTTTGGTAACTTCCTCTGGGGTTTTTGTAACATCCTTATAGTTTGATGTACGCGTACATACAATTTGGCATCTTGCTCCCCCTCCCCCACTTAAAATACATTAATTCTCTAAACTTATCTTTAAAGGCCCTTGTGTCTCTTAGAATTGAGAATTTCCCTGCTCTTGGCCACCTTGAGTGTCCTGTTCCATCTTGGATAACAGCACAGATGAAGTCTTTTGTACAAAGCCCTCTTCATACTTTGGATCATTGGATGGATTTCCAGAAGTAGGTCATTCACTTCTAGGGACCTTAGTGTTTGGCCGTTTCTGACCTAACGTTAAGTCATTTGGTATTTTACTCGGTCAACGCTGGCATTTTGTACCTACTAGCCACTCTAATAAAACCTTTCAAAAATAAACCTGAACAACTAAATGACCTTCAAGAAATACTGTGGGAATATTGCACCCAGTGTCTTGGTTACATCATCCTGTGGAAACGGAAACCACAAAGCCAACTCTGTTGCTGCAAAACTTGAGTCACTGCAAAGTGAGAAAAAAGGCAGAAAGATTTACTGATGACTCGAGGGTTGAGGAGAGGCAAGTTGCAGACAGATGGCCTGTTTGGGAACGAGGTACATTTCTCCACTCCCAGGTCACAGATATTTGTCCCAGGAGATCAAGGCACAGGGCGACGTACGGAAGTGGCAGCTCAAGATAAGAGGGGCGCTTCCCAGACTTTGAGAGGCGGTGGATGTCTGGGAGGGTGTGGACATGCCCAGAGACACCAGGCTCCACGCAACCAGAAGCGAGTGCATTTTCCAGAGAGAAAAGTACATTTGAACACAAATGGGAATTAGTTTCAGTCTTCAAAGATGAAACCACTGACCCCTTACCTATATTGTAGGCAGGTTTTGAGGTTTCATTCTATATCTTAGATAACATCATATAAAATATATATTAATAAACAATTTACTGTTACTTGGCTTCTGCGCTACCTGGGAGCTAAAGCCCATGACTAGATTTCAAGGCAGTATTTGGAGCCTGGGCCTTTGGGGCCTCTGGGAATGATCCTTTTTCAATAGGAGCAGCTGTGACAGGAAGATACAGGGCGTCTTGTGCTAGAAAAGGGCGTCTAGAGACCCCTTTTGGGCCTTGATGAGCTGGAGGTCTCTGAGAGAGTCTTGGGATCAGGAGAACCATGGTTAACGTGTGCCTTCCCAACTTCTGTGCTGGAGCTGAAGGTCCAAGTCAGTCACCATGCAGTCCCTGGGTAATGAGCAGTTTGGGTTATGATTCACAGACCTTTAAAATTAGATTTGGGCAAGGGCCTTTCCTTCTTCTGAAAGGACGTGTCTTCCAGCAAAAGCTCACCAGGCCCAGTCTCTCTGAGGCAGATTGTCAGTGCAGTCCCCCATGAGCCGTGTACTCGGGAGGATGTGATGCTTGAACTGGCCAGCTCAGAGGGATAGGAAGCCCTGTCCAGCCCCAGCCAGGGGCCCGCGGCTCTGCAGGGAGTCAGGGGGCAGCCTGGCCACTGTGCCTGCCCAGGGCCTGGGGCTTGGCTGCCAGGTGTCCCCCAAGCTGGGAGGACACGTGACTCCACTTCGTCCCCTGGGGACCTCCCGTTAGCTCAGGCCTTGCAGTGCCATTACCTTCACCTCTCGGCTGAGGGCTTGACACTGCCCTTTCTCTCAAGAGTGGCTACTGCAACAGCCTGCTTGCCCCCAAGTTGCTTTGGGAGATGAGTCCATCACAGAATCACGTTGTTTCACCTAAATCCCCATGCCTTCTTCACCCACAGAGGTGCACGGTCAGTGGGGTTCCACTTGCCCTAATTCCTTGCTTGGCGTGTTTTCCTTTCTTCGGCCTGCATAGCAGTCAGTCCCAAGTTAGAAGGAAAATATCCACAAACCACAAGATTGGAGAGAAAATGTGACTCAAGAGGATCTTCATAGGTTTGGTACTAAAATGCTGCAGATTCTTTTA
This sequence comes from Phocoena sinus, assembly GCF_008692025.1. Lineage (NCBI taxonomy): Eukaryota > Metazoa > Chordata > Mammalia > Artiodactyla > Phocoenidae > Phocoena > Phocoena sinus. The sequence continues at coordinate 52,290,942 of NC_045764.1, read as the reverse complement.
AAGTGAATTGTCCATGAGGATGTAGCATTGTCAACTCTGAAGACAGTTGCTGTGCAAATTGAATCCACTTTCAGATTGTGACACCAGAAACACCATTCCTACTTGGGACAGGAAACCACTCTGTTGAGTTCTGAATGGTGATCAGATATCTGATCCTTCTGGTCCAGGAGTGCTGCCTGGTTCCTCCATGTCTTCCAGACACAAGCCGTGTGCCAGCTGGAATGCTTCCTGTGCTCACTCAGCAGAAAGGCCCTGCGTGAGATTTGCCGCTGGAATACAACTCCAGGAGAATTCACTACACTGGACATTCTGAAACTGCAGGGCCAAAGGGCTGGGCACAGAATGGGGGAGAGTGACCTACCTCAGTGATAGGTATTTCCCTATAACTCATTCGCTACACCAAGCTGTGGGGAGATAAACCCAGGAGAGGTCAGGCTGAAGGACAGTGACTGAAAATACAAAGATCTGAGTTAGCTGTGAGGTGTTTGGTTTGTCACTGTGGAGGGAGAAGGGGCCTCAAGTACCAGGCAGACCCGGGTTGTGTCAGTGGTGAGCTGGCTAGTACCGGTTAGTACTGGCTAGTACCCACTCATGATGGCTTGTGCACAGCCCTTCCAAACTCCATGTTCAGTGACATCATGCTGGTGGCCTGAAATTGGCCGAGGTGGGAGGAATATTTACACCACAGGAAATGGCAAATGCTTCAAATCAGGCTTTTTTGGGGGGGGAGGGGATTGGATTTACCAGCACAGCGCTGGTTTGCACTGGTTTGGATCAACTCCATAGACGATGGGACAGGCCCTGTGCCAGTCCAGCTGTGTGACCTCGGATGAGTTACCTGCAGCAGAGCTCGACTTCCTCCACTGAAGTGGGCACAGTTATGATTACCTCCCAAGACTGATGAGAGAATTCATAGGACCTGGTGTGCCTCCTGTCACTGTTTCAGTTAATGTGTCACCCCCACACCACCTCCCCACCTAGACATCTCAGTTGCTCAAGACTCCTTCCAGACTCACATCCAGTGAGTCATCAAATCTCTCAAACCCCTCCTGGATACAGTCACCAGGATGGCCCCTCCTCTCACCCCATCATCTCCCCACAAAGCTGATGTACAGGACATATCCTGCCCATTTCTTGCTCCTCCAGGTCAGCCTCTTCTGGGCCTTCACACTCTTCTTCCTAAAGAAGCAAACATTATCTGGACTCTTCTGCTTGGACAGGACACCATTCAAGCCCAGAAATCATGGCCTGACTGCCCTAAGGCTCTGCTTGGCCCCACCTCCACCTGCCTTTTCCAGACTCTGAGCTCTAACCCCTGCCCCCATCACCACACCTCCCCACTAAGAGACAGGAAATCTCTCTTAAAACTCCAAGCTTTGGTCCACATAGCATCCTGGCCCTGGAATGCCCACCTCCTCTCTCCCTGAGCAAACATGCAGATTCTATGGCATATTACCCCTTCACTCTGGCCTTCCTGGGCACTTAGATGGAGTTTTGTCAAGCCTCCTCACCCCAACCAGGCCCCTTTCCACTCGCCCTTGTAAGTTTCAGCTCCTCACTGGGGGTTTCTTGCCTTCATTTGCTGGGTCCCTGGCCACTACACCAGACTGGCCCTGACTAAGGCTCACTCACCTTTGTCAGCCACTAGAGGCCTGGCAGGTCATGGTGTGCAGCCAATGTTAGTTTCTTTTTACTTCTATTCTAGGGTCTTGGTGGGTTATTTGCCAAGGGAAAATAACAACTAAGATAAAATATTTCTATACAGACAGGCTGGGACATCCAGTTTTTAGTTGAAAACAATCAAATAGTTTTCTGTGTAAGAACAAGAATCTTACTTCAGAGACATGAAATGCTTTCTGTCTAGAAACATGAAACTAACATTTATGGAACAGTTATTAAGTGTCAGGCACTTTATATAAGTTACTTCATTTACTTAATCCCTGTGGGATCAGTATGCTTGACCTCAGTTTACAGGGGAGGAATGGAAGCTCAGAGAGCTTAGGTGACATGGCTAAGGTCACAGAGCTAATAAATGGCAAATCCAAAATTCACACCAGATCAGTCTTTTTCCAAAACTCATGTTGGGGCGGTGGTGGGGGGGAACGGTACATCTACTTGTCAGGGAGATTTAGGTGTTCAATTTTAAAACGCTCACAGATTACCAGGAAATGGGAGCCCACTGAACGGGATGTTTTCATAACCATAGGAGAATGGCAGAACACATAAATACTTTATCATTAAAATTTTTTCTGGCTTTTTAAAGGCGGAATATTTTTTTAAGATTCCAAAACATGCAATTCAATATAGATGTAGTAAAACATACAGTATTGAGCAGAGTTTTAGTTCCTGTAACAGTAGAGTATCTTGTATCAGACTAACCCACAGATAGCGACAATAAACTATAATGGACAAAGTAGCAAAAAAAAAAAACACCAAAAGAAAAAAATTATTTGAAACACTGGAGAGTGACCAAAATCAGGCAGATGCTGGGGGAGATTTGACCCTTGAAAAAGAGAACTGCATATTATTATAATCATGCATATTAGTTACCTAGCTCTTTCCTGGAGGCCACTCTCCAGGCCACAGAGCACTGGGGGATTAGGACTAAGAAAGTCCCATTATTATTGGCTTGAGGCATCTGAGGATGGAGTTTAGAGCTGAGCTGGAAATGAAAAAGGGAAATCCTAGGAAGCAGGGAGACATGGAGGGGGGAACTTCAAAATCTGCATATCAACTCCCTTCCTACTTCAGTTACTCCTGAACTGTGGTTGCATGGGGGAGACTCAAAGGAACAAAGTGGAAAGAAATAACTGAAAAAGCTAGTCCAAAATTTCAGCTGCTTCCCATTGCAGGGAAGCCAGAGTTTGGAGTTTAGAATACTACTAGGTTAGAGGAGCTTCCCAAACACCTTGGGATGTCCATTGAAACTCCAAATGGGCTACATATTAGGAGAAAAGACTATGTCTCAAATTTATCCTAAAACCAATGGCAAAATCCAAACACACTTCCCCTAATAAGTGTGAAAAATAAGTCTCCACAAAATTGAGATGTTCAGCCAGGAATTTAAGTCAGGAATTTCACAAAAATCAACACCTTTCGGAGGAAGATGATAGAATCCAGAGTTTGTAAAACAGATATCCAGCATTTCCTCCTCAGCCAAGCCTTTCTTAGTGCTTTGAGCAGTTTTACTCCTGACTCCCCATTCTGATCCTGGACCCTCTTTGCACTATGCCCTGTTAAATTCTAGTGCTTACATGGGGCCTTCTTGTCAAGAACTGTGATTGGCTGCCACACCAGACTAGTAATTTTTGATTAGTAGACATGTGAAGATACAGGGAAATTGACCTATAGTCAAGAGAAAATTCAGGCAATAGAAACAGATCTTTAGATGAGTCAGGAGTTCAAATTTTCAGGCAAGGTATTTGAAATAGCTATTATAAAATAGCCAAGAAGTGACTATATGGGGAATCTTTAGGAGAAATTGAAAATAATAAAAAGGACTTCATTTGTATTCTGAAAAATACAATATCTGAAATGAAGAATTCACTAGATGGACTTAATGGCATATTGAAAAGTTCAAAAAGTCTTTTTTTTTTCCTTAAAGATGAAAGAAATTAGCAAAACCCTGCAAAGATTGATCAAGGGGAATAAAAGACAAAACACAAATTATGAATATCAGAATTTAAAAAGAGGATACCACTACAGATCTTGAAGCTATTAAAAGAGTAATAAGATAACTTTATGCCAATGACTTCAATAACAAAGATGAAATGGGCACATTTAAAAACACAACTTAAAATTGATGCAAGGTGAAACAGGTAATCTGAATAGCCCTACATATAATAAAAAATTAAATTTGTAAAGAGAAACCTGGCCAGAGAAAAAACCTCCACACCCAGATGGCTTCACTGGTTAATTATATCAATATTTAATGAAGAAATGATATTAATTTCATAGAAACTCTGTTATGAAATGGAGGAGGAGGGAACACATCTCAATTTCATTTTTAAGGCCAGCATAACCCCAGTACAAAACCTGACAAAGATATCACAGGAAAAGACCAATATCTCTTATCAACACAAAGATCCTTTACAAAATATTTATTAGCAAACTGAGTCTAGCAATGTGTGGTGCTTGTGTAAGGAATGTAGGGCTGTTACAGCGTTCAAAGATCAGTCACTAGAATTGATCATATTATAGAATAAAGTAGAAAATCATATAATCATCTCATATATGCAGAAAAAGTACTTGATAAAATTCAACACTCATCCATGATATCAACTCAGCAAACTAGGAATAGAGGGAACTTCTTCAGTCTGATAAAGGCCATTTACAGAATAACCTGAGTGCTGACATTATGCTTAATGATGAAGTATTGAACACTTTACGCCATCCTTGGAATCAAGGATTCACTGTTTCATTCAGCATTCGTAAGCAGAGGGGAGTGTCTGCTGAGGTGTCCTGGCTGTAGGACTCTGTCCACGGGCCCCACAGGTTACGTTCATCTCCTCCTACTCCATCTCAAAGCCTCTCTACAGGGGCACCCTTTCTCAGTTTCAGTAGTGCCCCTTGACATTCAGGAAACATTTGTCACCTTCTGGGACTCTTCTGCTTTGCTGCTCCAACACTGTCAGGCACAAGGGTAAATCTGGGGTTTTGTTAATATCCCCAATCCTACTCAGGTTGGGAGCACCTGTTCCTTCTGCTTTTAGATTTCCAATAACCTGAGGCATCAAGAGAGATGGCCCAGAGACAGAAAACCTGCCCCAAGCCCCCTCTGCCCCTTGCTTCTCCTCCTCTTCATCCAAGGGATCTTTATCTCATCTTATGTAAGATACTAGCTCTGACTTATCTGTATCTTTTTGAAATTCAAAAGTCAAGAACTTGCCTATTTATTATCTGTGTTCTGCTACAACAATCAACCCTGAGGAAATGGAAATAAGAAATAGGCCAGCTGGGTGAATGAGGGGACAACATGGAAGTTGTGGCGTGGAAGAAACATTTGTTTTCAAAAGGTGATTCTGCCACACAGTACTGTAATAAGGGACCCTTAAATAAAGACTGGAGCAGGCAGAGAAACAGACCCATGGGACAGACTAGAGAGTTCAAAAACAGGTCTGTGCATATGTGGATACCAAATGTTACAGATCTGTGGGACAGGATTGACTTTTCAATAACGGTGCTGAGAAGTGGGGAGAATTAGATCACTACCGTATACCAATAAATAAATAAATAAACAGGTGGATTAAAGACCTGAATGTTAAAGACAAGACAATACAACTTTTAGAAAGGAACATAATAGAATACCTTCTTGATCTTGGGGTTAAGAAGGGTTTCTTTTTTTTCTTTTATAGAATTATAAAAGAATTATTTTAAAATTATTTTAGAATTATTAAAATTTAAAAATTATTTTGGAATTATTAAAATTATTTTAGAATTATTAAAATTTTAAAAGATTTTAAAATTATTTTAGAATTATTTAAAAATTTATTTTAAAATTATTTTAAAATTTAGAATTATTTAGAATAATTATTTAGAATTATTATAAAAGAATTATATGAATTATTTTTTTCTTTTATAGAATTACCTTTCTTTTTTATTTATTTATTTTTTTAATTTTTGGCTGTGTTGGGTCTTCATTGCTGCACGTGGGCTTTCTCTAGTTGTGGCGAGTGGGGGCTACACTTCACTGTGGTGTGCTGGTTTCTCATTGTGGTGGCTTCTCTTTGTTGCAGAGAATGGGCTCTAGGTGCCCAGGCTTCAGTAGTTGCAGCACGTGGGCTTCAGTAGTTGTGGTGCGTGGGCTCTAGAGCACAGGCTCGGTAGTTGTGGCACACGGGCTTAGTTGTTCTGCAGCACGTGGGATCTTCCCGGATCTGGGACTGAACCCGTGTCCCCTGTATTGGCAGGCGGATTCTTAACCATTGCATCTTAACCATTGCGTCTTAACCATTCTTAACCATTGCGTCACCAAGGAAGTCCAGGAAGGGTTTCTTAAATTAAACCCCAAAAGTTTACTAACTATAAAGGCAAAGAGTAATAAATTCATGTACATCAAAATGTATAAAGGGAACAAAAAAACAAGCCATAGATCAGGAGAAAATATTTGCAGCCCATACATCTGACAAAGGACTTATATTTAGAATATATAAAGCATTCCTATAAGCCAATAAGAACAAGAGAGATGGCCCATAGGAAAGGACTGTCTATCTTGGCAAAAGGTAAAAGATCTCAAAAAGAATTCCACAATGATGGAAATCAAAATAGCCAATTGACACGAAAGGATACTCAATTTTATTAGTCATCAGGAGCATGAAAATTAAAACCACAGTGAAATACTCTCACATACCACTTGACTAGTAAAAATGTTAAAGTCTGATGGTCCCTTGTGTTGCTGAGGTTGTAGAGAAATGAGAACTCATCCACTGTTGATGGAAGTATGTGCTGGTGTAGACACGTTGGAAACAAGTTCATCATTACCTAATCAGGTTGATGCCACGTATAGTTTGTCTTAGGAGCAATTCCACTCATAAGTGTTTACCCAGCAGAAATGCATGGCATGAGCACTAGGATTCATATAAAAGTATGTTCATAATAACATTGTTCATAATAAAACATTGGAAACAACCCAAAGGTCCACAAACAACATAAGTGGATGAATAAAGGTAAGCATATATTTATACAAGAAATACTATATAGCAATGAAAATAACAAATTATTGTTACATGCAACAATAGATGAATCTACAGACAAAGAAGCCAGCAGAAGACATTGTAAGTTTCCATTAAAAAACAGCCAAACTAAATAATGTTGTCCAGAGATGAATCCCAAAACAGTAAAACTACTACTAAGAAAGCAGGGAAGGGGCTTCCCTGGTGGTGCAGTGGTTGAGAGTCCGCCTGCCGATGGAGGGGACACGGGTTCGTGCCCTGGTGCAGGAAGATCCCACATGCCGCGGAGTGACTGGGCCCATGAGCCATGGCCGCTGAGCCTGCGTGTCCGGAGCCTGTGCTCCTCAAAATGAGAGGCCACAACAGTGAGAGGCCTGTGAACTGCAAAAAAAAAAAAAAAAAAAAAAAAAAGAAAGCAGGTAAAACATTATCATAAATTCAGGATAGTGGTAGGGGAAGGGTTTCTGGGGTACAGTAAATGTTCTGTTTCCTTACCTGAGTGTTCATGTTATAATTAATTTAAACTGTATATGTTAATGGCCTCTGTTATATTTAGTAGTTATCTCACAAGAGAAGTGAGTTAAAACAAAAAATGGCCCTATATTTCCATTAAAACTCATCTTCCTGATGACAACTGTGCAACATGGGAAATTGTCCACATATTAATAAGAATAAAAAGCAGGTTATATCACTGAGGAAGGAGGAATACAGTGATAAAATCTGGTGTTTAAAATTATTATTCCCTCTGACTCTGAGAAGGCATATTCACTTTCAGATGACTTAGGAGATAGAAGAATGTGAAAAGAGGAAGGTCCCATGATATTCACTAGGTCCTTCGATCTGATAAAAATCCGAGATTATTATCTTTGTGACTTTTAGTTAATTTCTTCTCTATGCCAGGTATGGTCCTGAAAACCTTAAGATGCCCCCTCTCTAGTAGTGTGAAATTAGAGATAAGAAGTCCTCCTCCACTCTCCCCATTCTGTGGTATTAAGAGTTTTATTGGACTCAGTTTTTAAAGTTGTTTTTATTGTTTTGTTCATTGCATGGAGAATAAACAATTATAGTTCACTTAATCAGCTTCCTGGAGGAGATGGCCCTCACTGGCTGTTTAGCGACCGGGTTTTTTTGTTTTTGTTTTTTTTAATTAAAACGTAAGATATTATGTGAATTGTATGATATTTAACCTTATCCATGTTTCATTTTTTTGGCCCCATCTAATGAGCTAATGTCTTCTGTATTAAAAGCATTTTTATGCAATAGCTAAAATTTAAAAAAAAAAAGAAAAAGCAAGTTACAAAACTGTATGCACATTATACGCCCAGGTTAGAGGGGAACGGACATATTCACAGTGAAAAGATTGAATGGAAAAACTTCAAAAATGTTAAAAGTGATTCTTTTCTCTTGTATACTCAAGTAATTCCAAAGTTTTAACAAATAGATGTTAATTTTCTAGTTTTAATTAGGACATCAATAAATGTTATAAAATTCTCTGCAGAAAAGTCTGGAATAAGACTTATCAAATCATTTCTATCTATCAGGATCCATTGTGGGAAATGGGAGCCTCTCAAGGCATTTCCAGGAAAGGCATTTAAGAGAGGGGAATAGGTGCCTGCTGTGCTGTTGGAAGGCTAGGGGAGCCAGAGGCTGATTTGTGGGAGGGCATACCATGTGGCTTTGATTCAGAGGTCATTGCTGCCCCCAGCTGCCACTGCCATACACACCTCTCACACCTGTGAAACATCTTGAGATGCTGTGATATGTTGACGTGGGCCACAGACAGCCACAGCCCCACGCCAGCTGGAGGAGCAGCCACAGGCTGGCTTCTCCCTCAATCCCACTTTCCAAGTTACACATGAATGTCTCTCACTGGTGAAACTAATTCATGTGCAGAACACAGGTGTACAAAATCTGGTGAATGGAATTAAGAACGTTGTGGCCGCAGCACACCACCCATGGGGGTTACTCTGGAGGGGGATTGGAAGGGAGGTGCCTGTGAGAGTCAGCTTTCCGTTTGTACTTTACACCCTTCTGTATTTAATGCTAGGGCTGCAGTAGCAAAATACTATAGGCTGGGTGGTTTAAACAACAGAAATACATTGTTTCGTAACTCTGGAGGCAAGATCAAGGCAACAGAAGGGTCAGTTCCTTCTGCGGGCTAGGCGGGGAAAGATCTGTTCCAGGCCTTTCTCCTTGGCTTGTAGGTAGCTTTCTCTCTGTGATCTTCATGTGGTCTTCCCTCTGTGTATGTATCTCTGTGTCCAAATTTCCCCTTTTATAAAGGACATTAGTCATACTGGATTAGTGGCCACCCTACTCCAATATAAGCTCATCCTAACTTAAACCTGCAGTGACCCATTTCCAAATACGGTCACTTTCTGAGGTACTGGGGGTTAGGACTCCCATCAAATGAATTTTAGGGGAGGGGATATCATTCAACCCATACATTATTGTTCAAGTTTTCACACACAAAAACCATGTATAATTGGTGGGGGTGGGCGGTATGGGGTGGAAGGAAATCTGAAATTCTCTGCAGATAAGTCATAGCGACTTTGACAATGTGCTGTGCTGGGAAAGGCCTTCTGGAGGCTGTGACCCAGGGGAGCACGTCTGAGGCCAAAAATCAGCACCAAGTGCAGGGACGGTGACCTTCTGAAAATATTCTTCCAAGTGATCACTTTGTTAGCAGCAGGATCTAAGAACTAACATAAAAAACCCATTTGCCCCTTGCACTACCAAGGGGTCTTCTTTTGTGGGACAGAGGAAGACCCCGACCTTGTCCCCTTCCTGCTTGACCTTTCTCTGGTGAAATCCCATGGCCACTTGGCTGGACTGCCCTTGGAGGGAAAGGAAGGAACCAATGCCTGGGGCTCGGGGTTCCCACACCTCTCTGTTATTCTGGGTAGAGCTGAGTTTGAGCCTTGAAAAGCCCTGGGAGAGCAGAAAGGGGCACTGTGAGCAGTGCATTTCTGATCTTTCCTGGCAAAGACCCCATCTCAGCCATCCTCCTCCAGCTGCTGCAGTGTCTCCAAACAAGAAGGGCCTCTCTGCTCCAGTGGCAGCGGAAATGGCCAGTGCGAGGTTGGCCTCAGGACAGTCTCCACGCCGGGATTGTCTCCTTGAATGATAAGCGGTCATCTGTGGCCAAAGCATCAAGTCGAAGCTGAGCCTCTGGGCTCCCAGTGAGGGTTTTGCATTTCTCTCCTGGCAGGTGTTGGCCAGGACAGCACAGATGCCTTTGTCCCTGCTGGTCGCTCCGAAGTTTGTATTCTGTCCCTTAGCGAGGCCCCAGAGATGCTGGCTGGTTTCTTCCAGTGGAAGAAGCTGCTCTTTCTGTGTCTGCTGACGGTCCCATTACAAGCCACCTCGGTCAGGCGGCTCTGGGAGAGGGAGCTGCAGGGAGTGGAATTTACCCTTCCTTTGAGCGGGGCTACTGGCCAGGCTGGAAATGGCCATGTGGTCAGTGTTTTCTGTTCAGTATGTTCAGTACTTTGGAGATCATTCACCCTGTTCTGGAGATTATTCATCTTGTCTGCTCACGGCTTTGCTCCTCTCCCTCCCTTCCCACTTCCCCCCTTAGCCATAAGTGCAGGATGGCTCTGGAACTTCTTTCTGCACACTGCAACCTAACCTTCCACTTGCATTCTGCCCAACCCTGCTCTGAAATCTTTCATGGCTCCCTATCACCTAGATTGGTGCTCCTCAAACTGTGGTGTACCTCAGATGTGCCTGTAGCTCATAAAAGATCAGTACTTCCCGGGTCCCATCGCAGCTCCAGCAATCAGATCATCCGTGGTGGTGCCCAAGGACCAGAGTTTTTAACTTACTACACAAGATTTTTTACTTGTATAACTTTAAAAATATATTGTAGTAAAATACATATAACATAAAATTTACCATTTTAACCATTTTTAAGTATACAGTTCAGTGGCACTATTATGGACTGAATTTTTGTGTCCCCCCACCCAAGTCCATATGTTGAAGCCCCAATCTCTATTTTGATGATATATAGAGGTGGGTCTTTGAGAGGTGATCAGGTTTAGATAAGGTCATAAGGGTGGGGAATCTCATGATGGAATTTGTGCCCTTATAAGAAGAGGAAGAGAGATCCCTCTCTCTCCCCATGACCACCCTCTGAGTAAAGGATATATGAGTATGCAGCAAGGAAGAGGGCTCTCATTAGAACCTGACCAGGCTGACACCATGATCTTGGGCTTCCAGCCTCCAGAACTGTGAGAAAATAAATGTCTGTTGTTTAAACCACCAAGCCTGTGGTATTCTGTTATAGCAGCCTGAGCCAACTAAGACAGGTACACTCACATTGTTTTGCAGGCATCACCACCATCCATCCACAGAGCTCTTCATCTTCCCAAAGTCAAACTCTGCATCCATTAAACACTAACTCCCCATCCCCCCTTCCCCAGCCCCTGGAAACTGCCATTCTACTTTCTGTCTCTCTGAACTTGACTATTCTAGGTATGCCATGTAAGGGCAATCATATACTATTTGTCCTTTTGTGTCTGGCTTATTTCATTCAACATAATGTCTTCAAGATTAATCTGTGTTGTAGCATGTGTCAGAATCTCTTTCCTTTTTAATGGAATAATATTCCATTGTATATATATATAGGCCACATTTTATTTATCCATTCGTCTGTCAGTGGACACATTTTGTCTATTGTGAATCATGCTACTATGAACATACAGAGATCTCTTTGAGACCTTGCCTGCAATTCTTTTGGGTATATACCCAGAAATGGAATTGCTGGATCATTTGATAATTCTATTTTTAGTTTTTTCAGGAGCTGCCATATTGGTTTCCACAGTGACTGTGCAATTTTACATTCCTACCAACAGTGCACAAGGGTTCCAGTTTCTCCATATCCTCACCAACAATTGTTATTTTTGTTTTTGTTTTTTCCCAGTAATAGCCATCCTAATGGGTGTGAGGTGATTATGGTTTTGATTTGTATTTCTCTAATGAGTGATGCTGAACAACTTTTCATGTGGCCATTCATATAACTTCTTCGAATGTCTGTTCAAGTCCTTTGCTCATTTTTAAATTGTGTTTATTTTTGTTGAGTTGTATCCACAGGTGGTTTTGATAGATGGCAAAATGGATTGAGAAGACGAGCCCTTCATGGGGTTTCAAGGGTCCTCTGTGAGGGGGCCCTGACCCATCTTCCATCTCATTTTCTGCTTCTCTCACAATGATTTTTTCTAGCTCTATGTTCCCATGTTCTGGCCTTTATTTATACACTTCCAACAACATACACAGCTGTAGCAGAAAGGCTTTTTCTTATCTATACAAGGACCACCCTCCTCCATCTTCTATCAAAATAGTTCTGGTGAGACTATGGGTCATAGTGTCCCCACCCTGTCCTGGACACATTGACTGCACATGACCCAGGCCTGCCCAATCCTAGTGCTCCCATCACCATGGTATCAGGGATTGGCTCAGGGGTGGACATGCGATCCAAGCCAATCTATGTGGCTATTAGAGAATGTCTCTTTCTGGTTGGCTTGCCAAGCTGGGATGATATAAGCCTGGGCTACTGGCTTCTTCCTTGACAGCATAGCCCATCTGCAGGGAGAAAGAAAAGTTCAAAACACAAATGTAAAATGAGTCAAGACAAGGAAAGTGAAGAGAGACTGATATTATTGTTTGAGTCCCTAGATCCATCCATATCTAAAAGTAGATCCCCCACTGGATATTTCAGGTACATAAGCCAATAGATTTGCTTTTGCCTAAGCTGGTCTGAATTCAGTTTCTGTCACTCATAACAGAAGAAGTTCTAACTAATGTAAACCACCCCCCACCACTTCCCAGTTCTTTTATCTGTCCCTCCGTGCATCTACCCACTCTTCTGCCTTTTATGCCTGGCCAGAAGGGCTGTTCCCTCTAGGGATCTCCAGTAGTCAGTGAGTGGGGAGACAGCTTTCCAAGTATTCTGATTTCCAACCATCTGCCTGCCCTGTGCCTTAAGACCTTCTCATTATACAATCACTGTCTGTACCTTGTGTAACAGGGTGAGTCTTTATGAGAAAAATAATCCTTGTGGTGGCTGGTGTGGACTTGCGAGGGAAACATCCAGCATCCCCACCTCACCCACCCACACCTTGGGGCAGCCTTGGGCAGAAGTTCAGCCCCAGCCTAGGAACAGAGGAACACAGGGTCTGCAGGGACTTAGGGAGGGAGGGTGTGAAAGGTGAGTAATTGCTGAAAACATGACCATGTGTCTCCTTGTTGTGGGTTTTGAGTGTGTGGCTTTTTCTTTTTGCAGCTGTGTTCTCCCTAGAGGGTTTCCCATCCACCAGACCAGGAAGCGGAAATTGCCCCCAGGTGTTGGAAATGGCTGGGCCGTCTCCACAAGGAGCCTCTGGTCTTATGGTTCAGTCCTGGGGCCCAGAGCTGGACCTTGGAGGGACTGGGGTAGAGGCTGGTGCCTGGTGCTGGGCTTGCACTTCTGGAAAGTGTTCTGGGGCGACTTGCTCAAAGACAACTTTTTTTTGTTTGTTTTGAAATTTTTATTTGAAAAATAAAGAAATGTTTCTTGAACCCAGGTATTGTGGAGCAAGTTCTGTGCTATACATTATTATGTCCATGATCACGTGTGCCTTGCATTAGTTTTGCTAGTGCTGTTTGGAAGGCTTGTTTTATGCTCACACCAAGTTCATTTCCCCAGTTGTACTCTTAGAGTCCTACTTCTGCTGCGTGAGTTGCTCACAGCTGGTGAGAAATACTCAAAAGTGGTCAAGCCGGACTCCCCTGGTGGTGCAGTGATTAAGAATCCACCTGCTAGGGCAGGGGACACAGGTTTGAGCCCTGGTCTGGAAAGATCCCACATGCCGCCGAGCAACCAAGCCCGGGCACCACAACTACTGAGCCTGAGCTCTAGAGACCACGAGCCACAACTACTGAGCCTGCTGCTGCAACTGCTGAAGCCCGCGAGCCTAGAGTCTGTGCGCCACAACAAGAGAAGCCACTGCAGTGAGAAGCCCATGCACCGCAACAAAGAGTAGCTCCCGCTCGCTGCAACTAGAGAAAGCCTGTGCGCAGCAATGAAAACCCAATGCAGCCATAAATAAATAAATAAATTTATATTTAAAAAAAAAGTGTAGTTATTAAGTATGTTTTCGGTTAGAAGCTTTAAATTGTGAGTGGTTTTACTTCATGACTGCCCACATTAACTGTCTTTTTCAATTAACCCACCCACAGCTGGTAGGAGGGTTTCGGCTGTAGATCTGTGCAAATTGAAGAGAGGTCACGTGTCCACCACTGTCTTTCTTAGGAAGATTCCTGAGACATTCCCTGGTTCAGCTCCTGTCCCCTTGTTAGGGACAAAGTCTTTTCCTTAGCCCCAGGTCCCTAAGTGTCCAGGACTGTTGGGCAGCAGGCCCAGGTCACAGGAGAGTGTCCTGTCCACCTCTATCCTGTCCCCCAATGATTCTAGCTGACCTTCGCCTCTCCCTTCTCCTGGTCTCAGAGTCTCTGCCTTCCTGGCCCCCCAGGCCCATAACCTGAATCTGCTCTTGCACCTTCTTTGAGACTTTGTTGTGAACTGAGAGGGAAAAACGGCCCTCCGGGTCCCAGTAAGTATTAGAGGGGAGGAGAGTTCACAGAACACTCAGACGAGACCTCGGCATTTGGGCAAATGGATAAACAAATGTGGTCTATCCATACAATGTAATATTATTCAGCCTTAAAAAGGAAGGATATTCTGACACATGGTACAACAGGGATGAACATTGAGGACATTATGCTGAGTGAAATAAGCCAGTCACAAAAAGGACAAATCTTGTATGATCCCACTTACATGAGTGAAGTCAAATTCATAGAGACAGAAATTAGAATGGTGGTTGCCAGGGGCTTGGGGGCAGGGAGAATGGGGAGTTATTGTTTAATAGGTATAGAGTTTCACTTTAGGAAGACAGAAAAGTTCTGGAGATGAAGGGTGGTAATGGTTGTACAATAATGTGAATGTATTTATTCCACTGAACTGTGCACTTGAAAATGATAAGTTTTGTTTAAGTATAGTTTCATACACACACACACACACACACACACACACACACACACACTTTGAGCTCGGCCCTGCTTCTCAGTGCTTCACCTCACCAGGAAGCCCCCAGATTATTTCTGGTGAGTGGGACTATGGACATCTTAATGTTCTTCCTTGAGCCTTAATATGTTCTCCCAATTCCCTACAAAGAACACATTACTTTAATGATTGGAATGGGAGAGAAGGGAACTTTAAGAATTTAAAAGAAGATAAAAAGTGAGGGAGTATGGAGTTAATTGCCCAGAGTCCTCCTCTTCCCACCCAAGGCCTGGGTGGATGGAGGTGAGGGGCAGTTGTTCTCCCAGGAACAGGGAAGGCTCTCACTGACCTTCCAGTCCTGACCCGGAGGGGTTTGCCAACGCTTCCTGCAGAGCTAAGTAAGCTCAGGTACCTGCTGGAGATGCCACCCGGAGGGTGGGGCCTCTTCATCCAGAAAAGAGAGAGGGAACAGCCTTGGTGATGGGACAGTCAGTGCTCAGCCCTGACAATGGCCTCAATTTAACAATTGGTAAATAGATAATTAATGGATGTTACACATTTTAGAGCACCAACTCTGGTTTAGTCACTGAGGAAGGCTTTATATACATTATTTTTTTAATCTTCATAGTAATCCTATAGGTTAAGGAACTCTATTTTAAATATGTTTCCCTGTAAAATATATCCTACAAATAAAGAAGCATGTAATGTATATTTGTACACTTATTTTATTTTTTAATAAGAAATTAATTGCCTGAGTTAGGGTGACTGCTGTAACAAATAAACCCTCAAATGCCTAATGACTAAAACCCATGGAAGTTTCTTTCTACTCACCAAAGCAAGGCAAAAGAGGCAGGGAGAGGAGGGTGGGCAGCTGTTCTCCACATGGTCACTCAGGGATCCAGGCTGCCAGGGGCTGCTCTAGCTTCAGCTCAGGGTTCTGAGGTTGCCCTTGACATTGACACCCAGCTAGCTGGAAGGGAAAGGATCTCACATGGCAGTTTTACAGGCCAGGCCTGAAAGTCATGACAATTCCACTTCCTAGAACTCACTCTCACGGCCAGACCTAATGGTGGGAGAGACTGAGAAATGTAGTCTAGCTTTGTTCTCAGGAAAAAGAAGAAACGAATTTGGATTAGGGTGACACAGGTAACTTCTTGGTCCAACCAGGGCCTTACCAACAGGGAAAGGTGTGATTAAATTATGACAGGACAGCAGGCACAAACTAGGATGGTCACCTGGTTTTTGTGAGCAAGAGCAGACAAAGACAAACAAACAAAAATGTTTTCTTATTTTTTTTTCATTTTCTACACAAAAGGAACGCATGCCCACAGCCTGTTCTACACCTTGGCTTTATTTCTCCCACTTAGCAATATATCACAGTGATCTGGTTATACAGACAGCCTGCTTTAGGTGTTTTTTTGCACAGTGACAATTGGTGAACCTTAATCTATTGAACTAGTCCCTACTGATGGACACGAATTGTTTCAATCTTTTGCTGTTACAAACAACAGAACAATGAATCATATTGTACAAATGTCATTTTAGGTACATCTTAAATAGATAGCAGTAGTTAAATGAAGTCTTAGGCTTAGTGTAACCGAGCAGGACCTTATGGGGCCTTCCCAGAACAGAACCCCCCAAACAGTGTCCTCCACCTGCCTTTTGTCTGTAGAAAAACTTTAGTCAAAGAATAAATTTAATCAGAGTAGTGAGAAAATACAGAAGAAATGAAAACAGTCAAACAAGACAAAGTAATAATATTTGATAGTTTAGCCATTAAACAAAGTCAAGAAACTTTAGTTCCTCCTCAAGGGCTATAGAGAATATTCTGAGCCAGGTCCTTTGAGCTGTTTTGCAGATACTGAAACCCCCACCTGGTAGAAGAACTTAACTGTATGCTGTCCACAGCATGAAGACCCCAGACTGGTTGGAACCAGAAGGTTGATGATGTTGACTCCCAATTACCTCACCACCAACCAATCAAGAGAAAGTCCACGAGCTGATCACACACCCCACAACCCTCCTCCCTCAGCCTGTCTTTAGAAACCTTTCCCTGAAAGCCTTTGAAGGGTTCAGGCCTTTTGAGCACTAGCTGCCTGGACTCCTTCCTCGGTGCCTGCAATAAACACTGTGCTTTTCCTTCGCTACAGCCAGGTGTCAATAGATTATCTTTACCGCACACAGGTGAGCAGACCTGAGCTTGGTTCAGTAACATTAGCACCTTTGTATGTGTGCATCTCAAATTAATGTATTTGATAGTTTTCCTTATTTTTGTACTTTCTAGAAATAAGATCAAATATATTCTTTTTAAATTCTGTGACTCTCCCAATTTTTGCTCAAAAGAATGATTTTGAGATTTATGTGGTTAATAAATGAATAGACCATATTTAAATAGTAAGTAGTCTACTTTTGAGGGTTATTTGCACTGTTGCCAGGGTTCTGTGTTTTGGAGGATGGGGTGTGACTATTGCCTGGCCCCTAGACTGCCTGTGCACGAGTTTCCTCTCTGACTTACACCTAACAAACAGTGGATTTGCTCTGTTATAGGGCAGGTACATATCCCCTCATTAAGTGCTGCCAGATCCCTCATTAGATGCTGCCAGAGCGGTTGTGCTGAATCACACTCGCATAAGCAAAGGGTTCCCATGGCTACACATTTTTACCTTGGCTTTCTTGTGCCTTTGAGGTTAAGCAACATTTCCTTTCTTTATAATTTGAGATTCCTTGTTTACAAATGCCTCTGTGTGTCTTTCGCTCATTTTTCCATTGGACTGCTTATCTTTTCCATGTCAGATTGGAAGCGTTCTTTCATACTTTGAATAATAACTCTTTGTTGGTTACAAATGTTGCGAATACTGTCCGTGTGTGACTTGTCTTTACTTTCCTCATTATGTCTTTTGATAATGATTCATAATGCAACATAATGGTCTAATGAATCAGTTTTTCCCATATGGTTGGTACTTTTTTGTTTCTTGCTTGAGAAGCCTTCTTAGGCTGAGGTCTCCATCCCTGTTCTACATGGGAGCAGACAGTGCTTCAGATGCTTTGGTAACCTGGTGCCCATGTTCCAGCCTAGTCTGCTCCTCTTAAGGATTTGCCCACACAAGTTTGGCCTCCCAAGGCCAGAGTGAGCCCAAAGACAACTGGGCTCTGATGCTGCCCGGGATCCCTCAGGTCCAGCCTGCTAACCACCCTCACACACTGTCATCAGCTCCTCCTTCAGGCCTGGAATTTTATTATTCTACCTAACGTGCTTCCCCATAGCAGGACTGGCTGGAATGCTTGCATATGACTTGTCCTCAGGACATTAGGGCTCCAGGATGCATCTATGAAGTGACTGCCACCTGGCGCCTTCCAGGGCAGATCTCTCTGGAGTTGGAGTGTCAAGGCAGGGACTTTGGGGGAAATGTGGATTCATCAGGGAGGGTGTTTAGCGTGACTCTCCCTTTGATGACAATGGCAATGGTGATAATGATGCTATTTTGTTGCTATTTGGATTCCACAGGGCCTGAGAGGAAGAACAAATATTTGGATTCAACAGGGAAAGCTGGGAAGCAGTCTGAGGGCACTTCTTCCTCTCTCCTGGGGGCTCTCATCCTTGTGTCTTGAAGAGTAAACCCCATGGCCTCAGTTAAAGGAAGAAAGAGAGTGTGAAAGAAAAGAAGAAAGGAAGGAAGGAAGGAGGAAGGGAGGGTCATCCACAATCTCAATGCCCCCCACACACTTCCTTCTGGGTCACATGCAGGCACATGTCAGTTGATGAACTTACTATTCCTTTGTCACTTATATGTTTGTCCTTGTGAAACAGACATAATTTTAAACAGCCGTAAAGGACACCATTGAGTTGATAGACGTGCACGAACATGGCCATCCTTCTGGTGTTGGACAGACATGAGGCCATTTCCAGAGTCAGCTTAGATGTTTTAGTCAAACCTGTAGTGGGAAGCTTTGACCATTATTTCTTTTTTCTTCCTTTCAATTATTTCCTTAAGCTACATTCTCAGAAATGAGATTTCTGGGTAAAAGGGGATGGATATTTTTATTGCTTTTTAAAGATAGTGGTAGATTTCTTTTCAAAGATGTTGTAAAACCGAAAATAAATTTCTTGCAATTTTTCAAAGGTAAAATGGGGCAGGAAAAGCTCACCAGAATGTTCCTCCAGTACCTTGAAGGACTCTGGCTTTAGTGTTTCCGTAAGGTTCCAATCAGCAGCTCTATTTTTGTGAGATCAGGTTGCAGCACTCAGGAAGCTTTATGGCTATCTGGACTGATAAGGGTATTTGGGGACTGTTTGCTGCCAGTTTAAGTGCCTGCTGTGTAGGGTTCCAGTCTGGGGAACCTGGTGAGGGGTGACAGGCTCTGTTTGTAGAGACTCCATTCTCACCCTTTCAAAGCTCGCACTTTAGGTGGGGAGTGACACATCTGAGGGGATTGCCAAACAGGGTCAGGCAGACTTGCTTACCCAGTGCTCTTGCGTTGCCCTCTCAAGAAGGTAAAGGCCTGGGTGATTCTGGCCAGGCCCAGAGTACCCTGAGAGAGTCTGGGCCCTCAGGCCAGTGGCCCAGGTATGGTGGCTGGGCCCTGAGGGTTATAGCTGTGCTGGGCTCAGTTCAGGCAGAGTAGGGCTCCCTGGGAACCAGTAGAAGGGTCCAGGCAGCGTTAATGCCCAGAGAGCAGATAAGTGGTGCAGGGATGCCCCTGCCCTCCAGCCAAAGCTTTTCTCTCTGGTCGCTGGGCCTTCCCAGGGACAGACAAGGACCCATGGCTCAGAAATGATGGGCAAGTGTCCCCACACTGTCTGGGCCACAGACTTGCATGCATCCTCCAGCAGAAGTGTCTGACCTTTCCACAGGTGCCTGTTGGGAATGCAAGCCCGCTCTTCTGACTACCCCTGAGGGAGGCCAAGGCCTTGGAAGGGGCCTGCCCAGGACATGACCATGGGCATGTTTACTCGGACAGTAGGGTGGGAGACTCTGTGGGGACAGAAATCCAAGGAGACCTGAGTCTGAACACTCAGACCAAACAGACAAAACCAAAACCACTTCTTGGTGGGGGCAGTGCCAGGGAGTTGGAGCCCATCCTCCACGCCTGTCACTGCTGAAGTGGACTTTTGGGGCTTTCAGCATCGGTGGAGTTCAGGACTCCTTCCCGCATTACTACCTCAGCCATGTAGTTTCACAGGCTCCTTCACCCATGCCAGTGTCATCATCAGCAACAATAAAATAATGATAGCTGATACTTACTCGGGGCTTCTCATGTGCCAGCTACTATTCTAAGGGTTTTACACAGTCTAACTATGTGGTAGATGCTGCTCTCATTATTCCCATTTTACAGATGCAGAAACTGAAGCACAGAGAGTTTAGGAAACTTGCCCCGGGTCACACAGCCAGTGAGTAGGGGAATTGGGAATCAAACCAAGGCTGTCTGGCTGTGGAGCCTGTGAGTTTACTCACTGCACTGTATGGCTCTTCAGTGTTGCAAGATAACAAATGCTCACACACCTAAGGAAACTGCCAGCAGCTGGATCTGGGGGCAGAGCTACAACTCCAAGCACTGACCTAGGCTGCACTCTAGCACCATGGCTTCCAACTAGGTAACTTTGGCTAATTACTCAATTTCTCTTATCCTCAGTTACTTTATCTGTAAAATGGGGGTATAATCCCTACTTCACAGGGGGGCTGTGAGGATTAAAATGAGATCATATCTCTGTATGTGTACAGCACCATAGCCTTGGTAGATACCTAGGAAATGTGGGCTCCTGGCCAAGTTCTCTTCCTTTTTTTTTATTTTTATAAATTTATTTATTTATTTATTTATTTTTGGCTGTGTTGGGTCTTCGTTTCTGTGAGAGGGCTTTCTCTAGTCGCGGCGAGCGGGGGCCACTCTTCATCGCGGTGCGCAGGCCTCTCACTATGGCGGCCTCTCTTGTTGTGGAGCACAGGCTCCAGATGTGCAGGCTCAGTCGTTGTGGCTCACGGGCCCAGTTGCTCCGCGGCATGTGGGATCTTCCCAGACCAGGGCTCGAACCCGTGTCCCCTGCATTGGCAGGCAGATTCTCAACCACTGCGCCACCAGGGAAGCCCTCTCTTCCTTTTTATATGGTCTCCAAAGGTCCCCTAAGTGTCCTGGGTGCAGGGGCAGCATCTATACTCGGTGATGAGTCTATGCATCCTGCCACATGGAGCTCTAGGAAGAGACAAATGTATGCAATGTAAAGCTTCACCACATAAGGCTACGCTCTGTGGATGGCCTCTAAGAAGTTGTGAAACTATGGGAGAAAATCACGCTTTCCCAACACTTTCCTGACAACTAGAAGGATCTGTGGTTTAGCTGCCTGATGTCCTGCTCTCTGTTCCATCCTTCCACTGGATGGCCCGTGGGGACTAGCCAGTCTGTAAGCCTGGGGCACATGCCCCCATTCAGTCATCAGATTCTCCTTCCATATTCACCTCTGAATCCCAAAAAGGCCCGTCTGAGAGCATACTCTTCTTGACCTCCCTATTCTATTGGAAAGTCAGCCAACTGGCCAAAGCAAGACTGAAATATTTATTAATACCATAAAAATTTAATGCTGATTTAGATTTCAGTTTTATTTTTTGACTCCACTTAAATAGATTGGGAGAATGAATATCACTGATGGCACTGTTCCCATGTGACTGAGAAAATGAGCATTTTAGAAGGGCACTTATATACCCCCTCCCAAACCAGGCCTCTGTTAGTAAAGAAGAAAGGAGGGGTGGATACTGAAGAGGCAGCAGGCAGTCACTGTGCACAGTCTGTCTCTCTGCTGTTCAGCACTCATCCCACCCTTCCCCCACACGCAGGAAATGTCACTGTCTCCCACAGCAGACAGCAGAAGTCTCATATCTCTACATCTAGGCCAGTCTTCTCCATAACGCTCCTTGTGGTCCTAAGACCTTTAAACTACAAGACAAGTTATCTGCTCCAACATAGGCAGCAGTCACTGGTACATGCAGCAAAGGTCCTGCCCTATGAGGACACCGTGTTCATTGGGTGGCCATCTGGCTCCCTGCTCTGTTCCTGGGAGCAACTGTGGTAGCCATTGTCCCCTGTGGACTTGGTTCTGCCCTCTGCAGGGGTCGTCCCTGTCCATTACTCTCCATGGCCACACATGAAGCAGGCTGTAGGGGGCATGCCATCCCTGGGGCCACACAACTTCCGATTGGAGTGAATGTGGGGTCCTAAGGGTCGGGGATTGGCAGTCACCCATTGAATTATTTCAGGTAATAATTTTACTCAAAAATTTGGTAGGCTTTTGGTCTTTTGTGTGTGTGTGGGGGGGGGGCTCATTCCTTTTGAAAGGAACCGTAGCCAGAGATCTCCCCTAGCCTGTCTTACACAACAATTCCAGTGATTTACCTACTTGCCCTCATCCTAACTGATTTGTTACTGCATTCAAAACAATGGCCTCATGGGAGATGCCCCTTCATACACTCTTTCCTGGAGGCATCTCTGTTAGATGGAATTCTTAAGAGAAGATTCTGGAGAAAGACCTTGTGTCCCAATTTTACCTCCTACTATGGCTGTCATTTGCAAGCAAGAATTTCAGTCTGGGGTAAAGAAACCGTGTGTGTGTGTGTGTGTGTGTGTGTGTGTGTGTGTGTATGCAAAATCCTGCAAGACTTTTCTGGAACTTTCTGGAAATTTCACTCCATTCAGCTGGCAGGCCACTGAGAGAGGGAGCTTCACTCAGAACCGTCACATTCCCTCCTATCACTGCCTGACATCTGGCTGTCTCTGGTCTCAATCCATTCGTCTCTTGTAAAACATTGCCCAAAGTAGCCAATAACAGCTCTGCTCTGGATTTTTCCTAACATTTCCCCAACTCTACAGCCTCAGTTAGTGTATAATCTGTATCCCACCATGCAGCAGGGGACCATTTGGCCAAATGTTTTGCCAATGCATGGCTGTCCTGCAAAGTTGAGGTTCTCATTATCTGCCCCTTCCTCCTCCCTCAGCCCATTCCTACAGTGCTCCACTGCCAGCCACCAGATTTTGGCTCAGTTAGGAGTGCACTTGGCTGCAAGAAAATCTAAATAATGGGGAGGGATTTATTGGTCTCATACAACAGGAAGTCTGAGGTAGTCCTGGGCTGGTCCAGCATCCAGGGGTTTCAGGGCACTCAGGCTCTTCCTTGTTTCCTGTCCTGCTCTTTCTGTTTTTTCTGTCGTACTAAATCAGGCACAGTTCTTCATTTGTGCAACAGAAGTTGTGTCAAGAAGATTAAACAAAAGACGAATTTATTAAAAGGAATTTTGGGGAAGGCTGAAGTAGCAAGCTGGAAACTAAGTCCCAAGGATCAACTTCCCACACTATAACATCACAGGACTAGCCAGAGAGGAAACCACTGCCATTGCCCCATGGGGCACCAGATGCTACAGTGGGTCTGTTGCCTGGAGCTTGACCTCACTGCCATTGCACTGCTGCCACCACCAGTGTCCCTCTAGTGCTTGGAGCTCGACCACTCCTACCCTCTGAAGCTTCCCCCTGGATAGATGCCTTATGAGGCAAATCTGATTGGTGGGGTCAGGTCACATGCCTAAGCCCTGGCTGCAAAAGAAGTTGGGAAAAAAAAAAAGAAATTGACATCTCATGAGGTTGAATCTGATTGGTGGAGCCAGATCACATGCTTGTGCCTTGGCTGCAAAGGAGTCTGGGAAGGGATTGTGATGCCTCATGAGGTTGAATCTGATTGGAGGATCCCAGGTCACATGCCTGAGCCCTGGGTTCAAAGGAGACCAGGAAGAGAGTTTTCTCCATTATATTCAGGGACACAGGACTCTCAAGGTGGGAAGGGCCCCCAAACAGAGCCAGAGGGAGACGGGGGAAGATGGCGGAAGAGTAAGACGCGGAGATCGCCTTCCTCCCCACGGATACACCAGAAATACATCTACACGTGGAACAACTCCTACAGAACACCTACTGAAGGCTGGCAGAAGACCTCAGAGCTCCCCAAAGGCAAGAAACTCCCCACGTACCTGGGTAGGGCAAAAGAAAAAAAGAAAAAACAGAGACAAAAGAATAAGGACGGCACCTGCACCAGTGGGAGGGAGCTGTGAAGGAGGAAAAGTTTCCACACACTAGGAAGCCCCTCCGCGGGCGGAGACTGCGGGAGGCGGAGGGGGGAGCTTCGGGACCGCGGAGTAGTGCACAGCGACGGGCGCGGAGGGCAAAGCGGGGAGATTCCTGCACAGACAATCGGTGCCGACCGGCACTCACCAACCCGAGAGGCTTGTCTGCTCACCCGCCGGGGCGGGTGGGGCTGCGAGCTGAGGCTCGGGTTTCGGTTTTGGACGGAGCGCAGGGAGAGGACTGGGGTTGGTGGCTTGAACATAGCCTGAAGGGGTTAGTGCGCCACGACTAGCCGGGAGGGAGTTCGGGGAAAAGCCTGCACCTGCCGAAGAGGCAAGAGACTTTTTCTTCCCTCTTTGTTTCCTGGTGCGCGAGGAGAGGGGTTTAAGAGCGCTGCTTAAAGGAACTCCAGAGCCGCGGCTAAAAGCGTGAACCCCAGAGACGGGCGCGAGCCGCTGCTGAGGGCGCGAGCCCCCGAGACGGGCGCGAGCCGCGGCTGGAAGCGCGAACCCCAGAGACGGGCGGGAGACGCTGGGGCTGCTGCTGCCGCCACCAGGGGGGCTGTGTACGAGCACAGGTCACTCTCCGCGCCCCTCAGAACCTGTGCAGGCCGCCACTGCCAGGTTCCCGGGATCCAGGGACAACTTTCCCGGGAGTACGCACGGCGGGTCTCAGGCTGGTGCAACGTCACGCCGGCCTCTGCCGCAGCGTCACGCCGCCTCTGCCGCCGCAGGCCCGCCCCGCACGCAGTGCCCCTCCTTCCCCCATCCCCCAACCCCCGGCCTGAGTGAGCCGGAGCTCCCGAATCAGCGGCTCCTTTAACCCCGTCCTGTCTGAGCAAAAAACAGACGCCCTCCAGCGACCTGTGCGCAGGGGCAGGGCCGGGTACAAAGCTGAGCTCCTGTGAGCTATGAGAGCAGGGAGGAGAGGGGGCGGTCTCTCCCGGCAGACGCGGAGGCGGCGGATTGAAGCTCCACAATCAACGTGATGTGCCCTGCATCTGTGGAATACCTGAATAGACAGGGAGTGATCCCAAATTGAAGAGGTGGAATTTAAGAGCGAGATCTGTGATTTTTTTCCCTTTTCCTCTTTTTGTGAATGTGTGCGTGTATGCTTCTGTGTGAGATCTTGTCTGTATACTCTTGCTTCCACCATTTGTCCTAGGGCTCTATCCGTCCATGGTTTTTTTTAAAAAAAATTTTTTTTTCTTAATAATTAATTTTAATTGTAATAACTTTATTGCACTTTACCTTCGTTCTTTCTTTCTTTCCTTCCTTCCTTCCCTCCTTTAGACAGCGAATCACCCCAGGTTGAGGAGGTGGTCTCTGAGAGCAGGATTTATGATTTTTCCCCCTTTGCCTCTTTTTGTGAACGTGTATGTGTATGCTTCTGTGTAAGATTTTCTCTGTATAGCTTTGCTTCCAACATTTGTCCTAAGGTTCTATCCGGCCCTTTTTTTTTTCTAAATATTTTTTAATTCAATAACTATATTATACTTTATTTTATTTTTACTGTATCTTCTTTCTTTCTGTCTTTTTTCCTTCTTTCCCTCCTTCCTTCCTTCCTTCCTCCCTCCCTCCCTCCCTCCTTTCTTTCCTTCTTTGCTTCTTTCTTCCTTCCTTCCTTCCCTCCTTTCCCTCTTTCTTTCCTCATACTTCTACTAATTCTCTCTACATTTTCTCCTTCTTTCCCTCCTTCCTTCCTTCCTTCCTCCCTCCCTCCCTCCCTCCTTTCCTTCTTTGCTTCTTTCTTCCTCCCTTCCTTTCCTCCTTTCCCTCTTTCTTTCCTCATACTTCTACTAATTCTCTCTACATTTTCTCGTTCTTTCCCTCCTTCCTTCCTCCCTCCCTCCCTCCCTCCTTTCCTTCTTTGCTTCTTTCTTCCTTCCTTCCTTTCCTCCTTTCCTTCTTTCTTTCCTCATACTTCTACTAATTCTCTCTACTTTTTCTCCCTTTTATTCTGAGCCGTGTGGATGAAAGGCTCTTGGTGCTCCAGCCCAGGAGTCAGGGCTCTGCCTCTGAGGTAGGAGAGCCAACTTCAGGACACTGGTCAACAAGAGACCTCCCAGCTCCACATAATATTAAACGGTGGAAATCTCCCAGAGACCTCCATCTTAACACCAGCACCCAGCTTCACTCAACGACCAGCAAGCCACAGTGCTGGACAACCTATGCCAAACAACTAGCAAAACAGGAACACAACCCCACCCATTAGCAGAGAGGCTGCCTAAAATCATAATAAGGCCACAGACACCCCAAAACACACCACCAGACGTGAACCTGCCCACTAGAGAGACAAGATCCAGCCTCATCCAGCACAACACAGGCACTAGTCCCCTCCACCAGAAAGCCTACACAACCCACTGAAACAACCTTAGCCACTGGAGACAGACATCAAAAACAACGGGAACTACGAACGTGCAGCCTGCAAAAAGGAGACCCCAAACACAGTAAGATAAGCAATATGAGAAGACAGAAAAACACACAGCAGATGAAGGAGCAAGATAAAAACCCACCAGACCTAACAAATGAAGAGGAAATAGGCAATCTACCTGAAAAGGAATTCAGAATAATGATAGTAAGGATGATCCAAAATCTTGGAAGTAGAATGGACAAAATGCAAGAAACAGTTAACAAGGGCCTAGAAGACATACAGATGAAACAAGCAACGATGAACAACGCAATAAATGAAATTAAAAGTACTCTAGATAGGATCAATAGCAGAATAACTGAGGCAGAAGAACGGATAAGTGACCTGGAAGATAAAGTAGTGGAAATAACTACTGCAGAGCAGAATAAAGAAAAAAGAATGAAAAGAACTGAGGACAGTCTCAGAGACCTCTGGGACAACATTAAACGCACCAACATTCGAATTATAGGGGTTCCAGAAGAAGAAGAGAAAAAGAAAGGGACTGAGAAAATATTTGAAGAGATTATAGTTGAAAACTTCCCTAATATGGGAAAGGAAATAGTTAATCAAGTCCAGGAAGCACAGAGAGTCCCATACAGGATAAATACAAGGAGAAATACGCCAAGACACATATTAATCAAACTATCAAAAATTAAATACAAAGAAAGCATATTAAAAGCAGCAAGGGAAAAACAACAAATAACACACAAGGGAATCCCCATAAGGTTAACAGCTGATCTCTCAGCAGAAACCCTACAAGCCAGAAGGGAGTGGCAGGACATACTGAAAGTGATGAAGGAGAAAAACCTGCAACCAAGACTACTCTACCCAGCAAGGATCTCATTCAGATTTGATGGAGAAATTGAAACCTTTACAGACAAGCAAAAGCTGAGAGAGTTCAGTACCACCAAACCAGCTTTACAACAAATGCTGAAGGAACTTCTCTAGATAAGAAATGCAAGAGAAGGAAACGACCTATAATAACGAACCCAAAACAATATAGAAAATGGGAATAGGAACATACATATCGATAATTACCTTAAATGTAAATGGACTAAATGCTCCCACCAAAAGACACAGATTGGCTGAATGGATACAAAAACAAGACCCTTATATATGCTGTCTACAAGAGACCCACCTCAGACCTAGAGACACATACAGACTGAAAGTAAGGGGATGGAAAAAGATATTCCATGCAAATGGAAACCAAAAGCAAGCTGGAGTAGCAATTCTCATATCAGACAAAATAGACTTTAAAATAAGGACTATTAAAAGGGATAAAGAAGGACACTACATAATGATCAAGGGATCGATCCAAGAAGAAGATATAACAATTGTAAATATTTATGCACCCAACATAGGAGCACCTCAATAGATAAGGCAAATACTAACAGCCATAAAAGGGGAGATCGACAGTAACACATTCATAGTAGGGGACTTTAACACCCCACTTTCACCCATGGACAGATCATCCAAAACGAAAATAAATAAGGAAACACAAGCTTTAAATGATACATTAAACAAGATGGACTTAATTGATATTTATAGGACACTCCATCCAAAAACAACAGAATACACATTTTTCTCAAGTGCTCGTGGAACATTCTCCACGATAGATCATATCTTGGGTCACAAATCAAGCCTTGGTAAATTTAAGAAAACTGAAATTGTATCAAGTATCTTTTCTGACCACAACGCCATGAGACTAGATATCAATTACAGGAAAAGATCTGTAAAATATACAAACACATGGAGGCTAAACAATACACTACTTAATAATGAAGTGATCACTGAAGAAATCAAAGAGGAAATAAAAGAATACCTAGAAACAAATGACAATGGAGACACAACGACCCAAAACCTATGGGTTGCAGCAAAAGCAGTTCTAAGGGGGAAGTTTATAGCAATACAAGCCCACCTTAAGAAGCAGGAAACATCTCGAATAAACAACCTAACCTTGCACCTCAAGCAATTAGAGAAAGAAGAACAAAAAAAGCCCAAAGCTAGCAGAAGGAAAGAAATCATAAAAATCAGATCAGAAATAAATGAAAAAGAAATGAAGGAAACGATAGCAAAGATCAATAAAACTAAAAGCTGGTTCTTTAAGAAGATAAACAAAATAGATAAACCACTAGCCAGACTCATCAAGAAAAAAAGGGAGAAGACTCAAATCAATAGAATTAGAAACGAGAAAGGAGAAGTAACAACTGACGCTGCAGAAATAAAAAAAATCATGAGAGATTACTACAAGCAACTCTATGCCAATAAAATGGACAATCTGGAAGAAATGGACAAATTCTTAGAAATGCACAACCTGCCAAGACTGAATCAGGAAGAAATAGAAAATATGAACAGACCAATCACAAGCACTGAAATTGTAACTGTGATTAAAAATCTTCCAACAAACAAAAGCCCAGGACCAGATGGCTTCACAGGTGAATTCTATCAAACGTTTAGAGAAGAGCTAACACCTATCCTTCTCGAACTTTTCCAAAATATAGCAGAGGGAGGAACACTCCCAAATTCCTTCTACGAGGCCACCATCACCTTGATACCAAAACCAGACAAGGATGTCACAAAGAAAGAAAACTACAGGCCAATATCACTGATGAACATAGATGCAAAAATCCTCAACAAAATACTAGCAAACAGAATCCAACAGCACAT
Source organism: Phocoena sinus (assembly GCF_008692025.1). Taxonomy (NCBI): domain Eukaryota; kingdom Metazoa; phylum Chordata; class Mammalia; order Artiodactyla; family Phocoenidae; genus Phocoena; species Phocoena sinus. The sequence goes on along the minus strand of NC_045764.1, from coordinate 52,262,061 downwards.
TAAAAGGATCATACACCATGATCAAGTGGGGTTTATTCCAGGAATGCAAGGATTCTTCAATATACGCAAATCTATCAATGTGATAAACCATATTAACAAATTGAAGGAGAAAAACCATATGATCATCTCAATAGATGCAGAGAAAGCTTTCGACAAAATTCAACACCCATTTATGATAAAAACCCTCCAGAAAGTAGGCATAGAGGGAACTTTCCTCAACATAATAAAGGCCATATATGACAAGCCCACAGCAAACATCATCCTCAATGGTGAAAAACTGAAAGCATTTCCACTAAGATCAGGAACAAGACAAGGTTGCCAACTCTCACCACTCTTATTCAACATAGTTTTGGAAGTTTTAGCCACAGCAATCAGAAGAAAAGGAAATAAAAGGAATCCAAATCGGAAAAGAAGAAGTAAAGCTGTCACTGTTTGCAGATGACATGATACTATACATAGAGAATCCTAAAGATGCTACCAGAAAACTACTAGAGCTAATCAATGAATTTGGTAAAGTAGCAGGATACAAAATTAATGCACAGAAATCTCTGGCATTCCTATATACTAATGATGAAAAATCTGAAAGTGAAATCCTGAAAACACTCCCATTTACCATTGCAACAAAAAGAATAAAATATCTAGGAATAAACCTACCTAAGGATATGAAAGACCTGTACGCAGAAAATTATAAGACACTGATGAAAGAAATTAAAGGTGATACAAATGGATGGAGAGATATACCATGTTCTTGGATGGGAAGAATCAACATTGTGAAAATGACTCTACTACCCAAAGCAATCTACAGATTCAATGCAATCCCTATCAAACTACCACTGGCATTTTTCACAGAACTAGAACAAAAAATTTCGCAATTTGTATGGAAACACAAAAGACCCCGAATAGCCAATGCAATCTTGAGAACGAAAAAAGGAGTTGGAGGAATCAGGCTCCCTGACTTCAGACTATACTACAAAGCAACAGTAATCAAGACAGTATGGTACTGGCACAAAAACAGAAAGATAGATCAGTGGAACAGGATAGAAAGCCCAGAGATAAACCCACGCACATATGGACACCTTATCTTTGATAAAGGAGGCAGGAATGTACAGTGGAGAAAGGACAGCCTCTTCAATAAATGGTGCTGGGAAAACTGGACAGGTACATGTAAAAGTATGAGATTAGATCACTCCCTAACACCATACACAAAAATAAGCTCAAAATGGATTAAAGACCTAAATGTAAGGCCAGAAACTATCAAACTCTTAGAGGAAAACATAGGAAGAACACTCTATGACATAAATCACAGCAAGATCCTTTCTGACCCACCTCCTAGAGTAATGGAAATAAAAGAAAAATAAACAAATGGGACCTAGTGAAACTTCAAAGCTTTTGCACAGCAAAGGAAACCATAATCAAGACCAAAAGACAACCCTCAGAATGGGAGAAAACATTTGCAAATGAAGCAACTGACAAAGGATTAATCTCCAAAATTTACAAGCAGCTCATGCAGCTCAATAACAAAAAAACAAACAACCCAATCCAAAAATGGGCAGAAGACCTAAACAGACATTTCTCCAAAGAAGATATACAGAATGCCAACAAACACATGAAAGAATGCTCAACATCATTAATCATTAGAGAAATGCAAATCAAAACTACAATGAGATATCATCTCACACCAGTCAGAATGGCCATCATCAAAAAATCTAGAAACAATAAATGCTGGAGAGGGTGTGGAGAAAAGGGGACACTCTTGCACTGCTGGTGGGAATGTGAATTGGTTCAGCCACTATGGAGAACAGTATGGAGGTTCCTTAAAAAACTACAAATAGAATTACCATATTACCCAGCAATCCCACTACTGGGCATATACCCTGAGAAAACCAAAATTCAAAAAGAGTCATGTACCAAAATGTTCATTGCAGCTCTATTTACAATAGCCCGGAGATGGAAAGAACCTAAGCGCCCATCATCGGATGAATGGATAAAGAAGATGTGGCACATATACACAATGGAATATTACTCAGCCTTAAAAAGAAATGAAATTGAGTTATTTGTAATGAGATGGATAGACCTAGAGTCTGTCATACAGAGTGAAGTGAGTCAGAAAGAAAAAGACAAATACCGTATGCTAACACATATATATGGAATTTAAAGAAAAAAAATGTCATGAAGAACCTAGGGGTAAGACAGGAATAGAGATGCAGACCTACTGGAGAACGGACTTGAGGATATGGGGAGGGGGAAGGGTGAGTTTGGACAGGGCGAGAGAGAGTCATGGACATATACACACTAACAAACGTAGTAAGGTAGATAGCTAGGGGGAAGCAGCCGCAAGGCACAGGGATATTAGCTCGGGGCTTTGGGACAGCCTGGAGGGGTGGGATGGGGAGAGTGGGAGGGAGGGAGACGCAAGAGGGAAGACATATGGGAACATATGTATATGTATAGCTGATTCACTTTGTTATAAAGCAGAAACTAACACACCATTGTAAAGCAATTATACCGCAACAAAGATGGTTAAAAAAAAAAAAAACAGAGCCAGAGTGTTCTCAAGCTGTGGGGAAGCCAGCAAACATGACATGTGTAACCCCACCTGCTATTTCCACTTTCTCATCTCTCCTTCATTTTTCATTCCACACCCACTGCCTCCTGTCCTACAGCCAGAATGGATCTGCTCTGGTCAGTCCCCAGTGGCTTCCCCAGCCATCCCCAGGCAGGTCTTGGTGCTCATCTAACTTTTCAGCAGATGACATGTTGACCTCCTTCTTCTTGAAACACTTCTCTCTTACTTTCCACAGCCCCACTTTCTCCTAGGTTTCCTCCTCCTCCTCCTGTGCCCCTTCTGTGTCTTCTCAGCTTACTCTTCCTCCTCCTCCAAGCTTCTAAGTCTGAGGGGTCCTGCTCCACCTAGGTGATTTCATCTGTGAATTGATGGCCTCGCATTTCTATCTCTAGGTCAGATCTCTCCTCTGAGTTCCTAATGCCCTTAGATCACTTGTATTTGGTTGTTCCACAGGCATCTCAAACATCATAGGTCCAACACAGAACTCCTGATTTCCCTTTTTAATATATCCACCCACCCTCAATCAGTGTACTAATATCAGCATCTGGTACCAGCATTTTAAAGCCAGGAATACATGAGATACCCTTGATTCTGCTTCTTTCCTTCCAACCTGAAATCCAACCTAGCAGCAAGCTGCAACAGGTTCGATATCCAAAATATATTTTGAATTCTCCCCACTTTTCCCTATCCTACTACCATTACTCTCATTCAGGTAATCATCAGTTTTCACCTGGATTGCTCCAAGGCCTGCTAATAGATCTCTCTGCCTCCACTTTTAGTTTCTTCTAGTCTGTTCTCCATGCAGCAACAGAAGAGTGGTATTTCTTAAGCACATAACTCCTCTGGGGCAATTTCCAATAGCTCTTCATTTAAAAAAATAAAATTCACGCTCTCTATTATGGCTTATGTGGTCCATGTCATTCTGTTCCTACCTCTCTGACTTTGCTTCAGTCTTTCAGGGGGTTGAGCATGGCAACGTCTTTCCTGCCCCAGAGCATTTGCACATACTACTCCCTGTCTGTGATGTTTTTCCTTGCACTTTCCCCATGACTGGCTCATTCTCCATCCTTCTGATCTCAGTTTAAATGTCATGCTATCAAGGAGGCCTCTGATCATCCATTGTTATTATTATCTCAGTCCTTTATTTTCTTCACATCACTTGAACACTTGTAATCATTTTGTTTGACTATTTCCTTATCTGCTCCTCAACTTGAATACTAGGCCCATGAAGGCAGGGACCACCTTGTCTTATTCACTGACTAGCAGAGTACCTGAAGAGTAGGCACTAAATAAATAAATGTTGTTTGAATGACTTATCTGTCTCTCCCTCAAACATACCCCAACACCTCGTGTTCCAGAAATCTTTGTTGCTTCATCTCTCTTGAACACTCAGGCAAATATTGCCTGTAGGATATGTTCCTGTGGGGGAGAAATAGTTTTGTAAACCCATGGCCCACTCAGTTCTAAAGCTGCGTTTATAACTAATTGATCTGGTCTTGAACTTTTTCATAACCAGCAGTGAAATGCAGCCAACCAGCTCACCCTCAGATATGCAACGCCCTGTTGACCGCCTGCCATGAATCCAGGCTCTTTGGCCCTGTGCATGCTTGTAAAATGTAGTTCCCTGGAGGCCTCAGACCTCCTGGCTGACTGGCATGTTGACATATGTGGTGAAAATTCTCCAAAGACTCAGGTGAAGTGTGCGGGGGAGCAGATTCCCCAGACAGGTCAAAGTGTTTTGATTTATGGCCTATTGCCCTTTCCCTTTGAGTACAAACCAGAGCCCATGCACAGGATGGTTTTGTTCAGGCTTGTGAACTTATAGGAATAATGCTGTGTGCCTGAAATCTCTAGTTTATAGCATTAGAGTTTGTGAGAGTGGGAAGGGAACCCTCCTCACCTTGTAACCATGTGTAACATTTATTAGGCACCAGCTGTATGCCAGCCCCCAGCTAGTCCTTTATTCACATTGTCTCCAATCCTCATACAACTCTGCAAGGTGAATGGGTCTGCGTGTTACAGACAGGGCCTCCAAAGCTCTGAGTAGCCACACAGCTCCAGGACAGAAGAGCTGGGACCATGGCCAGGCTCTGAGAGCACATTTTCCAACTCCTCTGAAAGGAAGCCAAAGTCGCAAAGGCAGCTTCAGCCAGGATCCTCTGCAGGCAAGGTCACACTTTGGGGGTTCCTGGGTTTGTTCATCTTGTACGAGCAGAGACTTGGCAGCCTAGGAATGTGGGGCCACAGGGTGGGCAGGTGGGGGGCTGGCCTGGACCCCACCTTGGCTGAGTGGCCTGGCCATAACAGGTCCTGGGGGGGGTCGCTCAACACCCCATAATCCTTCCTCAAGGAGTTTGGGTAGGTCCCGGCATGTGGACTGACAGCCTTAGCCCACTTTGGGAAGCACGGGCTCCTTAGAGGGGGAGGAGCCTTGGACAGCTCCTCAGCATTTAGTCAGTATTTACTGTTAACTGTGTCTCCAGCAGGCATCCCTCCACATTTGTCAGCGCATCTATCACACCGCTGTGCTGATTGGTGTTGCTGCTGCTGTTGCTGATATTATTATTATTACTATGCTAGTTGTTTTGAGGTGGGAGATTGTGGCTCATTTGTTTTGTACCCACAATTCCTGGAAAGCAGGAGTGCAGAATAGATGGATGGATGGATAGGTGGATGAGTGGGTGGGTAGGTGGATAGATGGTGGATGGGTAGATGGGTGAGTGGATGGATGAGAAAGTTGAGGGAGAAGTTTTGCCTCCATTTACCCAGTCAGCTGCCGCATGGGCTGACAGCACCCCAGTCCTCCTCGCCCTAAGTTCCTCATCTTCCTTTTTGTCCCTTTTGGTCTCTCCTCCCATACTGAGGCCACTTGACTTGGCTCGCCTTTGGGCCCTGGCATCAGGCATTGGTCGGTGTGATGGGGCCAGTATGTGGCACTGGTCACCAGAGGTAGGGATTGTGGTGAGGGAAGAAGCAGGAGCACTGAAAGGGACCCACAAGTGGAAGTTTGTAGACTCTAGTCCTTCACCCCTCTGGGCAGTGTTGCCAAGAGAATTTCTTCCATGACTGTTCTATGTCTGTGCTGTCCAGTATGGTAGGCACTAGCTCCAATGTGGCTATCAAACACTTAAAATGTTAAAATGCTAGTGTGACAGAGGAGCTGACTTTTACCTTTTTGTTGTTATTTATTTTTTTTGAGATATAATTGACACATAACTGTTAACTTTGGGTGTACAAAGTAATGATTCGATATTTGTATATATTGTGAAACGATCACCACAATAAGTGTAGTTAACATCCTTTACCACACATAGTTACAAATTTTGTTTTCTTGCGATGAGAACTTCTAAGATCTATTCTCCTAGTGACTTTCAAATATATACAGCACAGTATTATGAACTATAGTCACCATGCTGTACATTACAGCCCCAGGACTTATTTATTTTATAGCTGTGGGTTTGTACCTTTTGACCGCCTTCATCCTTTTTGCCCACACCCAATCCCCTCCCCTCTGGCAAGTACCAATCTGTTCTGTTCTGTGAGTTTAATATTTTGTTTATTTTAGATTCCACATATAAGATCATATAATATTTGTCTTTCTTTCTCTGACTTATTTCACTTAGCATAATGCCCTTATGTTCCATCAATATTGTTGCAAATGACAAGATTTCCTTAATATCCATTGTATATATACACCACATTTTAAAAAAATACATTCATTCATCAGTGGACACTTAGGTTGCTTCCATGTCTTGGCCATTGTAAATAATGCTGAAGTGAACATGGCGGGGTGTGCAGATAACATTTCAAGTCAGTATACACACACACACACACACACACACACACACACACACACACAAAGATATATACTCAGAAGTGGAATTGTTGGAACATATGGTAGTTCTATTTGCGATACACGGGCCTCTCACTGTCATGGCCTCCCCCGTTGCAGAGGACAGGCTCTGGACGCGCAGGCTCAGAGGCCATTGCTCACGGGCCCAGCCACTCCGTGGCATGTAGGATCTTCCCGGACTGGGGCACGAACCCATGTCCCCTGCTTCGGCAGGCGGACTCTCAACCACTGCGCCACCAGGGAAGCCCTATCTCTTTCTTTTTTGATAATATCCATTCTAATAGGTGTGAGATGATATCTCATTGGGGTTTTGACTTGCATTTCCCTGATGATTAGTGATGTTAAGCACCAAATAATAATTTTATTAATTTAAATTTATATTTCAACAGCCACAGATGAGTATTGGATGACTGTTTGGAGCAGCACTGCTCTGGCAGGCTGGGCCAGCTGTTATTTGTTCTGACCAAAAGGCAGAAGTGCAGCAAATGGGAAATAACTTGAAGACAGGTCTGTGGGACGGCCTTTGCCCTCCTTCCCCCTTCCACCATCCTGCTGCATGAAGCATGGATATGACGGCTAAAGCTTCATCTCTAGTCCTGAGGACCAAGAACACCCCAGGGACAGTGGAGGGGAAAGCTGGAGGTGGCCTGGGCACCACGTTTAAGCATAACTATCTCACCTGCCATGGTGAGAAACCCTGGTGAAAGAGGCTTACATAACTCTCTGTCCTCTCCTGGACTCCATCAGGCTCTGGTGTTCTTCCATGCTTGCATGGTCTTGGTCAGGGCTGAGGTCACGCCCACCCCCTCTCCCCACAGCTCACCGTCCGGAACACCCTCCATTTCCTCGAGTGGAGCACTGGTTCTACACACATCCTTTTTTATTACCCTGCTGTCTATTGTCCTCTGGGCCTTTGAGGACCAAAACCAAAACACAAAACCAAAACTTTCTCTTTTGAAGAACCTGGCTCTTGCAATGTGACGCCTTGGTTCCTACCATCCTTCTCTTCTCTGAGTCTCAGCAGCCTGCATTGGAAGTCAAAATCCTGCATGTGTGTGCTCTGTTCCCTGCTGGGTGACCCCACCCTGAGGTCAGCCATTCTAAAATAACCCCCTGTCTGAATGGACTACGTAATGGGACTGCAAAAAGTACAAAAAAAAAAAAAACCCAGACAGAAATACCTCAATATGTTGAAGTACTATTCTGCTACAAACAGAAATAGCTCCCTGTGTATTGAAAACAACCCTTTTCCTTATTTTGTTAATGAGGTAGAAACTTCTTGGTCAAAAGATATTTGGATCCCATGGGGCACAGGTGGGAAGGGCAGAGGGAGCAGTGAGGTGAACACAGCTCAAAGGTGGTAGTCCCCTTGACGTCTTTTAGGGTCTACTCTTCAAAACAGAAGCCAGCTTGAGCCAGGCCCCCACTCCCACCCCCATGCACTCTCTACCTACTGCCATTCTTGGTTGGCTTGATGTTTTCACTCACTCCCTTTCAACTCTGTCAAAGAATAACATTTCCATTTGTCCCTTGTTGGGCCCTGGAGGCTATGGGGGTTACAAGAGAAAGGGGAACACATGGATTTCTTAATTGACCATCATGAGTTCAATGTATTGTGGCCATAAAAGCTGGGGTTCTGTATGTAGCTGCAGGAGCCCCCTGGAGGTCTTGGAGGGTGCAGGGAGTGATGTGTTTTTTCCCTAGAGCAGTGGATATGCAGGGGGCTGGGGTTGCCAGACTGTGACACGCATTTGTGAGGTAGTGTCCAGACCTAGACAGTCCCCAAAGTCTGTGTAGATCCTTCCCCATTCAGAGTGGCCCCTCCCTCCAACCTCAGGGTCCAGGCACTTCAGAGCTATGTCTGGTAGTGGAATGTGTCTTGGGAACACCTGAACCCTTTAAGTGAACTCCTCAGGAAACTAGTTCTTAGCTATCTAAGAGATCTAAATCTTGACATATTGGAATGAATGGTGGAATTTTAAGCATCACTAGTGGGTGGGCAGCTAAGGACGCTAACAAGGCCTCCCTTGGACAAACCATGGGCTTCAGGACATACACCTAGAAATGACCTACGTGGAAACCCCCCCCACTCCAAAGAGCCTAAGCAGAGAGCTGGGAGTCTTGGAGTTCAGTCTGCATTCTGCCACAGGTGCCTAGGGGACCTGACTGATCCCCAGCCACTCTCTGGTCAGATCTTTCTTCTGCACAATGTAGTGGATCACCTCTGTGGCAGTAAACACCCTGAGAGCCAGATCCTGAGTTCTAAATCCCATTCCCATGCCAAGGACCCACGGTTTTCTGGGAGACTGACTGGTCCTAGGTCTGGGGCAGGAACAGAATAAGGTGGGCCTGGGACATCTTGTGCCAGAAAGAAAGAAGTGCTCAAAGATTTCTGGGACAACTGGAGCATTAAAGAGCATAATGATGGACTTCCCTGGTGGCGCAGTGGTTGAGAGTCTGCTTGCCAATGCAGGGGACACGGGTTCGTGCCCCGGTCCAGGAAGACCCCACATGCTGCGGAGCGTCTGGGCCCATGAGCCATGGCCACTGAGCCTGTGTGTCCGGAGCCTGTGCTCCACAACGGGAGAGGCCACAACAGTGAGGGGCCCGCGTATTGCAAAAAAAAAAAAGAGTATAATGACTATAATTGAGTGCAAAGAACAATACATACAAATCCATGGCTCATTGTGATCATCAAAAAAAGAAAACAAGACAAAGAATGAAAAAAAAGGAAAGAAAGGAAGAAAGAAAGAGAAGGAGAGAGAGAGAAGCCCATTTCCCACCATTGTAGGTAAGCATGACACCTTTTTAGAAGTACTTGTTCATCCCAGGGGATGAGGGAAGTTCTTCTTCACAGAAGAATGTCAATGTGGAAAGAAGAAGAGAATCAGAAGCCACTGATCTGCAGCCCTCAGTGAGGGACTGATTCAGGCCAGGACCATCATGGAGGATAAAACCCCAGGTTCCTGGGGACTGGGATATTCACAGGGCATGAAGCATCACGCTTCGGATAACTTGGCAATTGCAAGAGTTACAAAAGCCCTTTGGGGAGAGATCTAGCACTCTCTCTGCCCCAGCCTTCCAGGCCCCGTTCTTGGTCTCAGGAGTGGAGGGCAGTGACTCTGGTCACTCATGTGGCTGGGGGTGGGCGGGGGACAGGAGCAATCCAGGTCATTGGGACCAGATCCCTGAGAGACACCTTCCTCTGAGCAGAGACGCTTCTCTCGAGGGCACCGGGCAGGTCCCTGGCAGTCTGACTCTGTCCTTGGGGTTGGGTTGGGGGGTGACCTTGGGGCAGCCTCTGGGCCTCTCGGTCTCCTCACCATCAATGGAACAACATCCCTGTCAACTCTGGAGAGGTTATGAAAGAAACACACTTCAGAAATCTGTCTCTATTGTTCCCCAGCATTTCTTTGTCTTGAGTGAGGTCAAAGATAACCCAAACACCACTTAGCAGCTGGTGGCTCTGTGACATTCAGCACTGCCCACGGAAGACTTTCTGATGGCCGGTGGGAGTGAGGTCCCCCCAAGTCCTGGTGCTAAGTGACAAAAACAAGTTGGATAAGCACATGTGCTAAGAAACCATTCACACACACACAAACACACACCCCACTCTGGGTGCTAAGCATTTGTATGCTAAGCATAGAAGAACCGGAAGGATGAAGCCTACTCAGCTACTGCTGGTGGGGAGGGAGCAGGGGTTGGTGGTGTGGTGGTGGTGGTTGTGTGTGTGTGTGCTTGCCTGTTTTGGTCTGTGCTCCTATGTTACTTGTCAAATTAGAAACACAAAAAGGGAGGTCTGGCCGTCTGGTGTGGCAGGTGGGGAGGCATATGAAGACACCAGGATGTCAGATGTCTGTCCTGATCAGACCCCATCACATTCCCGTTCAGGAAGCCATGCAGCTGGCTTGGTGCTGCTGTGTCCCCTACCACACCCACTAGTGCAATTGTGATGACGTGGTTTACACAGCACCTCATACCCCTGGGCCACTTGACCCTCAGCTCTCCTCAGTCGCAGGCAGGCTTGTTATTATCAGCTCAACTCACAGAGGAGAAAAATGAGGCTCAGAGGGCCCTGGGCACTGGTCTAAGGTACAATGGCCGAGAGCCACTTCTCCTGAACCCACATTCCTTCCACACCTTGATCCCTTTGCCCAGTCCCTGCACTGCTGCCCAGATCCCTGATCACATCACCTCTCACTCTTGACCTTCAACGCCTCTCCACTGGCCCAGAGTGAACTCAGGTCGTCCGGGCAGCGCAGCCCTTCCCACTCCATCTCCTCTCTCCTGAGAGCCTTCCTATTCGCTCTGCCTGCTGCCAGCCAAGACAGCTGCTCCCTGCTCTCCAGATGCCCAGGCCTTGGTGTCTGCCCTCACAATCATTGCCCACAGTCACTGTTCAGGAGATGTTGGCCCTAGGGGTTCAGAGGAATGAGAGTGAGAGTGAGCTCTTCCTGGAAGAGGTGAACAGGTGACTTTACCTCAATAAATCGATTAAGAAATAATTCAACCTGAAGGGCACAGCTTGCCATTTGATCACCTGTCAGGCTGTGCCAGTCGATAACCATCTTTTGTACAGATACCGCGGATTGAGGAGGCCACAGGTGAGAGCAAGGAAGGAAAGAATTACACTCACCAAGGAGCCCAGGTTAAATGCTGAGCCCTTGGGCCTGGTTCTACCTCCCAGGCTCCTGGGAAATTACCTTGTCATCTTGATTTGCTTAAAGGAACCCCAAGAAAGTCCATCTCTGAGGAAAAATTCTGTCGGGACCTTCAAGGCCAGATTCCAGAAACATCCAGGCTAGAACGTCCCCTTTCAGCCTGGCCCCCCTGGCAACTCCCTGCTCTCTGTGCGTCTCTGACACCTTGGCATCTGGAGGTCCCAGGGAAGGCCTGAGTGGGCAGCCCCTCCCCATGCCCATCAAGGTTGCCTGGGATCCTACAGTTTGCCCAGCATGAGCTGCCCTCTCCCACCTCTCAGCCTGAGCATCAGGGAATTAGGAACACACAGCTGAGGGGCCCTGGCAGAAAGCGGGGGTGTCAGAGGTGGCCAGCAGCTGTGGCCGGGTCAGATACAGGCCCTGGGATGCTGGGGTCCTGCCAAGCTCTGAACCCTAATGCAGGAGCTTGGGGCTGGGGAAGAGGAGGGTCAGAGGTCACGGAGAGAAATGTCAATGAGCACAGAGACTTTTTCAAGAGTAAATGGAGACCGTTTCATGAATAAATGAAGAATTGCTGCTGGCCAACCACGGCTTGCCCTGGTGCTGGGGAGGGACAGGCAGGGGTGGGCTGGCCTGGCCTGCTTCCATAATTGGGCCCAGGAGGGCCAGCCAAGGGCATCTACATACACACTTCAAAGAGAACCTGCCCACCTCTCGTTGTTAAGCCACCTATTTCTTTGAACAAGTCTTTAGGTTTGCATGTTTTAATCACAGGAAACAGCTGTGATAACCTCTCCCGGCCAGAGCTTGACCTGAGGAAATAGCCCTGGGCAGCATTTACAAGTCTCTCTGTGTAGCCCATGCCACTCACACCACAGGCCATGTCCCCTCCAGTCCCCACAGCACCACTCAGAGTGGACCAGGCCTGTCTCTCAGGTCAAGGTTAGACGGGGACAGGGTAATGAGGGATGGGCCAGGACGCAGGCCAGGCAGGGGTTCCAGAGCCCACATTTGCCACCATTCTTATTGACCACTGGTACCACTGTCTCGATTGTCCTCCTTCACATTGAGCATGGAAGTGGCCTTCTTGTGGATACCTGGGGTCAGGGTTTAACAGATGTGTCTGGTTTGGGGTCTGATCTGGGCTAGATAGCAATGAATCCCTGAATGAACCCCTGCGCCACATAGGAAAAGAACTCACCTCACACCTGGTTTGTGTAGACAAGCATAGGTGATGTCTGTCTCCCAGGAAGGGCGGTCTTTTAAGAAGACACTGAGGCCACAGGGGTGAGTGACATGCCCAAGGTCAGACCAGGGCCCCAACCCACTGTGTGCCCTGAAGTCCAGGGTTAGCTCCTGCCAGAAAGCAGTCACTTAAGGCTGTGTTGTGATTCCTCCAGCCCAATCCTTGCTTTTCCAGGGCCAAGCACCACATTCCCATGAACAGTGTAGTATTATTCCTGCAAACATTTATTTTAATTAAACATTTTAAAATTGCCACTAGTCGCACACTGGTACAAAATTCAGAATGTGCAAAAAGGCATATGGTAAAAATCTTTCCCACCCCTGCTTCCGGCTACTCTTCTCTGAAGACTACTATCTTTCTAGAGATAGCTTTATTTAGTTGAGCAAATACATCTATAAAGATTCCTTTGATCATTTTTAGCCTGAAGAGCAGCATACTATATATAGAGATTTGTACCTTCTTTTTTTTCATTTAACATACTATGGAGGTTATTCCTTGTGCTTATTTGAGCTACCTCTTTCGTTTTAATGGTTGCACAGCATTTCGTTGTAGGAGTCCGCATTGCTGTTTGCATAACTCTGGGGTACCTCTCATGTGGTATTTGATGTGGCCCTGAATAGTTATACTATAATTTATTTAACCAGTTAACACTATTAAGGGACATGTAGCTTGTGCAGTCAGCTCAGGCTGCAATAACAAAATGCCACAGACTGGGTGGCTTAAACAACAGGCACTTATTTTCTCACAGTTCTGGAGGCTAAAAGCCTGAGATCAAGGTGCCCTCAGGGTTGGTTTCTTATGAGAACTATCTTCCTGGCTTACAGAAAGCTGCCTTCTTGCTGGGTCTTCTTCACATGGCGGAGAGAGTAAGCAAGCTCTAAATCTCTCTCTCTCTCTTTTTTAACATCTTTATTAGAGTATAATTGTTTTACAATGGTGTGTCAGTTTCTGCTTTATAACAAAGTGAATCAGTTATACATATACATATGTCCCCACATCTCTTCCCTCTTGCATCTCCCTCCCTCCCACCCTCCCTATCCCACCCCTCTAGGTGGTCACAAAACACCGAGTTGATCTCCCTGTGCTATGCGGCTCCTTCCCACTAACTATTTTACGTTTGGTAGTGTATATATGTCCATGCCACTCTCTCACTTTGTCCCAGTTTACCCTTCTCCCTCCCCGTATCCTCAAGTCCATTCTCTAGTAGGTCTGCATCTTTATTCCCGTCTTGCCACTAGGTTCTTCTGACCATTTTCTTTCTTTTTTTTTAGATTCCATATATCTGTGTTAGCATATGGTATTTGTTTTTCTCTTTCTGACTTACTTCACTCTGTATGACAGTCTCTAGGTCCATCCACCTCACTACAAATAACTCAGCTTCATTCCTTTTTATGGCTGAGTAATAATCCATTGTCTATATGTGCCACATCTTCTTTATCCATTCATCTGTCGATGGACACTTAGGTTGCTTCCATGTCCTGGCTATTGTAAATAGAGCTGCAATGACCATTGTGATACATGACTCTTTTTGAATTATGGTTTTCTCAGGGCATATGCCCAGTAGTGGGATTGCTGGGTCATATGGTAGTTCTATTTTCAGTTTGTAAGGAAGCTCCATACTGTTCTCCATAGTGGCTGTATCAATTTACATTCCCACCAACAGTGCAAGAGGGTTCCCTTTCCTCCACACCCCCTCCAGCATTTATTGTTTGTAGATTTTTTGATGTTGGCCATTCTGACCGGTATGAGATGATATCTCATTGTAGTTTTGATTTGCATTTCTCTAATGATTAATGATGTTGAGCATTCTTTCATGTGTTTGTTGGCGATCTGTATACCTTCTTTGGAGAAATGTCTATTTAGGTCTTCTGCCCATTTTTGGATTGGGTTGTTTGTTTTTCTGATATTGAGCTGCATAAGTTGCTTGTAAATTTTGGACATTAATCCTTTGTCAGTTGCTTCATTTGCAAATATTTTCTCCCATTCTGAGCATTGTCTTTTGTCTTGTTTATGGTTTCCTTTGCTGTGCAAAAGCTTTTAAGTTCCATTAGGTCCCATTTGTTTATTTTTGTTTTTATTGCTATTTCTCTAGGAGGTGGATCAAAAATGATCTTGCTGTCATTTATGTCATAGAGTGTTCTGCCTATGTTTTCCTCTAAGAGTTTGATGGTGTCTGGCCTTACATTTAGGTCTTTAATCCATTTTGAGTTTATTTTTGTGCGTGATGTTAGGGAGTGTTCTAATTTCATTCTTTTACATGTAGCTCTCCAGTTTTCCCAGCACCACTTTTTGAAGAGGCTGTCCTTTCTCCACTGTATATTCTTGCCTCCTTTATCAAAGATAACGTGACCATGTGTGCATGGGTTTATCTCTGGGCTTTCTATCCTGTTCCACTGATCTATCTTTCTGCTTTTGTGCCAGTACCATACTGTCTTGATTACTGTAGCTTTGTAGTATAGTCTGAAGTCAGGGAGCCTGATTCCTCCAGCTCCGTTTTTCTTTCTCAAGATTGCTTTGGCTATTCAGGGTCTTTTGTGTTTCCATACTAATTGTGAAATTTTTTGTTTTGTTCTGTGAAAAATGCCAGTGGAAGTTTGATAGGGATTGCATTGAATCTGTAGATTTCTTTGGCTAGTAGAATCATTTTTACAATGTTGATGTCCAACATTTTCCAATCCAAGAACATGGTATATCTCTCCATCTATTTGTATCATCTTTAATTTCTTTCATCAGTGTCTTATAATTTTCTGCATACAGGTCTTTTGTCTCCTTAGGTAGGTTTATTCCTAGATATTTTATTCTTTCTGTTGAGATGGTAAATGGGAGTGTTTTCTTAATTTCACTATCAGATTTTTCATCATTACTGTATAGGAATGCAAGAGATTTCTGTGCATTAATTTTGTATCCTGCTACTTTACCAAATTCATTGATTAACTCTAGTAGTTTTCTGGTAGCATCTTTAGGATTCTCTATGTATAGTATCATGTCATCTGCAAACAGTGACAACTTTACTTCTTCTTTTCCAATTTGGATTCCTTTTATTTCTTTTTCTTCTCTGCTCTGGCTAAAACTTCCAAAACTATGTTGAATAATAGTGGTGAGAGTGGGCAACCTTGTCTTGTTCCTGATCTTAGTGGAAATGCTTTCAGTTTTTCACCATTGAGGACAATGTTGGCTGTGGGTTTGTCATATATGGCCTTTATTATGTTGAGGAAAGTTCCCTCTATGCCTACTTTCTGGAGGGTTTTTATCGTAAATGGGTGTTGAATTTTGTTGAAAGCTTTATCTGCATCTACTGAGATGATCATATGGTTTTTCTCCTTCAGTTTGTTAATATGGTGTATCACAATGATTGATTTGCATATATTGAAGAATCCTTGCATTCCTGAGATAAACCTCACTTGATCATAATGTATGATCCTTTTAATTGTGTTGTTGGATTCTGTTTGCTAGTATTTTATTGATGATTTTTGCATCTATGTTCATCAGTGATATTGGCCTGTAGTTTTATTTCTTTGTGACATTTTGTTTGGTTTCGGTATCAGAGTGATGGTGGCCTCATAGAATGAGTTTGTCTTTCTCTTCTTAAAAGGACACTAGTCCTATGATGAGGGTCTCACCCTTATGACCTCATTTAACCATAATTACTCCCTTAAAGGCCCCATCTCCTTATACAGTCACAATGGGGGTTAGAATTTTAACATATGAATTTTGGGGGGAACACAATTCATTATGTAACACCTCATTTCCATTTTTGCCTATTGTTAAATAAAAAACAAAGCAAAGGATTTGGTGACCAAGGATTTAGCACCTTTCAACCAGAAGCTCATTCTGGCTATGGAGACAAAGCAGGACCTGGTTGCTTGGCTCTCTGATCTGAACTTCACTTGACACACTTGCTGCCTTGGGGCTCACTGGCCCTTGTCCAGCTCTGCTGGGACATAAAACAGTGTAACTTTGTATGTCTAATTAATAGCCACAGATGTAGCGTGTCTTGGATGTGTTTCTTGTTATTTCTGCGGAACAGTTGTCCTCTCCAGAAATTGTCTCCAAGATTTTTGTGCCTAAAAACTCATTTGTTGCGATGGAAACAGAAATGATGTTTTAATGATCATGGTAAATGAAACCGTAATCTTGACCTTATTATCAGCCTCTTTTTTTAATGAGCTACTTATGCAAGCATTCTTTCCCTGCTATAGATACACATCAACAACTTCCAAACCCTCTTTGAACCAATATACTATTTTGTCACCTTGCCAGTTCTCTTGCTGGAGAGTTAATAAACTTCAACATAAGCTCAAGAGAAACTTGTGTTAAGAAATTTTGCTTCAACACAATTACTAATAACCCTGCAACATCATCAATCATACATCATTTCACACAAATGTAAATTCACTGTAGGATATATTCCCAGAAGTGTGTGTAATGGTTGGTGGTTTGGCATCTAGCATCCTTTTCACCTTCCTTTTAGTGTTCCTTCAAAGATTGGAAAGTGAACAAATAAATTTCCTGCTTCCTTTGCAGCTAGAGTTCTAGATGTGAACTGGGTTCTGCCCAGTGGTGTGCTGGTAAATATTTAACAACCAGCTCTCCAACTGAAAAAAACTGTGCACCCTGGCTTGTAGTGTCTACCAATTTCCCTGGTATAAGTACTCACACCACGGTCAATTTCAGGCTAGTTACATGATGTCACTGAATGTGGAGCTGGGGTGAGCTGGCTCCAGCACATGCCCAGTTCTGCCAGTTAGTTGCATGCCACTATGATTTGAGGTCAAGAGCATCCTTCTGCTGCATTTGGCTGTTCCTGCAGGCAAGCAAAGTTGTGGTAATTGTTTCTCTTGCAGTGGCATTCCAGTGTCCATTCAGTTCCTTTCTGTAGTTGAGAGACAGGTGTAGCGGCAGCAGCAGTGATCCCCTGACCTCCACCTGGCTGGTGGGGCTGAGGCAGCTGATCCCCAGAAATTGTCCTGGGCATCAGTCCAATAGGCCTTGTCCACGTCTTCTCCTCTAGTCCTCTCAGTAAAATTGAATGCTCCTAATTTCCTGTCTAAACCCCTTTTTGCTTAAAATTGTTTGAGTGGTTTCTGTTTCCTGTAACTAAATCCTGTCTGATATAAATTGGAATCCAAACCATTTTTTTCTTAAAGCAGATATACATTTTTCTCAGGCCTGTTCCCTAATCTGTCTGTGCAGAAGGATTTTAATGAGTTGTGAGGTCCTGGAGGACAAAAATGATTACATTGACCCTTATTAAGCTTGGTAAATCCAATAACTCTGGAGGGAAGCATCTGAATACACTGAGAAGGACAAGACCCACTTCTAGAGTTTGTGAGATTCTGCCCTCTCACAGCATCTTCTCCCAAGCCCTGCTGGGGCTGTCTGCACTCCTGAGGCAGAGGCTAAGCTGTTGGATGCAGTACCACTTGGGGACAAGCTAGATTTTCTTAGCTTCTTATAACCAGACACAAGTCAAGAGAATGAGTAATTTAATTGTTACTCTAAATACACTTTGAGGCTGACCTGACTTTGGGGTCTCTCTCTTGATTCACCCTCAGGCAGAATTCATCTTTGGGGAGCAAACTACTCCTGAGGTGATGTGGAGAAAGAGAGAGGTATGTACAGATGATCCTGGCAGCCTAATGAGGAGCCCTGATGCAAATACCTCCTGAGAAAGGGACCTGTGCCAGCTCTGGGCACCTTAGTGTGCATGAATTTCCAGGTTTTTTCTAGGCTGACAGTAGACACTGGGCTGAGGACAGTTTCCTGGGAGCATGGCTGGGGTGAACCTGTCAGCAGGAAGGTGGTAGGGGGTCGACCCATGGCACTATTAAGAGAGGCCAGTGTGGATGGAGTCCCATGGGTGGGGAGCTGGGCCCCGAACCAAAGTAGCTGAGAACTGGGGTCTAGAAGATCTGGCTTTTAGGCTCTGTCCCCTCTGACTAGCCCTTTGACAAGCCACTCACCTCTCTGGGCCACTTTCCTCATTTGTAAAATAAGCATTATAATCTCTAACTTCATAAGATTCTCCTGAGAACTGACTAAAATAAAAACTACAAAGCATTAGGGGAACAGGAAGTATAGGTGGTGAACCAAGGACAGGGTATTGGGAGCCATCTTCCTGGGTTTGGGCAATAAAAGAGTGCAGTCTGTAGAGAAATGAACAATAGTGAAAGCTGCCAAGTCAGACTGCTGTTTTGTGTTGTTGTTTTTTTAATGACTTTGTGTGATAAAATACTCTACTCTTCTTGGGAAAATATTTTGTTGGTCTAAATTCTAAACAGTTGTTAGGGTTACTGTGAGTATATATATATATATATATATATATATATATATATGCTACAGATTAGCATGATTTTATTTCTTATCCTTTAATAAACTTTGTATTCTACATGAAAGTTAATTTGGAGGATTACCATGTATACAGTTGGCCCAGAAATGTGCTGTCCAAAGTAAGTTGTCAGAGATCAGAAGTCATTTGGGGCACGACTCTAACCCTGGGGTACTGTGAATTCCTTCATTTAAACTGCAGATATAACAAAATGACAACAGTACAGTGATTGGAAAGATGAAGATCCAGAATTTTATTTACTTCAATTCTGCCATTCTATGTGACCACTGAAGTTTTTAAAATTTAAAGCAGTATAACAGCACAAACTGCAAGGTGAGTGCAATTTTTAGTTCATATACAAAATATTTTACTAAATTTGAATAATATCTTTAATATTGGAACATATTCTTTTAAAATTATTAATTGAAAACTAATAGGCTTCCACAAGTCAGGAGTTTGGAAGTTGCCACTCTGTCCTAACAAGTAAAAAGCTGAGCAAACTGAAAAGTCAACAACTCTTCTTGGATTTGTAAGAGAGGGGAAGACATAAGGCCAACTGCTGCCCCCAACATTGGAGAGACAGAGGATAACACATGGAGCCACAGCTTCCCAGGGCAGAGACTCATGGCCAGAAACCACCGTGTCCAGTGCCAGGGTAGAAAATCTGAGCTGTAACTGATGAACTGTTGGAGGCCCAGTGTGGATAAGTCTGAGAATTAATAACTCCAGCAGATCCATCATACAAGGGCCCCCATGGTACTGAGATTGACCTCCAGGAGTTGACCAGGTTTTCACAGTAAGTATCAGAGGAAAAACAACCCCACATACTTCTGACGGGGGGAGAGGGAAAGGAACCATTTTGAAATATGCCCAGAGCATTGTGTTCCTCTTAACAAAACCTGCCCTCAGGGGAAACTAGTTAACCAGAGCCTAGCCTGCTGGGGGTATTATCATAGCCTAACTGACCCAGGGGAAGGGAAACACCCAACTCCAGGCCACTTCAGCCATCCTGTCCCACCAAAAGGGGGAGAAAAAAACCTGAGAAACACTTGTGAAGTTCGTAGTCCAGAGGTGCAGGCTCACTAAAAAGCCGAGACTTGATCATAGGACTTAGAACACTTCCCCTCCCCCCACACCTCACCACCACATTACTAAGGCCTGTTTACAGTAGTTCTTTTTGTGCAATACATCACGCCCAGCTATCAAGAAAAATTACAAGGCATCAGAGCTACATAAAGCAGGGAAAATCATTGAAAAAGGAGTAAGTGAAGGTAAAATAAAAATTTTTCTTTTTCTTTTTTTTAATTGATTTAACAGATAACAGTTTGTTCAAGATAATAATACCAACAATGTGTTCGATTATGTATACTTGGGTATGTTATATATTTTTATTATAAATATTATAAATTTTTAATTTAAAAATTATAAAAATATATTTATTTATTTATGTAAGCTTATACATAAGTTCAATGAACGACAGCAATGATACAAGGGACAGGAAAAAGGAACTAAGATTGTTGTTAGGAGGTACTGACTACCTGTGAAGTGGTATAGTGTTATTTTAAAATGGACTTGGAATAGCTGTAAATGTATATTGCAAATTTAGGGTAACCACTTTAAAAAGCAAAAAAAGAAGAAAACAAATATAACTGATAAATAAAATAAAATCATATAAAATATTCAGTTAAAACCACAAAAGGCAGAAAAAGAGTTAAAACCACAAAAGGCAGACAAAAATACAAACAGGGCTTCCCTGGTGGCGCAGTGGCTGAGAGTCTGCCTGCCGATGCAGGGGACACGGGTTCGTGCCCTGGTCCGGGAATATCCCACATGCCACGGAGCGGCTGGGCCCATGACCCATGGCCGCTGAGCCTGCGCATCCGGAGCCTGTGCTCCGCAATGGGAGAGGCCCGCATACCGCAAAAACAAACAAACAAACAAACAAAGAATAAGGACTACAAACTTATGTAACAAATATGGTAGATATTTATCCAACTTTATCAATAATCACCTTGAATATCAATGGTCTAAATGTACCAATTAAAAGACAGAGATTGTAAGAGTGGATCAAAAAACAAGACCCAATTTTATACTGTCTAAAGAAGGCCACTTTAAATGTAAAAACTCTTATAGGTTAAAAGTAAATGAATGGGCAAAAGGGGAAGATGGCAGAAGAGTAAGACGCGGAGATCGCCTTCCTCCCCACGGATACACCAGAAATACATCTACACGTGGAACAACTCCTACAGAACACCTACTGAAGGCTGGCAGAAGACCTCAGAGCTCCCAAAAGGCAAGAAACTCCCCACGTACCTGGGAAGGGCAAAAGAAAAAAAGAAAAAACAGAGACAAAAGAATAAGGACGGCACCTGCACCAGTGGGAGGGAGCTGTGAAGGAGGAAAAGTTTCCACACACTAGGAAGCCCCTCCGCGGGCGGAGACTGCGGGAGGCGGAGGGGGGAGCTTCGGGACCGCGGAGTAGTGCACAGTGACGGGTGCGGAGGGCAAAGCGGGGAGATTCCTGCACAGACGATCGGTGCCGACCGGCACTCACCAACCCGAGAGGCTTGTCTGTTCACCCACCGGGGCGGGCGGGGCTGCGAGCTGAGGCTCGGGTTTCGGTTTTGGACGGAGCGCAGGGAGAGGACTGGGGTTGGCGGCTTGAACATAGCCTGAAGGGGTTAGTGCACCACGACTAGCCGGGAGGGAGTTCAGGGAAAAGCCTGCACCTGCCGAAGAGGCAAGAGACTTTTTCTTCCCTCTTTGTTTCCTGGTGCGCGAGGAGAGGGGTTTAAGAGCGCTGCTTAAAGGAACTCCAGAGACGGGCGCGAGCCGCGGCTAAAACCGCGGACCCCAGAGACGGGCGGGAGACGCTGGGGCTGCTGCTGCCGCCACCAAGGGGCCTGTATGCGAGCACAGGTCACTCTCCACACCCCTCTTCCGCGGAGCCTGTGCAGGCCGCCACTGCCAGGTTCCCGGGATCCAGGGACAACTTCCCCGGGAGTACGCACGGCGGGTCTCAGGCTGGTGCAACGTCACGCCGCCTCTGCCGCCGCAGGCCCGCCCTGCACGCAGTGCCCCTCCTCCCCCCATCCCCCAACCCCCGGCCTGAGTGAGCCGGAGCCCCCGAATCAGCAGCTCCTTTAACCCCGTCCTGTCTGAGCAAAAAACAGACGCCCTCCAGCGACCTACACGCAGAGGCAGGGCCAAATCCAAAGCTGAGCTCCTATGAGCTGTGAGAACAAAGAAGAGAAAGGGAAATCTCTCCCAGCAGCCACAGAAGCAGGGGATTAAAGCTCCACAATCAACTTGATATACCCTGCATCTGTGGAATACCTGAATAGACAGGGAGTGATCCCAAATTGAAGAGGTGGAATTTAGGAGCGAGATCTATGATTTTTTTCCCTTTTCCTCTTTTAGTGAATGTGTACGTGTATGCTTCTGTGTGAGATCTTGTCTGTATACTCTTGCTTCCACCATTTGTCCTAGGGCTCTATCCGTCCATGGTTTTTTTAAAAAAAAATTTTTTTTTCTTAATAATTAATTTTAATTGTAATAACTTTATTATACTTTACCTTCGTTCTTTCTTTCTTTCTTTCCTTCCTTCCTTCCCTCCTTTAGACAACGAATCACCCCAAATTGAGGAGGTGGTCTCTGAGAGCAAGATTTATGATTTTTCCCCCTTTACCTCTTTTTGTGAACATGTATGTGTATGCTTCTGTGTAAGATTTTCTCTGTATAGCTTTGCTTCCAACATTTGTCCTAAGGTTCTATCCGGCCCTTTTTTTTTTCTAAATATTTTTTAATTCAATAACTATATTATACTTTATTTTATTTTTACTGTATCTTCTTTCTTTCTTTTTTCCTTCTTTCCCTCATTCCTTCCTTCCTTCCTCCCTCCCTCCCTCCCTCCTTTCTTTCCTTCTTTGCTTCTTTCTTCCTTCCTTCCTTTCCTCCATTCCTTCTTTCTTTCCTCATACTTCTACTAATTCTCTCTACATTTTCTCCTTCTTTCCCTCCTCCCTTCCTTCCTTCCTCCCTCCCTCCCTCCTTTCTTTCCTTCTTTGCTTCTTTCTTCCTTCCTTCCTTTCCTCCTTTCCTTCTTTCTTTCCTCATACTTCTACTAATTCACTCTACTTTTTCTCCCTTTTATTCTGAGCCGTGTGGATGAAAGGCTCTTGGTGCTCCAGCCCAGGAGTCAGGGCTCTGCCTCTGAGGTAGGAGAGCCAACTTCAGGACACTGGTCAACAAGAGACCTCCCAGCTCCACATAATATTAAACGGTGGAAATCTCCCAGAGACCTCCATCTTAACACCAGCACCCAGCTTCACTCAACGACCAGCAAGCCACAGTGCTGGACAACTTATGCCAAACAACTAGCAAAACAGGAACACAACCCCACCCATTAGCAGAGAGGCTGCCTAAAATCATAATAAGGCCACAGACACCCCAAAACACACCACCAGACGTGAACCTGCCCACTAGAGAGACAAGATCCAGCCTCATCCAGCACAACACAGGCACTAGTCCCCTCCACCAGGAAGCCTACACAACCCTCTGAAACAAACCTTAGCCACTGGAGACAGACATCAAAAACAACGGGAACTACGAACGTGCAGCCTGCAAAAAGGAGACCCCAAACACAGTAAGATAAGCAAAATGAGAAGACAGAAAAACACACAGCAGATGAAGGAGCAAGATAAAAACCCGGCAGACCTAACAAATGAAGAGGAAATAGGCAATCTACCTGAAAAGGAATTCAGAATAATGATAGTAAGGATGATCCGAAATCTTGGAAGTAGAATGGACAAAATGCAAGAAACAGTTAACAAGGACCTAGAAGACATAAAGATGAAACAAGCAACGATGAACAACGCAATAAATGAAATTAAAAGTATTCTAGATAGGATCAATAGCAGAATAACTGAGGCAGAAGAACGGATAAGTGACCTGGAAGATAAAGTAGTGGAAATAACTACTGCAGAGCAGAATAAAGAAAAAAGAATGAAAAGAACTGAGGACAGTCTCAGAGACCTCTGGGACAGCATTAAACGCACCAACATTCGAATTATAGGGGTTCCAGAAGAAGAAGAAAAAAAGAAAGTGACTGAGAAAATATTTGAAGAGATTATAGTTGAAAACTTCCCTAATATGGGAAAGGAAATAGTTAATCAAGTCCAGGAAGCACAGAGAGTCCCATACGATAAATACAAGGAGAAATACGCCAAGACACATATTAATCAAACTGTCAAAAATTAAATACAAAGAAAGCATATTAAAAGCAGCAAGGGAAAAACAACAAATAACACACAAGGGAATCCCTATAAGGTTAACAGCTGATCTCCCAGCAGAAACCCTA
Organism: Phocoena sinus; assembly: GCF_008692025.1. Lineage (NCBI taxonomy): Eukaryota > Metazoa > Chordata > Mammalia > Artiodactyla > Phocoenidae > Phocoena > Phocoena sinus. Next base: position 52,238,048 of record NC_045764.1, on the reverse strand, counting down.
CAAGCCAGAAGGGAGTGGCAGGACATACTGAAAGTGATGAAGGAGAAAAACCTGCAACCAAGACTACTCTACCCAGCAAGGATCACATTCAGATTTGATGGAGAAATTGAAACCTTTACAGACAAGCAAAAGCTGAGAGAGTTCAGCACCACCAAACCAGCTTTACAACAAATGCTAAAGGAACTTCTCTAGACAAGAAACACAAGAGAAGGAAACGACCTATAATAATGAACCCAAAACAATATAGAAAATGGGAATAGGAACATACATATCAATAATTACCTTAAATGTAAATGGACTAAATGCTCCCACCAAAAGACACAGATTGGCTGAATGGATACAAAAACAAGACCCTTATATATGCTGTCTACAAGAGACCCACCTCAGACCTAGAGACACATACAGACTGAAAGTAAGGGGATGGAAAAAGATATTCCATGCAAATGGAAACCAAAAGCAAGCTGGAGTAGCAATTCTCATATCAGTCAAAATAGACTTTAAAATAAGGACTATTAAAAGGGACAAAGAAGGACACTACATAATGATCAAGGGATCGATCCAAGAAGAAGATATAACAATTGTAAATATTTATGCACCCAACATAGGAGCACCTCAATAGATAAGGCAAATACTAACAGCCATAAAAGGGGAGATCGACAGTAACACATTCATAGTAGGGGACTTTAACACCCCACTTTCACCCATGGACAGATCATCCAAAACGAAAATAAATAAGGAAACACAAGCTTTAAATGATACATTAAACAAGATGGACTTAATTGATATTTATAGGACACTCCATCCAAAAACAACAGAATACACATTTTTCTCAAGTGCTCGTGGAACATTCTCCAGGATAGATCATATCTTGGGTCACAAATCAAGCCTTGGTAAATTTAAGAAAACTGAAATTGTATCAAGTATCTTTTCTGACCACAATGCTATGAGACTAGATATCAATTACAGGAAAAGATCTGTAAAAAATACAAACACATGGAGGCTAAACAATACACTACTTAATAATGAAGTGATCACTGAAGAAATCAAAGAGGAAATAAAAAAATGCCTAGAAACAAATGACAACGGAGACACAACGACCCAAAACCTATGGGATGCAGCAAAAGCAGTTCTAAGGGGGAAGTTTATAGCAATACAAGCCCACCTTAAGAAGCAGGAAACATCTCGAATAAACAACCTAACCTTGCACCTCAAGCAATTAGAGAAAGAAGAACAAAAAAACCCCAAAGCTAGCAGAAGGAAAGAAATCATAAAAATCAGATCAGAAATAAATGAAAAAGAAGTGAAGGAAACAATAGCAAAGATCAATAAAACCAAAAGCTGGTTCTTTGAGAAGATAAACAAAATAGGTAAACCACTAGCCAGACTCATCAAGAAAAAAAAGGAGAAGACTCAAATCAATAGAATTAGAAATGAGAAAGGAGAAGTAACAACTGACACTGGAGAAATAAAAAAAATCATGAGAGATTACTACAAGCAACTCTATGCCAATAAAATGGACAATCTGGAAGAAATGGACAAATTCTTAGAAATGCACAACCTGCCAAGACTGAATCAGGAAGAAATAGAAAATATGAACAGACCAATCACAAGCACTGAAATTGAAACTGTGATTAAAAATCTTCCAACAAACAAAAGCCCAGGACCAGATGGCTTCACAGGTGAATTCTATCAAATGTTTAGAGAAGAGCTAACACCTATCGTTCTCGAACTCTTCCAAAATATAGCAGAGGGAGGAACACTCCCAAATTCCTTCTACGAGGCCACCATCACCTTGATACCAAAACCAGACAAGGATGTCACAAAGAAAGAAAACTACAGACCAATATCACTGATGAACATAGACGCAAAAATCCTCAACAAAATACTAGCAAACAGAATCCAACAGCACATTAAAAGGATCATACACCATGATCAAGTGGGGTTTATTCCAGGAATGCAAGGATTCTTCAATATACGCAAATCTATCAATGTGATAAACCATATTAACAAATTGAAGGAGAAAAACCATATGATCATCTCAGTAGATGCAGAGAAAGCTTTCGACAAAATTCAACACCCATTTATGATAAAAACCCTCCAGAAAGTAGGCATAGAGGGAACTTTCCTCAACATAATAAAGGCCATATATGACAAGCCCACAGCAAACATCCTCAATGGTGAAAAACTGAAAGCATTTCCACTAAGATCAGGAACAAGACAAGGTTGCCCACTCTCACCACTCTTATTCAACATAGTTTTGGAAGTTTTAGCCACAGCAATCAGAGAAGAAAAGGAAATAAAAGGAATCCAAATCGGAAAAGAAGAAGTAAAGCTGTCACTGTTTGCAGATGACATGATACTATACATAGAGAATCCTAAAGATGCTACCAGAAAACTACTAGAGCTAATCAATGAATTTGGTAAAGTAGCAGGATACAAAATTAATGCACAGAAATCTCTGGCATTCCTATATACTAATGATGAAAAATCTGAAAGTGAAATCCTGAAAACACTCCCATTTACCATTGCAACAAAAAGAATAAAATATCTAGGAATAAACCTACCTAAGGAGACGAAAGACCTGTATGCAGAAAATTATAAGACACTGATGAAAGAAATTAAAGATGATACAAATAGATGGAGAGATATACCATGTTCTTGGATGGGAAGAATCAACATTGTGAAAATGACTCTACTACCCAAAGCAATCTACAGATTCAATGCAATCCCTATGAAACTACCACTGGCATTTTTCACAGAACTAGAACAAAAAATTTCGCAATTTGTATGGAAACACAAAAGACCCCGAATAACCAAAGCAATCTTGAGAACGAAAAAAGGAGCTGGAGGAATCAGGCTCCCTGACTTCAGACTATACTACAAAGCAACAGTAATCAAGACAGTATGGTACTGGCACAAAAACAGAAAGATAGATCAGTGGAACAGGATAGAAAGCCCAGAGATAAACCCACGCACATATGGACACCTTATCTTTGATAAAGGAGGCAGGAATGTACAGTGGAGAAAGGACAGCCTCTTCAATAAATGGTGCTGGGAAAACTGGACAGGTACATGTAAAAGTATGAGATTAGATCACTCCCTAACACCATACACAAAAATAAGCTCAAAATGGATTAAAGACCTAAATGTAAGGCCAGAAACTATCAAACTCTTAGAGGAAAACATAGGAAGAACACTCTATGACATAAATCACAGCAAGATCCTTTCTGACCCACCTCCTAGAGTATTGGAAATAAAACAAAAATAAAGAAATGGGACCTAATGAAACTTCAAATCTTTTGCACAGCAAAGGAAACCATAATCAAGACCAAAAGACAACCCTCAGAATGGGAGAAAACATTTGCAAATGAAGCAACTGACAAAGGATTAATCTCCAAAATATACAAGCAGCTCATGCAGCTCAATAACAAAAAAACAAACAACCCAATCCAAAAATGGGCAGAAGACCTAAACAGACATTTCTCCAAAGAAGATATACAGAATGCCAACAAACACATGAAAGAATGCTCAACATCATTAATCATTAGAGAAATGCAAATCAAAACTACAATGAGATATCATCTCACACCAGTCAGAATGGCCATCATTAAAAAATCTAGAAACAATAAATGCTGGAGAGGGTGTGGAGAAAAGGGGACACTCTTGCACTGCTGGTGGGAATGTGAATTGGTTCAGCCACTATGGAGAACAGTATGGAGGTTCCTTAAAAAACTACAAATAGAATTACCATATGACCCAGCAATCCCACTACTGGGCATATGCCCTGAGAAAACCAAAATTCAAAAAGAGTCATGTACCAAAATGTTCATTGCAGCTCTATTTTAAATAGCCCAGAGATGGAAACAACCTAAGCGCCCATCATCGGATGAATGGATAAAGAAGATGTGGCACATATACACAATGGAATATTACTCAGCCTTAAAAAGAAATGAAATTGAGCTATTTGTAATGAGATGGATAGACCTAGAGTCTGTCATACAGAGTGAAGTGAGTCAGAAAGAAAAAGACAAATACCGTATGCTAACAAATATATATGGAATTTAAGGGGAAAAAATGTCATGAAGAATCTAGGGGTAAGACAGGAATAAAGACGCAGACCTACTGGAGAACGGACTTGAGGATATGGGGAGGGGGAAGGGTGAGTTTTGACAGGGCGAGAGAGAGTCATGGACATATACACACTAACAAACGTAGTAAGGTAGATAGCTAGGGGGAAGCAGCCGCAAGGCACAGGGATATTAGCTCGGGGCTTTATGACAGCCTGGAGGGGTGGGATTCGGAGAGTGGGAGGGAGGGAGACGCAAGAGGGAAGACATATGGGAACATATGTATATGTATAGCTGATTCACTTTGTTATAAAGCAGAAACGAACACACCATTGTAAAGCAATTATACCCCAATAAAATGTTTAAAAGAAAAAAAAAAGTAAATGAATGGAAAAAATACACCATGCTAACACTAATCAAAAGATAGCAGGAGTAGTTACATTAATTAGAGACAGAGAAAACTTCAAATGAAGGAAAATTATTAGGAAGAAAGAAGGCCTTTACATAATAATAAAGGGATCAGTTCTCCAAGAAAACAACAGTTCTTGATGTGTATGCTCCTAACCATAGAGCATCAAACCATGTGAGATAAAAACTAATAGCACTGCAAGGAGAAATAGATGATTCCACTGTGGTAGTGGGAACATCCCTCTATGAGATATGGACAGATCCAGCAGGCAGAAAGTCAGGAAGGACATAGTTGAACTCAGCAACCAACTGAATATAATCAACCAACTGAATATAATCAACCATCAATCAACTGAATATAATCAATGTCTGTATGCTCACTTTGTTCAACAACAACAGAATACACATTCTTCTCAAGTTTACATGGAACATTCACCAAGACAGACCACATTCTGGGCAATAAAACACATTTGAAAGTAGAAATCAGGCAATGTCTTCTCTTAGACTACAATTGAATTAAACTAGAAATCAATAACTGAAAAATAACTGGAAACTCCTAAAATATTTGAAGATTAAATGATATACTCCTAAATATCACATGGGTCAGAGAAGAAATCTCAGGAGAAATTTAAAAATTATTTTGAACTAAATGAAAATGAAAACAGAACTTATCAAAATTTGTGGGATACAGCAAAAGCAGTGCTCAGAGGGAAATTTATAGCATTGAATGCTTATACAAGAAAAGAAGAAAGATCTAAAATCAATAGTCTAAGTTTTCATCTTAAGAAACTAGGAAGAGTAAACTAAATCTAATCAGAAGAAAAGAAATAATAAGAACTAGAGCAGAAATCAATGAAATTGAAAACAGGAAATTAATAGAAAAATTAAATGGAATCAAAATCTGGTTCTTTGAAAAGATCGATAAAATTGATGTGTCTAGCCAGGTTAATTAAGAAAAAAAGAGAGGGGACGACTAATAAATGAAAGAGTGGACATCACTACAAGTCCTATGGACATTAAAAGGAATACTTTGAACAACTCTATGCCTGTAAATTTGATAACTTGGATGAAATGGACCAATTTCTTGAAAGACATAATTTGCCAAAACTCACACAAGAAGAAATAGATAAGCTGAATAGGCATAGGCATACCTATTAGAGAAAATGAATCAATAATTAATAATCTTCTAAAGCAGAAAGCAATTGGCCTGAGTTCACTGGTGAAGTCAACCAAACATGTAAGGAAGAAATTACATCAATTCTCTATAGTCTCTTTCAGAGGATAGAAGCAGAGGGAAAGTTCCTAATTCATTCTATGAGGTCATCATTACCCTAAAACCAAGCCCATCAAACACAAGAAAGAAAACTATAGACCAATATGTCTCATGAATAGAGATACAAAAATCTTCAACAAAATATTAGCAAATTAAACCCAACAATGTATAAAAAGAATTACACAGCATGACCAAGTGGGATTTATTCCAGGTATTCAAGGCTGGTTCAATATTTAAAAAATCCATTAACGTAATGATGCCAATAGGTTAAAAAGGAAAATTACTTGATCATATCAGTAATTGCAGAAAAAGCATTTGATAAAATTTCCATTCATGATAAAAACTCTCAGTAAACATGAATAGAAGGGAACGTCCTCAACTTGATAAAAAGAAAATCTACGAAAACTCCACAGTAACATTATACTTAATGGCGAGAAACTAGAATCTTTCCCACTAAGATCAGGAATGAGGCAAGGAAGTCCCCTCTCATCACACTTTTCCTTTTTTAAAAATAAATTTTATTGAAATATAGTTGATTTACAATGTTGTGTTATTTCTGCTGTACAGCAAAGTGATTCAGATGTGTATATATATATATATATATATATATATATATATATATACATTCTTCATTTTAAAATATTCTTTTCCATTATGGTTTATCACAGAATTTTGAATATAGTTTCCTATGCTATATAGCAGGACCTTGTTGTTTATCCATTTTATCAATATATAATAGTTTGCATCTGCTAACCCCAAATTCACACTATATCCCTCTCCTAACCCAGTCCCACTTGGCAACCACAAGTCTGTTCTCTATGTCTGTGAGTCTGTTTCTGTTTCATAAAAGTTCATTTGTGTCATATTTTAGATTTCACATATAAGTTATATCATATGGTATTTGTCTTTCTCTTTCTGACTTATTTCACTTAGTATGATAATCTCTAGGTCCATCCATGTTGCCACAAATGGCATTATTTTGTTCTTTTTTATGGTTGAGTATTATTCCATTGTATATAAGTAACACATCTTCTTTATCTATTCATCTGTCTATGGACATTTAGGTTGCTTCCATGCCTTGACTATTGTGAATAGTACTGCTATGAACATTGGGGTGCATGTATCATTTTAAATCATATTTTTGTCCAGGTATATGCCCAGGAGTGGGATTGCTAGATCATATGGCAACTCTATTTTTAGCTTTCTGAGGAATCTCCGTGCTTTTCTCCCACGGAGGCTGCACCAACTTACATTCCCACCAACAGCATAGGAGGGTTTCCTTTTCTTCACATCCTCTCCAGCATTTGTTATTTGTAGACTTCTTAATGATGGCCATTCTGACTGGTGTGAGGCGGTACCTCACTGTAGTTTTGATTTGCATTTCTCTAATAATTAGTGATGTTGATTATCTTTTCATGTGCCTGTTGCCCATCTGTATGTCTTCTTTGGAGAATGTCTATTTAGTTCTGCCCATTTTTCAATTAGGTTGTCTGTTTTTTTGTCGTTGAGTTGCAAGGGCTGTTTGTATACTTTGGAAGTTAAGCGCTTGTGGGTCACATCATTTGCAAATATTTTCTCCCAGTCTGTAGGTTGTCTTTTAGTTTTGTTTATGGTTTCCTTTGCTGCTGCAAAAGCTTGTAACTTGATTAGACATCAGTTTTATTTATTTTTGCTTTTGTTTCTATTGCCTTGGGAGACTGACCTAAGAAAACGTTGGTACAATTTATGTCAGAGAATGTTTTGCCTATGTTCTCTTCTAGGAGTTTTATGGTGTCATGTCTTACGTTTAAGTCTTTAATCCATTTTGAGTTTATTTTTGTGTATGGTGTGAGGGTGTGTTCCAACTTCATTGATTTACATGTGGCTGTCCAACTTTCCCAACACCCTTTGCTGAAGAGACTTTTTCCCATTGTATATTTTTGTCTCCTTTGTCGAAGATTAATTGACTGTAGGTGTGTTCACCACACTTTTTCAACATCATATTGGAAGTACCAGCTAATGCAATAAGACAAGAAAAGGAAATAAAATGTATACAGTTTGGGAAGGAAGAAATAAAACCAAAGAACGAATCAAGAAAATTAAATATTACAGAAATTTTAGTAGTTGCCTAAGTTTTATCTTTTTCAGACATCTTGGGTTTTTTAACTCACATACCATAAAGTTCACCATTTAAAAAAAATAAATTTATTTATTTTTGGCTGCACTGTGTCTTTGTTGCTGCACACAGGCTTTCTCTAGTTGCTGTGAGTGGGGGTCAGTCTTCATTGTGGTACACAGGCTTCTCATTGTGGTGGCTTCTCTTGTTGCAGAGCATGGGCTCTAGGTGTGTGGGCTTCAGTAGTTGTGGCTCATGGGCTCTAGAGTGCAGGCTCAATAGTTGTGGCACACGGACTTAGTTGCTCCGCAGGATGTGGGATCTTCCCAGACCAGGGCTCAAACCTGTGTCCCCTGCATTGACAGGCAGATTCTTAACCACTGCACCACCAGGGAAGCCCAAGTTCAGCATTTTGAAGTATAAAATTCAGTGATAGTATATTGACAAGTTTGTATAACCATCACTATTATCTAATTCTAGAACATTTTTATTACTGGAAAAATAAACTGCATATCATTAGCAGTCACTTCTCATTTCCCCACTCTCCCAAGTCCCTGAAAACTACTAATCTAGGTGTCTATGGTTTTGCCTATTTGGAGCATTTTATATAAAAAGAATCATATAATATGTGACTTTTTTGTCTGACTTCTTTCACTTACCAAAATATATTCAAGATCTATCCATGTTGTAGCATTTAACAGTATTTTCCTCCTTTTTATGGCTGAATAATTTTCCACCTATAGGTATACCACACTTTGTTTATCCATTCATTAATTGGTGGATATTTAGGTTGTTTCTATCTTTTGGCTATTATAGCTATTATGAATAATGCTGCTGTAAACATTCATGCACAAGATTCTGTATGAACATATGTTTTTAATTCTTAGATATACACCTAGGAGTGGGATTTCTGGATCATATGGTAACTTTATGTTTAACTTACTGAGGAACCACCAAACAGTTTTCCAAAGTGGTTAAATATTTTTACATTCCCACCAGCATTGTATAACTGTTCCCATTTTTTCACATCATTGTCAATACTTATTGTCTGCCTTTTAAAAATTATTATAGTAATTCTACTGTTTATGAAGTGGAATCTCATTGTGGTTTTAATTTGCATTTCCCTAATGACTAATCATGTTTAGCATCTTTTTGTACATCTTTTCATACAAATGCTCATTGGTCATCTTCTTTGGAGAAATGTCTATTAAATACTTTGCCCATTTCAAAATCAAGTTATTTGCATTATTACTGAGTTTTTAGAATTCTTTATATATTTTAAAAGTGAATCTCTTATCAGACATATGATCTGCAAATATTTTTCCCATTCTTTGTGCTGTCTTTTCGCTTTCTTTTGAAACACAAAAGTGTTTAATTTTTAAGATGACCAATTGATTTATTTTTTCTTTTATTGCTTGTGGTATCATATCTAAGAAATCACTGCCTAATGCAAGATCAAGAAGATTTATGCCTATGTTTGCTTCTAAAAATATTTCAGTTATATCTTTCACATTTGGGTCTTTGATCCATTTTGAGTTAATTTTTTATATGGTGGGAGTTAGGGGTCCAATTTCATTCTTCTGTTGGTGCATATTCAGTTGTTCCAACATCATATTTTTGAAAAGACTATCCTTTCCCCTATTGACTTCTCTTGGCAACCTTGGTGAAAATCAATTGACCAGAGATGTAGCTATCTGATATTTTATTTCTGTTTGTCCTTCCTTTCTTATTTTGAAAAATTTTTAAATAATTTCTTATTTCAAAAAATTTAAGTTGCAAACCTTGACTCTTCCCTCTTGTTTTAGTTAGATATTCCTAACAAGCCACCAGGTGGTCTCACTCACTACCTCTGGTGGGGTTATTGGTCTGGCACCTTGGTTCTCCTCCATATGCCTCTCCAGCAGACTGGCTTGGGTTTCCTCACAGGCACCTGTGTTCCAAAGGAATGAGAGCGGAAGCTGCAAGGTCTCTTGAGTTCTAGCATTGAGTCAGATGGCATCACTGTACCACACTGTACTGGTCAAAGCAAGTCACAAGTTGGCCCAGAGCAGAAGGGTGAGGAAATAGATTATAACTTTTGTTGGAAGAACTGCAAAGAATCTTTAAAAATCTGCCATTTTAAATTCACAACAATCTCTTAACACACCAGTGTATCTCTTAAGAAAAAGAAAATTCTCCTGGATTACACATGGATTACACAGGATTGTGAAGTAAGTCTTTACAGAGGAGGGAAGATTTGATAGAGACCTGAATGAAGTGAAGGGATGCAGCATGGGGAAGAATATTTGAAGCAGGTGAAAAGGCCTGGGGCAGAAAAGTGTTTGGTGTGTTTGAAGAACAGCACAGACAAAAGTGTGATGGGAGAGAAGGTGGGGCTGTTGTGAATGTCAGGTGGGATAAAATATGTCAATATGTTATATTATGGGATGAAAACAAGGTGAACGATTATGTTTCATCACTGTGATTCTTTCAAGGTGTTTCTAGAGGGTGGGAGAAGACAAAAAAAGAAACCCCTTCAGTAATAACACCCAGCTAAGTCAGGGGCAGAGACAAGCTTTAGGGATGCCACATCCCCACTAAGTCTCACCACTACAAACACCTGCTGCCCAAAGTTGGTGCTGCCTTGGGAACCTGAGCCAGTCCTCCCAGGTGGGCTGAGCCCATTCTTCCTGGCTGCTCAGCCCCAGGTAGGTGGCCCTCCCAAGTGTCATAGCCACCTGGCTCCCCCAGGTCACCCTGGTTTTCAGGGTCTTAGTTGCAGTGACTCCTAAGGGGCAAGAGGATTTGAGGGTCTGAGAATTGAGGGGTGCAGGACTTGCCCCCGAGGCTGCTCTTGGTCCTGAGGAACCCTGTCATGCTCTGAGCCCGAGCACTTACAGAGCTATACTAGCCCATGAGGTGACCTCAGGTGGGCAATTCCTGGCCACTTTATTTTTTGAGCCTTTAAATATATGAGAAAAAGAAAAAAGAAAAAGTAAAAGAAAAGAAAAGAAATAGGAGACAGACAAAACATGATTGCAAGTACTGAGATGTATTTTCAATGTATTCACAAAGTGATAGTGATTTAATTCCCAAAGAATACAGTGGAGATAATTTGTGCTATTTACAACACAGACCTACTAAAAACCTATTTCGTGGTGCAACCCAAGGTTACAGGTACCTGGCAAGCAGAAGCTTCTTTCCATCCCACCACCTAGGTCCAACTTCATTTGGAGAGAAGGTCCCCCAGCAAGCCCTACTGAGCACTGTCAGCCAAGGGAAGTGGGGCTTTGGTAGCTCTGCTCCCTCATGGGCCGGGGTCGGGGGGAGCCCATCCTGCAGGAGGGCAGCTCCGGAGCCCAGCGGGTTACCTTGCTCTGCTCCCCAGCTACCCTCATCCCATTTGAGAGAAATCAGAGAGTTCTCCTCTCTCTCATCTCTTTCTACCTGTCTCTCTTTCTCCTCTCTGTGTTTTTCTTCATCTCCCTTCTCTTTCTCTGTTTCTCTCCTGATTCTCTCTCTCTATTACTCCAGATGCTAAAATGGGACCTTTCCACCCCCACTTCCTGACCTCCTAGCAGTAAAGCTGCAATTTGAACATCTCAGGGCTGGGAAAAAAGCAGAAAATGTCACTGGTGGGGTGGGGACTTTCTTCTCTCCAGGCTGGTTCTCTCCCATCTGGAGGGCCCAGCAGTCCCTGCCCCAGGACCACCTGCCATGTGTGGTTTCCGACCTTGAGCTGCAGCCAGGGCGGTAGTATCTTGTGTCCTGGTGGGATCTGCATGGCTGGAGCAAACCCAGGACACTGTGGAAGGTCAGGGTGTTTCTTGGGGGCTGCTCACATCCCAGTGTGGGGAGAATGCTCTGGAGAGGGTCTCCCTTTCTTGGTCTCCTTCTGACCTTCTCTAACCAGTTACTGCTCTCCCAGACACTGGGGAATATGGATGTGTATGGACATCACAGAATTTATCTTCCTACTGGGCCAGTACCGGAGGCACGAGGGTGTCATTGGGCCTGGGCAACTGAGGGAGATGGCGTGTCTCTGAGGCATGACCTAGCTCAGCTGCACAAAGGTGGTGTTTAAATATTTATTTTTAGTGGCCACTGGTTAAACAGAGGGCTTCATTTTGGTGGGGGCAACCCTGAAAAGTAAAAATAATCAGATCCTGGCCTTGTCATTCAAGCTTACCAGCCCCTGCAGGGTGGACCCTGGACGCAGGGCCCCAAATGTCCAGGGTGAGCAGCAAGGCCAGTGAACTGGGGGGCCCTGAAGGGAGCCAGGCTGGTGGGTGACCACAGGTGCTCACTGAGAAGACTGCAGCCCATCTACCCAGCCCAGCTCACCTGCTGCAAGCTGGGCCCTTTAGAGGCTGGCAGGCTGTTGGCTAAGACTGGAGACCTTGAGATTTGAGAGAGCCGGGCGGTGGGATCCTTGCCCCACAGCAGAGGGCAGCTGGCCCTGCTAGGTCTTAGAGGCCACTTCCCCTCAGGTCTCAGCCAAACCCTTTCCTATCCTGCATGTCAGTGGCCTGGCATTCCCACTGAAGAAGGGCTTTTCTTGGCTGAAGGTTCTTCTGCATGGGAGTCTGAGTACAGGAGGCCCATCTTGGGAAGGATGATGATGCCCGGAGGAGAGAAAACTACTAACCATTACTGGGCTTCTGCCTTTCCAATGTGAAAACTGGCTCAGAGACTCTAAGACCCTTTCCCCAGGTCTGAGCTCATAAAGGAATGTGGGTTCAAATCCAGACTGTCTCTGAGTTTTTGACCCTCTTCCGGGCTACCTCTTTCTTAAGTCATTTATTGGCTATTTAACACCTCAGAGAGGATTGATTATTTTATCATAGTGTTTCTTAAATACCCATTTTGGAGGGAAAAATTGTCTTGATTCTCTAGTATTGACAATTTATTTTCATTATAATGTTACTTAAGTACATAAAAACATGAAAGTAAGCATAATCCCCTATGTTTATAGCTGTTACAGAACCATACCACCAAGACCATTCACAAATTACAAATAAAACAAGAAGAAAGAGATTCCAATGAACAGCCTTAACCTTGTGAGGAGGGTGACAGTTTTGCTGATGTGAGTCTCCCTTGCTCTAAGAGTGTGACTGCTTCAGAGCCCACTGGGGTTGCAGGATCTACCTACTGTCTTTACTTGACCTATGATGCCTGTTTGGTGCATGTCACACAGTGGTGTCATTTGGGCCCCCACACATTGAGGTATTCACCCACCCTGACCCAATCCACAGGATGGAACACTGGGGTGAAGTCAAGGCCTGTGTCCTGGTTGCTAAGCAGAGCCCCAAAGGCATAGCGTGCTGGTCAGGGAGGTGTGGGGGCAGCACTGGAGCAGGGGTTGGTGCCCGAGTGGAATGGGGAGTCCCGGGCTTGGAGCAGGAGAGAGACCAGGAAATACTTTGCCCAGAATGAAGGTGACAGGAAAACCTCATGGCCTCTAACCTGCAGCCACATGTGAGTGGGTGAAGTCAGAATGACACCCCTGTCCTTTGTCCCAGGGAAGAGCAGCACCCAAGCCTGCTCTGCAGGTCCCCCATGGGCATTGCCTGGCCTGGACCCCTGGGAGTGGGTGAGCCATGCCACTGGCTGCTACCAGCCTTGTAGGTCCTGCTAGGCCCTCAATGTCCCTGACCAGCCCCAGGGCCTCTGAGAATGAAGGTCAGGACAGCAGGATTCCAGGCTCTAAGAAAGGACTGCCAGACAGCGAAGGGCTTCCCAGCCTCAACCCAAGAATGACTGACAGGTTAGGATGCTAACTTTCAGGGATGAGCCCCACACCAAGGGATGGAACTTGCTCAGTCTCTGTTCTTGGTTGCCATGTCCAGCCTCCTCTCAGACTGAAAGGGGCTGCTAGGAAGTGTGAGACCATTTTCTCTCAGGCCTTCTATTCACAGCCTCTCCATTTACTAGCTGATTGTCTTTGGGTTTGTCAATTGACCTCTCGGGGAACTATTTCCTAATCTGTGAAATGTGTCCATGTGTAGATTCCATGAGATGAAATGGATCCTTTGCATTAGATTCTAGCCCACTTTCATGGATCTGTCATATATATGTATATGCATATACACATGTGTGTATGGATGTAAATATAATTTTATGAGCAAGCTGAAAACAACAGCAACAATAATAACCACGAGCTTCTCTCCAGGTGTCTGGGGCACCAGGACTTGCCTCACCAGAAGACCGGAGTCTGTGACCCCAGTAGGGAGTGCGCTGGAGAGCACAGTCACGGGCAGAAAGCCTGGCAGAGCACAGCTGCGCTTTCATTCCATGTGTTCTGGTTTCATCCAGGAGCACTGACAGCAAAGCTGCTCTTGGACTTTAGGAGGCGTCTCCTGATCAGGGGACAGTGCAGCTCAGTCAGGAGGTCCCACTTGTTGGTGGCCCTCAACTAGTCACTCCACTTCTCCTGGTCTCAGTGTCTCACAGAAGGTACCCAGTGGAAGCCGTTTGGAAGGCCAAAGTAAGACCAAAGTTACACTGTGGCCTCAGGTCTCTTTTGGAAGTAAATGATGTGTCAATTATTAATAAAAGAGATGCAAAATATTCTACTAGTCTTTTCATGCCCGGCGTCATCCTGGGCAACACAGTGAGCTGTGGGGTACAGTATCCCATGTCTCCTGAACCTGAACCTTCAAATCTCTGCTTTACAGGAGTTGCCAGAGCTTTTACTTTCTGAGGAAAGTGCCTGTCTTCAGACCCCCTGTGGTTGATGGGAACAGAGCATTTATTTTGCCAAGCCATGAGGACAGAGGGTCTGTCCTTCTAGGAGGTTGCTAAGTTGGGACGTATATTTCTATCTCCCCTCATAATGGGGAGGCCTGCCTGTGATAAGGCAGAGATGGAGAGATAAATACAAATACCCTGGATCAAGCTCTGCCTGAAGCCATCCACCCAGACATCTCAGTTACATGAACCTTGCTTCCCACTAGAACCAACCCCTCATTTTTCTTACAGAAGGTGGTTTCCAGCTGAAAGCATCCTAGCCACTCTAAGTACCATTATGGATTAAGAAGCATGTGGACATGCTCATCCATCCATTCACAGGCTACCACTGTGTCAGGCCTGGGACTGTCGCTGGGGGCACCAGGATAAATTACATCCTCTGCTAGGGCCTCAGCCAACTGAGGGGGCAGACTTGAGACAAATCCATGCTGCCCTGTGCTGAGTATTAGGAGAAGTTTGATTAGGGGAGCAACTAACTCAGAGAAGGCTTCCCAGAGGAGGTGGCATGTGCCTTGAACTTGAGGGAAGGACAGGGGTTTGTTTGAGAGTGAAGAGAGCATGTGGGCACAGGCCAAGCAGCTGACAGAATATGGAGTGTGTGAAGAAACCGCAAGCAAGGAGCTGGTAGCCCGGCCTTCCCTGTGCAGGGGGAGGGCGAGAGTGGCTGGGAGACAGCTGCAGCCCCGACCCAGGCCCCTGCAGGGGCCCCAGGGCTAGACCTTCTCACTCTGTCCCAGCCTGGAGTGTTGGCAGGCAGACTGCAGGGAAACTTGGGAAGACACACATGGTTGAGAGCAGCGGGGAAAGGAGGGGATAAAGCCATTTTCTTTCCAGCTCCAAACGGTAAAGAAATGACTTTCCTCCTGCACAAGCTGGACTTCCTGCAGCTGGAAAAAAATATATTAATGCCATGTTGTATGATGCCTGGGCTTCGCAGGGACAGGCTGACCTGGCTGCCCTCGATAGTACAGCGACTGCCCCACTGGCCAGCCCTGGGCCCCGGGCCTCCATGTCCAGGCTGGAGAAAATTGGCTCCACTGTAGCTTTCCAAATAAAGTGGTTTTTATTTCATATTCACCAGAGAGGTTACAAAGTATAATTGGGATTGCTGCTTCTCATATTATTTATGCAATTCTCCCCCATCTCCCTTCCCAAAAGCAACTCACAAAGGGGTCTTTGTTCTCTGCAAGTTCAAAGTGAGTCCTCCAACGGGAAATGAATTGGCGATTACAAGAAGGAAGGCTGAGTTTTACTGGCTGTCAGACCAGAAACATGGGATGCATCAAGGTTCCAGTAGGAGCCAGGGAGAGTGCGGTCTGCAGGCTGCAGAAGTGGGTGAGCCAGAGAGTGGGGGGTAGACAGTGGGGAGACAGCCCATGTCTGCCTCTCTGCTGAGCAGCCTCGCCACATACTCTGCCTCCGTGGCCTCAGTTTCATCACTTGTAGGGCCAGGCACCTGTATTCTGGACTAAAACGAAATCAGAGGATTTCCTTCCCTTCCTCAGACCTCTGGGACTCTGCTGAGGGTGAAGGTCTCAGAACAGGATGGGCAGGGCTTGGGGCACCAAGTCCACTCTTGCCCTTCCGAATGCTTGACTGATTGATTCGATTCAATGTGCAGGTCAGATTTTGTTTAAGGAAAAAGTATTTTCAGTGAAAGTTTGTAAAAGGCTGACCTGGATGAACTTGAAGGCCTGGAACCCAGGAGATGGTGGGGGCTCAGAGCCTGGGATCCTGTGCACCTATCAGGGTGGCTAGATTTGTGGGCTTCTCATGTCCCTCTGGGAAGTAGAAGACAGCTGCCTGAGAGGCTCTGAGCAGAGGGCTGGGGGACCCCGTGCTTAGAGGTGCAGAGTCTCTGACTGCCCCATGGGAAGACTACCTGGCCTTAAATGGGTTGGAGAGTTTGTGTGCAGTGCCCCCACCCCTGTGGCATGGCCCATGACCCTCACTGACAGCAGGACTGGTAGGGGTTCAGCACCTTGGGCCCAGGTCTGTGACTCTGGCTCTTACCGTAGGGAACGCTGCAATGGGGGACCCATTCTCAGCATCCTGGAGGAAACACGGAGCAGGCAGCACCTCCAGAACCTCGGCTCAGTGGGGCCTCCCTTTGCCATGATGGCCTCCATGGGGGCAACCCACAGGGACCTTGGTTGCCAGCCTTGCTGGGGGCCGAGTACACAGCAGACCGGCAGAGGTCCTTGGCCCAGCTTCCTTGGCCACAAAGCTGTTTCAGGATTCGTGCCTGGTTGGTAATCCTCAAGCCTATGGCCCTTGGCCTCGGCTGCCCCCCCAGACCCACACCCTGGTGTCTGGCCTCTTCTTCCTTCCCCAGTGGAGCCCCGCATGCCTGGCCACCAGACCCCAGGGCCCCAACCTTCCAGCTTTCATTCTAGCAAAGAGATAACTTAGGCATTTGGGAGTTGGGTAGGGGAAGAGGCGTGTCTCAGCCACCTATTCCCACAATGGAGCTCTTCTCCATCCTGGGGAGGGGGCGGTTGGAGTGAGACTGAGGGACACCTGTCCTCCCCTTTGCAAGGAGCCAGAGCCTCATTTGGGAAGTCTATGATGTGTTTGTGCAGCTCTAGGGCCCTGGGCAGGGCAGGGCAGGTCACTGAGGGTGGGAGTGGGAGGCGTTTTGGAAGAGTACAACCTGCCACTCTCCCTCAGGCCCTCCAAAGAGAGGAAGCTCTTCCTGTGAAACGCTCTGTGAGTAGAGAGAGCATATGGAGAGGAGAGGGCCCCTGTGTGAGCTTTGTGCAAACTAGGAGAGGACGAGTCTATCAGAGGTCCTCCCCACCTGACTCCAGGATTCCAGGTCTCTCTAGAGCACTGATCTTGGAGTGTTGCAGGCAGAGCAGAAGCCAGGCCGCCATGGAGGCTGACATGGACGCCCCCCAGCGTTGAGGGCTTTTCAGAAACGTTACTTCCTGTGGTTGCCAGACTGCTTCCCTCGGTCACCTCACCGTCGCTGCTGCTGCTGGCTGTTGAGTTCACTGATAAACATTGGCTCTGGGAGTTGAGACATCAGGATCCTGGAGAAATTCAGGCTAGAGGCACTCTGCTAAAATCATGTCTTGGGGTGGCCTCTGCACTCACACCGTTGGGCAGGAAAGTGCTATTTCTGCAATAACAGCTTTCTTGTCAACGAAAAGACCACTAGTGGGGTTGCAGGTTTTCTCTGCAACTGTGGGGCCCTATCCAGCCCCAGACTCAACACACTGTGGGAGGCAGGCCCGGTCTGGGGGGTGCTCTGATCCACCACAGAGGTTAGATCATTTATCTCCTCATTTTACAGACAGGGAAACCGAGCTTCCCAAAACCAGGAGGGGTTAGGAGTTGGGCTGCAGGTCACGCCAGTGTCTGCTGGCTCCAATCCTGGGCTGTCTTTACTGTGTGATAAGGTGTGAAACACATTTCACATTGCATCGCAGGGAGCAGGCACTATGCCAGGCATTTTACCTACATTATCTCATTCAATCCTGAAGACAAGTCTGGACCAAGTCTCCACCCATTCATTTTACAGATAAGAAACTGAGGGTCACAAAGGTTGAGTTAACTTGTGCCGAGTGAGCCAGGATTACAACTCAGGCCTATTTGACCCCAAGGCCTCGCCCACTCCCTTCCTGCAGGGCTCTGCAGCCTTCATGTGCTGTCTCCCCTAAAACTTTCCTTAGCTTTTCCTATGTGTCTCCTGGGCCTTCCTTGGGCAGCCTTGACCTACCCAGGAGAGCAGGCCCACCCTTGGACACCCTGAAAGTAGGGAGTGTGGCCTAGCTAAGTCTTGGCCTCCTTGGATAGTCCTCCTTGGATCTGGGGCATCTGCTCCAGGTAAAATCCCAACTTTTCCAGTAAACATGCTGGGTTTATTCCACTTCCTCCAGTCTCCTGACCACCCAGTCGACATCAGTTGCTTCCAGGTACCCCTGTGTCCTGCAGCCCTGTGCTCTTCCCACCAAGTGTCATGACCCACATGTTTTTTTTGTTTTTTTCTTTAACATCTTTATTGGAGTATAATTGCTTTACAATGTTGTGTTATATTTTGCTATACAGCAATGTGAATCAGTTATATATATACATATATCCCCATATCCCCTCCCTCTTGTGTCTCCCTCCCAACATCCCTATGCCACCCCTCTAGGTGTTCACAAAACACTGAGCTGATCTCCCTGTGCTATGCTGCTGCTTCTCACTAGCTATCTAACATTTGGTAGTGTATATATGTCAGTGCTACTCTGTCACTTCATCCCAGGTAACCCCTCCCCTTCCACATGTCCTTAAGTCCATTCTCTACTTCTGCATCATTATTCCTGTCCTGCCCCTAGGTTCATCAGAATCTTTTTTTCCCTTAGATTCCATATATATGTGTTAGCATATGGTATTTGTTTTTCTCTTTCTGACTTACTTCACTCTGTATGACAGTCTCTAGGTCCATCCACCTCACTACAAATAACTCAATTTTGTTTCTTTTTATGGGTGAGTAATATTCCATTGTATATATGTGCCACATCTTCTTTACCCATTCATCTGTCGATGGACACTTAGGTTGCTTCCATGTCATGGCTATTGTAAATAGAGCTGTAATGAACATTGTGGTGCATGACTCTTTTTGAATTATGGTTTTCTTAGGGTATATGCCCAGGAGTGGGATTGCTGGGTTGTATGGTAGCTCTGTTTTTGGTTTCTTAAGGAACCTCCATACTGTTCTCCATAGTGGCTGTATCAACTTACATTCCCACCAGCACAGCAAGAGGGTTCCCTTTTCTCCACACCCTCTCCCACATTTATTGTTTGTAGATTTTTTGATGATGGCCATTGTGACTGGTGTGAGGTAATACCTCATGTGGTTTTGATTTGCATTTCCCTAATGATTAGTGATGTTGAACATCCTTTCATGTGCTTGTTGGCAATCTGTATGTCTTCTTTGGTGAAATGTCTATTTAGGTCTTCTGCCCATTTTTGGATTGGGTTGTTTGTTTTTTTGATATTGAGCTGCATGAGCCACTTGTATATTTTGGAGATTAATCCTTTGTCAGTTGCTTCACTTGCAAATATTTTCTCCCATTCTGAGGGTTGTCTTTTTTGTCTTGTTTATGGTTTCCTTTGCTGTGCAAAAGCTTTTAAGTTTCATTAGGTCCCATTTGTTTATTTTTGTTTTTATTTTCATTTCTCTAGGAGGTGGGTCAAAAAGGATCTTGCTGTGATTTATGTCATAACTTGTTCTGCCTATGTTTTCCTCTAAGAGTTTTATAGTGTTTGGCATTACATTTAGGTATTTAATCCATTTTGAGTTTATTTTTGTGTATGGTGTTAGGGAGTGTTCTAATTTCGTTCTTTTACATGTAGCTGTCCAGTTTTTCCAGCACTGCTTATTAAAGGGGCTGTCTTTTCCCCATTGTATATTCTTGACTCCTTTGTCATAGATTAGGTGACCATAGGTGTGTGGGTTTATCTCTGGGCTTTCTCTCCTGTCCCATTGATCTATATTTCCATTTTTGTGCCAGTACCATACTGTCTTGATTACTGTAGCTTTGTAGTATAGTCTGAAGTCAGAGAGCCTGATTCCTCCAGCTCTGTTTTTCTTTCTCAAAATTGCTTTGGCTATTCGGGGTCTTTTGTATTTCCATACAAATAGTGAAATTTTTTGTTCTAATTCTGTGAAAAATGCCATGGGTAGTTTGTTAGGGATTGCACTGAACCTGTAGATGGCTTTGGGTAGTATAGTCATTTTCACAATGTTGATTCTTCCAATCCATGAACATGGTATATCTCTCCATCTGTTTGTATCATCTTTAATTTCTTTCATCAGTGTCTTATAATTTTCTGCATACAGGTCTTTTGTCTCCTTAGGTAGGTTTATTCCTAGGTATTTTATTCTTTTTCTTGCAGTGGTAAAAGGGAGTGTTTCCTTAATTTCTCTTTCAGATTTTTCATTGTTAGTGTATAGGAATGCAAGAGATTTCTGTGCATTAATTTTGTATCCTGTTTTTACCAAATTCATTGATAAGCTCTAGTAGTTTTCTGGTAGCATCTTTAGGAATCTCTATGTATAGTATCATGTCATCTGCAAACAGTTACAGTTTTACTTCTTTTCCAATTTGGATTCCTTTTATTTCTTTTTCTTCTCTGATTGCTGTGGCTAAAACTTCCAAATCTAATTGAATAATAGCAATGAGAGTGGGCAACCTTGTCTTGTTCCTGATCTTAGAGGAAATGGTTTCAATTTTTCACCATTGAGAATGATGTTGACTGTGAGTTTTGTCATATATGGCCTTTTTATGTTGAGGTAGGTTCCCTCTATGCCCACTTTCTTGAGAGCTTTTATCATAAATGAGTGTTGAATTTTGTCAAAAGCTTTTTCTGCATCTATTGAGTTTATCATATGGTTGTTATCCTTCAGTTTGTTAATATGATGTATCACATTGGTTGATTTGTGTATATTGAAGAATACTTGCATTCCTGAGGTAAACTCTAGATGATCATGGTGTATGATACTTTTAATGTGCTGTTGGATTCTGTTTGCTAGCATTGTGTTGAGGATTTTTGCCTCTATGTTCATCAGTGATATTGGCCTTTAGTTTTATTTTTTTGTGACACCTTCTTCTTGGATTGATCCCTTGGTCATTATGTAGTGACTTTCCTTATCTCTTATAACAGTCTTTATTTTAAATTCTATTCTGTCTGATATGAGTATAGCTACTCCAGCTTTCTTTTGATTTCCATTTGCATGGAATATCTTTTTCCATCCCCTCACTTTCAGTCTGTATGTGTCCCTAGGTCTGAAGTGGGTCTGTTGTAGACAGCATATATATGGGTCTTGTTTCTGTATCCATTCAGGTAGTCTGTGTCTTTTTTTTTTTTTTTTTTTTTTTTTTTTTTTTTATGCGTTACGCGGGCCTCTCACTGTTGTGGCCTCTCCCGTTGCGGAGGACAGGCTCCGGACGCGCAGGCTCAGCGGCCATGGCTCACGGGCCCAGCCGCTCCGCGGCATGTGGGATCCTCCCAGACCGGGGCACGAACCCGTGTCCCCTGCATCGGCAGGCGGACTCTCAACCACTGCGCCACCAGGGAAGCCCAGTCTGTGTCTTTTGTTTGGAGCATTTAGTCCATTTACATTTAAGGTAATTATCGATATGCATGTTCCTATTACCATTTTCTTAATTGTTTTGGGTTTGTTGTTGTAGATCTTTTCCTTCTCTTGTGTTTCCTGCCTAGAGAATTTCCTTTAGCATTTGTTGTAAAGCTGGTTTGGTGGTGCTGAATTCTCTTTACTTTTCCTTGCCTGTAAAGTTTTAATTTCTCCGTTGAACCTGAATGAGATCATTGCTGAGTAGTCTTGGTTGTGGGTTTTTCCCTTTCATTACTTTAAATATGTTCTGCCACTCCCTTCTGGCTTGCAGAGTTTCTGCTGAAAGATCAGCTGTTAACCTTATGGGGTTTCCCTTGTATGTTATTTGTTGCTTTTCCCCTGCTGCTTTTAATATTTTTTCTTTGAATTTAACTTTTGATAGTTTGATTAATATTTGTCTTGACATGTTTCTCCTTGGATTTATCCTGTATGGGACTCTCTGTGCTTCCTGGACTTGATTGATTGACTATTTTCTTTCCCATGTTAGGGAAGTTTTCAACTCTAATCTCTTCAAATATTTTCTCTGTCCCTTTCTTTTTCCCTTCTTCTTCTGGGACCCCTGTAATTCGAATGTTGGTGTGTTTAATGTTGTCCCAGAGGTCTCTGAGACTGTCATCAATTCTTTTCATTCTTTTCTCTTTATTCTGCTCTGTGGCAGTTATTTCCATTATTTTATCTTCCAGCTCACTTATACATTCATCTGCCTCAGTTATTCTGCTATTGATTCCTTCTAGAGAATTTTAAATTTCATTTATTGTGTTGTTCATCATTTTTTGTTTGCTCTTTAGTTCCTCTAGGTCCTTGTTAAACGTTTCTTGTATTTTCTCCATTTTATTTCAAGATTTTGGATGTTTTTTACTATCATTACTTTGAATTCTTTTTCAGGTAGACTGCCTATTTCCTCTTCATTTGTTTGATCTGGTGGGTCCTTACCTTGCTCCTTCATCTGCTGCATATTTCTCTGTCTTCTCATTTTGTTTAACTTGCTGTGTTTGGGGTCTCCTTTTCACAGACTGCAGGTTCACAGTTCCCGTTATTTTTGGTGTCTGGCCCCTGTGGGTGAAGTTGGTGCAGTGGCTTGTGTAGGCTTCCTGGTGGAGGGGTCTGGTGCCTGTGTTCTTGTGGGTGGGGCTGTATCTTGTCCTTCTGGTGGGCAGGGCCATGTCCGGTGGTGTGTTTTGGAGTGTCAGTGAACTTAGTATGTCTTTAGGCAGCCTCTCTGCTAGTGGGTGGGGTTGTGTTCCTGTCTTGCTAGTTGTTTGGCATGGGGTTTCTAGCACTGGAGCTTGCTGGCCGTTGGGTGGAGCTGGGTCTTAGTATTGAGACAGAAATCTCTGGGAGAGCTCTTGCTGATTGATATTACGTGGGGCTGGGAGGTCTCTGGTGGTCCAATGTCCTGAATTCAGCTCTCCCACCTCAGAGGCTCAGGACCAACACCCAGCTGGAACACCAAGACCCTGTCAGCCACATGGCTCAGAAGAAAAGGAAGAAAGATTAAGGAAAAAAAAAAAGGAAAGACAAAACTCTAGGACAAATGGTAAAAGTAAACCTATACAGACAATATCACACCAAGAAGCATACACATACACACTTATAAAAAGAGAAAAAGGAAAAAAATATATATATAAAGGAAGAAAGCAACCAAACCAATAAACAAATCCACCAGTGATAATAAGTTCTAAATAATAAACTAAGATAAACATAAAACCAGAAACAAATCAGATGCAGAAAGCAAACCCCCAAGTCTACAGTTGCTCCCAAAGTCCACTGCCTCAATTTTGGGAACATTCATTGTCTATTCAGGTATTCTTCAGATACAGAATTTATCGAGTTGATTGTGGGGATTTAATCTGCTGTTCTTGAGGCTACATGAAGAAATTTCCCTTTCTCTTCTTTGTTCACACAGCTCCTGGGTTTCAGCTTTGGTTTTGGCCCTGCCTCTGTGTGTAGGCCGCCCTCAGGAGTATTTTCCCCACCCAGACAGGAGGGGATTAAGGCAACAGCTGATCAGTACTCTCTTGCTCTCTCAGGCAGGGTGGAAGGAAGGGTACAGTTGTCATAATTGGAATGTGGGTGAGCCTGTAGTGACAGAGGCTGGCGTAAAGTTGCAATAGCCTAGGTGTGCCGTGTGTTCTCCCAGGGAAGTTGTCCCTGGATCACAGGATCCTGGCAGTGGCATGCTGTACAGGCTCCCGGGGGGGTGTGGATAGTGACCTGCACTTGCACACAGGATTCTCGGTGGCAGCAGCTGCAGCATTAGCGGTTCATGCCCACCTCTGGTATTCGAGCTGATAGCTGTGGCTCATGCCTGTCTCTGGAGCTTGCTTGGGTGGTGCTCTGCCTTTCTGTAGGCACACTGGAAAGGAATCCCCTCTCCTCACGCACCTCAAAACAAAGGTCTCTTGCCTCTCCAGCTGGTCCAGACTTTTTCCTGGATTCTCTCCTGGCTAGCTGTGGCACACTAGCTCCCTTCAGGCTGTGTTCACCCAGCCAACCCCAGTCCTCTCCCTGGGGTCTGACCACTGAAGCCTGAGCCTCAGCTCCCAGCCCCCACCCGTGTCCCGGTGGGTGAGCAGACGAGCATCTCAGGCTAGTGAGTGATGGTTGGCACCAATCCTCTGTGCGGGAATCTTGCTGCTTTCCCCTCTTGCTGCGCTCTCCTTCATGGCTCTGAAGCTTCCCGCCTGCCCACCTTCCTAGTGTGTGGAAACCTTTCCTCCTTCACAGTTCCCTCCCAGAGGTACGGGTTCCATCCCTATTCTTTTGTCTCTGTTTTTTCTTTTTTCTTTTGCCCTACTCAAGTACATGGGGATTTTCTTGCCTTTTGGGAAGTCTGAGGTATTCTGCTAGTGTTCAGTAGGTGTTCTGTAGGAGTTGTTCCACTTGTAAATGTATTTTTGATGTATTTATGGGGAGGAAGGTGATCCATGTCTTACTCTTCTGCCATCTTGAAGGTCTTGGTGGATTATTTTTGTGAGAGGAATTTTGGAAAGTCCTGGTTAGAAGGAAAGAAAATAAATGAAAGGAGGGAGGAAGGAAGGGAAGGAGGGAGGGAGAGAGAAAATGAGAGAAGAAGAAGAAAGAAAGAGAGAGAGAGAGAGAGAGAGAGAGGGAGGGAGGGAGGAAGGGAGGGAGGAAGGAAGGAAGAGCAAGTTTAAAACTGTCCCCAGTGGGACTTCCCTGGTGGTGCAGTGGTTAAGTCCGCCTGCCAGTGCAGGGGACAGGGGTTTGAGCCCTGGCCCGGGAGGATCCCACATGCCATGGAGTAACTGGGCACATGTGCGACAACTACTGGGACTGCTGTCTGGAGCCTGCAAGCCACAACTACTGAACCCATGTGCCACAACTACTGAAGACTACATGCCTAGAGCCTGTGCTCTGTGACAAGAGAAGCCACTGCAAAGAGAAGACTGCGTACCGCAGTGAAGAGTAGCTCCTGCTTGCAGCAACTAGAGAAAGCCCATGTGCAGGAATGAAGACCCAACGCAGCCAAAAAAATTAATTAATTAAACTTGTAAAAAACAAACAAACAAAAACTCTCTCCAAACCTCTCCAGATGTTGGTGTGCTATCACTGTGATTTCCAACATGCTTTTCAGCAGGTGGTTGGACTCTTCTTGCTATTTTATGAAGCAATAGGTCCTGTGTTGTTACTACCAATACTGTTTTCTGGGACTAAGGCAACTAGTGTCTTGACTCCTGACTTCCTCTGGCTGGAAGCACTGCAACAATTTCTAAAAATTGCATAAGCAATGTCACAATCTGTCATGAAGATAATAAGTGACTCAAACATTTTTGTCATTGTCATAATGACACTTGTTCAGTAAACATTGAAAGAAGGAAAAAAAGCAACCGTAATACCAGTATTCCCATATCACTGTTTCCATTTTTCTATGCTTCCATTTTGTGCTTTTCCTCATTGTGACCTCAAACTGATACATCATGTTTACTTTACTATCTATTGTTGCTAGACATTTACATGGTTTCCAGTTTTGCCTGGCATAGATAACACTCCAGTGAACCTCTCCCTGCATGTGACTTTTTAAAAAATTTTGGAGTATTTCCTTATGCTGAACTACTTTGACTGGAGTCACTGGGCAAAGCAGAAGAGGCATTTTTAGGGCTTCTTAAGCACAATGCTGAGTGGCCTCTACCCAGCATACAGCACTGAGGACCATCTTCTTCCTATAATATTTTATTCAAGAATTGTATCCCAAACTTGATTCACACCAGCAGGCGGGCCCTGCACAACTCTGGTACAGCTGCTCTAGGAAGGTATTTTGGAGTCCAGCAGGTTCTGGAATGGACCCAACCATAAGGCAGTGTGCACCCCTCACTTGGAAGGGGACGGCTGGCTATCTTCACTCCAGTGACCCCCAGGCATCTCAAACTCAACTTGCCCCAATCAGAGGGAACCATCTCCTCACCGAGAGTCTGCTCAGACTCCAGTAGTTCCAGCATTCAACCTCGAAGTTAGTTTCTCAATCACGCCACCAACTCCCCAACATACATGTACTCAAATCCCTCACCAAGACCTTGCAAATGTGTCTTCTATTTCCATATATGCATTTTACTATATGCATGTTTTACCTCAATTTAACAAAAAGGTCATTAAAAAAAAACCCAGTCTGAATCCACCCCAACTTTCAACTCCAACCAATAGTTTGGTTCAGACCCTGATCTAGACGCCTCCAGCACTTGGCCTCCTGCCTCCAGCCAGACCTCCGTTTCAGAGTCATCTGGGTGCTTTTAAACAAGCACACTCCTGTGTTACCCTGGGTCTGAGAGCCGGGCCTGGGGACTGACATCTTGGCCTCGCTCCCCAGGTGATCTGTGTGTAGAATGATGGTGACAGCAGCACTTCAAGAGGACGTCCACTTGCCCTGGTGTGGCCTGACTTCTAGCAACTAGTTGCTCATTTTCTACTAGTTATTTCTTACATTTTACTCTCTAGTAACACCAAAGAGCTTGTAATCCCTCCCCACATCAACACACACACACACACGCATGTGCAGGGTGCTCTAAATCAGCCACACCTCTGTGCCTTTCTCTGCCCAGGCTGTGCCCCTGCCAGGCCCCTCCCTCTGTCCAACTCACTAACTCCCCCAGAGAGGATACTGTCCTTTGTCAGCTCATGCAGGCTCTTGCTGGAGTGGTTCCATTCTTTCAGCACTCACTAGCTGGGACCAACCTCTTTTGGGGGAATGGATGGGAGAGAAGCATTGTGGGTAACAGGAAACCCCACATCAGGATTTAAAATGGAGGTGGGATAACTTACCACACTCATCATGTGTAAATGTGTGTGTGTGTGTGTGTGTGTGTGTGTGTGTATGGAGAGAGAGAGAGGAGAAAAGGGGTCAAGTTTTCAGAACAAATAAACGACATCCTTATCTGACAAAGTATTTTTTCTGATTTGTGAATTGATATATAAATATGAAAAGTTTCATAAAGGCACCAAATTAAAGTATGGTTTGTTATTCAGTCAACAAAACCACACAAAGAATAATATGACATGAACAAAACCTGGAAACTTTGCAAGGAATGCAGGGGATATTTGAAAGTTTGAAGTGGGAAACTTACCCCCGGCCCTCACAGCTGGACAGGCTGAAATTCTCTTTTCTTCAGAATTAGAGTGTGGGCCATGGGGATGCTGATGAACTCCTTAATGACAGTCCGTGAGAGGATGGGCTTGGGGAGGGGAAGGATCCCACCGTGGGGTGCACACCACTTTTCTCCCTCCATCCTTCCAAGACAGCACCAGGTTGCACACCCCGCAGCTGCCCCAGCAGGATTCATTACTTAGAAGGGAAAATGCCCCAGCGAGTTCACCCAAGTGGGGAATTGCTCCAAATATGGTACCCACGTCAGGTGCTGTGCAGGGACCCTAAGGGCCAGAAGCACTTGCTTGTAAAATAGATTAGATTGGGCAATCCACAGGCTTCCAGGGATCTTGTTTAGAATTCTGCAGTCACCTGGGGGCATCAATCTGGGCCTTTAGCAGGCTATGGCCCAGGCTCCCCTCTGCCTCTTCCCAGAAGGCCTGGGAGGCTCCACTTCTTCCACATCTGCCTTTCCAGGGACTCTTGAAGACAACAGAGTGACCTTTCCAGAGCTGCAGAGGTAGAGGTGGAAGGAAGGGAGGGAAGGTAGGTCTGGGGCCCTGCAGCCAGATCAATGCCTCCTGAATGGACCCAGGCAGGAAGGGAGGGAAGGTAGGTCTGGGGCCCTGCAGCCAGATCAATGCCTCCTGAATGGACCCAGGCAGGAAGGTGAGGGCCTGGGATCCCAGTCGGGGATGGGGGAAAGGGGAGTAGAGGGCAGCTTGTTGTAAAGTCTTGTTGCCCCCCGCCATGAGGCCCCTTTGCTCCACAGCAGAAGCCCCTGGAGCCACTGCGATAATCCTGTACAAGAGAAGTGTCCCCAGGCCCCCTCCTGCTCTCATTTTTCCCTCCATGCTCCCTCTCTGCCCAGACCCCTGTGGTCCAGCCTCCTTTCTCTCTGGCCCTCCTTACTGTGCATATGACTTTTGAGCAGATCACCACCTTTTATTTTCCAACTGCCCTTGTCTGGCCTCTACAAACCCACTGTCTCCAGATTCAGCTGACACCCCCACCCTTTCTCTGTAGTCCCCCACCTCTGCCTGGAATGATGGCTAGCCTGCCACTCAGGCCCCCAGCCCTTTGCCTCTCTCTCTACCATCTCACCCCATGGCTCTGAATAAATGACTCTTGAATTTGTTTTATCCCACTGAGTTCTCCCAATAGCCTTGAAAATCTCCAGATGACAAACCTGAGCCACAAGAGTGTTGATGACATGCCCACGGTCACCAGAAAAAAGGTGGAGCTGGTTCTGCAGTGAGATGCTTACTCCACATTGCGTCCTCACCCCGGTGACCTGGGCTCCCTTCCCCTAATATATTTGGACCCCAAGGCAAGGGCACAAAGGGACACCCACAAAAGATATGCAAAAATATTTACAAATTGTAACTTAACGCTATTTCTAATATTTTTTCCCCTCTTATCTTAGTAAATATATTTTTGCAATGACATGAAAGGACTGGTTCAAATTAAGAATTTTACCGCATTATAAGTTCTGCAGGAGAATGTGGTGGTGAGGAGAGCCCTGCTGCCCAGCTCAAGCCTGTCCTCTCCTTATACCCCAGGTTCCACCTGACACTGTGAGCAGCCCCGAGTCTATAGGATCAGGATCATTCCAGCTCCTGTGTGTGCCCTGAGCATGCACCATCAGTGGTGTGGCCTCCCTAGAGAGTACGGGCCAGCAGAGGCTTGTGCAGACCCTTGATAGTTGGATGGGGATTCTGGGCCCTGGGGCCTGGGCTTTAGGTGGGCTCCTCCCCTGGGCCCATACACTTTTGTCCCAACTGGAAGAAGGTCTGAGCAGTCCCCACGAACAGGGCACAGTGGGCTTCTCTTCCAGGACAGGCCTGGCTGTCCCTACACTGCCTTTAGTCCCTACTGCAGGTCACTGATGGTTGGCTGGAGCCTGGAATATAAACAAACATCCCAGGGGCCTCCTCTGAATTGGCTCAGTTCCCTGGAACTCACAGAGACAGGGCACCCACATCCCTTGGGGTATGGTGGGTACTTCCTCACAGGCCTCCTGCTCTGGGGGAAGTGAAGAAGCTTCTTTCAGCTCCCAGTTGTGAAGTCAGAGCCCTGGTGCAGGGTATATAGCTCCTATACCTGTGGGGGCTGGGAGGGAGGGCAGTGCAACATCTGGTAAGGGTGGGCGTCAGGGTCCACTGGCAGCAGGGGTAGGGAAAGAGGACCGGAGGCTGGTGCTGGACCAGAGGTTGGGAGCAGGCTTTGGGGCCTCCATCTTGGCAGCACAACTGGGGCCCCAGCTTCATCTTTGTTGCTTTCTCTCGGATGGGTCAGATCTGAGGGGATTTCTCTGTGTTCTGAGCCTTTTGTCTATGAAAGGAGAGAGGGATGGGGTTCATCCATGTTGCAGCATGTGTCAGCATTTCCTTCCTTTTTAAGACTGAATAATATTCCATTATACGAATATATTACATTTTTTTATTCTTTCATTTGTCAATGGACACTTGGATTGTTCTACTTTTTAGCTATTGTGAATAATGTTGCTGTCAACATGGGTGTGCTTCTTTCTTTTAAAAAATTATGTCATGGGACTACCCTGATGGTCCAGTGTTTAAGACTTCACCTTCCAACGCAAGGGGTGAGGGTTCAGTCTCTGGTCAGGGAGATGGGATCCCACATGCCTGGTGGCCAAAACACCAAAACATAAAACGGAAACAATATTGTAACAAATTCAATGAAGACTTTAAAAAATTGTCATCAAAAAATCTTAAAAAAAAGTTATGTCATGAATATTTTCCTTCCTAGTGTCAGAGGAGGAGAGGCCTTGAGAAGGCCAGGGAGGAGGTTCCGTGCCCAGCCTCCAAGCTGTTTCCTCCAGTCATGCTGCCCCAGCAGGGACCCAGCATTTCCAAAGGGGGCAGAGTCAGAAAAGGCAACACGATAGGTTCATGGCTCCCGAGTCTGGTTCTGGCACAAGTCTGAAGTGTATCGAGGGAAGGGAGTTCTAATGTTGAGATGTCATACCGAGTGTCTGCAAATGGACAATGACAATGTCATTTGGCTAATATTGATATTTAGCAGATTAGCCAGCTGGCAATTGACATTAAGTGATGAGACTGGTCTTGAAAAATAGCCATGTGCTAAAGTATAGTCAGCCAATCAGAAGACAACCAACTTCCTGAATGCCTTTTGGTCCACGTTGAAGATATGGAGTGAGAGTAAAGCAACACTGGGGAGGGGTTGGGGTGGGGTGAGGGTGGTGGGAGGAGGGGTGGAGGTGGTGGGGGATGGGACATTGGGGGTACAAGTAATATTAGCCACTTTTTTTTTAACACCTTTATTGGAGTATAATTGCTTTACAATGGTGTGTTAGTTTCTGCTTTATAACAAAATGAATCAGTTATACATACATATATGTCCCCATATCTCTTCCCTCTTGCATCTCCCTCCCTCCCACCCTCCCTAATATTAGCCACTTTTGATCGAGTACTTCTTGAGTGCCCGGAAATGTGTGAATTGCTTCTCACACATGTGGTAATGAAGGGGAGAAAGGTTGTCCCCTGTACTGAGTTGAATGGTGGTTCCCCAAATATATGTCCACATCCAAATCCCTAGAAACCTGTGAGTGTTGTCTTATTTGGGAAAAAGGTCTTCATAGATGTAATTAAGTTAAGGGTCTTGAGATGAAATCATCCTGGATTACCTGGACAGGTCCTAAATCAATGACAAGTGTCCATATAAGAGACAGAAAAGGAGACCCAGACACACAGAGGAGAAGCTCACATGGTCATGGAGGCAGAGATGGGGGCCATGGAGCCACCAGAACTGGAAGAGGCAAGGAACAAGATCTCCCCTAGAACCTCCAGAGGTGAACATGGCCCTGCAACCCCTCAAGGTGGGACTTCTGGCTCCGGAACTGACAGAATAAATTCCTGCTGTTTTAAGCTATCCAGTTTGTAGCAATTATTGTGGCAGCTCCAGGAAATTAATACAGTCCTTGAAAATTGTATTATTAAAATCTGCAAACCAGGTGTGGGTGATTAAATTGACGTGAACTCCAGCTTTGTCTATCAGTTTTAGGTCAGCCATTTCAGCTGGAGGAGGCAATATGGGGAAAGGATGATGAGTTAGGAGGAGGAGGTGAAGGTTTGGTGGAAGGAGCAGTAGCCTGCAAGAGATGGTTGCACATATGAAGATCTGTGAGAGATTTCCCAAATGTTTGACTGGAATCTCATTTATTTCTAGCTATTTGCAAATTGTCCTGAAAACCTCCCACTTCTCTCTCTCTCTTCATCACACACTCACACACATTTATTCAATCTGACCAACTGCTTGCACATCAGTGCCCACCAACACATTGACTGTGCTGCTAGGCTAACTTGATTTAGTGTAAACCTTAAAGTAAAACTTTTCCCATCTCTGTGACAAACTTATTAATGTCGATCACCATTTGCAACTAATTGTCTTTGTGAATCAGAATTTCCTTAATAATCTATATAACCCCCCCAAAACCCCTAAAAAACCATCAACCATAGCCTTCAATTTTTAACTGCATCCAGGCCCAAAGCCATGCCATACTTTAAGAAACACAATGCATTTGGTAATTTCCAGTTTTATTTACATCTTTCCAAAACATTTAAGTATTTGGTCCATAGTGATTTTGGCTCAAATTTCCATAAGCATTCTCACTTGCTAACACTGAGATCCCAGGGAAACTCCTGCTTTCCCAGCTCCTCATGCCCTCACCTCGGTCCCTTCCCCACCTTTCCCCTCACCATGAACTCTGGCCACATCAAGGTCCCCTGATAAGTGGCATCAACTGTGGAGCACATCCTCCCACCCTCACTGCTTTCTTTTTCTTCTATTTTGAAAATCTACCTTCTTGGACTTGGCCCTTGTGTGAGAGTTGGAGAGCATGAAGGTTGTGCAACCCCCGGGGGGGGGGTTAATAATTTTCAGCCTGTCTCATCACAGTTATACATCTAAATACATAAAATATATTTATACCTAGAAACCACTGCTTTTGTCTGTTGTATATATTACTGTTATATATCATATTTTATTTAAGGGGGAGGATCAGTACCAAACACAAACTTGGAAGGAGGAAGTGGAGGGAGCGAGTACTTGTCTGGATTTATCCATCAGGTCCAAGGGGGTGATGCTTGATTGGGCCCCAACCTTCTCAGGGCCCTACCTTTGTCTGGAGGCAGGACCCCTCACGACTCCCCACCCCAGTGCTCACAGCACACATGCACACCAGGCGCCATTCCTATGACTTGGCTTTCTGGGAATTCCAGCCAGAAATCCTTCTGGGGAATCAATTAATTTCAACCCCTTGAAAAGAGCACCCCTCAGTGTGAAGGACCCATTTGGCAGTTCTGAATATAATCATATGAGTTGGCTTCTCCGAGTCGTCCAGCTGTGACATATGATCACGATGCTGGGCCAGCCAAGAACATGGGACATTTCTGTGGAATGCTACTCTAGGGCTTCCTGGTGAAAACAGAAAGTGTCCCTGCCCCTTGCTGACTTTCATCAAAGTGGAATCAGATGATAGACAACAAACATTAGTTGGTCAAGAGTGGGATACTTTGGCACAAGCCAAAGGCAAACCACCAACCAGGCAGCCTCTGGCAGGAGGGTCTGTCAGCTACCCTCAGGGGAGGGGCCCCAACTAGTAAGGGTCAAAGGTGGTGGTAGTTGACTCTTTAGGGGTTTGTGTGGTAAGGGGTGCTCTCCAGGAGATACCCTGCCCATGAGGAAATGTACCTTATCACCCAAGCCCGAATGTCACAGCTCTTCTCTCAGGATGCTTGGTTGCCCCCTGGAGTATCTGTCTGATCTTTGGAGTGGGTCTTAAGGGATACTTTCTGGTGTATCTGGAGCTTTAAAAGAGTTTCCTCATCTAGGCGTCTGAGAACGGGGTGGCGGAGGCCACCTCAGAGGAGGGTTTTTCCCTTTGAAGCTTGGATGCCTGCTGGTCTTATCTCAAACAGGCTCTGGTAGGGAGATGTGTGCCACTCCATCAGGGACTGCTATTTGATTCTGGGTATTGAGGGAGTGAGTCCTGAGCTTGTACACAAGGCTACTCTGCAGGCACAGATTCTGGAAATAAAGCAAGAATACAGATGGATAACCCAGGCCTTCTGGATTATAATAGGAAAAAACTACATGTTTTCAAAAGGTTGGGATATCTGCACATCCTCTTCTACTTTTATGATAACTACAATGTTGGTTTCCTGAAACCTTGAAAGGGAGCCACCCTTGCAAGTACATGTGCTAAGGGGTGGAGTGTTGCCATGTTGCCACTTGCTCACTGGGTTTTGATATTTGTTGGCAACCCCAAAAGGGATTCAAAGTGAAGCTGCCTTTAATTTGGAATTGATTGAGCATATCTCCTCAGTTCCTATTAGCATGTGGGGCTTTGAAAAGAGCTTAATTCCTTAATGCTGGCCAAGAAATCAATATCCTAATTAGTGTTCAAAGCAGACAGCCATTTCCAAGCAAAACCTCCTGTTCTGGCATAATTGGCCTGGATTATCAATTTCAAACCTCTTTTGTAAAATAATGGCAGTGCATGCCTTAAATTTATCAGAGGATCTTTCAAATGTTCAAACATAATTTGTGGGGTTGGGGAATATCACTCTGGAGTCCAACTTCTCTGTGTCCTACTGGGGAGAATGTTCCGGGCTTTATGGTTTGAAGATGATGGCTCCAGGAGTTATTAAGTGCCAGGCACTGACATAGTTCTGGGAATACAATGGTGAAGCAAAAGAGAAAAAGTTCCATCTCTGGTGGAGTTTATAGTCTAAGAGGGGACAGATATAGTGAGAGGCCCACAGGAATAAATGCACAGTGGCACCAGTGGTAGGAGACAGGCATGGTGTTGGACAGCTTATCCTGGAGACTTGGAGGAGTGACAACTGAGTTCTGGAAGATAGGTAGGTGGGGAGGGGGGAGGTGTGTCCAAGGCACAGGAAGGTCGGTGTGGCTGGAGCAAAGATGAGCTATCAATGCAGGCAGTGCTGAGAACTGATGTCTTCGCCAAGAAAGAGAAACGCAGCCCCAGGAGTCCAGGAGCTGGCCTGGCCCCTGGCGTGTTGGTGGGAGCTGGCCTGTTGCTCCCAGCTTGGTCTAGGTATCCCACAGACACAAAAAACCTCATGGGCACCAACACCAGGTGAGATGTCCCCGAGGCCATGATGAAGTGTAACAGACTGAGGCCACTTGAAAATCTTGTCTAAGCATAGACACAAAGTCGAGCTGCAAACCACAGAACAGCACACGTCCTTCTCTCTGGGTTCAAATCAGCGACTTGCTTCCTCACCTCCATCTAGGCTGCACCCCTGCACACAGCATTTATCATTTCTCAGACACCTAGTTGCAGAATGGTTCCCGCTTCCTGACAACCCCCATCTAGAGCAGAGTCCCACTTCCTTGGACATCCAGAGCCCTGACACGAGCCAAGCCCTCAGCCCTTTCTACATCCTCTGCCCAGATGTCCTCAGTCGTCCCAGGTGTCTGCCTCTCTCTCTGTGTTGGGTGATGCATCACCTGTTCCTGGTGGTGTTCACAGGAAACCCAGAACAGAGGAAGGGGTGTCATTGGTGTTTTCTCTCCCCTCCCCCCGAACTTGCTCAGGCCCTAAGTTCCTGGTCCAAGAGCAGAGAGGGAGAAGAGAGCAGGGCCGCCACAAAGATATTGCTTGGATGTACCACCATTGTGATCTTACATGGGCAGCAGTTTTTAAAGGAGTCTTTTTTCTGGGCACTGAGTTCTTCAGGGACCCCACCCCACGTTCACTGGGGAAGGCTCCGCTGAGGGCTCTTGACCAGGGTGAGCACATTTCCAGAGCGCTGGAACCTCCAGCTTTTCTCTAGCATTTTCACCCAAGGTACTTAACCTTTGGAGTGGCTTTGGAGTGCAGTCTGTGCTCGCCCTGACTCTGCCATCAGAGGAGCGTGCTAGTCCAATCACGTGGACACTGACTCACTGTATGCTCTACATTGCAGGGGGACAATAAGAGGATTCTAATGGGTCCTCTCAGGGCTCTGCTCGTGAGATTTGAGGTGAAGGGTGAAGCACCCTCTGTTCTTCTTCCCCTTTGGGGAGTAGAGAGAAGACTCAAAGGACATCAGTGGCTCTTTCCAAAATTCTGCTCTGCATCCCAGCTACCCCTGATACTTTACAACCGCAGTGTGGGTGAGTTTAAGTGCCTTCAGAGCTTCAGCTGAAATGTAGAATCTATGTGCTTCAGAGGAAATGTGTGCAATATTCAGTTGGACTGGGCTCTCAGCACTTCAACCAAGAGCTGTTCCAGTTGGAGCAGGCCAGTTCTGGGCAGTCTGGGAGCAGGAGAAGGGGCCCCCAGAACACTTCCTGATCCCACTTTCTGCCCTTGTGCCTCAGCAGTACCCTGCCCTGGAATGAATGAGCTCGCATCCCGTAAATACTCATCTCAGGGCAGCTGCCAATTCTGGCCCCACTCCTGAGGACCAGAGAGTTTGCATCTGTCCCACTTCCCTTGGCACTGAGGCCCGTGGCCATCATGGTGGAGCTGAGCTCCAGAGCCAGCCTTGGTGGTGTGACCCAGCCGAGTCAGGAGCCTTGGTCCATGCCAGACAGCTTCCCCTGGTGAGGAGAGGCTGCGACAGCCACCCACGCCCTCGGAGCCTGTGTCAGCCCCAGTGCAAGTCGACTGGACCCCGGCTGTCCTCTTGAGAGGTGTGACCATTTAGTCTGAGGGGACAGACTAAGAGTGGCTAAGTTTTCCAGCTGCCCAGCTGCTCTCTCTGCCCAGCAGGGGAAGCCATGCCAAGTCCCAGCTGAGGGAGAGTGTGCAGTTTCTGATGACATCCTCTTAGAAAGGGTCTTCGTATGGCCAGGGACCCGCATGACTGGGAGAAAGAGGCTAGTTTTCTTCTTGGAAGTTCCAGCCAAATCAGGTTTATTGAATCACTTCACTGAATCCCAAGAGAAAGACCCTTTGCCTTTAGCCCTGAATGTAGGATTCCTGTTCTCATGTGGATTCTCTTCCAGCGGAATTTGGAGAGAGGCCTGGACTTGGAGCCTACCACTCCTTGTGTGATCACAGGCAAGCCACCTAACCTCTCTGGGCTTTGGCATTCTTTCTTTCTTTCTTTTTTTTTTTACTTTATTTTTTAATTGAAGTATAGTTAATTTACAGTGTTGTGTTAGTTTCAAATGTATAACAAAGTGATTCAGTTATACTTATACATACACACATATTCTTTTTCAGATTCTTTTACACTATAGGCTCAAGATATTGAGTATATCAAGATATATACTCAAGATATTGAGTATAGTTCCCTGTGCTATACAGTACATCCTTGTTGTTTACCCCACAAACTTGGTAACCATAAGTTTGTTTTCTATGTCTGTGAGTATATTTGTTTTGTAAATAAGCTCATTTGTATAATTTTTTTACATTGGACAAATAAGATATCATATGATATTTGTCTTTTTCTGTCTGACTTATTTCACTTAATATGATAATCCCTACATCCATCCACATTGCTGCAAATGGCAGCACTCTCTTTTTATTTCACTCTTTTTTATGGCTGGGTAGTATTCCATTGTGTATATATATATATATATATATACACACACACACACACACACACACACACACACACACACACACATCACAGCTTCTTTATCCATTCATCTGTTGATGGACATTTAGGTTGCTTCCATGTCTTGGCTATTGTAAATAGTGATGCTATGAACATTGGGGTGCATGTATCTTTTTGCATTAGAGTTTCCTCTGGATACATGCCCAGGAGTGGGATTATAGCATCACATGGTAACTCTATTTTTAGTTTTTTAAGGAGTATGGAGATACTGTTCTCCATAGTGGCTGCACCAATTTACATTCTCAGCAACAGTGCATGAGGGTTCCCTTTTTTCCATACCCTTTCCAGAATTTATTATTTGTAGACTTTTTAGTAATGGCCATTCTGACTGGTGTGGGGTGATACCTCATTGTAGTTTTGTTTTGTATTTAT
The DNA here is from genome assembly GCF_008692025.1 of Phocoena sinus. NCBI lineage: Eukaryota > Metazoa > Chordata > Mammalia > Artiodactyla > Phocoenidae > Phocoena > Phocoena sinus. Next base: position 52,200,756 of record NC_045764.1, on the reverse strand, counting down.
CTAATAATTAGCGATATTGAGCATCCTTTCATGCGCCTGTTGGCCATCTGTATGTATTCTTTGGAGAAATGTATACTTAGGTCTTCTGCCCATTTTTTGACTGGGTTGCATATTTTTTAATATTAAGCTGAATGAGCTGTTTTTATATTTTGGAAATTAATTTCTTGTTGGTAGCATCATTTGCAAATATTTTCTCCCAGTCCATAGATTGTGTTTTCGTTTTGTTCATGGTTTCCTTTGCTGTGCAGAAGCATTTAAGTTTAATTAGGTCCCATTTGTTTATATTTCCATTACTCTAGGAGACAGATTCAGAAAAATATTGCTGCGATTTATGTCACAGAGCGTTCTGTGGGCTTCAGTTTTCTTGTTTGCACAATATGCAACAGGAAGAAATGTGGGGTCTGAGGAAGGCAGTGCAGCCCCCTGAGGCTGGGTGAGGGCCTGGGGAGATAGCTGCCTATGCTCAGTGCCACAGTGGGCACTTGGGAGTTAAAAGAAGGTGGTAATCCCTGGTTGGTTTGCCCCATCTAGATGCTCAGGACTAATGAGTGGAAGGAACCTCCGGCCAGGCCTCTGCTGACTTGATTATTTTGAAATAAGGGAGGCTGGAATTCTGCCATAATTATCTCCATTCCTTACAAAGAAGTCTGGAGTCATGTCCCACATAGCTGGATTAGTGCTGCTTTTTGGTCTAATGTAACAATTAATTGAATGTGTGCGACAACATGGAATCATGACAAATGACCCCCTCCATGTTAAGATTTCTAACTTTTCAGAGGAGAACTACGTTGCATCATGGGCAAAAAACCTGATCTTTTAGCTTCATTCCTCCATGAGAGTTGCTGATTGAACAAAGTAGACAAATACCCACAGGACGCCTTGGTCTCAGGCAGGGTGTCTGGACAGCTGCCAGGGTTTCTGCCAGAATGCTGTCGACTCTGTCTAGAGCTGCCCCTTCAGGCCGTCTCTAAGTAGCACTGAATCCTGGAGCAGCATTTTAAAAAGCTGATTTGGTTCAGGCTTTTAAAAAATCAAAACAAAACAAACACCGACCCCCACTGTGATGAACAACAACTTTTCTCAGGCTTGGGAGAACTGTGTCCAGGTTGCCCCTGGTGACAACACATTCTGGGTTGGCCGCCCCTCTGGGTCTTTGTTTCCCAGGTGCACAATGGGGTTGGAGAAGGTCAAACTTGTTTCCGGCTGCACTTTCTGGGAGGCCAAACCCATACCTCAGGGCCTCTCTCCTGCCCTTAGCCCCTTGGTGGGCATTGCAGCAGGGAGAATAGAGCAATCTGTGTTGCAGGATTCCCAGGGTCTCTTGCCCGGGAGCAGATCATCTGATGGCAAACGATGGTGGCTGCTGACCGCCCAGGGCCCTGTTTGCTGCTGACCCCTTGGCCCCTGGACCTAGGAGTGCTTGCCCAGGCTGTCCATCCCGCTGCCCAGTCCCACGTCTACAACCACAGGGACCTGCTGTCCTACAATTTCCTGGAAACCTCTGCCCATCCATCCACTCTCAAGCAGTCTGAAGAGGAGAGCCGAGCCTAGGACAGGAACAAGGGGCAAAGAGAAGGCCTGGGGCTTCCCTGGTGGCACAGTGGTTGAGAGTCCGCCTGCTGATGCAGGGGACATGGGTTCGTGTCCCGGTCTGGGAAGATCCCACATGCCGCGGAGCAGCTGGGCCCGTGAGCCATGGCCGCTGAGCCTGCGCGTCCAGAGCCTGTGCTCCGCAACGGGAGAGGCCACAACAGTGAGAGGCCCGCGTACTGCAAAAAAAAAAAGAGAAGGCCTGCTCCCCCTCCCATTTCACCTTTCCACAGCAGCAGTGATTTGCTCCCACCCATCCTGAGGACTTGGTTGCTGCAGTAACTCATGACTTGAGCTCCATTCATGCATCAGGCTCAGAAACACTGAGCACAGGCCAGCAAATCCAGTCCTGGAACTCAGCCAGTGTGAACAGCCAGCTCTCAGCCACCAGTGCCTTCCTTGGGCTTGGGAAGATGCAGGCCAGCTCTGCCTGGCAGGGCCTGCTCACTTTGGTTCCCTGGGCCATGGGCGCTCACGGTAAAGCTGCCCTGTAGGAGACAGTTCCCATGGCCCCGAGACTGGGTCATTATCTGCTAAAGAGGGGCCAGCTCTCCAAAGGACTGGTGGCCTCTCAGGTCCTGGCAGCATCCGTGAAAGGGAAAGCGGAGGAGGGGTGGTTGACACAGCTTTCAGGACACTTTCCTTGGCCAACTGTATTGTTTCTATTGTTGCATACCAAGTCACCCCACACTTAGTAGCATACAACCAGCTTCCTATACTCATAGTTCTATGGTCCAGAATTTGGACAGGGCACAGCAGGCTGGCTTGCCTCCACCCTGTAATGTCTGAGGCCTCAGGTGACAACTGAGGGTGACCAGACAGCTGGAATCATCTGAAGACAACCTCCCTCTTGTTTCCCTCACATGATGCTGATTGTTGACTGGGACCTCAGCTGGGGCTGTTGGTCAGAGAGCATACACATGGCATCTCCGTGGGGCTTGGGCTTCCTTACAGCAAGGTGGCCTCATCATAGACGCTTACCTGGTGGCTTAGGGCTCCAGAGGTGAATGCGCAGCTTCACACTGTGAGATTTGGAGGTCACACAGCATCATTCCATTGGTTACAAGCAAGTCACAGGCTCCCCAGATTCAAGGGAGTCGGGCATACCCATCCCCCACCTTGATAAGAAGAATGTCAAGGCCAATTGCAGTAAAGCACAGAGATGGGAGATACTGTCGATCTTTGGAAAACACAGTGGGACACACTACTCATTGGCTTTCCTTCCTACTCTGTCCCAGCCACAGTCTAACTGTGCAGACAGCCTTGGCCAGGCCTCTCCAGTGCCTTCTTCCTTTCCTCACTTCTGTGGGGCAGGTCCTCACAGGCTCACCAGTGAGCCCGACCACTGTGGCTGGGCTAAAGAGGCGCGTTCAGGGTTAAGTGGAGTTCAGAGGGCCACTTGGTTCTGTGGAGGATCCCTGGCTGCCTGCACCCACCTGCCTTTCTCAGAATCCACAGCAATTCATGTGGCTTTGGGTCTTGTGTTTCTTGGCTCTCAACCTACAGCTCTGGAATGAGGGAAGCCAAGCAGAGCCTGGGGTTCCAAGAGCCCCCAGTGGCCCCGAGATTCCTCGGTGGCTGTCATGTAAGGGGGCAGGCTGTTCTTTATGGAACCGTGTTTGTGGGGGTGAACTGCAGATGTGCTCCCTGCAGCCTTTGGTGGCTGAGAAGCTCTGAGATGTTTAGCTGAGAATAGTACAAGGATTAGTAGGTCCCAGCTATGAGGGCTGTGGAGACTTCACAGTTCCAGAAGCTGCTTGTATCGAGAGACTCTCACAGGAAAAGTTTTTGGGTTTCCAGACTTCCCCTCCACTCTTTGGCCTGCTCCTGATGTGCTGCTGACCCTCACCCCGTGCAAATCCCCAGAGTGGACACAGGGTCCTACTTGGGCCTGCACCTGGGCCACATGCTATAAATGAAAGCAAAGCATGTGAGCGCACTCACACATACAAACCCACATGACACATACCACACCCCCACACCACACACACACGTGCACACCACCCCACCCCATGCATACACAGACACCCACACACATAGCCATACCACACACCACATACACCCCCACACCTACCCACCCACATGCACACACACACATCCCCACATGCACATGCACACTGACACCATACACACCCACACCACACACATACCACCCATACCCACACATACACACACACAGGAAATACTCTTCACAAGCCTGTGGCATACGCAGAAAAGCAAAATTACATTAAAAAATTTTTCTAGAACACAAAGAATGCAAAATGTCGATTAGAAAGTTCCAAGAAGTTCAGAGAAGAAAGTTTGCCCTGACTCCCCTTCAGCTGGCCCCCCAGGCACACCAGGGCTCCTTTGGGCCTCTCTCTGCCCCAGCAGCTTCAGTGTCTGTATTTACATACGTCCACACACAGCCACAAGGGTTCCTTCTTCCCCAGATGGGATCATACTTGGGAATACTTGGTAAAGTAAACTCATCAAGCCCACAAACTCTTCTCAGAGGGCCATCCATTTCTCTGCAGGCCATGGAGGCTGGGCCAGGCAGGCAGACGTGCAGGAGGGCAGGGGCTGGGTCTGTTGGAGCAGGGCACCCTCTGGCCACGGGTCAGGGAACTTCTCCTGCCAGCCTAGTGAAATTGCAGGAGACTGGAGAGACCCTCTGCAACTCCCCTTCTTTCCTGGGCTCAGGCAGGGAGAGGAGTTCTTGTATTTTTGGGAAACCGCATGTCTTTTTGGCCAAGCCCAAGGCTGCTGGCTACCATGGTTGGCCAAGTTCTTCCTCCAGTGTGGGAGAGGCAGGGCCCAGCCCTGGGCCTTACCCAAGGGTACCACCATCTCCCTCCGGGGACTAAAGATGGCTGGAGAGGAGTGGCTTTCCGAGAGGGATATCTGTACCCCAACCTCCATGTTCCCCTGGCTCAGGGTTCACCCAGCTGTCTCCCCATAACATAGGTCCTCCAAGCCCAGCTGCTGACCTTGATGTAACCCATTCCTGAGGACCAGGAGGGGATGAAGAGGGGAATGTCCTGTCATGATTTTGTATACAGCCTGCCCTGCTTCAAGGGATTGGAATTCCTCTTTAGGGCCTTGTTGCCTGGAGAACTGGGCCCCTCAGCTCTCATCCTTTATCATGGACAGCCATGGGCAGGAGCTGAAGAGGTGCATGCCTACAGCCATGCCTCTGGGCCCGGTCTCCTCCCTGGCATGAGCAGAAGTGGACAGAAAGATAGACAGGCTCTCCCACCAGGGACTGACACCACCATCGTCCCCAATGGTGCCAACATGAGGAAAGGTGTACAAGCTCATGTGTGAGTGTGTGTGTGTGTGTGTGTGTGTGTGTGAGAGAGAGAGAGAGAGAGAGAGAAAGAGATAGGGGTTTTCAGCTATGTTCTGTGGATGTCATCCAAGAAGTATCAATAGGAAAGGCTCAGAAGCCTCCAGCTGGCACCTGGCCTGCGCACTGGGACTAGGGTGGGGCCTGCGGCACCTCCCCTAACCCCATCCTCGAGGGGTGTTGTCTCCTGAGGGTTTTCACGCCCATGCTGTTCTCTCCACAGCAGAAGGTCAGCCTATGAACACATCCTTACAACCTGCTGTTCCAGGCCTGTGTGAACACTGCCCAGACACACACACACACACACACACACACACACACACTGCTGGGACACAGAGACCTTCCCTTTAACATACCCCTGCTGTGAGCCTAGAACTAAGTCACTGCCCTCTGTGAAGGAGGACGCAGGACCTAAGAGCCTGAGAAGCCCACCCTGGGCCTTCAGGGCAGTCAGCAGAAGCGGGATTTGAATCTGGGTCTCCCTGCATCTCCAGACCCACCATAGCCACCACACTGGGGAACAGAGACTCCCTTAGTCCTCAGCAACCCTGAAAGGAGGTTTGGGACGAAAGCCCTGGGCATTGGCTTTTGGGGTTTAGAGAGGCTGACCTTAGGGCCAGGCAGAGACCCTGTTCTTGGCGACCCCTGCCCTGTGCTCAGGGGGTGGTCTTTCTGTCCTAAGGACCCCTCTAGCCTCCTCATGCTGGGCTCAGTGTTTTACTGAGCACATGCCATGGGTTCTTTGTTAGTACCGGGGAGGTGGGCAGGATGGAGTGGTTGGAGGTCCCAGGAGAGGGGCTGTGGGGGCCACCCTGCCATAAGGTGGTAGAAGGAAGGAAGGCCCGGCTGGTTTTCTGACTCTTGCCCCAGCTGCTGCTCACCACATCGCACTAGTTCAATGTTCTCTCAGTTCCAATCCCTGAAAATGAAAGTGAATGAAAAGGAAATTGCTAGTTCTAAGCTTAAAGGGCAGGAGGTTGGGGGATGGGCAGACTGGCTGCTGGAAGGGGTCCAGCCCCTGGCTCTTGAGATGGCAAAGGCCCTGGGTTCCCACCCAACAGTCTCCTGGAGAGGAACGTCACCCTCACTGAGGAGTAGGCTGAGTTTGAGCCCATTCTCTGCTCTCCAGGCTCCACTGAAGGCAGCAAACACGTAGTGTACGTTGGATCAAATTTAAGCCATTGTTATAAATACAATTCAGATTAAAGGCTAATTTATTTTCACTTTTCCAGCTGCAGTTGGTTTGAAGCTTCAGTGACCTGACCCAGCTATTTCAGAGGTGGAGGTCTTTTCTAGTTCCTTCTGCTACATCTACATCACCTGCAGAAGCTTCCACTCTCCTCTTGCCCCCTTCTCCCTGCTCCCTCCTTCCCCAGTCTCACAACAGCCCTGGACTTGAAGATGAGGGTCTGTTCTAGGTGGGTGGGAAAGATGACACCTTGTTCTGTGTAGCACAGAGGAAGTGAGAAGCTAGCTCCTGGTCCCTGTGTCCCTGTGCAGTGGAAACCAGGCCACTGTGCAGAGTTGTTTAGGATTCTCATTAAGGGACCTGTGTGTGCTTGAAGGTCAGAGGCAAGACAAGGCTCTCCAGGGCACTCGGAGAAGCACCTCCTGGATTTGAAACATGCCCTGCCACACCCACGTTATTTTTCTTCCCAGCTTTACTGAAGTGGGATTGACAAATAAAAATTGTACATATTTAGGTGTACAACATGATGTTTGGATACATGTGTATATTATGAAATGATTAACACAAGCTAATTAACATAGCCATTACCTCATATAGTTACCACTATTTTTGGTGTGGTGAGAACACTTAAGATCTCTTAGCAAATTTCAAGTACACAATACATTATTTTTTATTTATTTTTTTTTTGCGGTCCGCGGGCCTCTCACTGCTGTGGCCTCTCCCGTTGTGGAGCACAGGCTCCGGACGCGCAGGCTCAGCGGCCATGGCTCACGGGCCCAGCCGCTCCGCAGCATGTGGGATCTTCCCGGACCGGGGCACGAACCCGTGTCCCCTGCATCGGCAGGCGGACTCTCAACCACTGCGCCACCACGGAAGCCCACATGTGTCTTTTTGAATTATGGTTTTCTCTGGGTATATGCCCAGTAGTGGGATTGCTGGGTCATATGGTAGTTCTATTTTTAGTTTTTTAAGGAACCTCCATACTGTTCTCTACAGTGGCTGTATCAACTTACATTCCCACCAACAGTGCAAGAGTGTTCCCTTTTCTTCACATCTTCTCCTGCATTTATTGTTTGTAGATTTTTTGATGATGGCCATTCAGACTGGTGTGAGGTGATACCTCATTGTAGTTTTGATTTGCATTTCTCTAATAATTACTGATGTTGAACATCTTTTAATGTGCCTCTTGGTCACCTGTATGTCTTCTTTGGAGAAATGTCTATTTAGGTCTTCCACCCATTTTTGGATTGGGTTGTTTGTTTTTTTGATATTCAGTTCCATGAGCTGTTTGTATATTTTGCAGATTAATCATTTGTCTGTTGCTTCATTTGCAAATATTTTCTCCCATTCTGAGCGTTGTCTTTTTGTCTTGTTTATGGTTTCCTTTGCTGTGCAAAAAGCTTTTAATTAGGTCCCGTTTGTTTATTTTTGGTTTTATTTTCATTACTCTGGGAGGTGGGTCAAAAAAGATCTTGCTGTGGTTTATGTCAAAGAGTGTTCTGCCTATGTTTCCTCTAAGAGTTTTATAGTGTCCAGACTTACATTTAGGTCTTTAATCCATTTCGAGTTTATTTTTGTGTATGGTGTTTGGGAGTGTTCTAATTTCATTCTTTTACATGTAGCTGTCCAGTTTTTCCAGCACCGCTTATTGAAGAGGCTGTCTTTTCTCCAAGTATATTTTTGCTTCTTTTGTCATAGATTAGGTGACCATAGGTGTGTGGGTTTATCTGTGGGATTTCTATTCTGTTCCACTGATCTATATTTCTGTCTTTGTGCCAGTATCATACTATCTTGATTACTGAGCTTTGTAGTATAGTCTGAAGTCAGGGAGCCTGATTCCTCCAGCTCCATTTTTCTTTCTCAAGATTGCTTTGGCTAGTCAGGGTCTTTTCTGTTTCCATACAAATTGTAAAATTTTTGTTCTAATTCTGTGAAGAATGCCATTGGTAATTTGATAGTGATCGCACTGAATCTGTAGATTGCTTTGGGTAGTAGAGTCATTTTCACAATGTTGATTCTTCCAATCCAAGAACATGGTATACTTCTCCATCTGTTTGTGTCATCTTTGATTTTTTTCAACAGTGTTTTAAAGTTTTGTGAGTACAGGTCTTTTGCCTCCTTAGGTAGGTTTATTCCTAGATATTTTATTGTTTTGTTGCAATAGTAAATGGGATTGTTTCATTAATTCCTATTTCTGATCTTTCGTTGTTAGTGTATAAGAATGTGAGAGTTTTCTGTGCATTAATTTTGTATCCTGCAACTTTACCAAATTCATTGATTAGCTCTAGTAGTTTTCGGGTGGCATCTTCTTTTCTATGTATAGTATCATGTCATCTGCAAACAGTGACAGTTTTACTTCTTTTCTGATTTGGATTCCTTTCATTTCTTTTTCTTCTCTGATTGCTGTGTCTAGGACTTCCAAAACTATGTTGAACAAGAGTGGCGAGAGTGGACATCCTTGTCTTGTTCCTGATCTTAGAGGAAACGCTTTCAGTTTTTCACCATTGAGAATGATGTTGGCTGTGGGTTTGCCATATATGGCCTTTATTATGTTGAGGTAGGGTCCCTCTATGCCCACTTTCTGGAGAGTTTTTATTGTAAATGGTGTTGAATTTTGTCAAAAGCTTTTTCTGCTTCAATCGATCTGGTCATATGGTTTTTATTCTTTAATCTATTAATATGGTGTATCACATTGATTGATTTGTGTATATTGAAGAATCTTTGCATTCCTGGGATAAATCTCACTTGATTATGGTGTATGATCCTTTTAATGTGTTGTTGGATTCTGTTTGCTAATATTTTGTTGAGGATATTTGCCTCTACGTTCATCAGTGATATTGGTCTGTAATTTTCTTTTTTGTGTTATTTGTGTGTGGTTTTGGTATCAGGGTGATGGTGGCCTCCCTCTGCAATTTTTTGGAAAAGTTTGAGAAGGACAGGTGTTAACTCTTCTCTAAATGTTTGATAGAATTCGCCTGTGAAGCCATTTGGTCCTGGACTTTTGTTGTTGGAAGGTTTTTAATTACAGTTTGAAATTCATTACTTGTGATTCATCTGTTTATATTTTCTAATTCTTACTTGTTCAGACTTGGAAGGTTGTACCTTTCCAAGAATTTGTCCATTTCTTCCAGGTTGTCCATTCTACTGGCATGTAGTTGCTTGTAGTAGTCTTTTATGATCCTTTGTATTTCTGCAGTGTCAGTTATAATTTCTCCTTTTTCATTTCTAGTTTTATTGATTTGAGTCCTCTCCCTTTTTTTCTTGAGTCTGGCTAAATGTTTATCAATTTTGTTTATCTTCTCAAAGAACTAACTTTTAGTTTTATTGATTTTTGCTATTGTTTTCATTTCTATTTCGTTTATTTCTGCTCTGATATTTATGATTTCTTTCCTTCTGCTAACTTTGGGTTTTCTTTCTCTAGTTGGTTTAGGTATATGGTTAGATGTTTACCTGAGATTTTTTTGTTTCTTGAGGTGAGATTGAATTGCTTTTAATCTTAGAACTGCTTTTGCTGCATCCCATAGGTTTTGGGTCATCGTGTTTTCATTGTCATTTGTTTCTATGGATTTTTAAATTTCCTCTTTGATTTGCTCAGTGATCTCTTGGTTATTTAGCAACACACTGTTTAACCTCCATGTGTTTGTGTTTTTTACAGTTTTTTTATTTTTGTAATTGATTTCTAATCTCAGAGTTGTGGTCAGAAAAGATGCTTGATATGATTTCAATTTTCTTAAGTTTTCTAAGGCTTGATTCATGATGCTAGATGTGATCTATCCTGGAGAATGTTCCATGTGCACTTGAGAAGAAAGTGTATCCTGCCACTTTGGGTGAAATGTCCTATAAATATCAATTAAATCTATCTGGTCTATTGTGTCATTTAAAACTTGTATTTTCTTATTTATTTTCTGTCTGGATGATCTGTCCATTGGTGTAAGTGGGTTGTTAACACCCCCCACTAATATTGTGTTACTGTTGAATTCCCCTTTTATGGCTGTTAGCATTTGCCTTATGTATTAAGGTGCTCCTATGTTGGGTGCATAAATATTTATACTTGTTATATCTTCTTCTTGGATTGATCTCTTGATCATTATGTAGTGCCCTTCCTTACCTCTTGTAACAGTCTTTATTTTAAAGTCTATTTTATCTGATATGAGTATTGCTACTCCAGCTTTCTTTTGATTTCCATTTTCATGGAGTATCTTTTTCCATCCCCTCACTTTCAGCCTGTATGTGTCCCTAAATCTGAAGTGGGTCTCTTGTAGACAGCATATATATGGGTCTTGTTTTTGTATCCATTCCACCAGTCCACTGGAGCATTTAATCCATTTACATTCAAGGTAATCACCAATATGTATGTTCCTATTACCATTTTGTTAATTGTTTGGGGTTTGTTTTTGTGGGTCTTTTTCTTCTCTTGTGTTTAGCAGTTGTTGTAAAGCTGGTTTGGTGGTGCTGAATTCTCTTAGCTTTTGCTTGTCTGTGAAACTTTTGATTTCTCTGCCAAATCTGAATGAGATCCTTGCTGGGTAGAGTAATCTTGGTTGTAGGTTTTCCTTTTCAATACTTTAAATATATCCTGCCACTCTCTTCTGGTCTGCAAAGTTTCTGCTGAAAAATCTGCTGATAACCTTAGGGGGATTCCCTTGAATATTTTTTCCTCTTGCTGCTTTTATTTTTACTTTTTAGAGGTTAATGATTTTTATTTTTTTTTGGTTGTGTTGGGTCTTCATTGCTGGGCGTGGGCTTTCTCTAGTTGCGGTGAGCAGGGGCTGTTCTTCATTGCAGTGTGCAGGCTTCTCACTGGGGTGGCTTCTCTTGTTGTGGAGCGTGGGCTCTAGGCACGTGGGCTTCAGTAGTTGTGGCATGTGGGCTCCGTAATTGTGGCTCACAGGCTCTAGAACACAGGCTCAGTTGTTGTGGTGCAGGGGCTTAGTTGCTCTGCGGCATGTGGGACTTGCCTGGGCCAGGGATCGAACCTGTGTCCCCTGCATTGGCAGGCGGACTCTTAACCACTGCACCACCAAAGAAGTCTCCCTTGCTGCTTTTAATATTTTTTCTTTGAAATTAATTTTTGTTAGTTTTAATAATATGTGTCTTGGTGTGTTTCTCCTAGGGTTTATCCTGTATGGGACTCTCTGTGCTTCCTGGACTTGGGTGGCTATTTCCTTTCTCATGTTAGGGAAGTTTTTGACTACAATCTCTTCAAATATTTTCTCATACCCTTTTTCTTTCTTTTCTTCTTCTGGGACCCCTATAATTCGAATGTTGTGCATTTAATGTTGTCCCAGAAGTCTCTGAGACTGTCCTCAATTCTTTGCATTCTTTTTTTCTTTATTCTGTTCCTCGGCAGTTATTTCCACCCTTCTATCTTCCAGCTCACTTATTCATTCTTCTACCTCAGTTATTCTATTATTGATTCCTTCTAGTGTATGTTTCATTTCAGTTATTGTGTTGTTCATCACTGTTCGTTCTTCTAGGTCTTTACTAAACATTTCTTGTATTTTCTTGATCCATGCCTCCATTCTATTTCTGAGATTTTGGATCATCTTTATTATCATTACTCTGAATTCTTTTTCAGGTAGGATGCCTATTTCCTGTTCATTTATTTGGTCTTGGTAAGTTTTTACCTTGTTCCTTCATCTGTAACATATTTTTTTGTTGTTTCATTTTTTGATGGGTGGGGCTGTGTTCCTGTCTGACTGGTTGTTTGGCCTGAGGCTTACAGCACTGGAGTTTGCAGGCAGTTGGGTAGAGCTGGGTCTTGGTGCTGAGATGAGGACCTCTGGGAGACCTCACTCTGATGAATATTCCTTGGGGTCTGAGGTTCTCTGTTAGTCTAGCGGTTTGGACTCAGTGCTCCCACCACAGGAGTTCAGGCCCAACCCCTGGTCTGGTAGCTTGGGGGTTCCTCCTGTCCCCTTAGGTGTTTGGGGTCCCCCACCAGTGCCTGTTAGGTACCCTAGTTGTGAGGAGATGTGAACTCCATGTCCTCCTACTCCACCATCTTGAGTCCACCCTTGCCTCTGGCTTATTTCATTTAGCATAATGTCCTCCAGTGTTGCAACCTCTAATGTTGCAAATGAAGGATTTCCTTCTTTTTCTAAAAGCTGAATAATATCCCTTTGTATATATATACCATTTGTTTTTTATCCATTCATCTGTTGATAGACACTTAGGTTATTTTCATATCTAGGCTACTAGAAATGATGCTGCAGTGAACATGGTGGTGCAGATATCTCTTCAAGATATCGATTTTATTTTCTTTGGATATATACCCAGAAGTGGGATTGCTGGATTATATAGTAGTTCTCTTTTAAATTCTTTTTTGAGGAAACTCCATACTGTTTTCCATAACAGCTGTACCAATTTACATTCCCACCAACAGTATATGTTTCTGTTATCCACATTCACACCAACATTTGTTATCTCTTGACTTTTTATAATAAAATCATTCTAAGAGGTGTGAGGTGATATCTCATTGTGGTTTTGATTCGCATTTCCTTGTGATTAGTGATGTTGAGCATCTTTTCATATACCTGGTGGCTACTGTCTGTAGTGGTAGTAGTAGTTGTTTATTTTTGCTTTTGTTGACTGTGCTTTTGGTATCAAATCCAAAAATTCATCACCAAGACCAATGTCAACAACGAGTTTTCTTCTAGGAGTTTTATAATTTCAGGGCTAACATTTAAGTCCTAAATCCACTTTGAGTTGATTTTTGTGTCCAGTGTAAAACAAGGGGTCAATTTTATTCTTTTGCATATGGATATTCGATTTTCCCAAGATCATTTATTGAAGAGACAATCCTTGCCCATTGTATATTCTTGGTGATTTTGTCAAAGATTAGTTGATCATCATATATGAATGAGTTTATTTCTGGGCTCTCAATTCTGTCCCACAAGTCTGTCTGGTTTTGTTTTGTTTTTTTTTTTCTGGAATCATACTGTTTTGATTTCTACATATTTTTAATATAGTTTGATATCAGGAAGTGTAATGCCTCCAGCTTTGTTCTTCTTTCTTGAGATTTCTTTAGCTATTTGGGATCTTGTGGTTCCATATAAAATCAGGATTTTTTTTCTCTTTCTGTGGAATACACCACTGGAATTTTGATAGGGGTTGCATTGAATCTGTAGATTGCTATGAATACTTTAACAATATTAATTATTCCAATCCAGGAATATTGGATATCTTTCTATTTATTCCTGTCTTTTTCAGTTTCTTTAATCAATGTTCTATAGTTTTCAGTGTACAGATCTTTCATCTCTTTGGTTAAATTTATTTTTAAGTATTTTACTCTTTTAAATGCTATTGAATATGGAAATATTTTCTTAATTTCATTTTTAGATAGTTTGTTTTTGGTGTATAGAAACACAACTAACTTTTGTATGTTGATTTTGTATCCTGAAACTTAAATGAACTTGTTTATTAGTTTTAGCAGTTTTGTGTGTGTGTGTGTGTTGTGTGTGTGTGTGTAATCTTTAGTGTTTTCTATATATATATAATCATGGTTCGTTGCAAACAGAGGCCATCTTACTTCTTCCTTTCCTATTTGGATGCCTCTAATTTCTTTTTTCTTGCCTAATTGCTCTTGATAGACTTCCAGTACTATGTTGATAGTAGTGGTGATAGTAATATCCTTGTCTTGTTGAGTATGATGTTAGCTGTGGGCTTGTCATATATAACTTTTATTATGTTGACAGCTTTTTTTTTTAATCATGAAATGTTGTTGAATTTTGTCACATGATTTTCCTGCATCTATTGAGATTACTATATGATATTTATCCTTCATTCTGTTAATGTAGTATATCACATTGATTTGCATATGTTGGACCATCCTTGCAACCCAGGGATAAATCCCATTTAATCATGGTATATGATCTTTTGAATTCGGTTGAATTTGGTTTGCCAGTATTTTGTTGAGGATTTTTACATCTATGTTCAGAGATATTGGCCTATAATTTTCTTTTCTTGCAGTGTCCTTATCTGCCTTCAGTATCAGGGTAATGCTGACCTTGTAAAATGAGTCTGGAGTGTTCTTTCCTTTTCAATTTTTGGGAAAAGTTTGAGAAGGATTGGTATTAATTCATTAAATCTTTGGGAGAATTCACCAGTGAAGCCACTTGGTCCTGGACTTTTCTTTGTTGGGAGATTTTTGAATACTGATTCAATCTTCTTACTTTTTATTGTCTGTTCAGATTTTCTATTTCTTCATGATTCAGTCTTGGTAGATTGCATGTCTCTAGGAATTTACCTATTTCTCCTAGGTTATCCAATTTGTTGGGGGTATAATTGTTCATACTAGTCTCTCATGATCCTTTGTATTTCAGTGGTATCAGTTGTAATGTCTCCTCATTTATTTCTGATTTATTTATTTGAGTCTTCTGTTTTTTTCCTTAGTATAGCTAAGTGTTTGTCAATATTGTTTATTTTTTCAAAAAGCAAGCTCACTTTTGATTTTTCTATGGTTTTTCTAGTCCATTGTTTACTTCTGCTCTGACCTTTGTTCTTTATGCTAACTTTGGTCTTACTATATTCTTTTTATTCTAGTTCCTTGAGGTGTAAAGTTAGATTATTTGAGATATTTCTTTTTCTTAATGTAGGTGTTTATCACTATAAACTTCCCCCTTAGAGCTGCATTGCATCCCATAAGTTTTGATATGTTGTGTTTCCATTTTTTGTTTGTTTCAAGATATTTTTAAAATTTCTCTTTTGATTTCTTCTTTGACCAGTGGTTGCTCAGGCATGTGTTGTTGAATTTTCACCTATCTGTGAATTTTCCAGGTTTCCTTATCTTATTGATGTCTAATTTCTTACTATTGTGGTTATAAAAAATACTTTTAATTTCAATCTTTTAAATTTGTTATGACTTGTTTTGTGACCTAACATATTGATCTACCCTGGAGAATATTCATGTGCACTTAAGAATGTGTACTTTGCTGCTGTTGGATGGAATGTTTTGTATTTGTTTGTTAGGCAGATCTAAAGTGTAGTTCAAGTCCAATGTTTCTTTAATGATTTTCTGTCTGGGTGTTTTACCCATTGTTGCAATGGGGTATTGGAGTCCCCTACTATTATTGTATTTCTGTCTACTTCTCCTTTCAGATCTGTTAATATTTGCTTTATATATTTTGGTGCTCTGATGTTGGGTTCATGTATATTTCCAATTGTTATATCCTTTTAATGAATTCACCCCTTTGTCACTGTATACTGATCTTATTTGTCTTTTGTTACAGTCTTTGTCTTAAAGTCTGTTTTGTCTGCTATAAGTAAGTACAGCTACCCCTGTTCTTTTTAGGTTTCTATTGCCTAGAATACCTTTTTCCATCCCTTCACTTTCAGCATATGTGTGCTTTAAAGCTGAAGTGAGTCTCTTGTAAGAGCATATAGTTGGGTCTTATTTTTTATTTATTCAGCCACTCATTGTTTTTTTGATTGGAGAATTATATATATATATATAATATATCTATAATCATATATTTAAAGTATAGTTGATGTACAATATTATATAAGTTACAGGTGTACAATATAGTGATTCACAATTTTAAAGGTTGTACTTATAAAATATTCTTATAAAATATTATATTTCTTATATATTATAATTATATAATATTTATAAGAATATATATAAATATTTATAATATTTATAAGAATATTATATAATATATATAATATTATAAGAACTTATATAAGTTCTTATAAAATATTATATTTCTATTTAAAGTAATTATTGATAGATAAGGACTATTGCCATCTTTTCCATTATTTTCTAGCTTTTTTGTCGTTCTTTCATTCTTTTTTTTTTTTTTTTTTTTTGCGATACACGGGCCTCTCACTGTTGTGGTCTCTCCTGTTGCAGAGCACTGGCTCTGGACGCGCAGGCCCAGCGGCCATGGCTCACGGGCCCAGCCGCTCCGTGGCATGTGGGATCCTCCTGGACCGGGGCACAAACTCGTGTCCCCTGCATTGGCAGGTGGACTCTCAACCACTGCACCACCAGGGAAGCCCTCATTCTTTTCTTCCTCTCTTACTGTCTTTCTTTGTGATTTGGTGATTTTTTTTTTTTGCAGTGTTATGCTTGGATTTCTTTCTCTTTAACCTTTGTGTTATCTACTACAGGTTTATTCTTTGTAGTTACCAGGAGGCTTACAGAAAACATCTTATAACAACCTATCTTAAGGTGATAAGGACACATATAAAAACTCTACCTACAGTGGGCCATGATGCAGACCATGGGCTCCCATCTGGGTCTCTTTTTGCAGTCCCCAGGGTGGGGAAGGGAAGTCCTAGAGGTGCATGGCCCATGGGATGGTGTCAGGCCATCCCTGACCTCCCAAATTGCAGCTCTGTGTCACCCCTTGAAGGTTTGCCTTTGCAGAATCACACAGGTGTGCCCAGCAAGGCACCTGTGCTGATCTTTCTTCCCACTACTCACTTCTTCTGGGTCCTTTGTGGGTGCAGGGAAGGTGGGGGTGTCTATCCTGGAGTGGGGTGGTTTGGAAATGATGTTGTCATACTCTGGATCTTTCTGGCCCTTAGGTCAGAGAAATGGGGGATTTCCAGCATTTTAAGACAGCAAAACCAAAGCATCTCCATGGCCATCCCTCTGCCTTCAGTTAACTCTGGGATTGTGAGCATTTCCTGGTTGTGAGTCTGGGAGCCAGCTATGTGCATGCTGTTGGGCTCACATGTTACTGTCTGTACATTGTTGATGCCCAAGTTATCTGGCTCATGAATCTATTAAACATGAAAAAATAACCCATCTCTAAATATTAATACATTTCTTATATATCTAACACATAACACCTGAGTATTGGCAATTTTCCCCAATTAAACATTATTTAAATTTTATTGAATCCTACTTATAAACAATTGAAATCGAAGCCTAAAATACAGACCACCTTCAGTGCTTTGAACATGCTAAGAAACAGTCGAGTGCTGTACTCACTATAAAACTGTGATCCAAATGCTACCTACTACCTTAGATTCACCTTTTTCTTCCTTGTTCTGCACTAACCTTCTTCTTATTCATATTCATAGTTCTTCCTATGGTTTCTGAGCCTTTCTAGGGTTGCAACGTATGAGTTCTGCACTCTAATATGGGAGAAGGGGGTTTCCTTACACCACCAAGTAATTCTCTGACACCAGCTGGAGGTCTTACAATTCAATTCAAATCTGACACTATCTACCAAGAGATAGCATCAGATTCCTAAAAGACTGCCATCCCCTTGCCCCTGACACACATTTCAGATGCCAAGTGCAAGTCCAGGTCATCATCTGCGCTTTTAACCGACTGGCTGTATATTGGAGGTTCCAATGAGCCCCACCTTGGGTTCAACTGATTTGCTAGAGTGGCTCACAAAACTCAGAGAAGCATATTACTTACTAGATTATCAGTTTATTATAAAAGTATGTAACTCAAGAACAGCCAGGTTCTTGATGTATAGGGCAAGGCACAGGGAAAGAGTGTGGAGCTTCCATGTCCTCTCTGGGTGCACCCACCCTCCCCAAACTTCCATATGTTCACCAACCCAGAAGCTCTTCAACTCTGTCCTTTTGGGTTTTTATGGAGACTTCATTACAAAGGTATGATTGATTAAATCATGGGCCATTCCTGATTGATTCAAACTGTAGCCCTTCTCCCCTCCCTGTAGGTCAGGAGGTGGGACTGAAAATTCCAACTCTCTAATCACATGGATCACATGGTTGGTTCTCCTGGCAACCAGCCCCTACCCTTAGGTGCATCCAAAAGTCACTCATTAACATAAAAAAACACACCTTTATCCCTCTTATCACATAGGAAATTCCAAGGGTTTTAGGAACTCTGTGCCAGAAACTGAGACAAAGATTAAATACACATTTCTTATTATAAATCACATCACAGGATGCTATTTTGAGACCCCAGTGAGAAAAGATCTCAGATGCTGATAATGGAGGACCTGGGCTGTGGATAATTCCCTTGGGCAGGGCTTCTGGCAGCTCCTCCCAAGGTGTCTGCACAAGCTTCATGAAGCCTTTGCTCACTGAATCTGTAGGACATTTCAAGCTCAAGCTTTTCATGAAGCTTTGTGTTTTTTGTAGTCTACCTCCCAAAGTGAGGCATTCTTTAACTGCCATTTGTCCCACCCACAGGCTATGATGATCTGCTCTGCTAGCATCATGAGAAACACATCTTGTTCACATCTTCCAGAAAGGACAACTTGAGGTTCCTTTCCAGGCAGAAGGGTGAGGGTGCAGGCCCCTCTCCCCTTGGATCTGCCCACCACTCACGGCAGACCCTGTTCCTAGCTGTGGTCATCAAGGGCAATAGTCATCTCCTTTCAAGATGACTTTTCCTGAGTTTGTGTTTTCCTCTTACACAGATTTAAAAAATGTTTTTTATTATTATTATTTTTTATTTTCAAAAACAACTTTATTCATGACACATATTAAATAAAAAACTCCCACTCCCTGGAAATGAGCTAAAAAAATAAACAAAATCCACCTCCCACCTCCCTGTCCCCACTTCCTCCCATTCCCTCCAAATAAAAGGGAAAAAAAAGGTAAAGGAAAACAAAACAAAAAACTGAAAAACAAAAAACACCCCCAAATCCCCCGAAACAAGGTAGTGCATTTCCCCAGGGGAAAGGGGAATTTACACTGGAGCTGCTGGGAGCAGATCAGAGATCTTCCAGCTACAGAAACCTGCAAAGAAAGACACTCAAAACAGAAAAAGAAACACAAAAGGAAACAAAATAGATCACCAGGCAATCTGGAGGGGCAGGGAGCCAGAAAAGAAGGGTGGGGTGGGTGGTAGACCTGGCAGGACAGGAACAGGCAGGAGGGGACTGTGAAAGCTAGGGAGAAGATGGAGGGAAGGTAACAAGCAGAACAGTTTGGTGTCCTTGCAAAGCCCTGGGTAAAAAAAACCCTCCTACCACCCATGCCCATCTACCCTTGAGCAGCCCACAAGGGGGCAAAGGGGGACAGGGAAACAGGGGGAGCAGCTTGCGCGGTTGAGATGTGTCCATGGCGAATCCCCAGAGCGAATGAGCAGCCCCCTGCCCCACTCCCTGGGCCTTCCCTTACTCCCCAAAGCAGGTCCCTCCGCAGCAGTTAGTTATGGGATTCTCCCCCCTTCCACAGTATATCTTTTTTTAAAAATATTTTTTTCCATCAAGGTCATCTTCTGTTTTTTCTTTTCTTTTAATTCTTTTTTTTCTCCTTCTTTCCTCTTTTTTTCCTCTCTCTTGTCCTAATACACACTTTTTTTAGTGGGGGGAATACCATGATGTCCCTCTAGCCTGGCCCCTGTAGACACGACCCTGGGGCCTGCTGTTAAAACCACTGTAGAGTCGAGAGCAGGAGCTGTTGTAGTTGGTGGTCTGGGCACAGTTTCGGGCTCGCGGGAAACCTCCAATCTGTTGTGCTGATGCCTGGTCTGTTGGTTCGTTTTGGGATCACCTTGATTTGTCTTCCTCTAAGTAAGGACTCATCTAAGGCCAAGGAAGTCCTCACTGACTCTTTGTCTGAGAACTCTATATATGCAAACCCTTTGGGATGGCCACTAAATTAGTCACATAGTATAGTAACACGGTTGACTGAACCACAGCCATTAAAGTGTGCTTCCAGCTCTTCTGCTGTTGCACCATAGTCCACATTGCCAACATAGATGGAACGGGCATCAGCCTCCATCTTCTCCTCAATGGACATGATCACTGGGCCAGCATTGCCTGGAGCTGGACTCATATTCATCTTCTTCTCTACCTCGTTCTGTAGCTCCTTTAGCTTCTCAGCTTCTTCCTCCCTCTCCCTGACTCGAGCTTTGATCGCTTCCAGCTCCAGGACCTCAGTGGTGCCGTCCCCCGGGTCACCCTCGACCAGTCCCGGCTCCTCCTCCTCCTCCTGGCTGCCAGGGGCTCCGGAGCCAGGCCCAGGGCCCGGAGCTCCCGGGGCGGGGGGCACGGGGCCGGGCGGCTCCTCTTCAGGCTCGGGCTCTAGCAGCAGCTCCTCAGGCTCCAGTTCCTCAGACTCCAAGATGTTCCTGCGCCCCCGGGGCCCCCTCCCCGGCCTCCCCACGGGCCCCGGGCACAAGATAGTGCCGCCGCCCCGGCCGGAGCCCCGACCGCCCGCAGACCCTGCAGCTGCTGCCGCCGCCGCCGCCATCGCCGCTCAAAAAAATGTTTTACAAGCTAATATTCTACACTTACTAGAAGAAGCCAATACCGGTTTATATAATACTTGTCTTTAAAAGTGCTCATAAATTATACGTATCTTTTAAATTACAGCTACAATTTACACGCTGTAAATAACTTCTTTTTTTGGTATTGTAACAGGGAAGAGCTAAATTGGACTCCATGTTGGATCTTTTTCTTTGACTTTAACCTTTGCTTTTAGTTGCTTTTGTTATTATAATCATACGTAATGGCGTGCCTCAGGGAACCCTGCTGCTTCTGGCAGAATGTTAAACTAAAGTGCCTCTCTTCAGCTCACAGGGAGACAATCTGACCCTGCCCACCTGTGAATGGCTGCCAGAAAGAAGAAATTAACACATCCCCTCACTGGGGCTGGTCCTTCCAGGAGATGTTTTGCAAGACTGATGGCCCTTTTTACTTTACTTCCCCACTGCCTCTCCCTCTCTGATTCTATAAAAGAAACTGGCATCCAGACCCTGATAAGATGGTTTTTGGGGGCCCTAGCCTTCCATCTCTCAGACTGCTGGCTTTCTGAATAAAGTCGTCTTCTTTGCCTCAACACCTTGTCTCTGATTTACTGGCCTGTCGTGTGGCAAGCAGAGCAAGCTTGGACTCGGCAACAAATTTGGCTTAGCCAGTCAGGAGCCTTGTGGCTCATGGCTAGCTGGCCCCAGACAAGGAATATTGGGGCAAGACCCTAGCAGCTGCCAGGTCCATTTGTCCTGAGGATCTTCACTTCAAAGTACCCTGAAGCGACACCAGCTACCTCAGCGCTTGGCAGTTGAAGCAAGGAACCAACAAACTTCTAGGAGTCGTTGGACTCAGTTTGATTTTGGACGGTAAGTCGCTCTGGCATGCACACTGGGAACACATTCCCCCCTCAATTTGGGCTTTTCCTTTACGGGACAAGCCAGTTTGGTCGGGGTACCCTGTTGGAGAGGGGAATTGTTGTTGGATTCTACCTGATTTTGGGAACTGGTTCATTGGGAACTAGTTCGTCGGTTTTGGTCTTGGTTTGCTTTTGGTTTTGTGTGCATTGATGCTAGAATTTGTTTGTGCTTTTTGTGTTGGAATTTGTCTGCGTCTTTCATGTTTTGGTGTTAAACTTATCAAAAAGGGAAATACTCCACCTATCCTGAAGGATAGCCCTTTGGGGCATATATTAGATAAATGGGCAAAACATAGCTATGAGCCTGTGACTAAGAAAGACCTGATATACTATCATAATAGGGTGTGGACCCAATATATGTTAGGATCAGAAGAATGATGGGCCCCTGAATGGCTCACTCAATTATCATACGATCTCACAGCTAGAAGTGTTTTGCAAAAGAGCAGGGAAAAGAGGTGAGATTCCATATGTAGAAGCATTTATGCTATTGCATCAGGAAGAAGGAGTCAGAGGACTGCCACCTTATGGTACAACGGTCTGAAAGGAAACCCAAGGGAGAACCTGTTCTACAAGGGGAAGGGGGGGGGGAAACGAGAGTGGGGACATATTATTCCAGAGCTTAAACACCCGCTGTGGCCCATCCAGCTCCCCCACTGGCCGAGCAGGCTGCATGCACTGGCAGTTGTTCCAACTGCCCCACCCAATGCTGCCAACATATTCACCCCTTTCACTACCTCTTGCTTCCCCCACTCATGGGGATTGAATAGAAGTTTCTATGGTAACCCCGGTGGCAGAGGGACCTGGTTTAATATCACCATCTAAGACCCGACAGGGCACCCAATTTGGACTGAGAGCAACTTCCGCAGCAAGGCAATTTCCCTTGCGCTGATATCCTGTAGGAGTCCGTAATGCAAATGGCCAGCCAGCTGGGCTCCTATGGATGCAGAATCCATTCTCGACTTAGGATTTGCTTAACTGGAAAAACCATAACCCTGCTTACTGAGAGGACCCACTCCATATGACTGAACTTTTCACCTCAATATTTGCCACTCACCATCCCACTTGGGCAGACATTCACACTCTTATGAATATAATGATTACCGAGGATGAAAGGAGGATGGTAGAGAGGAAGTGCACCAGCTCCATTTAGTGGATCCAAATGGAACTCCAGAAGCAAATTTGGCAGTCCCTATTGCTGAGCCTCACTGGGATCCTAATAATGGGGGCATGCCACTTCCAGAACACTACAGGGGATGTGTCTTAGTGGGTCTTCAAAAGGGGGTATCAAGACAAAAGAGCTTGAACAAGATTCA
Organism: Phocoena sinus; assembly: GCF_008692025.1. Taxonomy (NCBI): domain Eukaryota; kingdom Metazoa; phylum Chordata; class Mammalia; order Artiodactyla; family Phocoenidae; genus Phocoena; species Phocoena sinus. The sequence continues at coordinate 52,178,279 of NC_045764.1, read as the reverse complement.
GGAGATAAAACAAAAGCCAAATGAGGATCTATCAGAGTTCCTGGAAAGGATTTATCAAGCTTATAAGCGCTACATGGATGTAGACCCCCGAGACCCCTGAGAATGTATGACTTTCATTGGGCAAAGCACCCCAGATATTAGGAAAAAATTACAGAAGTTAGATGGTGTATTTGGAATGAACCCTTCTCAATTAGTAGATGTTGCTTTTAAAGTATTCAACAACAGGGAACAATGACAAAAGCCAAAAGATGCAAAACGGAATGTACCTTTTGTGGCAGCAGCATTGAATTCCCAGAAGGTGAGTAACCTAAAGGAAGGTAAGACACCACTAGGGAAGGAGCAATGTGCTTACTGCAAGGAGGAAGGGCATTGGAAAAGAAAATGCCCTAGATGAAAGAATAATAGAAGACAGGAGCCTCTCATATGGTAGAAAGAGAGGAGCAATCTGATAATGAATGAAGAGGCCCTTGGACCTGAGGCGTCTGATTCTAATTTCCCCACAAGACCCCACAAGACCCCTGGGTAACATTGACAGTGGGGAACAAGTTGATTGACTTTCTAATAGATATGGGTGTCACATATTCTGTGGTAAACACCCAGGTGGCACAGAAAACATCTCAGTCTATCTTGGTCATGGGAGTTGCTGGAGAAGTAGAGAACCATTTGTTTCTATAAGCTCTAGAATGCCAACTGGGGAACATAGCTTCTTATATATGCCAGAGTGTCCAATTCCCCTTCTGCAACAAGATCTCCTTTGTAAATTAAACACTCAAGTAACCTTTTCACCAGAACAGCGTGACATCAGGGTCCCACCGGAGCACACTTTAAGCCTACAAATGGTACTCATGGAACCCCCAGAGAAGGAGACAGGGCTTTTTCCCACAGAGGTCTACGAAAAGGTAAGGCTGGAAGTGTGGGCTGATGGCACTCTGGGGAAGGCCAAAAACACCTAATCTAAAACAATATCCTCTGAAACAAAAGGCTCAAAAGGGAATTCAGGGCTACCCTGGGGGCGCAGTGGTTGAGAGTCTGCCTGCCGATGCAGGGGACACGGGTTCGTGCCCCAGTCCGGGAAGATCCCACATGCCGCGGAGCGGCTAGGCCTGTGAGCCATGGCCGCTGAGCCTGCGCGTCCAGAGCCTGTGCTCCACAACCGGAGAGGCCACAACAATGAGAGGCCCGCGTACCGCAAAAAAAAAAAAAAAAAAAGGGAATTCAGCCAATCCTGGAGAAGTTTTTGAAAACAGGACTGATTAGACCTTGCAGGTCCCCATATAACATCCTTATCTTCCCGGTCAAAAAGCCAAACTCAGCAGAGTATCGCTTTGTCCAAGACTTGAGGGCTATTAATGAAGTAGTCCAAGACTTACACCCTGTGCTGCCTAATCCATACACTCTGCTCACAACTATTCTGGGAGAATACGGCTGGTTCTCAGTCTTGGACTTGAAAGATGCTTTTTTCTGCATTCTTATTGTAGAAGAATCACAGCAGCTATTTGCTGTTGAATGGCAAGACCCAGAAACGCAGGTAGTCCAACAGTATTGTTGGACAGTCCTGACTCAAGGAGTTAAGAATTCCCCTACCTTGTTTGGGGAGACGTTGTCTAGAGACTTTAGAGACTTAATATTGGACGAAGGACTCTTGCTCCAATATGTGGACGACTTGCACATAGTGAGCCCTACATACGATAAATGTCTACAAAATACTATCAGAACCCTGAACTATTTGGCTAATTGTGGATATAAGGTCTCCCAGAAAAAGGCCCGGATATGCAAACAGCAAGTCACATATCTGGGCTTTGTCCTCTCTCAAGGACAGCAGGATCTTTTGCCTGACAGAAAGCAGGCAATTGCAGGCTTAGGAGCACCCAAGACCCACAGACAACTGAGAGGCTTTCTGGGAATGGCAGGGTTCTGTCGGATTTGGATCCCAAGCAATGGGCTCATCGTAAAGCCCCTCTATGAGGCACTGAAGGGACATGATCTTGAGCCCCTTACTTGGACTAAAGAGTGCCAAACAGCCCTTGAAACGATAAAAACGAAGTTAGTCTCAGCCCTGGCTTTGGGACTACCAGACTTAAAGAAACCTTTCAAACTGTATGCACATGAGAGACAAGGCATAAGCTTTGGGGTGTTAATTCAAACTCTGAGGAATATCCCCCGACCTGTTGCTTACTTCTCAAAACAACTAGAACAGACTATTAAGGGGTGGCCTCCTGGCCTTCAAGCTGTAGCAGCTACTTATGACAGATTTCAGGAAGCTGAGAAGTTTACACTAGGGCAACCCACCACTGTGTATGTTCCTCACCATGTCCTTTCTTTGCTGGAACAGAAAGGGGCCTATTGGCTGACTTTGGGGAGAATGGGAAAGTACCAAGCCATTCTCCTGGACAATCCCAACGTAAGACTTCAAGTCACTTCAGCCCTAAATCCAGCCACATTGCTCCTGATTGATGCTGCACAATCCCCAGAGCATGACTGCCTACACGTCACTGAGCTCGTGCACTCTAGCAGACCAGACTTAATGGACCTACCCTTGGCTGAGCCAGAGATGGAATTGTTCACCGATGGAAGCAGCTTCATGGACAAAGGTAGGCGACATGACGGGTATATAACCACAAGCCAGGTGGTAACGCTTAAAAGGATTGTTGAAGCAAAAGCCCTGCCCCCGGGGAGCTCAGCTCAGAAGGCAGAAATCATTGCTCTGACAAGAGCCCTGCTCCTCACTAAGGGGAAGCGGGTAAATATATACAGACTCCCGCTATGCATTTTCTGTGGTGCATGCTCAGGGGGCGATCTGGAAAGGAAGGAGGCTTCTCACTTCAAACAATAAAGGCACAAAACATGCTTCTGAAATCCTGTCACTATTAGAAGCAGTCCATGATCCCTCACAAGTGGCCGTAATGCACTGCCCAGGCCACCAGAAGGGTGAGACTCACACAATAAAGGGCACCTGGTTAGCTGACCAAGCTTCAAAGAAAGCAGCAAAGAAAGGTAATTATTAAGCCATGATAGGATCACTTCTTCCGCAGATTGACTTGTCAAAATATCAGCCAGTGTATTCAGAAAAGGACAGGAGAGGGCCGAGGAGTGGGGTTTCACTCTTGACCGTAACTCACCTGGCTGGAAATGTAATGCACTAGGAACTGTTTTGATTCCTGAGGCCCTCTTGGACACTGTGCTGAAGCACATTCATGACAGTACCCATTATGGGAGAGATGCCACCTGCAATGGATTTAAAATTATATAATGGAAACTCACCTACAAAAGACCATCCAGCGAGTCACTCGGAATTGTATGATTTGTGCTAAAAATAACCCTAAAACTGTTGTCAGACCTCCCCAGATGGGGACCCAGCACAGAGCGACCTGCCTCACAGAGGACTGGCAAATAGACTTTATACCTTAATAGACTCAAATACCTTAAATTGCGGGAAACTTCAGGTACCTGTTGGTGTGTGTGGACACTTTTTCAGGATGGGTGGAAGCATATCCCACCCGGACAGAAAAAGCCTCCCAAGTGGTTAAAGTCCTCCTTAAGGAAATTATTCCCCAGTTTGGACTACCTAACACCCTCCAGAGTGATAATGGACCTGCTTTTGTCTCTAGCATAACCCAATAAGTAGCTAAAACACTGCAAATTAATAGGAAGTTACATTCATCCTGGAGACCACAATCAACAGGAAAATCTGAGAAAATGAATCATACGTTGAAAAGGAGCATTGCTGAAATATGTCAAGAGGCTAATATAACTTGGGATAAGGCATTGCCAGTTACCCTGCTATGGATCAGAGTGGCTTCCAGAAGCAGGGTTAAATTAAGCCCCTATGAAATATTGTATGGTAGGCCATTCTAGGTGTCTGCCCGGGCAGGGGAATCTGTAAATGCTCTGAAAGACATAGCTGTTGCTAATTATGTTAAAGCTTTGGGCACTATACTAACCTCTGTTCATGAGTTTGCTTCCAGCAGGTCTGCCTATCCAACTGAGGTAGCTTTGCATCCTTTCTGACCCAGAGATCGAGTCCTCCTTAAAACCTAGAGAGAACAAGGGCCTGAGCACCAGCTGACTGCAAGGTGGACAGGACCACATGTGGTATTACTCACCATGCATTAATCTGTCAAATTGGCTGGGACAAAACCTTGGATTCATCATACTTGGATTAAAGCTGCACCACCATCATCAGGAGACGACCCAACTCCTGAGAGGCTTGGAGAGCAGTGGGTTTGTGAACCCTTAGAAGACTAAAGGTTGCTCTTCAAAAAGGATGTGTTGAGATTGCAATTTCCTTACAGATGGAGAAGGATGGGTCCATCTACTTGTTTAATCCTGTTCTACTGAACAGCACAGCATCAGGTCCAAATAATTGAGAATTGTACTATTTACTAAAAATTCTAAGAATTATCCCCTGGGGGGTTTTGTGGGAAGATGGCGGAAGAGTAAGACGCGGAGATCGCCTTCCTCCCCACGGATACACCAGAAATACATCTACACATGGAACAACTCCTACAGAACACCTACTGAAGGCTGGCAGAAGACCTCAGAGCTCCCAAAAGGCAAGAAACTCCCCACGTACCTGGGTAGGGCAAAGAAAAAAAGAAAAAACAGAGACAAAAGAATAAGGACGGCACCTGCACCAGTGGGAGGGAGGTGTGAAGGAGGAAAAGTTTCCACACACTAGGAAGCCCCTCCGCGGGCGGAGACTGCGGGAGGCGGAGGGGGGAGCTTCGGGACCGCGGAGTAGTGCACAGCGACGGGTGCGGAGGGCAAAGCGGGGAGATTCCTGCACAGACGATCGGTGCCGACCGGCACTCACCAACCCGAGAGGCTTGTCTGTTCACCCGCCGGGGCGGGCGGGGCTGCGAGCTGAGGCTCGGGTTTCGGTTTTGGACGGAGCGCAGGGAGAGGACTGGGGTTGGTGGCTTGAACATAGCCTGAAGGGGTTAGTGCACCACGACTAGCCGGGAGGGAGTTCGGGGAAAAGCCTGCACCTGCCGAAGAGGCAAGAGACTTTTTCTTCCCTCTTTGTTTCCTGGTGCGCGAGGAGAGGGGTTTAAGAGCGCTGCTTAAAGGAACTCCAGAGACGGGCGTGAGCCGCGGCTAAAACCGCGGACCCCAGAGACGGGCGGGAGACGCTGGGGCTGCTGCTGCCGCCACCAAGGGGCCTGTGTGCGAGCACAGGTCACTCTCCACACCCCTCTTCCGCGAAGCCTGTGCAGCCCGCCACTGCCAGGTTCCCGGGATCCAGGGACAACTTCCCCGGGAGTACGCACGGCGGGTCTCAGGCTGGTGCAACGTCACACCGCCTCTGCCGCCGCAGGCCCGCCCCGCACGCAGTGCCCCTCCTCCCCCCATCCCCCAACCCCCGGCCTGAGTGAGCCGGAGCCCCCGAATCAGCAGCTCCTTTAACCCCGTCCTGTCTGAGCAAAAAACAGACGCCCTCCAGCGACCTACACGCAGAGGGAGGGCCAAATCCAAAGCTGAGCTCCTGTGAGCTGTGAGAACAAAGAAGAGAAAGGGAAATCTCTCCCAGCAGCCACAGAAGCAGCGGATTAAAGCTCCACAATCAACTTGATATACCCTGCATCTGTGGAATACCTGAATAGACAGGGAGTGATCCCAAATTGAAGAGGTGGAATTTAGGAGCGAGATCTGTGATTTTTTTCCCTTTTCCTCTTTTTGTGAATGTGTACGTGTATGCTTCTGTGTGAGATCTTGTCTGTATACTCTTGCTTCCACCATTTGTCCTAGGGCTCTATCCGTCCATGGTTTTTTTAAAAAAAATTTTTTTTTCTTAATAATTAATTTTAATTGTAATAACTTTATTATACTTTACCTTCGTTCTTTCTTTCTTTCCTTCCTTCCTTCCCTCCTTTAGACAACGAATCACCCCAAATTGAGGAGGTGGTCTCTGAGAGCAAGATTTATGATTTTTCCCCCTTTACCTCTTTTTGTGAACGTGTATGTGTATGCTTCTGTGTAAGATTTTCTCTGTATAGCTTTGCTTCCAACATTTGTCCTAAGGTTCTATCCGGCCCTTTTTTTTTCTAAATATTTTTTAATTCAATAACTATATTATACTTTATTTTATTTTTACTGTATCTTCTTTCTTTCTTTTTTCGTTCTTTCCCTCCTTCCTTCCTTCCTTCCTCCCTCCCTCCCTCCCTCCTTTCTTTCCTTCTTTGCTTCTTTCTTCCTTCCTTCCTTTCCTCCTTTCCTTCTTTCTTACCTCATACTTCTACTAATTCTCTCTACATTTTCTCCTTCTTTCCCTCCTCCCTTCCTTCCTTCCTCCCTCCCTCCCTCCCTCCTTTCTTTCCTTCTTTGCTTCTTTCTTCCTTCCTTCCTTTCCTCCTTTCCTTCTTTCTTTCCTCATACTTCTACTAATTCTCTCTACATTTTCTCCTTCTTTCCCTCCTCCCTTCCTTCCTTCCTCCCTCCCTCCCTCCTTTCTTTCCTTCTTTGCTTCTTTCTTCCTTCCTTCCTTTCCTCCTTTCCTTCTTTCTTTCCTCATACTTCTACTAATTCTCTCTACATTTTCTCCTTCTTTCCCTCCTCCCTTCCTTCCTTCCTCCCTCCCTCCCTCCCTCCCTCCTTTCTTTCCTTCTTTGCTTCTTTCTTCCTTCCTTCCTTTCCTCCTTTCCTTCTTTCTTTCCTCATACTTCTACTAATTCTCTCTACTTTTTCTCCCTTTTATTCTGAGCCGTGTGGATGAAAGGCTCTTGGTGCTCCAGCCCAGGAGTCAGGGCTCTGCCTCTGAGGTAGGAGAGCCAACTTCAGGACACTGGTCAACAAGAGACCTCCCAGCTCCACATAATATTAAACGGTGGAAATCTCCCAGAGACCTCCATCTTAACACCAGCACCCAGCTTCACTCAACGACCAGCAAGCCACAGTGCTGGACAACCTATGCCAAACAACTAGCAAAACAGGAACACAACCCCACCCATTAGCAGAGAGGCTGCCTAAAATCATAATAAGGCCACAGACACCCCAAAACACACCACCAGACGTGAACCTGCCCACTAGAGAGACAAGATCCAGCCTCATCCAGCACAACACAGGCACTAGTCCCCTCCACCAGGAAGCCTCACAACCCACTGAAACAAACCTTAGCCACTGGAGACAGACATCAAAAACAACGGGAACTACGAACGTGCAGCCTGCAAAAAGGAGACCCCAAACACAGTAAGATAAGCAAAATGAGAAGACAGAAAAACACACAGCAGATGAAGGAGCAAGATAAAAACCCACCAGACCTAACAAATGAAGAGGAAATAGGCAATCTACCTGAAAAAGAATTCAGAATAATGATAGTAAGGATGATCCGAAATCTTGGAAGTAGAATGGACAAAATGCAAGAAACAGTTAACAAGGACCTAGAAGACATAAAGATGAAACAAGCAACGATGAACAACGCAATAAATGAAACTAAAAGTATTCTAGATAGGATCAATAGCAGAATAACTGAGGCAGAAGAACGGATAAGTGACCTGGAAGATAAAGTAGTGGAAATAACTACTGCAGAGCAGAATAAAGAAAAAAGAATGAAAAGAACTGAGGACAGTCTCAGAGACCTGTGGGACAACATTAAACGCACCAACATTCGAATTATAGGGGTTCCAGAAGAAGAAGAAAAAAAGAAAGGGACTGAGAAAATATTTGAAGAGATTATAGTTGAAAACTTCCCTAATATGGGAAAGGAAATAGTTAATCAAGTCCAGGAAGCACAGAGAGTCCCATACGATAAATACAAGGAGAAATACGCCAAGACACATATTAATCAAACTGTCAAAAATTAAATACAAAGAAAGCATATTAAAAGCAGCAAGGGAAAAACAACAAATAACACACAAGGGAATCCCTATAAGGTTAACAGCTGATCTCCCAGCAGAAACCCTACAAGCCAGAAGGGAGTGGCAGGACATACTGAAAGTGATGAAGGAGAAAAACCTGCAACCAAGACTACTCTACCCAGCAAGGATTACATTCAGATTTGATGGAGAAATTAAAACCTTTACAGACAAGCAAAAGCTGAGAGAGTTCAGTACCACCAAACCAGCTTTACAACAAATGCTAAAGGAACTTCTCTAGACAAGAAACACAAGAGAAGGAAACGACCTATAATAATGAACCCAAAACAATATAGAAAATGGGAATAGGAACATACATATCGATAATTACCTTAAACGTAAATGGACTAAATGCTCCCACCAAAAGACACAGATTGGCTGAATGGATACAAAAACAAGACCCTTATATATGCTGTCTACAAGAGACCCACCTCAGACCTAGAGACACATACAGACTGAAAGTAAGGGGATTGAAAAAGATATTCCATGCAAATGGAAACCAAAAGAAAGCTGGAGTAGCAATTCTCATATCAGACAAAATAGACTTTAAATAAGGACTATAAAAGGGATAAAGAAGGACACTACATAATGATCAAGGGATCGATCCAAGAAGAAGATATAACAATTGTAAATATTTATGCACCCAACATAGGAGCACCTCAATAGATAAGGCAAATACTAACAGCCATAAAGGGGAGATCGACAGTAACACATTCATAGTAGGGGACTTTTAACACCCCACTTTCACCCATGGACAGATCATCCAAACGAAAATAAATAAGGAAACACAAGCTTTAAATGATACATTAAACAAGATGGACTTAATTGATATTTATAGGACACTCCATCCAAAAACAACAGAATACACATTTTTCTCAAGTGCTCGTGGAACATTCTCCAGGATAGATCATATCTTGGGTCACAAATCAAGCCTTGGTAAATTTAAGAAAACTGAAATTGTATCAAGTATCTTTTCTGACCACAACGCCATGAGACTAGACATCAATTACAGGAAAAGATCTGTAAAAAATACAAACACATGGAGGCTAAACAATACACTACTTAATAATGAAGTGATCACTGAAGAAATCAAAGAGGAAATAAAAAAATACCTAGACACAAATGACAACGGAGACACAACGACCCAAAACCTATGGGATGCAGCAAAAGCAGTTCTAAGGAGGAAGTTTATAGCAATACAAGGCCACCTTAAGAAGCAGGAAACATCTCGAATAAACAACCTAACCTTGCACCTCAAGCAATTAGAGAAAGAAGAACAAAAAAAGCCCAAAGCTAGCAGAAGGAAAGAAATCATAAAAATCAGATCAGAAATAAATGAAAAAGAAATGAAGGAAACAATAGCAAAGATCAATAAAACTAAAAGCTGGTTCTTTGAGAAGATAAACAAAATTGATAAACCACTAGCCAGACTCATCAAGAAAAAAAAGGAGAAGACTCAAATCAATAGAATTAGAAATGAAAAAGGAGAAGTAACAACTGACACTGCAGAAATAAAAAAAATCATGAGAGATTACTACAAGCAACTCTATGCCAATAAAATGGACAATCTGGAGGAAATGGACAAATTCTTAGAAATGCACAACCTGCCAAGACTGAATCAGGAAGAAATAGAAAATATGTACAGACCAATCACAAGCACTGAAATTGAAACTGTGATTAAAAATCTTCCAACAAACAAAAGCCCAGGACCAGATGGCTTCACAGGTGAATTCTATCAAACGTTTAGAGAAGAGCTAACACCTATCCTTCTCAAACTCTTCCAAAGTATAGCAGAGGGAGGAACTCTCCCAAATTCCTTCTACGAGGCCACCATCACCTTGATACCAAAACCAGACAAGGATGTCACAAAGAAAGAAAACTACAGGCCAATATCACTGATGAACATAGATGCAAAAGTCCTCAACAAAATACTAGCAAACAGAATCCAACAGAATCCAACAGCACATTAAAAGGATCATACACCATGATCAAGTGGGGTTTATTCCAGGAATGCAAGGATTCTTCAATATACGCAAATCTATCAATGTGATAAACCATATTAACAAATTGAAGGAGAAAAACCATATGATCATCTCAATAGATGCAGAGAAAGCTTTCGACAAAATTCAACACCCATTTATGATAAAAACCCTCCAGAAAGTAGGCATAGAGGGAAACTTTCCTAACATAATAAAGGCCATATATGACAAGCCCACAGCAAACATCATCCTCAATGGTGAAAAACTGAAAGCATTTCCACTAAGATCAGGAACAAGACAAGGTTGCCCACTCTCACCACTCTTATTCAACATAGTTTGGAAGTTTTAGCCACAGCAATCAGAGAAGAAAAGGAAATAAAAGGAATCCAAATCGGAAAAGAAGAAGTAAAGCTGTCACTGTTTGCAGATGACATGATACTATACATAGAGAATCCTAAAGATGCTACCAGAAAACTACTAGAGCTAATCAATGAATTGGGTAAAGTAGCAGGATACAAAATTAATGCACAGAAATCTCTGGCATTCCTATATACTAATGATGAAAAATCTGAAAGTTGAAATCCTGAAAACACTCCCATTTACCATTGCAACAAAAAGAATAAAATATCTAGGAATAAACCTACCTAAGGATACGAAAGACCTGTATGCAGAAAATTATAAGACACTGATGAAAGAAATTAAGATGATACAAATAGATGGAGAGATATACCATGTTCTTGGATGGGAAGAATCAACATTGTGAAAATGACTCTACTACCCAAAGCAATCTACAGATTCAATGCAATCCCTATCAAACTACCACTGGCATTTTCACAGAACTAGAACAAAAAATTCGCAATTTGTATGGAAACACAAAAGACCCCGAATAGCCAAAGCAATCTTGAGAACGAAAAAACGAGCTGGAGGAATAAGGCTCCCTGACTTCAGACTATATTACAAAGCAACAGTAATCAAGACAGTATGGTACTGGCACAAAAACAGAAAGATAGATCAGTGGAACAGGATAGAAAGCCCAGAGATAAACCCACGCACATATGGACACCTTATCCTTTGATAAAGGAGGCAGGAATGTACAGTGGAGAAAGGACCGCCTCTTCAATAAATGGTGCTGGGAAAACTGGACAGGTACATGTAAAAGTATGAGATTAGATCACTCCCTAACACCATACACAAAAATAAGCTCAAAATGGATTAAAGACCTAAATGTAAGGCCAGAAACTATCAAACTCTTAGAAGAAAACATAGGAAGAACACTCTATGACATAAATCACAGCAAGATCCTTTCTGACCCACCTCCTAGAGTAATGGAAATAAAAACAAAAATAAACAAATGGGACCTAATGAAACTTCAAAGCTTTTGCACAGCAAAGGAAACCATAACCAAGACCAAAAGACAACCCTCAGAATGGGAGAAAACATTTGCAAATGAAGCAACTGACAAAGGATTAATCTCCAAAATTTACAAGCAGCTCATGCAGCTCAATAACAAAAAAACAAACAACCCCATCCAAAAATGGGCAGAAGACCTAAATAGACATTTCTCCAAAGAAGATATACAGAATGCCAACAAACACATGAAAGAATGCTCAACATCATTAATCATTAGAGAAATGCAAATCAAAACTACAATGAGATATCATCTCACACCCAGTCAGAATGGCCATCATCAAAAAATCTAGAAACAATAAATGCTGGAGAGGGTGTGGAGAAAAGGGGACACTCTTGCACTGCTGGTGGGAATGTGAATTGGTTCAGCCACTGTGGAGAACAGTATGGAGGTTCCTTAAAAAACTACAGATAGAATTACCATATGACCCAGCAATCCCACTACTTGGCATATACCCTGAGAAAACCAAAATTCAAAAAGAGTCATGTACCAAAATGTTCATTGCAGCTCTATTTACAATAGCCAGGACATGGAAACAACCTAAGCGCCCATCATCGGATGAATGGATAAAGAAGATGTGGCACATATACACAATGGAATATTACTCAGCCTTAAAAAGAAATGAAATTGAGCTATTTGTAATGAGATGGATAGACCTAGAGTCTGTCATACAGAGTGAAGTGAGTCAGAAAGAAAAAGACAAATACCGTATGCTAACACATATATATGGAATTTAAGGGAAAAAAATGTCATGAAGAACCTAGGGGTAAGATAGGAATAAAGACGCAGACCTACTGGAGAACGGACTTGAGGGTATGGGGAGGGGGAGGGGTGAGTTTTGATAGGGCGAGAGAGAGTCATGGACATATACACACTAACAAACGTAGTAAGGTAGATAGCTGGGGGGAAGCAGCCGCAAGGCACAGGGATATTAGCTCGGTGCTTTGTGACAGCCTGGAAGGGTGGGATGGGGAGAGTGGGAGGGAGGGAGACGCAAGAGGGAAGACATATGGGAACATATGTATATGTATAGCTGATTCACTTTGTTATAAAGCAGAAACTAACACACCATTGTAAAGCAAGTATACCCCAATAAAGATGTTTAAAAAAAAAATAATAATAATAATACAACAAAACAAAAAAAAAAAAAAAAAAGACCAAAAGACAACCCTCAGAATGGGAGAAAACATTTGCAAATGAAGCAACTGACAAAGGATTAATCTCCAAAATTTACAAGCAGCTCATGCAGCTCAATAACAAAAAAACAAACAACCCAATCCAAAAATGGGCAGAAGACCTAAACAGACATTTCTCCAAAGAAGATATACAGAATGCCAACAAACACATGAAAAGAATGCTCAACATCATTAATCATTAGAGAAATGCAAATCAAAACTACAATGAGATATCATCTCACACCAGTCAGAATGGCCATCATCAAAAAATCTAGAAACAATAAATGCTGGAGAGGGTGTGGAGAAAAGGGGACACTCTTGCACTGCTGGTGGGAATGTGAATTGTTTCAGCCACTGTGGAGAACAGTATGGAGGTTTCTTAGAAAACTACAAATAGAATTACCATATGACCCAGCAATCCCACTACTGGGCATATACCCTGAGAAAACCAAAATTCAAAGAGTCATGTACCAAAATGTTCATTGCAGCTCTATTTTAAATAGCCCAGAGATGGAAACAACCTAAGCGCCCATCATCGGATGAATGGATAAAGAAGATGTGGCACATATACACAATGGAATATTACTCAGCCTTAAAAAGAAAGGAAGTTGAGCTATTTGTAATGAGATGGATAGACCTAGAGTCTGTCATACAGAGTGAAGTGAGTCAGAAAGAAAAAGACAAATACCGTATGCTAACAAATATATATGGAATTTAAGGGGAAAAAATGTCATGAAGAACCTAGGGGTAAGACAGGAATAAAGACGCAGACCTACTGGAGAACGGACTTGAGGATATGGGGAGGGGGAAGGGTGAGTTTTGACAGGGCGAGAGAGAGTCATGGACATATACACACTAACAAACATAGTAAGGTGGATAGCTAGGGGGAAGCAGCCGCAAGGCACAGGGATATTAGCTCGGGGCTTTGGGACAGCCTGGAGGGGTGGGATGGGGAGAGTGGGAGGGAGGGAGATGCAAGAGGGAAGACATATGGGAACATATGTATATGTATAGCTGATTCACTTTGTTATAAAGCAGAAACTAACACACCATTGTAAAGCAATTATACCCCCAATAAAGATGTTTAAAAAAAAAAAAAAAAAGAATTATCCCCTGCCCAGTGCTGATGAATTCCATTCCACGATCACCCATCACTGCCCCTACACAGCAGGAAGTAGCTAAGAGTGGTCATTGCCCCTTATCCTACAAGATTGTGGAATGGACATTGACAGTGGGGAACTGTAACTGAGAAGAGCTAAATCGGACTCCATGTTGGATCTGTTTCTTTGACTTTAACTTTGCTTTTCGTTGCTTTTGTTATTATAATCATACCCTGCCTCAGGGAAGCCTGCTCCTCTGCCAGAATGTTAAAGTGCCTCTGTTCAGCTCACTGGGAGACAATCTGACCCTGCCCACCTGTGAATGGCTGCAAGAAAGAAGAAATTAACACATCCCCTCACTGAGGCTGGTCCTCCCAGGAGATGTTTCGCAAGGCTGATGGCCCTTTTTACTTTACTTCCCCACTGCCTCTCCCTCTCTGATTCTATAAAAGAAACTGGCATCCAGACCCTGATAAGATGTTTTTTGGGGACCCTAGCCCACCATCTTCTTAGTCTGCCAGCTTTCCAAATAAAGTTGTCTTCCTTGCCTCCACAGCTCATCTCCAACTTGTTGGCTTGTCGTGTGGTGAGCAGAGCAAGTTTGGACTTAGTAACAGTATCATTCCAACTTTTTACAACTTGTGTTGCAGGAAGGGGGACCCCTTCCGGGGCCCAAGAGTGGGCTCTTGTCTAACACTCGGAAATGAATTGTCCGAGGAGACATGTGCTGACAAAGCAAAAGACTTTATTGGGAAGGGGTGCCTGGGCGGAGAGCAGCAGGGTAAGGAAACCCAGGAGAACTACTCTGCCATGTGGCTCACAGACTCAGGTTTTATGGTAATGGGGTTAGTTTCTGGGTTGTCTCTTGCCACTTTGCCTGGCCCACAGTCTGACTCAGGGTTCTTCCTGGTGGCGCTCACATCTCAGCCAAGATGGATTCCAGAAAGAAGGATTCTGGGAGATTGGTAGGACATATGGACTGGTGTCTCCTTCCTCCTTTCAGCCCCTCCCATATTCTCCTGGTTTTTGGTGGCAGCACCATGTTCCTTATCAGGACCTCCTGTTGCAAGACAGCTGATGCAAGTGGTTATCACTGTGCCTGGTCAAGGTGGGTGGTTTTGGTCAATGCTTCCCTAACACGTACTATTCAGTTAACTAGTTAACATATCACCACAACTCAGCCTGAGTGAGCCCCTCCCTTTAAGGTGGACCCCTTTGTCCTTTGAATACTACCCCTGAAATCCTTGGATATCCAGCTTGCCTCAAGTCCATTCTATTTAAATAGTGTGTGTATGCTTGTGTGTGTGTGTGTTTGTATGTACATGTGTTTGTGTGTCTGTGTGTATGTGTGTGAGTGTGTGCAGACATGGAATCAGCTGCCTTCCAAAGAGCCCTGCTTTATTTTGGTGGAGAAGTGCAGTAGGTCCAGATCTAAGAGCTAGAGGCGTATGTGAGAATGGTGATGTATGAAAGGGCTACTATATAAGCCACTTTTAATGACAGAGCTCCAAAATGTTTTTGATGATTTTATATACTAGTTTTGATTTACTTTTTAAATAAGTAACACTCATGATTTAAAAAGCCCATCCTAGCCATCTGACTCACCTCTCAAGGCAACCAAGTGTCCCAACCCTTGGTCTCACAGCTGAAGGCTGTGATATCACATGGATGTTCCCAGTTTCACAGATTATGGTGCTGTTCCCCCATGCCTTACCTTTCTTTTAGGATGAACCTTTTTTGCCCATTTAGACCTCTCCTGCCTGTCCCTTTTCTCGAGAAGCTCTCAGTCTGGGGAAGACAGCAAGGCAGAGTGGACAGCACCGTGGAGCCTGGTGCCAAGGGCGTGATACCCACGTATGAGTTTGCTGGGGGGGGGTGGGCATGGGACGTCGGCATCCAGTATCAAGCAGGATGGCCAGGTGAACTTGGGTAACAAACCACAAGGTTCACTTCTTGCTCTTGCTCTGTGTCCATGGCGGGGTGTTGGGGCACTCTGAGTCACCTCTCCAGGACTCAGGTTGATTGAACAATGACCAACTATAGCTGCAGGTCCTGGAGACAGAGTGGGGAGCACCCTGGAGGGTCTCACACAGATAATGCAGTGTTCTCACACCAGGTGATGGGCACTCCTTCCACTCACCCCATGCCCTGTTTGCCAGAACTAGTCACATGGCCTCTGCTGAAGGCTGGGGGTGGAAGATGCAGCCAGATCACAGGCCCAGAAGATTGGGGAGCATTGGTGATTGCCTTGAGGATGACACAGACCATGGATGGCAAAGTGGAAATTTATTTTATTTTATTTGTGTGCCTATTCATTACTCCTATTTCATTTTTTAAAGTATGTGCTCCCAACAGGACTCCTAAACATTCCTATTGCCTTCTTTATTTATTTATTTATTTTTGCGGTACGTGGGCCTCTCAGTGTTGTGGCCTCTCCTGTTGCGGAGCACAGGCTCCGGATGCGCAGGCTCAGCAGCCATGGCTCACGGGCCCAGCCGCTCCGCGGCATGTTGGATCTTCCCGGAGTGGGGCATGAATCCGTGTCCCCTGCATTGGCAGGCGGACTGCCACCAGGGAAGCCCTCCTATTGCCTTCTTAACATCCATACACCAGCTTTCATCTATTGTGATGTGTGTTACACCTTAACTCAATTCTCAAATAAAGGTGTTAGGAAAAGTCTTCTTGATACTTCAGAAAAAAGCAGATTTATTTTTAAAGTTGGGCTGTTTCACAGGAACAGAACCGCTTGTGTTTCCCCTAAGCAGTTCGCAGAGAGGACTTTTGTGTCCCCCTTGGGTGAGGGTCCTGGGTACCCATCCCAGGTAGGGGAGATGGTAATCATGACTCGGGGGCAGGGAGGGAGTCTTGGCCCCAGGTCAGGGGTGGGGCTGGACTGTCACATACTTATCTCTCTTGGTCCCGAACCAAACCTGACGGAGGGTAAGACCTGTCATGGCCATTTCACGGAGTAGAAAACAGAGCCACAGGGGAGGGGTAGCTTGCCTGGGGTAGAAGGTTTAAACTTGCAGGATGCCACAGCCTTAGTTTTGGCGTTTGGACAACTAGGATGAAGCCCCAGACCCACCTCTGTAACTGTGGTTGCTCCAGGGACAAGATCTACAGGCCATACCCAACGCTCACGATGCAGAAGTAAGCTCTCAGGCTTGTCTGGCCACAGAATGTTCCAGTCCCTTGTTGCTCAGGTCTCTCTGCCGAAAGTTGAACAGATGCTTGTTAGGACCAGCTCCAGATCATTACCTGTTAGGTCTCAGGGCTCTGTTTCGGCTAGTGGAAAATGTACCTGAAAGTTTATGAATTGCATTTGTCTCCTAGTAACAGAGAGCTGGAAAATATTTTCTTAAACAAGAAAGTACTTTTCTTGTCTAGGAGGTGACAAGGAGCCTGAAGGGAGGCAGCCAGGGCTGGCGTGGAGGGCTGCCTCTCTATCACTCTCCCAGGCCCTCCCTGCACCCCCAGGGGAGCCCTGCCCTCTTGCTCCAGCAAGGACCAGGGAGGCAGGGGCAGGGTCAAAGAGGCTCCTGATGAGTCAGCCCTTTGATGGACCTTACCCAAGCCCTACTCAGGCATCTCCACACTGCCCCTGGCTGAGCTCAGTCCCAGGCCACGGCTCCCTGTAAGGGAGGCTGGGAGCTGATGCACCAACAAAAGCAGGGTCTGTTACTGAGCGGAAGTGGGTGCAGCGAGCAGTTTCTGTGATTCTCCAAGTGCCGTTATAACTAATACACCCCCTCCATTTCCCTTTGACTGCTCCATTCTGCAAAGGGTGGGAAATAGTGTCAGGTACTAAGGGGTGCAGAGAACTTGAGACCCCAGGCCCTGACATGCTGGAAGATGTGGATCCTTCCAGGGCAGGATTTCCATGTTTCCTGGTTTTCCTGAGCCTTGGGGGAGTTTGCATGTCACCTCGCATCCCCTTTGGGGCTCACTGAACGCTTTTTGCAGGATGTACTCCCAGCCTCGAAGGCGCTGTGTAGGGAGGTGGGGTCTGGTGTGCTCCCCCCGCCCCCCTGCCACGAGGCAGGGTCCTTGCAGAGACTCTGCAGGTCTGAGCAATCGGTGGCGCTGGAAGGTGGTGGTGGTGCAGCTGGTAACCAGTCATCAGAAAGGCTGCTGCTTCCCAGGTGCAGGGTGGGAAGAGGCTGGGCTGCCCTCCGCTAGGGGAGGAGTCTGACCTGCAACTGGGCTGCATGTGCTCTTGGCAAGAGTGGAATGGGGTCAGAGCCCACTGATCTTGGTCAACTGTCCCCAGCCCATCATGCCTGTCCCTCTGCTCGGCCCTCAGCCCAGAACTCTGCCTGCATCTGCAAGACAGCCAGGGTGAGTTCTGGTTCAGCCATGGCCCCGGGGTCAGAAGGACATGACAGATTGTTGGCCCTGCCCCTGGAACCTGACCCCCTCGATGGGATCAGGTGCCTTCACGGAGGAGAGGGGACATAGGGGGGCTTCCCATTACCTCTTGACACCAAAGCCAAGGTGTGCCCTTCCTGGGTCCAGCCTGGCTTAGCCTTCCTAAGAAGGCTATTTTACAATTCAAACAGTGCCGAGGAAGGTATAAAGTAAAAATAAAGGGCTTACTCCTCAGTTCTCCTCCCCAGGGGCAACAAATGTCTACCTGAGTCCTGGGCATCCTCAAGGGTATTTTCCCTGTGCATGCACATATAGCTGTACAACTTTTTTTTTTTTTAATGCAAGTAGTAACTCTATACACACTGTACTTCAAGTTGCTTTTTATAAAAACAACTCATTTATTATACCTCAGAGGACACGTCAGACCAGCACCATTAGCACTGCCCCGTCTCTGAAAGGCTGCAGAGTATGGCACTATTGGAGATACAGGCATTATACAACTTCCTTCCTGATAGAGGTTTAGGCTGTCACTTGTTTGGGACCATTATAAGCAATGTTGCAGTGACATCCTTGTTCTATATCTTGGAACATTTTCACAGAAGTTAAGGATCAAATATTTAGTGGGACTGCTAGGGTAAGGTCTTGGGGTATGTATGTTTGAAATTTAGGTAGATACAGCCCAAATGCCCTTGAAGGAGCGGCCCCATTGTAGAGTGCCTCCCCTTTAGTCCATCCTCCACTCAGCAGCCAAAGTGATTTTTAAAGACAGTTAGATCAGGGACTTCCCTGGTGGCGCAGTGGCTAAGAATCTGCCTGCCAGTGCAGGGGACACGGGTTCAATCCATGGTCGGGGAAAATCCCATATACCGTGGAGCAACTAAGCCCGTGTGCCACAACTACTGAGCTTGCGCTCTAGGGCCTGTGAGCCACAACTACTGAAGCCCGCACACCACAACTACTGAAGACTGCATGCCCTAGAGCCTGTGCTCTACGACAAGAGAAGCCACGGCAATGAGAAGCCCGCGGACCGCAACAAAGAGTAAGTAATCCCCGCTTGCTGCAACTAGAGAAAGCTCGCCTGCAGCAACAAAGACCCAGTGCAGCCAAAAAAAAAAAAAAAAATATATATATATATTAATTAATTAAAAAATAAAAATAAAAAAATAGATCATCGAATACCCCTGCTAATACCCCAGTTGCTTCGATGGGTACCCACGCCTCTGATGCTATGCCTTGTCCGCCCTCCCCGCAATCTCCCTTCCCACCAAATGCTCCAGCCACACCCACTTCTCACCTGCCCTCCAGCACAGCAGCTCATCCCACCACAGGGCCTCTGCGGTGCTGGTCCTTCTGCCTGGTGCCCTCAGAGCTCCATGTGGATGCCAACATGAGGGCCATAAATAGCATTTTATTTTTGTCTCCATGACTATCATCTTACTGTTGGGTGAGGTTGAGTGTTATATCCTCTACCTGTTTTCCTCTCACGTTTTCTCTTTTTCATCGATAGGTACAAACTCTTCGTTTAAAAGATAAACCAACTATTTGTCTCTCATTTTTGTTACAAATATATTTTTCCTGATTGTCCATCTTTTGAGTTTGTGGTAATTTTTCCACTTAAGTGTCTAAGTTTTAGGTATTCAAGTTCATGGGCCATTTCCGTATGGTTTCTAAGTTTGTGAAGAAGCCCCCTCAGCTGGCTCTGAGAGGCCACGAGCTGAGCTCCTGCCTCCGCTGACTGCAGCTTCTGCTAGTCCTGGGGCTGGGCGAGTGTGGAAAGGCAGGCTGGGGCCCGATCGTGGGGCCCTGAGTGTCTCAGAGCAGTCTGGCTGCGGGGGATGTGAACCAGAGGTTTGGGGCAGAGGACCCAGTTTGCATTTGAGAAGTTAACTAGGCAGCTATCGGGTGCGGAGATGAGAAGAAAGGGGGAGTGGTGACCTCCAAGAAACTGCTGAGGGGCCAATGGCTGTGACATGGGGAGGCTCAGACCCTTAGCCCCCCTGAGGCCACTAAAAGGAAGTGGGGAGACCACAGTCCATCTCTGCCCACGGAAACTGCTTAGGGGAAGCCTTGCCATGGGCCAAGGAGGGGCTGCCCCTTCCACTGGGGCAGTGAGTGGGCCTGGGTGGGAAGAGTCTGCGCTGTTATTACATGTACTCTACAGACAGAAAGCCATGACTTCACTCTTGAGATGAAAGGAATCACATTTGCTCACATACACAAGCAAAATCTTGTTTGATTTTTATAATTTAATTTTAGAAAAAGGTCAACAGCTTGTACTGGAGGATGATCTCACATTCACACTCCTGTTCTGGGTTAAGCAGCCTCAAATGGTTACTCTTGGTAACGATGTGAACATTTGTGCATAGGTGTGTACATGCAAGTGTGTGCACAATTTATGAAAGTTCTTGCCATCATACCCATACATCCCCTTGTTAACAATTTCACTTTTTTACTCTGCTGTATGTGTTGCGTAGTAAATACATAATTTGATATAAGCCTCATACGATGTGATTTCACAGAGTCCTAACCATTGAGATATGACTTAACTTGTTAAAGTGATAAACAAGATTATTATGTGCAAACAGGGTTTATGCTCCAGCTGCATCCAAATTTATTTCACAAACCTGTAAACACAGGCCCTTTCTCAAGTCCTGATGATTGAGTCTCTCTGCCTTCTGTCGACAGAAGAGGAATGTAAAGGCTGAGTCGGTGCTCTCGGCCCTGTGTTGGCTCTTGGCTTTCCAGCCCTGTCACTTAAAGAAACTCATTCATTCCCCAGATTGGGCAGTGCTCCTCGCTGGGGTCCTTCTAAGGCTTTTCACACAGAGACTTTCCCAAGCGGGGACATCTGATCTCAGCCTGCCCGAGCGGGGCCCCGGGCCCCGGGGACTCAGGAGCTTGAGAAATGTGCTGAGAGCCTGTGAGCCACCTGGGGAAGGGGCAGGGGTCACAGCCCTCCTCCCTCCCTGCCCCGAACTGCTCCCCAACTGAGAACCCCTAGTGTAATTCCACCCCAGACCTGGGGGTGAAAGTGGGGAGGCCCATTATGCCAGCAAGGCCCAGCCCCACTTCGTGTGACCCAGCCCAGCCCCGAGAGTGGATGGAAGAGGCAGGGGGACTTTGGCCCAATCAGACCCCACCGTTTTCCCTTGGGCTGTAAAACCAGCATTGGGGGGATGGGGGTATCCAGGGAACTCAGCCCTAGAATAGGAAAACCCTCAACCCCCCCACCTGGGCGGGGTGGGAACTTCTCAGCACTTCTTAGCAGCAAGTGGTTCAGAGGAGAACCCAGTCCGCCTCCTGGGTCTTTAGAGGGCTACAGGCTGCAGGTGGAGAGGTCAGGCTGCTGGCCCATGCTGTCCAGGTCCGAGAAATGCTCATTTCACAGGAATTACCTTCTCTTCCGCATGCAATTCTCCAGCCGGCCCAGCTCCTCATAGGACTGGTAGAAAATGTCAAACTCCCGGGTGCCCCAGCCCCTCCAGACAGCCAGGCACCACTCCAGCTTTTCATTCTCAAAGCCGCACACAACTGTGTCCTTTGCCACTACGGCAGCATCCACAAGCACCCTGCAGAGAGAGAGGGTCTGAGAAAACCCACAGGGGTCCCCACTTGGTCGGGGCTGTGACCCTCACCCTGCACCTTTTCGGAGGACACAGCCTGGTTAAGGGGGCATCTGTGCACCCCAGCCTGGCACCACCAATGTGCTGGGACACACTGCTTCTCTCTCTGTGATCCAGCCTGTGGGCAGTCTTTCTAAAGTCTAAAAAGGGGCCTAGGGCATCATTTCAGGTTCACCTCAGAGCAGGTATCCTCCCTAATGCACCTCAGACCCCAAAGAGCCCAGAAAAAATGGTCAGCCCTCTGTGTCCACAGGTTTGGCATCCTCAGATACGGAGGGCTGACTGTACTGTGCCATCTTACATACAAGGACTTGAGCATCCTCGGATTTTTGTATCTGCAGAGGTCCTGGAAACAACCCCCTGCAGATGCTGAGGGAGGACAGAATTATCAATTCTACCTAATAATTCTTGCTCATCAATGGTCCATGACAGATTTTAAGCTTTAACTCAATTTCCTTGCCACCCAGCCCAGGCATGATTCTTCTCCCTTTCTAAGTTTCCACATACTTAAGAAATACAGGGCAATATATTAGGCAAAAAACCTGTACCAACAAGTCCTAACTATGTACATTTTTTTTGAGCCTGTGGATTGTTTTGCATGATCCGGGCATACACTGCAAGTTTCCTTCTGGGCCTCTGCGGGGCTGTGTGTCCCACCTCCGAGCACACACTGCCGTGTGCCCTGCCTGGCACTGAGGCCAGCATGTAAACTGGAACGTGCAGGGGCCTCCACTTCCTCAGGCCTTGCATGTCTCAGGCACTTGGTAGCTATTTGCCAAGGGAATAAACGTCTCAGGTGCATCTCAAAAAGCTGGCCTCCCTTTTGCTGGCTGCCTGGGCTGCTTTCTCCCTACAGTGAGTGTGCCTGGCTCTTGGTAAACCTGTCTTTGGGGGGCAAATAGGAAAAACAACACCAGGAGAAAATTCAGGGGAACTAATGGTGGGCACTCTGAGGTCAACAGACCCGGGCTCTACAGACCTGCTTGCTTCCATGGAAGCCTGACCTGCGATCTGGGAACTACTGCCGCCCACAAACTCAGCTGGTGCTCAGCAGCAAACCCAGCTCTTGTCTCCAGTATCACTTGCAGGGCAAGGGTCACTGGCCCGGGTGCCACAGACATTTCCTCTGTCATCATCCTACTCTGGGGAAAACAGGCTGAATGCGATTTCTCCATAAGGGAGATTAACCATGTGGGACTCAGCAAAGTGAGGGGTGTGGACATTGCCAGCTGCCTGACGACTCCAACACTGGCTGGCACCAGCCTCCCATCTCTATAGTCAGGCAGATTGTGTCTGGACAGGCTGTCCTGCCCAGCATGACCCTCACAATGGAGTCTGGCCTGCCTCCTGGTGGGACCCCCAGCAGATGGGTACAGCTGAGCCTGGGAATGGGCGTGGCGAGGGTAGGCATGGCAAAGGTTGGTGTGGTCTGGCTGTTCAGCTCCACCTGGTGCTGTATGGGAGGAGAGGCACCTCAGGAAGGGCTCTCTTGTTTGGCAGGAGGGACGGGGAATCAACTGGATCCCCATTTCAACTGCAGCTGAGCTTGGAGGCATACCCCAGGCAGGGCAGTTGGTCCACAGGTGCTCTGGGCACCCCCAAAACAGGCAGCCATGACCAGTGGGTGATGGCTGGTTCAGCTGGTATTTGCTGATCCCCTAGGAGCTGCCTGTTTGTCCTCCGTCTATGGCCACAGTGGTGGACACCGTGTTTATTGGTGGAGGACAGAAGGGCGGCGGCCATCATGCAGGAGGGGGCAGTGAGACCTCGATTCCCTATGCCACACCCTGGGTTCTCTAGGAGCTGCCCTCAGTCTTACCCGTGCGGAGTCAACTCTCGGGCTTTCAAGACAGCAATGACTCGGCCCCGCTGGGTTCCTGCATCCTTCTCCAAGCCAATGACGATAACATCTCCACCACGCCTAAGAAACCAAAACCCAGAAGGGGAACCGTTTGTCTAGGGCTGTGCTCTCCAGGGGAAACAGAGCTGGTGTGCAGAAAGGCACGGGAACAAACGCAGCTTCTGCAAATGGATTGAGTTACCGAGAGGGCCCCGGAGCAGGGCGAGGAGGGCTTTCCCAGTAGGAAACCTGACCGTGGCTCTCCTTTGTGGTGCCCTGAGTTCTCTGGAGGGCTGATGGGCTTTCGTGCAGCCCTTCTTAGATTTGCTAAAGAGATTCCCTCCAGTTCCAGAAGAGAGGGAATAGCTCCTGATGGATCTTGACAGTACCTTAAGGTTCCCCTCACTCTGCCCCCAAAGCAAGAGCAGTGGGCGGTGCAGGATGGTACTCCCTGTTGGGAAACCTACCTGGGGACCCAGATGACATCTTTCACGGCAAGGATCTTCACAGCCTGCAGGTGCTGGCTGAACGCCTCGCCATCCACGGGGCTCAGGTCATGCTCAGACCTGTCAGAGCCCGTGGTGGGCTTGAGCAGCCTGCTGGTGTCCTCGCAGTCAGTGGAGAAAGGCAAGCTGGAAGAGCTTGCGGGGGAGCAGGGTAGGCTTGCAAGGGACGTGGGCACCTGGAGGGGTGGAGACGAGGAGTAGGAGGACATAGAGCAGTAGTCAGTCAGCGAGTCCTGGTGGGTCAGGATCTGCGTGCCCAGCTCCTCACTGTACATGATGCTCATGTCTGCAATGCAGTCCTTCTTGGGCTCCTTTGGGCTGGCTGTGGAGCAGTCCAGGGGCTCCAGGCCCATTGGGTGCACGGGAAACACGTCCCTGAGGGGGCTGGGGTCCCCGCAGAAGTATCGGGCGCACAGCTGGTAGGTGGCGGAGTGGTACATCACCAAGCAGTTGGCCCTGTCGTCCAGGCACCAGACGACTTCCTCCCCATGGCACTCAGAGCCGCACACGACTGACGTGACCACCGAAGGGGCTGAGTAGGGCTCCAGCCGCTTGCTGATCTCCAGGGCCACGCAGTCGATGACCAGCAGGCCCGGCCCGTTGCTATACCAGACCTCGGATCCACTGTTGACCACCTCCATGGCCTTCACGGGGTAGGGGTTCTGCCTCGCGTCTTCGTCTGGGATGCTGAACTTGGACCTGTTGGCTGTGTGTGAGCACAGGTAGGAGCAGCTGTGGTCTGGGGCACCGTGCACCATGGGAAACACCGCCACAAGCCCATCAGCCAGGCCTGCCAGCACCAGGTAGGAATTCTGCGGGGAGAAGACAGGGATGCTTGATGCCCTTGCGTCTCGCGCACCCGGGACAGAAACAGTCGGTGCAAGACTCATCTCTGCACGTACTCTAGGTGGGCATGCGCTTTCTACCAGCACTTCCTGGAGACGCCAGCTCCTAAAAAGGCAGCGGCTGCCAGCAGGAGCTTCTGGGTACGCTCCCAAAGGAGGTGCAGCTCAGGCCCAGAAAAGCCACACCCATCCCCCCTCCTGTGAGCAGGAGGAAAAAGGTCCATGGCACCCGAGCAAGGGGCACATGTTGCCTGGACCACACAGCTTGCCTTTTGTCAGCCTGGGTTTTTTTTTTTTTTTTTTTTTTTTTTTTTTTTTTTGCGGTATGCGGGCCTCTCCCGTTGCGGACGCGCAGGCTCAGCGGCTATGGCTCACGGGCCCAGCCACTCTGCGGCATGTGGGATCTTCCCGGACCGGGGCGCAAACCTGCGTCCCCTGCATCGGCAGGTGGACTCTCAACCACTGCGCCACCAGGGAAGCCCAACCTGGGCTTCTTGCAATGCCAGCAGGAGGGAGCTGCCTTCTCCTTCAGGTCACCAGGGCCTCCTTCTGAGGCAGGATGTGGCGCCCTCCTTCCCCTGAAATCTGCTCCTTAAGGTGACAGCAGTTGTGGACACCCTATGGGTCTGCTCTTGGCCTCCTGCCTGCTGCCCCACAAGCCGGGTGCTCCGTAAGAGCAGGCCTGGGTCTGCGTGCCCACCACTGCCCCTGGCACTGGCCTGCACAGGGAAGGGCTGAGTCCCAGTCACCTCTGTGACTCCCCCCAGTTTTATGCTCAAGTCACAACACATGCTGCTGAACTAATTCTTGAAGAAATCACTTCCAAATTCAACCCTCTTGTGGAGGCACTTTTTGGCCACTATGCCACATTCCCCGCTTACCACATCTACTCTGAAATGCCTGTGGTTTAGGCAATGATGGGGTCTTGGGGTGTCTCCTGCCCCCGCAATGAAGCATGTGCTCTTCTACAACCACCAGAGGTCATCAGGCAGAGGCCAAAGTTGCAGAGACTGTGCTGAATGCTGGGCCCAGCCCAGGCCTCCTCGGAGCATCTGTGCGGAGCTGGGAATGGAGAGCAGCTTAGCAGCCTAGACGCCTGGGTGGGGTTGGGGGGTGGCCAGGAAGAGTTCAGGAGAACAAAGCCAGAGCTGGGAGACAGCAGAGACGTGGGCCTTGTGCCAGGGAGGGTGAGCAGCAGAAAGCCCCCTTGTTGGGAGCTGGGAAGTTGGGCTATCCAAGGTGATGAGTGAACCAGCCTCTAGCTTACTGAAATCCACCTTCAGGATTCAAAGAAAGAAAACAGCCAAAGCAAATAGGAGCAAGGTCTCTATCAGTCCCGGCTCTGGGCCCCAGCCAGGCGGTGAGTCCCACATCCCAGATGGGTGTGGATGTGTGCGTGCAAGAATGCAGGGGTCTGTCACCCGTGGCCACAGGGCAGCATGGCCTCTGAGGGGCAGACTGGCAGGGAGGCTCTGCACAGAGCCAGCTTTATTCCAGCCGGTCGAGCGGGTGGTGGTGCCCTGGCTTGGGGCTCTGGCCAGCCATGGCTTTAAATAACACTTTGTGTTGAGTTCTGTGCTTCAGTGCAACCAGGTCCCGAGCTCCCCAGTTGCCCGTGGGGCCACAGTCAAAAATGACTCTAAGGTTGATTTCAGTTTCTATTTTTTTTAAATAAATAAATTTATTTATTTATTTTTGGCTGTGTTGGGTCTTCGTTGCTGCGTGCGGGCTTTCTCTAGTTGTGGCGAGCGGGGGCTACTCTTTGTTGTGGTGTGCGGGCTTCTCATTGCAGTGGCTTCTCTTGTTGCGGAGCATGGGCTCTAGGTGCGGGGGCTTCAGTAGTTGCGGCACACAGGCTCGGTAGTTGTGGCACACAGGCTCAGTAGTTGTGGCATACGGGCTTAGTTGCTCCGTGTGCGGCATGTGGGATCTTCCTGGCCCAGGGATCGAACCTCTGTCCCCTGCATTGGCAGGTGGATTCTAAACCACTGAGCCACCAGGGAAGTCCCTGATCTCAGTTTCTTAAGAAATGAAACTGTAGAGGGGTGGAGAGGAGAGTGCATATATGTCACGATTGTCAGGAAGTAGTAATAATGCTCAAATTTACTCAGTGTGCTGGCCCAGAGATTTGGGTATGTTATGCCCAGAGATCCTCCTCTCAATCTCTTTTACACCCATTTTGCAGGTGGGAGAACTGGAATCAGATGATAATAGCCAACATGTTTTAACAAAGCCTCACCAATAATGACCCTTCGAGCAGGGAGCTGCACAAACAGGGGCCTCAGGGCCCACAAAGGGGTTCTGGAGGCCAGAGAAGCCTTGGGGATGCCACTGAGGAGCTGGGGCGAGGGTAGGGGCAGCTTCTTGGGGGGGTGGTCATGGTGCTTGATCTTCAGAAATGAAGAGGAAGAGGTGTTGAGCGGCAGGGTCAATTCTGGAGGGAAGGGCCTGCTCAGAGTGCGGTGCTGGGTGGGGAGGGGTGTGAGGGGGCAGCGGGGGGTTCGCCCTGGCAGGCCCTGTGGGCTGGGTCTGATCCTGAGGATCAGCAGCCCTGCCGGGGCCCAGGGCTGGGGAGGGCACCACTCGCAGACTCATTTGAGAAAGGCAGGGGCTAGAAGTTGAGGTGTTGAGTCTTCAGGGCCATGCTGGACAAAGAGGGACTGAGTTCTGGGACTGAGGCTGAGCACTCCAGAGGAGGCAGAGCTGAAGGGGGAGGGGAGCTGGCTGTCTGACAGGGGTGGCGGCCTGCCAGGGCCCGGTGACCAAGTGGCTGTGGGAGGTGCTGGGCCAGGCTCCTGAGGTCCCTGCTCTCAGAAGGGGAAGGGCACACATGCCAACTGCTCCTTGACACCAGTTGCACCAGAAAAGCATCTCAACTGAACTGGGGCTGTGGCATATGCATGCAGAATGCAAGCCTTCCCCTTAGCCCACTAATGATGGCCCCGATCTCCTGTCTCTCTAAGGCTGACTGTGACCTAGGCTTGGTGATCCAGAAGAGCATGGCTCTGCTCCCTCCCCACCAGCCCAATGGAATGGGGAAGGGAGAATCAGAGACCTAGGCACCACCTCCCCCTTACCTCACCTTTTTTATAACAGGCACCGCCAAGAAGCAGGTGACGATGGCTGGGGTGTCCAAAGCCCGTTGAGGCGTGTTCAAGGGACACATGCCCTTGAGGCTGTAGATGTAGATCTTCTGGTCCTGCGGAGGAGACAGTCAACATGAGAGCTGGGGGACTTCCCTGGCGGTCCAGTGGTTAAGACTTTGCCTTCCAACGCAGGGGGTATGGATTCAATCCCTGGTCAGGGAGCTAAGATCCCACATGCCTCACGGCCAAAAAACCAAAACATAAAACAGAAGCAATATTGTAACAAATTCAATAAAGACTTAATAAACCAAAGAAAACCAAACAAAAAAAACATGAGAGCTGGGCTGCAACAGGCCTGCCGGTTCCTAGGGTGCACTCGGTCTCAGAAGGCCCTTTACGCCTTGGAAAGTAACTTATTGAGGCTTTCTGGTTGGTTGTTTTCATATTTCTGTTCTTTGTAAAAACTTGGAAAACTACAGAATATACTGAAGAAAAACAAAATCGCCCATACTCCAATACCCAGAGAAAGCCACTTTTGGGATTTGGGGCCCAGACTTTCAGTTTTCCGTGGGTATTGGTGTGTGTGCGTGTTCCCAACAGTGGGACCACACTTCTATGCTGTTTCCACACTTTTCTTCTCCCAGGATGATCAGTGCAGGCAGAGGCCCTGTCCTACCTGGTCTGTGAGGGTATGATGCATGTCTATCGCTCAGAATTTGGCTCATCTGTTGTCAGATGTTTATTCTGTTCAAGTCTTTACTACTATGAATTATACTGGAATGAGCATTCTTATATACCTATCTAGTCTGAGTGTGTGTGCGTGTGTGTGTCTTGGTTTTTTCCTTAGAACAAACTCTTAAAGCTAAAATTGCAGAGGCTTACATGGTACAAATATTTTTGAGATTTCTGATGCATATTTGAACCATACTTGCCATCTGTAAAGCCTGCACCAGTTCATACACCCCCACCCAGTAGCTTCAGAGCATTTGTTTTGGGGCACTCCTCTCTGGAGTTCTCAGAAGACAGTTCCTTGCACCTTCTGCTGACCTTTTTACATGAAGGCACGAGGCCTCAGAGCTGAGTGGATTTGCTGTGTAGACAGGCAATGTTATAAGAAACCCAGTCACTTCGCCAGCCTGCTGGGGTTCTCTTCTTGCTGGGATTTTGCACTTGACACTTAGCTGAATCCCAGAGATGCTGCTTGTTCACAGGGCTGCTGGCATTGCTCTGGGGTCTCACAGTTGTGGGCTGGGGTTAAATCTGAAATTCAAATGTACCTGGGTGTCCTGCATATTTAGTTGCTAAATGAGACCCCCCCAGGGGCTGGTGTCGCCCACCTCGATGAGAGCCCTGCAGGGGGGTGGTTACCTCAGTGGCCGTCCACAGAGAGTTCTGGACCTTGAGCTGGCAGCTCAGCTTCATGCCCGCACAGCTCACGCGCTGCACTTCCAGGAGGCCCTTCTCCGCGTTCACCACCGTGTAGTTCCTACAATCAGCAACAACTGTGCAGTCAGCTCAGGCCTCCCTCTCCCTGGCCTGGCCTGTAGCAGCTTTGGAGGAGGACATCAGCTGTGGGCCTTGTCCACCCCTTCCAGCCCAGGGTCCAATTTCGCATGTTTTAAGAGACTCAAGGACTGTTCATGTCTGGGGAAGAGCCTGGTTCTGTCTGCCTGGTAATACTTGAACATTTGGGCAGAGAAAAGCCATTCCCAAGCAGAAGAAAGACCCTCCTCTTTCTGTGACCTTTGAGGGCTCAAAAAGTTGCCCACAGCGTGAAGGGACACCAGGGGGCTGTACCTGCACGAAGGCCGCTCCCTGCCCTCCCACTGGCCATGTCTCCCCCCTGCGCCCCCGCCACACACACACAGCAGAGTACCTCAGGTCAACCAGAGACAGATGGGGGAACTTCAGAGTAGACTGGGGGTCTCAAAACGGGCCCCCAACATAAGTGCTCTGAGAACTAACAAACTGTTGTTTATGAGAGTGGCCCTTCACTCACCCGCCTCCCCAATGTTCCCCAGCATCGCCATCTCCCCACCGTCCTTGATAGGTATCCAGCATGCTCACTGCCTGGAGGGAAGACTGCAGCTGGGGCAGGGGTCGATTATTCACCCAGGCCACACAGATCTTTTCCCCAGTCCAAGGGAATAAGTCAAGTGAGTGGATAGCAGTTCTCAATGTAACATTTTTCTGCCATCAAAGTTTGGAAACCCTTGCCACTGTTGACTGATAACGTGTATTCACAAATGATGAGAGATGAGTGAAAAATCAGCAGATGAAAACTTTCTCCAAAGTTATATTCCCCCCTTTTTCTCCAGTCTTTTTTCTATGCATTGAAAAAAATAAAACTAGGATATTATAAATAACTTTACATTTAACTTGGAAAAAATTAAAAATATAGAGAAACTTAAAGGATAACACACACCTATTCCATCCAACAAGAATTTTGTTATGTGTATCCTGTTTTCTGCACGTCCCCGCTTTCTTCTCACCCACTTCCCTTCCTTAATTCAGGATGGTCTCGGACTCATTTCCCTCTCCACTCACTTCCCAGGCTCACTGCCCTTTGTGCTTCTGCCCATAATTTCTTCCCCTCACCCTCCAGTGAGCTTGCCCCTTCTTTAGGCTGGGGGGTGAGCTTTTAAAACCCTCCCAAGTCACAGAGAGAGGCTTCCCCTTCCCTCTGGAGATAAGCTTTTACAGCTCTAAGCAGTATTGTCTCCAATATCCTGGGTGAGTCTGTAAGACTGAGAAGGTGAAGAAAGTATTGCTGGGCGGTGGGGTGGAGCAGGGTCCATGCCAGAAGCAGCACTGAGCACCCCAACATCCCTGCAACCTTGGGAAAGGTTCCTAGACCGGCAATCACTGGGTCAAAGGGTATAAGTATCTCGAAGCCATTTAAGACATACTGACAAATTGGTTTTCAGACAGATGTGCAAATTTAGATGTTCACCAGTAAGGTATGACCCACCCTCAGTAGCATCCATTATTATCTTTGAAAAAAAAGTTTGCCAACATGATGAGCAAGAAAAAAAAGTTATCTTGCAGATTGAATTTATATTTCTTTGATTACCAGTAAGTTCAATTGTTAAAAAATATGTTCATTGTTCTCTGTGTACCTTTTTTCAAAGGATACTTATGTTCCTTGCCTATTTACTATTGGATTTTAGTATTTTTTTCCACTGATTTATAAAAATCCCTGAAGTAAAAATTAATAATTTAAAATTTTCTCTATTTGTTTAAAAGATTTTACAGAGTCTGTTGAGGAAATAAATATTGACGGGAAAATTGGGTTTATTTTTATATACACTGGTGAGCATTTCAATTTATTCTATGTGTACATTTATACTCTTTAATAGTAAGAGGGCTTTATTTTCATGATAGGCAATATGCCTATATTTCCTGGTCTTCTGAGATTGTGACATTCCACCAAAAGCATTGTGATATCGGGATGCTGTGCCCATAAAGGAGTTTGAAAACCATGTGCTGTCATTCAAACCAAAGGGCCCAGGCCCCACCTATAAATCTCTCCCTCATTTCTTCTTTTTCACAGTGTGCATATCACAGAGCATGTGCCCATCACCCAGCTTCAGTAATTATCACCGTATGGCCATGTCAGTTCATCTCTGCCCCCATCCAGTTTTTTTCTCTCCCCAGATTCTTATGAAGCAAATCCCCCAAATCATCTTTTATCTATAATGTTTCTGCATTTATCTCTAAAAGATGATTAGAAAAAAAAGATGATTAGAAACCTAAACACAATGCATGACCCCACCTAAGAGAAAATAATTCCTTAATATGAATATCCAGTATTCAAACTTCCCCAACTCTCTCATTATTGTTTTCAGTTTGCTTGAATCAGCAGTGAAAGAAAGCTCACATTTCCACTGATTTTTATGTCTCAGTCTTTTGATAGGTTTTCCTTCCCTCTTTCTCTTTCTCCCCTAGCAGGTCATGTGATGAAGACACTGGGAGGTGTCCTGTGGAGTTCCTGCATCCCAGGGTTTCATCTACCTCATTCCCCTGTCCCCGATCTGGAGTCTTGATTAGATTACATCTGAATTTTTAGGCAAGAATACTTCCTCATTGGGGTTGTGTATTTCTATTGAGAGGCACACAATGTCTGGTTCTCGCTCCTTTTGTGATCATTAATGACAACTGCCTACATCCATTATTTCAATAGAGATTACAAAATGCTGACACTCTAATTCTAGCATTTCTTCTTCATTTATTAGCTTCATTTACTCTAAAAAGAAAAACTTCCTCCTATCATCTCTTTTGCTAGCTTCTGTGGGGCACAGTTCACATAGGAAAGGCAGAATAAAACCTTGATTCTTTCTGTATAGACTAGCTTTCAAAATAATAGGTTTGTTCCCTAGGAGCCTCCAATGATGATCAATGAGGAGTTTTATAAGTTAAAAAAATTTTAAATTATTATTTTTTATTAAGTAGCATTAGAAACTAATGAATTTAAACAATTTGATGTGTCTCAATTCATTGCAGATATTTATTCTTACTGATCCTTGGTTGCCCTATCTTTGGCCAGTGGGAACCTATTCAGATTGGCTCCTGAGTCCCTTTGATCCACCCTCACAAGTCTCTGATGGCATCCTTGTTTCC
Organism: Phocoena sinus; assembly: GCF_008692025.1. Taxonomy (NCBI): domain Eukaryota; kingdom Metazoa; phylum Chordata; class Mammalia; order Artiodactyla; family Phocoenidae; genus Phocoena; species Phocoena sinus. The sequence goes on along the minus strand of NC_045764.1, from coordinate 52,145,879 downwards.
AGTGTGTCAGATGTTTCAGGTCCACTTCCTGCCCCAAATCTGGAGTCAGCCACTTCTCCAATAAGCCTTGGTTCCCCTTGGCACTAAGAGACCACCATCTGCATCCTAGGGGTGCTCACTAGTATTTGGTTGGTCATTGTTTCTAGGCCCTTTCAATGGGCAGAGCTATGAAATATAAGTTCATTTTTCTTAAAGCTAAAATACTCACAAATCCATCCAATTTAAATTCAGAACTACAGGATTTTCATTTAACCTATCTTTTATATTTTGCATGCTGAGTATCACAATTTGCAATGCATGGCACCAACATAATTACTCATTAACTTTACCCTACAATTATAAGCAATGCCTTAAAATAGCAACACTACCACCGACATTATAATTACTGACTGTGTGTATATGTATATACACACCTACATATATATGTATTTTTTACATATATGTGGACATATATGTATACACTTTTTACATATTTTTTTATTTTTATTTTTTAGGACATTTTTGTTTTTCTTAGAGCACGTCTTATGTCAGAACACTCAGTCCCAGTGACATAAAACCTGATGAAAACCTTACCAATAGTGACCTAGGGAAATGGCAAAGTCCCTTCCATTTATCTCATTGCATCTTAAGCTTTGCTTTACCTAAGCCTTATCAGATTTGAGCACCTGCAAATGTTGCACTAGGCTTCCTAGAAGACTATTCGTGCCGTGAAATGCTCTCTTGCTTCTGAAGATGTCACTCTAGGTAGGTGGGAGAGGCCACACCTCTGGCCAGGACTGAAGGGTCTCACACAGGATGGTGCTTTTCTGCTAAGTCTCTGATGCTACCTTTCCAAGTCCCTGGCCTCTCTGTCATTCTCCTCGAATACGCAAAGCCCTTCCCCAATGTCCCTGTCCTTCCTGCCACATCACTAAGAAAAAGAGATGCACCTGGAAGGTGGGGAGGGGGCATGAATTCTTATTTAAGGGCATCCCTCTTGCTTGTTCCTGGGACCCCTTCCCTTCTCTCTACTCAGCAACTCCGCTCCAGTACCTTCCTCTCTTCCTGACCCCCAGCATCATTTACTTCCTCTACCATCAAGCTGCAAATAACTCCCATCTTAAAACAAAACCCTCCTTTGACCCCCGCCCCCCATGTCCCTGGCAGACATCACATGTTCTCTGCTTCTCTTATCCACAAACTCACATGTGCATGTCTATGGACTGTTTTCTCTCTCAAGCAGACTCCATCAGGCTTTCAACCCACTGTCCACTAAACATCTCTCACCACGGTCATCAATGACTGCTCCCCAAGTCCACGGTCACCCCCCCGCATTCTGATACCAGCAGGGCACGGTAGGCCTCAGACGTTACCTGGACTCCTCTTTCCCATCCCAGAACACCACCATGTACTCCTGGCCCTGGGACGAGAAGAAGGCCGTCTGCTTCCCGCAGGGCAGCTGGTACATGAAGGTTGCAAAGGTTGGGTCCTTCATCTGGCTCACCACTGCCAGGGCCAGTGGTCGCTGAGGGAGAGAGGCCAGCAGGGTCATAAGCAAGGGTCACTTACAACCAGATGGATGCCCGTTCTTTCCTTGAAACTAAGGGTCTTGAACCAGGAAGGAAGAAGTGGAATCTGCTTATTCAGCACCCAATCAAAACAAGAGGCCCAAACAACTTCAGATACCAGAAACAAACCCTTCCAGGGTCTGGGTCACCATTATCCATGGCAACTTAAAGTCAGGTGGTCAGGTTAGCCTAAACTCTGATATTCCAACCCCCATGCCCAGGGGACACAAAATCTGGAAAATATTTTTTCTCAGACCTCATTTACTCTCCATACATTAAACTAGCATCATCTAATTTGATAAATAAGTTTTAACCTTGAAACCATTGGTCTCTTCCCAAAACAACTAGCTTCAAAATGATAATACGGCTCCTGCTTCTCATGAGCAAACTTTCTTCCCATACTTTAAAAAGAGATACGTACATTCTCTCTGCTCTTGGATGGGGGCTGTATCACTATAAAGGTTTGCTTTATTCGCATGATGATGTAACACAAAAGTTGGGGAGGAAAAGAAACTTCATTTTTCCTGAGAGTGACACCCACTCAAAGAAAATGAACTGGATGTATTAGAAGCAATACATATCTCTTTGTAGAAGAGATGAGCAGAAAAGGGTTGCCCAATTTGTTCTAGACCCTCAGTGAAGGGTGGGCAGGCAGCCATACATGTGCACTCTGGAGACCCATAGCCTCCACCAGCTGGCAGGAGCTGCCAGGCCCCCAGGCCCTGTGCCCCCAGGTACCTTCTCAGGCTTTGTGTCCCAGCACTCCATCATAAGCGCCTGGAGTCGATGGAACTGCACTTCCTCCAGCTGCCCCAGAACCGGGCGGATGCCCTTGGACAGCTTCTTGGCAATCTGAAGCTGGTGCTGGCCCAGCGCAGGCCGCTGTCCTGACAGCAACTCATAGAGCACCATCCCATAGGAAAACATGTCTACCTAGGCAGAGAGGCAAGCCAAGTCAGACCCCCTTCCTGGGCCCAGCAGATCTTGCAAGCTGGCCCTGAGAGAGAGAGGGAGGGGGGAGACACGTTAGATAAGGAAAACGTGGGCCCTGTCCAAAGGAAGACAATCATCAATTTCACCAATCCATCCACCTCTCTCTACCTGTCCAAGCATCCCACCAACCATCTGACCAACCATCATTCTGTCCCTTTATCCATCTATCTTCCAGTTCTTCCTTTTTTTCCTTCTTTCCTCCCTCCCTTTTTTCTATCCATCCATCTATCCAGCCAGCCACCCACGTGATCACCTGTCCTTCTGGACATTTATCTATGCATCTTCCTTTGTACCCATATATGCATCCATCTGACTGTCCTTCTGTCCATTTACCCATCCATCCCCCCATACTTCCTTCCTTCCATCCACTCATCCATCCATCCATCCATCCATCCATCCATCCACTAAACACATAATGAGGACTTGCTGTCAGGCACTGGTTAAGGGCTCGAAGGATGCCATGGTCCTTTCCCTTAAGTATAAAAACAAGGCAGGAAAATGCAAACTCTTGGTTTAACATGCTTGGTAGTAGGAGTACATGCAAATCATAAAGAGGGGAAAGTCTCCCAGAGCACAACATCTTGATTCCTCTAAATGTCATGAAAATGTGCCTAAAGGAGAGAGTTACACAGGTCTCCATGAGGGTCAAGAAATAACTTTTTAGCAGGAGAATGGCTAAGGTAGACCTGAGAGTTTTCAATGTGAAGGTTCTGTTATAAAGTTAGTTACGAGGTGCCTTGTCACCTGTTACTAAGAAGCTTATTTTTGTCACTCTGGTTTGTCTTTCCTATCTTGGATAATAGCTACAGATGCCAATTTAACCCACATATGCTTGGGTCATTCTTGAAGCAATTAGTCAATGACCCATCTACAAATCACCAAATAATGAGAAATTACAGACCAGGGGAGTTTCACTGCTGGCTGATTAATTAACCAGGGCTGGCACAAGATGCAAGGCGAGCACTGTAAGATGTTTTTAAGTTGTCTGTGTGCCTGCATCTACCAAACAGCCCTCAGGGAAGAAGGCAAGCATTTAGCCTTCGTCTCAGCCAAGGTTGGCCATGGGAGGCCATGCTTAACCTGCCAGAATTCACTCTCTTCTCTTGGCTTTGGTGATGCTGCCTTTTGATTTGACCAGGAGCCTCCTTATCTGTCTGTTCCTCACAAGCCACTGTGAGGCTGGTCCTCTGTCTCCATTTTGCACATTTAAATGGCAGAGTTGGGACACAAATCCAGACCCATCTCTGTCTTGGACTTTTTGTCCACTGTGCACAGCCTTCACTATGTTCCTGAACTGAGGTTTGAGTATTCTGAGGCTAGGTCACTGCTCTGAAGCTAAGGAGAAGTCACCCGTGACATTACTAGGTAGAAACAGGCCTCTGTGCCCTTCTGGTTCAAGCCAGTGCCTGTGGTTGAGCACGGGAGAGGGAGAAATGTGTGCTTGGGGGCATGTGGAGCCCAGAAGCTGCAGGTGCCTCCAGGACTATGCAGTCCTGGGCCAGGGGACAGCAGTGGGCCAGGGCCTGTACCTTCTCATCGTACACGATGCGAGGCCTGATCTCTGGGGCCTGGTAGCCAGGAGTGCCCTCCACGCCAAGGGCGCCCTCGTGAAATGACTGCCGGGATATGCCATAGTCTGACAGCTTGATGTTGATGTGCTCCTTGACGTCCAGAGACCAGACCAGGATGTTGTCTGATTTCAGGTCACAGAAGATGATGTTTTTCTTGTGCAGGTAGGCCAGGCCGGAGGCTATCTGGTAGGCTATTTTTTGGGTGAGCATGTGTCCCAGGGGCATAAAGGAAGAATCTTTGCAAAGAAAAAATTATCAAACTATCATCATAACAACTCTTTTCTTACCTCTGTCTCCCCAAATACTTTATATTCTACTGACGCGTTCTCATTGCTCTCCAGGCTGGATGCCAGAAGAGACAGAGAACAACCTTCTTAAGATTATTTAGGTTAGAAATGCTTGTTGTTACTGCTTCATGGCATCTCATGAATTGCATCTCTGCAATTGTTGGTGTTTTTACTAAAAAGAGCAAGGATTCAAAATTCCTAGAGTTCATCTCAGGCCAAGATTGCTATAATGTCAAGGGGTGAGTTGCAGGTATAAGAACTCCATTAAAAAAAATCTCTTCCACGGGGGGAGGAATAATTGATTTTAACTGCATTTCTTCTTGCTGAGTTAAAAGACATCTACCTCTTTCCCTCTGTCAGCTGTTTGGAATTTAGTTACCCATTTCTCAGGGCAAATATTTAAAACTTTTGTTAAAAAATAATATAGGATAAAACTGACCCCAGGGTCTCAGAGTTTTAACAATCGTGGACAGATGTGGTGAGCTATGGGCAAAGGAGAGATTTATGTGGCTACTGGGCTCACCAGGCTGCTGCTGACCGGGCTCCCTGGGCTGCCTCTTTTGATGCGCTCACTGCCCTCCAAGTGGGGCTATTATCATCTCATCCTCCTTTTATGGTTGAGTAAATTAAGCAACTTCCTGGATTATGGCAGACAGCCTGGACTTGGAACATGGCTCTGTCTGACTCCAATCTGTGAGCTCCTGCAGCCTTGCCAACACCACTGCCCAGCACTTAGGCCTGGAGAAGCCCTTTTATCACCCACTAGGAGTGGCACATGAGTCACAGGTGGGTGTGCCCGGCCACAGATGGCTCCCCAGGACCTGAGCTGCCCACCATGGGCTCTCTGGCCTCCCGCGGGCTGGACTGGGCCGGGGCGGGCCCCAGGCAGTGCTCTGTGGAAGATTCTGGGCATGGTGGGTACCTTTGGCATTCTCGGACAGCACGGTGTTGAGGCTGCCAAGCGGGGCGAGCTCCAGGGCGAAGCAGAGCGGGTGGACACTGATGCCGATGAGGGACACGATGCAGGGGTGCTGCAGGGCGTGCAGCATGCTGGCCTCCTGCCGGAACTCCGAGAAGTTCCTCATGGCGTCTGTGGACCGAAGGTGCCTCAGCATGGTGTCTGCAGGGAGAGAACAGCTGTCGCCACTGCCTGGGGAGCCTGTGTAGGACGACTCTGCGTGGGGGCCCTGTCACACTCAGAGCTGCCTCACAGGGACTCGAGGGGCTGGGCAGGGCCAGGATTTACATTTTAAGTCACTCAACATAACTGGGGTTGCAATATCGTCACCCAATTTTGGCACCAAATGTAGGCATCCCTGAGGCATCCGGGCTGGTATCAAGCCCCCTCCCCAGGTCTACACTTGTCCTGTCACACTCGGCATTCCTATCCCCTTGGTGCACACACTCCCACCCTTGTCACCCACTCTCTTAGCCCTCACCCCACCCCGCTGCTGGCTGCCTGAGGGTCTCAACTGGATCTTATTCCAAACCTGCATACCTGAGTGTAACCCAGAGTTCAGGCAACATGTCTGGCATGTAACCAAGTTCCACTGCTCATCTGCAGGGATGCTGGGGGCTTGGTCGCTGCTGCTTACCTTACTCCCTGCCAGGAGCCAGGACGATGAAGGGCAGAAAGAACTACTGCCCTCTTGTCAGCCAGAGAGAAAATCATGGGGCAGCCATGGGCCTGTGACACTTCATCTCAGCCCAGAGGAGAAAGGTCTATGGGCAGTGGTGGGCTGTCCTTGAAGTGCATCCCACATGTAAGGCATTTGCCTGAGTCCCCCTGAGGGGCCTTTCCCACCAACTGGTCACCCACCAGGCTGTTGCCAGCCCTGAGGTCACCGAGCAGTGTCCACCAGGTCCTGCTTGTCTTCTTGTGTCCTGATCTGTCCCTCTCTTATGTTCAGATTTTAAAATCAGGGATCATTGGACATGGAAGTTTAAACAGCCTGAAGAAAATCTTGGCAGTTAAAATGTATCAACTGTGCCAGATCTATGTGTGTGCCAGACAAACTTGTTTTTTGTGTAAAAGTCTTAGTTTTCACATTGGGTCTTTAGACCATTAAGAATGTTTCTGACTATGGTTGAAGGCTGACCCAAGTCTGCCCCAGTTTAGCGAATAGTCAGCCTTTCCCACTGACTCCTGACGTTACCTCTGCCACGTGCCAGCCTCGCCTCCCATACACATGCAGGCTCTCTCCGTTCCCTTGACAGGCCCAGCTGTGCCCCAGGAAAACACTGCCTTAATGCCTGGAGACTTATAAGTCAGTCGTTTGCTGGGCAAGCCTCTCTCCTTTGTCTTCTGTTGTGGGATTTTCTTGGCTGTTCTTGGGTTTTTGTCACTTCACATGCATTTTATTTTCATTATTTAAAAAATTTTTATGTATTTATTTGGCTACACTGCGCAGCATGAGGGATCTTAGTTTCCTAAACAGGGATCGAACCCATGCACCCTGCAGTGGAAGCACGGAGTCTTAACCACTGGACCACCAGGGAAGTCCCCATATGCATTTTAGAATCAGTCAGATTTAACACACACACACACCCTGCTGGAATTTAGATGAGAACTAAATTGAATGATAAATATTAATTATTCCTCAATATTTTATGGTTTAATTGCTGCCATGGAAGGCATTTTCTAATGGGTCATTGTTGCCAAATTTGATGCTGAGCTCACGTCTAACAACTTTATCAAACTCTTATTGGCTATGGTGTTTGTCAATAAAATCTCTTAGATTTACATTCTCTGCATGTAACTATGGTTTTGTTTCTTTCTTTTTTTTAAAAATTTATTTTATTAATTTTATTTTTGGCTGCATTGGGTCTTCGTTGCTGGGTGCGGGCTTTCTCTAGTGTGGCGAGCGGGGGCTACTCTTCGGTGTGGTGTGCGGGTTTCTCATTGTGGTGGCTTCTCTTGTTGCAGAGCATGGGCTCTAGGCGAGTGGGCTCAGTAGTTGTGGCTTAGTTGCTCTGCGGCTTGTGGGATCTTCCTGGACCAGGGTTCGAACCCATGTCCCCTGAATTGGCAGGGGGATTCCCAACCACTGTGCCACCAGGGAAGCCCCATGTCTCTTTCTTTCTGATCTGTTTCTTTATATTGCTCTATGATTCTAATTTTTCTACCAAGAGTGTAAATTCCTCTTGTGATCACGAAGATAACCATGCTAAGCCAGGGACAGTGAGAAATGTGATATCCAGCTGGCTGGAAGGGAGGAAGCCTCCTAGCACTTGCCCTAGCTGGGCATTAAGTGGTGACGTGTTGCTCTAGAACATCTCTGAGCTGCACGTGATGTGTGGACCTGAGCATGCCAAGGCAAGAGGGTGTGCCCTCCTTCAGGTGGAGGGGGTAAGGGAGAAGCCACCCATGCTGGCTTTCCAATTCATCCATCTGGAGTGCCCACCGTCCTCCCTTTAGTGGCTGGGTGGGGTGGCCCAGGGTGAGAGGTCCACCTGAGGTCTGACTGTGTGCCCACCACGTGTCAGGCCTGTGCTGGACACGGAGCGGATGGAAATTGTAAGGATGGCCCGTGCTCTTGGGGGCTCAGGTCCAGACAAGAAAGTAATCTCCAAAAGCAATTTCTAGGCCTTGCTCAGCCTGATTCTCAGGCCTGGCCCACATCCTGCCAGGTATAAAGCAGGGCTACCCCTGGGGCCCACATCGGCTTTTCTCACCCTCCTCCCCTGCCTGTGTGGCCTCAGGGGTCTCTAAGGTGGTGCAAGTTTGGACCAAGGGAAAACACATGTGAAAAGAAACGATACAGGGCCCTGTTTACCTTCAGGAGCATTAGCAAAGTTCTTGAATTTTTTGATCTGGAATCGCTTCACAGCCACGGGCTGGCCTTGGTACCGGGCCCGGTAAACGATGGTGCCACTCCCACCTTGGCCCAGGACAGTGCTCTCATCCTCGCTGTGCTCCAGCTTGCTGTTCTCCAGGAAGAGCCTGCCAGAAACACAGTATGTGGGGGGGTTAGAACAGACCTCCTTACCTGCCCCCTATAACCTGGAGAGACCTGCTGAGGTGGGAGGCGGGTCCTGGGCTGGGCGGGTACAAGAATGTGCTTGGCCATTAGTTCCCACTGAGGAGAGTCAGGGGTCAAAGCCACCGGGAGGTCACACAGATCTGGGATAAACCCCAGCCCCGGGCAGGTCACTCAGCCCTGACAAGCCTTGGTATCCTCTATAAAATGGGCTCATAACAGGAATGGCCTCAGAGGTGTGGATGGTGAGTGGTATAGGGTGAAGCCTCTGAAGGCGGCAGACACAGAAAAAGAATTCCTTTGGACATTTTCCTTCAAAAGGTTCTATGCTTTGAGAGCTAGTATCCATCAGACAAACTGCATTTATTTACTGCTAGGTTAGTTGTTTCCTCATTTCTTTTTATTAAGCCAATAATTATATAAATGGCCATGCAGAGCTTCTGATTGGCATGGCCAGTGTCCCCACAATTGATGGCTAGGATTTTACCCAAAGGCAGGGAGTTTAGATCTTCTCACCTGTCTGTGTGTTCTAATCCTAGGTAAAAGGGGGACTTCTGTTGGGCTTTTGGAAATATTGCAAGTCACTCCTGGAAGGGAGGGACAGAGGGAGGGATGCAGGAAGGGAGAGAAAGAGGGAGGGAGGGTGGGCAAGGCAGCCAGATGCCCTCCCATTTCCGGGCTTCCCCCTGCTTTGCTGAGGTCCTCCAATGTTCCTCTTCAGCTACCTCTGCCGGGTGCCTCCCCTGGAGCTCTCCTGGCCCAACAGACCAATGCCCCTCTCCCACCCCACAACCATGCAGTTGTTGCCCATGTCTTCCAGGAACAGATTTTGCAGCTACTCAGACTCTGCACAGCTCAACCATATCACACTCCTGGCAGATGCAACTGTACCCATTGTAGACCTTGGTGATGTAGTTGAAGATGAACTGGGCTGTTCTCCAAGTGCTCACCCCAAAACCACCGCTTGGGAAGTGTGGGCATTTGGAAGCCTCATAAGACAGGGAACAGTGGCTATGCTGAAGATCCCTTGGGGCTTTCTGTTAGGACTCCTGTAATTTGGGGACACAGGACAAGGCTCTGTGGATGCCAGATTGCCCCTGCCCCCACCTGCCTAAACTCCCAGTCAGGGAGTGTGATGCTTTGGGGCATGGTTGGGCCATAGCTTAAGTTTCCAGAGAGTCTCTGCTGGATTGTGAATTCTGTTCAGATTCTTGGGCATTTCAACTCCCAGCCGGGTACCTTGGTTTAAGAACCATGCTATAGCCTGCAATTAGATCCAAACCAACAGGGACAACCAATCTGGCTTTGCTTTCCAGATTCTATACAGTAGACTCAATAGCCCAGATTCAGTGGGGGCATAAAACATAACAAGGTTCAGCAAATAAATGAAAATTCTAAAAGTTGGAGCTGCCTAATTGGGCACCCCACCATGAAATCTGATTCACACATATATAAATCTCTGCATGTGGTCTCCAAGAGGTGACAACCCTCATGTTAAAGATCTAGAGATAAAGGTAAGTCACTTTTCAGAAGAGTGGTATTTAATTGTCATTTCTACCAATGAGGTAATGGGAATATTAAAAAGATCTATGGGGGAAATTTTTCCAATGTAGGAAGTGATTTCTTAATTTAATAGACCCATCCAGAAGCATGTTTTGGAACCACAATCCTGCAATATCTCAGAGTACTCCATATCCACTTTCTTGGGGTGGGGGAGCAATTTGGAAAAATGACAACACAAATATTTTCGCCGTCCCCAAGGGTTTCTTTAAAGAAACCAAATAGCAATCCTTTGAATAAGAAAACAACAGGATTTCACAACTCCAAAAACATTGCTAACCACCAATGTCAAATTATCTCCAGGGAGACCAAATCATGGCTTCTGGTTTCCATGACAACAGAAGATTCCATCTTTTACCAAGCACTTGGATTCTGTGACTGTTTCCTATAGGGTGGGACCACAAAACGTTTTCTTTTCTCCAGCATTCTCTCCCCAGTTATTATCTTAGATTAATATAGGTAGACTCATCTCTAGGAACAGATTTAGGGGATCTAAATGCTCAGCTGCAGGGTAGCAGTGAGGAGTCAGCATTTGCCAAGAAAGGAAAATGAGGCGGTACATCTGGGAGTGCCCCCTTTTTGGACACCAATGGATATTTGTCTTCTCTTCCTTGATCCAGCAGCAAAGTAGGAATCAGAGACGAGGGCCAGCTCAGTGGAAAAGAGCACCAGCTAATGTGAGGGAGAAATGGTGTGGGGTCCCAGGATGACTTCAACTTCTAAGTGCTCTGCCTATTGGCTGGGCCTGTGTGGCTTCAAAAAGAAAGCTGACAGCCTGTTTCCCTTCAGGCTGCCTAGGCCAGGAACCTAAAAGTCACCTGGGGTTGGGTCCTGTGCATGGGCGCTGTGGCATACCTGGCCGGGAAGTCGGTCATGAAGAGCTCAGGGACCAGCTCCTGAAGAGGCACAGGGAGGTCGGGGTGTCTGGGGCAGGAGATGAAGTCCTGCTCGATGGCTGTCAACACGCAGTCTTCCATGTCAAAGTACTGCACATCCTCCAATCTCTCACTTGGGTCGGCGTGCTGAGCCCAGGAGGTCTCGCACACTGGGCAGGGCACATACTGCTCCATCAGTGGGGTCCCATCGCTTTCCGTGGCCGTCAGGGCTAAATGGGGACACAGCAGGAGTCAGCTCACAAAAAGGCGGCTGCAGGTGGGTCCCTGAACAGCATCTGTACCCCCAGGCTGGGTGAGCCTTTCACAGGAGGGTGTCTGTCTGCCCTGGCCTGGACCCCTGGGAGTGGCTGAAACATGACTGCCGCACTCGGGTTCCTTTTTGGGAAGCACCATCCTCGATCCTAAAAGACACTTGCAGGGAGGGGCCAGGGATGCACTGGACAGTCGCCAGGGGGTCTAGACCCAGAGGTAGCTGGCCTAGGAGGTGCTGAGAGTTTGGGGATCCCTCCTGCACAGCTGGGTCCTGGAAGGACATTGCAGGCTGTCTGAGCTATGCCACACTCCAATGACCAAACCACAACCAGTAAGGAGCTGTTCTTAAAATTAGAAACATAAGGCTTGCAATTACTATGATCTTTTCTAGAAGAGCAATGCAGGAGGAGAAATGAGTACAAATTATAATAGACAAAATCTAGTCATTTTACTTGTGTTCCCCTGGGCAGGAGACACAGCTTTTCTGCACACCCCTGAAAGGAGGTACAAAGAAACACCCTCCAAATTGTCCCGTGGAGATGCCAGAAGGGTGAGCTGATGTCCTGCTTTGTGCAGGGTGGACGCGTGGAATTTTCTGGGCACATGTGTGTAACACATCCTGCCAGCTGGCCGGTGGTGCTGTGTCTAGGCAGCCCTGTCTCAGGCCCTCAGCTCAGTCCTTCCTGTCTTATAGGCCCTAGTCAAATTCCCAGCAGCACCTGTTGTGGGGAGATCACAAAGGGCTCGTAGGGTTCAAATGGTCTAGAGGCCCCCATTGTATGGCCAAGCACCGCCCAATTGCCCCAACCCACACACTAAACTACCTTCCCTTAGGCTCCTTTAAGCTTTTTTTCCTTGTATGTCACCTTTCCCATCAACACCCAAAGGACCCCAAACCCAGGTGTCCAGAGTATGATCTGGAGCACACACAGCCACTGTTTCTTAAGCATTTCTTTTGATGCTCTCCCAGGATGCAGGGATGGTGTACAGGTGAGAAAGCCAGCTCAGGAGGCCAGAGGACTGGACTAGCAGGCCAGAGGCGGCACTAGGATCCCAAACTCGCTCTCTGCTCTCTTGATCTCCAGGCTTCCGGAGTTGAGGGCTCACAGGGAAGAGGCTGCCTGGTTTTGACTGGATGGCCTCCTCGCTGCAGGATGCCCCGCAGTGGGTTTGTCTCCACTTCAGTAGAAAAACAAACAGAGGACCTCAAGAGCTTCACTTCAAAAAGTATTTTCTTTGGGTGGACTGTCAATGAAGAAACTGATCAAAGGGGCTGGAAAGGGCTACGTGGGTGGCTGATCACCGCTGGGATTCGGGGGTTTGGGGTAGGCAGGGAAGGAAAATGGGGGCCCTTGGCAGGTGTGGTGCCTTCCTTCCCACCCCTGCACAAGGGATGAATCTCCAGCTGCGGGCTCCCCCCTGGATTTCAGCAGCCCTGTCCTCACCATGTAAACAAAAACACGTGAGGCTCACATCGAGGGTCTTCCTAGACCATGTGCGGTACCCGGGGCATTCTTCTTCCTCCACGCTGTGGGCAGCCAGAGGCCAAATCCCTCCCAGGACCTGTGGGTCTGGGTCCACTTCTTCCTCATAGCACCTCCACCCATGCCCACAGCTGGACTCCCCCAGGGCTTAAGACTCTGCCAAAGGTCTGTTAGGACCCCTCTGGTCCCCTTGGGCTGAATCACAGTGGGATTTCTGTTCTCCAAATAAGGAGCCCCACCCTGATTTATAAAGAAATATTAACATGAGCCAAGACCTGGTTCAAAAACATTTTCTTACCAGGAAACCACTGATCGATCAAGGAGTTGACATGGTCTGTGATAAAAGCCATTGCCGAGAAGTCCCTTATTTCCGATTGGCAAATGATTTTTATTCCTCCACTTTTTTTCTTTTTCCAGTTCACATCCGAGGATTCCACACTGCAACCCAGAAACAAAAAGGGGTCCATTATTATCAGCTGTGAAGGGCCCTGGTTTAATCTCCTTGCCTTCAGGGTGAGGGTGCAACCCCCAGGGACCACCCCCTCTGCAGGGGCCCAGGCAGGACTGTCAGAGGAGGCTCCTGCGTTTGTGTACTTACATGCATGGCCCTGCCTTGTCCCCCCGCTGTCCCCAAAATGGTGAAGCGGACACAATGAGGACTGCAGGAGGGGACGCTCAGGCTGGGATCTGACCCTTAGGTGTGACCCTGGGGAAGGTTTTTCCATCTGAACCACAGGCTTCTCATCTGCCAAGTGGCAACTGTGAGCTTTAAGTGGGAACATCTATATGAAAGCACCAGGCACCAAGAGTGGCCCAAATCAGGCCCTCAAAAAGGTTACTTTCCCCTTTTCCCCTCCCTTCTCACAGAGCTGAAAAAAATATTTTTAAAAACTAATTGTAAGTATGAAATAATCTTGTATGTACTAAACTAAACCTGATTAAAAATCAGTTACTAACCTGTTGAGCTGACTTTATCTCTCTCTCTCAAAAAAAAAAGAAGAGGAAAAAGGAGCTAAGGTAGGTACTGTGGGGTACAGGCTGGGGAACCAGTGTCATCACCTGGGGCATCATCTCTTAGGACAAGGGGGTTGTGCTGGATGGCTGCAAGGCCCCTGTAGGTCCCACCTGTGACTAGGGGGTGCTAGATACTCTCACCCCTGAGCTCAGTGGCCACCCACTTCCCTCCAGTGCTGGGCTGTGGTCACCACACCCTCCTTTGCCTTTCCTGTTCTGTAAGGGGAGAGAGGAAGGGGTGAGAAGGTGGGGAAGCTCTGGGACATTTGCTGAGAGTTTCCTACTTCTAGCAAGCTTCCATGATGACCTGCCCTTGGGAACAGAACTCTGGACATCAAGTGGACAGTCTCCCGGCGGAGGATGCCCTGGGGCCCATTTCTGCAGCACCGTGGTGACCCAGGCAGGTGAGCTCCCAAATGTTCCTACCTGAGGTAGCCCCCATCAAAAGTGACCAGGAGCCCTTCCTGCCAATAGATGGTCTGATTTCTTTTCACTCTGAATGTGCTGCAGCGATTTCTCTGGTTTCCTGTAAAACTGTAAATGGTGACCTTCCTGTGCCTGCTTTTAGTATTCTTCTTGTTTTCAAAAAGCTGAAAGACAGAGAAAAGACCCTACTTAAGTAGGCCGGGCTCCTCGCTGGCCCTGGGCAGAGCTGTGAAGAGGCTGTCCTGGCCCCATTGTGATAAAGGACCACCGTCCATCTTCCCACCCCCTCCCTCCTGCACCGCTCATCCTGCTGCCAAATGAAATGCTGCATTATCTTGAGGGGGTCTCCAGGATACTCTGGGAACACATGTTCCCTAAAAGATTGAAAACAGGATTTTCTTTTTCAAATCTTTTCCCTCCCTGATTTTACAAGCAAAAAGTTACCTTAGAAAATATGGAAAATACAGAAAAATATAAGAGAGAAAATAAAATACCAACTTAACACATAGATCATGAAAATTTTGGTATATTTTATTCCAGGCTTTTTTCCTATCTACCTGTATGTTTATAAAACAGCTGAGGTCATATTTTGTAATTTTTTATTTCTAAATGTCTAATTGTGTATACTTTAAAAAACTTTGCTTTTCCTATGTCGTTAAAAACTCATAAAATTCATTTTTCTAAAGCTCAATATTTTATTAAGTATAGTAATTTGCTGAATCATTCTCTTCTTTGGACTTTTAGGTTGGTTCCAATCTTTTGCTCTTTCAGATAAGCCAGATGAACATGAAAAACCACAGAGCTCTCTCTGATTTCAAATGATTTCTGTAGTTCAGATTTATAGCAGTAGTATTATTGGGTCAAAGGGTTTGAACATTTTCAGGCTCTGGATGCCTAGTGAGGAATCGCTTTCAAGGTGAATAGGCTGTATATTCACTGACCATGGTGTGTGAACTGTCCTGATTCTGGGGCTGGCTGTTAGCTCTCTGCTAATTTGATAGGTGCCAAGTGGTATCTTATCAATGCTTGAATTTGCATGCCTTTGATACTTCTGAGACTGAACTCCTTTTCCTCATCTGAACTTCAACAGGACTTCTTTCCTAATTCTGAGTGAGGGATGCTGCCAGGAAGGGCGCCTGCCTCCACACCCGGCTGGGCCCACACCCCGCCAGCCACGGAGCCCACTTGGAAGCTCAGGCCTCACACGATGCTGGTGCTTGGTGACCTTCCACTTAGAACGTGGCAGGAGGAAGAGTTCAAAGGGAGGGAAGAGTGACCCATGCACCCACTCCTTCCATCTGTCAGTGCACCCAACTGTGTTGCTAACAAGTCTCCCTCCCGTTAACATGAGCTGTGAGAGAAAATGCCAAAGAATTTTCAGGCTCTTCCATTTACTTTTGAACATTTCAGTAAAATGGGAAGATCAAAGAATATCTTTACTTAATACAAGAAGTTTAATTCCATAAAGGCCTTATAAATAGAACATGGCAAAAGCAAACTCATACTGAGTTTTATGTCAATTATTCAACAGTCCTGGCTTATGTCAGGGGTTCTCACACTGTAAAGTAAGTTACAATTCGCTGGAAGGTTTGTGAAGAACAGAGCCCTGGGCTCCATCCTGGAGTTTCTGATGCAGCAGGTCTGGGGCAGGCCTGAGAATTTGCACTTCTAACAAGTTCCCAGGTGAGGCTGATTCTGCTGGCCCAGGAACCCCACTTTGAGAACCACCACTCTAGCCAAGCACTATTTCCATATTATTGTCTTGCATGAAATGAATGTTGACTGACAGCCGGGACTTCCTTCAACACAACACCAGGTGAACCCACAGAAAAGAATTCCTTGGGTTAGGTCTTCACTGCTCCCAGACCAAGTTAAAGTTCTATGCCAGTGGTTCTCAAGCTTGACTGGACAGTGGAGTCACCTGGAGAGCTTTAAAAAATACTGATCCCTGGCTGCCACACCCACAGATTCTGACTTAGTGGTCTGTGTCTGTGTCTGGTCTGTGTCTGTTAGAGCTCCCTAGGGGAGTCTAGTCACAGCCTGAATGGTAAAGCCATGATTCTGAGGCCATGGTTCTCGAGGTGTGGTCCCTGACCAGCAGCATCACCTGGGGCAGTGGTTGGATAAACAGATTCTTGAGTCCCAGTCCATAGCCACGGAGCCAGAACCCGAGTGGGGCCTAACTGTCTGTGTTCTAACAAGCCCCCCAGGGGATGTTGATGTTGGTTAGATTAGAACCCTAATGGGATATTCTGTCCAAGCCAGCTAGGCACTGATTTGGTATTCACAGAATGATTCAAATGGGTCTGTGGCTTAGAGGAGAGAAGGCAGCCATGCTGTACTGGCCTCCGGGCCCTAAGTCAGCAGATTTGCTGCAGGAGAAGGGTCTTCAGCCAGGCTCCTCCAGCAAGGGGCATCTCCCTCCTTCCCTTCCTCCCTCCCTCCCTCCCACCAGGGCACAGTTGCAAGTGCCTCGCCTGCAAGCAAAAACTGCCCCATGCAGAAAATGCAACTACCTGAAGGTCCATCTCAGCCAAGCTGATCAGCATCCGTGCTATAAACCTTTGCCAGAAGCCAACTGGAACGAAGCTCATCTTAAACACCCTCTGAATGGTGTTGGCTGTGGGATGCCGCATGCCGTGGGTGTCCAGGCCAGGTTTGGATGGAAGAAGATGTGGCAGGAGATAGCTGAAACATACCAAAGGGGGCTGGTGAACCAGGGGCCTGAGCTCTGCTGCAGGGCCCTGACCCCAGCAGATGGACTGGCCTGGGGCAGGCTCTGCTGAAACAGCTCAGGCTGCCCGGTGCCTTCCTCCCAGGGCCTTGGAATCTTATTTTTAGATAGAGGGGGTAGTTTATATGCTTCGAATAAATGCTCCAAAAGATAATGAAGATAGGCACAGTGAATCTGTTTATTGACGTCTCTAAGATAGAGACTAGAATACGGCTAAGGGAAGACGTGGAAACATCTGTGGCCATAAACAGACACAGCAAATAGTAGTTAATTCTCTGTAAACTAGGTTGCGACTGGGGAGTCACTTAAAATTAACTTTGGATGGTGAAGGAAAAACAAATACAGCTGCACAGTTCTAAGGACAATGTAGATATTGGGGTCAGAGAAATGTTTTTGGCCTTAGAAGCTATTTATTGTTCTTGACCAGTTGAAACAATACAGTTGCCTTAAACGTTCGAATGAGGTTGTTTGTGCAAAAGAGCGATGTTTTATGAGAGCACTCTTACTCATAAAAGCGCTGAATCACAGTGTCAGTAAGCCATTCATGACTGATCATTTGGAAACAGCTGAAACAGGGGAGGTCCCTCTAAGATTTCCCTGACAACCAGCATCTTCTGTGTGCCCTGGAGCTAAGGCGGCCTTGGGCAGAGCCTTGGATGTGCCCTTTTCTTAAAGGTTTGCCTTCAGCTCTCCTAATCCTTTAAAAATACATCAGTTTAGGTCCTATAAAACGTCTTTAGAACTTTCTGAAAGGAAGCGCTGAAAGTATTGTAGAAGGAAAATTCAGTGACAGCCTGGTGGGCAGGGCACCCAGGGATGGATCCTGGCTCTGTCTTCAGCACACAGCTTAAGCTCATTGCGATTCTGCTTCCCTGACATGGGAAGAGAATGGATACTGACCTCAAAGGGTTAGAGAAGGATGGACAGGGGGTAGATGGTGAAGTTTTTGGTCCTTTTCAGCCATTACAGGTCTTGGGTGAAAGGACCTTCTCAACTACTCCAGCTAGAGTGCCTCTCTCCACAGCCAGGTGCTCTCCAACAGATGCCCTGATTTAGTCCTTTAAGTTCTGAGAAGTCCTTCTTTATCTCTCTGACCTCTCCAAATAGGCAGCTCTCGTCAGTGCCCAGTGTGATTTATCCTGCTTCTTCTGCCTGCATCATGCTCAGCTTGGATCTCCCGGGAACCCCTACACTGCCTGTGTGCTGCAGCTTCCTGCTTCTTTCTACCTGGCAGGTGTCCCCCGGGCAAGGGGAGGGAGCACGCTCTGCACCCAGGTGCCCCAGTATGCAGCACACAGAGCAGGTGCTCAATATTTTTGAAGGCAGAGGAGACTTAGAAGCCAGCATGGCAAGTGAAGAGATTTAAACTGACTGGCAATGGAAGCCCTGCTCAAGGTGAGCGGAGCCCTGGGAGACCACTGGCACCTCCTTAAAAGTGATCACTGGTAGGGCAAGGCTGTCCCAGGGGAAGAGCCTGGGGAATTAAGAGGTGAGTTCTTCATGTGCCTGTTGAACATTAAGTCTGTGAAGACCTGGGCACTGCGGAGCCGGCTCACACTATGCCCCTGAGGTTGTCTCAGCAGTCGGGCAGGAGCCTTCCCTGAGTGCTGAGAGCCAGCGAGTCCCCGCTGGAAGGTACACAAACACTCAGAAGTGTAGGGAGGTTCAGAAATGCCCTGAAGGTTTTCCCAGGGACTGGAGGCTTTCAGGGCTGCAGTTGAAAACCATGCTCTAAAAGGAGCAGCAAATGCCTTTGTTTTTGTTGATAGTGTCTTCGACCATATAAAACCTTATGGTGCGAGGAGCTGGAACTCCTTGTCCCTGGGGCACAAGGGAACGATTATACCTGTGCTAAGATGGAAAATGCTCGGACACTCCTGACTTTAGATGGAACCAGACAATATTGGCTACGAGCACTTAACACAAAGATGGAAACAATAACAGTACTGATAATCCTTTATGTCCTTGAAGCTCACAGGTGCAGGAGACACTTCTCATAGTTTACATGTATTATCAAATTTAATCCTCATAATGACTATAATACTAGTAGATAATAGTATTATTCCCATTTTACAGATGAGAAAAGAAAGGAGGTTGGGACTTGTTTTTACATAGTGCTAATATCTCCTTATTCCTCTAATCTGTTGATAAAATAACCAGAAAATTGTCAGCTTCTGGCACTGTTGTAAACTCACAGGCTGCTTCACTGTGTGCTTTTTCATGGGCCAAAGTCAAGGATACACCTGGGCCATGGTGTGAGGGATCATGTGGGTTTTGAATTCCTCTTTGGGGTTTCTCTTTTTAGGACTCAATCTTGGCCGTCATGAAGCTGGAACAGGAAGAACTGAGGCCCCCTCCCATAGTCATAAGACCAAGTGGAAATCTCAGAGAGAGATGGCCCAGGGCTGGCTCCCAGGAGACCCAGTCTGTGCTGATGGAATTGCTGGGCTGGCCACACAGGGTCCAGGGCAGCTCCCTGGGAGTCTCCTGTGGGCATCCCCCCAGAGCTCTGGGGTTGAGGGGCAGGGTGGTGACAAGTTCTATGACAGATGAATGGAAAAAGTCTGTGGATTTGGCATCCTGGCTACTGCCTCAGGGCCAACATCAGCATCAGACCCAGGAAATGGCTGAAACTGAAATTAGGGCAAGGAGGCCCTGAGAACCAAGCTGGTTTAGGTCAGAGCATCATCAGATTTAACCCACATGCCCCTCCAGCCCCTGCTCTCCCTGCATTTTGAAGCTGGGCTGTATAATTAGCACACACATCTTTGTCACTTACTTCATTTTTATTCATCAAATAACCAAGCAATCAACTTCCCAAAGCGTGAACTTCCCAAAGTTACCTTTAATGCCATTGCCATTCTTGCATGTTTTCCTACACCTTTTCAATAAATGGATTTCTTTGAACCCCCTGAAAAGAGACATCCAAGGCACAGGAAGGAGCAGCAAGCCGGGGGACTGGCCAAGCCCACACCCTGCTGCCCCAGCCCAGGCAGGCAGGTCATTATCATGGCCCATCCCTGGAAATCTTGCTCGAGCCACCAGTGGTCCCAGCCCTAATTCCTTCCTCTAGGGAGCAACCGGCACAGCCCAGTCCGTGGCCTCACCTGTCGTTGGCAACGGGCAGGGCTATCTCAAATTTCGCCAGGAACTGGAAGTACTGCTCTTCTGTCTGCTTCGTGAAGCCGGTCCCAACCAGCAGCATCCTGAGGTCCTCCGCCCTGATCACCCCATTCTTGGCCACCGACCTGGAGCCCTTGATGTTGAAGATCCTCTGCAGACATTCAGACAACCAAATGGGGTCGAGGAAGTAGAGGTTCCTCAGGCCGTGGCTGGTGTCCGGGAAGTGGAGCAGGGTGCCGGTTTCAATGAGGAAGCTGATGGCTGCTCAGGGGAGGGGATGAGGGAACAGTGTCAAACAAAGGGCAAAAGGGACTCTGGGTGACCTCCTCCTAAGGGGGCCAGCTTACAGATTCTTCTTAGGAAGCAACCAACACTCCCAACACATGGGGCCCTTCACATGTTCTCAAGAGGCATCTTGTAACTATTGCCAATGTGCTGATCTCCATTATTCATGGATTCCATCTTTGCAAATTCACTTACTCGTTAAAATTGATTTGTAACCCAAAATTGATACCTGAAGTGTCTTTGCAGTCATTTGCAGACATGCGCAGAGTGGTGAAAAATTTGAGTGCCCCTCCCCAGGGCCCTGTGCCTGTGCCTGCTGGTACCCACCTGATTCCCTCTCCCTGCCCACCCTCCCAGCCCACCCACCGGACTGTAGGTCCTCGTAGTCTTTGATGTCATTGCCAGGTATCTGTTCTACCAGCTGCTCCAGCTGCCTGTCCGTCAGGTACTGCACATCATCGCTCAGGCCGCGGCGCTGCTGCTCTGCCAGCACGGCCTCCTGGAGGCTCAGGTAGCTCCTGGGTATCTGGGACAAGTGGGAAAGGCTGGGCCCTCAGGTGTGCCCAGTCAGCCTGGTTCGCCTGCCACCCTCCAGAGGACTGAGTAGGTGGAATGCTTCCTGTCACTGTCCCACCCCTCCCTTCCCCCAAGAAACTGCTCACATGGGGACCACACACTATATACAGCACATGTGTTTTACAGTAGAAAGAGAGAGGGAGGTACAGTTCCCCTGACACATGGGAAGCAGGCCCCTCTGGCTTCAAGGGGATGAGAGGTACCCACCAGCCTCCCCGCGAGTCGTTGGCAGCCAATGGTGCTGCCCACGTCTTTCATGCTGCACGTGACGTGGAAAATGAGCTGCCGCAGCCCTTCCTGACCTTCCAGGCTCTTACAGGAAAGTTCGCTGTGAGTGCAAAAAAGAACCGTGCTTATTCATCATACCTCCCCTCTCTGACAAGTACTGCAATGCCTCTGTTTTCCTAAGTGTTTCGTCCCAAACACAAGTTGAGAAAACTCATGAGAGATAGACACAGAAATTTAATGAGGCCTTACTTGATGCAAAGCATGGTGCTGGGGGCACCACAATGTGCTGCTTTAGTCTGTCTTCCCAATGTGCCCACTTTACAGAGGAGGAAAGTGAGGCATGCAGGCACAAGGTGACTCCCAAGGACACAAGCTGGAAAGGAGCAGGCTTGGGTGGGACTCAGGTTTCTGACCCAGAGCCAGCACTCCTATCATCGCAGGCCCCAGGGCGCATTCTCAAGGGCACTCGAGGAATTCCTAAAAGCCCCATCCTGTACTCTGAGCCACATGGCATGTCTCCAGGCTGACCCATGCAGCAATGTCCATGGCACTTCACCCAGAGCGAGGGAACCCAAGAGCCACTAGGGTAGCAGTCAGAGAACACTTACTAGCTGAGCCTCAGTTTCATAATCTTCAAAGTGGGCACAACAATCTCCATAACCTGCAGAGCTGTCGTGAGAATCCAAGGACAGGAGTGGGAGAATCAACATGCCCAGGACACTGGTCCCACCAGCACTGGCCCATCCTGAATCCCACCCTGTGGCCCTCCCCCATCTCAGCCCCTCTGGACCACTCAGACACACTGGGAGGACCAGGACCACACCTGGGGTCTGTTCTTGATCAATGATCAACAAATGTGATGGGTGGTATTTGAGTTTCTATCTCGTAGTCCCACTGGGGCCGTGCACACTTAGCACTGGCCCTGGGGGTGGGGAGACTTGGACAGGAAGCACAGAGAGTGTCTCCAGGCCCTGCCCTGCAGATCCTCTGGCAGCTCCTCACCCTCCCTAGGGCTGCATCTGCTCTGGGGGCCCAGCTGCCACCCTTCACCCTGGACAGGGCAACAGAGGAGCACAGCCCCTGCCTCAGGAGCCCTCTGCAGGCAGAGCAGGCGTCCCCAGGGAGACGGACAAGTGAGGGGCAGGCAGCCACAGCCCCGCAACAGGTGGGGACGAGCAGGATGCCATGGGACACTCACTGTAGGTGTTTGAAGGTGATGTCCGGGAAGCCGGTGGCCCTGGACCCAGAGGGTGAGCGGCAGAGCGCCAGCACATAGGCGCGCAGCGTGGCGATTCTCTCCACGCGGAATTTGGTTTCGATTAAGTCCAGGTGTGTTCCCACCACTAGCACCACGGCGTTTGGGGCCTTAGCCTGTGAGAGAGAGTCTGGCTGGGGACGGGAACAATTCCCTAGGTGGTGGATGTGCCAACCCTGTACGGCCTGGCCCTCAACCATCACCCCGCTGCACCCCGCACTCCTCTCTGAGAACCTCGAGGGCCTGCCACGCACTAGGGGGTGTGTGAGGGCCTGTGACACTCCCTGGGGCCTCCATCTCTGATCCCTTCAGACAGCGCCCCAGCTTCTGGCCCACGTCACCTTTCCACTGGAAGAGGGGAGCCCCATTCCCCTCCTGGGTCCACGATGTGGGGCTCTTAAATTTAAGGAAGCAGAAAAGTACAAGAGCACCATCAACCATGTGGCCCAGGAGGGTTTTAAGTGCTTCACAGTGACCTGCGATTCTGGGGCCTCGTGACAGCCCAGCAAAGTGCAAAGCATTTCTCCCTAACCATTTCCTTTTTTCCTTTTTCCCCCTGAGAAGCAGCGGGGCCCCTGCAATGTCCTGAGGACTGAGAGCTGAAGGGCTGGCACCCCCTCACCTCGATGTTGAGAAGCCAGAACTGAAGGTTGGCCACAGCCTCCTCCCCCAGTGCCAGGTTCCAAACCACCACATACAGGGCCTTGTCTGTGAAGAAGCACTGGTTGACCGTGGCCATGCTGGCGGGGCCACCGATGTCCCAGACGTTGAACTCCACAGACTCAACCTACTTGAGCAACAAGGCAGCAACAGGGAGACATTTTAGCAACCAGAGTTTTAGTCAATCAAATTGAGATAACTGATCACTCTGAACATTGTACATGGGGGCCTGGTAAAGGCACAGCCGTGGAAAAGCACAGCCTGTCCTGTTTTTCTCAGGAACCAGCCATCTGAGGGAGGGAAGGGGGTCCAGCGGTTCGGAGGTGGGCTTCTAGGGGCTTCCATCTACTGCTATGGGAGCAGGGGGTCCTGGAAGGCTGTGTCCCGTGGGCAGAGGTGTCTGCAGAACGTCGGAGGGCACTGAATGCCTCCATCTCAGCTGCAGACAGTTAGGAGACATCCTGCCAGAGGAAGCCAGGGGCTGACGGCAGTGCTCACACCAAGGCTTAACCTCCATCCGAGTGAGGGCAAGGCCAAGCAGACAGGCCTCTGAACTGTGCAGGTCAGAGGGCAGTGCCCACCAAGGATGATGGGAAATGGCCCTGATGTGGGAATCTAACAAAAGATTAGTTGTTGGGCTCCGGGGAAAGGCTGTGTAAATGGTGGTTTCTCTATCGTTTTATGAGGTCAGGGTCTGGCCCAAGTAGCTAAGGCTGCACTTTTCTGTGGCAAAGAATCGTTCCCACCATGCTGCAGTTTGGACTCCAAGACACAGCGTGCTGACCTGCTTTTTTGGTGTAAAGATGAAAATGGACAGCTGTTCTAAACTGGCTGAAGGCCCAGCCACACAGAGAATTATGGAATTCAGTGTTCACAAGATCAGGTGGTTGTCCTTCAATGAAAGGGGTGGGGAGAAACTTGAATGATGGCAGAAAGGAAGTGGGGGCAGCCGAAGGTCAGGAAAAGTGGAAATACTAATTCACCCCTCAGACCTCAGACAGCTATTTGCTTAAGAACTGCTGGAAGAAAGTGATGTGGAATAACTGCTTAAAAAAGCAGGAGAGGGGCTTCCCTGGTGGCGCAGTGGTTGAGAGTCCGCCTGCCGATGCAGGGGACACGGGTTCGTGCCCCGGTCTGGGAGGATCCCACATGCCGCGGAGCGGCTGGGCCCGTGAGCCATGGCCGCTGAGCCTGCGCGTCCGGAGCCTGTCCTCCGCAGCGGGAGAGGCCACAACAGTGAGAGGCCCGCGTAACGCATAAAAAAAAAAAAAAAAAAAAAAAAAAAAAAAAAAAAAAAAAAGCAGGAGAGAATCCAGATTCTGGTTACTTTTGAGAACCTTTGGACATGCGTTAGCTAGGTTCACTCCTGGGGTGTTCTGGGGAAGGGGGCAGGGCTGGTGTTAATTATCTGGCCCTAATGGGCAGATCTCCATACTCTAGAGAACTAGTTTCTGAGTCCATATTAAAATATACATTCAGCTTAAATGTTTCGTGACTCAAATTGGATTTCCCTGACTTCAAGTGATTTTGTGTGAAAGACTGCAATAAAACTGATCTCTAGCTGGCCCTGTGCTGGGGGCTGTGGGGAAAATCATGCAGCCTCTGGCCTCAAGTTCGCTGAGTTTTCCACAAATAGCCTCCTTGCACCTGTATCGCTGTGCGGCTACGTATACCCACAAATACGGCAACAGGTAAGGGAGGCATCATTGGCATGTATTCACCCCCTGTGCCGGGAGAAATAGCTCAGACCTGTGCTATAGTCCATCCCACCAATATTCCACAGGCTCTTTTCTCTGATTCAAGTGCAAAACAATTTTCATTTGTCTAATACTGGATGAAAAACAGGATGATTAATAGGTTCATTGAAGGACTCATTTTATATAGGGCTTAGAAACTAGACCTTTCAGAACTTGGGGTGAAAGCAGGTTTTGAGGAGGACAGTGCATTCATGCCAGGGCTGCCTTCTCAGCCTTCCTGTTAGGGGCAGGTATTAGTATATCTCACTCCTACTGCAGTAGTTCATTCTCAGCCCTGGGGAGGGGCCCCGTCCCAGGCCATCTGAATCACAGTCTTTGGGGCCTGGGCACTGCTGTCTTTAAAAGCTCATCAAAGCAGTCTAACCGTCAGCCAGGGTTGGCCTGGAACCTCAGCTTAGCTATAACAGAAAAACTACAAGGACACGTTAAGAAATTATTCACTGCCCTTGGCAGGAGCTGGTTTGAAACACACACAGTGACCCCTGCAAATATCCTGGGCCTCAGATACCAGGCTGAGAAAATCCTGGGCTCTCTGGAGAGGAGAGAGAAGGGGCCCTGGAAGCTCCCTCCCTCCCACAGGGACTCTGCACGCCAACCATCCTTGACCTTGGCTCTCGAGCCAGCCGGCCTCTGGAGCTCCCACTTGGTGGTCCTGATGGTGGCCTCGCTGTGCACCACCTGGGGGGCCCTCCCCGTCTGTAAGATCTCCAGGAGGGTGGACTTGCCCTGACGCGGAGGACCCACGATGATCATCTTCATCTGCTTACACTTCTCCGCTTTCCGCAGCTGAGCACGCAGATAAGACAGCACTGCTTTGGGGCCTGTGCAAAACCACAGTTGGGGAGGGTGGATGCTGCTGCTGACATATAGGTGGGAACATGCTCACATCTCTTGAGAAACAAAGTCCTATCTGGAAATAACACTTTCTGTGTGTTCTAATTGGGTGAGTTGAGAGGGCACTTTTGGGTCTATGGAGGGAAGGCGTGATATGAATCACCCCAAAAGTGAAGTCTAAAAGTCAAGGATCTAAAGACAGCATCCTTGCTGCTACAGGTCATAGCTGGTTTGATCACGTGGTCAATTGCAATACAATGGTCCACAGCAACCATTGAGTTCTGGATAACTTTACAGCATCTTCCCAAACACGGGAGCCAGAGGTGGGCTCCACAGGTCCCCCAGCTGTTTCCACCCCAGGTCCTTAACAACTGGACTTGAGTGCCTTTTCGAGGGGGTGACGCTGAGGAAGCCCTACCTTCTTTTCTAATCTCTGCAGGCACATTGCTGACGTTCAGGTCTTCAATGTCCAACTGCCAGAGGTTGCCCAGTTGCCCCAGCTCAGGAGGGAGCTCTCGGAGGCCAGGATTGCTGAGGGCACACACACACCATGGGAGAACACACACACAGCAGCCCATCAGCCTCTGGGTCCTGTGGGGGCCACTGACAGTCTATACCCCAAGCCCAACATCTTGGGCCCTGATTTCAAGTGTTCCATTTAAATACTAATTCCAAAGCCTTTCTCCCTGGGAAGTCAGTGGTACAAATGGCAGCTTTGTCTTCTGCAAATCCCCATGGCTTAGAACGGGGTCCCCTCCCCCAACTTTCCCATCTTTTCTATCATTTACACTATCCTAAGGATGATCACTGCCTCTTCTTGACAAGGCAATGTAACCTGAATTATTTTATATTTTCATCAAGTTTTGCACACTGTCTGAATCCCCCAGCAGTGCTTGGCAGTAGGAACTTAGTAAATGAAAGGATGGATGATTGAGGAGTTCTTCTCATTATAAATGAGTGAAATAGCAAAGAAGGCATCATTGAATAACTACCTCTGCCTTCCCTTCCCTCGCCTCTTTGACTAAGCCTGGCTCTGAAAATCCAACTGCTACTTCTTGGTACATAGGTGGATTATTCTCCCTGGCTTCCGTGTCCTCAGGTGGTTTACACAAGGACATTCTGCTTCCCTGGGCCAGAAGAGCCAGTGCAACTGCTCTGGCTGTGTACTTACTTTCCCATGTAGAGTTCTGATAAGCTCTTCAGTTGGCAAACCGAGGGTGGGACTGCATCCAGGTGGTTGTCATTCAGACAAAGAACTTCCAAAGACTCACTTAGGAAGGCAGGAAATTCCAGCACACATGCTGCAAAGAAATGGCAAAGCAGACTGTACATTTGAAAAATAATTCTGGACCATCACAGTGTTGGAGGTGTATAAACTGGTACAACCTCTGGAGGGCACTTTTGACAAGTCTATCAGAATAAGGTGCTCATCTCATGGACCCAGGGATTCTAATTCCAGGAAACAGTCCTACAGACATCCTGGCACGTATGGCAAAGATGTGAGAACAAGCACACTCAGTGGCACACTTTGTAACAGTAAAGGTAGAAGACAGCTTATATGTCCACCCACAGGGAGTTGGTTAAATGAGTAATGGGATTATATACAACTATTACAAAGCACAGGGCAGGTCTACATGTATGGGTATGAAGAGATACTCAAGAGCTATTGGTAAATCAAAAAAGCAAGGTGTGGAATTAGGTATCTAGAAGGCTTAACTTGTGTACCACAAAACATATGCAAACACGAGATCAAACACCCTCCCATGAATTTAGGTATGTTATATGCATGTGTGCATACACCTTACAATGCACATATGCATGCTATATGATGTTGTGTGTATGTGCACACACCACACATGCATGCATGTGTTACATGAAGTTACGTGCATATACACATATGTGCACATATGTATGGTATATGATGTTATGTGCACACACCACAATGCACACATGCATGCACATGTCATATGAAGTTATGTGCATGCACATATGTTATAAGGTGTTATAGGCATGTGTACACATACCACACATGCACAACCATATGTATACATTGCATGCTGTTATAGGCATGTGTAAACATACCACAAATACACATATGTGGTGTATATGTTATAATGTATGTCAGACACAAACACAGTTGCTACCACAGACACACGAAATTCCATAGTTTGCTCTGGAGAAGGGAATTACTAGTGTAATGGAGCAGGACCCTATGGGGCCTTCCCAGAACAGACCCTCCCAACCCCATGTCCTCCTCCTGCCTCTTGTTGGTAGAAAAATTGTAGCCTCTTAGGCTTCCCCAAGTTCTAAAGAGTACATTTCATCAGAGAAGTTGAGAAAATGCAGAAAGAAAGGAAAACAGTTAAGCAAGACAAAATAATAGTTTAGCTATTAGACAAAGTCAAGGATCTTTAGTTCCTCCTCAAGAGCTATAGATAATATTCTGAGCCATGTCCTTTGAGCAGTTATGCAGATACTGAATCCCCCACCAGGTGGAAGAAGTTAACTGTGTGCTGCCCACAAGCACACAGTCCCCAGACCAGTTGGAACCAGAAGGTTGATGATGTTGACTCCCAATTACCTCACCACCAACCAATCAAGAGAATGTCCACGAGCTGATCACACACCCCATAATCCCCCTCCCTCACCCTGTCTTTAGAAACCTTTCCCTGAAAGCCTTTGGGGAGTTCAGGCCTTTTGAGCACTAGCTGCCTTGACTCCTTGCTTGGTGCCTGCAATAAACACTGCACTTTTCCTTCACTAAAACCTGGTGTCAGTAGATTGGCTTTACTGTATGTGGGCGAGTGGACCTGAGTTTGTTTTGGTAACACTAGGAGACTGAATATTCACTCCATGCCTTTGGTGCAGTTCAGAAATTTTGTTTACCATATACATGTATTACTTTGTCAATTAAAAAAGCTAGTTAACTGAAAAATAATAATGTGAGCTTGGTTTTTATGCTTCCTAGGATGGCATTCTCTGAAAAACAAGTCAACTCTCTAGTATATTTAAGTGATTTCATTAATTAGGCTAATTACGAGATTACTATTAAAATCACACCAAATTTGCTGTTTCCACAGCACCAGTGTGTGAGTTGAGAAAGAATGTGGGGAGAGTTTGGAAACCGATGGGAATCAGAGGGTTGGATTGCAGCAGAATCTCTGAAGTTCCTTTTCCTTTCTCCTAAGGCAGGGAGAGCACACCCCTGAGGGTCCCTTTCAGCTCAAATTCAAGGTAAAACAACTGCCTCAAAGCCCTCTCAGCCGGTTCTCTGCCAGACACATGAGATAGAGAAGCTAGAATTCTTTTGCAGGGCTGAAACGACGTTCCTCTGCCCTTGATCACAGCTCCTCCCTTAACTCTGGCTTTTCTCCACACATGTAGCTGCAGTCTCAATGGTAATGGGGTAACCTGGTATCAGAGAATGTTCTGGGAGAGACGATAGCAGAATACAGATATTGGCGCCTGGAAAATTTGCCCAGCTAGTGCCACGTGAATGGCCCCTATGGAAATAAATGTGTAACAGACTTTTAAAGACAGCTTTGTACTAGTCCTTGTTCTACAAGAAAAATGTTCAAAAAGAGTTTTTTTTTTTTCAGTGAAAAAGAATGATCAACTTCAGCCCTAATTCCCATGGAAAGAACATCAAGAATAAGAAAGGCTCACTTTCTTCCCAGAACACACGTTCTGAATACATGGCTTCTGTGCTTTCCAATTTTAAAGTTTCACCTTGGTGTTTATGAAGCCTCTTTAAGTAACGGATGGATGGAATAAAGGACTTATACTGCAAACAGAGGCAACACCTGACACAGACCTCCTGTCCCAGAATGGAAACTCTGGAAACTCGGCTGGGCAGAGCACAGCTCAAGGTATTTATGAGCCGTAATTATTTATTCATAAACTATTTATGACTCAGCTGGTCTGAATTTTACTGTAAAAATGGCTGTCCAAATTATTTTTGGACAAGGCCACTGTGCCAACATGACTACTTGAATGTACATAAATCTACCTGGAGTTTTACTATCCATCTGCAAACAAGTATAGATAATCCCTTACCCGAGGTCAACAGCCTAAGAGAATAACCCCGCTGAGGAAAAGCGTTTGCAGCGGGTCTCTCCTTTTCACCAGGTGTGGGCCTCAACTTTCTACTCAAAATTGAAAAAATCAAGAGGCTTTTGTCATGTGCCAACAGCACAGCACCATCCATCTCTGCCAGGGAAACTCCCAGAGGTGTGGCCCCTCCCCTAGCTCCAGACACATTCCTGCGGGCCACCAGCAGGGTCTCCAGAACACAGGTACATGTTTCTGTCCCACTTTTCACTGTGTGCCTCTGGCCTTGCACTCTGGCAGTTTCAAGAGAAAGTGGCTGGTCCTGCAGGGTGCTGGGCACACCTCCTCGTGCACATCTCTATGCTCTGCATTTCTAGACTGGAGACACCTTTCTAGTCAACTGCAACCCCTGAGGCTTGACCCACAGCGATGGAAGTGTGGCTGAGATCCACACTAGCAGCTCTTTTCGTGCCTACCCTCCTGTTTGGGCATCCATGAGAAAAAAGTGTTTGCTTCTCCTTCCTTCCAAGTGAAATCCCTGTGTCTGGACTCAATTTACAAAGTCTTAAGGCCCTTTGTTTTGAAAAGGATCAGTTATGAAATTCCAGATTGCATTTCCCTAGTAGCAAGGTTAAGGGCCTTTCCTTTCTTTCTGGGCCATCTGGACTTCCTTTTCTGTGAACTGTTGATATCCATTGCCCAGTTTCTGCCTATTGGGTTTGACTTTAAAAAAAAAAATCAATTTGTAAGCCATCTTTGTGTATTAGGGACTGAAGCCAATTTATGTTGCAACAATTTTTGTTGCAAATATTTCCTCTCAGTCTGTTTGTGTTATGACTTTGTTTATGACGCCTTTTACTGAACAAAGTTTTTCCATTTTTACAACACCCAAGATTTTGCTCTTTTTTTAATGACTTCTGGATTTCCCACCTAGCTTTTAAAGGTTTTCCCATATTATACATTTATTCTCTTAAATGTTATTTTTCTTTTATGCTTCAAGCTAACATCCACATGGGGATGTTTGTAACTGATGTAAGGTAGGGCATCTAGTGCTGTGCTTTCCCCCCTTTCAGCTGGACAAGCAGTTATACCAGCACTATTTATTGAAACAATAAAACATTCTTTTTCCCACTAAATTGAAATGCCACCTTTATCATGTATTAAATTCCTATATTAGGTCTATTTTTGGACTCTGTTCCACTGATGATGTGTTACTTTTTCAATCCTATGTAAAAACACTCTTACATGACTGGTATATGCATATCATATGTATACAGTAGTTCATCAAAAAAGGGCATCAGGTAGGCAGACTACTTAGTTCACCTCCTGCAAATGTGTCTTGGCCTCTGTGGCATTTCTTATCCCCATCTCACACCATCTATACTCAAAGAGCACTTGTCAATATAGATAGATCAAGCTGAAGAAAAAAGTTATATTACACTTAAAACAACCTAAATATTTGTTCCAGTTCTATGGGACAGTATCCAGAGGGATATATCTGTGAGTGTTGTTGGCTTTAGAACTCCTGGTTTTCAGGTTAAAAAAGAGGGCTGGTGACTGAACTTGAGGGACAGGTCCATACCTCCCCCTGCACCTTACAGAAGATAACGAACAAAAAGAACTGTTTTCCTAGAAACATTCTCTGCTGAACTGGTCTTGTTGTGTGACCATACAAACACCCTAGGAAAAGTTGTGTTTCTAATGAGTTTGGAGGAAGACCTCCAGAATCTCAGCCCAGCCAGGACAGCCTGCAGGGCCAAGGGTGGCTGTGTTCCCATGTGGACCTCACAAGATGCCATAGTGTGGCAGTTAAGGACTTCATAGTACTGCCCCCGGGCCCCAGTGCTAGATTCCACAGTGCTGGCTGAGACCTGGCTCTTGCACTCAGTAGCCATGTGACCACGTCAGTCAACCGTTGTGCTACAGACTGAATTGTGTCCCCTCAAGTCCATATGTGGAAGCCCTGACACCCAACGTGATAGTATTAGGAGATGGAGTCTTTGGGAGGTGGTCAGGTTTAGACAAGGTCATGAGGGTGGGGCCTCCATGATGGGGTTAGTGTCCTTATAAGAAGAGATACTAGAGGGCTCTCTCTCTCTCTCTCTCTCTGCCACATGAGAACACAGCAAGAAGGCAGCTGTCTGCAAGCCAGAAAGAGGGCCCTCACCAGAAACTGACACATGCTGATCGTAGACTTCCAGCCTCCAAAAAAGTGAGAAAATATATTTCTGTTGTTTAAGCTACCCAGTCAGTGGTACTTTGCTAGGGAAGCCTGAATTGAAGACACTCTGGAGGCTTAGTTTTCTCATCTACAAAATGGAAAACCACAACCCATACGTCATGTGATGATTAAAGAAAGACTGACACATGTAAGGTATCTAGGGCAGTTCTCATACCCAGCAGGCCATCCACACACAGTAGCTACTAGTCTTGCTGGCTGCAAACAGGAAAGGGGGTTTCAGGACACCTGCAGGCCATCCGTGTGACATGAGCCATAGGCACAGGCACTCCCAGGGTTCTGAGTCAAGCATGGGCATCTCTGGCATTCCTACAGGGCACTGCAGGGGAAAGCCCAACAGGAGGGCCATCCCCCTGTAGGGCAGCAGGGGCAGGGCCCCGCCCAGCTGTCTCATCTCCCAGCAGCAACACACACACCTGCCTCTGTCCCGGAACGCTGGCGGCCTCTGGTGGTGAAAAAGGAAATTCGCTTTGTTTTAAGTACATCTTCATTTCTGTAGGGTGAAAAAAGTCAAAATTTGAGGAAAGCATGGCAAAGACATTTCTATTTTGGCTGTGACTATACAATGCCACACATAGAGAAGGGAGAAAATTCCATCGGCAGGGTGTTTGGGCCCCTGCAGCTGACGTGTAAGCATGGACAGCACCAGTTGTGCTCAGAAGTCTTTCCGGAAAAAAACAAGCTGGCAGGACTGGTGGTTTCCACTCCTGAGCTTTTCCATCTCAGGCAGGTGCTAGCATTTCTGTGCCTGGAAGGAATGCTCATATCAGAGCCTGTTACTTCACGCTGTTCACTGAGGGAGTTCTCTTAGGAGCATAAGTTCCACTGAGATGTCGCAGAAGTGGCCTTCAGCAAGTGAACCAGGAAGGCTGGTCTTCAGGGCCCCAAGGACCAGCAGGGCTCATCCCCAGATTTTCCCCTTTTATTAGAAGACCTTTGAGGGTACTTTTTATTCAATCTCTGTACACATTGGTTAGTGACTGGCAAAAACTTTTGAACAGAATGATAGGTGAGGCTAAAATGAGGAGATTCTCCAGGATCCTTTAAAAATTAGAAATGGGAGGACACTAATTTGGGCTGAATTGTGTCCCCTCCATTCATATGTTGAAGTCCTAACCCTCAGCACCTCAGAATGTGACTGTATCTGGAGATAGGCCTTTAAAGAGGTAATCAAGTTAAAATGAGGTCATGAGAATGGGCCCTGATCCAATCTGACAGGTGTCCTTAGAAGAAGAGGAGATCAGGACACAGACAGGCACAGAGGGAGACCGTGTGAGGACACAGGGAGAAGGCAGCTGTCCCCATACCAAGGAGAGAGGCCTTAGGAGACACCAACCCCACCGCCACCTCCATCTCAGACTTCCAGCCTCCAGAACTGTGAGAAATAAATGCCTGTTGTTTAAGCCGCCCAGCCTATAGCACTTTTTCATGGCTGTTCAGCAAGCTGGTAGAGACACCATCCCATGCGTCTGTCGACTGGGGCTACACACACATTTGAGAACTTGCTGGGGACAGAGACCCCTGCTTACCTGCCAAATTGATTTCTGGAGAGATCCAGGGTTTTGAGTTGTCTGCAAGTCCACTTCTCTTGAGGTGGCAGTGCCACCAGCTGATTTCCCTGTAACTTCAAGAACATGAGGGCCTGGGACAGAGGGAGAGAGAAGCAAAGACGATGTCAAATACCAAAGGGGCAGAAGACCTGAAGGGAAAGTCAGTTCCCTGGCAAAGCGAAGCCAAATGATTATAACCGATTCACTGTCACAAAGATTCCAACAGTGTGGGGTTTCACAGTGTCTTAAAACTCATAAAATTATAGCGAACAGAGCAGATGGGATAATTAATAGAAGATCCTTTCCTTCAGATCAATGGGATGCAATTATTCAAGAAAGAATGGAATCTAAGTACTTCTCAGAATTGAGGTTTCTTAAGAGTGACAATTATTTGTGGACCTGTCCTGGGAATAGTGGATGAGTCTGAAGGTCCTGGAGGCCACTGTGTTACCACAGGAGGGGAGTGGGCACAGCATGACGTCTCCTTGGGCTGGCCCAGGTGATGCCTTGGACAGGGGTCAGGTGGCATCAGTGACACCAAAGGTGACCCGCCCCAGTCGTGCACCCTCTGCTGGCTTGACACTGATGCCTTCAGAGTAATGCAGAATTTCCCACCTGGGGCTGGCCCTGGGCACCAAGTGGTGAATAGGATCCATGCTCTGCTTTCAAAGGTTCTCAATGGAGTGGGAAAAACAGACAGATGTGTGAACAACCTAAAGGTAGAAGGCAGCCCTATGCTGGGACACACATACACACACACACACACACACACACACACACACACACACACACACACACACGGCTCTGGTAAAAGGCACTTCCTGAATTCACATCCGGGAATTCCAGTTCTGCCACTTCCGGAGAGGGAGGCAGGGACAAGAAGGCCCTGCCCTGCGGTGCTGCCAGGGCTTCACACACCAGAAGGCCTGGTGGGCTCACCCTGGAGCCGGGAAGGAACAGAGCCAGAGGTCAGTCCGAGGGGCTGCTGGGCTGTGCCTTCAACTGTCAACACTGAAGAAAATTCTGGAGGATAAAAATTCATCATCCCGCCACCCTCCCAGAGCTGTTTCATTTTGCACATTTCCTCTCAGTCTCTTTGCACACAACCATGCGTGACTTTGACAGTTAAACTTTTCTTTCAACTTTTTTTGTCCTGAAAGCTCGGAAGAAGCACACAGGTTTCACTGCAATGTGGAGTGATTTTCTTACAAAAGCTGAAAATGAGAAATAAGGTGCTATTAGACTTACATCAAGCTGGAAAAGTCCCAGGGGAACTTCTCTGAGTGTGTTTTCTGAGAAGTCCACATCCTTAAGGTGGTTCTTCCAAAACACAGCCATTTTGTCTGGTAGAGACTCCAAGGCATTTTTGGATGCTTTGCAGCATTTCTAGGAATTTGATGAGAAAGAGAATTAATTAGCTTTCTAAATGCCATGGTGTCTATGATAAAGACTGTTTCCAAATTTAATGTTAAAAACAAGACCATTACAGTAAGGCTCTGTAATAAATACAATTCAGCTAATTAAGAGGCTACAGACTATCCTTGCCCCATTTTCCTGTCCTTGCTCCAAGGAAGGGATGGGAATGGTTTCCTGGGGAGATCAAGGTGGCTCATGGTCCTTTCCCTTCCCTCAAGAACATCTGGCCCATTGTCCTTGGAAATAATGGGACAATTCAGGACAGTGCTCTGAAGAGGAGCCCATGTCCCACACAAATATGCTTAAACTAGAAATGTTAATGTTAGAGACGGAGAATTTCCATATTTGCTATTGAAAACAGCAATAAAACACAAATATTCTTTATGCTGTTTCATCTGTTTTAACAAGCAAACTTCCCAAGAGAAAAAACCATGATTTAATGGGCAGCACTATGGATGCAGACTATTCTTCTCTTCTTTATTCTTATTTTACAGCTGTCCTAAAGGAACGACCCCACCTTTTGGACAGAACTCATCCTGGGCCAGAAGTTCAGGCTGTAGCTGTGGAAAGTCCTGTGGGTGTTACGGTGCAAATCTCAAACCCAGAGCCAGGTGCGCTGGCTCTCGGGTGAGTTACCTGCCTGAGACCCTCAGCTGCTGGATGCTGAGTAACATGCTTGTCTATAACACAGGACACCACCGCGTGGTCGCCAAGGGGACGCGGTGTGCACCGCACCCACAGCTCTGTGAGGCTGGCATGGATGTGGACTGACAGCTCCTTTCATGATTTTTGGCAAGTTACTAACCAAAGGGCAGGCCCAGGCATTTGGAAACACCTTCACGTTATTTCTGGAGACATTCAGACAACTGAGTGACTTGAAAGAATGAAGGAAAAGTGCAGGGAGTTCTGTCAATTTATTGTCAGAAATATCGAGTTCCTGTAGCTTCCGCAAACCAATCCAGTTCGTGGCTAGGGGAAAATGAAAGAGGATGAATTGTAAAAACAGCCCAATCAAGAAGAAAATGACAAAGTAAGTCAGGTTATTGATGCTAAAACATACCATTTTCTTCTTCAAACAATTTTTCCAAATAATTTTTTGAAGCTGTCAGTTTTTGAAGTTTTGAGAGATGCAGGAGTCCCGGTGGGAGGTGGGACAACTTGTTGCTGGAAATATCAATTTCGAGTAGCCTGTAGTTGGGGGAGAAGGAAGTCAAGGCATCAGAAGAAAGAGGTAAAGCATCACGGGTACATATTTCTCTGTAAACATGTTTCTTTTTCTCCTTGTACAAGGATAAAGAATGTGCATTGAAATACAGCAATATGATTTTTATTCATTGCATTACTGTCACTATGTCATGTGTAGACAAAGAAAACCAAATCTCTCTTTGGTGGATCCTGGTCTCATTGACCAATAGGGATGTAACCTTTCTCACATATGTGATAACAGAACAAGCTGGTGCCCTGGAAGCTACTGGAAGCCCAGAGAGCACTGCTTTTAACCTTTTGGACCCTCAAGTCTGTCCAGGTTAAAGACCCCCACTCCGTGGCACTTGTTTAATTTTTTGTGCAGGCTTCTTTCCCATGAGTTACTGCTGACCCTAAGCTCTTTCCAACATTCTTTTTTACTTAACTTAGAGCCTTAGCTTTTGAAATCAGCTCAAATCCCATATGGAATGAGGCCTTGCAGGTATGATTATCAATACATCAGTGAAGGTAAGGTCTTTCCTCTCCCCATGCAGCCTCAGCAGGAGGCTTGGGCCTCTTCCCAAGGCCTCCCACAAAAGGAGACAGGAGCTGCCTACACCATCAGGCTGCTGCCAGAGTCCTGTGAAGTTAACTGTTTCTCTGAGGCCCTGCCCACTTTCCTTGGGAGGTGGACCAAAAGCTGGGTTGTCTGGGCGCCACTGTTTCCACCAGCCCCTTTCCTCTGACTCCTGTGTGCAGGAACAAGACTGGGCACCTCGGACAAGCAGGCCTGCGTGGCTGCCAGTGAGTGGTGGAAACGTGGGCCAGAAAAGCCACCCTACTAGACAGATCTTTCTGCATTCACGTGGAAAGGAGGTGGGACCTTGTGCCCAAGAGCTTGCATAATGGCAGGCAGAACTTCCTTCTCTTATTTTAGCTGAAAATCTGTTTTCAAAAGCAACAACTACAATCAGGGAGCATGACTGCAGGAAGAGGACAGTGCAGGAAGAGGGTGGTGGTGGCAGCCGGGGCTCAGATGACCAGGGCTCACCCCAGGGGCTGCAGGGCAGGAGCCCACCTGGAACAGATGATTTCGTCTGATGACTTCACGCTGGGCAGCTCCCCCAGGTGGTTGTCTGAGAGATTCAGCTTCCGGAGGTTGATGAGCCCCCAGGGGATGATGGAAGGGAGGGATGCCAGGCAGTTGGCAGAAAGGTCCAGCTCCGTGATCTGGCAGGAGATGTCAATGAGCCAGTCCAGATCCACCCAGGGCAGCTTGAGGTGGGACC
This sequence comes from Phocoena sinus, assembly GCF_008692025.1. Taxonomy (NCBI): domain Eukaryota; kingdom Metazoa; phylum Chordata; class Mammalia; order Artiodactyla; family Phocoenidae; genus Phocoena; species Phocoena sinus. The sequence goes on along the minus strand of NC_045764.1, from coordinate 52,108,688 downwards.
ATTTCACACAAAGAGCCTGGATATTGGAGCAAGGGGAAAGCACACACGGGCGATGAGCCCAGGGCTCGTGCAGACTTGAAATAAAGCAATGATTTATTCAAGTGTGAATCTGTCTGTTCATCTCAGCAGAGTCCCGAGAGGTTGGGACCACGTTGCCCCTGAGAAGGTACTTATGCCCTCCTGCACCTACAACCTGAAGGTAATCTCTCCACAGCTACAGCTACTCACTCTCCAGCCTCTAGAGGGAGCATGTGGGCTTAGCATCACCTCTTAGAGCGCTATCACCCTCGGGGGAAACACAACAGGAATGGCCCCTGCTTTGTACAGAGGAGCCCACCCAAGCTTGGAGCAGCCTCCCCAGACTGCAGAAGAAGGCTTAGACCCAAACCTGGGTCTTCTCACTTCCCTCCACGGCACTCTTCCCTGTGATTAGAGCAGCTGCCGCCTGCAGCTGCTTACACCACGCTGGGTGCTTTGTGGATGAGCTGCTTCCAGAGTGAGAGACTGAATATACAGACAATGGCCAGACCATATATAAAATAGAGAACTTTGACCCACAACCTGCAGCAACCTACCAGGAAACTAACCCCCTTATCTATAATAAAGAGTCCAGGAAGCCAAACTTGCCAGAAGCCATACTGCAATGTCTAGTAACAATCCAGGAAGCTAAACAATAACTTCTGTAACAACTGGCCCCAAATGTCCAGGACTTGATTGATAAGTGACAACCTCCCTAATTTTGTCCCTGCTTCCAACTTAGACTAACCAGGGAAAGGCAAATATGCCCCCTAACCCATCATGTAGGACGCCCCCCTTCTAGTTAGCTGCCTCCAGCTTCCCCGTCAACAGCCTCTAGTCAGGGCACACCTGAAGCCTTCCCTTTATCCACCATAAAGCTTCCCCACTCCTCTGACAAAATGCAAGTGACAGTGGCTGACTCACTTGCCACCAAAAGCTCTGAATAAATCTCCTTTGCTTTTCTCATTTGATTGGGTCAGAAAGGCCAGCAGTTTTCTGGCATATGGTGGTAAAAGAGATCTGGTTAAATGTGTATGAGCAGGGCTTTCTCTTTCTTCTTGATCATCAAAGAATTTGGGGCTCAGTGAGGTTTCTAGGGAAAGGAAATTGGCTTTTTGGCTTGTTTCTCTAAAGCAGCTGGAAATCCATATCAGAAAATTAGAGAAACAAAGATTAGTTCTTCACTAATGGGAAAATGTAACAACTGGAAAAGACACCAGAAACATGGGGTAAGTTTGCTTTCAAAATTGGCAGCAGCAGACAGACTTCCTTATCTGGCCACAAGGTGGCAATATGTGCCTTATCTTTGTCGCCCCCTTAGCTAACTTGCCAGGATTGGAAAGGCTGGGTCTACTAACACCCTCTAAAAGCTCTGGTCTTCGAACCAAGTAGATGAGGCTCTGTCTCTGTCTGCCTGTCTCTCTCTCCATTCACCTGGATGAAGAGAGACAGTCGATGGTATACTGGATTTTGGGTCAAGAGAATGGAGCTTTAGTCTCAGTTTTTTGTTCTGTTTTGTTTTTTGGGTTTTTTTTAGACTTGACATTTAGGCCTATTTTTGTTGTCATTATTGTTTTCCCCCATAATTTTCTATTTTGAAAAATTTCAGAACTGCAGAGAAGTTGAACTAGGACACACGATTACCCATTCATACACCCTGCACTGTAGACTCACCAATTGTTAACATGTTGCCACATCTGCTTTCTCTTCTTTTTCTCTACACACACATACAAGCACACACACTTTTCATTTATCTTCTGAGTCATTTGAAAGTAAATTATAGCTATCATGGCACTTTACACCAACATGTATCTCTGAAGAACAAGAATATTTTCCTACGTGACAACCATATATTTATCATTTTCAAGAAATGAAATCAATACATTATCAAATCCACAATCCATGTTCAAATATTCCCAAATACCCCAGAAATGTCTTTCGTAACTATTTTGTATCTTGATCCAGGATCCCATCAAGAATCACACATTGCATTTAGTTGACATGTCTCTATTTTCTTTAATCTAGAAGAATCCTCATGCCTTTTAATGTCTTTTCCAACTTTGGCATTGTAAGCTTTCAAGTCATTCTAGTTGTCTTCTAGAATATTCCATAATCTGAATTTACTGAGTTGTTTCCTAATGTTTAGATTCAAGTTAAGCATTTTTGGCAAAAATCTCAGACAATGTTGAGTCCTACCAATTGAACTCCACCAGAGGGCACCTGATGTCAGGTTATTTCACTAATGGTCTGATCCCTTGGGTTAAGTTCCATTTTACTCTTTGTGATTAATCAGCAATCTGTGGGGTGATATTCTGAGACTATCTGTGAATATTTTATGTTCCTACATCAGTTTACCCAATGATTTCAGCATCCATTGTTGATCAGGGCCTTACTCAGTACATTGGTGGTTACAAGGTGGTAATTTTTCTAAAACTACCATTCCATCTACATTTGTTACGTGTCATTCTTCTGTACAGAAGTATGTCCCTCCCCACCTGTTTAAATATTACTATGGACTCACAGATCCTTTTTAAATTCAAAGTATTATAATTCATTATTATTTCTTCCAATGCTCAGGTAGTCCCCAGTTTGACCACTGGGAGTCCCATCAAGGGGACTCCTGTGTTCCTCTGACATATCCCTATCAGTTTTGGGCACTCCCTTACTTCCTGATAAAATAAGATGTTCGAGTTTCCTCTGGTCCTTTCCAAGTACCAGCCCTGATTCCCTTTAACAGAAAATGGTATTTAGAAACCAAGATCTAGGTGTTGGGTATGCTCATTGATATTAGGTTGTCACTGATTCTTGGCCCATTGATCCAACAGAACCCTATATTTAACATGAGTGCATTCTGATGCCTCCAACTTGAATCCAGTCACATTGGCTTCTTCCTAATCTTTCCATAAAAATTCATAGTTGTGTCACCCTTCACCTTATTATTGTTGGTTTTAATCTGCTAAATGATCAGCTTGGACCGGATGGTATCTAGGTCACTTCTGGACCCAGGATTCTTTCTGGCTTATACTCTTGAGAAGGACAATGGCTTCCCACAGAGAGCCTTGGAGTAATCATGACAGCCAATCTAGGAGCCATGCCAGTCTTTGTGATGCCAAGTCAAAGAAGGCTCTCTAAGGGTCTGGCTGCCTCCCTTTCCTGGGTTCTCAAAGACACATCCAGGCCCCAGGTCCAGGGCCAGACAGCTGGACATAAATCCAAGGTGTCCAGATTGCAGTCTAACTTTCTCTACTCACCCTGTGGGGCCATTCTGGTCATTCAATATCAAATAGTTTGGACCTGAACTGAAATGGCAGTCAAATGCAAGATGAAAAGGAGGCTGGTTTTGGTTTTAAATAACAAACCTTAGGTGTCTATAAATAAAACTCTCTAAGGGCCATCAAAAATAAATAAAACAACAGGAAAGATTCAGGTTGTTATTGTGACGTAAACTAGTTGCAGCACATCTTTGGAGGATCAGCTGAGATGTTCTGTCCTGACAATGGCAATCTTCCTCCTGCATTTCCTTCTTGTCCTCTGACCCTGGAGCTGCAGCCTAGAACCACATAAGGAGCAGAGGTTCAGCCTTGGGAGACTGGAGCCCTGTGTTTGCTTAACTAACCCCATGTGGGGCCTCGGGCCAGTCGAGGTGGAGGTGGGTACTTTCACAGGCGCTACCAGGCTCAACTCCCCTTATAGGAACCTGCCTGCGGGTTCCGTGCTGCACTAAGTCAGCCCAAGGGTCATCTCTGTCTCCACTGCCCCAGCCGGCAGTGTGGCCATCCAGAACCCGACTGCATGCATCTCCAGTGCTGCACCTTGTCTGACTGCGTGTGAAGCTCAGCACCGTGCCTAGCATGCAGCAGGCACTCAGTAAATGTTTGTGTGCTGAAAAGAATCAAGCCACTGGGACCAGCAATCCATCTATTAACACCTCTAACCAGAACGATCACCCTAAAATACCAAGGTCTACTCAAACCCCTCAGCCTTCCTGCACCCCAGCCCACCTGCAGCAGAACACCTGAACTTCCTCCCCAGAAAGCCCCACACCTCCACAATCTGCCCCAATCACTTCCCAAATTTCTGTCTCACTGTCTCCTCCACGACCTCTGCCCACCCTCTGTGCTCCTGTTGGCAGATGGCTGCTGGGGTTAATAATTTGTTCTAGGTAGAAGAAACTGGGGAATGGGCCTACTCCTAGAGCAGAGGATTCAAGACCAAAGGGAAATTGCCAACTAAAGTACAGAAACTGCCTGTTCATAAATGACCCATAGGGTTCAGAAAGTGGACTGGAATTCATAGGAAGGCTGTGGGGGCCTGACAGTGAGCTTACTGTCAGTACCTGACTGGCCAATGTGCCAAAGGGCTGCCAGGGTGCTCTGGGGCTGCAGGAGACACAAGGTTGGTGGGACTGGAGGTAAGAGAGTTTTGCAAGTTTTCACCAGAGAGCTGGTCTCCTTTTGATCGTGGGTGTCATGAGGTCACTCAAGGATCCCAGATTCTGCAGGCGGACTGGCCTCCGCCTTTGCACTCTGTCCTGCTACCACGACAAAGGCAAAAGTGTGCTCCCTGCTCTGCCTTCTCTTCCCTGGAGTTCACAGCCCTTTTCCCTCCTATTTAAATCCTACTAGTCCTGAAAGCCCTGGGGCAAGGACCACCTTCTTCACACCCAGTAAGTGTCTGCGTTACAGCCCCCAGTTAGGTAACAAGGATGCCATCTTGCTTCACAGTTAGCAGCGTTTACTTGAGCACTGCCAAGTGCAGGCCAGCCTGTCAGGCACTGGGGTTGAAGATATGGATGCTGCAGATGGAACCAGCTCAGGGAGTTTATGTCTCAAAGGGAAGAGCTGTGTGTGTATTGAACATGCATCTAGTCACCTTTCAAGGACTAAGAGTATGTGATGTTGACCAGAAAGCCAGGAAAGAACACCTGCAGGGAAGCCTCCTGTGCTTCTTTGGGAGGTACTATTTATCAGAAGTAAATCATCAATAACAAGAGAGTGGCTGTGTGTGGCACTGAATTCTCTAGACATGAGAAAGAGGAGGAAGCAGATGCTGCCAGTTCCTAAAACTGAGCTCTTTCTAGGTCTTACATCCACTAGAGTTTCTGCAGTGTTGAAATTTGTGAAACTCAAGCCCAGGGAGAGGTAGCAAAAAGCAAGAAGTCAGAAAACATGATGACACACTCAGAATTCAGACATGTTTGTGAAAAGACTTCTGGGCTGGATGGTGGTTAGAAAAACATGTAGGATTTCTACCTGGTCTTGGGTTAGTCTGAAACTTTCACATATACAAGTTACTTTCCTTTTGGTGCACAAACATTATAGGGTGCACAAGTGTTTCCAAAGTGGCAGAGAGGAAGAAGGAAGGAGAAAGGATGCACAGTACACCTGACATGGAAATGTAGCTGGGAAATGTAGCCCTCATTACTTATTTATGTTTAGTCTGGGCAGGATCACAATAAACCAGGTTCTGAGGTGGTGAAGCCAGCAATTGTATAATTAAATCCATGCACACTGAACTGCAAAATCAAAGACAGCTCGCTGTGGAGATCCCCAAAGTTCAACAATGCCATGGTTAAGGCACATCTCTCTGGAGGAAACAGAGAATATGCTCATGCTGGTCCTTAAGCATGAGCCCTTTCAATTTTGGGCCAAACAGAAGGAAGTACTGCTCTCCCAGAAGACACTGTATGATGACTTAAGAAACTTGCTTTCCAAGGCAGTGGTGGTGACCAGGACCAGTTCAAGAAGGACTAGGGCACTTGGCTCATTACAGAAAGTGATGTTTGGGGTTACCTCTGCATAAGAAGGTCTCCTTGTTCTGTGATGGAAGCTGTGGTCCAGGAGGGCAATTACCTGCCTTCATATAATGCTGCCTGAAGCTTCCATACAAAAATAACACAGTGAATGAGCCAGTGGACTACAATGACATCTCTCATGCTTTTATGTCAGTGCAACCCTTATGGTTGAAGAATATAATTGTTCATGAAGGGCTGAAATTGACAATGTTTTTAGGCTGGCTTTAACCTTGAGAGATGTGGGGCTGGCAACTGGGCCCTGAGCAGACACAGAGAAGGGTTCTCTGCCCCAATGCTGGGGGAGGGGTGTGCCTCTGCAATTTTGAGAACCCACAAGAGCAAGTTCCAACACTGCCTCCTTACTAGGTCTCTACTGAGCCCACAAAGCAGAATCTGCATCTCTTCTCCCTGTGTTCCCATCTCACTGTCCCTTGAGGGGACAGACGAGAGCTCAATGACAGCACAGCATGACACAAAAAAGGCAGTCAGTAGAATTAGTCTTTCCAGTCAAGACACACGTGTTAAAATAGGGGAGAAATACATAGAATGTTCTAAAATGTATTAATGAACCCTTGGCCTACATAAAACCCAAAACTTTCTTTTTGTGGGTAAGCAGATTCCTGGGTGGTGGTTCCTTGCTGAACCAGCCAGGAAGACAAGAGCCACCTTCTGACATGTGAAGGAACAGTCAGGGCACCAGACATCCGGAGAAGTGCAAAACCAACAGGTCTAATCTGAAAGGAGCAGACTCATTAAAAGGGCTGAAGAACAAGCCAAAAGAAACTCTAAAAATGAAGGTGCTCAAAGCAGCAGAGCCAGTCACAGAATCTGAAGACACATCCCAGGCCACCTGAGTGATGTCAGTGCTTGTGCAGAAGGGGATCTGTGCATGAATGCCAACAAGTTGGGGTAAATTTCAAGCCTACGAGTGTCTTTCAGGAGCCCAGACTGTCAGAGGAGGCTCTAAGTGAGGTGGAGTCAGTTGGACAGAGGATCAGCACGCTGGAGACAGCAACTCTGGTCCAGTCTCCCTGTGCTGGTGAGGGCCATGGCAAACTGGGACTATGCCCCACATCCTCGGCCCTGGAGAACCCTCCATGCAAGGCTTCCAAACACCTACTGCTCAAGTCCCTGCACCCTGGCAGGGATAGGCTCTCAGGAGGGAGGGGGCATTGAAAGTGAAAGGATGAGAAGGAGCCTGGGCCTTGACTGGCCATCTGCCTGTGCACGTGAGGTGGCCACGGTGGGCAAACCAGGCCAAGGGCAATGGAGCAACAGCCATAAGGATGGTGTCATGGGCTGAACTGTGTCCCTGAAAAAGATATGTTGAATCCCTAGTACCTGAGAAAAAGTTTATTTGAGCTTATTTGGAAACAGGGTCTTTATAGAGGTAATCAAGTTAAAATGAGGTCATTAGGGTGGGCCCTCATCCAGTATGACTGGTGTCCTTATGGAAAGCGGAGATTAGACACAGAGGCAGACATGTGCAGAGGGAAGATGATGAGAAGACACGGGGAGGATGGCATGTGGCTGGAGTGATGGGTCTACAAACCAAGGAACACTGAGGACTGCCAGTAGCCACCAGACACTAGGAAGCGGCAGGGAGGGGTCATCCACTAGAGCTGTGACAGGGAGCATGGCCCTGCCAACACCCTGATGTCAGATTCCAGCCTCCAGAACTCGAGGCAATACATTCCGGTTATTTTAAGCCAAGCAGTGTTTGGTACTTTGTTATGGTGGCACTGATACAGATGGTAACAAGTCAAATGACAATTGGAGAAGTCAAGACCTGAGAATCCGGAACATTCCATCAACAGAAGCCCACAGATTAAGAAAGGAAATGAAAGAAGCAGAGATTCTTGAAAGCCAGAAGGATGTCTCTTAAGATAAGCAGATTAGAAACATAATAAAAAGGTGGGAAAAGGACAGTAAAACCAGTCATTAATTTAGGGAAAAGCCTGGGAGGACTCTAGGGTGTAAAAGGAGAATTTCGAAAATGACCTGAGAATACTAAAGGGAGTAAGAGAAGGGAGAGGAAAAGAGAAAGGGGAGGACAGCCTTCCTTCTAAACTCAGAAGGAAGATAAATTAAATGACTCACTTAAACAACTTAAATTAAATTAAACGACTTAGTGAGAGGAAAAAAATGAAATCAGTTCTGACAAAAGCCTGCCTGCTAAAAATATTATAAATGTCAGAATTAGTAGTGGTTAGCTACCAATATAATTTCAAACAAACAAACAAAAAGGGAAACATAACCAAGGAAGCCAGATCAATGAGAAATGTAAGTACAAAAATTACTTACAAGCAAACCTACAATGGCATTTTAAATAGTCAACACGGAACAGTCTGTTGCCTCCAAGGGCACACTCAAACCTGAACCCTGTAGGGGAATCTTCTGGAAGTTGAGCTGTGATCACATGATAATACCTTCCTGGTGACTCTTTGCAATGCATGCACAGAACTTTTTCAAATGACCCTCACAGTAACCCTGTAAGCACAATTTGCACATAAAGAGCCTCAGTGAGGTGACCTGTTTGAAGGTAACAGAACCAGGATCACGATTCAGGTGCCTAATGTTCTGTCTGGTCCCTGCCTACCAGGCACCATGTTCATTCACATGGCCATGGAATAGCTGACATGATTTCAAAGGCATTAGGAGAGATAACCAAGGTGACTCAATAATGATAAAGACACTTAACCACAACCCCCAAAATACAACTATGCTAAATCTTTGTGTTCCAACACAGGTCAAATTTGTAAAAAACAAACCCATGAAAATTCAAGAAAAATAGTAGCAGGATATGATAGGTCAAATATGCAAAAAATGAATGGAGGACACTACAATAAGAATGGGAGATGACCAAATACTAGGGAACAGGAGAACGAATTCTGTTTTCAAATCAGTATGAACTTGCACATAAATTGATTACATTCTGTGTAAGAAGCAAAAGTAAAAGGAGAAAAAGGGGGAAAAAGGCCAAGTCTCCTACATATCTTATGCCTGGACAAAGGCAAAGTAAAGGTAGAGACCAATGACGAAAGCAGAATTAAAAGGTGTCCAATTATTTGGCCATTAAAAATGCCCTTTCAAATAATGCTTGGGTAGGAGAGAAAACCAATTCACAACAGTAGAGTATATTTTTAGAACAACAGAAACGTCACAAGTAATGGGGAAAAAACGAACAATTCTGATCACAGTTACAAAAAGGAAAAAGTGAAGCATGATAAACTAGCTCTGCCCTGCTTAGAATGGAAAGCTAAAAGAAAGCAGGGAAATGAAAACAAAATTAGACTAAAAATAGAAAAACCAAAATGAAGTAAAAACAAGGAAGTTGGTAAATAAAACCAATTCTAGAGTTGTTGGAAAATAATAAAATTGATAATCAATTGACTAAAAATAAAAGTACCTTAATAATCTAAGAATGAAAATGACAATCTAACAATGGCCGAAAAACAATGTTTAAGTTGTGGGAGACGTCCTCAGCCAGAGCTAACAAACCAAATAATGATGTTGAAATGCAAAATTTAATTCCAAAATAAAAAATTCTCAAAGTGACACAATAAGAGTAAAAACAAAACAATGTATATGAGACAAACAAATAAGGAAACTAAAGAATCACTCTCCAAAGGCTCCTAATTCAATATAATTCTTTTTCAATCCAATCTTCAAAGAACAAATAGTCTCTGTGTTACATACATGGTTACTTAACAGAAGACTCACTTTATTTTATGAGTAAAACCAATTACTTTGCAAGAGCCATTAAAATTCTAGCCAACTGCATGCAAACACATGGATGCAAAAACTGTAACAAAATCTTCTCTAATGGAAATCAACAAGTGAACTCAAAGGTTTCAGTTCTGCAACCAAGGAGGATCTATACCAAGAAAATAGCACTGTTGGTAGTAACTTATGGAAAACCATCAGCACATTTTGTTAAAGAAAAGTGGCCCTCTTTTAATCATCTGAATGCCAAAACATAGTTAATAAAATTTATCACTTTTTCTTCGCTAAAATCCTTAAAAATAGATAAACAAGGTTTGTTTTAAATCAACATTGTGCTTTTTTCCATGTAGTATTTCAGTCATTCCTTTGAAAAATAGGAAACTTACCAAAAAAAATCTCCCTTCCAACTCAAGAATTTTGCCAATAGCAATATGCAAGAGAGAGAAAAAAACAAGAAATAAAAATACTATCTCTGCAGTTACTAAGCTATTCAACTTTCTGTTGAGAGAACCCTGTTTCCTCAACTTTTAAATAAAGACAAAAATTTCTACCTCATAGACTTGTACAGAAGATTAAAGTAGAATATTTGGCAAAGTACTTTGTTAGCCATGAAGTCCTATGTAAATGGAAGTTTACTACATATATAAAATTTTATCCATCCATCTATTCACCTATTCATCCATGCATCCATCCAGGTATCCATCCATCCGTCCACCCACCCACCCATTTTCCATCCATCCATCCATCCATCCATCCATCCATCCATCCATCCAAGCAACCACTCCTCATCCTGTTCCAGGCCCTACAATGAGGGGCAAACACAGGGTGAGCAAAGCTGGACAAATTCCTGCTTTCGTGAAGCTTCCAGTCAAATGGGGGAATTGACATTAAACAAGAATGTCACCAGAAAAGACAAGCCCAAACTTTGTTAAGTGCTCTGAATAAAATGGCAGGAAGCTCTAAGAGATGGAAGGGGGGATGTGACCTGGCCTGTGGGCTGGGGCAGGCTTTCCTGCGGACGTGGCGTACGGCTGAGGTGTGGAGGTAGTGCTGGTGTCCAGGGGCAGCGCTGTGCTGAGCATGAGGAGACAGGCACGCTTGTCCCTGTTGTGTGGTGTTCACCCTGCGGGTAATCATGGCCAGTAGAGTTCCCCCTGCTGCTGGACATTTGGGTTTTGTCCTCCTAGTTTCTCTTATAGATAGCAGTGCTTTGAGCAGTACAGTTGTGGCAATTACGTTTTTTTTCTTTTGAGTTACATCCTAGAGGTATCTTTCAGAAAGGAAATACCAAATTCAGAGCTGTTCTCTGGGAGAAAAGAGTTTTATAGCTTTTGTCACATGACGCCAATTACTTTCCACACATACGGAACCAATTTATAGTGCCAGCAGCAAGGCTTTGGTGTCCCTTTCTCTTTGACGCTGCCAAGTGCCTAACTTAGCATTTATATTTATTTTTGCGAGTTTAATAGGTATGTGATGGTACTTTCAAGTCATTTTAATTTGAATTTCTGTAATTGCCAATAAGATTGTATATGTTTCCATGCCATGAATTACTATCTGTGTTTTCTCATGTGTAAATTAACTGTTCATTTCTCCTAACTTCTTACCCAAGGGCATTTGTGAGCAATGTGACAGCAAGGGCCGTGGCTCTGGCTTGGGCACTGCTGAGTCCCAAGCAACTAGTAGGTGATATATAAACACTGACTGAATTAAACTCAATTATCAACTGACATATAATTGAGTCAATGGTGCTTTTTGGATTTCAGTTTCTGTCAATTCTTTTTTCTCAAGTATCTGCTAATGTTTTTCTTTTTTTAAATTTCTTTAAAAATATAATTTTACTATATTAGTATATTATAGTAAAATTATATTTTACTATAAATAAGTTTAATATATATATATCATTTATCTTATTTGTGACTATATGTCTTTATACATCTTCATATATCTTTAAAATTTTGAAATGGAATCATTTTCTTCTATAACTGGAATAAATTTGCTTTTTAAAAGTATATTCTGATGAATTTCCAGTGCTTAACTTTTACCTGTCTGGAATTTATTCATATCATTATGAATGTACTTGTCTATGCTGATATCCAATAGTTCCAATGACATTTGATAATGTTTTCTTATTCTTTCCTGATTGTGTTTTCTAGTTTGTCACATAAGTTCAAATAATAGTTTTAGTATTTCTGCATCTCTATGAATCATTTTCTCATTGTAAACTAAATGTAAGTGGTTTGTATAACTGCTGTTTTGTATTATGTTTGATGATCTAGTGGGACAGGCCACCAGGAACACCTACCTGAACGGTTACACAGTGCACCTGCTCAGCTGTTCTACCCTGTGACCCTCACTATCTGTTCTCAAGTTCTAGGAAGCACTCACCATGTGGACAACAACACAGTGGTGAGTCTATTCCACAGAGAAAGCGTATGAATGGGGCATGAGAGTGGGGAAAGATTTGGTATTTGGAAACTAGAGAAAACAGTAGAATAATTGGCTAAATTTCAGGGCACAGGAAAAGTGGAGCTGATGGAAGAGGCCCATAATAATAATTCTGAGTTTGATCTCATAACTCTCAGAAGGCAGGTGAAGGCTCTTCCCTTCACACAAGCCAGCAGTGGAAAGGCCGAACCACAGGCAATCAGGCTGCTCCCAGTCTGCCTCTCACCTGCCAGGGCCCTACTGCCCCAGAGACTTACATCTGCTCTGTGAGACAGTACCACCTGCTGTGAGGAGGACGTGAGGAGCTGAGAAGGTGCAGGGTGCAGATGTAGAAATGTTCTACAAAGTGTAAAATTCTTGAATAAGACTCTTGTACCAAACACTAGGCCTAACCTTGGGCAAGGATGTTCCCCAGAAACCTTAGTGCTCACAATGTCAGTAGCCCTTGGTCAGCTGCTCATGAAGGCCCCAGCAAAGGCTGAGAAACCACACTTGCTGCAGCCTGCCCTTTCTGAGTATCCCATGTATGCAAATCCTCAGACCCACCAGATCACTCTGATGGAGAAGGGCTGCTTCAGCTCCCAGAATGTGCAGCCAGGATGTTTGTGCTTGGGCACAGATACAGGCATCTGAATGGCCAGTCACTAGGAATGTTTTTTTTTTTTTTTTTTTGCGGTACGCGGGCCTCTCACTGTTGTGGCCTCTCCCGTTGCGGAGCAACAGGCTCCGGACGCGCAGGCTCAGTGGCCATGGCTCACGGGCCCAGCCGCTCCGCGGCATGTGGGATCCTCCCACACCGGGGCACGAACCCGTGTTCCCTGCATCGGCAGGCGGACTCTCAACCACTGCGCCACCAGGGAAGCCCACTAGGAATGTTTAACGTACATCATAAGCCAGAGCTGATCCAAAAATGACAATAGTAGTAGTAGTAGTAGTAATAAGTGATCCTCTCTAGGTTTGCTGCCAGATTTGAAATCATTAGGGACTTATAAAGAAAATTAATAATTCCCCAACTGTGTAGTTTCAGAATCAATTTCAGCTCTTGTGGACTTACTCCTATACTCAGAACAGCCCAGCGTGCCCTCCGGCCCAGCCCTCTAACTGCTGAATGGGGCAAACACCGTGGTTAGTTCAGGCCCTGCTTAGGCCTCTCCTGGCATTTCTGTTTTCCTGCTCCTTCCCGGGTGTGCCAGCATCAAAGTGTTGTTTCTCATGGCAACAAAGCAAACATTGACAGGACAGTCACCAGGAACACAGGCCAACTCATTAAGCATTCAGGCAAAGGTTTGGCGGTTTTCCAGAAGGGCACCCGTGAGCCAGAGCCAGGAACAGCTTTGGCCAGGTCTGACTTGGCTTTGCTTTTGCTCTTTTAAAAGTGTCCAGACCATGTGGTGTGGGCTCTCAGACTTTCCTTTCCAAACAACATCAAAACCTAACTGAGCAGCCCGCCCGCTGCCAGTGGAAAATCAACGTGGGCTTCTCAGCCATTCCCCGTTTGCCAGCAGAGGCAGGTTCTGGCAGCCTGAGAACTAGGCTGTGCCTGACACAGAGGCGTGGTGAACCTCGACTGGCCGTGGCTTCCACAGAGGCAGCAATTACATTAAAAAATATCAACTAGCTAGTGGGGGAGGCAGAACACAAATACAGAAAAAAACAAGATGACTGCTTCAGCAAGGTCACTGCCATGAATGCCAGCAGGCAAGGGAGTTTTCAGGCTGTGTACACATGGCAGCAAAGCACCCTTTCAGTGCCTGCCCTTGTCTAATATTCTGAACAAAAAATGCCAGTTCAACTCCACTGCACACCTGGGAAGGTCAAAGCACTTACCTCTGGTTTCTGAGTCATCATTCCTGACACTGGACCCCTCCGCGCTAACCCCCTCTCTTCTGCTGGCAGCACAGAAGGAAAGTGTTGTCACAGGTTAGAGATCATGGCAGCCAGACGCACACACTGGCTGCACACACTGCAAGGCCCTTGAGTCTGAAATTCACTTGAATAAAAAAAAAAAAATACCACCTGCTTTGGGGAAGCCCAAGGAGTCTTCATGACTCAGGCTGCACTGTAATTTCATTTTCTCTTCCAATTCTACCCAAAAGGGCGAAGAAGAAGAAAAGCAACATTGTCTTTTCTTTGTCTTCGCCTTTGCAGAATGCAATAATCACTTCCATGCTCTATCCCTATCTTGGCAAATTAGCAGGAGTTACCCGTAGAAAAGATCACAGACACAGATGTCAACCATTTCTGCTTTTAACCTTAAGCCAAGAAAATGCAAGTCACTGGGTACACATTAGAATCATCTGGGGAGTTTTTAAAACTACTGATTTGGGTCCCATCCCAGAGATTCAGATTTAGTTAGTGTACAGTACGGCCTGTGCATCAGGATTTTTAAAAAGCCTCCAGGAATTCCAATTACAGAAAAGTGTGAGAACCACTGATCTACATGAAAGACCTGGGAGGTACAGTTCAGGAATCATGAAATGAGAAAATCCCCAAGTTAAGAAGGCTCAGATTCTGGTCTGAGTATCACTGTTTAATATTTTCTGTTCTTGGACAAGTAACAGAATATGTCTAAACCTCAATACTTTCATCTAGTAAACAGATTATATTTCTTGCAATTCTTACTAAAGTGTTGTATGGATCAAATATGAAAAGAAAGTGCTGGGAAAAACACTGAACACTACACACATGTAAGGGTTAGATGATCACTATTTATTTCCTTTTGCAACATGAAGCTGATGTTTAATGTTTATTGAGCTCTTATTATGTTCCAGGCCTTGTGCTAAGTGCACACCTGGCCTCCAAGGTAGATACAATGATTAACTCTGTTTATAACTGAGACCAGCCAAGGCACAGACAGCTAACAAGTTATGGAAAATAGAATATCACTGTTCTCTAGAAACTAGGAAACCAGCAATGATAAGAAAAAAGTAAAAAGGAAACAGCAATACATATAATCAAAAAGATGGGAGGAATAAACCAATATGACAGGTCCCACACAAATGTGAGTTGGGTGGGTTCCTCTTTCAAAAGACACAGTCTCGGATGGGATTAAAAACTCAATACTGTTTACAAAAAATACACCTAAGAGAAAATAAAAACTGAAAATAAAGGCTGAGGAAACTTAAACAAGGTTGATGCAAAGAAAAAAGAGCAGTGTGGCCATGTGAAGAGCAGACAAACCCAATTTTAAGGATAGAAGCATCGACGGGATTAAGGCAGATATTTGATATAACGAAATATGTTAAAATGGCTCATAAACCAGGTGTATGAAGCAAAAACTTCTAGAATTATATGAAGAACTAGATAAAAATCAGTAGATGAGGAAACCAAGCCTCAGAGATGTAAGTAACCAGATGGAGGTCCTAGAGCAGTGAGGCCTGGAGCCCAGATTAGAGCCAGGAAGTCTCCTGCCAGAGCCTCACCTTGACCACAACACCATCAACCAAACACTCAGAGAAGATGTCAAGAAGGTTTCAGTACAGATAAAAGCCAAAATGAATGAAGGAACAAACAAAATAAATCGTAAAAAAATAAAGAAAATCTAGGTCCTTGGTAGGAACACTAGAATACATAAATCCCTGGCTGGTCTGATTAAATTCAAAAGAGAAAAAGTAAAACTGTTCAACATCATAAATCAACAGCATAAATGGGAATATGGGAATATAATAATGATAATAACTACTAATATAGAAGAAAAGAATTACCAAAAAAGGTAAATGTAACACACTATGATGGCAAATTAAAAAATCTAAAGGAAATGGATGATTTTCTACCAAAATATAACCTCCTGAACTGCACATAAGCAAAAGCAGACAACCTGAACTGATCAATGACTTCAAAAGAAGTCCCAAAACAAAGACCTGCTTTATCTAATCAATCTTTAACAATAAATAATTCCTATGAAACTTCTCCAGATTGTAATAAAATGGGAAGTTCCCTAAGTCATTCTGTAAAGCTAACATAGTCTTATACCAAAATCTCATAAAGATAATAAAAATAGAAAATTATAGATCAATTCACCTATAAATACAGGTGCAAAAACTGTAAATAAAATATCAATAGGTCAAATCCAGCCATAAAAACACCAATTAGCATTATTACAAGATTTCAATATTGGGTCAATATCTATCATCATCATTCATTACATAAACAAATTAAAGTAGAAAAGCTCTGTGAATATATCCATAGCTGCTAAAAAGAGATCCAACAAAATTCAGCAACATTTTCTAATAAAAATCCTAAGCAAAAAGGAATACATGGAAACTACCTAAATATAACAAGTCTATTTACCAAAAGTCTATAGCAAATGACCATAAACTGCTGATGCCAAGACATTTAAAAACAGGAAGAGAGATACATCTGCTCTTTTCAGATGATTCAACTTTTGACATTTCTGCTGATAATCAGTAAGCCATGAAATAAAGTAAGTTATATAAATATTAGAAAAGATAAGACAAACCTGCTTTAAATTTGCAGATGACTTGATAATATACCTAAAAGTTTCAAGGAACTCCTCTAAAAACTAGAATTAGTAAGACAAGTTGGTAAGGGGACTGGGTAAAACAAATAAACAGAAGAGCTTTCCTTCATACCAGCTGGAAATGGGTAAGAATTATATATATTCCATTCAAACAGTGGCAAAAACAGTAATAAATAAACAAAATAGGTTCAGGAAATCTTTATGAGGAAAACTATAAAATCCCATCAAAGAACATAAACGCAGCACAAATTGCCATGGGAGTCACCATGGGAAATGCACAAAATGGAAAAACGAATGTCTGATAACAGTCAAGATATTTCTGAAAAAACCAAATAAGGAGTAGAAAACTTGCATTAACAGGTTGTAAGGTTTAAATAAAATGCCTATAATCAACACAGTATAGCACTTGAACAGAAACAAATTAATAGGCCAGTGGACCAGTGCAGAGAATCCCAAAATGTATACAGGCATATATTGGGGGAAATGGCATTAGTGACATTTCAATTCAGAGGGAAAATCAAAGTTTATTTTAAAAATTGTGCTGGAATGACTGATCATCCACCTAGAAGAGAGGAATCCTAGATTCCCTCCCTCAAACCACATATACAAATAAATACAAGAAAAATCAAAGCTTAAAATATAAAAAATAAAAGAGTAAAAATAGTATAAAAGACTCTAGGAGAATATTTATATAAAATCGAGGGTGAAATGACTTTCTTATATAACCCAAATGCCATAAAGGAAAAAACAAACATATTTGATTATATATTCTTATATCTTTGTTATCTCAAAAGATAACAGACAGAAGACAAATAATGGATTGGGAAAAATATTGGCAACATGTATGATAAACAAAGGCTTAAAATCTCTAACATACAAAAAGACTCTCCAAAATGAGAAGGAAAAGGTGAGTAATCCTTGAGAAAAATAATCAACAAACTGTAACAGGCAACTCACATAAAGGGAAATGCAAATAATTGATGATGATATGAAAAGATGCTCAATATTATTAAGAATAGAAATGTGGACATTAAAACATGGAGATTCCATTTTTACCCATCAGAGTGATGAAAATTAAAAGGCTCCTGGACATCTAGTGCTGGCCAAAGTATGGGGATAGATATCCCCATGCAAAGCTGGTGAAAGTGTGAAACCAGAAATAATCCAAATGTCCACCAACAGGAAAAGGGCTGTCAACTAAGCTACATTCACTCTAGATTTAAGGCACGTATTTAAAAGAATGAGATGTAGCCACATTGACTGATCAAAAGGGGGAGTCGGTGATAGAGTGCTAAATTTAAAAAGTCAAGTTGAAGATAATGTAAACAATGCAATATTATTTTTGTTATTAAAATGGTAAACTAACTAGAACTAATTCCTGTATGTGTTTTTTTCCCAGTTTTATTGAGCAATAATTGACATACGACATTGTATAAGCTAAGATGTATGACCTGCTGATTTGATACATTTATATACTGCAGAATGATTACCGCCTGTAGCCTTAGCTAACACCTGTACTATGTCACCTAACTACTATTTCATTTTTGTGGTGAGAACATTTAAGCTTTATTCTCTTGGAAACTTTCACGTATATAATACGGTGCTATTAGCTGTAATCAGTGCTGCACATTAGATCTCTGGAACTTCTAGCTGAAGTGACCAACCTTCGGCTATATGACCAACATCTCCCCATTTGCCCCACCCCCCAGGCGCTGGCAAACCATCTACTCTGTTTCTATGGTTTGCCTTTTTTAGATTCCACATGTAAGTGAAAACATACAGTATTTGTCTTTCTCTGTCTGACTTCTTTCACTCAGCATAATGTCCTCAAAGTCCATCCATGTTGTTGAAAATGGAAGGATGTACTTCTTTCTCATGGCTGAAAAATATTCCACTGTATATATACATCACCTCTTCTTTATCCATTCATCCACAGACAGTGACTACTCACCATTTTTCCCGGACAATTGCTAGGCAAGGCACTTGCTTCGATGAAATACTTCCTGAGGAGATATTTGCTGGGGTCAGGACTGTCCAGTAAGATGTAGGAACAGAAAAAGGCCCCATGCCGAAGCAGGAATATGGCAATGTCTTCATTCCCTAAAGGACAGAAAGTGGAGAGCTAAGGGCATTTGGATGCAAGGTGTGTCACAGTTGTCCAAAAGGGCAGACACTCACATGTGAAATAAAAATGAAAAGGGCACTGGTGCTGTTGAACTTCTCTATTACCTCCCTTGACGCCGGAAGGTTCCTGTTAGTGACAGAACTTTTGTGGGGCTTTGCCCTTTGAAGTGCCTCCTAATATGGTCCCATTTGCCACGGTTGGCCCCTGTCACTGAAATCCCCTTGCAGGAGTGAGTAGGGGGAAGGAGGAAAGAGGCAGACCTTTTGAAGACGCAAAGAATGGAGTTGCGAAAACCTCCACAAAGGCCATTGGAGAGCAGAAGTTGAGTGTGAAGGATGGGCCCACATCTTGACAGGGTGATGGCTTTCATGGGTGTACTGACTGGGGACCCACCTGACTTGATGGCCGCGTAGAGTGGAAGGCGCACGATGACAGGGAACTCATTCTTCCTGACTGCATAGCTCTCTGGGTCGGCCCCGTGCGTCAGGACCAGGAGCTTCACCACTGCCAGGTGCCCCCGCTGGCAGGCCAAGGCCAGCATCCAGTTCAGTAATCGCTGGGGGCTGCAGGGACCTGGCAGGGATGACAGGACAAAGGGAGAGGGTGGCTGAAGGGACTGGTTGTTCCTGCCCTGAAATCCCCTTCGATCACGGCCCTATTTCCTGCTGAAATTTGCTTCCGTCAAGTTGACAGTGTCTATGGAAGTCCCTCTGAATTGCATATGACATTTCCCCACATCATTATAAACCCACCTGCTCATCGAATAACACCAACTGAGGAAAAGTAGCATTCAAAAGCAGCATTCAAAACAGTGTGATCTTAACAATGGAAATAAGACTAGAAAGAACTACCTTCAGTGCTGCAGAATTATCTCTGGGTAGTGGGATTGTGAACATCCCCTTACTCTCTTCCTCACCCCCAGCCCTGACCTCATCCCTAGAGCAGCATCACACACAGGGATATGGGTTTTGGAGATAGGCAGTTTAGGATTAAAATATTTCAGCTGTGTGGGACCCCGGTGGCACAGTGGATAAGATTCTGCACTCCCAATGCAGAGGGCCTGGGTTCGATCTCTGGTCAGGGAACTAGATCCCACATGTGTGCTGCAGCTAAGAGTTTGCATGCCACAACTAAGGAGCCCGCTTGCCACAACTAAGACCTGGTGCCACCAAATAAATATTTTTAAAAAACATAGTGAATTTATCTGACCTCAAAAATAAAGATTAAAAAAAATATTTCAGCTGTGTCATCTTGGGGAAATTTCTTACCCTCTTCGTGACTCAGTTTACCCATCAGTAAAATGGGAATAATAACACCCCACCTCCCAAGTTTAATGAGAGGATTACATAACATAGTGTGTGTCAAGTGCCTGCCTCAATAAATTGTCATAACCTCTGTCAAGTGCCTGACATAACTCATTATGATATGTCATTATGTTATTAGAGTAATAATTTTCTGCATTTCCAAATTATCTGTAATATACATATATTACTTCCATAAGTTAAAAAAATACTTTGATGAAAAAAACAGATCAGCCTAAAACTTAGAGAACTACTCCCTGAAAGAACTGCCTACTTAATTCCAGGATAAAATAACACTTAACACACTGAATGAACAGAGAGAGCGTGGGCTGAAATGTTACAATATCTTCAAGTTCAAAGTAGTGCAATGACTTTTGGATCTAGCTGCCATGGAAAAACGATCTCATCCTCCACAAGGACACTTCCCAATTGCATCATAACACTGTCTCACTTCCAGAGGCGGAAAGTCCTCAGGAATCAAAGTGCTCTGAAGCCTGGAGAGAGTGACCCTCCCTCTGTGATATGAAACTGACCAGGAAATAGGGGTGAGGCAGAGAAGGCAAGAATTAAAACCCACCACATAAGGTACCTGGCATTATGCCTGGGCTGTAGCAGGTGCTAAATAAATGTCCCTTCTTTGCCCTCAACTGATAACTAAAATGAACAATTCAAAGCAGGAGGTATAGGAACAGAAAACAAATTACCCCTCTCCATTACTACCAGATATCTGGCTATGAGAAGTGCAGTCATCATGCTGCTAACTTCTGTTGAGGATGTAAGTGTGTCATTCTTAGGAGGCAGGCCCTGTATTTCACAGTCATAATTTTAATATGAGGAAACTGGAGCTCAGGGAGACTTGGGAACTTGCTGAGGGTCCCACAGTTGGTAAATGGTAAAGTCAAGCCTTAAGTTCTGCTTTATCTAAAACCAAAGGGTGCTCTCTTAACCGTACAAACCCCTACATGTATTCTATAAGGCCCAAATCCAGCAACACTCATAGAGCCCATCTTTCCACCTCCTCCTTCTCTTCAGCCCTGCTCAGCTACAAGACCAGGAATTACATAATGATGTCCTTCAAATGATGTTCATAATTACACAACGATGTACCCACACCCCATGGAACTCTCATCCATCCTATTCTTGAACCCTGCCTTCATTCTCTAGCTGCCTCTTGTCTTACCTTACTCTCAACAGTGGCTACCTTCCCTACAGGCTGGGAATTCCCAGAGAACACAAACTGTTTTGCCCACCTCTGCGCTCCCCACAGGGCCCAGCACAATGCACTGGACTCCTTCAGTCCTCAGCAGCTCTGTCCTGAGTTGAGCTAAAGACAGGACACCCCTGGGAGCAGCTGAGAACCATGCGCAGGTCCACCCAAGCTCCCTGTTCTGCAAAAGCAGGCAAACCAGGCTCTTCCCTTGCTTGTCTGCCAAGTAAACTCCTACTTAGCCTGCAAAGCCTGGCTCAGATGTCAGTTCCCTCTGAAGACTCCAGCCTGCACCCAGACAAGACCATTCCCTGATGTGTGCTTGCAGACCACTGTGTAAATATTTCAACCTTCGCATGGTTACACCTTTCTGCCTCAATTTCCTCTACTTGACCAGGACCTACTAAAGGGCTGGGATCACCTTTTTGAAAAGCCTCTGTGTCTATCAAGTTCTTCAGTGTGGCCAGTACTTGGAAAATGCTCAATAAATGTAAGATGCCCAATGAGATGTCAGCTGGCATAGACTCTCTGGGAATAGAACAGAGCTACTCTTGGAGATCCCCGAGGACAGGGAATCAGCTTTGGCTCCTTGGGGGCTCCTTCCTGCCCTCCTATAACTTGCTCGACCCAAACAGCATCTATGGGCCCTAACAGTGCCCTGATTTCTGTTTATAAACTCATTCTCCTTCCAGCCACAGGAGAGGCATGCCAGCTTGGAACCAAATCTGAGCACAAATCTACCTCAAAGCACATAGCTGGACACCCTCTAACAGTAGTACTGCATAATTGTGGGGTCCCATGAAAAACTTAAAAATGGGATCCCTTGGACTTCCCTGGTGGTGCAGTGGTTAAGAATCCACCTGCCAATGCAGGGGACATGGGTCCGATCCTTGGTCCTGGAAGATCCCACATGCCGTGGAGCAACTAAGCCCATGTGCCACAACTACTGAGCCTGTGCTCTAGAGCCTGCGAGCCAAAACTACTGAGCCTGCATGCCACAACTACTGAAGCCCACAGGCCCTAGAGCCCACGCGCCGCAACTACTGAAGCCCACGTGCCTAGAGCCCACGCACTGCAACAAGAGAAGCCACTGCAACGAAAAGCCGTGCACCACAATGAAGAATAGCCCCCGCTCGCCACAACTAGAGAAAGCCTGTGAGCAGCAACAAAGACCCAACGCAGCCAGAAAAAACAAAAAAAATGGGGTCCCTTGTTTAAAAATTATTAAAAATTTCAAGAGGGCTGGGACTTCCCTGGCAGTCCAGTGGTTAAGACTTTGCCTTCCAATGCAGGGGGTGTGGGTTTGATCCCTGGTTGGGGAGCTAAGATGCCACATGCTTCGTGGCCAAAAAACCAAAATATAAAACAGAAGCAACATTGTAACAAATTCAATAAAGACTTTAAAAATGGTCCACGTCAAAAGAAAAATCTTTAAAAAAAAATTTCAAGAGTGCAACTGCAGAGTGTTAAACTAAGTGTGGGGTCCTTCTAAGTGCAGGGCTCTGTGTGACTGCACTGTCACATACCCATGAAGCTGGCCCCACTCCCTCACAAAATCCTAACTCCCAAGACCACTCTAAGGCAATGCCTCAGCCTATAGCTGTAGTGATGCCTGGACTTAAACAGTGTCACAGATCCAAGGCCATCATGGGAAATCAAAGGAGACCAGGACACCTTGAGTCCACCAGAGAAAAAATTAACTTGTTATTAAAAAAAGCAACATAGCATGGTACATCCAGACAATGTAATGTTATTCAGTAATAAAATATATATATATATGAGCTCTCAACCCATGAAAAGACATGGAGGAAACTTGAATGCAAATTGCTAAGTGGAAGTAGTCAATCTGAAAAGGCTATGTACTGTATGAATCCAACTATATGTCATTCTGGAAAAGGCAAAACTATGGAGACAGTAAAGAGATCAGTGGCTGCCAGGGGTTGGGAGAGAGGGGGATAAATAGGTGGAACACAGATGATTATTAGGGCAGTGAAACAATTCTGTATGATGCAGTAATGGTGGAAATATGTCATTACACATTTGTCAAAAGCCATAGATATACAACCCTAATGTCAACTATGGGCTTCAATTAGTAATAACGTGTCAATATTGGTTGGTTCATCAATTTTAACAACTGTACCACTCACACAAAACGCAAATAACAGGGAAACTGTGGGAGATGGTATATGAGAATTCTCGGTACTTGTTCATCAGTTCTTCTGTGAACCTAAAACTGCTTTAAAGAATACTCCCAGATTTCTGGATCTCATGACTGGTAAACAGTGTGAAGACATAAACATTTTGAAGTGCAGCCCCCCCAAATACCTGCCTGATTCCTAAGAAAAGAGGGTCCCTGAGAGGTGGTGAAGAGCTCATGCTCTGGGATTTACCTGGCAAAGACTCGAGTAATTCCTGCACGACATCAGTGTGCCCAAACTGTGCTGCCACCACGGCTGGGTTGTCGTCGGTGGGCTCCGTCGGCAGCTCCACCAGTCTCTCAGTGAGAAGATACCGGACGGTCTCCAGATCCCCATATGCTGCAGAGATGCTCAGGAGCTGGCCCTGGTCAAAACAGAACAGGGGCAAGATGTCAGCAAGACGAGTGCTGTTGGGAACTGCCAAGAAAATTGACTCTAAATGCTTCACGAAGTCCATGGGCAAGATTGGAGCTGTGCTGCCCAGGATGGCAGCACCAGCCACATGTGGCTGACAAGGCTTGAAATGTGGCTCATACAAAGTGAGATGTGCTGAAAGTGTAAAATCATATGGGATTTCAAAGACCTAGTACGAAAAGGGTAAACTATCTTGTCAATAATTTTTATACTGATTACATGTTGATCTTTAATATATGCTGGTTAAATAAAATAGATTATTAAAATTCTACCTGCTTCTGTTTACTTTTTTAATGTGACTATTAGAAAGTCTGATCTTATAAATGTCTCATATTCTATTTCTTTGGAACAGCATCATGAAAGATATCTCAGGCAGGTATCAAAATTCTTCATGTTATTTGAATGTGCAAGCCAGGGCTGCTGTCCTGTGCCTTAGGTTTGTGCCTCTGAGAGCCCTCTTCTCACAGGAAGCCTGGTCTTTTTCTCAGTCAAAGGTCAGCACATGTCCCATCTCCTTGCTCACAGTGTCCCTTGCACTGGGAGGCCTCTGTCACCGTCTCTGCATAGCTAAAGCCTTTTTGGCTCTCTCACCGAGGCTGCGGTACCTTGAATGGACACTTATTCATCTTGCCACACAGGTCATTTGAGCCTGAACACATGCTCTCCTGTATTGCTTTAAAGTCAGGTTTCTTAAGATATAATTTATGCATAGTAAATTCACCCTTTTTACTGCACTTTGATGAATTTTGACTAGGTATAACACAATCACAATCACCACCAGCAAGAGCTAGACTACTCCATTGTCCCCCAAAAGCCATCTTGTATTTGTGTGTACCCACCCCCATGTCTCTGGCTCCTCTGCTAGACTGTGGGTTCCTCGGTCCAGTGTCATGCTGGTTCTCCACTGAAGAGTCACGCACAGGACACTGACGTTGGTGCCAAATGGACATGCCACGTTGAATCCTGGCTCTGCCACTTACCACCTATGTGTCTTTGGACAAGTGCCTTGACAGCACTGTACTCCAGTTCCTTCATAATAAAATGGGGATCATTACAACTCCCCTTAATCTCCTTCATGGCAGGCATTGAGGGAAGTGGGTATAAGGAACCCAGCTCACAGAGGGCAGCCATGCTAACGAATTTGTGAGTGGGCCAACCCATGAATGCATGGGCGTGATATCACAACCAGGGCAGACTACTGACACGGGCGGAGGGAGGCACAGACTCCAGGCTGTCTGCTGAACAGCCCTCCTTGTGGGAAGCCACCCAGTGTCAACCCAAGGGGCCAACAAGTCTGACCTGCTCATGTGTGCATCCCAGTTCTCCCCATAAGAAGAGAGGCCTTTGGCCATATATGCTGTGAATTCATAATAGGAGGAATCAAAAATGCCCTCCCCTCAATAATTCTCAAGCACATGTACTTGCCAATTCCCCCCAAAAAATTCTCTTACAATTTTGAGAACAGGTTTAGTAATTGAGTTATTTCCAACTATTAATTATATGGAGACATTAAACCTGTGCTAATCAAAGTATTGCATCAGTAAAGTGCTTCCATGGCTAACAGTCAATAAGAATTTCCCACAAGGACCAGAATGTGGCAATGGTCTTCTCAAGCTGTAGGTGGGCAAGATGGTTGATCTCTACAAGCTTTTTGGAAAAGTTTGGCATGTGTTTCAAAATTTAAAAATTGCTCATACCCACATTCTCAATTCCTGTTAACCTAGGCTGAGAAAATATATTGACAATAAGAAAAGGATTAGGCAACAAACATTCAATACAGCATGATTTACAGTAGTAAAAAATTAGAAACAATACAAATATCTAACCAAAAGGAATAGCCAGGTAAGTGACACTGTCTCTACTAGATGGAATGTCATGTCGCCATTGAAGGTGATGCTCATAAGGAACTTATACAGAAAATTGTTCATATAATATTATGTGAGAAAAAGCAGTATGCAAAACTATACATAAATAGGCTTGTATGTATATTAGAAACAATAACAACGACAAAATGAATGTTCAGATCAGCAGCCTGGAAGAGAGTATACCAAAAATGCTAAGTGGGATTGTTTGGATGGATTAGGAATATGATTACTTTTTTGTTCTTTTTTTCTTTACTTTTATATATTTAAAAAATTTTCTTTTTTGAGCATGTACTATTTTTATAGTGGAAAAAAGTGTAAAAGAATATACTAAGTTAAACCTTCAGATTGCCATTTTGTCCTTTATATTTCTGTGACCCCCTCCCTGTCCCCCTGGGAAGGCAGGAGCAGTGTGTGCTTAGGTGATGACAGGCTGAGAAGTCCACTCGAAAGGACTGGCACCTGTAAGTTTACATGAGAAACAAGGTATTCATAACACAATAGAAATCCTCATTATGATTATAATGATAACAAGAAAACAACTTTAGTGGTAACCTTCGCCCAACCTGGGTCCCCAGCTCTGGCCAGAGGGGCTGGCATTGACCTTACCTTTTCCAGCTGGGACGTGCTCTCATCACAAGCTTCTCTGAGCAGGTGCTGGGCTCTGCTGGCGTCTCCTCGCTTGTATGCGGCATGAATGCCTTCCGTCCTAGGGCTCCGTGTTGTGGGGTCGCCACCTGGCATGGATAGTTTGCTGCCCATGTCCCCGGCACCTGGGTGGACAAAAGCACACACATAGCATGACCTCCACTGCCAGCGCTGCTCTTAGGAATCATCAGAGAGTGGGATATGCTCTCCAAGACATAAATCTGGAGGCTTTAGAAAGAGAAAGGGGTTGCCCTGAAATGCTGCCAGTGTCACCAAGTACAGCAGACTTTGGCACCTGCACCCTGCTGGAGGCCCTTCCTGCATGGGGCCATCTGTGAAGGCACAGGGAAGCTGAACACAGCTTGGGGAAGATTCTGCAGCTAGACGATGGCCTGGTGCGAGCTGCCTGGCAGGAAACTGCAGCTGCCAGGCTGACCTTACCAACAGCAACAGAGAAGCAAAGGCTTTGGTGAGAGAGCTAGTAGCCTGCCAAACTGTCCCACTGCTATATCCCTCAGAGGGATATGGTATCTAGTGGAGGAAGAAAGGCAGGTCAAATCCTGTGGGTGTGGAAATCTAGACCCTCTCTGCCTAGAAAACTCCACAAAGGCATGGGACTTAGAATGGTAGCCCTCATTCCATACTGTGCTGGGTCTGAAGACAAAGAAGTGAAAGCAGTCAGCCCTTAGAGCTCCCACTCTAGAACGCTTCATAATTAGGAGGTCTGTGGATCCCAAAAGGCTTCAGAGACTTCCTGCACATCCTAAAGTTGCACACAGAATTCTGTGTGTGTGTGTGTGTGTGTGTGTGTGTGTGTGTACATTTCTCTGGGGAGAAAATTCAAGGCTTCTACCAGATTTTCAAATGTGTTAGTGAACCAGAGTTAAAAGTTTTATCTCTGGGCTTCCCTGGTGGCGCAGTGGTTGAGAGTCCGCCTGACGATGCGGGGGACACGGGTTCGTGCCCCGGTCCGGGAGGATCCCACGTGCCGCGGAGCGGCTGGGCCCGTGAGCCACGGCCGCTGAGCCTGCGTGTCCAGAGCTTGTGCTCCGCAGCGGGAGAGGCCGCAGCGGTGAGAGGCCCGCATACCACAAAAAAAAAAAAAAAAAAATTAAAAAAAAAAAAAAAAGTTTTATCTCTACAGATATTACAGAAAAGACTACAATGAATGAGGAGTTAAATTTTGATTGTGTTGAGTGACAGCAGAAACAGGGACAGAATTCTATCATTCTTGACCAAGTTCACACAGCTTGTAAGAGGTAAACTGGGACTGAAGTTTGGTTCACGAGCTCTCAGGCTGGGGCTAAACCCACTCCATCTCTTTGCTACCTCTTTGAAGGGATAAAAAAACAGGGTTTTTTAAATGTAAAAATATAAATGCTGAGGAAGGTTGGCTTCCAAACATTGACATCACAAAAGTAAATCACATTATAGCAGCTAACATTTGGAAAAATTTTTTTTATATTTATTTTCAATAGCATAAAAATTCCATGCTTAGAAATAAATTTTTAAAAAGATGGACAAGATCTATATACCCTGAAAGCTATAAAACACTGCTGAGAGAAATTAAACAAGACCTATATAAATGGAAAGAAATCTCATGTTCATGGATTAGAAGAATCAATATTGTTAAGATGTCAATTCATCCCAATTTTATCTATAGATTCAATGTAATCCCTACCATAATTCCAATAGGCTTTTTTGGGGGTAAAAATTGACAATCTGATCCTCAAATTTGTATGAAAATTCAAAGGACTTATAATATCCCAAGCAATCTTGAAAAAGAAGAGTTGGAGGACATATACTACCTGATTTCAAGTCTTATATAAATCTATAATAATCAAGGCAGTGTGGTAATAGATCCGTGGAACAGAATAGAAAGTTGAGAAATAGACCCATACTTGTACACCCAATTAATTTTTGATAAAGGGGGTCAACACAATGATAAATGCAAAAATCTTTTCAATAAGTGGTGCTGGAACCGCTGCACATCCATTGAATAAAAAGAGACTTGGACCCCTACTTCTCACCACACACAAAAATTACTTTGAGATGGATCATGGATTTAAACATAAAGGTTAAAATTGTAGAGCTTCTAGGAAAAAAAAAATCACAGAATATTTTTATGACTTGAGAGTAGGCAAAGCTTCCTTAGATGGGACACAGAAAGTAATAACCATGAAAAGAAAAAAAATTCCTAAATTAGACTTTAACAAAAAAAACTCCTGATCATCAGAAGATTGATCTACCATTTAAAAATTATTTACTATTTGAAAATGAGTAGGCAAGTTACATACTGGAAGAAAATATTTCTAAAACATATATCCAAAAAAGGAATGGTA
Source organism: Phocoena sinus (assembly GCF_008692025.1). Classification (NCBI taxonomy): domain Eukaryota; kingdom Metazoa; phylum Chordata; class Mammalia; order Artiodactyla; family Phocoenidae; genus Phocoena; species Phocoena sinus. Next base: position 52,080,125 of record NC_045764.1, on the reverse strand, counting down.
TTCAGAAAATAGAAAGAACTCCTGGCAGAGCTGGAACTCCCGGCTCGGGGTCTCTTCCCTCCGCCGTCACAGAACTGCCCCAGAGCCCGAGGGGAGGGCGGCCTCACTGAGGCTGCCAGCTCTGGAGGGGCCCCGGTGCCCGAAGCCGCGACAGTCGTGGGGACGGCGGGCCGGATCACTCATCCTGGGGTAAGCCCGCTGCCATGTCATGAGGACACTCAAGCAGCCCTAAGGAGAGATCCATGTGGCAAGGAACTGAGGCCTCTTACCTACAGCCACGTGAAATCATCGTACCTAGGGAAAGATGGCGGAAGAGTAAGACGCAGAGATCACTTTCCTCCCCACAGATACACCAGAAATACATCTACATGTGGAACAACTCCTACAGAACACCTACTGAACACTAGTAGAATACCTCAGACTTCTCAAAAGGCAAGAAAATCCCCACGTACCTGGGTAGGGCAAAAGAAAAAAAGAGTAAACAGAGACAAAAGGATAGGGACGGGACCTGCACCAGTGTGAGGGAGCTGTGAAGGAGGAAAGGTTTCCTCACACTAGGAAGCCCCTTCGCGGACGGAGACTGCGGGTGGCAGAGGGGAAAAGCTTCGGAGCCGCGAAGGAGAGCACAGCAACAGGGGTGCGGAGGGCAAAGCGGAGAGATTCCCGCACAGAGGATCGGTGCCGACCGGCACTCACCAGCCCGAGAGGCTTGTCTGCTCACCCGCCGGGGCGGTTGGGGCTGGGAGCTGAGGCTCGGGCTTCGGTCGGAGCGCCGGGAGAGGACTGGGGCTGGCGGCGTGAACACAGCCTGCAGAGGGTTAGTGCACCACGGCTAGCTGGGAGGGAGTCCGGGGAAAAGTCTGGACCTGCCGAAGAGGCAAGAGACTTTTTCTTCCCCCTTTGTTTCCTGGTGCGCGAGGAGAGGGGATAAAGAGCGCTGCTTAAAGGAGCTCCAGAGACGGGCGCGAGCCGCGGCTAAAAGCGCGGACCCCAGAGACAGGCATGAGACGCTAAGGCTGCTGCTGCCGCCACCAAGAAGCCTGTGTGCAAGCACAGGTCACTATCCACACCGCCCTTCCAGGGAGCCTGTGCAGCTCGCCACGGCCAGGGTCCTGGGATCCAGGGACAACTTCCCCGGGAGAACACACGGCGCGCCTCAGGCTGGTGCAACGGCACTCCGGCCTCTGCCGCCGCAGGCTCGCCCCGCACTCCGCGCCCCTCCCTCCGCCCAGCTTGAGTGAGCCAGAGTCCCCGAAGCAGCTGCTCCTTTAACCCCGTCCTGTCTGAGCGAAGAACAGATGCCCTCCGGCGACCTACTCGCAGAGGCGGGGCCAAATCCAAAGCTGAGACCCGGGAGCTGTGAGAACAAAGAAGAGAAAGGGAAATCTCGCCCAGCAGCCTCAGAAGCAGTGGATTAAAGATCCACAATCAACTTGATGTACCCTGCATCTGTGGAATACATGAATAGACAACGAATCATCCCAAATTGAGGAGGTGGACTTTGAGAGCAAAATTTATTATTTTTTTCCCTTTTCCTCTTTTTGTGAGTGTGTATGTGTATGCTTCTGTGTGAGATTTTGTCTGTATAGCTTTGCTTCCACCATTTGTCCTAGGGTTCTATCCGTCTGTTTATTTTTTTTTATTTCTTTAAAAAATTTTTTTTCTTAATAATTATTTTTTATTTTAATAACTTTATTTTATCTTACTTTATTTTACTTTATATTCTCTTTCTTTCCTTCCTTCCCTCCTTCCTTCCTTCCTTCCTCCCTCCCTCCCTCCCTCACTTCTTTCTTCCTTCCTTCCTTCCTTCCTTCCCTTTCTTTCCTTCCTTCCTTCCTTCCTTCCTTCCTTCTTTCTCTCTTTCTTTCTTTCTTTCTTTCTTCCTACTTTTTTTCCCTTTTATTCTCAGCTGTGTGGATGAAAGGCTCTTGGTGCTGCAGCCAGGAGTCAGTGCTGTGCCTCTGAGGTGGGAGAGCCAACTTCAGGACACTGGTCCACAAGAGAACTCCCAGCTCCACATAATATCAAACGGCGAAAATCTCCCAGAGATCTCCATCTCAACACCAGCACCCAGCTTCACTCAACGACCAGCAAGCTACGGTGCGGGACACCCTATGCCAAACAACTAGCAAGACAGGAACACAACTCCATCCATTAGCAGAGAGGCTGCCTAAAATCATAGTAAGTCCACAGAACACACCCCAAAACACACCACCAGATGTGGACCTGCCCACCAGAAAGACAAGATCCAGCCTCATCCACCAGAACACAGGCACTAGTCCCCTCACCAGGAAGCCTACACAACCCACTGAACCAACTTTAGCCACTGGGGACAGACAGCAAAAACAATGGGAACTACGAACCTGCAGCCTACAAAAAGGAGACCCCAAACACAGTAAGATAAGCAAAATGAGAAGACAGAAAAACAGACAGCAGATGAAGGAGCAAGATGAAGGAGCAAGATAAAAACCCACCAGACCTAACAAATGAAGAGGAAATAGGCAGTCTACCTGAAAAAGAATTCAGAATAATGATAGTAAACATGATCCAAAATCTTGGAAATAGAACAGACAAAATACAAGAAACATTTAACAAGGACCTAGAAGAACTAAAGATGAAACAAGCAACGATGAACAACACAATAAATGAAATGAAAAATACTCTAGATGGGATCAATAGCAGAATAACTGAGGCAGAAGAACGGATAAGTGACCTGGAAGATAAAATAGTGGAAATAACTACTGCAGAGCAGAATAAAGAAAAAAGAATGATAAGAACTGAGGACAGTCTCAGAGACCTCTGGGACAACATTAAACACACCAACATTCGAATTATAGGGATTCCAGAAGAAGAAGAGAAAAAGAAAGAGACTGAGAAAATATTTGAAGAGATTATACTTGAAAACTTCCCTAATATGGGAAAGGAAATAGTTAATCAAGTCCAGGAATCACAGAGAGTCCCATACAGGATAAATCCAAGGAGAAATATGCCAAGACACATATTAATCAAACTGTCAAAAATTAAATACAAAGAAAACATATTAAAAGCAGCAAGGGAAAAACAACAAATAACACACAAGGGAATCCCCATAAGGTTAACAGCTGATCTTTCAGCAGAAACTCTGCAAGCCAGAAGGGACTGGCCAGACATATGTAGAGTGATGAAGGAGAAAAACCTGCAACCAAGATTACTCTACCCAGCAAGGATCTCATTCAGATTTGATGGACAAATTAAAACCTTTACAGACAAGCAAAAGCTGAGAGAGTTCAGCACCACCAAGCCAGCTTTACAACAAATGCCAAAGGAACTTCTCTACGCAAGAAACACAAGAGAAGGAAAAGATCTACAATAACAAACCCAAAACAATTAAGAAAATGGGAAGAGGAACATACATATCGATAATTACCTTAAATGTAAATGGACTAAATGCTCCCACCAAAAGACAAAAATTTGGCTGAATGGATACAAAAACAAGACCCATATATATGCTGTCTGCAAGAGACCCACTTCAGACCTAAAGACACATACAGACTGAAAGTAAGGGGATGGAAAAAGATATTCCATGCAAATGGAAACCAAAAGACAGCTGGAGTAGCAATTCTCATACCAGACAAAATAGACTTTAAAATAAAGACTATTACAAGAGACAAAGAAGGACACTACATAATGATCAAGGGATCGATCCAAGAAGAAGATATAACAATTGTAAATATTTATGCACCCAACATAGGAGCACCTCAATACATAAGGCAAATACTAACAGCCATAAAAGGGGAAATCGACAGTAACACATTCATAGTAGGGGATTTTAACACCCCACTTTCACCAATGGACAGATCATCCAAAATGAAAATAAATAAGGAAACACAAGCTTTAAATGATACATTAAACAAGATGGACTTAATTGATATTTATAGGACACTCCATCCAAAAACAACAGAATACACATTTTTCTCAAGTGCACATAGAACATTCTCCGGGATACATCATAACTTGGGTCACAAATCAAGCCTTGGTAAATTTAAGAAAGTTGAAATTGTATCAAGTATCTTTTCCGACCACAATGCTATGAGACTAGATATTAATTACAGGAAAGGACCTGTAAAAAGTACGAACATATGGAGGCTAAACAATACACTACTTAATAATGAAGTGATCACTGAAGAAATCAAAGAGGAAATAAAAAAATACCTAGAAACAAATGACAATGGAAACACAACGACCCAAAACCTATGGGATGCAGCAAAAGCAGTCCTAAGAGGGAAGTTTATAGCAATACAATCCTACCTTAAGAAACAGGAAACATCTTGAATAAACAACTTAACCTGGCACCTAAAGCAATTAGAGAAAGAAGAACAAAAAACCCCAAAGTTAGCAGAAGGAAAGAAATCATAAAAATCAGATCAGAAATAAATGAAAAAGAAATGAAGGAAACAATAGCAAAGATCAGTAAAACTAAAAGCTGGTTCTTTGAGAATATAAACAAAATTGATAAACCATTAGCCAGACTCATCAAGAAAAAAAGGGAGAAGACCCAATTCAATAGAATTAGAAATGAAAAAGGAGAAGTAACAACTGACACTGCAGAAATACGAAAGATCATGAGAGATTACTGCAAGCAACTCTATGCCAATAAAATGGACAACCTGGAAGAAATGGACAAATTATTACAAATGTACAACCTGCTGAGAGTGAACCAGGAAGAAATAGAATATATGAGCAGACCAATCACAAGGACTGAAATTGAAACTGTGATTAAAAATCTTCCAACAAACAAAAGCCCAGGACCAGATGGCTTCACAGTCGAATTCTATCAAACATTTAGAGAAGAGCTAATATCTATCCTTCTCAAACTCTTCCAAAATATAGCAGAGGGAGGAACACTCCCAAACTCATTCTATGAGGCCACCATCACCCTGATACCAAAACCAGACAAGGTTGTCACAAAGAAAGAAAACTACAGGCCAATATCACTGATGAACATAGATGCAAAAATCCTCAACAAAATACTAGCAAACAGAATCCAACAGCACATTAAGAGGATCATGCACCATGATCAAGTGGGGTTTATTCCAGGTATGCAAGGGTTCTTTAATATACACAAATCAATCAACGTGACACCATATTAACAAATTGAAGGAGAAAAACCATATGATCATCTCAATAGATGCAGAGAAAGCTTTCGACAAAATTCAACTCCCATTTATGATAAAAACCCTGCAGAAAGTAGGCATAGAGGGAACTTTCCTCAACAGAATAAAGGCCATATATGACAAACCCACAGGCAACATCATCCTCAATGGTGAAAAACTGAAAGCATTTCCACTGAGATCAGGAACAAGACAAGGTTGCCCACTCTCACCACTCTTATTCAACATAGTTTTGGAAGCTTTAGCCATAGCAATCAGAGAAAAAAAGGAAATAAAAGGAATCCGAAATGGAAAAGAAGAAGTAAAGCTGTCACTGTGTGCAGATGACATGATACTATACATAGAGAATCCTAAAGATGCTACCAGAAAACTACTAGAGCTAATCAATGAATTTGGTAAAGTAGCAGGATACAAAAGTAATGCACAGAAATCTCTGGCATTCCTATATACTAATGATGAAAAATCTGAAAGTGAAATCAAGAAAACACTCCCATTTACCATTGCAACAAAAAGAATAAAATATCTAGGAATAAACCTACCTAAGGAGACAAAAGACCTGTATGCAGAAAATTATAAGACACTGATGAAAGAAATTAAAGATGATACAAATAGATGGAGAGATATACCATGTTCATGGATTGGAAGAATGAACATTGTGAAAATGACTCTACTACCCAAAGCAATCTACAGATTCAGTGCAATCCCTGTCAAACTACCACTGGCATTTTTCACAGAACTAGAACAAAAAATTACACAATTTGTATGGAAACCCAAAAGACCCCAAATAGCCAAAGCAATCTTGAGAACGAAAAAAGGAGCTGGAGGAATCAGGCTCCCTTACTTCAGACTATACTACAAAGCTACAATAATCAAGACAGTATGGTACTGGCACAAAAACAGAAGGATCAGTGGAACAGGATAGAAAGCCCAGAGATAAACCCACGCACATATGGTCACCTTATCTTTGATAAAGGAGGCAGGACTGTACAGTGGAGAAAGGACAGCCTCTTGAATAAGTGGTGCTGGGAAAACTGGACAGGTACATGTAAAAGTATGAGATTAGATCACTCCCTAACACCATACACAAAAATAAGCTCAAAATGGATTAAAGACCTAAATGTAAGGCCAGAAACTCTCAAACTCTTAGAGGAAAACTTCGGCAGAACACTCTATGACATAAATCACAGCAAGATCCTTTTTGACCCACCTCCTAGATAAATGGAAATAAAAACAAAAATAAACAAATGGGACCTAATGAAACTTCAAAGCTTTTGCACAGCAAAGGAAACCATAAACAAGACAAAAAGACAACTCTCAGAACGGGAGAAAATATTTGCAAATGAAGCAACTGACAAAGGATTAATCTCCAAAATTTATAAGCAGCTCATGCAGCTCAATAAGAAAAAAACAAACAACCCAATCCAAAAATGGGCAGAAGATCTAAATAGACATTTCTCCAAAGAAGATATACAGACTGCCAACAAACACATGAAGGAGTGCTCAACATCATTAATCATTAGAGAAATGCAAATCAAAACTACAATGAGATATCATCTCACACCAGTCACAATGGCCATCATCAAAAAATCTAGAAACAATAAATGCTGGAGAGGGTGTGGAGAAAAGGGAACACTCTTGCACTGCTGGTGGGAATGTGAATTGGTACAGCCACTATGGAGAACAGTATGGAGGTTCCTTAAAAAACTACAAATAGAACTGCCATACGACCCAGCAATCCCACTACTGGGCATATACCCTGAGAAAACCATAATTCAAAAAGAGTCATGTACCAAAATGTGCATTGCAGCCCTATTTACAATAGCCCAGAGATGGAAGCAACCTAAGTGTCCATCATTCGATGAATGAATAAAGAAGATATGGCACATATATACAATGGAATATTACTCAGCCATAAAAAGAAACGAAATTGAGCTATTTGTAATGAGGTGGATGGACCTAGAGTCTGTCATACAGAGTGAAATAAGTCAGAAAGATAAAGACAAATACCGTATGGTAACACATATATATGGAATTTAAGAAAAAAAAATGTCATGAAGAACCTAGGGGTAAGACAGGAATAAAGACACAAACCTACTAGAGAGTGGACTTGGGGATATGGGGAAGGTGAGGAGTAATCTGTGACAAAGCGAGAGAGTGGCATGGACATATATACACTACCAAACGTAAAATAGATAGCTAGTGGGAAGCAGCCGTATAGCACAGGGAGATTGGCTCGGTGCCTTGTGACCGCCTGTTGGGGTGGGATGGGGAGGGTGGGAGGGAAGGAGAGGCAAGAGGGAAGAGATGTGGGGGCGTATGTATATGTATAGCTGATTCATTTTGTTGTAATGCAGAAACTAGCACATCATTGTGGAGCAAAGGACAAACAATCCAGTTAAAAATGAGCAAAGATTTGAACAGCAGAAGATATTCTAAAAGCTCAGTATGATTAGTCATTAGGGAAATGCAAGTTAAACACCACTACACTCCCACCAAAATCACTAAAATTTAAAAATACTGACAATAGTTGGTGAGGATATGGAGCAACGAGAATATTCATACCTTATTGGTTGTGTCTAAAATGGTACAACCACTTTGGAAACAAGTCTGGTGGTTTCTTACAAAGCTAAGTATATACCTACCCTATGACTCACTTATTCTATTCTTAGGTATTTACCCAAGAAAAATACGTGTAAAAAATATATCCAAGAATGTTCATGGCAACTTTATTCATGGTGTTTCCAAACTGTAAATAGCAAAGGTGTCCAACAACAGGAGAATGAATAAATAACTACTGTGGTATAGTAACTACTCAGCAATCAAAAGGAATAAATTACTGATCCATGAAATGATTGATGGGAATCTCAAAACACAATGCCGAGTGAAAGAATGACTGCACAAAATGATCCCATTTATATTGTAATCAGTGGTGGGAAAAAACTCAGAACAGTGGTTCCTGAGGGTGGGGATAGTCATGAAGTTTACCAGTGGAGGGGCATGAGGAAATTGTTTGGGTGATGGTTCTTTATCTTGATGATGTTTTTAGTACACAGGTGTTGGTATTTGTCAAAACTTATCAAATAGTCTAATGAAGGTATGTGCATTTTACTTTATATAAACTTTACCTAAAAAATTATAAATAATATTGAACTATAGTCAATAATATGAATACTGAAGCACTTGAGGGTGAAAAGTACAGATATTTCCAATTTACTTTGAAATGCATTAAAAATAATAGATTGATGGATGGATAGAAGAACAGATAGAAATGAGAGCAATTTTAGAAAATGTTAATGGTAAAATCTAGGTGGTGGGTATATGGATGTACATGGTTCAGTTCTTTCAGTTTCACTGTATGTTTGGAAGTTTTCATAACAAAATATTGGGAGAAGTGAATCAGAATAACATACCCTAAATGGAAGGCCTGCCATATGGCATACTGAACGAGCTCCACCACCAACCCAGAAAAATCCTGCTCTGGAAAAAGGGAAAGGCAAGTTGCTTACAGTGAAGCCCCTTGATACCATCCAGGGTCTTTACAGCTCACTCTAAGCCATGACTATTTCAAAGGCAACCATTCTGAAAAGCCACGTTAAGTGGATTTCATGAGTGTCACGCACAATCTGCATCCTTCCTGAAACACCAATACAAGACTGCTGTGTCTGAATGGAGATTACTGGTGTGTGTTTTTTTTTTTTTTTGGCTATGCACTTTTGGAAAGGCGTATCAAAAAAGGGCTTAGTGTGTAAGTGGTTATACATGTGAATAAGGCAGCTTCACATCCCATCACACACTAACAGTCCCCATTAATTATTAACAGTCAGAGACTAAGACATTTGAGAGTCAGCTGCAGGGAGAAGCCATTGGCAGGGTAAGAAGAAGACAGAATCCACGGCCGCGTCATCCATCAGAAGAGGCACTTAATTATGTCACTGCTCATCTTTCAGAATTAAACAAATATCCTCCTTATCTCTGTAAAAGACAGGTGCATGTGTGTGAGGAGGTATAAAGTAACCTCTTCTGTTCACATTAGGAACATAAATTTAAAAAGTTCACCTTTATGCCCAAGTTAAGCAACACTGAGAAGGTAGAACCAAGGACATAGGATGCATGTGAAATTACAAGGGTGGTTTTACTTTAACTTGATTTATAAATAATGCAACATATGTGGAATAAATGACATACTAAGAAACAAGACTCTGCTCAGTTCTATTTTATATATATATATATATATATATATATATATATATATATATATTTAATGCTGTGGTGTTTTCAGTTTGAATCTGATTTTCTTAAGTTGCATGGACAACACATGTACACTCTCACTGACCCAAGAGCTGGGGGGTCTGGTCCAATCAAATTGTTGGAAGGACATTATGGGAAAACATCAGGTAATGCATGTGCATTTAATTTACTCTGCTAACTTCATTTAATTTCCTGAAATCATAAAGAGAATGGTTAACATATATTTAAATTTAAAAAAAAAGGACCAAAATGCTAATGATAAGTATTAATGATGGGCTGGGGGGAATTAGTGATAGGATTAGAAAAGATTTTTCTTTATTTCCTAAATTCCCTGTAATGGAATTATATGACTGCTTTATTTAAAACTTTAAAGAAGTTAGATAAGTAATAAAAGAATACATTCTCATTGAAAAAAATTAAATAGTACAGAGATACATCATGTAAGGCAGAACCCCTCCTCCCCACCATGAAACACCTTTTCTTGGAGGTAAATATTTACTTTAATAGTAATTTTGTTTTACAAAAATACTACAGTTTTATATTTGAGAATTGGTGTCCTTTGATTTAAACTTAAATCGGGGTAATTGTATGTATGTATACTATTTGAGATTATTTAGTTATTTGTGCCTATTAATCAACCATTATCTGTAATTATATTCTTTTACACAGTAAAACATCACAGTTCTAAATATTTTGCTCATACAGATTTAAAATTCATACTAAAAATATAACCCCCCAAACTTACTCTATTTCAATACAATATTAATGTAGCAAACAAGTAACTAGGACTAGTAGGAAAATAATAGTAGAACATTAGAATGATTCAGTGTCAAATTTTTTAAAAAATCCTTTTTGTTCTTTATTACAATAGGTGTAATTATTTTCCTAAATAGCAATGAAAATTCCATATACATATATATACTACAACCAGGCATCTTAATTGTTTGGGTGATGGTTCTATATCTTGAGTTAATGTAAAGTTAATATGCATAACAAAAAGGTAACAAAACACTAGGAGAAAGGGAAACCATTAGCACAGTTCATTTTTATTTTTAAGGTTTGGTCAGTGTTGCTTGTTTGTTTTTAGGAAAGTGTCAATTAGAAGTAATTAGAAGCAAGAACGAGTGAGGGGAAGCTATAAATGTAGTGAATGAGTAGCATTATGGATTCAGCACATGTAGACTTACTCTACAAGAATACAAGAAATATTTAGGGTAAGCTGTGAGGTGATAAGTGAACATATTCCTGGTGGGTGATAAATGTTAATATCTACACAGCCTGGTATTTAAATATGCTGGACACGGACAGTAAATTAAAAGTTCATTATGTGAAAAAGTATTTGGTTAAAAAATATTTAAAAACCTATGAAACCAGAACATCATTTAGTCCTTGATAATCACTTTCAATTTAATATTCTATTTATGAAAAAATACTTTCAGTAACACTGTATATTTCACATATTCAGCCATTTCTAGGAGAAATGTTTTTAGTTGCTAATAACTCAATCTCTAAATGTTATTTCTGTAATTCAAGTTGTAGAAAAACAAATTATTCTGACTACAGGAAAACTAACAGAAATTATTATTCTCCTTTATTTTGGGAAAGTAATAAAACAGAATTCCATGAATGTTATAGAATGATGTCTGGCTGTACAAGCCATGCCACTTACACTAATAGTTCACTGTGGCCTTCCCCATCTTAAAGAGAGTCCTCCTTTGTCTGCTGATTCTGAGTCTGTTCTGTCCTTATATCCTAAGGAGACATTCTTCCCTTTTCTTCTAGAACAGTATTTGTTAACTCATCCCTCCCAACCCAATAATCAGAATAAAATTCTCTCTCTACTGCTTTTTTCCTATGAGTCTAGGACAATGGAGAGGTAATATGAAAGTGACTTTAATTCTAACAGTTCTAAATGTTGGTCTCTTACGTATATATATTATACATTTAATTCTCTCGTCCCCGTCAAAGAACGCATGCATGACAGAAGGCAAATGCTCTCTCTTGATTCGAAATCTGTGGCATCCTCTGTACATCCCGGAAAAGACACTAACGTTTTACTTGAATATATACTTTTTTAAAAATTACATTTACCTCCATCAATAGAGTAGCAAAAGGTAAACATATATCTAACAACCCAGAGTTCACTGCAGAATAAACAAGAGTAAACTTTAGGATGCTACTGACCTGGTCATAATTGTTTAATGACCTTCCTGTGCCATCCTCCATCGAGTCCCTGTGTGGCCAAACCCGGGGGTTGGGGGCTGTCCCTCCCCAGAGGTGACGCCCTCCTGGCACTGCAGTGGCTCACCCACTGTTGCCCTGGGCTTACCGGCCTCCAGCAAGAAGGATGCTTCTTTCTTTGCCAGCTGTCACTCTAGGGGTTTAGCCTCAGCAGCAGTTTTCATCTCTGGGTCACATTACGGTGAAATCCAACCCTTTATTTCTTCGGGGAAGAGGCAGAGGTTGGGGGGGTGTAGAGGGCGACATGACCCCAGGGTGACTCTCAGCAGTAATTCCTCACTGACTCCAGATGGCTGGTGCTCAGCCCCATCAAGCTGGGCCATCAGACCCAGCATCAGAAAAGAAAGCAAAGACAGCAGTGGCATTCACCAGGGGCCTGGCTCACGGCTCACGTAGAGCAGAGCTCCAGCCACGCAGGCTGAGCGTTTCTCATACCAGCAAAGCCTCCCAGCACAGATGTAAAACTTCTCTGTGGATATTCTCACCAAATCACTGGAAATGAATTTTTGTTAATAAAAGGGGCATGGGCGGTTATACCTATGAGCAGGTTGTGCAGAGGGAAATCACACATAAAAGTGCAGTTTTCTTTAGAAACAAAACATACAATTAATTATTAAGATTCCATGTTATGTCCACCTGACACAGTGAAAAATTTAATGAGCTCTAATATTCATTGCTGGCCAGAGTGTGGTGAAAACTGTACACTTGTCAATGTGGGAAGGCTTACTGAGACAGGCTGGGACTGGGACCCTTTGCTGTAGTGCTGCAATGCTTGCACCTGGACATATGTCTTCTGGAGTTACAAAATACAAAGAAACTATAAGGGACTAAAAATAACTGTGTGCATGTGTACTTGGGGCAAATTATGGACAAAAAGATACAAAAAGACCAAAAAAGCTAACTGCCACTTCTGAGGAGCAGGGAGCAAAAGCAGGGTACTGCGCATGGCCCTTGCACACAATACTACCAAAGAGGTGGGCAAAACACCTAAGCCACCCCTCCTGTTGAACCCCTGGACATACCCCTACCCTCACCCCATATAAGGGACCAGCTCGCCACCCCTCCCAGGGAGCAGAGCAAGAAAGGGAAACTCTTGTTTGTTCTTGCTCCCCACTGCTGCATCAGAGGTCCCAATAAAGTCTTGCTGAATTTCTTGTCTGGCCTCTGATCAATTTCTATTGATTAAGGAAGGCCAAGAACCCTGGTCGATATCAATAGCAACACTATGAGTAGGTGTCATGGCTGTCATTTTACAGATGATGGAGGCCAAGATGAAGCCACTTCACAGTGACAAGGCCGGCAAGGAGCAGGGGCAAGAGTGACAGCAGCAAGTCTTTGTGACCCTAGAGCCCATAGAAATCCTACGACTCTTCTTTCCAGTTTATTATTTTTTCCCATAGGAAACATTTTTAAATTGAAGTATACTTGATTTACAATGTTGTGTTAATTTCTGCTGTACAGCAAAGTGATTCAGTTATACAATATATACAATCTTTTTTTTGGGCGGGCGGGGGGGCTTGCCACACCTTGCAACGTGCAGGATCTTAGTTCCTTAATTAGGGATCGAACCTGTGCCCCCTTCAGTGGAAGCACTGAGTCCTAACCACTGGACCACCAGGGAATTCCCCTATACATTCTTTTTTTTTTTTAATTTTTATTGGAGTATAGTTGCTTTGCAATGTTGTGTTAGTTTCTGCTGTACAGCAAAGTGAATCAGCTAAGTGTATACATGCCCTCTTTTTTGGATTTCCTTCCCATTTAGGTCACCACAGAGCATTGAGTAGAGTTCCCTGTGCTATACAGTACGCACTCATTAGCTATCTATTTTATATATAGTAGTGTATATATGTCAATCCCAATCTCCCAATTCATCAACCCCCCTTTCCCCCGCCTTGTATCCATACGTCCATTTTCTACATCTGTGTCTCTCTTCTTTCCAGTTTAATACTTGAGATAGACTGCATGTTTTGTCCCTCTAAATTTCATGTTAACCACAATCCCCAGTATGATGGTATTAGGAGGTGGGTCTCCAGGAAGTGACTGGCTTATGAAGGTGGAGCTGCCATGATAGGATTAATGCCCTCCCAGAAGAGACAGAGACCTTACTTCTCTGTCCCACATGAGGACACGATGAGAAGATGGCCATCCACAACCAGGAAGTGGGTCCTTACCAAGAACAGAATCAGCCAGTACCTCACCCTGGACTTCCCAGCCTCCGACGTGAGAAATAAATGGCTGTTGTTTAAGGCACCCGGTGTGTGGCAATTTTATAGCAGCCTGAGCCGACGAAAATAGTAGAACCTCAAGATACTTCAAAATGAGGAGCTACCATGCAGCCATTAAAACTGATGATAATGGAGACTAAGGAAAAGTACAGAAAAGACTTATACAATATTAAGCTAAAAGAATAGAATATGGAACAGACAGTGAAAAATGGAAAAAATATATAACACAGAAGATTGGTTGACGTCATTTGAAAATACGCAAAGTGAAAGAATTTATTTTGGGAAAAAAGAAGATTTCTAATGAGTATAGTCTATTATTTTTGTTTACAAAAATTTAGTCTGTTTCTCTCTGTTTAGAAAGAAAAGCTGAGGAACACAAGTACATGATAGCAGCAGGTGAAATGATCAGAGATTTTTTTCTATTTGTGTTTTTCTGTGTTTGCCAATATCTTTCCCTTTTTCTCATCAGTTTGTATTGATTTTGAAATTAAGAAAAAGAAAACGATGAAGTGTATCCAGCACGAAGTTGACTACTTTCAGTCTGACTTAATGAACTAGTTCTTTGATGGTATTATTCAAGCTAAAGCAACTCTTGGGTATACCAAGTCTTGACTCAGCTGCTCTGGAAATAAAGAGAACAAGAAAATTTCCCAGACAATAACTGGCAAAGGTGTCATGGACTTTAAAAGAGAAAATAAAATGGTCTATGATAACATTTAGTATATCAGTAATTGGTACCATTTATTGAGTACTGCCAGATGCTATAAGAAACGCCCTGCATACATCTGCCTTCCTCCCAACACCCATGCATGGCAGGGGTTCTCATCACCACTTTCCACCAGATGACCAGTGCTCCAGGTGATTGGTGAAAGTGCCTCCACCCAGCTCCTAACAGCAGAGCTGGGACTTGAACCCTGGGCACCTGTCGTCAAAGTCCAACCCCTTACTTCCCAGGCTGGGTGTGCCCAACCAAACATGGGGCAATTATTCAGAATGTAATGTCCTTGGCAAACATGTAGGAACTAAAAGGTGAGATGATTCTGTCTCATTAGATGGAAAAACCAGATCCTCCATGAATTCAGTAGCAGTGGAAGAGAGACACAGAAATACAGAGCTACAAAGATGAATTCTTTCCAACACTTAGTTCCTCTCCCAAAAATTCATTTATTTATTGCTCATTCATTTTTAAACAATACTTACTATGTGCTGAGCTAGAGCCTGAGGACACACCTTGATGAGACAGGCAGGAAGAGCTAGAGTGTGAAGCTGTATTCTTCCCAGATTTTACTTTTTTTTTTGTAATTGAAGTATGGTTGATTTACAATGTTGTGTTAATTTCTGCTGTATAGCAAAGTGATTCAGTTATACATATATATACACACATTCTTTTTAAAAATTCTTTTCCATTATGGTTTATCACAGGATATTGAATATAGTTCCCTGTGCTATACAGTAGGACCTTGTTGTTTATCCCAGATCTTACTTTTTTTTTTTAAAGAAGACTGGGTTTTAAATTTTTATTAATTTATTTATTTTGCCTGTGACGTGCGGCATGTGGTATCTTAGTTCCCCGACCAGGGATCAAAGCCGTGCCCCCTGCAGTGGAAGTGCGGAGTCTTAACCACTGGACCACCAGGGAAGTCCAGATTTTACCTTTAAACATCTACAACAAATGCCACGCTCAAGAAACTTGGGATGGTCAACAGACACTGACCTGGTCAAGAAAGATGAACCATCCTTCTGAGGAAACAAAAATCACAGAAGTAAGACAGTTCCTTTATTTAATACTCACATAATATAAAAAGGTGCAATCTGAAGATATAAAAAGAAATAGTCATACTCTGATCTCTGGGGAGGTGATTGTGGGCTGGGCCCACTGAGGGCTGGGCCAACCTCTGTCACTGAAATCCTGCTTCCAGGGAAGTGACTAAGGGAATAATTCTATACATTTAAAAAGCACTATGCAGGGACTTCCCTGGTGGTGCAGTGGTTAAGAATCCACCTGCCAATGCAGGGGACACGGACGGGTTCGAGCCCTGGTCTGGGAAGATCCCACATGCCGCAGAGGAACTAAGCCCGTGCGCCACAACTACTGAGCCTGCGCTCTAGAGCCCGCGAGCCACAACTACTGAGCCTGCGTGCTGCAACTACTGAAGCCCACACGCCTAGAGCCTGTGCTCCGCAACAAGGGAAGCCCCTGCTCGCCGCAACTAGCAAAAGCTCATGCGCAGCAATGAAGACCCAACACAGCTAAAAATAAATAAATAAAATGAATAAATTTATTTTAAAAAAGCACTATGCAGGAAAACAAAAGGAAACATGCATAAAGATGCTGATTTCTGCATGGTTTAGTATAGCAAAGAATGGTGGTTTTGTCAATTATGAAATGCATTAAAATGCTTATCACATCGAGCACATGGAGGGACCCCACAACACAGGAAACTGACCGGAAGGAAAGACCCCAGATGCTAACTTTGGCTTTTCTCATGTGATGGAATTTGAGGTTATCTTTTCCCCATTTCCTCTATTTTCCAGTTATTTCTCTGTTACTGCTATAATGGAAAAATAGTTTTTTAAAATACACCTTTCAGATTAACAACGTGAAATTTCTAACTAAATCCAAATTCCTCTGGGCAAAGATGGACACAAGGAAAGAAGAAAATATCTCAATTCAGAGGGAAATTTAGGATGAGGCACCAAGATTTTTCCAGTAGTGTCTCTTACTGAGAACTGTGAACCATGTTAACACACGTGGCAACAGAAATAGAACTGTACTAAAATGAGAAGACTTGGGTTCAAGTCCCAG
Source organism: Phocoena sinus (assembly GCF_008692025.1). Taxonomy (NCBI): domain Eukaryota; kingdom Metazoa; phylum Chordata; class Mammalia; order Artiodactyla; family Phocoenidae; genus Phocoena; species Phocoena sinus. The sequence goes on along the minus strand of NC_045764.1, from coordinate 52,063,455 downwards.
TCTATTGCTCAACAGCTGCATGGTCTTGGCAAGTATTTGAGATGTCTGAATCTTGTCATCTTCTTGTGAAAAACAAAAACGAAAACAAAATCCCCAAACAAAAAATGACACATATAACAGTACTGAAAAATGCACGCTCCCCAAAATAAAAGCACCGACACACAAATGGGGGTTATTTCCATGATGCCTGTCCCCTTCCCCCCAACTCCAGGCAACTGTGAGGCACTGACACTGCACCCCCACTTTCTCTGTGGACCTCAGGCTCCCTCAGCCTTCACTCTGTGTCTCTCCCTCCTGGAAGGAGCCCCACCCCTTCCCTGCTTCCAGGCCCAGTATGGATGCTACCCTCCAGGGAGCCCTGGGGCCCTTCCCATGGGCTTCTTTCTCCTCCCTCTGTCTGCAGCTGGCCTGACTGGGATCACCCTTGTTGTGAGGATCTGTCTGCCTCCTTTCTGCTTGGTGGTGCCGGCAAGCTGGGCCTGCAGATACTCAGTCAGCATCGTGTGTCCCTAGCACTGTGCCATGCACATAGTAGGTGCTCATTAACAACTTCTTGGATTCAACTCACTGGGCTTCCAGAGCTCTCTGTGTGTCAGTGAGGGGTTCACTCTAATCTTGCCCATCTGCAATATCATTCAGGATGGCCACAGGGCACAGAATTCTCCTGGTAAAAGAGAAGGACACCTTCAGGCCCTTCTGGATTTTCCTTTTCATCAATTCTTCTTTAAATGCTTGATAAAATTCACCAGTGAAGTCATTTGGGCCTGGCTTTTCTTTGTGGGGCATTTTTAAAATTATTAATTCAATCTCTCTACTTGTTATAAGTCTGTACAGATTTCCTATCCTTTCTTGAGTCAGTTTAGGTAGTTTGTGTCTTTCTAAGGATTTATCCACCTCATTTAAGGTACTGAATTTGTTGGTGTACAACTGTCCATAGTATTCTCTTATAATTATTTTTTATTTATGAACAGTTGACAGTGATGTCCCCTTTTCATTCCTGATCTTAGTAATCTGAGCCTTGTCGCTTATTTTTCTTGGTCATTCTAAGTGAAAATTTGTAAATATTTTTTTCAAAGAACCAACTTTTGGTAGGTTTCTCTGATTTTTCTCTATTGTTTTTCTAGTCTCTATTTCATTTATTTCTTCTCTAATCTTTGTTCTTCCCTCTGCTTGCTGTGGGTTTAATCTGTTCCTTCTTTTCTAGTTTCTTAAAATGGAAGGTTAGGATATTGATTTGAGATCTTCTTTTTTAATAAAAGTGGGTATAGCTATAAATTTCCTTCTAAGCACTGCTTTACCTGCATCCTCTAAGTTTTAGCATGTTGTGTTTTGTTTTCATTCATATCAATGTGTGCTCTAATTTCCCTTGTGATTTCCTCTTTAACTCACTGGTTATTTAGGAGCATGTTGTGAATTTCCCAAATTTCCTTCTGTTATTGATTTCTAATTTTATACCACTGTGGTCAGAGAACATATTTTGTTTTATTTCAATCCTTTTAAATTTATTGAGGCTTGTTTTATGGACAAACACAATTTAAACACATAAAGAAAAATCTCCACAAAACTCTATGTGTCCTAAAACACACAAACTAGATAAAAGGACAAATGAGAAAGGAAAATTAGAATGACCAATTAGAAAAGAAAACCCTATATTACAGACAAAGGGTTAATATGATGAAAGAAGCATGCTCTTACATTGCTGGAGGGAATACAAAATTGCACAGCCTCCATGGAGGGGAATTACCAATACCTAGCAAAATTACATCTGCATTTTCCCTCAGCCCAACACTCTGTATTTTAGACATTTATGCCAAAGATACAACAGCAAAAATGCAAAATGATGTCTACACAAGATTATTTATTGCATCATTATTGCAGGGGAAACAATCTAGATGTCCATCTATAGAGAACTGGCTACAGAAACTATGGGACTTCTGTAATCAGAGTCCTATGCAAAGGTAAGAAGGAAAGAGAAAGTTCTATATACTGGGGCATCATCTCCTACTGTTTTGTGGTTCTCAGGGCAGCTCCCATTACCTCCCCCCTGGGTGGGACACACAACATCCCAGCCCCCAGTGACCCTGTGTGCTGGGTCTGCTCACCCCATCCTAGAGCTGGGAAGGCAGAGGCTCAGCTGAGGGCAAATGAGGAGCCTGAGTTATGCCCCAAAGTGGCAGCTCTGGCACAGTGTAGAAGAACAAGTGCAGCACTTGTGGTTCCTGAAAGTGGGAGAGGCCCACGCCCTGTACTTATGGGTAACTGCCAAGGATTCTCCCCATGCCCGTCCATAATCTCCATGCATCCTTAAGTACTGATGGTGAGGAGAAAACCTGCAAGGAGGTGTCCTGCCTCTATCTCCTCATTCTCCTAGGCAGAGTGCACTTTTCTGGTGCAGGGCGGGCAGCGCAGGCTGCTGAGGTGTCTGCACTGGAAAGAGCAGAAGCAGGGCAGACAGACAGACATACACTCACCAAGACAAGACAGGTTGGCTTTGGGGGAAATACCTGGAGGTCTCTTGAGAATACAAGATTAGAGATTGAGGATAGAGACTGCATTCTGTGAACTTCTGGGAAAGATCTGGGCAAAGGAGTTCAGAGGCTTAGCTGTATGCTTTAAATGGAATTCCCTGTGGATGTCCTGTTGAGAAACTTCAGTAAAGATTTAAACTTCTTTTTGATTTTGTTTTAAGATTCCAGGCTGGAGTTTCCTTGGAATACAGAGGTTATGAGTGATTTCCCTGAATCTCACATATATATTCATTTCTACTCTTCTTCCTTTTTAACAAATGGAATATACTATGATTATGTTCTACAACTTGCTTCCCTCACTTAAAAGTTCTGTGTCGGCACATGGAGATCCATCATACCTGTTTTCATGGTAGCCTTTTGTCCTCATTGATGGACATTTAGGGCATGTCTAGTTCTGTGTAATCCCCCTTCACTGCTGTGCTGAACATCCCTACATGTGCATTTCTCACCTGAACTGTATCTCCAGGTTAAATTCCTAGCAGTGGAAGGAGCAGAGGATATAGTCAGCCTTGATTTTTATAAAGATTGCCAATTTGCTTTTCCAAAAGTTACATCAATTATATCCTTACTTAATTATCAACTCAATATTAGTTTAAAATAAAATATGAAAAACAGCATAAGTTATATCTTTGCTGCCTTAAATAATATCAAACTTCCTGATTGTCTCCAATCTGATAAGCAAAATAACATATCTCATAATTGGTTCTGGTTTCCATTTCTTTCCATATGAATGACATTCAGCATATTTTCATATTTACCCATCATCTATCTTTTTCAATGAACTAAACTCTCTATTTTTTGGTTCATTTGAAAATTGGAATATTCTTTCTATCATTGATTTGCCAGTGCTCTTTGTGGTATATGTTGAAGATGGTTTTTACCTATTTGTTGGTTGTCACTTGAGAGGCTTTTCTACAGAATAGTTCTAACTGTTATGTAATCATTGTATTAATCTTCTCCTTTATGATATCTGGGTTTTGTTCTGTGCTTAGGAAAAAGTCCCTCTCCGTCCAAAATTATTTTAATTTATCATTTTCATAGACTTTTAATGGTGCTCATTTTTATGTTTAAATATTTGATTCATCTGAAATTGATTTTGGTGTGGAAGTGAGAAAGCAATATGTTATTTTTGTCCTATTGCCAAGTAGACTTTCTTTTCTGGACTAATTTGAAATCCTAAATAGTAAAGCAAAAGCAATGTGCATTTGGACCTATTTTTTTTTTTGGCCTCGAGGCATGTGGGATCTTAGCTCCCCAACCGGGGATCAAACCTGCATTGGAAGGTGAAGTCTTAACAACTGGACCGCCAGGGAAGTCCCATTTTGGCTTATTTTTGAGTTGCTACTCTGTCCCATTGCTTTCCCTGTCCTTTCCCTTTCTACCCTCCAACACATTTCATTACTATGGCATTGTAATAATTCTAACATATGATGGAACTACTCTGCCCTCCTCTCAACTGACCTTCTCCTCATTTGAATCTTCTTGGCTATTCTTATATGCTTATTTTTCTAGGTAGAATTTATTATTCTTTGTTCATGTTCTAAAAAGAAATCCTGTTTGTATTTTAACTGCAAGTGCACTGAATTATAAAATCAACATGTAGAGAATTGACATATTTACAATGTTGTCTTCCTATACAAGAGGACTATTTGTCATTTTTAAAATTGAAGTACAGTTGACTTACAATATTATATTAGTTTCAGGTGTACAATAATAGCGATTCGATATTTTTATAGATTATACCCCATTTAAAGTTATTATAAAATATTGGTTATATTCCCTGTGCTGTACATTACACTCTTGTATCTTATTTATTTTATACCTAGTAGTTCATACTTCTTCCTCCCCTTCCTTGATCTTGTCTCCCCCCACACCCTCCCCTCTGGTAACCACTAGCTTGTTCTCTGTAGCTATGAGTCTGTTTCTATCTTCTTATATTCACTTGTTTGTTTTATTTTTTTAGATTCTACATATAAGTGAAAACATACAGTATTTGTCTTTCTCTGACTTATTTCACTTAGCATAATACCCTCCAGGTCCATCCATGTTGTTGTAAATTGCAAAATTTCGTTCTTTTTTATGGGTGAGTAATATTCCATTGTACATATATACCACATCTTCTTTATCCATTCATCTATTGATGGACACTTAAGCTGCTTTCATATCTTGGCTATTGTAAATAATGCTACTGTGAACATTGGGGTGCATATATCTTTTTGAATTAATGTTTTCATTTTCTTTGGATATGAACCCAGGAGTGGAATGGCTGGATCATATAGTAGTTCTATTTTTAATTTTTTGAGGAACCTGTATACTGTTTTCCATAGTGTTTGCACCAATTTACATTCTCACCAACAGTGCACAAGTGTTCCCTTTCCTCCACATCCTTGCCAATATTTGTTATTTGCAGACATTTTGATGATAGCCATTCTGAGAGGTATAAGGTAGTATCTCATCGTGGTTTTGATTTGCATTTCCCTGATGATTAGTGATGTTGAGCATCTTTTCATGTGCCTGTTAGCTATCTGTATGTTTTCTTTGGAAAAATGCCTATTCAGGTCCTCTGCCCATTTTTTAATCAGGTTTTTTTTTTTTTATAGTGAGTTGTATGAGTTCTTTATATATTTTGGATATTTACCCCTTATCAGATTTACTTAAATATTCTTAAAGTTTCCTTCATACGAGCCTGTATATTTATCATGATTTCTCCTAGACAGTGTACATTTAATTTATATTAATTCAATAATTAAGAAAAAAGCAAAACATTTCTACTTATAGCCCCTTGGACATTCAAAGTTCTCATTTCAGTTCTTCTGGGCTTGTAAATTGATCTGGATAGGGCATCTAGTTACCCACTAGATACAATGTCAATGCGAAGAGCTCCTAGGAAAGATAAGGAAGGATCAATGAAGTCCTAGAGGTTGATAAGCAAAAGATATGAAGAGAGAGTTCAAAAAAAGTAAATATAACCAGCTCCTACACACACTAAAACATGCTAAGCCTCACTTATCATAAGAGAAATGCATATTAAAACTATACTGAGACACCATTTTTCACACATCAGATTAGGAAAAACCAAAAATTTGATAACAAACACTGTTGTCAGGCCTATAGGGAAACAGGCAAGCACATACATTGTGGAGGATGGAGGTAAACAGGAAAAACTCCCATGGAGGGTGATTTGGCACTATCTGGCAGATTTTTAGAAGCATATGTCCTTTGACCCATCACTTTGAGAATTTATTGCATAGATATGCTTGTATACATGTGAAAAGACATCACAGCATTTTTTGTTATAACAAAATATTAAGAATAGCCCAAATGTCCAGTAAAGGAGACTGCTTACATAAAATGAGGTACAACACAATAGAATTCTGTGCATTTGTCAAAAGAATGATTATGATGATGATGATAGCACGAATGTGTGAAAGAAACAGGCAAGGTACAGAACGGTGTGTGTGATCAGCTATACATTGTATAAAAGAGGGAAAATAAGAATCTATATTTGTTTTGCTTGTATACACATAAAGACATTCTGTAAGGATGTAAAAATCAAAGAATGGTTTTTGAGCTGTGTGACTATATTCAAACAACTAAAGTTTTAAGATCTTGGCAAGGAAAAATACATGAAGTCATTTGCTCTGCCTTTTCCTGGGCATGTCTTCAGGCAGAGATACACACACTCGAGTTCAAACAACAAAAATTGACTCCAGCTGATTTGCCTCAAAACAGGGACTGCCATCTGCCTTCTAAATCCCAAAGCAGGCAAACCAAAAAAAGCAACAAGCCAGGATCAGGGGTCCTCTGCAGCTCGCAGAGTTATGAGTTGATGTATTTAACTCGTAGATTTGAAGGGAAGCCCTTGGGTGATTACAACGTGGCCGCTGAAAAGTTAAAAGCAAACACCACAAATGTATCTGCATAAAGGATAATGCTTAACAGAAGCGAACGCCTGCAGCCTCACCCCTTTGCCCTGAGACAAAAACGCAGAGAAGATCTTCAGTCTGAGCAAGAGTTTACATTCCTGGGTGCCACACTCCTCTGCGGCTGGGTTTGTAGCCTGTGGCTGAGTTGGACCAGACTGCTCTGTGATTGCCACATTCACAGCTATTTTCCTCTATGGAAATGCCCACTCACATAGTACAAACTTCTTCAGTTAATACAAACCCTGGCCAGACAACAATATGGTCCTTTGTTTTTATGAGTGATATTCTGATCATTAAAGCAAGAAGCTCCATGATTCCTCAGAAACCGCAAACATCCCAAGAAAGCCTGGGTTCTGCTACTGCGGCCCTTTGCCCACCGAAACCTGACTCAGCCGTCACTATTTCTCGATGAGTTCAAGGCACTCCTTATGGACAGTTTTCAGCTGAACATTTAAAAGATACTCATGAATATTAGAACTTCAAGCTTTAGTAGGAAACAAACAGATTTTGTTAATCTGGTCCAAAAAAGCATTCTGAAGGTAAGGCAAGGAAAGATTTTGACTTTAATGAAAACATTTTCAATTAAAATTTAGACAGTTTTAATTAAAACAATTTTGATGATTAGATTAGGGGTCATCACATTTCAGTGATAGACACATTCGAAAATGAGGACTGGACACGTTGTAAATTCCATGCTTTCTATGGCTTCAAGCCCAATAAAATCAAAGCCCTCCCATTTTTAAGGACCTCTTCATTTTTATCAGTGTAATATTATTATCAGTTTCAGTTAACAGAACTAGAGTCCAGGTGAGGCTACATAATTTACTGAGTAACTACCAAGCATGCACACTTCGCATGGTGCTAAGCATTCTGCAAACAGATTCTAACCATTTCTGTGTTACAGATGAGGACTGGGGTGCAGAGGGACCAGGATTTGAACCCAGCTCCTTCCGACTGCAAAGTCCACATCCTTGACACCATCACTCAGTTTCTCCTGCAAATTGCACACCTCAGAGATGCCAAGGAGATGCTGGGAGATAGGATCCAGACAGCAGGCTGAGATAGGATCCAGACAGGAGACTGAGCCCTGGCTGTAGCCACAACCTCCTGCCCCAAGTCCTTAAAAGTTATATATATATATATATATATATATATATATATATATATATATATGTGTGTGTGTGTGTGTGTGTGTATACACATATATATATGTGTGTGTGTATATATATATATATATATACACACCAAACTCAACAAGCCATGTGAACACAGAAAACAAGAAGGAGGCCTAATAGGTCCAGAAACCATCGTGCATGAGGTAGGCAAGGTTCAGGAGTGCTCCAAGGCTGCCTGGAGAGCATATGGGAAGCAAGACCCCTAGAGCCACCAGCAGGGGGACTGCTCGGAGGGAAAACTCACAGTAAGCCTGTCTCCAGCCTGCGCCAGGCAGTGGAGGGAAGAGGTTTCTGCCCCCTGTGCACTAGAAAGGAAGTGTGGAACTTTAGGTGGTGGGTGACACTCAGGCAGCTCGTGGAGCCCCCCACCCAGAAGACATACTCTGGGTGCACCCCCAGGACAGTCCACTGCAGTCTCCCTGCCCCCCTATCTGCAGGCTGCGTTGACCAAAACTGCGTTCACAGACAGCTATGGGGAATCCCAAACACAAAGATCAACATCCAACCATGTACCCACAAACATTTGAGGAAGATGAATGCCATAAAGGAGAAGCACCCAATTCCGATAACAGAGCCTGCAAGCAGGGCAGGAAGAGACCCCGCCCCACCCTCATCCCTACACACAGAAAGTAAAGCTAAATTGAGTTCTCTGCTTATTTAGCCAAGGACCCAGTGCCACTGGGAGCATGTTGACCCCCCAGGGCAGGAGAGGATGAGGCATATCCCACCGCAGTTCCCCCTTGGGCCTCAGAGTCCCCAAGGGGAAGTGAGCAGTTGACAGTGACAATGCTTAGGCAAGGTAGGGTCTTGCCAGATCTGAGAGCCTGTATCTCTTGCTGCACCCTTACATTACTGCTCAGTGGGAAAACCTACACAAATAACCCAGTCACCGAGATAAGGGAGTGTGGACAAACTCTGGACTCTTTGGTTGATGATTAACTTGCTATCAGCAACCACTACCCTCATCTGGGAGGAAAAGACTGAATCAGTGCCTGAGCTCCCCTAAGCAGGATATCGGGTTCTGGCTTTCCAGAATCTCGGGGTCCCATCTCCATCTAGTACCAGTGTTAGTAAAGCAAGAACAAGACCCCAGAATAAATATGACTGACGTCTTGGAGAGATACAAGAGGACGCAGCATCCATACACAAGAATTGACTGAAAAGCTAGGAGATTAAAACAAAAGAGTTGATCTGTAAAACACAGTAAGTGGGTGGCAGAGCATAATGGAGAGAGCTAGAGGACAAATCAGCAACGTGGAAAACCAAGCAGAAGGTGCAGCAGCAAGACACAAAGAAGTTAAAGTACAGACAAAAAAATTAAAGAGACATGGAAGATGATCCTTGATGTTTTTCAAAACGTGTCTAATAAGAATTCCAGAACCATGTACTCAAATAAATAAGAAACATTCTCAAGTTGAAAAAAAGATGGGTTCTCAGAAGTTAGAGCATACTACTCAAGAAGTTGAAGAGGGGAGGAGTGAATTTAGGAAAAAGAAGAAAATAAAGATAAAAGCAAAAATTAATTAAATAGAGGGGCTTCCCTGGTGGTCCAGTGGTTAAGACTCTGCGCTCCCTGGAGAGGGTGTGGAGAAAAGGGAACCCTCTTGCACTGTTGGTGGGAATGTAAATTGATATAGCCACTACGGAGAACAGTATGGAGGTTCCTTAAAAAACTAAAAATAGAACTACCATATGACCCTGAAATCCCACTCCTGGGCATATACCTTGAGAAAACCATAATTCAAAAAGAGTCATGTACCATAATGTTCACTGCAGCACTATTTACAATAGCCAGGATATGGAAGCAACCTAAGGGTCCATTGACAGATGCATGGATAAAGAAGATGTGGCATATATATACAATGGAATATTACTCAGCCATAAAAAGAAACAACATTGAGCTATTTGTAATGAGGTGGATAGACCTAGAGTCTGTCATACAGAGTGAAGTCAGAAAGAGAGAGACAAATACCGTATGGTAACGCATATATATGGAATCTAAAAAAAAAAAAAAAGGTTCTGAAGAACCTAGGGTCAGGACAGGAATAAAGATGAAGATGTAGAGAATGGACTTGAGGACATGCGGAGGGGGAAGGGTAAGCTGGGACAAAGTGAGAGAGTGGCATTGACATATATACACTACCAAATGTATAATATATAACTAGTGGGAAGCAGCCACATAGCACAGGGAGATCAGCTCCGTGCTTTGTGACCACCTAGAGGGGTGGAATAGGGAGGGTGGGAGGGAGACACAAGAGGGAGGGGGTATGGAGATATATGTATACATATAGTTGATTCAATTTGTTATACAGCAGAAACTAACACAACACTGTAAAGCAATTATACTCCAATAAAGATGCTAAAAAAAAAAAAGAATTAACGTTCTGAGACTTACAGAAGCTTTCTAATATAATAAACCACTCCAATGTTAAACTTAAAAAAAAAAAAAAGACTCCGCGTTCCCAATGTATGGGGCCCGGGTTCCATCCCTGGTCAGGGAACTAGATCCCGCATGCCTCAACTAGGAGCCCGTATGCCACAACAAAGATCCCCCAGGTGGCAAGGAAGATCCCACATCCTGCAACTAAGACATGGCACAGCCAAAAAAAAAAAAAAAAATTAATTAAATAGAAACCAGAGTTTTTGTCTGCCATCTTGGTGTGTGTGGTTAACTCTGTTCCTCACCCTGTCCTCTCCCAAGACTTTCAGGATCAAGCGATTCCTGGCCAAGAAACAGAAGCAGAATCGTCTTATTCTCCAGTGGATTCAGATGAAAATGTAATAAAATCAGGTACAACTCCAAGAGAAGACATTGGAGAAGACCCAATCTAGGTCTATAAGGAATCACACATGAAATGGCACGCGTATTTTTGCTGTATCAAGGTCATGTGCATCTTAACCATATCACTCTGAAAACCACTACTATTTGGACAGCTGGATGTGTTTTATTGGGAAAATAATTTTCCTCTTTGTTTCAATGTTTCTGCGCTAGTGGGTTGGCTCAGTAATAAATGTGAGATCTTTCGTTGGAAAAAAATAAATAGAAAGCAAAGACACTAAAAAAAGCAACAACAAAACCCAAAGCTGCTTCTTTCAAAGGACTCATGAAACAATCTTATTGACAGATTGATCAAAAAAATAAGAAACGGGGGTGGGGGGTAGCAAAAGTACGGACAATATCTGGAATGAGAAAGGAGACAAAAATATACACTAGAGAATTAAATCATGAGAGATGGCAGGTCTGGGACAGGAACTGGACCACAGGAGCCTGGAATATCTTGTCACATCAGAAAGCAAGGATGTTATCAAAGACTCCTGGGGTCATGTCAAAAGATAGAGAAACCAACCCAAAGGGGCTTCAGCTGGCAAAAGATGAATAATTTTAGCATCAGAAATAAAAAAGTAAAAATCCATGAATGAGTAATAATATTAAAAGGACACACTTTATCGGTCACCTTTGAAAGATGCTAGGGAATTGATCCATTTTCAGAAAATGAAATAATTAAAATAAGGGAAAGATTCATTCATCCTGACTTTCACATACAAACCGTATCTCAAGGTACCACAGAGTTGATGGGAGGAAGTCCTTCTTTAGAGATAGATTTCAGCTAGATGAAGAAAGAATGGTAAACTTAAAATATCACCACTTCACAACCCCAAAGAAATAACTGATATAAAGCAATGATTGATGACTGATAAAATCATTAGGTGAAAAGCTGAAAAACCATTACAACCTTTATGATGAAGTATCATGCTGACAACACCAAAAATACTGAAAAATTTGAACAGCAAAGACAGACAATTAGACATCATTTGACTCCTGTGATGAAACAATAGGAAATACACAACACTAGTTATTTAGTGTTCTTGCCAAGTCTTACTGAATGTAATCAAGCCTCTGGATCTATGGAAGCACAGAGGAGCACCACACTGGATGCAATCACCAAAATCCAGACTGTGGGAAACTAAAAAGGATAAGCAATGTGGTTTTATCAACAATTAAATTGCAAGGAAAAAGGAAGTGAGGGAGAAAGGTAGAAATTAAGAGACTCAGTAACAAACCTGATTCAAGTCAACCATTGATAAAAATAAATTATGAGACAATCAAGGGCATTAGAATGCTGACTAGATATCTGATGTTATTAAGCCCATATTTTTTACTTTAAAAAATGTATATAAAATGTACTGAGTTGGACTTTTTTAAACACTTCTTAACATATGACATTTGGAATTGGGTTCTAAATAATCTAGAGAGAAATGGAAGGGAATATGAAAAGATCAAGATTGGCTATGTGTGATAATTGCTAAAGTTGGGGCAATGGATACAGAGAGGTCCATTACAGTATTCTCTCACTTTTATGATGCGTTCAAAATTTTCCATAATATAAAAGATGGAAAAAAAACTGAGATAAAAACATAACAATTTCAAAATTCTGCCTAGGCTAAAGATTTATGAAAAGAAAAAAGCCATTTTGAATCTAGGCCTGAGAAATTGATTTCTGAGGGAAAAAAAGAGAGAGGAGACTATTTTCTCTGATTCTTTGGAAGAAAGGAAAACTGGAAAACTAGGGACCAGAGTGGGAGGGAATACTTTTCACTGTATTCCCTTTTGTACTTTTGAATTTTATATCGAGTATATGATGTATCTATGAAAACTAAATGATGTCATCTAAAAACATATTTTAAATCCTGAAGCCACTAGGAACTTTATGCTAATACATTTGAAAATCTAGATTGAATGGGTGACTATCTAGAAAAATGTATTCACAAAATTAACTCAAGAAGAAATGGAAAATTTAAATAAACCTACAGTCTTTAATGAAATGGAATCAATAATGTAAAAGTCTACCCATAAAAAAGCACCAGGCCTAGACGGTTTTATAGGTAAAAGGTTTTATCCAGCTTCTTGGAAAATAAAGCTCTTATACAGTACAAACTTAGTGTTGATTAAAAAATTAAATTACAAAAAGATTGGCACAGTATGAAAATATTTATTTTAAAATCTTAAATATGGAGACTGTTCTGAAAAGAGCAGGACTGCCCAAACGTGACTGTGGTTGCCACTCCTCAAACCTGGACAATGAGCCAGCTGAGGGATGCCCACCTCTCCCTTGGATGGATGAAGGGATGGCATCCAAGCTCAGTTTCCATGGGTCTAGTGCCTGGAGGTTCTATAACATCCCACAGCCCCAAGTGATTCCCCTATAGGCAGCCAGCACCCACCCTGCCACATCATGAAGAGGCTAGCCTCTGGGAGTGGAGATCCATGCTGGATGCTCTGCTGGACTGGAACCCACTCCCATGCAGCAGATGCCCTGGCAAGCCTCCCTGTGAGAGGATGAGAGACTGGGGACCACAGGCAACCCATCCTGCAGACCCAGGCTTTGTGATTTCCTCTCCCTCAATGAAGCTTCTTCCTTAACCCAGGCAGGTGATGTTATAGAATTTCTGTTGACCAGAGGGGACTGCCTGGTGGGACAGAAACAATACTACGTATTTATAGGCACTGACATAATTAACAATGGTATAAAACATGGCAAAACGTCCATACTAACTTTGAATAATGGCTACCTTTGGGGGTTTATGAAGAGCAGTTACCAGGGAGAGTTCCAAAGGGGGCTCTAACTATTCTTGTCATGTTTTACTTCTTAAAATAATTGTTGAAGTGAAAATGGCTTAATATTAATATCAGTTAAATCTGAGTGTGTGTACATCCTTGATCCTTTTTCTTTTACTCCTCACATCTAATGCATTATCGATTTCTGTGGTGTGCTGTGTCAAAGATGACCACAAACTTTTGGCATTCCTTCCTTTGGGAGCCGGAATCTAATATTTCCCATCCTGCATGGAATCCGGACTTACTTTCTGACTTGTTTTGACCAACAGAGGGCGGAAGAAGCGATGAAGAGACAGTTCAGGCATAAGCCTTAGTAAGGCCTCAGAGTTTCTGCTTCTGAGCTCTGGGAATTCAACTGCTAAGCTGTATACAGGCTGGGGGTGGACGTCTGGATGAGCATGTGGGAAGAGCAGTCACGGTGAGGAGCACCGAATTATCAGACATGGGAGTGAGGCAAGAAGAACCACCCGCTGAGCCCTGCTGATTCCTGACTCACAGAATCCCGGGAAACTATAAACTGCTGTGGTTTTAAGCAAGTGAGTTATGCAGTAGTTTGTTACATAAGTCCTCAGAAAAGAGTCCCACTCCAACCTCTTCTTCCTTTCCTGCCCCACCGTCCTGGGCTACCCTGGGCCTTCTTTCCAGAGCTCTGGTAACAGCCTTCTAGTTGATTGCAATTTTCCCTAATAATGCTTTGAATCCTATAATTATTGGTTTATCTGGAATTCATTATAAAAATGTTTATTTTAATCAATGAATTTGCATTAAGAAATAAATTAAGAAATTAACTGAGAAGACACTGCATATATGTGACAGGAACAGAATGCTATGAAAAGAAACAATCAAGAATAGGAAAGAGCTTCTGGAAGTTAAGAAGGGCTGGAAAACCTGAGGGAAAAGATAAGCAACAGGAGTTCCAGAAAAGCAAACAAACCAAAACAATAAAGAGAAAAAGCAGAGGAAGATAATACTATCAATGAAAATACAAGGACTTTTCCAGGCCTGAAAGGGATAAATTGTTGACCTACCCTGTACCAAGCAGCATGAAGGATAAAGACCCTCACCCAGGTCTTTTGTTATGAAATTTCAGAAGACCAGACATACAGGGAAGATTCTAAAGGCTTCTAGAGAGGAAAAAACAAGTCACCCACAAAGCGATGAGAATCAGACCACATCAGAGGACAACAGAGCAGGCTCTTCCAAGGTCTAAAGGCAAATGATTTCCACTTGGGATCACGGCGAAGACCAATGGAAGATGCTTTCAGGAAAACCGAGTCTCACATGTGCCACCACAGCCCTTTCTGAGTTTTCTTACTCATGTGCTCCAGGCAAATGAGGGCTCAAAATAAGAGTTCTGGGCTTCCCTGGTGGCGCAGTGGTTGAGAGTCTGCCTGCCGATGCAGGGGACACAGGTTCGTGCCCCAGTTCGGGAAGATCCCACATACCGCGGAGCGGCTGGGCCTGTGAACCATGGCCACTGAGCCTGCGTGTCCAGAGCCTGTGCTCTGCAACAGGAGAGGCCACAACAGTGAGAGGCCCACGTACCGCAAAAAAATTAAAAAGTAAAAAAAAATAAGAGTTCTGAGTAAGAGGTGGGAACCAGGTGGAGGTAAAAAGTAGGCAAGAGGTGTGCGTCTCCTGAGCCCCACAGAACATGGATGACACTGAGTCCCCAGGCCAAGTCATAGCAATGAGAACATATCATTTAATGTTGCAAAAGCAACCCAGAGATGAGTCCACACTGATAGAATTAAGTGGGAGGGAGCATCTGGGAGGTGTGGTGCAAGGGGAAAGAAATAGTCCTCTATCGTGGCAGGCAGGCAGGCAGGCAGCAGACTCTGTCTCAACGGATGGAGCAAGAGAAATGTGCAGGCATATTCTTTATGTAGAGAAATGGTGATGACCTGAAGAACTAAAACCAGAAACAGGAAATAGAGACACTTTTGGGAGCTGCCGCTGGGGCTTTGCCTTATAGTCCATATGTATCACTTGCTTCCTTAACTAGGGCTGTGTATTACTTTGATAATTTTTAATGTGCTTACTCTTTGATCCTGCCATTCTGCTGGGGTATACTCAACTCTTATGGTAAGAAGCAAAATATGGAAAGAATCTAAAGGCACCTTAATAGCAGATTGATTAAATAAATGTTGTTGTATTTACACTATGGAACTTGATGCAAATGAAAAAGACTCCATCACTCAAGTAAACAAAAGTTGCACAACGCATGTACAATTGAATGTCATGCATGTAAACCCAGAAATATACACAAAAAAGAATTGTGTGTGTATGGACATGAGTGTAGGAAGAGGATGGAAAAGAAACACACTCAGCTAACAGTGGTCACCTGGGCAGGATGGCATTTGATTTTATATGAGAATGTGTGTGATTACACACAAGTAACTTTTTCATAACTTCGGGGAGGCCCCTGCCCGCTATCAGGCAGGGGTTCTTTGCTTGTTTTTTGCTTTTGAACCCAGAAGTGCTGGTGATGTTTGCATGGGGACACGGGTGACCACCCATTGGAGGCTTTTGATTCTGAGAGCAGAAGGGAGGGGTGCAAACAGCCTGAAGGGTCTGCCCTGGCCTCTTCTACCTCTAACTCCCAGGTGTAGGCCACTTGTGACCACCCACCTGTCTAAGAGCTCACAGGGCCATCTGAAGTCCAAAATGAGCTACTAAAAGGAACTTGAAGAGTGTCATTCTTGAATACAAAATGTATTCAAATTCTAACCTCAAATTTGCATCATCACTTGGTTCTACATTCAAAATAATGGACTAAATTTTTCAATGCCTTTAAATATCTCTATGTGCTGAAAAATTCAAAGTGCCCCAACTAAGTTATTTTTGGCTTTGGTTCTCCTGAAATGAATAGGTAAGCAATTGATTTTAAACCAACACCTGGTGACATGCCTGGCCACTGGATGCTGGACAATGTAGATGACATAAAAGCTGCGAGGCATAAACATAGCAAGAATTAACAAAATGAAGTACAGTCCTAAAAAGTTATTTACGGGCTTCCCTGGTGGCGCAGTGGTTGGGAGTCCGCCTGCCGATGCAGGGGACGCGGGTTCGTGCCCCGGTCTGGGAAGATCCCACATGCCGCGGAGCGGCTGGGCCCGTGAGCCATGGCCGCTGAGCCTGCGCGTCCGGAGCCTGTCCTCCGCAACGGGAGAGGCCACAACAGTGAGAGGCCCGCGTAACGCATAAAAAAAAAAAAAAAAAAAGTTATTTACAATTGAAAATATAATTTCTAACTAATGTGTGATTCCTTCTATAATATCAGGGTTATGGGCTTAGGAAGGGTTGTACTGCTTGAGATGTACACTTCTGTTTTTTGCTTTTTTATCTTTTATTCTTTATAACAAATGTCAATAAATAGCAAGATGGTTAAGTAGAATCTGGAGGAACTGAACACAGGGGTGGCTAGGATGGTGAACAGACTCAGAACTGGGAATTCTAAGGAATATTGGAAGCCCCTATTTTCATTCATCAGAGTTCCTGAATATGTGTGTGAAATCAATATACTAGAGTTTGGACTTAAATGTTATCGGGTGTGATAATTTATATGTTATTTAGTTCTCTCAATTCCCAGAGTTAAAGAATTTCACAAAAATCCCAGTTATGGCTTCTTCAGAGTCTGGCTGATGTGGACCAGGAAACCAGGGAAGTGGGAGAAAATCCTTATCCCTCTGCACTGGGGCCTGGGGACGTCCACGCAGGCACCTGCTCACAGGCCACTGACCTCTTCGTGGAGGCCAGGGCACAGAGCTGGAAAGAGAATCTCCTCTCCTGGCCACTGAGTAGCTGCCCTGGTGAAGGAGTCAGGGGCAAATGTGGGGAATGGGAAGGGGAAGGTCGGCTGAGGCCCTGGGTGAACTTCAGGCTCTGGCCACCTAGAATGGGGTGGGGGGATGGGGCGCTCCAGAGAGCCCCCACACACAGGGTGGAGGGAAGGGGTGGGAGGCTGCTCTCCCCTTGGGCCCAGGTGGTCATGGCCTAACGGTTAGTCCACAGACTAAAAGGCAAAAGCTTGGTGATATCCAAGTGAAATGTGTAACGTTGTGGGCTGCCTGCTCTTGAAGGCAGTGGGATGGTTTGCTCAGCCTAAAAAGGAATCCACAGGGAGGGCAACGCATCAAAGTTAGTTATTTCAAGAAAGGGGTTAAGGGATGCCAATCAGCCTAGGCAGGTGGAGCTAGAGGCAGTGGAGACAGGACTGGCCTCTGCAGCAGCACACACTTCCCAACAGAGCAGCCCACAGAAAGGCTGGAATATTCAAGAAGGAGTCAGCTCCCTGTTGCTAGAAGTAAGCAAGCATATTCCGAACAAATAATCAGATGATCTAAGCCTCAGATTTAGGTTAATGTTAAAAGCCCCATCAAACCCAGAGCTTCTGTCATTGGGCAGGACTTTGCAGGCATGAAGCACAGCTGTGTTAACTGCTCCCACATGGATGGATGCCCATGGCCATTTCTCCTGTGACCTAGGCCACCACACAGCTTCCCTCCTCTTCACCTCTCTCAGTAAGGGATTCCTTACTGGACAATGGCTACGGTCCCTGGGGGGGCCCAGTGCTGCTCCTGCAGCCAGGCTGGAGAGGGCACCCTGCTGACCACAGTCCTAGCAAAGCCGTGTCCTCCCAGCAGGCATGAGCAGGACACCAAGTCCAGGAACAGCTTAACATGTGGGCTGGTGGTTACACTCTGAAAGGCACACAAAACGATGGATCTGCCCCTTGTAGGAGTTCCTACAGTGGCTCACTAAGAAAGCATGCTGCCACTGGAGGGGCACTTCCTAGTCACGCTATTTCGTATTTCTATTTCTGGAAAGCAGGCAGAGCCCCCACTCGGGCAAATCTACTTGGCTCTTGTATTAAAAAGTTATTTTCAAAACAGATCTGAAAAAGCCAAAGGAAGAAGAAAAGGACATTGGAAGTAGCTATGTAAAAACCTAGGATTTGAAGGCCTTCTGGAATGTTCCTTCTCCTTCTTTGGTCCATGCTGTGAGAGGCAGGCAGCGGAAGTCAGGACCACTCACAGAGAGGTGGGGGATGTGGACCACCTCAGGTGATGTCTGTCCAAGCGCCTCTCACCCTTGGTGAGATCCTGAAGAGTCTCACCAAGCGTTCTTAGCCTGAATTATCTAGAAGTTTCCTCACTTCTCTGCTCCCCAGGAGCCTTACCTCAGCTGACAGGACAGGTTTTTCCACTCTGACTGGTGTGAGACGGATGTGGAAGAATGTCTAATGATATGTTTGTCAAACTGGCTGGGTCCGCAGTCCTGGCCCAGTATCTCACTGACCCTCGTTCTCTCAGCTAACACACTCTGAACCCATCCATGTGCTCTAAACATTCCTCCTGCACCGAAGCCCAGCTGAATGCTGATAGTACTAATAAGGTTGTAATACACCTTTCTGGGGCACAACTGTGCTGCACAAACATAGAACAGGCACACATAGCCCACATGGCACCACAGGCAGTTGGAGAAGCACTCACATATTCATGGGTGCTGAAAGGGTTAACCATTCTCAACCAGCACAAGGTGAATTGTGTAAGTCAAAACAGGTAGAGGCACCAACAAACACACCCAGTACACACACACACACACACACACACACACACACACACACACACACACAAAGACCACTACCAAAAGCCCAAAGGTAAAAAGTTAGTTTTTTACTCATTTTATGAAAGTTTGGATCTTTTCCTAACTCTACTTGGAAGTATAATGATAACATTATTTCCAAAGCATGGTATCTTCCAAGGATTTTTAAAAGGTGAGAGAGCTGCTCCTACATTGAGAATAACTTGGGTATCCACTGGTCCTCTTTCTGACAATCAGTTTCCCGCAGGCAGTGCTGCGAATCAGGTCTGTAACGGTCATCCCTGGGGTGAGGCTGGTGGACTGGGGGGAAGGGGAGGGGAGGCATGACTCCTCTGGGGAGAAGGTGGGGCAGAAAAAAATCCAGCTCATCCAATGGGGACAGAACTCAGAGGGTGGGCCCCATGGGAAGCACAGCTGCAGGTTCCTGGAGTCAAATATTGCCCCATTTAATCCAGAAAGAAATTCGTGGGAAAGAGGCCAGTTAAAGCAAATTTGATCTTGGAAATGAGCACCCAACGAGGGAGGAGGTACGCAGGTTGGATCCTAATCACAAAACTTCCATACTTAAAGAGAAAACAATTTTTAAAATAAGTTGCAATATTATTCTCTGGTTGCAAAAGTAATGCAAAACAACCACAAAAGAACGCATGCACATTGTATCCCTATGGGTAAGCAAAGAGCAGTGGCTATAATCCCCAGTGACTGTGCTACTCTTTGAATGTCACCTGCTCCCAGGCTATGGTCTTGGTGTATATAGTTCTATTTTGTGAAACTGAAATCCAACATGCGATATTTTAAAATTGGGCCCACAGAGCTCCGCGGTCAAGGTGAAGATCAGCGGTGGGATTCACCACCCCCACCCCTCCACGACTGCCCATCAAAGCAACTCCACTGTTATAGCTGTTATGTGGGCTGGGGCTCCAGGTAAAGTTTCATGAGAGAAAAGCTCTGTGGGCTGCTTAAATAAATAAATAGAAATACATAAATAAGATACAATTTTAAAGTACTGAAGCCCACCCACTCCTATCATGGTACATGAATGATGGACAACAATCCTCCCCCTCTGCCTGAATCCACAGCCTGGCTGTGGCCTCCTCGTGCAGGGAGCTCTTCACTTGGGCTCCTCGGGTCATGTGACTTTCTTTGGCCAAGGGCAGAGGCATGGAGGCGACAGCGTGCCACGCTGAGCCTAGGCCTTAAGAGACATGGAATGTTTTTGCTTTCCCCGCTTGTACCTCTGCAACTGGCAGGGAAGAAGGTGCCCTGCCAGCCTGCTGGTCTCAGGAGGTTAGGAGCCACATGAAGCAGAGTGCAGACTGCAGCACACAGCAGAGACTCCCCAGACCCCTGCTGGCCAGGAGGCCAGAAATAGATGCTGATTGGCACATCCCACTAAGATTCTGTGTCTGTCTGGATCAGGGTTCAGAGAGGCTGAGCCACTCAGCTGAGGTCACCCAGAACTAAGAATTGAATGCAGGCCTAATACCCCACAGACAGGCTCTTGAGCCCTCATCACACTGTGTGAGTCCCAGAAGTGTCTTCCCACCCCTTCTCACTCAGTGAAAGGAAACAGTCATAAACCGGCTGTGGGGTTCTAAACAAGACAGTGACAGAAGTACACATCACTCTAGGTTATAGGTAGTTAGTAGTGGCTCCTTAATCCAGAGCCCAGGTAATGGATTCAGCATTCCCAGTACCCACACAGGTCCCCGTGGTGTCACTGTCTTCCCCTAGACCTGGCAGGAAAGCAGGGTGGGTCCTCTGCTGCCCTCATTCACTGCTCTCAGGTGAGCTGAACGGTAGCTGCAAGAGGCCAGGAGGGGCCTGATGTCGGGCTACTAAGCCATGTAAGCAGCCTGCTGCCAGCAGGAGGGGAGTGTTGTAGGGTTTCATCCCTGGGGGTCCTAGGGCAAGCCCTCCACACTCAGCTCCTTGGCTACCACCTATGGGACCTTTCAACTCTTGAAGAATGGGCATAAATTTGTATTTTCTTCATAATTTCCATAATGCTGAGCCATAGGACAGAATTTTACAATGTATTTCAGGTCACTTTTTTCTCATCTTCTTCAACTCTGTGTTTATGTGTTTTCTTCCGTGCATAAACACATCCCTGAGCATCAGGGTTCACAAGACACCACCTCCCCTGTCGGCACCTTCCAGCCCTAAGCAGTAGAACAGTACCAGTGGGGGCTGCACAATTCCCATAGGCTCCTCAAGCCTTGTGTGTGTCCTGAGGCTCAGCCAGAACAGGGAGGTGCGGAGTCCTGAGATTCCACTGGGGAAAGAGGCCCCTGAGGCAGAAAAGACCATTCTGAGCCTGCTCCCTCCCACCTGGTGATCACAGCTGTCAGGGAGAGGCAACTGGCTGTAGGAGTAGTGTAAAGTTCAGATCCAGACCTCAAAGGAGGAAAATGAGGGCTAGGAGTGTCAACACTTTGGCCTCTCATGCACATGAACATTCCCTGGTCATTGTCCTACCTCAGGCCTGGAGGCAGGGCTGGTTCCAGGTCTGTCCAGGGTCCCTTGACCCAGGTCCCCAGGAACTGTAAGAGTCAGTGAGGATTCCTGGGCACCTTGAGGTCTCAGCCTTGCCTCTCTGTTGGTGGAACACTGGCACGACCTGGGAGCCTGTTAGAAATGCAAATTCTCGGTGCCCCCAGACTCACAGGATGAGAATCTGCATTTCACCAAGATCCCCAGGGGACTGGAGTATATACTGCAATTTGAGAAATGCTGCTCTAATTTGCTGGTCCAAATCATTTAGACCAGTTGATTCTCACCCCCAGCTGCACAGTAGGATCGTGGAGGTGGGGAAGCAAGAACTTTTAAAAAATACCCCCAGGATGCTGCTCCAGTGGAGCTGGGGGTGCCTGTGCACTGATAGCTTTAGGCACTGCCCAGTGTTTCTGGGGGCCAGGGTGGAGATCCACCGCTCTTTACCAGGATGAGGACGGGGCAGAGTCTCCTCTGGGGCTTTTTCAGATGACACAGCCACCCACCCAGTGAGCCCCAGAAGGACCCAGCATCCCTGCCCCCACCATCATTCCTCCGGATTGCTGAGGAGAGGCAGATGGGATACTGCAGCTGAGAGTGCCCTGGAAGGAGGTTCTACCCAAAATCAGGAATAGCATTCCACGCACGTCACCTTGATCTCATGCTAATAAGACACGGCCTTCCTAACAAGCAACTGAAAAAAGGCATACATCCAGGGCTTCCCTGGTGGCTCAGCGGTTGAGAGTCTGCCTGCCGATGCAGGGGACACGGGTTCGTGCCCCGGTCCGGGAAGATCCCACGTGCTGCAGAGTGGCTGGGCCCGTGAGCCATGGCCGCTGAACCTGCGCGTCTGGAGCCTGCGCGTCCAGAGCCTGCGCGTCCAGAGCCTGCGCGTCCAGAGCCTGCGCGTTCAGAGCCTGTGCTCCGCAACGGGAGAGGCCACAACAGTGAGAGGGCCGCGTACCGCAAATAAACAAAAAAACAAAAACAAACAAAAAAAGGCATACATCTGAAAAAACAAAAAGAAAACTTTTCAAAAAGTGCAAGTCAAACACTCTGGGAACATTTAGTGCTGGAAGCAATTCTTTTCTCATTTCATAATCTGACTTATGTGTAAAGAAATCTTTCAGAAATATCACCTTAGTTAGACTTTGGGCATTTTCGATGGAGAAAAAACAATAAGTAACTGAACAAAATGTCTACCGAGCCAGGTACAACATTGAATCGCTAACTCCACAGAGGTACAAACCCACAGGTCCTCTCAAATCCCACAGGATGACCTATACTTTGAGGATGACAGTCCAGGGCTAAGACAGGGTTCAAAGGGCAGTTCTGCCCATTACAGGTTGTTGACCCTGACCAAGTTTCTACATCTCTCTTATTCTCATGTTCCTCAGTTATAAAATGGGGATAGAAGTACCATTTATAGGTTGTCGTGAGGATTAAATGAGGTTATTTCCTAAAACACCAAACCCAGTGCCCCATATGTACTAAGGGCTTAACAAATATTTATTGTTAACAATATCAATGATATCCTATTTGGGATAAAAGTGATGCAACTCTGGTGAACAATCCAGCAATATGTGTAAAGAGACTTAAAAACATTCAAATCTAATAGTCCTGTTTCTGTAAATCTATCTTAAGGAAATAATCTCAAAACCATGTATAAAAAGATGGGCATGGAATGATTTTGGTCTGAGTCAGCAACTAGAAGCAACACAGGGCTTCCCTGGTGGTGCAGTGGTTGAGAGTCCGCCTGCCGATGCAGGGGACACAGGTTCGTGCCCCAGTCCAGGAAGATCTCACATGCTGCAGAGAGGCTGGGCCCGTGAGCCATGGCCGTTGAGCCTGCGCGTCCGGAGCCTGTGCTCCGCAACGGGAGAGGCCACAACAGTGAGAGGCTCGCGTACCGCAAAAACAAACAAACTAGAAGCAACACAAATGTCCCAAAACATCCAGTGGGAGAGTAAGAATTAGGTCAATCATTTTGCACAGTGCACCCAAATAAGATATTTCCCTGGATCCCACAAGCTAGGTGACTGACACAAAGTTAGGGGAAAAAAGTAGGATACTGAAGTATATATACTATAATAAGTAAATAAGTTAAAACAAAGTCCCTGCAGCCCAGAGAAGCTGACTAGAAGACAACATACCTAGATATTAACTGTGTTTAGGGCAGTGGGACTCTGGGTGATTACTCTTTCTACTTCTTTTTTCTTTTTTCAATTTTTCTTTAATAAACGTATTATTTGTATAGTGAGAACACAAAACCAAATCCCCATTAAAAAAAATCTTTTTAACAAACATGAAATGATGCCCTGATTCTTAAGATCCATATAAATCTTAAGTCCACATAAATTTTGCCCCATGGCTCCTTCAATGTTTAGAATTTTAGTGAGAATCCCATGATATATTTTATATTGAAAAACCATACAATTCATCAAATAATTGGCAATTTATATCCTTTGGTTGAGAACCCATTGTTCGTACGTAGAACATGCAAAGCAGGCTTGGCCAGCCCTGCCCTTACCGCTGTTATGGGTCTCCATGGCGTGTCCTGGACACACGGCTGACCCTTCTGGCCCCACACACCAGTACATGCTGGGTGGTCGCCGAGACATTCCAACCATCAAGCCTCGAGGTGGCCGCTCTCCCCAGTCAGTTCCCGCAGTGGTCACAGCAGCCGCGGCTCCCTGAGGGGTGGACTAAGTCATGGCTTATAGTCCAGGGTGGACCAAGTCACAGACACAGCGTCATGGCTGAGTGGAAAGCTGTCTCGTCCTAGTGGTGAAAAAACATCAAGTCAGAAAGCTTTTCTTAACTGTCAAGTCACTTCCTGCACCCAAGCACATACTTATTTATAAGGTCACGTAAATACGCATTGGTGCTCCCCCTCCCCCTTTTTGCAACACTTCTCTTAACATTCCATCTATCCAGTCACACCCGGTCAGATGGTGGCAATGAAAAGACAGAGCACCCCCACCCCACCTCACAGCTGGGCTCCAATCTGCCCAGCTTCTCCAATCTGCCTGAGAAGAGTCCGGGTACTCCAAACAACTGTAGAACACCTACTGGTAAAGGGCTCAATCACTGCTCCATCTACACATATTCATAGTCACCGGCACGGTGACACCAAGACAACCAAATGAGGCTCCTTCCTTGCAGGGCTCATGCTCCAGTTGGGGTGGGGCAGACACACACATACACAAAACAAGGCTTCCCTTTGCCCAGAACAGACTCTCCCGGAAGCCCAGAGGTGGGCACGTAATGACAAAGAGGTAAGCACGCAGCAATCTCAAAGGAAGGGTCTGGAAGGCACTGGTACCGGTTATGAACCCAAGTCAGTTTGAGCCCTGGGAGATAACAGAAAGGGGCTTCCTACATTCTACCTGCCCCCACCACCCCAGGGGATCTTTGGCAATGTCTGGAGGCATTTTTGGTCGTCACCTCTGGTGGTGGGGGTGCTTAAAGGCATTTAGCAGGTAGCAGCCAGGAACACTGCTGAACATCCTACAGCACACAGGACAGCCGCTCACAGCCGAAAATTATCCAGAGAAACTCTGAGTTAGATTAAGACACATCTCCTAAGACTAAGGAGACTGTGATGAGGCAAGTCACTGCTCTCACATGCTGGGCTCCCACTGACCTTGGGTCCCTGACACAAGGACACAGGCTGCTATGCTGATCAAATGACCAGAAGCACCTTGAGGGTGAGATCCAGGCTCAACTTGGCAGGGCCCAGGGTGAAACACACAATGGGAAGGGATGACCATATGAAATGCATGTGTCTCTCCCAGCATTCATGTGGAGTCTATAGTACAGACATAAAAAGTATGGTGTAATTAGCAGCTGTTCTCTGAGATAGACAACTCTGAATTAGAGGGTGATAGTGTAGTCCAAAAAGAAAATTAAGGTCATGTAAATGATGCCTAAGACAACATCATCTATTAAAAACAGACATGCACCCAGGCAACTTTTCCCAGTTGCTGTGAGATTTCCAGCAAGGTCAAGTTTCTGCAGATACTTTCTACAACAGGACTGGAGGTGGTTCTTACTTGCAATAATAGTGGGAGGACTGGGAAGCCAGCAGGGTCTCCCACCTGCCCTCTGATTAACAAGCTCAGAAGGGGACTTCCCTGGTGGTCCAGTGGTTAAGACTCCCCATTTCCAATGCAGGGGGCATGGGTTCAATTCCTGGTTGGGGAACTAAGACCCCACATGCTACACAGAAAAAAAAACCCCAAAAAACAAAAGCTCAGAAAATCAATGCTGGAGGGCAGACCCACTGTCTCCCCAGTGAGCAGGTTCTAGAAGGTACCTTGAACAGGGTGGGCACTGAGTAAGCTCCGGAACAAGGCTGTGAGAGCACCGGAACTTTCTCATCTTAGAGCCTGGAAATCAGGCCCCTGGCCCAGGTGGTCTGTACTCTTATAGGCAAGGGGAGGTGGGGCTGGGAAAGCCCTGAACCAGAGGTCTTGCCCTTTGTGAGCCTGCACCTTTCCGAACTAAAGAGCAAAAGGTTTAGAGAAACCACACTTGGGAAAATCCATGTTTGAAGTTTGGGAGCCTGAAAAGTCCAAGAAGGAAGGAAGGAATGATCAATCTGGACACTACTTAGGAGACAATCAAAGCTTTGTAAATTGCAAAACCTGGAAAATCAACTTGAGAGGGGACAGGGAGAAGTAGCAAAACAGAATCTCCATTTTAAAATAAAGGCTCCAAATCACACAGCAACATTCAGAAACGAAGGCGCACAGTTGTTATCTGCTTTCAAACGCCTCTCAATATCAGCTACAAATTATACCCAACAACACCTAAAAAATCCAAATGCTAGTAGATGTTCCTTCTGAAAACAGAAGTGTCTTACCATATATGTTTTTAAGTTAAAAAAAAAATCTTAAGAATATTTTAGGCCAACCTTCACCCAGCCATTTTGTTCCCCTTTTCATTTTCAGTTTCCTTTTGAAAATCATTTTACCAATGGAGGATTTAGCCACTGGAACAGTTTTTCAGTTATAATTTGTATTTTGGCTTAGACTCTAAGGTAGAAGTTTTAAGATGAAGTAACTCAAGTTTTGCTCAATCTTTGCCCTCTAAAGGATCTTTGCTTCTTCCTGCTTCTTTTGGGTTCCGATCAATGCAACAAATAATGGTTGCAAGTTACATGTTTTCTTTACATTATAGTATATATATCCTAAAGAGGGTTTCAGGAAGTGTTCTGCAATAGTAATTATTTTAATAATTTTTAAAACCTCACCATTGATGGGAAAGAAAAAAAGGAACCTGATATTCCTTCTACAAATGTTTTTATTGGGACCTTTCCATAGGGAGTGAGCTTCATGAGTTCATGAAACTTACAGCTGGTGGGGAGGACACAGTTAAGTAAGTAAACTTTCTGACATGGAAGAAACATCCTGAACCTGCTCAGTTGTCTTTTCAGGAGGCTTGGAAAGGGCTGCCACTGCCAAAGAGCTGGAAGACACTTGCAAATGAAATGTGTTAGAAATGTTCTTATCATCCAGCTCTTTTTTGAAAAGACTGGTCGAGCTGGTTGGTGCATAGTCTTTGCACTATTGGCATCCCTTGACCAATATTGGTTTGCCTACAAAACGTGTTTAATGCATTTGTGGACATCAAAATACTACAGAGCTACAAACCAGAGAAATGTGTAGTTCTCAATCCCAGATGAGAACAGAAGCCCTTCATGAGTCTAAAGTCACAAATAAGTTAAGGCTGTCCATTCACCACTCAGTCTCTATACCTGCATGCATTTGGTGCCTCCTGGACAACTCTGGGAGTAAAGATGAAACAGTGAGCAAGGTAGGCACATAGGAAGAGTCTCTGACACCTGGAGTGCCAGTAGAGACTTCCAGGTAAGTTAAAGGAGTAATTAAACAGATAAAGTAGGAACACAGACAGTGGCAACCCAAAGGACATAGAGAGAGGGATGTGAGAGTGAGGCTGGGTTTGGCGAAGGTGGCTGTCTGGCTGGGTGGGGCAATGGCCAGGTGGTCTGAGATGGCAGAGGCCAGATCAATTGGGGGATATGCAGGGAAGGAGTTCTTCTGGATTTCATGCCAAGCACAAGAAGAAGCTATTGAAGGGTTCCAAGCAGAGGACAGACACTCTCTAATTTACCTTTTTCAAAAAATAAATTACTCTGGCTGCCAAACAGAGAATGGGGGTGGGGTGGGGGACGGGAAGTACTGCAATTGTACAGGAAAGAGAAGCTAGTACCTTGCACTAGGCAGGGTGGTGAGAAGGAAGGGAATGGATCTGGACATATGTGAGAAGTAGACCCAACAGGGCTTGCTAACAACTGAATTCAAGGGACGAGGGAATGGGATGGAAGACAGCTCCCACGTTTTTTATCTGAGCATCTGCGTTTACTACGGGCCACTCCCTGAGGTGTGGAAGCCTGGGGGAGGGAGAGGTTTGGCAGATCCCCAAACCTCCTGTAGGGACACATTAGGTGTGGGGTTTGTACGTTTTTAACTTAATTTTTTATTCTTCCAGGACATAAACAAAGATAAGTCAGACCACAAAAGGAGTTGAATGTTAAACATTTTTCAAAATCTTGTATATTCTAGTTGCCCCTTTAATGCCCGAGGAATTTGAATACAATGGGAGTGAGTAGCAAACTCTCAAAACAGTGCATTTGGTGAGAGGCTCGCTAAAAACAAAACTGCACGCTCCTGTTTTTATACTTCTCTGATCCTTGCAGGGGGATGTGCTTGTGGGAGAAAAACTTCATGGCCTCAGAACGTGAAGGAGCAGGGTGGACCGACCGCAGAGATCCCTATACTCCGCCGTTACTATCTCCCTCCGACCCCAGCCTTCCCCCACCCCCGACCGCGCTCATCTGCGCCCCCGCCTTGGAAGGTCGGCCGCAGAGACCACCAAGGAGATGGCGGGTTTTATCCGGACCCTCGGGCGAGAAGCGTGCACCGGACTTTCCGAAGAGGGCGAAGGCGCTCGGCCGTCTTGCATTGCCAGGCCGTGCCGGCAGACAGCCTCCCGGGCAGTGCCTCTCCGACACCCACACACTCAGACTCACACTCCCGCACACACGCGCGCTCGCACGGCCCGCTCCAACTTGAAGCAAGGGGTTTTCTCCCAAGGTGGAGGAAATGTGTAGACGTCCTGGTGTATTTTCCTTTTGTTGCTTGGTGTCTGCTCCCCCCGCCCCGGTGCCGTCCCGCGAGGCCTCGGGTTCCCCGCCTGGGCCCACACACCCGGCACCCCGCGAGCGCGGCGGGAGGCGGCGAGGCCGTGAGCCCAGGATCGCCCCGCGCCCCGGGCCTGGACTGCAGGGCCCAGGGCTCCACGCGGGGTCGCAGCAGGAGGTGGCGGGTCCACGACGGGGCGCGGGCCGGGTCAGCACTTACCTGAGGCGACTGCGGGCAGGGCCGCGGGCGCCTGGGACGCGGGGCTGCGCGCGGACCGGGAGGACAGCGGCGGATCGGGGCCGGGCAGCCCCTCTGCCCTCCGCCCCTGCGCCTCGGGCCGCGCGCCGGGGCCGGGCCGGGCCAGACGCACTTCCTCAATCCTGAGGAGGGCGGGCGGCGGGCGGCGCGAAGAGCGAGCGGGGCGAGGGTCAGCCGCTGAGAGGCCGCCCCACAATGGGCACGAGGAGTCCCTGCGGCCGCCAGCCTCAGTTTCCCTCACCGTAAACCCCGAGTGATCACACTCACTGCTCCCGCCCGGGTGACCACAGGGCCCGCGGGAGACCTTCTAGCGCGAGGTCTCCTCCAAGTTTGGGTACCCTGCTCTCCACGCGGGGCAGGAGCAGCGGTGAGATTGGTTGGTTTTCGGCTCAACCCAGCTTTCCCTGCCCCTCTGTTCCGCTCAGCAGCAAGATTCGCTGATGAACTTCTGACTAGTATATGTGGGTCGTAGATTCTGGCAGTAAATATTAAAAAGACGGGAATTTTCATTTGTGTACACCTCTTTATAGAGCAGACTAGAAATATGTAATTTTAAAGCTTTAATAGTTTGCAAACTATTCCAGTTTGGTGGAAGGTGGAACCTTTAATTATGGATATATACAAAGATGTCACTGGTGAATCATTTTAAATTGTCTGGGTTTTTTTTGGTGGATGGTGTGGTAGATAAACATGAGGGAGTGTAGGCAATTTATTATGTTTCAGCCTAATATAAGTATGTTACCACCATTGAGGCCATTATCCAAACGCAGATCATAAAGATTGCACGTCCATGCTTGCAGGCAGGCATCGGATTCGGCTCCACGTGCCCACCGGGGAGAGAGAAACCTGCTTGGAAAAAAGCGGATGGTTCTGCACCCTGGCAGGACCCGCACCCCAGGCTCCTCCTATGTAATGTTATGACTGGAACATTCTCAAGGAACAGAGACAAATTGCCACCACTGCTATTTCACAAAAGCCGGGCAGCTTCAGCCCCACCCCCACCCCCACCTCCACCTATGACCTTGCAGATAATCCAGGCAGTGACCACTTGGACAAGCTCCTTGGGCCCCTGTTTGCCGAGGGGGCCACGGGGCAGCTTAGCTTTGCTCCCTAGAGGCTGCCCCTCCAGCTCTCCTAGACCAGACGCCCTTCCAAAAGTGTGGGTGCAGTTTTGCAATCCTGCCCTCACCACTGCGGTTCTAATTCCAGTATGCAAAAGGAGGCAGTATGATTGCTACCGAAAAGTCCCTAATAAATTGCAGGGCGTGGCGTCCACGGTTCTGGGTGAGCCCGGCGATGGCGGTAAGGCGCCCCCTGCAAGGCGCGCGGCTCTGCCATCTAGCGATATCGTGAGGAAGCGCACGCCCAGTGCGCCGACCAGGGAGCTGACATAGCCCACGGGGATGGGGGCAATTCAATTTCTCTCTTATTTAATTTATTTATTTAAACATCTTTATTGGAGTATAATTGCTTTACAATGATGTGTTAGTTTCTGTTTTATAACAGTGAATCAGCTGTACATATACATATATCCCCATATTTCCTCCCTCTTGCGTCTCCTTCCCACCCTCCCTATCCCACCCCTCTAGGTGGTCACAAAGCACAGAGCTGATCTCCCTGTGCTATGCGGCTGCTTTCCACTAGCTATCTATTTTACATTTGGTAGTATATATAAGTCCATGCCACTCTCTCATTTCATCCCAGCTTACCCGTCCCCTCCCCGTGTCCTCAAGTCCATTCCTACGTCTGCGTCTTTATTCCTGTCCTGCCCCTAGGTTCTTCAGAACCATTTTTTTCCCCTTAGATTCCATATATATGTGTTAGCATACGGTGTTTGTTTTTCTCCTTCTGACTTACTTCACAGTGTATGACAGACTCTAGGTCCATCCACCTCACTACAAATCACTCAATTTTGTTTCTTTTTATGGCTGAGTAATATTCCATTGTATATATGTGCCACATCTTCTTTATCCATTCATCTGTTGATGGACACTTAGGTTGCTTCCATGTCCTGGCTATTATAAATAGTGCTGCAATGAACATTGTGGTACATGACTCTTTTTGAATTATGGTTTTCTCAGGGCAATTTCCTTTTTTTTTTCTATATGCAGGCCTCGCACTGCTGTGGCCTCTCCCGTTGTGGAGCACAGGCTCCGGATGTGCAGGCTCAGCAGCCATGGCTCACGGGCCCAGCAGCTCCGTGGCATGTGGGATCTTCCCGGACCGGGGCATGAAACCGTGTTCCCTGCATCAGACTCTCAACCACTGCGCCACCAGGGAAGCCCTAATTCCCCTTTTAAATGAGCTTGGGAATCGGCTTGGAAATGTCTCCACTGTAGAAAATAGCCAGGACACTTGTCACATGGGTGGCCTGTTTTGAGCTGGTTGTATCCCAGCATTTAACTCTATCCATTGGCATGTGTTACAGGTTTGCATGAGATGACTGCTACAGGTCAGTTAAGATTTCTTTCTGCTTCTTGACCCCTGCTGACCAGCATCTCATGTTGGATTGACTCCTCCTAAGGTGGGGTCAGTTGGAAGCTACCTCCCTGACCTGCCCTTTCTGCTTTCTGAAGGTGTGGTGATTGACTGACCCCTCAGTTCTTCTAGTCACCTCCCTTCATCTGGGTATTCTGTTTCCTCAGACATTTCTCCTTGGACACTTAAAAAATGTCCCTAATTATCCACCTTCAAGCTCAAGTCAGCCACATGCTAGGAGCAAGGACATTAAAAGGGCTTGGTCCACCATCAGGAGAAGCTAGGGCATTCCAAAGGGTCCACTTTTAGAGAATGTGCCAACCTACTGTGCCCCACCCCGACAGGCACACAAGGGCAGGCGTGTACACACACACATGTACACACACCACAGCCAGTATATGTCCTCAGAGTGGTTACCTTCATGGTAAAACTTCATGGTAAACCAAATGAAGGTAATGCCATTTTCCTTGAATTTTCTGCTCACATTTTGATTGGGAAATGGGAGGTTTCTAAATGCATTAAAGCATACACAAGTGCATATATTAAAAGGGATCTGATCCAAGCCTCCCTTAAATTTTCTCTGAAAGGGTGGAGCTTTACCTCTACATGGTCAAAATGATATGGACTCTCAACACGAGAGGCATGGTTGAACTTGGTGGACCTAACCAAGTACAGGAATGTTCTCGATCCAAGTTCAATGTCAGCATATGACTTGGTGATTGAGGCTTACTGGTTTGAAGCCTTAGAAACTTTAGGTAAGTTAAACCCAGACACCGAGATCCTCGTGGAAAAAAGTGGCAAAAATGGATGCTTGTGCACACAGTTGCAGGATACAGTGTCTTCCCTAAATCCCCGTGCAATCTTCCCCACCATTTCCCACACTCACATCTCCTCATCACTTTATGATAAAAAGGGACTGAGTCAGCTCAGATGACAGCTTCAACTTCACCAACTAAGATACAGAGCCTCTGAGGCCAAGCTTGCTGCCTGGTCCACCCCCAAAACCATAGAAGTGAGTTTCACACTCAAGCTAAGAGTGGGACTTGATGGATTGAGCAAATGTAATTTTGTCCTTAAGTGATTGATACCACTTTATTCCAAGCCATTTTGTACCAAAGTTCTAAGAAAAAGGTCAGCCTCCGAATGAAAAGGGGTCTGATCTTTAAATGAAAAAACATAATTTTCTCAAATATCTGATTTTATTTTATAGTTGTTGCACTGTTGAACACAATCTGCAGTTAGGGTCAGAATTCCCAGGCCAGTAGATTTTTTAAACCATACCACAGGAGTAAACCTTAACAGAAGTAAAATCTAATACTATATAGATAAATACAGTATATTACAGAAGGTTAAATACATCACCTCTGTTTACTTACAACTATAAAAAGATACATTATACCAATTATAAATAATGTAGCATTTCATATTAAAGGCATTATTGTACAATGAAAGAATAAGAACCCTCTAATGTATTATTATCAAGGTTAGTGTTTATAGTTACTTGAGATAAAATCCTGAAAATTCAGTGTATGAAGTCAAATCCTGATTTAACAAGTGACTGGTAGTCTAAGTGATGTGTTAACTGATTGAGAGAAGGTGAATTGCATAGTGCATATTTCCAACAAGAATGATAACCTCACTTCACCTAAGACTTTCTCTATACATACACTGGTTTTGACACTGACCTCCAATGATAACCTCACTTCACCTAAGACTTTCTCTATACATACACTGGTTTTGACACTGACCTCCATTTTATTACTGCCGCCCCAATTTAATTCTCAAACATAACTTAATTCTCAAACATAAGCACCGTTAGAAAAGTACTAGTTAGTAATAGTAAAAGTATCTGAATAACACAATTTCAGTTTGGTTTTGTGTTTTTAAAGCTATATGGGAACACTTTCAGTTTTCCAAGTTAAAACTTGGAATTGCACATCCTTTGGATACACAAAGAGGAAAAGAAAAATTCACAACCTGTTATTGCTGTGCTCAGGCCACTGTAGTAGCAGACCCAGTTCCTCCATGAAGTCCAGATGTTATTTGTTAATCAATCACTAATTAATATCAAAGTAGGACTTTGAAAAACCAGGGCTGTATTATAACAGCAGTCTTTTCAGTTGTGTACGTCTTACTAAAGTGTTGATACCCCAACTGGAGAAAAGGAAAACTACATAGGCAAGTGGTAGAAATGCATAATTGGGAAAAGCAAATTATGGCTCTAATTTGTAAAATGTGGGACTTAATGATCCTAGGATTTGCTATACTGTTGTAGTGTTAGAGCACTGGGTCTTTAGCAGCGATGGTGACACTAGCGACATTTCCTGCCTAAGAAAGTGCCTTGGTTAAGGTAGACAATGACATAGCATTAGATAAGCTCTTTGGGCTGTTGATTTGGTCACATTCCAAAGGCAGTATTGGTTTTAAGCTGAGTCCCACTGTCAATGTCAAGATACAGTCCTTGAAGACCATTCACATCCAAGGCCTTCAGGACCCTTCCATGGTACGTGCTTCCCCAAGGCTCCCCACATCTGATACTCCCAACCTTGTTTTTAACTTTTTTTAAACTTACTGCTATTCCTTCCCACTGAATGGTAGGAGGGGCTTGTTCTGTGGGCAGGTAACCCTGAGGAACCCGCAGGTACAGAGCCCTGTTTGCAGAACACGCAGGGATTTTGTTTTTCCAAATTCTTACTGGAGTCAGAGCCAACAAAGCATTTTTAAGCTACTGCTCGATACTTCAAATACCACTTCCTGTTGACAACACCCTGAGCCTCCTCACTGTCCCCGGGATCTGGTGGAAAGTGGAAAACAGAAATGGCCACTAGTCCCATCCCCAAGCAGGACTGCAATTTCACACACAACATTTTGGTCAATAAAACAGGAGTGTGAGAGGAAAATAAAAATCATTCAAATCCAGTAGATTTAAAGTCTCCAGAAGAAAGCATCCCAGGAAGGTCAGAATGTAGGTTTCTCTTCAGCAAGTTAGATCTGCCACATTCAGCTGTCAGATGTTTGAGGAAGGAGCCTGCCTTTCCTTCAGGGGTCCTTGTCGTCGAGTTTGATGGTGACAGTTTTCACTTCTGTGTATTCAGCCAGCGCATATTCACCTCTGTGATCACAGAAAAGAGGGAGATATAACATGGGCAGGCACTTAGCCATTCTGTGTGAACCGAGTTCTAATGCTTCACAGGCTAGTAGTACTCTATTGGGCAGTCTGGAGTCTGTGCAAAGACCAGAATGTGAGGACTTAATAGAGTCTAAGGACTGTAAGACCGTTAGTAAGTTTAAGTACCTGGATATGTAACTGAAGGTTAAATGTCAAGTTTTGTGTGTGTGTGATGCTTCTGAAATATTCAGAAGGACTAAGGGTTTGCCTTCAAAGGATGAAGGGGATTTAAAACAAAGTGGTAAATCCCTGGGTGGAGCTGCTTGAAGAGACAGAAGAGGCAGAGGCCCTAAGCTATTGACCGGGTATGTAGCCAGAGCATCCATGTTGGGCAGGGACATAGAGGACCTGGAGCTGGGGACCAGCTGTAAGAAGAGTGAGGCCAGTATGGAGCAGCAAGGGGCGCGGACATTAGCAGAGTGGACATGAGGAAGTCCGCAGCCTTTGAGTCCGTGTTTCTGGTACACATCCTTTCCTTAAGTCTTGCAGAGCCCAGTGACCCATCTCAGGCATCATGAGTCATCCTTAGGGCAGATCCCCTTCCCAGAACCAAGAGGTGGCTTTGGATCGATTTAAAAGCCTCTACAAGACTTGCTCTGCCATTATGTAAATAAGAATGTGCACCTGTTTAGGAAAAGAGGTGGCCATGGAGGCTCTGTAGCTAGAAACACTCGAGACAAAATCCCATCTCATCCCGTAGACCAGAACTTCTCAAAGTGTGGCCCCCAGACCAGCAGCACCAGCCTCACCTCAGAACTTGCTCGAAATGCAGAGACTCAGGTCCCCCAGACCTACTGTGGTAGGCAGAATAATGCCCCCCTCAAGGCGTTCACATCCTAATTCTCTGAACCTTTGAAAATATTAGGTTATATGACAAAGGGGAATTAGGGTTGCAGATGGAATTAAAATTGCTAATTAGCTGACTCATGTCAGATTTTTATCCTTCAGAACCGTGAGATAATACATTAATGTTGTTTAAGCCACTAATTTTGTGGTTATTTATTGTAGCAGCAATAGGAAATTAATACACCTACTGAACCTAGGGGCGGGGCCCAGAAATCTGTGCCTTAACAGCCAGGGGATTCACAAGCTATGGGATTCTGAGGTAGCTCAAGCTGGATAACTACTGGCTTGGATCTATGCAGTTAAGGCAAGGTTTTTGCCTTCCCTGAGCCTCAATATCATCATCTGTAAAATTGGAATACCATCACCTCCCTATAGTTATAATGATTAGAGTTGATTCAAATAGAGCAAATTTACCTACTATGTGCTAGGTAAAGAGTAAATGGTAGAAAGTAATATTATTATTTTATTGTTAATATGTCATTGAGTTCTTTGGTAGTGTCCTAAAACGAAGTTCAAGAATGATACATGACAATGGGTGAATTATTTTGTAATTTTTTCTAAACATAACAAAATATAAAAGCCATATACAGAATGCTAAATTCAACTTTTGCAGAGCAGAAAACTCCATAAAAAAACCCAAAGGCAAATTATAAACTAGAAAAAAATTACATTTACAACACTGTGTGAGAAACAGAGTGCTGTTTTCCTTAATACACAAAAAGCTCTTACGAACCAATTTAAAAAAAAAATGGAAAAATCAACAAAAGACATGAATAGTCAGTTTGCAGAAGAAAAATAAAGATTACCAATAAGTGTTAATAAGGTGCTCAACCCCTTACAATTAAAGGAATGCAAACCAAGAGTGGGAGCCCATTTTTCATGTGCTGGATTACCCAATTTTGGGAATTTATTCTGAGAACAATTCCCCATAAGTGCATAAAGATTTATGCGCAAGGAAGAACATCAGCATGGTCTGTAGCAGCAAAACCCCTTGGAAATAACTCAAAAGTCCATCATAGGAGACCACCAATAAAAAGAAGGTTAGGATATCCAAAACCCATTCTTAAGAGCAAAAAGTATTTTCCTCCCAAGTCATTTGAAAACAGAAAAAAAATACATGTTTACATCCATTATATGTATAGAAAATGTACAATAACCTTTCAAAATGAGCACATCGTATTGTACTGTAAAAATTCAACGCAGTTAATGATTTCTCAACTGCATAAAGAAAGAAAAGCAAACCAAGTGATAAAATCATGCTGAATTAGCACATAACTAGTAAGTCCAATATGAAATCACTCCTGTAAGATTAAGTGCATGAATCGCCTCATTCTTTTTATTCCTGCAGTCACTGCCCTAGTTCAAGTTCTTGTCATTCTTATTTGACCCCCTGTGGCCCTTCCTAAATGGTTTCTCACCCAGTTGTGACCGCCTTGGCGCTCACTCATCCATAAGCTCAGTCTTTCTTCCATTGGACCTCACCAGAATGTTGGGGGCATTGGCACTGCTGTTTATAGAGTTCACTGCTGTGTGCTCAGAGCCTAGCATGTGCCTGGGGCATCAAAGGTGCTCAGTAAATATATGCCAGTGAACAAATGAACAAGTGAACAAAATGAATAAAATGGATGATGGGACAGTGGTTACCTCTAACAAATGGGATTGAGGGTCAGGGGAGGGAGACCTTGACTTCCCACATGTCTCTACAGTGTGCATTTTTTTTTTTTTTTTTTTTTTTTTTTTTTTATGCGTTACGCGGGCCTCTCACTGCTGTGGCCTCTCCCGTTGCGGAGGACAGGCTCCGGACGCGCAGGCCCAGCGGCCATGGCCCACGGGCCCAGCCGCTCCGCGGCACGCGGGATCCTCCCAGACCGGGGCACGAACCCGCGTCCCCTGCATCGGCAGGCGGACTCTCAACCACTGCGCCACCAGGGAAGCCCGTGTGCATTTTTTTTTGTTACTATATTGCAAAGCAAAACAAAGAACTAAGAAAAGTGTCCAGGAGGAAGAGAAATTGCAGGCTTCATCCCAAGACCTGTACAGGGAGAGATCCCAGAGGGGCCCGTGGGTGGGCGGCAGATAGCCAGCCCCACCCAGGTGGCCGGGGATGGGGAAAACCATGGAATCCACCGCATAGTGCTCCAGCATAAAAAAGGGGAACTCATTGCAACGTGAAGACATTAATTAGAGACAACTGAAAACGGAAATTGGTTTTCAAGCCAGTTTCCAGTCTCCTTGTGGATTATGTTAAAGTACTTTATCAAAAGCTTTGGGAAAATATATGCCAAGGGTCGAAAAAACAGACATCCACAAAAGTCCCAATTTTGGCTAACCGGCAGGATGACACACGGACTGAGTGCAGCGGATACTCCCCTGCCCTGTTCTGCAGCGGGCAGGCAGTGCCACCGGGGATGGGGAGGGAGACACAGGTGAGAAAAGCAGTAATAGTGGGTGTGAGTCAGTTGCCTAGAAGTCAGGTGGGCCCCACACACCCTTCCTGCATCCAAGGACATCTGCTTTGGGGACTGAAGTTCTTGCTATGGGAGGAGGCTGTGCCTGGCCTCTGTGAGGAAG
Organism: Phocoena sinus; assembly: GCF_008692025.1. Lineage (NCBI taxonomy): Eukaryota > Metazoa > Chordata > Mammalia > Artiodactyla > Phocoenidae > Phocoena > Phocoena sinus. The sequence continues at coordinate 52,025,618 of NC_045764.1, read as the reverse complement.
GCCTTGTGGGGTCCTGGGTCCTCCAGCTGTCACAACCTGACTGGTTGAAGCAGCAGAGCGAGGAGACAAATGACTCTGTGTACCCTGGCTGGCTTCATCTCAGGTGGCTCACAGAGGTGACCCCTACTGAGCAAGGCCCTGTGGTGTGGTGGGTTTAAGAGTTCAATCCCAACTCTGTCACTTACTGGTAGTGTGACCTGGGTAAGGCACAGGACCTCTCTGGGCATCCCTGAGTTTCCTCATCCAAAAACAGGGGTAGCAGTAGTACCTACCTGCAGTAGACTAAACATGTGTGTCCCCCTGAAATTCAAATGTTGAAGCCCTAATCCTTAATGTGAAGAAATTAGGAGGTGAGGCCTCTAGGAGGTGATTAGGTCAAGAGAGTGGAGCCCTCATGAATGAGATTAGTGTCCTTATAAAGGAGACCCCAGAGAACACTTTCCTCCCTTCCACTCCATGGGGACACAGAGAGAACACGGCTGCCTGTGAACCAGGAAGATAGGGTCCTCAACAGACACCTGGATATTGAACCTCCAGAAGTGGAGAAATAAATGTTTGTTGTTTAAGCCACCCAGTCTACTGTATTCTGTCCCAGCAGCCTGAATGGACTCAGGGACTGTTGTAAGGATGGCATGCCTTAACATGTGCAAGGCTCTCAGAGGTCGGCGGAGTCCGTGCTCAGCAAATGTCAGCTGTGGCCAGTGCTACTGGTGGGCCCTAGAGGTGATGCAGGTAATCCCAGCCCAGGTCTCATGTCCCTGGTGGACAGGTGAGTGAAGAGGTAATGAACAGAGGCTCACAGAACACAACACAAACGAGCCATTCAACAGAGGGAACAAGGTTTCTGTAAAGGGTCTTCAAGGCCAAGAATTTACTGAGGTTCTGGAAGGGCAAACCAATTTTAGGAATTAGGGGGACACAAATGGACACACTCTACTCAGATGTTCAGATGGCTCTGCTGTATTGCCATGAGTCAGGATGAATGAGAAAGAAGGACTGAGAAGGGGGAAGGGCCCTCAATTCCCTGGAGACTGGTCAAGAGCATTTGCTCAGGGATGGAAGCCAGCCCCGTTCATTCCTTCATACATCTTGATTAAGAATCTGGAAGGGTAGCTGCCCAAAGGCCCCACTAAGGCCCAAGCCAAGGGGAAGCATTTGAGTGCTCCTACTGGAAGATGTACAAATAAGTACGAAGTGATGCATCTGTATATAAATAATACAAACTGTTTAAATAAGAGGAAGAGCTCGGAGTCCTTTGAGATGTTCCAGGAATGACCCTGTGTGTTGTCACAGATGGTTTCCCTGGGAAGATTGATCCTACAAGCTATTTGTCCACAAAGGCTAATAAAACCCCAACGACCACCAAGAAAGATGTGGGAGAGAAGGCAGCATCTGGCTGGAAACCACAGCGTGCCCACCCCCAGAACACTCCATCTAGCTCTAGGCCTGGGCCTTTTATCTTGGGCCAGACACAGAAGATCCATCCATTAGTCTAGGTCTATGGAGCACAGCCTCCCAAAGGGCAAGACAGAAGGGCACCATGAAGGAGTGTGCGGTGGGTTTGACAGAGGCTCGGAGGCCCAGCATGTTGCAGTATCTCTCTGAAAAGGCACTGAGGAGGAGCCAGAGTCACCCACGCTCTGTCCCTGGGAACTTGCTTGTGGGCAGAAGGGCCACAGCCTGACCTGGGAGAGAGCCCATCCTCCCTGCTGAGGGCCAGGGTTTGAGTGAGTAATGACATCCTGCGTCTGGTGGAAAGTGCACTTCCCAGCTCTGCCCTGTCCTGCAGTGAGCCTAGGTCAAGTACCTACTGAACATCTCCACATGGGATGGGTGCTAGGGAGGACACATATGCTGAGGCTGGGGGTCGGTCCTGGGGTGGCGTGAGGATGAGGGTAGGGAAGGGCAGGAAGGGGAGAGAAGATGGGGGACACGGCACAGCCCAGGGGGAAAGCACAGCACAGGGGAGAGCTCAGTGGACTGGAGGGTGGGCCACCGTTCACCATACACTGCGCATCTAGTGTATCTTTTATCGGCCCTGCTGACAGGCATGGAGTGACAGAAACACTTACAGTTCTCTGCCATTCCCTGACATTTTAAAGCCACCAAATGGAGCCTGTGCGTAGATCGCATTGTAGCAGTTGATCCTGGAGAGAGAATAAAGAGAAGTTCAGGGTCACCAGGAGAGGACCCAGCTGGACCTCAGGTGTTGCAGGTACTAGGCACTTGGTGTAGAGCGTCACCTAAAGGAGACTTTTTGTCAAGGTTTTAATCATGAAAACAGTGTTTTTGATCTCTGCCTTCTTGCTCTTACCACCAGAAACTAAAATTTGAATATTCTGAAGTATAAAGCTTCTCACTGGGATAGAAAGGGAATGACAAATAGAGAAAAAGGGAGAGGAAAATTATGGCGAAGGGAATAAAAATTAGCTCTGAAATGAGACAGGCCCTGACCTCAAAGTTCTCCTGCTTCTTGGCCTCCAATTCATATTTATCTTCTAATATTATCTTTAAAATGGGGATAGTGTAATCAGCAGAATTATTGGTGAAACAGGAACTTTCATCCATACTTTGCACAAGAGCATGTGCTGCTCTTAGAATTAGAATAAAAAATAAGGGGTGGCCCAACACGGTGGTCAAGAGCATGGGCATCAGAGCTAGACAGTTTGTCCTGAGCTCTGCTCTGCCACATACTAGCTGTGTGACCCTGGGCAAGTCACACAGTCTGTCTGTCTCTTGATTTCCTCATCTGTGAAATGGGGGCGATAACAGTACCCCTCTCAGAAGGTGGTCATGAGGATGGAGCAAAGTGCTTAGACAGTGCTTGGCGCATAATGTACGACTAAAAGCTCTTTGTTAACAGAAGGGTAAGGAAGCCAGCTGGCCAGCAGTTCAGGGGGGCCGAGCACATGCTCTACTCACCAGACAGTTCCAGACTCTAATGCGGAAGCCAGCTTCAGTGCTTTGTCGAGGTTTTTTGTGAACACAGCTGCTGTTAGTCCGTATTCAAGGCTATTTGCTCTTTTTATCACTTCTTCGATATTTTTGAACTTCAGTATTGGCTGCACCGGCCCAAAAATCTATGATTAATTGGAAGAATGGCAGTGAGAAGCTGCTGGAATGAAGCATGTATGCCCTGAGCAGGCACTTCCTTCGTTTATGCTTTTTTCAAACACCCACAGTGCTCACACGCACGAAGAGGATAACTGAAGGAGAGAGTCCAAACATCTTTTTAGCTGTGTGATGGTTGAAATCCCAAGGGAAAGACTGAATTAAACAAAAATAAAAAATAACAACCAAAATAATACGTTGGGTCGAAGCTCTCTCAATGTGGTCAGGGCTTCTAGAAGCCCCAGCTTCAAGCTTTGGAGGAGCCCCTGCATGCTGGGATGCACTGAAGACAAAACCTTGGAAGTCATTCTTGGCAAGTTATTGTGAAGGGTGTTTGCAGGCACAGACTGCAGGCCCTGGTCTCTTGGTGCTGCATTTTCTATCAATGAAGATGACCTAAAATGTTTCCCTAATAACTCCCAGGGGAGGGAGTAAGGCAGTGCTCCTCACCATCTACAACATAGCAAAGGAAAGGAAAGAGCTACAGGCTGAATATTTAAAGGTGATTTTGAAAGGAGCTTGTAACTGATTCAATGTTCAGCACCATAGCCCAGCAGGACAGGGTCAGCCTGCTGAAATACCTGCCCTGGTTCCCACGGAGCTTGTCATAGAGAGGTTTAAAGAGCTGAGTCTCATGCCATCAGGGTACAGTTAGTAACGCATAAAAATCTCAAGGAGAAAGTGTATAAAAGGCTCGAACCGGGAAGACTTCGGCAGTGATTCACTCTTTCATGTGCCCCAAAAGGCCACATTCCGGGGTCCAAGCACCTGGGACTCAGGTGGGAACCATTTGTAACTAGCTTAACAGTGGCACTGAAAGACACAGTTAGAATTATGCTCTTATTGGGGGTCATCTTAATTTCCACCATTTCTAAGGATGCCCATGATGGAAAACTTCAAAGAGACTTCTAGCCAGGACATGTTTTTGGAATGAACACTTGTCATTTAAGTTCGGTCTGGGGGAACTGAAGGCAGCTTTGGGCCCTGAATCCATGGCTCAATTCCTGACAAAATGCACAGGTTGCAATGGCCCTCCACCCTAGGCTAACCTGAGGACATGTTAGAAGACAGAAGAGGGATTGTTGTTCCCCAGAGACGATGAGCAATGCGTGGAACTGGGGGCTAGGACAAACTCTACACAGGGCTCAGGGGTCCCAAGAGCAGAACAGCTTCCCAAAGGACCCCTAAGGAGAGGGAAAAGGCCACAGGAAAAAGGAAAACAGTCCCTTCACAAAGATTTCTGGGATCCCTGGGCCCTGGAGAAGACTCAGGTTTGAAAGGCCCAGCCCCCTGGGCCCCAGCTCAGCACAGGGCCCCACGGGACATGGTTTTTCCTGCAGCCCCAGTACCTCCTCTTTGGCGATCCGCATGGTGTCGGTAACTTCTGAGAAGACAGTGGGTTTGATGAAGAGCCCCCTGTCTTCCATGGCCGAGCCCCCATATTCCAGCTTGGCTCCCTCCTTCTTTCCGCTCTCAATCAGATCGAGGATTTTGTTGAACTGCTTCTGGTCAATCTGTAAAACAGTGAGAGGTAAGCCCGGCTTCCTTCTGGGAGGTGACTACCAACTTATGTGTCCAACGGCCTCCTATGTGATCACTGTCCTACCCATCATGTTTTGGCCAAGAAAAAATTCATAGACCAGATGTTCCCTGTATGCAAATATTCCTCCGATGCACAAATCTGGGCTCTTTGGAGCAGGGGAGAGATGGGCTTTTCTCATCCTCTCCAGGTGTAGGTTTATTCATACATCCTCCATGCTGTTAACAAATCTGTGGGTGAAACAAGATCTGAAGTAGTCAAATTCTTTGTTCTAACTCTTGCATCCTTCTAGGGTTGCCAGATTTAGCAAATAAAACCACAGGATGCCCAATTAAATTTGAATTCCTAAAAAGCAATGAATGATTTTTAAAGTATAAGCATACCCCAAACAATACTTGGGAAACACTTACACTAAAAATGTATTCACTGTTTATTTGAACGGGGTGCCATGTATTCTAACTGGCCACCCTGCACCCTGCTCCTAGGGCACCAACAGTTACTGGAATTCTCCATCCAGAGTGCAGAGAAGTGAGAAGTAAATCTGACCACCTTACTCATCACCCCTGGACACAGAGTAGAGGCTCAAGGTGAGGTAGAGGGGCTACTCCTGGTTGATGGGGAGCCAGCTCATCAGAAGGGCTTCTTGTTTAGGGGTCTCCTGGGCTGGGGTGTACCCTGTACCACCAGCCTAACACCCAGCTTGTGGATGTTGTATTCGACCGGCTGGCAAAGGGCACCTCTCTGGGAGACTCAAGGGGGGAAGTGCTCTTCCCACCGAAAATGATCCCTCTTCCCAAATCCATGGGAACCCTGTTCTTGACCCTGACCCTGTTGCAAATCCCCTCCCTCTGGCTGGGAGAGACAGCTTTGTTAGATAGGTTTGCTGTAGCTGTGACTTTCAGATAAAAAAGTGGTTTAATTTAAGCAAATCTGAATAAAAAAAAAAGCAAACCCAATGGTGCATTTGGATGACTGTCTGTCCCTGAGGAGTAGGCTGGCTTTCTTGGAAGGGGTGGGCACAAACCATGCAAGCCCCTTGACCAGTCATCTTATGAAACGTGGATCCAGTGTTAAAACACCAAGTTGGATCCATACCTCACACTTTGTACCAGGATAGATTCCAGGTAGATCAAAGACTTAATCACGAAAGATGACGTCATAAAAAGTTTTCAAATTCTCTCATGTGGGAGAATGCCTCCATAAGTTTGGAGTGCTGATGGCCTTTCTATGGCTTGAAATCCAGAAGCCAAAAGAAAAGATTAATAAATTTGAGTACGTAAAAAAAAAAAAGAAGGCAAAAACAGCATAAGCAAAGTCAAAGGGCAAAACAACAAACTGGAAAAAATTGACAGGTCATATCATAGAAATAGCGCTAGTATGTAAAGAATTCCCTCTAGTATGTAAAGAATTCTTAGAAGTGACAAAAAAATGATCAGCAGTACAAGAGAAAAATATGCAAAGCACTTGCACAGTTGATAGAAAAGGAAATATAAATGGCCTTTAAACATGATAAGATGTTCTACCTTACTCATTATAAGAGATATATGTACATTAAAAACAAATGAGATATCATTTTTAACTATCAGATGGGCAAAGCTCCATACATATTCTGTTAGTAAGGCTGGAGAAACAGGCAAGCTCATACAAGCTTGGCAGGAACGTAAGTTGGTTCATGTTTTTGGAAGGTAATTTGGCAATGCTTGTAGAAATCATAAATGTGCTCTCACTCAGCAGTCCCACTTGGGCAATCTGTCCTGTGGATTTCCTTGTGTATGTGTGGAATGACATACTCTGTGGCACCGTGCGTGACCGCACACACCCACATACTCATCAGTACGTGTTACTTGAATTCTGTTGGATTCATACAGTGAAAGTCTATGTACATATAAAAAAGAACAAGGGAAGGGGACCTTGAAGATGGCGGAAGAGTAAGACGCGGAGATCGCCTTCCTCCCCACGGATACACCAGAAATACATCCACACGTGGAACAACTCCTACAGAACTCCTACTGAAGGCTGGCAGAAGACCTCAGACCTCCCAAAAGGCAAGAAACTCCCCACGTAACTGGGTAGGGCAAAAGAAAAAACAGAGACAAAAGAATAAGGACGGCACCTGCACCAGTGGGAGGGAGCTGTGAAGGAGGAAAAGTTTCCACACACTAGGAAGCCCCTCCGCGGGCGGAGACTGCGGGAGGCGGAGGGGGGAGTTTCGGGACCGCGGAGTAGTGCACAGCGACGGGTGCGGAGGGCAAAGCGGGGAGATTCCTGCACAGATGATCGGTGCTGACCGGCACTCACCAGCCCGAGTGGCTTGTCTGCTCACCCGCCGGGGCGGGCGGGGCTGCGAGCTGAGGATCGGGTTTTGGTTTTGGACGGAGCGCAGGGAGAGGACTGGGGTTGGCGGCTTGAACATAGCCTGAAGGGGTTAGTGCACCACGACTAGCCGGGAGGGAGTTCGGGGAAAAGCCTGCACCTGCCGAAGAGGCAAGAGACTTTTTCTTCCCTCTTTGTTTCCTGGTGCGCGAGGAGAGGGGTTTAAGAGCGCTGCTTAAAGGATCTCCAGAGAAGGGCGCGAGCCGCGGCTAAAAGCGCGAACCCCAGAGACGGGCGCGAGCCGCGGCTGAGGGCGCGAGCCCCCGAGACGGGCGCGAGCCGCGGCTGAAAGCGCAAACCCCAGAGACGGGCGCGAGCCGCGGCTAAAACCGCGGACCCCAGAGACGGGCGGGAGACGCTAAGGCTGCTGCTGCCGCCACCAAGGGCCTGTGTGCGAGCACAGGTCACTCTCCACACCCCTCTTCCGCGGAGCCTGTGCAGCCCGCCACTGCCAGGTTCCCGGGATCCAGGGACAACTTCCCCGGGAGTACGCACGGCGGGTCTCAGGCTGGTGCAACATCACGCCGGCCTCTGCCGCAACGTCACGCTGCCTCTGCAGCTGCAGGCCCGCCCTGCACGTAGTGCCCCTCCTACCCCCATCCCCCAACCCCCGGCCTGAGTGAGCCGGAGGCCCCGAATCAGCGGCTCCTTTAACCCCGTCCTGTCTGAGCGAAAAAACAGACGCCCTCCAGCGACCTACACGCAGAGGCAGGGCCAAATCCAAAGCTGAGCTCCTGTGAGCTGTGAGAACAAAGAAGAGAAAGGGAAATCTCTCCCAGCAGCCACAGAAGCAGCGGATTAAAGCTCCACAATCAACTTGATATACCCTGCATCTGTGGAATACCTGAATAGACAAGGAATGATCCCAAATTGAAGAGGTGGAATTTAGGAGCGAGATCTATGATTTTTTTCCCTTTTCCTCTTTTTGTGAATGTGTACGTGTATGCTTCTGTGTGAGATCCTGTCTGTATACTCTTGCTTCCACCATTTGTCCAAGGGCTCTATCCGTCCATGACTTTTTTTTAAAAATTCTTTTTCTTAATAATTAAGTTTAATTGTGATAACTTTATTATACTTTACCTTCGTTCTTTCTTTCTTTCCTTCCTTCCTTCCCTCCTTTAGACAACGAATCACCCCAAATTGAGGAGGTGGTCTCAGGGAGCAGGATTTATGATTTTTCCCCCTTTACCTCTTTTTGTGAAGGTGTATGTGTATGCTTCTGTGTAAGATTTTCTCTGTATAGCTTTGCTTCCAACATTTGTCCTAAGGTTCTATCCGTCCCTTTTTTTTTTTTTTCTAAATATTTTTTAATTCAATAACTATATTATACTTTATTTTATTTTTACTGTATCATCTTTCTTTCTGTCTTTTTTCCTTCTTTCCCTCCTTCCTTCCTTCCTCCCTCCCTCCCTCCCTCCCTCCTTTCTTTCCTTCTTTGCTTCTTTCTTCCTTCCTTCCTTTCCTCCTTTCCTTCTTTCTTTACTCATACTTCTACTAATTCTCCCTACTTTTTCTCCCTTTTATTCTGAGCTGTGTGGGTGAAAGGCTCTTGGTGCTCCAGCCAGGAGTCAGGGCTCTGCCTCTGAGGTAGGAGAGCCAACTTCAGGACACTGGTCAACAAGAGACCTCCCAGCTCCACATAATATTAAACGGTGGAAATATCCCAGAGACCTCCATCTTAACACCAGCACCCAGCTTCACTCAACGACCAGCAAGCCACAGTGCTGGACAACCTATGCCAAACAACTAGCAAAACAGGAACACAACCCCACCCATTAGCAGAGAGGCTGCCTAAAATCATAATAAGGCCACAGACACCCCAAAACACACCACCAGACGTGAACCTGCCCACTAGAGAGACAAGATCCAGCCTCATCCAGCACAACACAGGCACTAGTCCCCTCCACCAGGAAGCCTACACAACCCACTGAAACAACCTTAGCCACTGGAGACAGACATCAAAAACAACGGGAACTACGAACGTGCAGCCTGCAAAAAGGAGACCCCAAACACAGTAAGATAAGCAAAATGAGAAGACAGAAAAACACACAGCAGATGAAGGAGCAAGATAAAAACCCACCAGACCTAACAAATGAAGAGGAAATAGGCAATCTACCTGAAAAAGAATTCAGAATAATGATAGTAAGGATGATTCGAAATCTTGGAAGTAGAATGGACAAAATGCAAGAAACAGTTAACAAGGACCTACAAGAACTAAAGATGAAACAAGCAACGATGAACAATGCAATAAATGAAATTAAAATCACTCTAGATAGGATCAATAGCAGAATAACTGAGGCAGAAGAACGGATAAGTGACCTGGAAGATAAAGTAGTGGAAATAACTACTGCAGAGCAGAATAAAGAAAAAAGAATGAAAAGAACTGAGGACAGTCTCAGAGACCTCTGGGACAACATGAAACGCACCAACATTCGAATTATAGGGGTTCCAGAAGAAGAAGAAAGAAAGAAAGGGACTGAGAAAATATTTGAAGAGATTATAGTTGAAAACTTCCCTAATATGGGAAAGGAAATAGTTAATCAAGTCCAGGAAGCACAGAGGGTCCCATACAGGATAAATACAAGGAGAAACACGCCAAGACACATATTAATCAAACTGTCAAAAATTAAATACAAAGAAAGCATATTAAAAGCAGCAAGGGAAAAACAACAAATAACACACAAGGGAATCCCCATAAGGTTAACAGCTGATCTCTCAGCAGAAACCCTACAAGCCAGAAGGGAGTGGCAGGACATACTGAAAGTGATGAAGGAGAATAGCCTGCAACCAAGACTACTCTACCCAGCAAGGATCTCATTCACATTTGATGGAGAAATTAAAACCTTTACAGACAAGCAAAAGCTGAGAGAGTTCAGCACCACCAAACCAGCTTTACAACAAATGCTAAAGGAACTTCTCTAGACACGAAACACAAGAGAAGGAAATGACCTATAGTAGCGAACCCAAAACAATATATAAAATGGAAATAGGAACATACATATCGATAATTACCTTAAATGTAAATGGACTAAATGCTCCCACCAAAAGACACAGATTGGCTGAATGGATACAAAAACAAGACCCTTATATATGCTGTCTACAAGAGACCCACTTCAGAACTAGAGACACATACAGACTGAAAGTAAGGGGATGGAAAAAGATATTCCATGCAAATGGAAACCAAAAGAAAGCTGGAGTAGCAATTCTCATATCAGACAAAATAGACTTTAAAATAAGGACTATTAAAAGGGACAAAGAAGGACACTACATAATGATCAAGGGATCGATCCAAGAAGAAGATATAACAATTGTAAATATTTATGCACCCAACATAGGAGCACCTCAATACATAAGGCAAATACTAACAACCATAAAAGGGGAGATCAACAGTAACACATTCATAGTAGGGGACTTTAACACCCCACTTTCACCCATGGACAGATCATCCAAAATGAAAATAAATAAGGAAACACAAGCTTTAAATGATACATTAAACAAGATGGACTTAATTGATATTTATAGGACACTCCATCCAAAAACAACAGAATACACATTTTTCTCAAGTGCTCATGGAACATTCTCCAGGATAGATCATATCTTGGGTCACAAATCAAGCCTTGGTAAATTTAAGAAAACTGAAATTGTATCAAGTATCTTTTCCGACCATAACGCCATGAGACTAGATATCAATTACAGGAAAAGATCTTTAAAAAATACAAACACATGGAGGCTAAACAATACACTACTTAATAATGAAGTGATCACTGAAGAAATCAAAGGGGAAATCAAAAAATACCTAGAAACAAATGACAATGGAGACACAACGACCCAAAACCTATGGGATGCAGCAAAAGCAGTTCTAAGGGGGAAGTTTATAGCAATACAAGCCCACCTTAAGAAGCAGGAAACATCTCGAATAAACAACCTAACCTTGCACCTCAAGCAATTAGAGAAAGAAGAACAAAAAAACCCCAAAGCTAGCAGAAGGAAAGAAATCATAAAAATCAGATCAGAAATAAATGAAAAAGAAATGAAGGAAACAATAGCAAAGATCAATAAAACTAAAAGCTGGTTCTTTGAGAAGATAAACAAAATAGATAAACCACTAGCCAGACTCATCAAGAAAAAAAGGGAGAAGACTCAAATCAATAGAATTAGAAATGAAAAAGGAGAAGTAACAAATGACACTGCAGAAATAAAAAAAATCATGAGAGATTACTACAAGCAACTCTATGCCAATAAAATGGACAATCTGGAAGAAATGGACAAATTCTTAGAAATGCACAATCTGCCAAGACTGAATCAGGAAGAAATAGAAAATATGAACAGACCAATCACAAGCACTGAAATTGAAACTGTGATTAAAAATCTTCCAACAAACAAAAGCCCAGGACCAGATGGCTTCACAGGTGAATTCTATCAAACGTTTAGAGAAGAGCTAACACCTATCCTTCTCAAACTCTTCCAAAATATAGCAGAGGGAGGAACACTCCCAAATTCCTTCTACGAAGCCACCATCACCTTGATACCAAAACCAGACAAGGATGTCACAAAGAAAGAAAACTACAGGCCAATATCACTGATGAACATAGATGCAAAAATCCTCAACAAAATACTAGCAAACAGAATCCAACAGCACATTAAAAGGATCATACACCATGATCAAGTGGGGTTTATTCCAGGAATGCAAGGATTCTTCAATATACGCAAATCTATCAATGTGATAAACCATATTAACAAATTGAAGGAGAAAAACCATATGATCATCTCAATAGATGCAGAGAAAGCTTTCGACAAAATTCAACACCCATTTATGATAAAAACCCTCCAGAAAGTAGGCATAGAGGGAACTTTCCTAAACATAATAAAAGCCATATATGACAAGCCCACAGCAAACATCATCCTCAATGGTGAAAAACTGAAAGCATTTCCACTAAGATCAGGAACAAGACAAGGTTGCCCACTCTCACCACTCTTATTCAACATAGTTTTGGAAGTTTTAGCCACAGCAATCAGAGAAGAAAAGGAAATAAAAGGAATCCAAATCGGAAAAGAAGAAGTAAAGCTGTCACTGTTTGCAGATGACATGATACTATACATAGAGAATCCTAAAGATGCTACCAGAAAACTACTAGAGCTAATCAATGAATTTGGTAAAGTAGCAGGATACAAAATTAATGCACAGAAATCTCTGGCATTCCTATATACTAATGATGAAAAATCTGAAAGTGAAATCAAGAAAACACTCCCATTTACCATTGCAACAAAAAGAATAAAATATCTAGGAATAAACCTACCTAAGGATACGAAAGACCTGTATGCAGAAAATTATAAGACACTGATGAAAGAAATTAAAGATGATACAAATAGATGGAGAGATATACCATGTTCTTGGATGGGAAGAATCAACATTGTGAAAATGACTCTACTACCCAAAGCAATCTACAGATTCAATGCAATCCCTATCAAACTACCACTGGCATTTTTCACAGAACTAGAACAAAAAATTTCGCAATTTGTATGGAAACACAAAAGACCCCGAATAGCCAAAGCAATCTTGAGAACGAAAAAAGGAGCTGGAGGAATAAGGCTCCCTGACTTCAGACTATATTACAAAGCAACAGTAATCAAGACAGTATGGTACTGGCACAAAAACAGAAAGATAGATCAGTGGAACAGGATAGAAAGCCCAGAGATAAACCCACGCACATATGGACACCTTATCTTTGATAAAGGAGGCAGGAATGTACAGTGGAGAAAGGACAGCCTCTTCAATAAATGGTGCTGGGAAAACTGGACAGGTACATGTAAAAGTATGAGATTAGATCACTCCCTAACACCATACACAAAAATAAGCTCAAAATGGATTAAAGACCTAAATGTAAGGCCAGAAACTATCAAACTCTTAGAAGAAAACATAGGAAGAACACTCTATGACATAAATCACAGCAAGATCCTTTCTGACCCACCTCCTAGAGTAATGGAAATAAAAACAAAAATAAACAAATGGGACCTAATGAAACTTCAAAGCTTTTGCACAGCAAAGGAAACCATAACCAAGACCAAAAGACAACCCTCAGAATGGGAGAAAACATTTGCAAATGAAGCAACTGACAAAGGATTAATCTCCAAAATTTACAAGCAGCTCATGCAGCTCAATAACAAAAGAACAAACAACCCCATCCAAAAATGGGCAGAAGACCTAAATAGACATTTCTCCAAAGAAGATATACAGAATGCCAACAAACACATGAAAGAATGCTCAACATCATTAATCATTAGAGAAATGCAAATCAAAACTACAATGAGATATCATCTCACACCAGTCAGAATGGCCATCATCAAAAAATCTAGAAACAATAAATGCTGGAGAGGGTGTGGAGAAAAGGGGACACTTTTGCACTGCTGGTGGGAATGTGAATTGGTTCAGCCACTGTGGAGAACAGTATGGAGGTTCCTTAAAAAACTACAAATAGAATTACCATATGACCCAGCAATCCCACTACTTGGCATATACCCTGAGAAAACCAAAATTCAAAAAGAGTCATGTACCAAAATGTTCATTGCAGCTCTATTTACAATAGCCAGGACATGGAAACAACCTAAGCGCCCATCATCGGATGAATGGATAAAGAAGATGTGGCACATATACACAATGGAATATTACTCAGCCTTAAAAAGAAATGAAATTGAGCTATTTGTAATGAGATGGATAGACCTAGAGTCTGTCATACAGAGTGAAGTAAGTCAGAAAGAAAAAGACAAATACCGTATGCTAACACATATATATGGAATTTAAGGGAAAAAAATGTCATGAAGAACCTAGGGGTAAGATAGGAATAAAGACGCAGACCTACTGGAGAACGGAGTTGAGGGTATGGGGAGGGGGAGGGGTGAGTTTTGACAGGGCGAGAGAGAGTCATGGACATATACACACTAACAAACGTAGTAAGGTAGATAGCTGGGGGGAAGCAGCCGCAAGGCACAGGGATATTAGCTCGGTGCTTTGTGACAGCCTGGAAGGGTGGGATGGGGAGAGTGGGAGGGAGGGAGACGCAAGAGGGAAGACATATGGGAACATATGTATATGTATAGCTGATTCACTTTGTTATAAAGCAGAAACTAACACACCATTGTAAAGCAATTATACCCCAATAAAGATGTTAAAAAAAAAAAAAAAAAGAACAAGGCAGGTTCCCATGGTTTGGTATGATATGGAAAGCTCTTCAAGTTTCTTGTTAGGGGACAAAAATCAAGGTGCAAAACAGTACTGTGTATAGATATTTTGAGTAAAAAACAAGGGAAACCAGAATTCATATTACATTCTTGTATACATACTCAATTTTGCTTGTATATACAGAAATTCTGGAGAATTTTCTTCTAAGAACTAAGAACACAGGATACCCATGGACGGAAGGGTAAAAACCATGCCTATGAAGGAAGCTTTTTCACTACTGACCTTTATATATCTTTTGGGTTTTGAGCGTGTGTAAGTACGGCCACCTAAAAAGTAACTCAAACTGCAGCATATCTCATAATATCTCAAGGTTCCCTCAACTTCTCTCTGGGAAGTCTTAACCAAGACTTGGGTTAAAAGTGCCAGGATTGCTCTCTCCTCCTCCTTGGAGACCAAGAGGCTTGTGGGGCTTCATCAAACTACAGACCCTCAGCGGCCACTGACCATGTTCTGCCTCCAAGACTGTCTGTGCTGAAGCCAGCGGAGGGCCCCATGGAAACTCTACCGTCCAGACTCAACTCTTCCTGGCAAGTCCGTGTAAATGTGTCGTTTAAATCTAATAATCCTCCATGAATGTCAGCTGGTGCCTCACAGTGCGAGAGAAGAACCTGCTGGGAAGTGAAGGCTGCACCAGGGCACAGCACCAAAGACGGAGAAACAGGGTCCTGTGGACGGCCAAGGCTGTGAGTGGCTCTGCCGGAGAGGAGAGGACAGAGAGGATGCAGGACCCTGCCCCCCACCAGGTGGCCTGCGTGAGTCTGTGCATATCTTTACTCAGTTGCCAAACAAACCTGAATAATTCTGGAGTGTTCTGGCTGCCTGCAGTGGACACCTATCTGGTCAGCTAGCTGTTTTACAGGCATGAGACAGACAGAACTATTTAGACAGCTGTAAATCCTCTTGGAGTAAAGCCTTATTAACGTAGATGAAAAAGCACTTTGGCAGAAAAAAAACCCCAACAACATCCTAAAATAATATGCTGAGGTTAGATGGCTTAAGTGAGTTTTCAAAAGGACTTTCAGCAGCAGCATCAAAAGCACTGATGAAATCAATACCACTGTGCTGTTTTGGAAGAGATTTCTATATCTGGCTTCAAAAGTCAAGCCTGAAGCCTTGGAAAGAGACTTATGAATAATGATGGGGTAAAAGGGATTCCTTAGAATGGGATCAGCTCACATATTTCCCACGGATTCTGGGTTAGCTTTACAATCACAGCAGATTTGATAATGACTTGTGGCCATGTCTGTATTCATACCTGAAATCCAACCAAGGCCGATGGACAACTTTGTGTCACTGGCTGCTGGGTTTGGGGTTGAGGCCTGACAGGATGCGGAGTGCTGGCCACAAGTGGAGATGTTTCTCTCCACCAGGGTCACGTGGCTCCAGGGCCACAGAGCATGTGGGATGGGGCAAGGCAGGGGTGGGCACTATAGCCAGAAACACACCTTTTCCACATGGTCCTCCCTTATCCCCAGCCAAGATGGTTAAGCAAGACCTAATTGATGTGGCTTGAAGTCATGCACAGACATTTGCTGCCACTTAGATCAGGGAGCCTGCCATTTAATGCCCCCCCTTAAAAAATAAAAACTTATTAAGTGCCTTGAAATTTTCATAATATTCATCAATTACACTATTTTCCAGATGAGGAAACTGAGGTTTGGAAGGAGCTTGTGGCTTTCACAAAATCACAGAGCCAAACTTGCCCTCAGATCCATGGCTTCCCGTGGAAACACGTGGTGCCAACGCAGTGGGTAAGTAGCCAGCTCCCGGGACAGACACAAATTGGCTGAGTCCTGACATGTGATTTGAAATTTCCTGGCTGGAGCAGGACTTTGGCTACAAGCAAAGTAGGCTGCTGTTGAACTCCATTTTAATAATGCATGGGATGGTCAGGCTGCCCTCTTTTAAATATTTATCCATCTGCCGCACTGCATACTTAGTAAGAAAGTGATACAGGACCTGCCCTCTTAAAGAGGTTATTAAACCTCGTGGTTATGATCATTTTCATCCTGTCATTAGCTTCAAAAACCAGGTCTCCAGAGATGTGTTCCTACTGCCTGGAGATGTATCCCCATTCTCCGAGCCCTTTCCAGTGGGATTCTTTGGTTTCTGATGGTCACTTTGTCCTATAATGCACATGGGCTCAAGGGCCTCCAGGCTGAGGCCTCTGGCTCCAGCTGCTGCTTCCATCTGTACTCTGCTGCATTTTAGCCAGGGTTACAACTCGCTTCTGCAGAGAGCCCAGCCAGGCAAGACAGCCTCTGCCTGAGGCTCTCTCCTGGGGACCCTGGTGGCTCAGAGAAGGGTTGGTCCTTTGGCTGGAGGGTGCAGTCACATGGACTTATGAACCGGGAATGCCTCCCTTCCACCAAGGCCTAGAGCTCAGCATTATCTGCTGCAAAGAGCAGAGCTCTGTGTGTACACCCCCATTTCATAACACTACCAAGACCTGATGGGATTGAACTGTTGATCAGCGTCTGAACAAAAGCCTCAAGTGGCTGGGCAAGTGAGTAAGGGAGTCCCCTGGAGTCACAGAGCACCAGAGCTGTACAGGGCCAGGGCCAGAGGCCTGCCTGGTTCAGCCCCCAGACGTGCACCTCAAGATCTGATACGTAAGTAGGTTACCTGGGGCCCCTGTTCGGTCCTGATGTCGAAGGGGTCTCCAATGGGCCGTTTCTTGGCGAACTCCACGCTCCGCCTGACAAACTCATCATAGACCTGCTCCTCGACAAATACCCTGGAGGCGGCCGTGCAGCACTGGCCTTGGTTGAAGAACACTCCCTGATGGGCGCACTCCACTGCCAAGTCCACTGGAGAGAGGGGGCGGTGAGAGAAGAGGAAGCGATTAAGTTGTTAAGGCCGGACTGGCGACAGCTGCAACTCTAATTGCCCACATGAGAAAACAGGCCCCGGGATGGCTACGTTTCAGAAATTAATTTTGCTCAGCACTTCCCAAACAGAGAGCATGGGAAAGGGGATTTTTCGATCCATGGAGTTTGGGGTTAAATAGGTCCCCTGACTGCAGGACTTAGTGTCTTTACTGCACTAATGAGCACAGAGACTTGTCACATCCTCACCTCACTTGCCCATGACCTCACTTGCTCACATGACCCTTATCAAACCAACCCTCAGACAGGAGTCCTGTGTTTCAGCTGTAGTTTTCCTCATTGAGAGGGAAAGAGGGTGCGCTGAGGTGCAGAAGGGGCACCCAGATATGGAGGCACAAGAATGCAAAACAGGAGTCCGGCTCTTTGGAACTCCAAATGTGGGTCACAGTGGGGCAATACCCAGTACTGTTCCGTGTGGCTCCAGAGACCACTAGCAACACTGATGATGCTTCCATCAGGGAGCACCAAACCAGGCAAAAATGAGCAGTCCACCTTCACACCCAGCCTCCCTTTCTTTCCTTGGGGCTTGTTTCCTCACCCAGTCCTCTCCCATTGAAAGCCAGCTTCAAGGAGTAGAACTGAAACCAGTTATTTACACCTTGGCGAGAAATTGTGCTAGGATCATTTTTCTCAGGGATATTTGCAATTCCAAACTTATCTGAGTGTGGAGTGGAAGGCTTTGTACTCCATGAAAGGAATTCCTGGCACCAGTGGGCAGGTGGGGGAGGCTGTTCTTTAAGGCAAAGGTGTTTTAGTGTACTTGGGAAGTCACACCAAAAATCTGGCAGCGGACCATGTCAGCAGGTCGATGAATGTCTGATGTGGCCCTTCCTTCCCTCTTCTGGACATGACAACCAAGAAGAGTGTCTATTTTAATATTATGTCATGAGACACAAACTGCCCCCAAGCTGCTGGGCAGGGTGGCTTTCCCAGGGAAGAGGTAGTGAAGGGAGAGACAGCACCTAGGCCAGCAGGATATCTTTAAGGGTCACCTGCCACTGGTCTCTGTTTTGTCAGATCTGAGACAAAGAAGGAAGAAATATCTCAAGTCTTCGAGAGCCTGAAAGCATCATAGGAAGTACCAACTTGGAGGGTAGAATGATGAATGCTTGTGGGAGGAGCACATGCCCTTCTCCTCCTCCTCTTGGCCTTCCCCCTCTCCCCCGACACAGGGGGCTCTGGAGAAGAACCCCAGCCCGCTTGTCACGGCCCCAGTTCTGCAAGGACAGGGAAGGCAAACTCATGAAGGGCAGAAACAGGCGGCCTCTCTGGCTACCACAGGAAGCATGTCCTCCTCCAACACAGCTTTCTACCAGCAGTAAAGCTGGCGTTTGGATCTCCATCTGCCTATTATTTATGGAGGGATAACCCGAGGTGGAGAAACATCCCCATTGTGTATGTGCTTGTCTTTCTCAATTGGTTCTGATTTGGGCAAGGAAGTGGGGAGAGATTTACGGGTCCTGTAAAGCCCCAGCAATGCCCGGAAGGGGAGAGACTCACGGTCGGCATCAGCACACACGATGCAGGGGTTTTTCCCACCAAGCTCCAGTGTCACCCTCTTCAGGTTGCTATGGGAGGCAGCTTCTTTAACCAGCTTTCCAACCTTCAGGATAAAAACCAGACCACATAAAGCCTCAGACACAGCTGGATGTGGCCCACACATTCTGGACAAGCCTGGAGGCATGAGTGTGGCATGGCCTGGGCTGCAGCCTCCCTACCCAGGCACCCTGGGCCTTGATGCTGTCCCCTCACTCCCCTGCCCTCTCCCAGCATTTCCTCTCGGATCAGACATGGCTGGAATCCCGGATCTGAGTTGCTCCACGTACTGGAGTGGATGGGGAGCCTTTGAAGGCTCAGTGACTTGCCCACGGCCACACAGCTGGCTAGTGGTGGAGCTGGCTGTCACCTGTCCTGGTGCCTGTCCCTCCCGGCAGCAGGCTGGTCCAGCTCAAGGGACCAAGGGGAGGTGGGTCTGTGTAGTCCTTTGGTATAATCTGAGGGAACCTCTGAGAATTAGGGAAATAGGGGAGTTAACCTTTAGGATGGGAAACACACCCTAAGACTGAGGGCCCCCAGCGGGTAGGGAGAGAATTGCTTTCCTATGAAGTAACGGGAGGACCACTCAACCAACTGTGATGTCCAACCTCCTGCATTCCCTGCACTGCTAGAGGTGGGCTTGGCCCAGCACACAGCAGTGACTTGTCTTGGGCCGGGTGCCACCAACTTCTGAGTTGGAAGACTCTTAGAGACCAGTGTGCACACAGGGGCCTAGTGCCACACAGCCAGCAGGAGGCAGAGCTAGGCTCTTTCAGGGCTGAGGCTATTTCCTCAAAACTAAGGTAAGAGTGCATTTTTATTTATTTATTTATTTATTTTTTGATGTGGACCATTTTTAAAGTCTTTATTGAATTTGTTACAATATTGCTTCTGTTTTATGTTTTGGTTTTTTGGCTGCGAGGCACGTGGGATCTTAGCTCCCTGACCAGGGATCAAACCTGCCCTCCCTGCAGTGGAAGGTGAAGTCTTAACCACTGGACTGCCAGGGAAGTCCCCGAGAGTGCATTTTAAAACTTGGCCAGCTCCTGGGTGATGGCCTGAAGGAGGTGTGGATGGCCTGATCCAGGTGATAAGGACTGTCTCCAGGGAGAGTACCTGAAGCAAACCAGCCTGCTGTGGGCCTGCGATCTCTTGTGAGGCTGAGGCACAGCTGGGGGCCTCGGTGGGAAGCACCCCTCTTAGGGAGACGCCTGTCAGTTGAGCAATCCCTGGGGTGACAGAAGCCACCTTCTTGTGTAGGAGGCTGGCTGCCTGGTGAGAGCCCTACCCGGCTGGACCCATGGGTAGCCCTGCAGTCACCTAGAGAGAGAAGCTGGGCAGGGGCAGGGGCAGGGGCAGGGGCAGTGATGCTTCTGCTGTTGGGTGAGAAGACTGGGAAGACATAGGAGCCGTTGGGGGGCAGGACCCTCTCTGCCCCTCCGTCCCCCTCAGTCCCCTGTCTTCTAGCTATTGTCCAGCAGCCATAGGATTCGGTCTTGGGCCTCTGGCTGGACTAAACTAGGAGGGAGATGGGAGCACTTACTGCCTGGGAAATTTTATCCATTTATTTTTTTAAGTACAGAAGAAGTACTTTCTCATTAGAAATAATTCCCACATATAGATGTGTGTAAATTAAAGGGGAAAGTTTTTATCTTCCCTCACTCTGTTAATGCCCCAGGACCTGCCCCAGAGGAGGCCACAGTAAGAATTTTTTGGGGGAGTCCTTCCAGGTAATTTCTATTTCTCTACACACACCCTTTTACTAATGGTATATACATATATATAGTATATACTTTCCTACAGTTTACTTTTTTTTTTTTTTTCTGGTACGCGGGCCTCTCACTGTTGTGGCCTCTCCCGTTGTGGAGCACAGGCTCCGGACACGCAGGCTCAGTGGCCATGGCTCACGGGCCCAGCCACTCTGAGGCACGTGGGATCTTCCCAGACCAGGGCACGAACCTGTGTCCCCTGCATCGGCAGGCGGACTCTCAACCACTGCGCCACCAGGGAAGCCCTACAATTTACTTTCTTTTTGTGCTTCAGCAATAGATCATGGACAGCTTTCCTTATTGTAATGGCTGTAAAACGTCATATAGGATGGATACAATATACTTGAAAGTATGTCCTTGAATGCTCATGAGAATAGTAGTTGCTTCAAAATGGAATTTCTGAAACAAAAGTTTACACTTGAAAATGTACGATCAGTACTACAATATTGCCAATCACCTTAGGCTTATTTTTTAACCTTGATTATACTGTTTATCCTATGGATATTTCAATTTTTATTTTATCTTATCTATGAATATTTTCTTCTGAGGCTTCTGAGTAAATGAATTAGATATTTATTTAGTTTGGAAACTGGACCAGTAACTTTTTTTTTAACTGATTGTTTAAAAAATGTACTATTTTTTTAGTACAAATATGTACTAAAATGGGGTTATCATAGTTTAGCCTCTAAACAGAGAATTCTCAGCGACAGCCACTGTCCCCCATAGTCGGCGAGGAGGGTTACCTCTGTGGACCCAGTGAAGGCTATCTTGTTGATCTGAGGGTGAGAAGAAATTGCTGCTCCCACCGTGGGCCCAAATCCTGGCACGATGTTCACCACGCCCGGAGGGAATCCCACCTGGGAGGAAATTGAGATGGTGTTCAGAAGAGGAGGTTGGGTGAGGTCCCTGAGCAGAGCAGGACCCTCACCTGAAAGCTTGGGCCCGGTTCCTATCGCCACCCCAGGACCAGACCCAGTCAGCCAGTGTGGGGGGGGCCAGGGCGAGGCACACACCCTCCTTCTGGGCGGCCCTGCCTACCCCAAAGGGCTTCTGAGCAAAACGGCAGTGGCCGTTTCATAGCAGAGCACCATTCTGTGTGTGTGTGTGTGTGTGTGTGTGTGTCTGCATGGGTCTGTCTCTGTGTGTGTCTATGTTTGTGTCTATATGGGTCTGTCTCTGTGTGTCTGTGTGTGTGTGTGTTTGTCTGTGTGTTGGGGGGAGAAGGGACACCTTGGTCACAGTCCCCAACTCGGAGGTACCTGCAAAATACCCTTCCTGGGCTTCAGCTTTCATTTTTAAAATCTGCCCCATTAATGTTCCAAATGGCAATATGGTCTCACTCCCTCAGAATCCCTGCTGTTGAACCTGGGTCACGCCGAGAGCCAGCACATCCTGAAGGTAGGGAGCGACTTTTCTTTCACATTCATGCTTGGTGCTCCTCATATGCTGGGTCCTCTTTATTAACCAAGAGCACCACAAATGAACAGGTGGGGGATGCTGAACCACTGGGGCATGCTGAACCCCTGGGGGATGCCAGTGTCTTCATTAAAACACATTATTTTAGGAAGGCAAGATTTTACAACATCGTGCTTGAGTCTTTAGTTTTCCTAAACACTTTTTGAAACAGTTGTGACTTTAGAATCTGTAAGTCTGATTACTACGATGTCATAAGGTCCTACATCACAGGTCAAAGGAAAGTGAGAAATTGGTCAATTATTGGCTCTGCAGCCTTACATCTAAGTAATAAAGGTCTTGCTTTCCTGTCGTATTAGCCCAGCTGAGAAGTGGAATGAATGGTTCTTACTTCCTATCCCTCTTTTCTTCCTGTTTCTTTTTAAAACTCTTTGCAACATACGAGTTGGGGACAAAATGACTGAAACACATTGCCAGGTGTGTCTGGAAGGAGGTGTCCCTTTGGGCTGTCCATTTCCCTACGCGGTGGCTGCCACGGAGAAAACGGTCACCCGAGAGCAGAGCATTGGTGAGGAGGCTCGGGGCTCAGCAGTAGCCCCTCCAGGGGGAGCTGGCGAGATCACCCACCCACAAGAAGAATGGACCATTTTGTACACCACATGTGCAGGGCCCAAAGAACCTGCCTCCCAAGTAACCCTCCTGTAAATTCTCTAGACAAAATATTTGGTCATAAACCATGGGTTTGAGCTCATAATAAGAGTAAAGTATTCTCATTAGGATCAGTGGGGGGAATGGAGTCTCTTCTAGCTCAGTGACCGCAAGCAGGAGAGGGAATGAGCAGCTGCCAAGTGAAACCCAGGAGGCATTCCCTTCCCACTCGGCCAGGAGCCGGCTGGCGCTGGCATGCACAGCACAGCTCCATGGGGCAGACTTATCTTGTGATGGTGGCCTGGTTCCTGGGAGTGGCAATGTAATTGAGGACACAGAATATTTTCTCTTTGGATATCTTACCTCTTTGATCAAAGAGCCGAGATAGAGGGCGGTGAGGGGAGTCTGCTCCGCTGGCTTCACGACCACGGTGTTCCCACAGCAGAGAGCGGGTGCCAGCTTCCACACCAGCATCAGCAGAGGGAAGTTCCACTGCAGCAGAACACAGAGTGGTTGGGTGGCCCAGATCCACTACTACACTGTTCTGGAGGCCCTGTGATGCCTCCATGGAGCACTTGCTTTGCATGGTTTAGATTTGGGGTATAGGAGGTAACGTAGGAGTATGCGATGATCAGAACTGCATTCCTGCCTGGCGCCTCCTAAACTGCATTCTGGGAGATGCTAATAGGTGGTCACTGCAAAGAGGATTCTGCTATAGGTGTACTACCTTCTCCTCTTGGAGGTTTACAATGCCATCAGCATGTTAACATCTCCGAAAAGTCCCACAGAAATGAGCCCCGCCTCTCCTAAACGCAAATGCCACAGGATCTCTTTCTCTCCTTACAGAACACATACTAACCCCCACCGAATGGGTGTTTGGTGAAATAAACCTTGGGAAATACTTTCTTGTCATCCTTTCACCCCGGACGCAGGGATATCGAAATTGCTGTGACATCAGGCCTGACAAGCACTCTTGCCCACTGAGTGTCCACTGTGTGCCAGGTGCGGTTCCAAAATCTGAACTCATTTGATCCCCACACCCCTGCGTGGGGCAGTCATATTACCGCTCCTGTTGACAGAAGAGGGAACTGAGGCACGGAGGAACTGTGCCTCAGACGAAGGCCAGGATTCATGGCCAGGCTTGTTTCCTCCACTACACAGCTTGCCTAAGTAACATCTTTGATGAGACGAGATGAAACCAAGCATCTCCAAGAGCGCAGTTAGCTTGATTCTAGCCGTGCCTCACCTCCGACCCCCCAAACAGTCCGTTTGGCTCCTTATACTCCAGTGATGTCCCCCCTGCAGGGCTGACCAATGGCTAGCTGGATTTCTCCCCCCAGCTCTGTCTGGAATTCCTACAACTAGACAACAAATATAACATCCCATTTCCCAGGGGCCTGTGTGGTTGGCTAATGACAGCAGGTGTTGTCCTAGGGTTCCCCCAATAGTGATCGGGGTCCCCTCTTCTTCTGGATCCCCACTCCTTAGCACATAAATGCCATCAGTTCTCCTCACCTACAAGCAAATCTGCACCTTTTCCTGGCCTCTGCCTCTTCTAGCAGCTCCCTTCTCTCTCACTGCAGCTTCTGGAAGGGCCATCCCCACGTGCCCAGCTCCCTTTCCATTAGCCCCAACTCCCCCGATGCCTCTCTTGGGAAGCACATCTAACAGCTGTGTTTCTGTCTTTTTGAATTCCTACATAGGAGATGACCCCACTGACTAGAGTCTCTTTCTGGAAATGTATTACGTCCCTGGGAGGCCCCTGACCCTGGCTGCTCAGACTTCTCCATGGGATTCCCTGGCGGTCTGTGGGATTGGCCCCAGGCCCTCTTCTTTTCTCACTCTACACCCATCTTTAGGTGATCCCTCCCAACTTGATGGGCAAGAGCACATTTGGCCTGACCATTTTCCGGCTCTCAAGACTGGTGGCTGAAGGACACGTCTGCTTGGCCCCTGCAGAGCCCTTCTCCAACCCTCTTCACACTGCCGCCCGCCTCCCCAGCTGGTGCAGTGGCCTGGTGTTTCCTCCAATAGATGGCAGCATCATAGCATCCCCAGCACCTGCCAGACTCTCCATGGCCCAGTGAATAAAGTCCTGGGCCCTGGGAAGCAAGGCATACTGGATGCTGAGCCAGCACCACCTGCTGGCTGCTCTTCCTGTTCCTCACTTTGTCCCCACCTAAGCTCTGACCTCACCGGCTATCTTTACTGCCCTCCAAGTAGTCCAGACACTTCCACACCCTCACTCAGGCCATTCCTACTGCTCAGAAACCCCTTTTTCCTGTTGAACAACTCTTTCTGATCCTCAAGGCCCAGCTGACAGACCAATGCCCGAGGGGGGCTGGCCATCCCTGACCCCTTTGGTTTGAATCCATGTGTCTCCTGTTGCACTCCTGGAATCAGCCCCTTGAGAGCAGGCATGGGGTCTGATCCATCTTGATGACCCTCAAGCACCAAGCTCCATGCCACAGAGCAAATGCTCAATTAATACCAGTGCAATCGAATCAAAACCCACTAGAAATTGGTTCCAAAGGCCACAGGGGAATGGGGTGGGATCTATACAGATCTATCTACAGAAGTTGCCATACTTACAGGAGTGATGGCCCCACACACACCTATGGGCTCGTGCCTGGTGAAACACACAACATTGTCATCTGGAAAAGAGATTAACAGAGAACGTGCTCGCATGAAACTAGGTTAAGGATCTTAAGGAGTAAAAAGACAAGAAAGAAACCCAGAAGCCCACCAAGTGTCAGCTCTAAGTCCTATCTGTTCCATAATGAAGCGATTTTTAACTCAATTTCAAAAGTAAAATTCCTTAGAGGAAGGACTGACACAGTGCCATTTCCTTTTTGGGTGTGGGAAGGATGCTCTGGGGAAAAGACCTGGGGGTGCTCTGAAGAGGCTAGCTAGAGGAGTGAGAAGACAGAACCCCTAAGAGACCCCGGATGAGGCTGAGAGTCCTGAGTTGGCTCACCTGTGGGGATGGTCCTGCCCTGTATTTTGTCTGCCCACCCTGCAAAGTATCGAAGGGTTTTGATACAGCCCTCCAGGTCGATGAAAAAGGCGTGAAGGAACGGCTTCCCTGTGTCCATCGTTTCCAGGGTCTGCAATAATAAGACAAAATATTTTTAAGACACAGTTTTCCTTTTAACCGTCAGGTTGTTAAAGACAGGGCAGGGAAAGAGAGCAGAGTCCTAGAACGCTGCTCTCAGTACCTCACATGGGACTCATCAGAAAGCAAGATACCTCATTTAAGATAAGACCTGTCCCAGGCTGTCAAGGACTGCTTTTCTTTCAAAACACCTCAGCCTGGAGGGTTGGCCAGAGCACAGGCACAGGTCCCCACGAAGGACAGAGGGTACAAGGCTGGTTTGGAGCCTCGCTGGGAAGGAATATGCCTCAACGTTGGTCTTCTGTCATCTGTCTGGAGTGTTGCTGCCCCAGCAGTGGGACCTGGACACATGGGTTTGTGCGCTCCGGGGAGCTCTCAGAAGGTTCAAGGACTTGGGGGGGGGGTGGCTGGGGAGGGGCTGGCTCCTCTAACAAAAGAGAAAGGGGGACGCAGGTTCCTTCTTCTTGGCCCTGCTGACCAGCACAGCTGTGGAAAGAGTGACGGAGCCCAGAGGGGTCGTGCCACCAGCACAAAGACGCACTCCAAGCTCCTCCTGCACTGGGCTGCCAGCCGGATGCGCTGCGTGGTGGGAAGGGAGCAGACTGGCCTTTGGTGGTGAGGGGCGACTCCTCAGGCGAGCCCACAGCCACTCAATGGCAGGGATTCTTTTCTCTTTCCAGCCGGGCTGAAGAGAACCCCTTTGTCCCTCAGACAAGCGGCTCCAGTTGAGCCCAGCACTGAAACCTCCCGTCATCCATGGCTGCAGGAAGTGGCCACCCTGACACATAGCCCAGGGCAGGATTCTCATTTTAGAGTCACTGGGCTGAGAGAATGATTTACAAAGGAAGAGAGGCCTCTCCGTATGCACTTGCATATGCCTCATTTCCGAGATGGATGGCTCTGCTCCCACTTCAAGGTGCAGACACAGGGGCTAACAGAGCCCAGGAACTCATCTGTGTTATCCAGAGGGTAGGTGGCATGGCTGGCACTGAATTTGGGGCATCTGACTTTCAGTAAGGGCAGTGACTGCTTTTTAGGCTGCTGCCCCTGTACATTTGCATCTGGAAAGGATGTAGGATGGCCGCATGAATGGCTGGGGCTACTCTATCTTTGCTTCAGGAATGAACCAAGAATTCTCTGAACAGGAGGCAACCACTTTCCTAGCTGAGTGGCCTTGGCAAGTCCCTGAATCTCTCCCTACCTCAGTTTCCTCATCTGCAAAACAACAACAATAACAGTAATGGCACCTACCTCATAAAGCACTAACAAACAGCACTGTCCACTGCTCAAATGATGATAATTAACAGCTCTGACTATTGTTGTCATTTTCCCTTTTAGGGCCAGACAGGTGCTCCACAATCCTCAGCTGGGGACATCAAGGAGACAGGGCTGTGTGTTGCTAGAGATGACAGGGCTGGTCTGGGTCCCCGGTGTGTCTCACCCCTGGTAGATGCTGCTCAGGGACCAAGTCAGGACAGTGTGACAGCCAGTACACTGTACCTTTGGCTCCTATTGATTTACATTCTAAGTTGGAACTTGCATTTTCCCAGGGGAAACCCAACAATTGCAAATAATGCCAAAATTCTCCAGGGCCCAGCTGTTCCATACAGCATCCACATGTCTGTCAGTGGAACGGGGAGTTTACTCTTGGCCCTTTTCTGGGATGGGAGAGAAAGGCAGGAGACTGGGACAGAGCTTTGTGGGGACGTGTGAGGCCTGGAGCCACTGCCTACATCCAGCCCTGGCTTACTCTCTCTGGCTAGATAGACTAGGACAGATTACCTAAACTCTCTGGGCCTCAGCGTTCTCCAAATAGGATAATAAATACTACAGGTCAAGTGCCCACAATAAGCCTGGTACATGATGAGCATTCAACAAGCATTGACTGTTTTTTATTATTAACTTAGTCACGTTTGCTTACTGGAATGACAACAGGAATTTGCCAGGTTGGTGTTATGGAATCTGTCCAAGCAAAACTGGGTCACAACAGGTTTAGAAAGGAAGTTCTTTTAAAAAATAAAAATAAAAAATGATTCGCAGGTGAGTACACAGGCCTGAATCTGAGAGATCAAGTGTTAGCTACTCATTGGGACTTCTACACAATTATTGTGTCTGGACCATGTGGGAACCACAGCTGCTTCTAAGTTTATTTCTTTTAACATTTTAGGAGAAAAATATGCCTTTTGAAAAATTAACACATGGTAACCCTCAGATACTAAAGAATGAAGGAAAAGTGCTATGGGACATGCCTCAGATGCCCCAGCACCAAGGCTTAAATGAGGGGCTCAGAAGTGGGGCTCTGCTTGAGAAGACAGGAAACAGGGACGGCCCCTATTTCAAGGCTCCCAAGATGAGCGCCCGAAGTGCCAGAGTCTGGGTGCAGGTGCTTTAGTGAGGGAGAGAGAGAGCTGAGGCTGCTGGATCTGCCACATGGTCTCCAAACACTGAACACAAAGTAATTGCCCAGCTCTGTCAAAGCCACCAAGCTGGCAAGAGAACATGATGGAAAGCAGCACTTTGTGCGGGAGAATGCAGGAAAACCCCATCAAGGGCGTGCTTTCCCGTGATGTGGTCTGGGTTTTAAAAACTGTATTTGCCAGTCATTC
Source organism: Phocoena sinus (assembly GCF_008692025.1). Taxonomy (NCBI): domain Eukaryota; kingdom Metazoa; phylum Chordata; class Mammalia; order Artiodactyla; family Phocoenidae; genus Phocoena; species Phocoena sinus. The sequence continues at coordinate 51,997,382 of NC_045764.1, read as the reverse complement.
TCTTGTCCCTTTCACAATGTGGCGAAGAACTGGATCTTATTTCTTGTGGGCAGCGAGGTCAGATGGCAGAGGGGACTTGCTCTATGTGCTTTAACACCAGTCTTGCCAGGGCAGCCAGGAGGGCTGAAGGTAAAGGTGGCCTTGAAGCCACTGCTCCCCAAGATGATACTGACACTTGAGAACAGGGTGGGGAGGGTGCCCAGGCACATCCTCTCCCGCCTGCTATTAGTCCTCACGGACATTGCAGACCGATGAGCTCATGCTGGGTGAAAACAGAAATGTTTTTGAAGAAGCCAGTTTGGCAGCTTGAGAGTTGAGACTGGCTTTCATTGCAGGAAGAAACCAGAGGCTCTTCGGAGAGAGACACTGACCCTGGGAGGGAGCTCTTCTCACCCGGGTTCAGGCTGGCCAGCTGGGGAGGGTGGAAGGAAGGTGCAGTTCTCTCTGTGCGGATGCACCCTCAGGGCAACACACCCCAGAGGAGCACCCGAAATGTAGTTTCTCCACCCTCCACTCCAACACACACACTCAGGGTCAAGAGCAATTTCAGAGTCCTAGCTGGCACTGACCTCCACACAGGTGTCCACTTGACTACTCATTCCCAGCATCAGATCAAGAAGGAAAAAACCATTTTTCCAAATCAGAGACCAAAAAGGAGATTTCCTTTCCTAACCAGCTGGGCCTCCAGGTCTGGGGCAAGTTTTACACAGGAGCCTGAGCCATATGAGGGCTGCGTGTGCAGGCTGCAAAGGACCTCAAGGCACAAGGGGGCCCCAAGATTTCCTCTGATCAAGCACCCACCGCAAGACCAAAAGAAGGTCTGAGGATCTCATTCAATTCTGTACTTACAACTCCTAAATGTCTTCATAGCCCATCTCATGAGAGCAGGCCAACCTCATGCAGTGGGATGAATAAAGATCCCCGTTTTGCAGCTGAGGAACTAAGGTGCTAGAAATTTGCTGGCCAGGAGAACAAGTAGCTGAGGTTAGAACCTGGGTCTTCAGATAGCATTATATATATATTTTTTGCGGTACGTGGGCCTCTCACTGTTGTGGCCTCTCCCGTTGCAGAGCACACGCTCCAGACGCACAGGCTCAGCGGCCATGGCTCACGGGCCTAGCCGCTCCGCGGCATGTGGGATCTTCCCGGACTGGTGCACGAATCCGTGTCCCCTGCATCGGCAGGTGGACTCTCAACCACTGCGCCACCAGGGAAGCCCGAGATAGCATTACTAATAATAGCTATCATCTATTTAGTGCTTACTGCATGACAGGGACTGCTAAGGATTTTAAATGGATCGTTCTCACAAGACTCAGATATCATTATTTGTGATATTGTCCATGAAGAAACATATGCTCAGGGAGGTTAAGCAACTTGTCCAAGGTCACACAGCTAGTAAGTGGCAGAGCTGGGGTTTGAACCTAGGTCTTTCATACTCTGAGGTTTCCTATAACTAGGTTATCCTGCCCTCACCATCACTCCACACACACTCACCACTGCCCATTTCAGGGGTGAAATAGGGGTGATTTTTAAGCTATATGGGGACACTTTTTCTATGTCAAGTGGTAGCATTTATTTTAATAAGTATTAGAAAAAATACACCACCACATTAAACCTGTAATTTCATGGATACTGTCACTTAGGATGAGGTTAAATTTCACTTTAAAAGGGAGTTCACGTAAGAAAACAAGTTAAGTTCATAACTGTGCAGGTGGGTCCAGGATACAGCCCAGCCCAGCCTAGCTGTCTGTGAACATCTCAAGTCTGGGAACCACTAATGGAGCTGAACTTCCTCCAGGCCAAGAAGATGAGCTGCAGGGGACAAAAGTCCGACTGCAAAACAAAAAGTATGCGTCCAGTAGCATAGACGCCTGCCTATGGCCGGAAAGCCACACCTCAAAGGACCAAAACACTGCCACACAAAACAACACCCTAGGTCCTTTCTCCCACACTCTGAGGGGGGTGGGCCCTCGGGGAGGCTGGCTGGCCCCACGCCTCCCCTGTGTGCATGTACTCACGGCCAGGACGGCGCGGTCCCTCTCCACGAGATCCGCCAGTTGGTGCAGCAGCCGGCCGCGGCTCAGGGCATCCAGCCGGCGCCACGGCGAGCCTCTCTGGAAGGCGGCTTGTGCAGCCTCCACGGCCTTGTCTACGTCGAGCTGCACGGCCGAAACAATAGAGAGAGTGTGTCACCTTTTGCTGAGGGCTCAGCTGTCAGAGAACTGCAGAGTCTCCGCCCGCTGCAGAGGAAGGAGGGGCGGCAGGCGGCTCAGAGCAAAAGCTAGGTTTCCAATCACTTTAATGGCTGGGGGCTTTCAAGTGTTTTTTTTCTTCTTTATATCTTAAGTCTTTCAAGTTTTCTACAATGGCCAAAGATTAACTTTCCTTCTGATTATGTAAAACGTTTAAAATAGTCATAAAACCACTGACCTTAATTATTTTTCTTGGTGACCAAAGTAGGAAAAGATCATCTATTTGCTATCTCAGTGTGGATACAAACACACTCCCACAGCTCACCAATTAGGTGGGAAATGTCTGTCTTGGCATTTTACTCCAGCTGAGGACTGCAGTCCAATAGCAAAAACGGGGGTACGAGTCCTCCTCTGGATCTCAGAACTGACCACACTGAAAAAGTCCCTAGATGGGGAGGATCAGGGACTTTTTCTCCCTTTAGCCTCACCTCACCTACCCTCTGAGGGCAGAACTGTGATGATTTTATAGAAAAAGAACTGGATCTTCTATGCACTGATAGAAGAATTACAATCAAAACTTCTTCTTTACTGGGAAAGAATGAGAGCTGTTTAGAGTAATGACACCCATTCTTTTTAAATTTTTATTTATTGTTATTTTTTTGGCCATGCCACGAGGCATGCAGGATCTTAGTTCCCCAACCAGGAATCAGACCCAGGCTCCCTGCAGTGGAAGCGCCTAGTCCTAACCACTGGACAGCCAGGGAATTCCCTGACACCCATTCTTATGTTCAGGAAAATGGGGTTTGAGGCTCTGGTTGCTGATGGGCAGGGGCTCACCCTCCAGGTCCCTCTGAGCCTCTCTTCCTTAGGGAGGTGCAGCCAGCAGTGGACACCTGGCACCAGTCAAGAGGGACACTCCACCAAGATTCTGTGTCTCCAAAGTGGGCTTGGAGGTGAGCAGAAGCTTTGGCAAGGGAGATATTAGGTCTTTGAATTCCTTGTCCCGGGCTCTGGGGTGGAGGCCGGGACCTCTCCAGATGCAGGAACAGGGCAGCCTCTGTCTTCTGGTGCTTGGAACAGTCACTGGGACCATGGGACAAGCCAGAGCCAGGGGCAGGGATCTTACTCTCCTCCCTGATACCTGTATACTGCACCTGGGAGTCCTGCTCTGCATCATGCTCCACCCCTACACCTTCACATCTTCACACGAGCTCCTCAGTGCTAGTATCTTTGTAAACAGAGCTTAGCATGGGGCGCTGCACATGGGAGGGTATGTATAGGTGGAAACACTCTGCATTGCATACCTATCACAAAACCATCACTAGCAGGATCAAATTCAAGCCTATTTTACACATGTGTCATTCACCCTGTTCACATTCAACATTACCTACACACTTAAGAACATCAGATGAGTACTCTAGTGGTTGAGGAGAAGGTTACGTTTCCCTTCACTCCTTACAAAAGCGGTACCGTCAACCTTTCCCCCAATGATACATGTTCAAAAGATACTTTATGGTTTGAAATGTATCAAGGACACCTCCAGAAGTCCCTTAGCTTTATATATAATAATATATATCATATATAATGTATACATATAATATAGCTTATAAAATATACCCTGCACTATCAAATACGGTTATAGACTATAGCTTTACAAGATAATTTAAGTTTCTGGTAGAAAAGAAATCTGGCAGTTGCATGACATTATTACTTCTGCATGACTTAGCAAGTCGTTCTTCCTTCAAGTCTTTTTTTTTTTTAAAGTGTCTCCTGCCAGAATGCTGCATTTCGTGAAACACAACAGCCGGAAATGCTTTCTGGAAAGATTATTTAATGCCACCAGTAACAAACAGTTGATAAAAACCTTTCCTTAAGCCACGTGATAAGGATAGCTGAGGTCATCCTCGTAGATGGAGAAACATCTATCAAAGGAGAGTGACTCTGCAGCACATCGTCCCTAATTGATCCCATTCTGGGCCAAGTGTCTGAGAAGCAGCTCGCTTAGGTCCAACCTCAGTGTGGGCCAGTTCTGCCTTATAACTCAGCTGAAGCATTTCCTTTTCCTCTAGTGATCTGTAATTGAATTACTGGAGAGGGGGCACCCACCTTATCTCCTTCTTCCACTTCACATATTTTCTCTAGAGTTGAAGGGTTATATGTGGCAAACTTTTTTCCACTCTTCGATTCGTTCCATTCATTGTTGATGAATATCTAACCAGGAAAGGAAGTTGTAATGCATTAGGCTTAAATCAAAATCATATAATTCCAACATACTGAGGACCTTAGGTAACGTCTTTTCCTTCTGTCCCTCCAACCTACCTGTCTGCCTTTTTTATAGGCAGGACCTGGAAGGGGGATGGAGCCACATGCCCAACCGGGAGCACACTCAGAATTAGAATCCAAGTCTCCTGACTTTTAATACATTTTCAGAGAACTACATTTTGTCACAATAAAACTAATTTAGAATTTTTTTCTAAAATGTCCTCTCTTTTTTTTTTTTGCGGTACGCGGGCCTCTTACTGTTGTGGCCTCTCCCGTTGCGGAGCACAGGCTCCGGATGGGCAGGCTGAGTGGCCACGGCTCACGGGGCCCAGCCGCTCCGCGGCATGTGGGATCTTCCCGGACCGGGGCACGAATCCCTGTCCCCTGCATCGTTAGGCGGACTCTCAACCACTGTGCCACCAGGGAAGCTCTCTCTCTCTTTTTTTAAACAATAAGATGGATTCACAGAGAAATAGCAGGGTTAGTTACATAAAGGGTATAAGTTGAATTTTACACACTCAGCAAGTTTGGGGGAAGATTAAATATGTATATATATATGTGTGTGTGTGTGTGTATATATATATATATATATATATATATATATATATATATATATACACACATACATATATATATATGGTGCCAAGAAATCCACCTGTCCCTGAAGAGTATGTCAGCAGTGAGCACTACCTTCTCCCTCCTTCCTGCTGCAAGCCCCAGCTAGATCACCAAGGAACTGGCATTATACAAGGATCTTACTATAACCCTTTAGCCCTCATTAATGCACATCAGCCCCCCTCCCCCATTCCCTTTAAAATGTCTATTTTCATGTTGGGCTTAATAAAAGCCAGTATTGGAATACAAAGATAAATATCTGTGTTAGGAAATGTTCTGGTTATATTAACATATGTAGCAAATAACGGCTTATATCCAGAACCAAAGAATTAACTCACAAAAATCACTTAGTTCAGAGACTCAGTTATCTAGAACACAGCTGAGAATAGAGACATTAAAAAGAAAAAGACATCATGAGCAAACTAAAAAGAATTCACAAGTCCATGCACTGAAATGTGTGTACTATTTACTCTTAGTTTACCCTAAGTTCTAACTGCCTTAAAAAAGCATTAAAAGAGCCGGCTTTTGGGAAAGAACTAGGAACAGAGGTGACAAATAATACATAAAACATGTTCTGACAGAATGGAGGTCCTGGCTACCTAGTGAGAGGACAGGAAACTTCCTGCTGTACCAGCTTGGGACAACTTTTTCATCAGAGCCCATCGTGGCATCAGAGAGACCCCAGTCGCAAACGTGACTGATATGCTTTAGAAGCATTTCCATCAAGTAAAATGCCATCAATAATTTCTAAGTACAGAAGTAGCTCATCAGATTCCATCTCTATATCTATATGCATATGTTTACATGCACATCTCTATACGCATTTATTCTATCTCTATATCTATATGCATATCTTTGAGTCATTTAAAGGGAGAATTGCATCACTACAAGGATTAATTTCAATGACTGTGAATTTCATTCATTCGGAATACGTGACGCCCCAGTGAGGATGGATTAGAGGGGAGCCAACTCATCCAGTGTGCAACCTGACTATGTTCTCTGTCCTGGGCTGTCCTGTAAAAAATCCTAAGCTCACAGGGAAGGAAGCCCGCTCTGGGAAGCCACTGGTGCAGTGTTTTGATAACTCTCCCTGGAAAGCAGGGAAATTTGACTGCGGTGGGGACAATGCACAGAAGGCCAGCTCTGGCTGGGCAGGTGGGCAGAGGGCCCCTGCCTCCCTGTGTGGGGTCCAGAGCTGACAGTGACCCTCGACCGTGGGATGTGCCCATCTGACTTCTGGAAGCTCAGCGCCTTCAACGTGAAGCCAGGCCCCCAGGGAAGCGCACGGAAAAGGCCAGGCTACAATTACAGGTTTATTCTTCCAGCTGAAACCAAATCCAAGAGTTCACTTTTGCCATCCAGCAAGCAATCACTCGGTAACAGTGAGAAATTAATAAGTAGAGAAGAGGAGTTAAGTTAGCGTGGGGAGGAAAGTGCAGCCAGGAAGAGAGGCCCATTTGTCGGAAGATGAAATTTCGTGGGTTAGATAATAGAGACTGTCAGTGAAAACTGCTGATTCTAGGACCTTCCTGGTATCAATTCCAAGGAGGAGGGAAAATGAGAAGGTGGTAGAAGAGAATATAAATAAGGGGATAAAAACAGATTGCAATGATCAGATGTCTGTTATACTTCATCTCCAAGCATGCTTCTCCAAAAAAAAAAAAAAAAATTACTTGGTTGTTCATGACATTGATCCATGGTCCTTTCTAACCAGCAACTTAAAAAAAATTCAGACGGCTCAACTCTACTCATATTTTCCCATCACAATGTTTCTAATTTAGCAAAAATTTTTTCTTTATACTACATTAGTAAGTAATTTTGTAAGTGGTTTCTACTGTTGCTTTTTCTCTCCAATAAAAGAAAACAAAAACACAAATGAGGAAGGGGTAAGTGTGGCCTACCAATTATGCTGGCTGTATTGTTTTGAACCCCAAAACAGGAAAATGGGTCTAGAAAAAAACTGTTCCCCTTGACTTGTGAATTGGTATGAAACAAAACTTAAAGAGGAATAAAATTATGTTACATTGAGTGGATGGGACTCACATTTTGAAGGAATGGAATGGTATACCATCCAGACTGAGCTGGAAAACCACAGCTATTATCAAGATACGGATGCCCCAGAAGAGGCGAAGATGGTGGTCACACAAGTGAGTTCTGCTGACGCCACTTACAGAAACATCTATTGGACCTCAGCTATACTCAAAAGGAGCATATTTTCAGAAAAGGAAATCTGAGTGAATTTTATTTTTCATTAAAGAGATCATAAAAACCAGTGTTTTAATGAGCCAGAAAATCTTAAAAAAGAATTTCTGCTACTGGAAGGAAAAGAAGGGGCCCTATGAAGTGAAAGGGGCTGCTACCCTCTGAGACCTATGTGGGGGTTTTGGGGGGGACCCCCCCTCACCAAAATCACAGAGCAGAGCCCAGTGTTAAAACATGAGAACAAAGGAATTTCGTCCTTCTGGGGTCTGGACTTACCCTGGGAAATGGTCCCCCAAGGCTGGGGCTCAGACCCACCATTTCCAGCTTGTCCTCCATTAACAAGAAGCACCATGAGTCAGGTTTGAAAAATAACAGACTGTTACTGCTCACACACTCCACAGCCAGGGGGCCTCGGGGGGCCTCGGGGGGCCTCAATACTGTAGTTCTGTTTCTCCCGCTTCTTTCCTCAGCCCTGTGGGCTGCCTCTGCAGCCAGGGGCTCCCTAAGCATTGCTTGCCTGGGCTCCCCACCCTCAGTCACAACCACACAGGCTGCCCCAACCCCACAACTGCTAGGAGGAGGCCTCTGTGGAAATGGGCCTGGAGCAAGGACAGAGAGACAGAGGCCTTGCCCTCCAGGTGAAAGGAGGGTACAGCAGCCTACTGTCAGGCTGCCGCAGTCATCATTGCCTAGGAACCACTAAGGATCCTGGCTCTCCAGCCCCCTCCATCTCATGCCCTTCCCTCAGCCTTAGTCACAACCCGTTCTGTTCCACTAAGAAGAGGGGGCACCCAGCAGGACAACAAACACCGGTCACTCTGTGAATGTGCTAAAATCCACCTCTCTACTTAAAGGCTGCATTTACACTTGTGAAGGGGCAGAAAGAACTGCAGACAGAGAGGTAACTCCATATGTGGCTCCATTGCTCTGATAGCACTAAAAAAAGGTAAAAAGGAATAGGAAAATAATATATGTATTTTCTGGTTTCTATACTGTTTTTTAAAATCCAATAAAACAAAAATAAAACAAAACACTACTACCACCAACAACAGGTGACCACCACGAGTGTTAGGGGCTAAAAAAATTTAGGTACTATTTTCACTGTTCCCAGAATATGAGTTGGAATTTGCACTTTGGAGCTGATACTACTTAGGAAACTACATTAAAAATAATCTCCACCGAAGTGTCTCTGTTGGTTACAGAGCCCTCTGGAAACAGTTAATTTTAATGTCATGTGATCAGAGGTCCAGCCGACAATAAAGCGCCAAGAGATCAAAATCTGAAGGCCACACATAGTGGCCCACAACTTTCTCTGCTTGATTAAAACTATTTGAGAGGCATAATTGCTACTTGTGAAAGTAAAATTGATGGAGGAATTTTCTAAGTGCTATGTCAGCTGGAGTTGGGGGCAATGGATAAGATGCAAAAATAAAAGGAGACAAACTTGGGCAAAATGAAGCCAACCGTGGCTCTTGGCCTGCACCCCTGAAGTGCCCCCAGAGCCAGCCCAACAGCCTCCAAACAGCCTCGGGGTGTCTTCCCACCGGAGGGGACACGCTCCCTGCTGGCAACAGGGCTCCCAGTCCTGCTCAGCCCGGGCTCCAGGCCTCGCCATCTTCCTTTCTGCCCTAGGCAGGTGTTCTCACCGCTTTGTCGGTGCTCCAGCCTTCTAGCCCACAGCGCAAAAAGGACAGCGAGCCTCGGGACTCTGCGGCGCAATGGGGCCCTGCCACCCGCGGTTTCCCAGGCCCAGATCTGAGACCATGATCTGCCAAGACCAAGGTCTCTGGGCTCCGGGACAGTCTCATCAGTGAGCACCTTCCTACTAGCCCTCGTTCTACTGGTAAGCTGGTAAGAGCTAAGCACAGGAGGTGCCCAACTTCTCTCCGCTTGCTCCCGCTGACGTTTCCGGACACTTCCCGAGGCAGTCTGACCTCTCAGGTCGGCTCTTGGTGTTTGCAGGGACCCTCTGACCTTCTCGAAGCCCGACCCCTTCAGCCCCAGAAACTACGCCGCAGGGTCTGCTGGAAGACCACCGCGCCCAAGTCACGGCGCACCACCGCTCGCCTTCAAAGCGGGCCCTGCAGGGGCACGTCGGGGCCGCACCGGGCTTCAGCCTGGCACCGCGCGGCCGCTGCAGAGCCTCCCTCGCCCGGTTTTCGCGCCCGAGAGCCCGTCTGGGGGTGCGGATCTTGGCGTCCCTTTTGGGGTACGCGGTGGACTCCCGCCCGGCATGCCCAGTGCTGAACGCTGCTTCGGGAGGGCTCGGCTGAGAGGAGAGGCTCGAGTCACAGGAGCGCCGGGCGAATTCAGCTGAGGGCGCTCCGCCCCAGCTCCCCGCACTCTCGGAGCGCAGCAGCGGGGCTCCCGGCCTGCTGACCCCTGGTCCCCGCCACCGTGGCCGGGCAGCCCAGCGCGGAGCCAGGCGGCCGTCGGGTGGGACGCGAGTCCGTCTCACCTTGGTGAACTTGACCTCCAGGTTGCGCACGGGGCGCGGCAGGGTGGGAGACTTCCTGTCCGGCTGCCCGTTCTCCACGGCCCCGTTGGTGGTGGCCATGGCTCCTCCACGCTCCTGGGTCCGAAGCGCCCGAGTCTTCGGCGCCTTCTCCGGCCTGGGCGGTGCGCAGCCTACTCGCGGGGTGACAGCTCCGCGCCGCTTTATGGAGCGCCCCACGCCTCCCGCCCGAGGGGGCTGTCTAATTGGCTGCAGGACTAGAGGAAGGGAGGGCTGGCGGGAGGGGAGGGGGCCGGCCCGCCTCACCCCACCCCGCCCGCCGCCCCTGCGGGAGCCCGGCCACCCCCAGCCCGGCCACCGCGCCGCGCGTTCCCCGCCCGGGAGGCTGCCCTTGGAGGAGCTCCCGAAACGCCGCCGGGCCCCGGAAGTCCCAGGACTCGAGCAGCGGGCCGGGGCAGGAATCAGGGGCGCGGGGCTGCTGCGCTGGCTGGCAAGTCCGCCCGCGGCACCTGCCGCCCCCGGCCCGCTGACTCTCCGTGCACTCGCCCAACTTCGGTCCGCGCCCCGCGCTCCGGGAAGGCGCGCCCTCCCGCCCGCCCGCTGAGGGCCTTGCGCCGCGTCCGGGGTCAGGGACCCCGCGGGGAGGCCCCGCGTCGCTGCCCACGTGCCTCGGCCTAGAGTCCAGACGCCGGGGCCGGGCTTGCAGGACCGACGTCCGCCGCGCCCCATTCGGCCCGTGCCGGGACTGCGGGCAAGCGGGCGCGGAATCTCCCCCGGCCCTGGGCGTCACACGCCGAGGGGCAGAAGGCTAAGGAAAAGCCTTTGGCCCTTCCTTCCCCGTGCTGTGGCGTCCCAGCGCGGCCAGGCCCCTGACCTTCACAGGCTCACAGCGGGGCTCCAGCCCGAGGCCCTGGGATGCAATTGTTCTGATTTCTTTTTTTAAGGCATACATTATACCTTAGTTTTTTAAAAAAATAATAAACAAAAGAGAAAGCACGTGAGATCTTTGCAGCTTTAAGTGTTGAAGCGCTTATCGCGTAGGTTGCTCAACTTGCCAAGGAAGCACGTCCAGCTCCTCTCAAACGTTGCACCAAAGCCAGGGACTTGCTCCAGGTCCTATCTGAGACATGGAAGCGTCTTCTCATGTATGTCATTCCTCAGGTTTCTGGAACGATGATGTGGGGCATCAACTGGAGGACAAAAGCAGTGGTTTAATCCCCAGAACCCTCAGCCCCTCAGTCCATTTCCTTCTGTGAGTAATCTCAGGTGTCAAGCAATGTGGACACTCCTTACTGTCCTGAGGCTCCTTCTGTTTGTTTTGGGGCTCTCAGTGTCCATCTCTATCCTCTCTCTCCTTCCTCACTGCAATGCTGCTGATTGTCCTGGATAGTGGAATAAGCTTTTAAACTTTTGCAAACCTGTCATCAGACCACCTGCCTTCTGGGAATGAAAGGGTCCTATGCTGTTGTGGCTTAGAATGCACAGGTGAAGCAGGGAAAGGGGACAATGGGTCCCCCGGGGCTGACCGACATCAATGAGTCTGTTCTTGATGCCAGGTTTACTGACACTGATGAGTCTCAGAACAATGCTGTCTCTTTCCTCAGCTGTTCCTGCAAGTCCCTGGGCTCCCTGTCTTGCCTGGCTGGCCCTGTGGCCCCCACTCGGGCCTCTTGGAAACATGTGGGCAGATGTCTCATGCCAGGGCCTCTACCTGGATGTTGAGCCCCAGCGTCTGGGTGCATGGGCCCAGCAGGGCCTGCAGGGTCTGGAGGCAGACCCTCCTGACCAGCAGCAGTTGGCCTTGGGGGCCGACAACCTCACCTGTGGCTCCTCCTGTTGACATCCACCCACATGATCTTGGGAACCTGGGATCAGAGTGGGGTACTCAGCCATAGGAGGCGGCTCCCAGAGAGCAGGTTAGGAGGATGGACCTGGCTCGAGATTTGTTCAGACCAGCAGGCTACCTCTGCTCCCATCTTGCCACTCAGTAGGAGGGATGAAAGCAAGATGCTCTTCTCCCCATTTTACGGGTAAGTAAACAGAGGCATACAGATACTTGTACCAGACATCACTTGCAGTGGAGGAACCAAGGCCAGACTGTGTGTGGGTGGATGGTACAGGGTGTGGAGGAGGGATTTCTCTTACCTTCCTCTGCACCCTTCTTTCACCAAGGGCAACACCTGTCTATTGTGGCCCCATGTCACCGGGGCAGCAGAGAGCACAGCAAACGTATAGGTGCAAAATGATAGCAGCATCCCTCCAGGTGTGCCTTGTATAGAAATCAAACCCTTAGGCACCAGCCTCAGAGGTGGTGACTATAGGTGCCAGGAAAGGAGGAAGGACTGTTTTCTCCCATTATCAGCCATTGGATGTCTGGGCGGCAGGGGGATTGTCTGAACATCTAAGGCTTTAGAGGCCCAACCCTTCTGACCACATCCCTGACCTGGATTCCAGCTGTGTGCCCTTCAGTTGTACACTTCACTCTGAGCTTCGATTTCTTTTTCCATAAAATAATCTCACTTTATAGTGTTTAGGGAAGCTAAAGTAAGAAAATGGTGCTTTATAAGCTGTAAAGTGCTGTATACATGCCAGCTCCTCATTTTCCTATTCTTCCTTGAGATTGATTCCTCTTAGTAGGCTTTCTTCTGGGAAGTTAGCAAGTCTCCCTGGCTTCTGTCTGGCTTCCGCCAACTTCCCTGGTCAAACAATAGTCACTCTGCTCATTTCATTGTAAAAATAGCATTTGTATTTTGTATTCAACTCTGTGGTGGTGCTACTGCTGTCTGCTGCTTGGCTTCTTGGCATCTCAAATTATATAAGTCCAGGACATCTCATGCTGAGGGCTTACTAGTTTGATGAACATTTAATAAAAATAATCATGAATAAAGATGAGATAAAAGACTGAGATAAAATTTAAGTTAGATATTCCACCCCCTCCTAAATCTCAACCTAATTCATTTTTAAATGCATAAACCTTGTAGGAGATATTGAGGTCTGTAGCAAATGTAATTCATAATGATAAGGAGAATGATAATAATGGAACCCCTTTTTGTTTTACCTCATTTCCAGTCTGGTACCTAAGCCTTACTAGGGGTTCCCAGAGGCCTGCTGAGGGCCCTCAGCACCTCCAGAGCTGGTGGCCAGCTGCAGAGCTGCCTCCCACAGGCCACTCACCTTACCCAGCACCCAGGAGTCAATGTCAGCCTCCAGGACCTGGGCGTGTGGGAGCCTTTCATGGAAAGCCAGGCTCCTTGGGTGAAGGCGGTTCTCTAAAGAAGGGAAACAGTGTGGCCCTTCAGTGCAGGTGACCTCACCTCAGTTTGCTTGGCTAAAAACTGGGCTGACGTGGTGAGGAAAGACTTTACTGCGAGCACCTCCCAATTGGTGTCAATGGAGTAGATGCCACGTTTCATGTGTATTGTTCAATGTTGCCCAAACTTGACTTGAGTAGGGGACTACTTGCCTTTCAGCCTCCCTGTAACTTAAGACCCCCATGCTACTACATCATTCTCTCCTCAGGGAACATGTAAACACATCTGCTTTCCTGCAAGATTTCATCAGTGATGACACCAGAGGCAGGAACGCCCCGGCCTGAGGAAGATGAGCCAGCTGACACCCAACCCCTCCAGCCCCTCTAGTCCTTTCTGGCCTTGAGGGAAGATCTTCCACACACAATATTGATCTGGGGTAAATCAGTTTTAGTCCAGGCGGAGGCAGAGAACTAAGTACCTAAAAGCAAAGAAGACACATCAGAATCTTTGTGGATCAGGCCTTGATTAGGTCTCACACACTCAGCCTGACAGTTCATGGCTGCCAGGATTTTCTCCTGGTCCGCCTTCCACCAATAACTGCTGTGATTAAGAGTTATGAAAAGGGCAGGAGAGAGCATGGCAGGTAAGGTAGAGACAACTGGTTGACCACCCAGTTCTTCACTATTTTCTTGCTGGTGGAACTTTATATTATTGAAGGCAGCAATGTGCTTTGATAAAACATATTTTCCAGCCTCTCTGGTAGGCAGTAGCTGTTAATTAGATATAAGCCAAAATCTTTGGTTTGGGCTTCTAAAGAAGCTCGTTACATGGGACTGAGTCAGCTGAAAGGCTCTTCTTTCTTACTGCTGCCTGGAACATAGACATGAGGGCTGGGCCTCCATCAGCCGTCTTGTGACCATAAAGCAATGCTGAGAATGGAAGTTGTATGGTAAGGAGGTTGGAGCAGGCACACAGGAAGAGCCCAAGTCCTTGATGACCCTGGAACTAGGCTTTATGCTCTGGATTTCCTTTCTTGGATTTCTTACATGTGAGCAAAGTGTAAATCCCTGTCTTATTTAAGCTTGCTATTTGGGCTTTCTGCTACATGTGGCTGAACCTCATTACTAAGTGACACAGCTGGCTATTTAAACCATGCCCCAACACCATGACTAGAAAAACAAACTTCTAAACTCAACTGGAATAATTATGTCATGTTTGTATAGAAAGAGCAGCACGTTTAAAAAAAGTCTTATCACCATCTGTACTTTTTTGGCTTTAATCAAATGCTCTGAACATTCTGTGCTCAGGTTTACAGTAAAATTTTTTGAAAAGACAAAACTAACCCTGGGATAGAATAAATGAAGCTAGCTCATTGATTCATCTACAGATTTAACTGCCTAAATTGGATGGTGAGGTCCTATCTATGGAAGAGAGACCTTTTGTTGCAAAGGCCCTCATGGGGCTGGGCAGGTAGCCCACCTTTCTATGGTGCCCGTGGGTGTTAGCTGTTGTGGCTTCACTCTCCAGCCTGCTGAGGAAGGTACCAACACTCAGAAAGCTGATGGGACTGCACGGGTCCTGGGCCACCCAGACCTGGAAGCTGCTTGACCAGGCCAGCACTTGATCCAGGCAGCAAGAAGTCAGACTTTTGGCTTTAAAGCACATAAAATGTAATCACTGCATCTCACTTGTAATACTCTACACATCTTAGTACCGCCACCAGACTTCCTCAGTGACATGAAGATTTGTTTGTAAACTTTCCAACCCTCTTAAAAATTTGGGGATTCTGAGTTCTGAACCAAATTTGAATTATTTGGGCGTTTGAGTTCAATTTACTTCTGACAAAACACACTTCCTGGTTAGAAGGAAAGTTGTTTAAGGGGCTTATAAAAGGGTTCTGGAAGATTCTTGGACACAAAGTGGCTCTCACTAAACAATTGTGCTGAGTTAAGCCGAATTGAATCCGAAACATACATATTAAATTTTCCTTGAAATCCACAGGGGTATAAAAATGTCGGGAAAGGGGGCTTAGCAAGATACGGTTTGCCAAACCCAAAATGTTTGAAAACTAATTTGAGTGTGTTAGTTTGGCGAATCACTCCTGGGCTCATCCATCCTAACCTCACAGTGACAAGACTTTCCTCCTGCCTTTCAGCCAGGACTCCCTATAAAGAAGCATCAATTACCAAAGAATCTTCCTTTGGATTTTTGCCATTACTTGAATCCTGCAGTAGAGAAAGGGTGGGAGAGGTTGTTAAAATCTGTGTTCTCGTGAGATGACCTGGGGATTCTCCTGCACTTGTGCTTGTGGTGTAAGAGTTGCTCAGGCGGAGCTCTTGAGGTTCCCCTGTGATTAGAAAGTCTCTAGAAAGTACATCATGTCTTAGCATATGTTTAGGTATGACAGATGGGAAGGCGATTTATGTATACTTTAATCTGGTTTTTTGTTTTTTGATATGGAAGTATGGTGATCCAAAAACATCCATCTGACCCCCAGGGGATTAGATTAATTAGTGACCTGTAGCATTTTCAAATTTATGTTTTTCATTATTGAGCATGTCTGCAAGCACTGGGCTTGTATTATATTACATATATTCTATTTATATTTATATTCTATTAATGCTATTCTATTTATATTCTATTAATTCTATTATTTATATTAATTATATGTCATATCATATTATCATTAAATACAGTTTATCAGTTAAAAGACGATGGATTGGATAAGGTGTATTTTCTACCAGCAACAGTTAATAAGCTTAAACATTAAGAACAAACCTTAAATTATAGATTTCACATGTTTTAAATGTGCATCTTATAAATTCCATGGACACTTCAATTATTATGAATTTCAGCCCATCTTTTATCCCTGGAAGTGCCCGTCTTTGCACCTGCTAGCAATGTCCAATGATTCCATTGCACTCTTCCAGTTGGCCACTAGATGGGACCAAGCTAAGTAGGAAGTTGCCAGTGAAGTTTTTTCCACTGTGAGAAATAGGACTTTCCCAACTTACAAAGAAATGGTGTTGACATTAGAGTGCCTCAAACTTCAATTGTATCATAGACACAATGCTAGAACTGGAGATTAGTGTACAGGCTAGCCCACAAAAGCCCACTCACTTCTTATTGAGCCTATAAGGGGTCCTGCCTTTTGAGACCAGACACATGTGGGTGTGATTCTTTGCCCAGGGAGTACTCAGACCCGGCACCTGAGCTTTTCAGGCCTCTACTTCCTCTTCTGAAAATGCGAGTCATTGTTCCTTCCCAGATAGGGGGTCGTGGGGTTAAACGAGAGAGCAGGTGTGACACACCAAGCACACTTGCAGTGAAACAGACACGAAGACATCACTGCTGCCCAACTCATCATTCATCTGACAGAGCCCTGTCCTGCCTGCCCTCAGCTCCCAACCATCACTCCCACCTGGGTACCCACCCAATCCTCCTCCCTCCCTGTCCCTCACACAGTCAAGACAGCCAAGGACTCTCTAATGGAAATTTGCCAAGAGACTGCAGGAAATAGATTTTTTAATGCTAAAAGATAAACATGTATGAGCCTAGGAGATGGGCCTTGTAAGCATACAGACTGGGTCAGATTCCCACTAAGGCATTTTCTAACCTCTTTATTCAAAACTTCTGGGACTGTTTCCTCACCTGTCAGAAGAGGATGGTGGGACCTCCATCACAGGTCGAGAGACCTAAATAAGATCATGATGTGACACGGCTGGTCTCTGCCTGCTGTGTAGGGGATGCCCCATTTATGCCCCCTGAGACTCTCCTGCTGGGGAGACAGACCCCAGCCCCTTCCTTCAACCCTGGCCAAGCAACTCCCAGGTGGGTGGGCAACTTTTCAACCCTTCTAGAACCTTCTTCCTGATTTTCTCCCTGATCAATGCCACAAGTGGCTTTCAGCAGGTCCAGACCTCAGAGACCCTTCTCTGGCTGACTCTAGACCTACTCCCCCTGAAACATTCCCCTTCACATATATTTATGCTTCATCTCATCTTTGCAGACACTTCCTGGGCTCCTTTTAGAAATCTTTTTGGTTTGGGGGCTTCTGCAAGCCAGACTTTGCTCTGACTTGTTTCTCTCTCCTGTTTCATTAGCCATTTATGAGGGCTGACTCTTCTTAATCTTACTAGTCCAGATCAGCCATAAGGTTTCTTTCCCAGGCTGACTGTCAGGCATGAGTAGGGCACTTGTGGCACTGTGCAAAGAAGCATCTCAACTCATCATCAGAGTGGTGATAGATTAGCTATGTCTGCTATGGGCACAGCATGCAGGGAAGCCCTAGAAACCAGCCTTGTCACATTGTATGGTGCACAGGAATCCCCTGGGATGTTGTTAAAATTCAGACTACATTCATCAGTCTGAGGTGGGGTTCAGGATTCTGCACCACTAACAAGCTGATGACAAGTATCTTAGAAAGTACCCTTCTAGGTTGGCAGCATCACCATCTTCTGGGAGCTTTTTAGAAATGCAGACTCTCAGGCCCTGCCCTAGACCTACAGAGAAAGAATCTGCATGTTAACTGGAGCCCCAGGAGTTTCACATGCACATCATGGCAGGAGAGGGCCACCAGGCACCATCTTGTGAAAAGTGCCCCCTGCATCCCCAACCTGAAGCCCACCTTGTCAGGATGGCTGAAATAAGTCCTTCTTCTCTTTCTAGTTGTTACTTTTCAGATTGAAGATGACTTTACGTTTCACCATGAGCCCAAGGCAATTCCAAGAAAATTCTTCAGAGGCTCCTACAGCTGCCCCCAAGGGAATGGCTTTGAAGAATTTAAATCAATACAGTTTTACAAGATCAAAGCCCAGAAATACCAGGACAATACTATGAAGAGGTTATATTTTCATTACATGGAATACAAATTGCTCTTTATATCCACCTTGAATTCAGGGGCTTGAGGATGGCAGGTTTTAACAGGAAGAAATACAGACTTGGGGAAGGTAGGGGGACTTTTAGGGCACTTTGGTGGTTAGGCCTTGTGCCCATTGGAGGGGCTTGGATGGATATTACTATACCCAGAGGCCCACACTGAGACGTGAGACTCCCTTCCCGGGGACAGCAGGTTACAACAAGGTGTTTGCCCAGAATGGCTGAAGTGGTGACATCCAAGGAGCAAGTGTGGCAGTGGATGGTCGAAGCAGGTGGTGGGAGGCCAGAGCATGGAGATGGCAGTGGGCCTCCAGCTTTTTCGTAAGAGCATCAGCTCTAGGCATTGTACATATTCCAACTAAGGGGGTAGCTACATTATAATAAACATGATTTTGTGTATAGAGAATTATAATTAAGCATCTATTTGTGTAGTCACTGATTCAGTATTGGTCTTCTTTATTAAACTGAGCTCTGTGAAGAAAGGGACACTGTCTAGTCTCTCCACTATTGCCAAGCCAAGTGGCCAACATAGGGGAGGTGCCAAAAAAAAATCACTGAATGTTGAGTCGATGCATTGCTTCCATATTTTATTATGGACTTAGGTGAAATAACTATTCTCGGGCATCCTGGCTCCAGCAGTTGCTGGCTGTGTGACCTGGAGCAGGCCTCTAAAGTTCAGCTTCCTACTCTGTGAAATGGGACAGTTCAGTAGCACACAGCTGTGTAGATGACCTGGTGTTACTGGGCTGTTCTGGAAATGGGCCTCTCCAGGTGAGGGTGCCTGGTCAGGCTAGGCATGTGGTCACCCTTCATCTCCTCAAGGAGGGGTTCTCCAATGCCACAGGACATTCACTGACAAAGGTCAGGGTCTTTTTGCTCCCAATGGGATGGAAAGGAAGGTTGATTAAGGGAAGAGAACTTTTCCTAGTCCAGCCTTTGCCTGGAGATACCCAAGCAAAGGCTGAACTAGGAAGAAACACTGTCTAAAGTAGAACTGACTGCACAAGACACAGAAGGAACACAGCATAGCAGGACCATGCCCTCTCCTCTCTGACTCTAAGCCCTCCCACAATGAAGCAACTCCTCCCACCCTGCAAGGCTGCTTGTGACCGCCCTCCTGCTCTATGCCACGTCCACACCATGCTGTGTACTTGCCAGGCGCTGGCTGTGCAGGGTATCTTTCAGTTCTGAAAACATGGTCATCATGTCTCCACCTCAGGGCCTTCGTGATTGCACTTGCGTCTTTCTGGACCTCTTCTGTTATGAGAGTCTTATTTCAAATGCTGCCTCATAAGAAAGGCCTCCCCAAATAACCCGTCTAAAACAGTGTCCCCATCCTTCTCTCACAGCACCCAATTCTACTGTCTTTATAGCACTTCTCATACTTTTCAAATTGTTGGTTTATTGTCTGGAACCCTGCTTCCAGAACCTAAGTGCACAACTGTAGAGATCCCCGCACCAGCCACCAAGTAGTGTTGTGGACAGCTTGGTACCAGATGCCGCAAGGGGCCCCAAAATATTCAAAATGCAAACGGCCATTTATATATTTGGCATATTCATCAACTGTGAGTTGGGTAGTTTATTAGTAGGTCTGCAGTGAATGTATCAGGACTAGTTCTCTTTCTAGAACAAATTAAAATGAGGCTTTGGGTTGGAGTAATACAAACAAATTCTGCTTGTCTTCCCATCCATTCCTGGGACATTAATTGATGAAATAACATTATCAATGGTTAGCTGATGTAGTAGACCTGGGAGAGGCCATACAGATCTCCAAAACCTATTTCTTTATTTCACAGGCAAATCAACTCTGGACTCGGAGGGGTAGCCTTTGTCCATAGTCATAGAGCTAGCTGATTCCCAGTCCAGGATGTTTTCTTCTGCACCATGTGGAAATCCATGATCCCCAGGCATAAATGCGCAAGCACCCTCTTGATTTGTATCTTTTAAAAAGTAGTAAGGCAGGGCTTCCCTGGTGGCTCAGTGGTTGAGAGTCTGCCTGCTGATGCAGGGGACACGGGTTCGTGCCCCGGTCTGGGAGGATCCCGCATGCCGCGGAGCGGCTGGGCCCGTGAGCCATGGCCGCTGAGCCTGCGCGTCCGGAGCCTGTCCTCTGCAACGGGAGAGGCCATAACAGTAAGAGGCCCGCGTACCAGAAAAAAAAAAAAAAGTAGTAAGGCAATCCTGAGCAAAATGGACTTCTGCTAAGCCAAAAGGTTTGACACTTTGTTAAAGCATTTTATGAGCTGGGCTTCATGACTACAGAAAAATAGGATATGGCTTTTGCTCTCAAGGAGTTTGTAATTTAGTTGGGAAAATATGTCCAGGCAGCATAATTACGTATCAATTCAAGATATTATGCCATTCTGGAGAGGCAAGAGATGGTACTCCTGAGTATAGGGAAAGCTTTTGTAAAGAAAGAAATCAAAGATTACATACTTGGGCCTTTTTGTTGTCACCCCACTTAGGTAAGATAAGAGCAGGCAGCATCGGCTCAGTTCTACCAAAGATACCAGAGAGTCCCAACTTTCAAGTCTGCGTGAGGCTTGTGTGCATTACACTGGGGCCAAGGGGCTGGTGAGCTGCGGCCCAATGTATTGCCTGGCACCGTCATCCTTTGGACCCTCCACTTCTGCCTGGCCCCCAGCATCTCCCTCGTAAGGCATTCTAGTGTGTGCTTTAAAGATAGGCAATTCCTCAGGGAGTCCTCGAATGGCTGCAGAGTCTGGAAGTGCTGAAAAGAGGCCTGATTTGGGCATTATTGGTGGTATCTGGCCTATGTGTTGGGACACAAAATAAAGGTCACCAACTTAGAGCAGAACCTCCTTCCAAAGGAGAGAGAGAGGCACTCTCACCCCCAATCTGTCTCCTCCACCCTGAACTGGCACTTAGGAAGCTGCGTTGTCAGGATGCTTGGCACACCCACGTTGGGCATACTGTTTAGGGTATTGGTTCTCAAGAGGGAAAACATTCTTTAGTTATTGCTTTTCTTAAAACATAGCATGTAGGACTTCCCTGGTGGTGCAGTGGTTAAGAATCCACCTGCCAATGCAGGGGGCACGGGTTCGAGCCCTGGTCCGGGAAGATCCCACGTGCTGTGAAGCAACTAAGCCCATGCACCACAACTACTGAAGCCCACGCACCTAGAGCCCATGCTCTGCAGCAAGAGAAACCACTGCAATGAGAAGCCTGTGCACCACAATGAAGAGTAGCCCCTACTCGACGCAACTAGAGAAAGCCCGTGAGCAGCAATGAAGACCCAACGCAACCAGAAAAAAACCCAACCAAAAAAAAAACAACAAAAAAAACATAGCATGTAGCTATGAGCAATCACATACTGCTATTTCAGCTCTACCCAGTATATAGGGACTAATAGACGAACTTGCTTTTTCTCTTCCAGTTGTACTGGGTTTATTGTCTCTTATGGGCATTAAACATAACAAAAGCTTGAGTAAAGGTGACCTGGCATACCTTTGTCTGTAACAGCACTTACTTACCTACAGTCTCTCATCTTTCAAATGATGGAGCAACTTCCTTTGTGTTAACCTCTGTGATTGAAAGAACTTATTTTTGGTAACTTTCCCAACCCACAAAGCCAATCCCATTTTAAGGTGGAAAAGTACAGTGTAACAATGGCATCACTGTCTTTTTGTTGGTGACGTGAAAATGTTTGAAGCTTGACCCTAACACCAGACACTGTCAAAAGGTAATGCCTTGTACAAAATAACAAACCAAATCCCAAACGTCTGTTTACGGTCATCACGGTTCATTTCATTAAGCCATAACTCTGATTACATTCTTTCTCCTACCCTACCCTGAAGGCTGAGCTCTGAGGCCAGGGGGCCTGGCCTACTCTTCCCTGGGAACTGAGTGTCCAAAAACACATTTGTGCAAAATCGATGCAGGAAACCCTCAAGCTCTGTGGGGACCTTACTTCTGGGGCTCCCTCCAGCCTTGGAGTCGTGCTTCCATCTCCCCCCTTCTGAGCACCTCACTCCTTGAGGCCCCTGGTTCCTGTTGCACCTGCAGAGATCCCACTGGGAAATTCCTGGCTGAGGAGGGAGAGGGTGAGGCGGGTGAGGCGGGTGAGGCAGGTAATGTGCGTGTGAGAATATGTTTTCACCTGCGATAATGACGCACAGGCAGAAATCTTAATAGAATAGGATGGAGTAGACAGAGGGAGCCAATGGCTATGGGTGTGGGGTGGTGTGGGTGACCCTGTCCCTCTGTGTGTGAGCCTTCCATCAAGTCACCTTTCATCTTGGCAAATTTTTCCCAGAGCCCCCTCACTGCTGTAAATGACAGATCTAAAACATGGAGGAGAGAGCTGTCCTCAACCCCATGCATGCAACGCTTGACAGTGTGTGCTTTGGCCTCACATGTGCCTTCAGGAACACTCCTTTGTATGAGAGACCAAGTGAAGAAGAAGGCAGGCTGTGGAGGCAGATTGCCTTGGGTTCCATTCCCACCCTCAATGGTGTGGGGCCTGGGCAAGCCCCCTCGCCCCTTTCAACCTAAGCCACCTCACCTATAACATACAGATTGTCACACCTACTCATGGGGTGTGGCAGGGGCAGCTAATCCCCAAATATGGCTCCCATGACTGGTCCTCCTGGGGTTCACGTCCATGAGTGGTCCCTCCCATGCTAACTCTGGGCTGGTCCTGCCTCTGGTTTAACTACAATCTTAAGTAAGGTCTTGCAACTTCTGCTTCTGCCCTTTTGGGGGCCTGAGCTGCCATGTGAAAAGTCCAGATATCCTTCAGAGAGACCATGTAGAGAGACTACAGAGAGACAGAGAGGCCCTGAGACGAAAGAGACAAGACCAGTCATCCTAATGTCCTGACTGCCTTCCATCTATCCCTGCTAAAGCTCCAGACAAGTGAGTGAAGCCATTTTGGATGTCCAAACCTGTCACCATCTTGAACAATCAGCCCTAGCTGCCATCTTGGATGACCAGACCCAGCCAACTTCTGACTGTAGCTACATGAAAGACACCAAACTAGACCAGCAGAAGGACCTTCTAGCTGAGGTCCAGACAGTACTTAGAATCATGAGAAATTATAAAATGCCTATTATTTTAAGTCACTGAGTTTTGGGGCAGTTTATTATGTAGCAATAGATCACAAGACCCTGGGGCATATACTAAAGTAAGAAATGCTAGCTATCTACACAGTATCCACTGTGAGGATTGGAAAGATTTTTTGTTAAGTCCCAATATAGTGCCTAGCATATAGCAGGTGCTCAAAAATAGCCATTTTATTGTTATAAATAAATATAAATAGGTGGTTTTCCCTCTTCTGAGACCTAATTAGTCTAAACACTCACCTCTCATGGGCCTTGAATCCTGATATTCTGGAAGTTTGATTAACTCTATAGAAAGGGGCTCCCAGTGTGCCTATCCACAGGCAGAGCCATATTTCAGGGGCTTCTCATTTAACAAATATTTATAGGGCTGCTACTATGTGCCAGACTCCAAGCCAGGCGATGAGGCTCCAGAGGTGAAAAAAACAGATACACTGGTGATCTCACAGCTCTTACAGACCAGGGAGAAGTCAGACTCAGAATGAGACATTGCAAGTGTGAATAGCAGTATGGGGAAGTGCAGAAAGAGGAGGACATAGTTAAGTTTAGTTTAGCTGCTGGTGACAGAGACTGGAAACCATGGGGACTTAAAGAAAATAAAGGTTTATTTTCACATAAAAGAAATGCAGAGATGGGAAGTCAAGAGCTGGTGAGGTAGCTCCACACTCAATCACCAGAGAGCCTGACGTCTTCTGTCTTTCCTTCAGCTCAGCCATCTTAGCTTGTACATTCCATCCTCAGGTTGGCCCCAAGAGGCCTGCTGGAGCTCCAACCATCATGACTACATTCCAAGGGGAAAAGGCAAAGCAGAAAGCCTACCTTCAGGTTTAGCTATCCCTCTTTTGAAGAACTTTATCTGACGCACCACCCCTCTCCAAAAGATGTTTACATCTCCTTGGCCACAAATGTCTGAAACCTGGGAAATGTAATTTTTTTGCTGGGCCCACTGTTGCCCCCAACAATATAAGGGTCTGTTAGTCAAGAAGAAAAAGTTATAGGTATTGGTTGGCAACTAGCAGCTTCTGCCACAGGGACAACTTCCTAATCACAGAAGTTCCATCCTGGGGAAGTGACATTTTTAAGCAGAAAGAAAGGATGAGTTCATTAGGGAGAAAGCTTTGCAGAAGCAACCTTTGCATAAAGTCCAGAGGTAAAAAATCTCAAGGAGCCTTCAGGAACTCACAGGAGTCCAATATGGACCTTTTGTCCCTAAATATAGTTTCCTCATCTGCCTAGCAGGAGCTTACTTTAGCTTAAGACCTGTAAAAAATATGAGCCTTCCCCTCCATCCAAAAAAGCTGGAGTCCCCTTTCACACTTGGGTATGAGCGAGTTTCCACTCTACAGAACACACTGGCAGGCTGAGGAAAAGTGAGGAGCTGAGGCCCTAGAATGTGATGGAGAAAGAGGAACTCGCAAAGTTAGGGGAGATGGACCTTTGCCTCCCTCTTCTTCGCCCTCAGGGGGCCTCTGAGGGCAAGGGGCACAGGTGACCCTCTAAAGCAGTGGCCAGAGAAGCTACAGCTGTAAGACTTCCGGTAACTTCCGAGAGGACTTGGCACCACACTATCTGTTTGCTGATTTTGTATCATAAATGCATGAAGCAATATTTTACGATTACAACTTCCTGCGCTCTGGGCCCTATAGCAAGGCCTACTCTAAATTCCTTTTGTTCTGATCCTACACATCAATTCAGCATGTGAGGGGGTCTGGAGAGAACTCAGCTAGATATGCAAGCCAGACAAATGGAAAACATGTTGGGTTTTTTTTTTTTTTTTTTTTTTTTTTTTTGCCTTTCAACAACTGGACCTGCCAAGCCCACTTCAAGGAAAGGAGCTGCATTTTAAGTTAGCCCCATTTTCTGGAACTGGTGAAAATATCTTCATTTTTTGTGTTTCCGCCTGTGGTTACCTTGTGAGGCTTCCCAGTTCCTTGTGTCCCCTCCCAGGCTGCATCCTGGCTCCTTGGGCTTGATTTCCCATCACATCTGCTGTGGGCTGACTGCCCAATCATTTTCCATGAATGCCTCTGTACAGAGAGGTCTCCACAGCTGTACAGCTCAAGATGCACCATACCCAACACAGACCCCTGGCAACCCTGGCCAGAGAGCCATTGGAAACTGGCATTTACTGGGAAGCGATTTGATTTTGTGATCACGTAGCCCTGCTCTACAGCTGACGCGGGCCTGAATACTCCCTTCTCCCAGGAGCTTCCTGTCCCTCACGTTGTTGCTGTTTGGAAATGTGAGGCTCAGAAAGGGAAATAGAAGGTAGTAGCATCATAATCTGGGAATAAAAGGGTATTTCATACTATGATGAGAGGTCCAGGCCGCTGTACACATTGGGTGAAACGTTTATTGTTGCTCCTTTGAGAAGTGAGCTATATAACTCTTTAAACTCACCAGAGTCATCACTACCAGGATCTGATTCTCATCTCTTAGAAGGCATTGCATTGCTTTAATATGCAACAGTCTAACATAACATTAAATCATTTTTTAAAGTTTCATCTAGTTGAGCCTGAGCCAAGATATTCTTGGGTTGGGTTTTGCACAGCCACCCTTTTTTTATATAGTTAAAAAGAAACACACGACAAAATACCTATCAAGTGATTTCACTCTTGCCAGCGTCCAAGAGTGATCTGCATAAGTGGGCCCTTTGGGTTTCCAGGGGCCCGGTGCTATGGCTTCATCATCAGGATCAGTGAGTATCCTCGAGTACCCACCACACATACCACACTGCAAAGGGGGAGGTGGGAAGACATGGTGGGCCAGCTGCAGATTAGAAAAGTATCAGTTTTCCATGGATGCCAAGGACTAGGTTGGAGAGACAGGCTAGCCCAGGGCCGGGAAGAGAACACATGCTTTTTCCCCTTTCGTAAGCAATGCTTTTGCAAAGCTGTCACCTCACCTCTGCTCCATTCGCTCTGCAAGATTCCACTCACCCATCGAGGCCGAGTGAGGGCAGCCCCTCTCAGGAAGGCTTCCTCTCTCCTGACCATACCTTTCTATTTCCTCCTCATTCAGGACACCTCTTGAACCTTTGAAACAACCCTCAGTAAACCCCGCCTTGGGCTGTGTGTATTTGGTTATTCACGTGTTGCTCTCCCCGACTAGTAAGAGAGGGCTCATGTCTTAACCAACCTAGAATATTCGTGGCCTTCCAGGGTTCTTTGGTGACCTAGTGAATGCAGCAAGAATACATAGCTGGGAAGACGTGGCTCCATCGTGCCATCCAGCCTCCTGCCCAGGTTCCCCCCATGTCTCACCGGTCCCTCCCAGTGGGCTTCCCAGCCTACTCCCCTCTTCCCCCCAACTAGGTTCTTCAGACCACATGGCTGGTGGCAGAGATGAATTTGAGGACAGCTGGTAAGGGTGACGGGAACTTCCTACCAACCTCAACCACTTCTGGGGAATGGCCCTCACCCTTAGGACTGGGTGATGGTTAGGAGGAGGTGCTTAGGTTGGCAGAGGCCAGATGGCTGCCTGGTCCTGGCAGGAAGCTCGTCGTCAGGGGCCCAGCATGGTTCTGAGGACTTGCTAGATGATCCACACTCTGTCCTCAGCCAGGGACCCGGCCTCTTGGGAGCCTCTTCCTGGTCCTTGCCCCACCCTGGTGCTGCCCAGATATGGAAGTGCATCTAGTTCTCCCTAAGATGCTAGGGTGCTGTGTTGCAAGCTTGGCCTCTTCCCAGGGCCGGGAAGACAGTCTCCCTGGGCCTGGCTTCTCCTCCCCAGCTGGCTTGGCCAGTCTGGAAACAATGACTGTGGCCAGAAACTGCTTCTCACGGGGTTTTGGAAACCGCGGCGGGACGTCCACAAACAGCTTGTGCACAGGGCTGTGGCTCCGAGTAGAGGAGATGCTTCAGTGCTGGGAGGGTGGAGAGGAAGCGACAGAGACAATAGGCAGCATTGTGTTTTCTCCCAGGAAGCTCTGCTCTGCTTCGCTTTCAGGGAAATTGACTCGGGGGCAGCTCAGTCTGTTCCAAAGCAACAGCTTTATGTGATTATGTTAGTTCCAGGCTAGGACAAACCCGCCCTTTCTACCTCATTAACAACGCCAGCAGGGACCAGCCATGCCACGGTGGGGCTCTGTGCCCTAATTTGTCAGGCCAGGGCTGAGTGTAGGAAGTTGTAACAACAATGCATCTTGGAGAAGAAGCTGTCTTTGGAGGGGGTGCAGCTTTGATGTGGGGCCCTGTCCTGATTAGGAATGATGACTGGGGCCCCGGCAGTGCTGGAGAAGGTGGCATAAGCCTGGATGGCATTTGGGATATGGGTTTTTGCACCTGGGTCTGATGAGGTTTGATGGGGTTTAACACATGCAAACAGCAGCTTTTGTTCTGCAGGACAAAGGCCTCCCCAGTTTGGGCCCGGGCTGAGACCCCGGTGGCACCCGTTTCCTCCCCGTCGCCTCTTGTCACTCTCCTTGTCGAGGTTTAATTAGGACGAGCTTTCACAGGCTCATTTCTCACTCCAGCAACTTTCTAACACTTCCTAACGAGGAGGCTGGAGCCTGAGGACTGGGGGAAGGAGCAGGGGCTTTGGGGAAGGAGAGAAGGGCAGTTGAGGGGGTTGGGAGGGGCCGGGCAGGGGGTCTGTGGAGAAGAGCTGAACAGGCAGGCACAGAGGAAGCTCCAAACCACACCGGCTCCTTGGGGAACTGGGGGTTGGTCTGCTAAGAAGAGAAAATAAAACAAACCCTAACTGGCCTTTGTTTTCTGGGTGGCCAGAGAGTAATTTTCCCCAAATTATTTATGGTTCCGGAAAAGAAAGCAAAGGATCAATCAGCGTTGACTTTGTGACTTTCAGAACTGGATCACATGGGCCCTTAACACCTTAAACTCCTCTAACTCACATGCAAGCTTTTCCCATCCACTGGCTTCTAAACAACAAGAGCCACGGCAAAAGTACCCAACCTCCCAACCCACTCCTGAACCATGAGGAAGTGCTGTTCCCTGTGTGGATGGTGGGATCCCATGTTAAGGGTGAAATTCTGCTGACCTTGATGGAGATGTTGGCTTTCTCCTGCCCAAAGAGAGATAAGAGATGGAGGTAGGGGGATGGAGGATTCCTGTTCCTGTGTAGCCTTGCTTATTTTAGTTAGTATAGTTCTAGTCATGATGCAGTAACAAACACCCAAAAAATAACTTAAAATTCACACAGACCTATTTCTTCTTCTGTTACATGTCCATGGTCAGTTGGCTAGGAGCTCTGTGACACATCACCCCCACTCTGGGCCCTAAGCTGATGAAGCATTGTTCCCTTATTGGAAACACTGATGATTGGTTTGGTAGAGGGAGAAAGATGGTGATAGTGTGTTGGCTCTTGAAGTGCCCTCAGTGAGGTGACCCCCATCAGTCTTGCTCACATTTCACAAGCCAAAGAAAGTT
This sequence comes from Phocoena sinus, assembly GCF_008692025.1. Lineage (NCBI taxonomy): Eukaryota > Metazoa > Chordata > Mammalia > Artiodactyla > Phocoenidae > Phocoena > Phocoena sinus. The sequence continues at coordinate 51,969,059 of NC_045764.1, read as the reverse complement.
ATATATCCATATCTAAAACTTCCACAGAGGAAAGATATGTCCTCCTGCTATTAGAAGGTAGAACCAGAAATATTTGGTTATTAGTATTAAAGCCCTTCTGTTTTAGTTATCTATTGCTGTGTAACAAATCACCCCAAAACTTAGTGGCTTAAAACAATAAGTATTTATTTTCTTATTCAGTAGTATGGGAACAGCTTAACTGGATGATGCTGGATCAGGGTCTCTCTTGAGGATGCAGTCAAAATGTTGACTGGGCCTGCATCATCTGAAAGCTTGACTGGGCTGGACAGTTTGCTACCAACTTGGCACCTCACATAGCTGTTGGCAGGAGGCCTTGGTTCCTTACCTTGTGGGTCTTTCTGCTGGGCTGCCCAAGAATATTCATGATATGGCAGCTGGTTTTCCCCAAAGCTAGTGATCCAAGAGAGAAAGAGAGAGAGGAAGAAAGAGGGAGAGAGAGGAGAGAGAGAGAGAAAAAAAAAAAGAAACAAGCAAGAAACTACAATGCCTATTAGGACGTAGTCTTGGAGTCACACACCATCACTTCTGCTTTCTTCTATTTGTGAAAATGGAGACATTAAGTCTAGCCCACACTTAAGTGGAGGGGAATTAAGCATTGCCTCTTAAAGGGAGGAGTATCCAAGAATCTGGGGTCATGGCTTAATATCCCTTCACCTGCATGAGCTCCCCAGCTAACTGTCAGATTCTGGGACCAATCTGCAGGGCTGAGAGTCCATTTGGCCTCAGTGCAACCCTCTTCACTTGTAGCTGGGACTCTCCATCAGTCCCTGTTGGTCAACAGGAGGAGGGTGAGAGGAGAGCAGGGCATACCTTTCAAAACAGTCTCATGCTGAAAGGGAAAAAGAACAAAAGAAGGGAAATACTTAAGCCCACGAAGTCTCCCTAACTTTTTATCATGCTTAACCCAGCTCAACTCTGCCACAGGTGGGTGGACTGTTGGAGTCAGGGATCTCAGCCTAAGCAGCTGAAGATGCCCCTTTGTGCAGAGGTGAACAGACAGCTGGGCTCCCTCACTAACTAAGCATATACTAAGCACATAAGTTTCCAGGGCCTGGGGTCCAACCTTATGCTACCACAAAACTATGAACCACTATGCACCCAACCCTTTGAGTTACAAATGAAACTTTCAAGGCCAAGGGCCTGATGAACATCCTGGCCCATGTGAAACTCCCAGCAGAGATTTCAACCAACCAAACTAGAGTCTAGAGGAAGGAGCAGAAGCTCTAGGGGAAACCTAGGAGGAATTAGGCAAATGGAGTGACGGAAGCGGGGCGTGAGGTGGCCAAGGTGCCTTAACCCAGAGGGTCTGGCCACTGCCATTCAGAGAGCCACCAGATTCACTCTTTGGCAACCCACACAGATCTTGTTGGTGGAGAATTCTCAATTTGGAGAGAGAGCAGCAGGTATATTAAGTTTTAAAAAAGACATCATGGGGGCTGTTCAGAAAAGTTGCCAGTAAGGACAATTGTCTTGTATCAATCTCTGTCTCCTTTATTTCTAAAATTGCTTGGGAGTGACATTTTGGGTTCCTATTTCCCTTGGGATTCTGGCTTAGTTACAGCCCAGAGCCCAAAGGCCTCTTTCTGGGCCCCACGAGGGTCTGAGTAAAGTGGAGAGGATGTGGTGTTGTCCCTAGGGCAGGCAGGACCCAGAAAGGGCAGCAGGGCCACTGTGAGTTTGGGGACTGCTGGCTGTGAGGGTGGCAGACTTCCTTAAGTAGTCCCACTATTTACTTTTTGGTCGGTAATTAGAAAGATTTTTGGAAAAGAGAGCATATGGAATTTGGCCTAAATGAGAAAGGCTCAGGTGACTCACTGGATTAAGTAGGCAAGTCACACAAGTGTCAGTCTTCAAGGCCATGAACTGGGCTGGACAGTGCTAGAGGCAGCCTGACCCCAGAAAGCCTTGTTTGTCCCGGGAGAGCCCCGGCCACACACATGGCCAAAAGCCCTAAGGATGTGAGCTGCCCAGGCAGCGCTGCTGGCCCACCCTCCCTGACCAGAGTGGGTGGGAAATGGTACACTGTCAGACCCTGGACAGAGCCTGTGAACCTGGGTGCAGTTGTTTCCCTGGGAGTAGTTTTCAGTTTTTGAATTATTTTTTCCTCCCTCTCCTGTTGCCCAAACACAGTGACTCCTTCTGCGAGCAGTTGAGACTTTGTGTTCAATGGTGAGATTGCACCCATTATTGATGTTCATAAAGTGTTCAATGGGCTCCTGGTGGCAGGGCTGGTTGATATAACCTCATCGGAAAGTGGTTTGGCAGAATCTACCAAAGCTGCACATACTGGATGCCCCAGGAATTCCACTCTTACCCAAGGAAAACAAGTGCTTACGTTCACCCAAAGACATGAACCAAAGTGTTCACATCACCCACAGATGTAGAGGAGAATGTTCACAACAGCTTTCTTCCTAAGAACTGGGACATACACAAACATCCATAAAAGGTAGAACGGACAAAGGGTGGTATATGCACACAAAGGAAAATTACACTGTAGTGAAGATACCAGAGCCCAACTAGCCAGGGCAATGTGGATGGATCAGACACATAACCTTGAGAGAAAGAGGTCAGACAGAAAGATGTATACTGCATGGCTCCATTTACGTGAAATCCAGGGACAGGCAAAACCATTCTGGAGGATAGAAATCAGGATGGGGGCTCTCTTGGGTGGGGTGATGACAGGAAGAGGTTAAGAGCCTTCAGGAGTGGGAAATGTAATTTTTTATCTCAGTGGTGGTTACACAGATATATACCCAGGTGAAAAATTCATCAAGGTATACCTTTCAGACGTGTGCACGTCATTGTATGTGTGCTCTGCCTAGAAAGAAAGATAGTTCAAGTGGTAACCAGGTTTCCTGCATGTTCTGGCTCTTTCTGGAGCTTTTAGAAATGTTTCCTCTACAATGAAGAATTGATCATTCCATAAAAAACAGTATAGTGTCACTTTACCTCCTGGATTTTCAGGAAGAAATAATCTGAGGGGAGTGACATTCTAGTAGCAGAACTTTCTCCCTCTGACGAGATGAGCTCTGCCCCCTCCCTCTGTGTCAAGGTTTGTGCAGCAAATAGTTTCAATTTTCAGATGTCATCCTCCAAGCAAAAAGTTCTCATTATGGTCTAATTACCTTGGCTGTTGGAAACAGGAAATGAATAGCTGAGCTATTGAATTTGGGGAAAAAAAGAAGAGAACCACTTCCTACCAATATTTTTAGTTTCAAAAAGATCACTACTTAGTCTCCTCAGGGCTATTAGGTACATTAAAAATCTGCATAATTATATATTTTAACAGGAAACCAAAGAAAGGAGCAAGAAAGTGCAGTTTCAATCTTTTGGCTAAATAAAAATAAATGTGTGGGTGTAAGCTATATATAAATACATCTTATATTTTAAAATGCCTAATCACATATTTGCTTAAGGAATTTCTGCACATCATGGTAAAAATAATATACGTCATATATTTTCCTCCAAAAGATATAAACATACAAATAAATAGAAAACACTCCATTTAAAAAAAAATTGTGTAATGAATTCTGGTCAGTAGGGCTCCTTTTTCTTCACGAATTTTTATGGTTTGTGTGAACAATCTAGGCAAAGGAACATTGTGAAAGAGATCGTAGTGACAGAAAATTCCCAGAAATAGGGGTGCTTGTCTTTCTGCTGAGGGCTTTATATCACAACCATTGACCCACCACCCCCACTTCTGCTGCAGAGAGAATTTCTTCCATGGGGAACAGTGAAAAGTGAATCCCACTGATTTCTCATTGTTCTTGTAAAATATATGTTACGCCTACAAGCCCAGAGAATGGGCCCCCATCAGAAGCATTTCCCTGTCGGTCTGCTGCCAACCTCTGTGATACTGGATACTACATGAAAACTAAGAAAGCAAGGAAGATCGACGTGAAAACGCTGGGAAACAAAATCTGTATATTTTATTTCAAAGGGAAAGTCTTCATGAATGTCTCTCCCTGACCCTTTGGAGACACATTGAACATAGGCATACTTTTAATCAAGTAAATTAAACTTGCTTTAAAATGAGATGAAGCAGCTGACTTGCATCTTGCTAGAGAGCTCAGCTTAGATGAGTAGAAGCACACCAGGTCTCTGGAAACAGAACACTGGGCTGGAAATAATTAATAGTACTCCCACCATTTTGAGGAAATAATCTGCAAACCAATGGAACCCTTTATCAACAGTTAAGAAGTAAAGGAACGCACTTTTAAAGGGTCAATGAGGTGTAGACTCCCAATCACTTTTGTGCAAAGGATAGAGTCTTAAGAGTGGCTTTACCTGGTTTTCTGTCCCTCTCAAAACACAGCAGAAAGACAAGCACCCCTATTTCTGAGTCTTTAGCAAAAGTTAATGGTTTTTATTAAAATTTATTTAATAAAATAAAAAATTTATTTAAAATGATCATTGCTATTTGCAATAGCTCAGTGGTCATGCAGTTCCCACCTTTCTGTAAAAAAGTGTGCATTCCTCAAGTTTGTTTCCTCAGTTCCTCATCTAAAGTGCTGATGAGTTGCTTAGATTTATTCTTCATATTCACATGTAAATAATTGAGCTAATGACACAAGAATAAGAACACAGACATTATTGTTGTTTTTCGCTGGGGTGAAAAAAAGTCTGTCTTAGATACTCAGAGTCAAAGATAGGAATTTCACTGAATGTGGGAAATTGCCTGCTCTGTAGGCAAGTAACTGTCATTAGGACATCCCTTTTTAACTCAGTGTGGCCTGAATCAGCAGCCGCAGCATCTCCTGGGAGCTTGTTAGGAAAGTGCTGCATCAGGCCTGACTCCATTACTGACTCAGAATCTGCATCTCAGGGCACTACTGTACACAGGAGGGTTTGGGAAGACTAGTTCCAGTAACATGGGGTGACTACTATATACTCCATCTGGGCATCGTAAGTGAGGGGCCCAAAGATGAGCGTCCCCTCCAGCAAAGACCTTATATTTCATTACGATAAGGCTAAAAGATGTGAACAAAGATGGAATATTATCTTCAAAAAGTTACACTGGTGTTTGGACGGGATTTGCCTTAGGATGGCCCCTGGCTCTCCACACTGAGGAGCCTTCTGTTCTCTCAACAAGGAGGGGTGAGGCCATGGTTCCACATCCTGACCCCTACATGCCAGCCTTAACTTGTGCCTCCAAAGTGTCCCAAGTTAGATTCCTTCCTGTGACGGCTGGATCTGCCATGGTGTGAAGATAAAAAAAGCAACACAGGTTTTCTTACAGAAAGTCAATGTTTTGAAGCAAATGTGGAAACACTGGGTTTCATTGGTTACCAGGGGAAGCCCTCCACAGCTGCACACCCTGATTGATGCCATGCCAAGTGTCTGCCTGCTCTCTCAGACACACAGCCAGCATTCTTATCTGTTAAATGCTTCAGGAGGGTGAGAGCGGTCTGGGGGCAGGAGATTTGGTTCCCAGCCTCCCATCCCTGAACCCTTAGCCCTTTCTCCTCTGTCCCATGGAACGCTGCCTCGCAGGTCTGTGGTCCTCACCAGTGTGGCCCTTCCATGTAGATGCAGGGTTCCCTCTGCCATGTGGCTACAGCTAACCGCAAAGCCGGATGAAACTGGGCCACACGGAGCTTTGGGAGGGCCGGCCCTCCACAGGCAGGGGTGTGACTGGGTCCTGGGAGCCCCTTCTCCACTGTGGGCCCAGGGAGGCCCCCCTGGATAACGTGTTCCAGGTGTTCAATCTCAAAACAAAGAAGCTTTTCTCTGTTGCCTGAGAATGAAGTGTCCTCGCTAGTTGCATAAAGTTTTTCCGAGATGGTAATATTTGGTTACAGTAAGATCTGTTATTTCACAGGAAACCCAGCAGAGGTGCCCGTAATTTGATTCATGTAGTAACTGGGAAAACTCAAAGCAGGGAGCTGGGGGGAAGATCCCAGCTCATTAATGCAGCATTCAGTGGGGTCAGTGTTCAGTTCTCTGAGCAGAACCTCACATGATAGGCTGCCAGTTCCCCAGCCACCTCTGAGTTCAGGGTCGCCATGGAAGTTTTGCTAGCATTTCTCTAAGTATAACACCCCAAAGTGTGTTATATTATTCCTTGTGATTTAGTCTTTCTAGTAATTGCTAATGTGTAGCTCTAAAGCCCGAACAAATAGCATTATGTAACAGAACTAAGTCAACATTTAAGAGTGTCAAAAGTCACTTGCTACAAATTTGTCGAGGGTGCTATAGTATTTGGTACCTGTGAAACATAATTTTATAAAGTACCCAAGATGAGTTGAAATAATACCTCAGGTTTTCCTAAACATATTATATTAATTCATGCCTTTCCAGGAATTTTTATTTAAAGTACTACTACATTAATTCATAATGTAGACTTACATATATGAAGGGCTCAAAATATTAGAATTTACTGGAACATATTTTATCTAAAGTCAAAAGCATTAAAAAACACGTACATATAATGTGAGAATGATTAAAGGTGTTTATTGGTGCTCAGATCTGCTGATGCATTTACTTAAGCCTCTTAAAGAGTCCAGGGCCAGGCAGCAAAATGCTGAAGAATTGAGAATCTTTCTGGAGCAGCTCTACAAGCCCTGATTCACTCTTGCTCCCAATTCCAAGAGGTGCCCATGGCTAATTTCTCAGATGCAGAACTGGGACAACATCTGGAGACGTTTAAAATATCTGGGTGACGGGTATTGTGGTAAACTCACAGTTCTAATGATTATGTCTTTGTTTCTCATTCTCTTGAGTCCATTTGTTGGGGAACCAGGACTGATGAGCAGTGGGCCTTCCTGGTGACCCGCAGTCAGCAATTTGGGGGCTGGGAGAGGACGCTGGGGTTAAGGGTGGCATACATAAGGGTTTGGGAAGAGGATGGAAACCACAAATGTGGGCACTTTGAGTTATTGATAACTTTCAGTTCCATGTTCCCAGTCTCCCACCTCCACCCTGGTCCCGTCCCCCAGGTGAATGCTGTCCATGCTGGATGCCTATACATACAGCACTGGTCCAGCCAAAGCACATTTGTCAGGTCACAAAGTTGTCGTCTGGACACCTGGCTGATGACAGCTGAGATGTGCTTTGGCCCATTCGCGTTGGACCCGGCTTCCCAGATACATATTGTAGCAGGTGTTGTCTGAATGGTATAAATAAAGTAGAAGTACTCAGTAAAATCATCACATGCCACCCTCTCTCCACCCCTTTTTCCTAGGTTTTAATATCTTTTGCCTTTCCTCCCCTAGAGTTGTTTCAAACTAAACTCAAGTTGGTCTGTCCCACTTATACTTTTGGTAAAGTCCCAGACCTTTCCGTTCTCTATTTTGATTTGTAACATGGGCTGAATATGCCAATCATTTATATTTGTACTGTGTAATTATCTATCAATATTATTAACTTATTAAAATTAATAAACATTTAAAAATAATTAGCAAAATATTTAGATACTTTACATTTTAATTTTTTCCAACTTTATTAAAATTGTGAAAACCATTAAAAGGATAAATAAACACTTAATGGGAATATTTATAATACTATATTTTAATAACTATTAAATATGTTTACTTTCTTCATCTTTAAAATGATAGGCTGTCTCAGTTTCCTTCTGCCCCTAAAGTGTTATGTTCTAAGTTTTGGTTGTGGGTCTCTTTTTAGTCAACACGCTCCAAAATAAGTATAATCAGATCCATTTTTTTCCAACTTAAATTATGAAAAATTTTAACACACAGAAAAGGTGAAAGAGCAACACAATGAATAACTGTGCACTCCCCACCTAGATCCTGAGACTGTGAGCATTTGCCATATCTGCTTTATCTCTGTATCCTGCGTGCCCTTGTAAACCATTTGAAATTAAGTTGCAGACATCATGATCTTTTACTCCTGAAGACCTCAGCATGCATTTCCTAGAGACTAAGGACTTTCCCCTGCATGACACAACACAGCAGTCACCCCTGAGAGAATGAACAATACTGAGATATCATAATTCTAGCACCTGTGATACTGTAATATCATCTAAGAAGACACACTGTGTCTTCCTAGTCTCTTTTCATCTGCAACAACCATCCTCCCTCTTTGTGCCTTGGCTTCCTCATCTGGGGAGAGTCGCAGAATCTTCCTGTAGCTTTGTTGAGAGGACTCACTACATTTTAATATCAGCAAAGTGCTTAGGACAGTGCCTGGCACACAGTAAGCATGGGTGAATATGGGGTTTGGAAAAACATGTATTTAGCCAGAGGAGATCAATTATCAGAAGATGTAGGTGCCTTTCCAATCACCTCTGTGAAGAGACCTCAATAAATACACAGCAGAGTTCATTGAAGGCTCTGTGTTGAACAGATACCACATGCTGGTTCTGTATATCTAGCAGAGGGACAGTGTGGGTAGCTCTGGGGATGCTGAGGTCATTTTGTGGGACACCTTGCTCCCTTCATCACATACAGACTGCACACCCACATGCATGTTGCATGGGCAGCACTGTTGCCAGTTGCCAATACTTATCATACCCAAGTTACACCACCGAGAAACATGCAGGTAAATATGATACTGAAAGCCTGCTGAATACAATTAATTGTGTTCCATTACCCCTATCCACCTGTGCTAGGTTTACTGTACTTTTTCTTGAATGGCAAATAAGAATGTTTTTATTTTAAATGACAGCCGGGGGAAGAATCAAGTTGGTAATTTCCCTGAGATGCATGAGAGTGTAATGACAGATAGAGGCTAGAGACGAAGAGTCATTTTCCTTAAAAGGTACAACTTGAAAGTCGTTCTTTAAATGACTTGGATCTGACCTAATGAGCTAGTTCCAAGGTCCTATTAAAAACAAAAAGTAAGAGGGTGGAGGAGGAAGGAGAAACAGTGAGATCCAAGTGGGTAAAGGTCTGGAATACATTGCCCCGTGGGACTGAGAGACTCTCTGCGGTAGCTTTTGAAATGCCCTTTAACACTGATCCAAGTCATCAGAAATCACTGGGAAATGTTCGGACTTCCCTTTCAAAGGCAGCGGCCTACTCGTTCTGGAGCTTTTGCCTGAGGAGAAGGAGGTGGAGTCTCTTGTTTGCTCTGGACTTCTCATCAAAAGCCCAGCAGGCCTCAGTTGGTTTGTCCCTGTTTTGTTACTGACCTGATTTGTAACTTCAGGCAAATGAGTCTCAGATTTTTCACGTACTAAATAAAGGATGAGGGTGAAGTTTCTCCTGCTTTCCTCTCCTCCTAAAGTCTTTTTGAGCTCTAAAATTCTATAAACAGAATAATATCTGAATTCTGTTTTATATTTCTTTTGACGTTTTATTGTTTTCCACTGTAATCATTTCAGAAAATATGTAACCTTTTTTTACATCTTTATTGGAGTATAATTGCTTTACAGTGTTGTGAAGTTTCTGCTGTACAACAAAGTGATTCAGCTATATGTATACATATATCCTCATTTGCCTTCCCTTTTGAGCCTCCCTCCCACCCTCCCTAATCCACCCCTCTAGGTCATCACAAAGTACTGAGCTGATCTCCCTGTGCTATGGAGCAGTTTCCCACTAGCTATCTATTTTACATTTGATAGTATATATATGTCAATGCTACTCTCTCACTTTGTCTCAGTATAACATTTTAAATATTTTAATGATCATGAAAATCAGTGAGTATTATCTGGAAGGGGCTCACTTAGGTTCCCAAGGTTGTAATAAAACTGGTATTGCTTGTGCGGTTGCTACTGGTGGCACTGGGAATTGATCCTGTAATTTTGAGAAAGTAACTTAGCGATATGTATCAGAATTATAAAATATTACATGCTGTCTAATATCCCAGCTTTGGTTCACAATTCAGTTTAGTTTAAGGCATGCATTAGGAGTTATTTACTTTTTAAAATATCCAGCAACAAGGAGCATAAAAACAAAAACAAAGAAAGTCAGGGTCATGTCACTGACTGTTCATGAGTGAGCCTGTTTTTCCAATACTTGGTCCACTCAAAGGGGGCACAAGGGGTAACAAGCATGCTAGCTTTGGATCAGACAGGGCTGAGCCTCAGTCTCAGCTTGGACCTTTCTCAGCTGGATGGCCTGTTTGGCCCAAGCCTCAGTTTCCACATCTGTGCAATGGGAGAATAGCACCTGTCTGTGCAGTGCAGGGATGGGGTTGGTGATCATGTACCTGGTGAGTGTGGACTCAATAAATAACAGCTTTTCTCTTATTTAAAATTTTAAAAAAGTGTATTTTTGTAACATTTATCACACATAGTTACAAACTGTTTTTCTTATGATGAGAACTTTTAAGATTGACTCTTATCCATTTTCAAACATGCAATACAGTATTTTTAACTATAGTCACCGTGCTGTACATTACATCCCCAGGTCTTATTTATTTTATTACTGGAAGTTTGTACCTTTTGACCACCTTCATCCATTTTGCTCACCCCACCCTCTGCCTCTGGCAACCACCAATCTTTTCTCTGTATCTACGAGTACAGGTTTTTTGTTTGTTTGTTTTTAGATTCCACACATCAGTGAGATCATAAGTCTTTGTCTTTCTCTCTCTGACTTGCTTCATTTAGCATAATTCCCTCAAGGTCTATCCATGTTGTTGCAAATAGCAGGATTTCTTTCTTTTTTATGGCTGAATAATTTTCCATTGTATATATTATGTATTTACACACACCACAGTTTTTGTTTTAGAGCAATTGAAGATGTTTATTTTCCCCTTTATTCTCATTTGAAAAATATATTAATATGCACAACAGATGGTATGAAACATTGTTTAGTTATAAAGTATCATAATGATAACCACTCACAAAGCAGGACCAGTCGCTTGATGGGTTCCTGCCCTGCCCGATGCCCTCCCCCCGACACTGCCCACGTGCACAAGGACACCCATTCTCTTCTCATTTTCAAAACAAGTTTAAAATCCCAAATGTACACATGCTTTAACCACATCAGGAGACATTGTAAAGCATTCCGAACTGTCAATTCTTGGGGGTGATAGAAAGAAAGAAGCTATTTCTGGGTGAGGTTACTTCAGGAAAGTGAGTGACTTCTCAGTTGAAAATATGTCATTTTGTTGTTTATGCATTGGATTAAGATACCTTAGGTAAATAAGAATAAAATTATTCTGATTAGGGTCTTGAACTGAACCTAACTATGAACCAAAAGCCAAAGCAGTCTTATAATTCCTGATGTCCTGCTGTCTTTCTGAAATACGTCATCGAGGGCTTTGGTGTGTCCAGGCTTCTGCTCCTTGAGAGGGTTGTGATGCACAAGGTCATGATCAGCTGTCTTTTGGTCCTTCATACCTCTCTCTCTCCTATTCTGATGATGCCAGAGGGCCTCTGAGCTGCTGGAGTCTGGCACCTGTGACGTGAGCTCCTTCAAGGGCAAGTCTTGGTCAGTAGATGGAATCCTCTGAAGTGACTCCCTATGACCTTGGGAAAGTAGTCCTAAATGATCTGGGGACAATGGCTAAGTGTGGTTTGGGTCTTGTCGATTCGAAGGCTGTTTGGCCCTTCAGTAAGTCAGATTCCACAGACGTGACACCAGAGGAGCATGCCATTCAGAGTGCGAACCACATACTACACAGTTATCAACTGAGGCCACAAGGCCATGCTTCAAAAACACTGCTCTTCCACAAGTAGCCAGCATCCTCCTGGGAGAAGTGGGCTCTTCCGTGGACAATGCTCTGCTCCAGAGATCCAGCCCTGTCTACAACATGACCGAAGAGCTCAGGGCAGGTGGTGCAGGATTTTGATTTTCCTCTGGGATGAAAAATCTTTGTTTTTAAGGGTGAAAACAGTTCTAAAATCATTCAGATCTGGTGAAAAAATAATCACTGTAGGTAATGCCATTTTTTATTTTAAAATCATTTTGCTATCCTAAGAAAAGTAATGAGACCACTTTTTTGAGGGAGGCTTATTAAATAGCATTTCCAAGAATGTTCTAAAACTCCATCATGGAAGTGGGTGTCCAGCCTCTCAAAGAGGCAGCTCCCAGCTGAACATGCAAGTTTGGATTCCGTTCTTTGGGGATCTATTTTATTCGCCATGCCTTATGCTTTTCCAACACAGCTGTGTTCTGCAAGAGACAGCCTTCAGCTTGATGTCCACTCTATTTCACAGCATTTCCCCACAGATCAAGCCACGTGCATGTTGTTTCCAGGTTCAAGAAGCATTTATCTAAACAATAAATTCTATAAATTACTAAATTTCCTCAGTCAGAGATCATAGCACTGGAATTATTTGAGTTATTTTCTGCTTTCTTTGAAAATATTGTCCCAGGGCTATTGTGGGTCAATGATGTTTACAAATTATACTTACATCAAGATTGCTTTGAATTCAACTAAAATTTTTTTTACTTCTGACTTTATACCAGAAGCTTCTGTTACTATTTCCATATTACCAACCTCTTTCTTGTTAGTTTCCCATAATCTAAATAAACGAGATCACGTTCCAATTCAGTGAATTGAGCTTATTTTTATGAACAGAACTCTTGATGCTGGAATAGTCAGAGTTAAGCCAATAGTCCAGCTGTTAAATACAAAAAGTTTCATGTTTCTTTTTGTTATATGGTGAAATATTTCCTTTCCAGGAAGACAACTGGAGCTAAGCAACTTCTCTGTGAGTTGTAAGATACCAATGTTCTCCTCAGAGGGGATATCTAAACTTCTAACTCGTGTTGCTGGTTTCAGATCGGGTGTGTACGTAGTTTGGGGAATGAATACAAGCTTCCATCTTGGCTGTATTTATGTACAGTGTTTATGTCGACTGAGTAAAGTGGTAAGTTTGCCAGACCCCATCTTCCATGCCACAGGCAAGGCTGCCGTTGCTCCTGAAAGCACAATGAGGATGGTACTGAGGGAAATATGCCCAAATCATAAATAAAGTTAGAAACAAGGAATTGAGCCAAAACATGGGAAATATGTGCACACAGTTTGAAATGACCTGGTCCAGAATTAAACAAACCCAGCAGGAGAAAAGCTTTGCAGCTCACAGAGGGTTTAAAGGCTTCCTTCTCTGATTGTTATCTGCTGCTCATTACCTGGTTTTGAAGGTAAAAGCAATGTGTGCTCACGCCTCTAAGGATAACATTAATCCTCTACACAGAAAACCTAGCACCAAATCCAACGCAGGCTCTCTGACCGGAGAATTTCACTTTTTGCTTTATCTCTGCCGTCCATCTGGCCTGTCAGGCCTGTCGCATACCTGCAGCCTATAACCTGGAAATCAGGGACTTTGATGTTCTAAAGGACACTTTATCTTGGGTAATTTTCGCCAATTCTTACGTTATTGTGTAGGATGCTCAGAGATTCAGAGAATGAGCAATGGCTTTGTCTACTAAGATCAGAGTAATTTGCAAGCTTTATTGAGGGACAATATCTAATAAAGGGACTTTTGAGCTGGAGCCTGTCAACACCACCAGGAACTGGCATGACATCAAGCTCTCCAATTATTGATAGCTTAAGCATCAGTGGGCAGAGAGAAAGGCTGTGGGCATGTGGAATTCCTCCTCGCCAGGGCAGGAAAGCTTTCAGCTTATTACTGGCTTAATACTAGATTTATTTGTTTAATTAAAAAGGGAGTTCATACACATGGGCGGAAAAAATGTCAAACTATACAATGAAAGGCAAGTCTACCTACATCCTAAATTCTCATTTGAGTTCTCTCCAGATGTGAGTGTAAATGTTCTAGGAATTCACAAAGCGTGGTCCTCCCCAACCTTCTATACCAAAGGGAGTGCCCACTCACGTCTGCCTCCTGCTCTTTTCACTTCTCCGTGTATTTTGCAGGTTATTCCTCCACTGCACTAATGGCAGGATACCAGCTCGGTGCTTGTACATATACTTTTAATCCTCTCAACAATCTTATGAGGTGGGTACAATTACTTAAGCCGATTTTACATATGTGGAAACGAAGGTATGACTTGCCCAAGGCCACCAGTCTGAAGGGGCCAACCCAGAATTCTGACCCCAGAACCTGTGTGTGACTACTGCCTATGTTGTTGCCTGGAGCCACCTCTTTCCTTAAAAACAGCTATTATTACATAATACTTGACAGATACAATAGAATATATGAGGAGTATGCGGTATTAAGCACAGTAATAAAACCTAGACCCTTGAACCCACAAACACAGCCTAGAACCAGATCCTATCTAAATCTTGCAGAGTTCCTTAATTTATAAAAATCATTTTACTCCATACGTAATAATCTCTAAATAATATCTCATTTAGTTTTACTTTTTCTTTCCTTTATAAAGATAGAGTTGTATTTCCTCATTCATTTATACAACTGTAATATTCCATTGTCAGGATGTACCATAATTTACTTAACCAGTCTCCTAGTTGATGACCATTTAGGTTGTTTGGATCAAATATTGTAGCCAAGAATCTTCTTCTGTGTGTGCCTGTGCTTGCACACCTCTATGAGTGTAATGATGGATAAAATCCTACATCAACTGAGTCAAAGTGCAGATAGTGTGAAGTTTACCTCCCAAGAAGTTACACCTGTCACAGCTGGTGAAGGACAGTCCTGCTTAACCACAGCATGCACAACTAAACTCTTTTATAATTGCCAATTTGAAAGGTAAAAGTTTTATACTTTTAGATCAAATGAAGTTTATTTAATTATGATTAAGGTTAGGCAGTCATTTATTGGATATTCCTTTTTACATGGAAAAAGGTTCAATTTCTTATTGAATCTCAACAGATCATGGCATATTATGGAAATCAGCCCTTTTTCTATCTTATCTGTGACAAATATTTCCCTCTAGGTTGTCATTTTTTTTGATTCTGTTTATGATAATTTTTCCTAAACAGAATTGTGTGGTCAGATTCATAACTCTTATTATGTCAGGATATTATATCTTGTGTAGAAAGGGCTTTCAAAAACACTCAAGGATATTTGTTTGTTTGTTTGTTTATTATATATAACAATCACTTTATTTTTATTTTATGTTACACTATATATTTTTTTAGTGTTTTTTTTTTTTATATTGTGGTAAGAACACTTAACATGAGATCTACGCTCTTAACAGATTTTTAGGTGCACAATATCATATTGTTATCTACAGGCACAATGTTGTAGAGTGGGTCTCTAGAACTTATTCATCTTGCATAACTGAAATTTTAAACATGTTCATTAGCAACATAGTATTCCATTATATGTATATACAACATTTTCTTTATCTATTCATCCAAGGGTATTTCTTTAAAATGTTCCTGAGTTTTATTCTAATATTTTGGTAGTTTTATCTTTTGTATGTGTTTAAAGTTTTCATCCATCAAGAAGATTTTGGTTAAATAAAATGAGATAAAAATCTCCATATCATCCTTTGCAGATTGCTACCCTGGTGCCCAAACTCCATTTTTGAATCATTGACCTTTTTAACCTCCTGGTTTGAAATGTAATTTTGATCATATACCAAATTCCCATATGCATTTGGCCTGTTTCTGTACTCATTACAGTCCCCTTGATCTTTTGATCTATTTGTACACAAAAACCAAACTACAGCTTTGTAATATTTTAACATGTGGTGGGCCGATCCTCTCATTGCTCTTGAGTTTTAACAGTTTTTCTGGAGCTGATCAAATGTCTATTTTTTTTTTCTATGTGAATTTAGCACTACCTTGTGTAATTTTTTAAAAAGGAGATCCTTTTAGTATTTTTATTGCGATCACATTAATTTAGGGAAATTACCATCTTTACAACATTTTTTCTACCCAATAATAAGGCAGTTTATCCCATTTTAAAGTCTTTCTTATGTCCATTGGTATCATTTAAAGATTCTTAATATAGGACCTGTACATTCTTATTGGGACAGAATATCTGGGACAGAATATCTGTCTCAGGTATTCTCTCTATTTGTTTATTATAACTCTTTACTTACGTTATATTTTCTAATGAGTTGTTGCTTGTACATAAAAAAGCTACTGATTTTTGTATAATTTTGTCACCAGCCATCTTATAAAATTCTCTTAATAGTTTTTCAGTTGATTCTTGTGTGTGTGTGTGTGTGTGTGTGTGTGTGTGTGTGTGTGTGCTTGAGGCATACTATTCTGTCATCTGCAAATAATGAAAAATTTACTTTCTTCGCAATTTTTATGCATTTTGTTTCTCTTATCTAATTACATTGGCTAGTAATTCTAGTACAATTTTACATAATCATAGGAATTGTGAGCACCCTTGTCTCTTTCCTGTCATCAATGGAAAAACTTTTAATGTTTTCTCATTAAGCAAAATGTTTTTGTGCATGTGTGTGTGTAAAATCAAGGTGAGTGCCTGTTTCTATCTTATAAAGATGTTAAATTATGAATTATGTTGAAATTAATAAATGCCTTTTCTGAAACTATGGATAAATTAATTTACTTTCTCTTCTTTGACCTATTCTGTGCTATATTAATAGATTATCTAAGTTGGAACAGTCTCACATCTTGTAATGAGCTCCAGTTGGCTGTGTTGCATTTTTCTTCTAAAGCACAGCTGGATTATTCAGACCTTTTGGAGCTTTTCTTAGTGAGACTAATCTCACTAACAAAATCTAATATCTTTCCTTTAGGAGGCCTTGTCAAATTTTGTGATCACTATATAATTTTTTTGCCTCATAAAAATAATTTGCTAATTACAACACAGTATCTTGGTTTAGATACTGGAATAGAAAAATGTCATTAGTGAAAAAACTGGTGACATCCAAATAAAGTCTGTAGTTTAGTTAATAGTTTTATGCCAGTGTTAATTTATTAGTTTTGACAAATGTATTCAGGTTATATAAGACATTAACATTAGGTGAAGCTAGGAGAAGGATGTGTGGGAACTCTGAACTATCTTTGCAACTCTTTCGTAAATCTAAAAATTAATCTAAAATCAAAATAAAAATTCTGAAATAATAAGTAATTTGGAAACCTTCATTCTTTTTTACAATCTAGTGCAGTTTAAAGAGCACTGAAGGTATTTGTACTTTGGATATTTGGTAGAATTTATCTATGATACCAACTGGACTGGGTGTTTTCAGGAAAGTACCTTTTTGATAACTTTAAACATTTCTACTATGAAAATCATTTTGTTTCTATTTCTATCTCTTTTAATTTCTAGTTTTACCAATTTATATTTTTTAAGAAAATCATATAGATTTTCACTTTATTTTTGTAGAACTGAGCGGGGTAATCATTATTTAAAATTTTTCCTTTGTCACTAAGAATTTTCTCATTTCCATATTTTTCTTTCTTTTTGTGTTTTTTTCCTTCATTTGGTTAATTGTTTATTTTACTGGGGCAGGGGACGGAAGAGCTCTTGGACCTTTCTGGAAGTTCTACTCTGTTTTACTTTTTCATCTTTTATTTTTACTATTTCTCTCACTGTAATATCCTCAAATGTATTTTATTGCTTTCTCCCTAATTTCTGAGTGCAAATACTATTAATTTAAGTACTTAAGGCTATGAACTTTCCTCAGAGTATTGCTTTAGCTATATCATATAGTTTTTGTAACATATATTCATTATTTTTTTTCCTAATATTCTGCAGTCCTGTTTTCTATTTCATTTTGGACCGGAAATTTGTTGCTTTTAAAAAAAGCACTTGTAAGACTGATTATATTTATTTGTGAAAAATATTTATCTGTCCTTATAGATGAGTAACACTGTTAACTTTTTCTCTATGAATATTGTTTGGCCTTGAATGTTCATGATAAATCAAAAGCAGATAGAGCAAAACTCTTCATTTCTGCCATGTCTCCCCACACTTTCAGGAGTTCAATTCCCTTTTTGTTTTTTAACTAATTTAACTTTACTTTCACAATTTACCAGGATTGAGATTTCAGTTAAATGAAAGAAAATACACAATTAGATCATGTCATTTTGAGAGGTTGTATAGGTTTAGAAGTTTAGGTTCAATGAGGAGTTAGAAAAAAAATTGCAATGTTAGAGACATATAAGATATAAAAGACATAAATATGCTCCAAAGTCTGTATATTTCATATCTTAGGGAGCCAAGTGACTCCAGTCTCCACTGCTAAGCTAGGATGCTCTTGGAGTCCCTGGCAGACATAATATCTTTGGTACAATGCATCACAACATTACTTATATCATTAACTGGGTGGCCATCACTTTCAGCTCTATTTCTCAGCTAGGAAAATTGACAATCTAGCCAACAACCTCAGAACAGATAACTTTATCTCTACCAGATGGGCAATACTCCCCACTCTACTCCTTGGCCTTCAGAGTCGTCACACTCCATCCCTTATCTTTCCCACATGCCACTGCAGAGGTCAAGAGCCTCTCCAACAGTTTCACAATCTGAGGTGACTCCCTCCTCTGTTGTGTGTCTCCAAGAGAAGGCATTACTTCAAATCATTCAGAATCGTGGCATGTAAAACACAACGTGGGTTTTATTAGTATTCGCACACAACCTATAAATCTGTGACTTTAGCCCTGAGTGCTTCTGTAAGTAATGGATTTTAACTTGCTCCCCCAAATCTTCCCACAATGACTCAATCTGATGAAAATGATATAATTCTCAAGGGATTCATTTGGTTCCATTGCCCGCACCATTTACCATTTTCCACCCTGTCCCAACGTGGTGGGTCTTTTCTGGTTGTTTCATTTGGCTGATTGCTGTCCACATCTTCTGTGCCAGCCCTTGGGTGTGCATTCTTGCTCAAAACACGTCACCAAATCCAAATATGTAGTGAGCTTCCCCTTCCTCCTGGGTATTTATTTATTTAGGTATAAAGAAAAATGACAAATGTGTTTTGTATTACACGCTATCAGCTACAGCAGGCTACAGTTCCAATGGGGCTGAGGGGTGTTTTCCATTAAGGCTCTAAGTTGCCCCTGTGAACCAGGCCTTCCTTCTGCTGCCAGCTGGTGGGAGTGGCCTGGGTCCCCTGCATTGGTCAGCTCAAAGTAGGGGATAGAGTACATTACCTGCTATTTCTCCCTTGTACTTTGCCTTTTATGTCTTTTTGTTTCTCTTTCCACAGCTTCTTTTATTTAGAGCAAAAACAGCTGTATATGGATTTCAGGGCAGCTTGCTCATGTCCCTTATAAATTCCACCAGTACTTGACTTCAGTGCCATGTAGTAGTAGTAATTATTATTTTATAATATAGAGCCAGAAATCAACCAGGCATTCTAATGCTTAATAGCTTATAATTAAAATCAGTTGTATGTGGGGTGTGTGTGTGGTGTGTGTGTGTATGAGAGAGAGAGAAAGAGAATGAGGACGTATTGGTATTGTCACTGATTAGGTCAGCCATCAGCTCAGGAAACAATACAGCATTTCCCAATTCGAATGACCTCAAGGTATCATCCATCAAATAATAACCATGACAATGATACTAGCTAAATTTTGTTGAATCTTCACTCTATGTCAAGGCATTTTTGCTAAAGGCTTTACATGTGGCTTCACATGAGGACTAAAGGCTTTAGTCCTCACAACAACTCTATAATATAGGCATTTTTAGTCCCATTTTACACATGAGGAAACTGAGGGCTCTCAGCAACTAATTCACCTAAATTGGAAATGAGATAAAAGCCCAGATCATATAACCAGTGATGGTGGGAATGCCATAAGGAAGACATAGCCATGATTACTAAGGCCTTCCTATAGCTTTTTAAGAGTTTCTTCCCCCCAAAGTGGCAATATATCCCTTCTCAGAGTCACGCAGAGAGTTTGAGGATTCAGAATGGAGTGAAACAATGTCTGGAGCAGAAAATACAGTCCTCTTATTATCTACCTGCAATTCTTCTCTCTCATGAAGGCCCTCCTTCCAACCTGATCTGCTTTTAGCAAATCAAATTGATAGAGGATTTTAGGCTCTTTTTTCTTGTTATGAATGCTAATTTTTATGACCTGTTATTCTTTATTTTGTCTCATTGAAACTACATTATTTTGTTTCCCATATTTATGAAGTGGAATCTAAGCTTTAGAGTGTGACATTATTATTATTATTATTTTGCGGTATGCGGGTCTCTCACTGTTGTGGCCTCTCCCGTTGCAGAGCACAGGCTCCGGACGTGCAGGCTCAGTGACCATGGCTCACGGGCCCAGCAGCTCTGCGGCATGTGGGATCTTCCTGGACCGGGGCACGAACCCGTGTCCCCTGCATCAGCAGGCAGACTCTCAACCACTGCGCCACCAGTGAAGTCCTATTTTTAAAAGTAAAATTTCATTTCGCAGACAATTTATGTTTTCAACTGTTTAGTTTACTTGAAGGTCATTTTTTATTTACTGAATAAATAGATCAAAGCTAAAAAATGGTCCTTAGAAAGATTCAACCAGAGGTTGCCACCAGTTTTCTTGGATGTAGACCCTTGAAAAATGGTAAATATGGTAAACTTTTTCACCTTATATTAACTTTACAATTAATGCCAGGGAGGTAAACATCTCAAACTCATCCAATCAAATTTTCATTAGGCACTAAACCTACCTAATCGGCCTCACTCTGAGCCTGACAGTGTTTAGGAGCAAGTTCAGGGACTCCTGTTTGTGAAATCCTTGCCGTAACTACTTTCATCTTAAAGTGTCATTATGGAAAATGATCTTTTATAACAGAAATATTTCAGACATGCCAAGGAGATGGGATTTTTTTCTTTAATACGTAATTAAGAAACATGGGTTCTGCTTCTTTAGTAATAAAAACAAGAAAGACATTTGTAAGCTTTCACACAAGAAGTTATATGTTCAGAATGATATTTCCTGTGGTTGAAAAATCTCAGGAGACAGTGACCTGGAGCAACAAGGAGGTGCAAACGATTACTTTAATGAGAGGCAAGGCTCGCTGCTCACAGGAGGGGATGAAAGCTTCCATCAGCCACTCTCACATGAGCCCCAGTGGCAGCTGTGTGACAACCGTGCTGCTGCTCTCAGGTGAAATCCTGAGGTATAATTGCCTGGGCTGCCCTATAATTTAGGGTGCTGTGTGTGATATAAGAGGACCATTAAATCAGGACATTAACCATGTCAGAAAATAAATGTGGACTTGCCTGGTGGTGCAGTGGTTAAGAATCCACCTGCCAATGCAGGGGACACAGGTTTAATCCCTGGTCCAGGAAGATCCCACATCCCGCGGAGCAACTAAGCCCATGTGCCACAACTACTGAGCCTGCATTCTAGAGCCCATGAGCCACAACTACTGAAACCCACACTCCTAGAGCCCATGCTCCACAACAAGAGAAGACACCGCAATGAGAAGCCTGTGCACCACAACGAAGAATAACCCCTGCTCGCCGCAATTAGAGAAAGACGTGTGCAGCAATGAAGACCCAGTGCAGCCAAAAAATAGATAAATGAATTAAAAAAATTAAAAAAAGAAAAGAAATGTGCTCCTTTGTTGCATGGGTTCTATTGTCTTAAAGTCATTGGGGCAAATCATTCACATGAATACGGCTCCCACGAGGGATCTGCACAGGCAGAGTCTGGGGGTCTGTACAGAAGGAGTGGGTTTCATACACACCCACATACACTCACACACAAGCTACACTCCACACCTTATGAGGACAGTTTTCAACTTCAGCTGAGGTCAATGCATTTTAACAGCGGGTCCATCTGACCACTAACTGGAGTGGACGAGGGAATGACCTCATTTCTATTGAAAGGCGGGGGCACTCTTCTCCAGGAGGGTCTCCAGAGGGCCACCTTGGAGCCAGTGATCACTACTTTTTGGTGGTTTTGAGTTAGTGCTGCAAACTTTACCTTGTGATTCCAGAATTTAATTTCAGATGACAGACATTAATCTTTGGATTTGTTTTGCATTTTTTTCCTGTGTGTGTTTTAAACTAATATTTATTTATTTTTCCATGAACAACATTCCAGGCAGTGGGCCATGTCCTTCCACATATATCTTCTTATTTTAGGTAAGTAAAATGATCTTTAATTTATAGAAAAATTGATATAAAGAAGGGGTACAAAGTTCATGTTAATATTGGCCAACAGAACAATTGGACATCCACAAGCAACAAACAAAACAAAAACCTAAAAAACTAAGAACAATTCTTGAACTAAGCCTATTACCTTATAAAACATTAACTCAAAATAGACCATGTAGAACTATATAACTCATAGGGGGAAACAGGAGAACATCTTCATGACCTTGGGTCAGGCAAAAATTCTCATATATGACATCAACTGCATGACTGATCAATAAAAGAAAAACTTCATAAACTGGAGTTCATCAAAATTAAAATCTTTTGCTCTGCAAAAGGCTCTATTAAAATGAAAAGACAAGCCACAGACTGGGAGAAAATATTTGCAAATCATTTATTAGATAAAGGGCTTAGATCCAGAATATACAACAGATCCAGCATAAAAAAAATTCTCCAAACCAACTGTAGAAAAATAAACAACATGATTTTTTAAATAGGCAAAATATCCGAACAGACATTTCACCAAAGATGTAAGGATAAAAACTAGGCACATAAAAGATGCTCAACGTCATTAGAGAAATGCAAATTAGAACCATCATAAAATATCACTCCACACTTAGGAGAATGGCTCAAATTTTAAAAAAACCTGATAGCGCTAACTGCTGGTGAGGGTGCAGAGCAACAGTCACTCTCATATGTTGCTGATGAGAATGCAAAATGGTGCGGTTGTGGCTACTTTGGAAAACAATGTGTCAGTATCTTATAAATGCAATCACATACTTACCATATGATCCAATAATCTCAGTCCTAGATATTTGTTCTAGAGAAATAGAAATACGTTCAAAAAAATGTTCAGAAACCTGTTCATGAACACATATAGACACAATATTCATAATTGCCCCAAAGTTAAATAACCCCAGTGTCTGGATGGATGAATCGATAAGCAAACTACAGAAATGTACACCATGGAATAAGCTGTAAGAATGGTACACTCAGCCATAAGAAGGAGTGAACTATTGATACACACAATGACATGGATGAGTTTCAATGGCATTATGCTGAGAGAAAGAAATCAGTCTCAAAAGGTTACCTACTGTATGAGTCCTTTGTATCAGGGGGCAGCATGAGGGAGTTGTTTGCGGTGAGGGACGACATGGTTACAGGAGGTGCGCAGCAAGTGAGTGAGCGAAGCTCCATCTGTATTTACAGCCACTCCCCATCACTTGCATTACCACCTGAGCTCTTCACCCTGTCAGATCAGCGACGACATTAGATTCTTATAGGAGCACAAACTCTGCTGTGAACTGCGCACGCGAGGGATCTAGGTTGTGTGCTCCTTATGAGAATCTAACTCCTGATTATCTGAGTGGAGCTGAGGCGGTGATGCTAGTGCTGGGGAGTGGCTGCAAATACAGATTATCATTAGCAGAGGGGTTTGATTGCACAGAGACCATAATAAATCAATTGCTTGCTGACTCATATCAAAACCCTATCAGTGAGTGGCAAATGAAAACAAGCTCAGGGCTCCCACTGATTCTGCATTATGGTGAGTTGTATAATTATTTCATTATATATTACAATGTAATAATAATAGAAATAAAGTGCACAATAAATGTAATGTGCTTGAATCATCCCAAAACCATCCCCCCTGCCCCGCCCTGGTCTGTGGAAAAATTGTCTTCCACGAAACTGTTCCCTGGTGCCAAAAAGGTTGGGGACCACTGCTTTATATGGCATCCTGGAAAAGACAAGCCTATTGAGATGGAAAACAGATCAGTGGTTTCTGGGGGTTGGGTTGGGGGAAGAGTTTGACTATAAAGGGGCAGCATGAGGGAATTGTTTGCGGTGAGGGAGCTCTCTGGACCCTAACTGTTGTGGTGGATATACAAATCTACACGTGGGAAAACTCATAGAACTGTACACCAAATAAAAGTCAACTTTACTGTATGTAAATTCAAATATTAACAATAAAAGAAAATGAACAATTGGCTAACATTCACTGAGCGCTAACTATGTGCCAAGCCCTATTCTAAGTATGGTTGGTCCAAGGTCATGTAACTCATTCATTTCAAACTTGGTCTCTCTGATTCCAGCTTTCCACCACACCTCACCTACCTGCCTTTTCAGATCAACTGGAATAAATACCAAACCCCAGAACAACTTTATGTTATCACTGGTGATTGCTCTTAAAATGACTTTTCCACTTGCTTTTTTAGTATCTTCTTCAGTTTCACAAATCGCTGCGTGGGATTTGGTCTCCTACTAAAAGACCTGGCTTTCCCTGTTCAGACGGGTCTGCAAATAGCACTGAGGTGGACTCAGGTGTGTGCCAGGAGGCTGAGCTGACCGTGGCCATCCCCAGTAGTCAACCCTCTGGATATATAGAAAGTATTAAAATCTGATTCTTGATAGCTGTGTAGTATGGAAAAAGACCATCCTGGTTCACTGGACGGTGCTCCTGATCAGGACCACCCAGGGTGCCCTGGCACTAGTCATCACACAACTTAGGGCTTAGTTAAGACAAGCATTGCCCTGACATAGATAAAAATTAAAAGCATTCTGCACAAAATCTATAATTCTTCCTGCACACAGTGCAGGAAGAGGGCTTTATCTGGCCAGCATCAGATGTCGGTTTCAGAGCCTTAATGTGACTCAGGGAAGGTTGGGGTTGATTTGTGGCTCTGCCCCAACTCTGTGGAGTACAACCAGATGAGGCTTGCTGGGGGCTGCCTGGACCATCCAATCCTGAGGGTGGCAGTTGTCTGTGTGCCCATTCACCTACACTTACCCCCTGCTGTTTGTTCACTGACCTTGCTGGTATAACCCCATGCTCTCCTGGGTGTTCTGCAAGTCTCCTGGATCTGCCGTGAAGGTTGTGGGACCTATTTTGCAGACTGGCTGGAAGCTTCTTCTCTGGGTGGACAGGGCACTGTATGTAGACTGAGTGACTGAGATACATGACACATATAAAACAGGTTTTGTAAATGGAGTGGAATTTCAAAGCCCGAATTCCAGAAATAACCACCGAAAGACAGATACATGCTTGAAGGGTCTTAAGACATGGGGAATGTTTCTCAAAGACTGGGAAGGCAGGACAACTAAGTGGGTTGGAGACCGAGAGGGCCCTGCTTTATTTTCTTAGGGAAAGAATGAGGTAGATGGGATTACCACAATCATACAAAGCAGAAGATGATGTCATTAGGTGAACAGAGAGCATTTTGGGTGGAGGGGGTGGGCTCACCCACACTCCCAGCCACCTCTGGAGCTTCCAGCCCCCCAACGCAGGGAGGTGTGCAGCTTTGCAGGGAACAAGAGCAGGGCTGCAAGCTGAGGTAATCTCGCACTGTGTGACTTTGTATAGCCCATGAACCTCTGGGAGTCTTTGTTCCCATGTCTGTAAATGGAAGGGGAGGGTAATAAGAATGATGCCTGCCCTGCTGTGAAAATTCTATAAACAGGCACAGGCTATGTGCATGCTAAGGGTCCATGTACACACTAGCAGGCTATGTGCATGCGAACATGTGACACTAATGCAAAGAAGGTGGGCCAGCAGACTGACCTGGTACTGCCCTAGGTTCCTTCTCATGGTGGCTCTGTAAGGTAGCTTGCTTGTCCTGGGCCAAAGTGCATCTAAGCTGACATAAAAGCATGTAGCAAACAATATACAATTAGCCATAAAATATGCAATACTCTTTGTTGTAACTTCCACATAGCCGTTCTATTTTCATAGAACTTTTCCCCTGCTTTTTGCCAAACTCTTGTATCCATAACGAATGAGTGTAGTTCTTAAATAATTGTTAGTTGCTATTTCCATTTATGTTACTAAGTATCAATAAGACAAAAATGAAACAATAAAGAATTTTTTTGGAACTTCATTTGTCTTGTTCCTAAATGATTTGAGCGACCTCTTTGCTATATCAAATATTCATTTTCAAATGCTAGAAGAATAAATACTTCCTTGTATTTTTCCTGCTATTCACAATATAATGGCTTCAAACAGGACATATTTTAAAGTTTAATCTACATTCTTAACCATTTCTTCATTATTTTCTTAAGTACAGACCATCAAAATAATAAATCAAGGCCTCATTTGTAACTTTTGCCAATTTCCATAGTATAAATACTCCCACCCTGGCCAATTTCAAGCTACCAATGTGACACCACTGAACAAAGAGTTGGGGAGAGATGTGCAATGGCATATATGGTATACATCCAGATACAAAAACCGTAAGTAACCTCAGGAACATAAATATTAGGAAAAAGTAGTAAAATAATCAGAGATGAATTTTGAATATTTATTACCTTTGTTTAAAAATATAATTTAGTTAAATATTAGTTTATATAAATTAATTTTAAATAATGGCTTGCAAATTTCCTGAATATTTAACAGTGGGCTCCCATATGCTGATGCCAGCCAGCTCCCTAGGACCACTGCACAATGAAGCCCACCACCCAGAGTCCCCATCCCACCCCAATATTCACAGACCGTACTCCAGGCCTGCTGCACAGTGCTTGGCCTCAGAGTTCCCTTCATCATTATTCCACCAATTTCCTTTACCTTCCTCTTCATTGCATCTCATTTCCTGGAACCACATCGTCCTCTTTTTTGCTTTACTCTCTCATTTTTGTGCAACATGTCCTCCCATAGCTTCCTGAATAAAAAGGAAGTGGAATTTTTCTGTTAGATCATCTGGGCACACATTGAATGAAATGTCACTTGTCTCAGGTATTAACCATTTAGTTGAGATATGCTTCATTTTCATAATTAGTTAGAAGCCATCACTCACTCTTTCTTGTATTTCTGATCAATTTTTAACAAACATTGGCAATCTACTGCAGTGTACTATTTCTACCCTTTTTTTTTATAGTCATGAACATTCTTCTGCTACTTAAAGTCTTTCACGTGGAATATTATGCTTTTCAAGTCTTGAGCTTTGATATTTTTACCCTGCAAATTCCATCATCAAACAGCAGTCATCCACGGCTGGTTCATGTTCTTTCCTGTCCCTGTCTCAGCTGCTACACCATGCTTCACTCACCATAATTTGTCATCGGTGTGATAACATCTTTAAAGACATTGCTAATGTCTGACGTTGCACGTGACTTGTGTGCTGGTTTCTAAAATGTGGTTTAGCTGAGACAAGGTATTATTTATTTGCCCTGTATTCTTGATTTGTGGCCTAATTTCTTCCTTTAGAATGAAGGCAAGTGAGTTAATGACAGTTTAAAGACTTCTTACTTGTAAAGTTCTAGAATGATGCTTTGTGAATAATCTTTGGATGACTTTACCCAGGGAAATCTGCAAAAATGAGGGTGGGGGAAGCGGGAGAAAAGAAAGAAAGAGCAGGTTGATGGTGGAGAAAAGATCATCAGAAGCCAACTGCTTGATTTGATATCTGTAATGAAAAGATCCACTCAAACCAGTATGTTTTGAAACAAGATAAAGGAATTCTTATGGATTTCCAAAAATTGTGGAAAAAAATCCTCTACATTTCAGAAAATCCAGTCTGGGTCTATGATCTGTTCATTATTGAGTTAAATCCTAATGATCGTGGATCAATGAGCATTTAAAATGTCAGCATCACTGAACATCATTCGTAGGGAATATCCCAGAAGTGTTAAAATTGCCTGGGAAATTTGTACCCATTTCCTGTGCTCCCTGGGAAAGAAGCCAGGTAGGGAAGGATGAATTTCTTTAGGGCATTTGCCTCTGTGCCTGGTGAGGCTAGTGGAGCTGCCTATACAGTCCTGAAAATTGGCAGTTCCCTGTCCCCTTATCCCTTACTCTCCACTATTCTCCCATTGAACCGACCATCTGGCAGCCCCTGTGAGTGCCACTGGGGCAGCCCAACTGATGGCCTAACTCCCTTCTGATCCCCATTTCCAAGGGTGTTTCAGGTTTCTTCATCTGCCCCAGGTTGGTAACACCTGGATTGTACTTTTCCAGTCCTTTGGGGCTCTCATGGCTCTGCATTCACCATGTCCTTTTCTAAGGCATCCTGGGTTTCAGCCAAGATCTTTGTGGATGGAGCTGTGTCTGAATCAGTCTGGGACTTGAGGATTCTGGGCTCTTGTTGAGGGTGGTTGCTTCTCCAAGGAGAAGGTCCCACAATTCCCACTCCCCTTCCCATTCTCCTCTGGTGGCATTCCAAACACTTAAGGCCATACCCTGTTTTTACCGCCACTCTTGAAACCAATCAGGGGACCCAGAGGGTGTGGGCTGCCCAGGTGGGAGATGGGGATGCCAGAGAGAGATGGCCATGCCAGAGGGAGATGGGGATCCCCAGGGTGGTCAACACCAGATGGGGCCGGAAGGTGAGGACAGATGAGCACAGGCCAGGCTAGCACAGGAACAGGACAGGTGAGGGGAACAGTGGCACAGGTGCCATGCATATGCTGAGACAGCTGCTGTGACCATGGCCTCTTTCAAATGCCTGGGAAGTAACCTCGTCTAGCATTGGGGTGGACAGCTGGGCACCTGTCTTCAAGAGTGCCTGTGGTCAGGGTACGGGGGGAGGTGTTGGGACTCCTGCTCCTCTCCCCAGTCGGGCAGGACATTGCTTGTCCTTGTTCCCAAAGGCTGAGCTGACCTTTCCCAGCAAGGGCTCCACAGGTGGGGAGGTGCTGTGTGTATTCCCAGGAGGGGGTCCCAAGAACCACTGGGACCTGTTTCCTTCCATGTGTGCCCACACCTCCTCCCCTGGGAGAAAAGCCTTCTCCTCCTCTCCTGGGCTCCAGGGGCAGGTCATGTTCTCCATAGCTCAGGTAACAAATGTACTGTTCTGAGGAGTCTAGAGTGGCTTTGAGCCATGATGTGAATCTCTGATTTTTGTTACACTGTTGACACATGGCTGTCAAAGCTCCTCACTCACTCTTCGGAATAATGAGCTCGCACAGCTCTGCGAGGGGCCTCTTATCAAGTGGTCACCTTACAGTCAGCACATGGATGCCCATAGCTAGCTGAACAGACTGTCACAACTCCCTCAGCTCCTCACACTTGGCATCATCCAGCACTGGTCCCCAGCTCGTCCCAAGGTCCTACTGCTCTGGTGTCCACACATGAGTGTCCAGGAATTCCCCTAACACGTGCCTGCCTGGTGAGGGTATTGCCCTGCCAGCCACCTCTTGTACTCACTCCCTCTGCCATTGTCCTGGACAGGACACAAGAGGGGGTCCCTCCCTGACCTGACTCATGGGCAGTCTAGAGGCTCCTTGTCTTGTCTCAGTGGCCCCAGGAGACAATCCCCCAAAAGACCACAGTCAGAAGTCAGGACAATTCCCAGGATCTGTCTGCCCAGGTTTACCCATGGCCATCTGATTACATGCTCTATGTCATTACAAAGGCAAATTACCCCTATTACCAATCTGGAGCTGGAATTCACTTCTCTGTTGATGGAGACTCTGTAGTTTTACATTAATTATAAAGAGAAATCAAGGTTGCTTATGAGAGGTTTTGCCCACAAATAAATGTTTGGGAACTATGGATGCCCCCCAAATGAGGGATGAGGGTGGTGGATTCTCAACCATCAGTGATTTGACTTGATTTGCTATTAATCCATTTTCTTTACCTCTTTTGAATTTCATCTTTATCTAAATAGGATAAAGTGTGAGGACAAGTTAATAAATAGAAGCAATAGGAATATTTCCACCAAAATGTGGAGCTTTTCCTTTGAAAGCCCCCTCCTCTTTACTTTCAAATACAAGAGGAAAGTTCCAGGGATGAAGTAGAGCCTGGGGAGATGGTTAGAGATTGTCCTGGACTTTAATGGTAATTTAAAAAAGAATTCCGATCTTGATTTTATTCTGCACTAAAAAGGACATATTTTCGACTGCCATCTACTTGTAATGACCTAACTTTTTCTAAAAAGAGGGTATAGAGGATATGAGATCCTATGCATTCCCATATAATCCAAGCCACAAGCAGAGGCTCCTTGAGGAGCCCCTGATACTCAGGGAATAGTTACTTTGGGGAATTCTTGGAGAATGGGCAGAGTAAAAGCAAAGGAATTTCCATAAGGGCCAGAGACAAAAGAGGTGTGCTGCTGAGGAAATGAACCCAGAAAGCTCACTCCTGGAGTGACATCATCAAGGTAAGGTGTTGTTGGGACACTGCAGACATTTCCTCAGTGGAAACTTGCAGTTTCCCGATAGCTCAGCCTGGAGATAAGTACATCAAGATCTATGAATTATAAGATTTAAATTCTGCAGCTTTTTTGATATTTGACATGGGCCATTTGGTGATATAACTTCTAAATCCAGCAACTAATAGAATGGTCATCATAAGAAAATCTACAAACAACAAATGCTGGAGAGGGTGTGGAGAAAAGGGAACCCTCTTGCAATGTTGGTGGGAATGTAAATTGATACAGCCACTATGGAGAACAGTATGGAGGTTCTTTAAAAAACTAAAAATAAAATTATCATATGACCCAGAATCCCACTACTGGGCATATACCCAGAGAAAACCATAATTCAAAAAGACACATGCACCCCAATGTTCATTGCAGCACCATTTACAATAGCCAGGACATGGAAGCAACCTAAATGCCCATCGACAGACGAATGGATGGATAAAGAAGATGTGGTACATATATACAATGGAATATTACTCAGCCATAAAAAGGAATGAATTTGGGTCATTTGTAGAGATGTGGATGGATCTAGAGACTGTCATACAGAGTGAAGTAAGTCAGAAAGAGAAAAACAAATATCGTATATTAATGCGTATATGTGGAATCTAGAAAACTGTTATAGATGAACTGGTTTGCAAGGCAGAAATAGAGACCCAGATGTAGAGAACAAATGTATGGACACCAAGGGGGGAAAGCCGAGAGCTGGGGAGGATAGTGGTGGTGGGATGAATTGGGAGATTGGGATGGACATATATACACTAATATGTATAAAATGGATAACTAATAAAAACCTGCTGTATAAAAAAATAAATAAAATTAAATTTAAAAATAAATAAATCCAGCAACTAAAAAAAAAAAAAAGGTGAGGTGATAAAAGATTACCTATAATGATAGTATTGCTATATAGCAATAGATTCCTCTGTGAGAAAATATAATTACTGGAGTCTCATATGATCTTTTCTTTTTAAAACAAATACTTCTCTATGTAGTTGTGATTTTTATGCTCTGGGAGAAAAGTAGAGATAAAGAAATACTGCAGGCACCTCAATTTATAACAATATGGGAAGTTCAAGTCAGCAAGCGGGGCTTTCCTGGTGGCATGGTGGTTGGGAGTCTGCCTGCCAATGCAGGGGACGTGGATTCGAGCCCTGGTCCGGGAAGATCCCACATGCCTCGGAGCCCCTGGGCCTGTGTGCCATAGCTGCTGAGCCTGTGCTCTGGAGCCCATGAGCTGCAACTACTGAGCCTACGTGCTACAAGTACTGAGGCCTGCATGCCTAGAGCCCGTGCTCTGCAGCAAGAGAAGCCACCGCAATGAGAAGCCCATGCACTGCAATGAAGAGGAGCCCCCATTCGCCACAACTAGAGAAAGCCTGCGTGCAGCAACGAAGACCCAACAAAGCCAAAAATAAATAAATAAAATAAATACATTTATATATATATATATATATATATGTGTATATATATATATATATATATATATATATATATATATAAAGTCAGCAAGTGCTCACAGGGTTGACATGGCAGCTCTGGGACTGATTTCCTTTCCCTAATTTCTGGCTTGTGCAGTATCCCGGTATTGAAGGCAAGATATTGGGACTGTTCTGTGGCACAGCTATGGTGTTCAGGGGACAGAAGTCCTGTGGTGAAGATACTGCGGTTGATTCCCCAGCACAGTGAGGGGTGGGCACCATGCACGCAGACAAGCCAGGATGCCTCTGGCCGCAGAGTCATTTTCAGCCATGACTGTGGAATCCAGAATGTGTTCCATGATGGCTCCAAGACTCCCAAGCATCTTGAACTTTCAAGAGGAGCCATCCCAAGTCAGAAAGCAGCTCCCTGACCCTGGAAAAGGTCCCTCTTGCTCAAGTGGTGCTATCCTCACCTGGTCCCAGAGAATCCTCTGCAGGTGGTAAGCCAGCCAGGCAAGATGGAGGAGGCTTATTTCTCCCAAACCCTCCCATAAGAACAATTGAAAATCTTTGCTATAAAACAACAAACAAACATAAGAAGCCTCTGAATAGTAGAAAGAAGAGGACTGGCTAGGGATCTCAGCACTTGAGGAATAACACAGCAGTGAGTTCCCGGATTTTCTTTCTGTCTTTCATATATCCTGGATCGGGCACTGGAGAAGCTCACAACCCAGAAACACCAATAGGTCCAGATATTTTAAATATCCAAGAAAAGTCTGCTGTCTCTAGCCAAAGGACCAAGAAAAGGGCTGCCTAGCAGAAATCATTTTGACAATATCTCACAAATGCAGCTCCCCGCAGCCAACAGTTGCCAGTGTAGGCTGAAAAGTGAGCCTGGACTTCCACCCCCTGTCTAGCAGTAGCAGGGAGCACTCTGATTCCCATGCCAGAGTGGTGTCTGGGAAGCTGAGTGGGGAGGCTGGACTTCCATTCACCACCCAGAAGTGGCAGATTGGACTCCTCCTTTCTCAACTAGAGATTTGGGAGGATTACAGAGTGAAGAGGACTAGAGAAAGGGACTCTTTAACCTGTATACGAAGTGACTCCAAGTGACCCACACATGAAACTAACCAGAATTAACATGACAAAAAGTTTGAGAACTACAGTAGAGAATACCACCCAGGGTTTCAGATTAGCCTGGAGGTAACACATAAAAGCAGCAGATTGGACCTGCATGCTAAGTCTAAACAGATGACTCCCTGCTAAAATGGAAGAGTTTAATAGGACTCAGAGTCTCATACATAATTCCCAAATGTCCAGGATATAATTTAAAAAAAATCATTCATTATACCAAGAACCAGGAAAATTACAACATGAAAAATAATCAACTGAGATGATTCAGTTGTTGGAATTTTCTGACAAGAATTTTAAAGCAGCCATCATAAAAATAAATGTTCTAATAAGCAATTAGGAGCACTTTTGAAACAAATTAAAAAATAGAAAATATAAAAAGAACTAAGTGGAAACTGTGGAACTGAAAAATATAATAACCAATATTTTAAAATTCTAAATGCTCTTGATAACAAAGAAGAGATAATAGAGGAAAGAATCTGTAAACTTGAAGTCAGATGAGTAAAAACTACCCAGTCTGAACAAAAGACAGAAAATAGGCTGAAAAAAATGAACAGAGCGTCAAGGACCTGTGGGGCAATAACAAAATATTTAACATTCATGTCATCAGAATCCCAAGAAAAAGAATGGGGCTGGAAAAATATTTGAAGAAATAATGCCTGAAATTACTCCAAATTTGGAAAGAGGCATAAACCTATATTCATGAGGCTGAATAAATCCCAAACAGGATTATTCCAAGAAATCCATGCTCAGACACTTTTGAAAACTAAGCACATAAGAAAAACATAGAAAGAAATGACACATTACATACAGGGGAACAAATATTTGAATGACTGTTGATTTCTCATCAAAAATCACCAAGTCTAGAAAGAAGTGGTATATTTTTCAAGTGCTGAAAGAAAAGAATTGTCAACCCAGAATTCTATTTCAAGCAAAAATATTCTTCAGGAATGAAGAGATAATAAAGACATTCTAAGATAAAGGAAAATCAGGAGGATTTGCCACTAACAGACCTATCCTAGAAGAATGACTAAATAAATTTCTTCAAACAGAAAAAAGATGATAATAGAAGGAAACTTCAAACACCAGAAATAATGAAATGGGTAAAATGGAGTTAAATAAAATAGACTCTACTTCTCCTCTTGAGTTTTAAAATTTAAGTTTGGTGGATAAAACAAAAATTATAACATCATTCAGTGTGGTGCTCAATGGTACATAGAGGACATATTTAAGGCAATTATATTATAAAGTGTGGGGAGGATGCTGAAGGGACCCAAATGGTAAGATTTCTACATTTCACTCAAAGTGGTAAAATAGTGATACCAGTAGACTGTGGTAAGCTTTGTATGCATATTTTAATACCTAAAGCTACCACAAAGTAAACTACACAAAGAGATGTACTTAAAATACTTCAGATAAATAAAAATAGCATTCTAGACAATGTTTAAGTAACTCACAAGAAAGAAAGAAAAGGGAAACAGTGGAATGAGAAACAGAAGACAATAAAATGGACCTAAGTGCCCTAATACGTCAATAATTATATTAAATGTAAATGATCTAAATTCACCAGAGATTGGCAGAATAGATTAATGATCATGACCCAATCAATATGCTATCTATAAGAAACTTACTTCAGTTATAATAATATAGGTAGGTTGAAAGTAAACCATAGGTAAGGAAATGGGCATTGCCTGAGTGGGCACAGGATGAGCTGATGTCTGATGCTAAGTCAACAAATCAGGATGTCATCAAGTTCAAAATCAAATTCAGAGGGACAGTTCTGAGCTTCCACTGTGAAGCAGGTGTTTGACAAATATTGTCCTCAATGATCGCCACTGCCTTACAATATCATGCTTTAATCTTATTTCATTGATGAGGAAACTGTTGCTTTAAGTCTTGACCTAAGACCAGACAGCTAATAAATAGAGACCATGGGCATTCATCAAGCACAGGCAGATTTTTCTTTTTTCTATTTTAGACTTAAAGCAGAGATGGAGGACAACAAGAGTAGAACCAAGTAAAGCAGAGCTAGAAGGCAAAGCAAGGGGACTTGAAAGTTAGAACAATGGATTCTGGCAAGGTTATCAGATTTCTAGGAAAACCCTATCCTGGAACTCAGAACCTGAGCCTTAACCCATAGCTCTTGCATCCCTTACTCCATGCTCACATTGAGGAGATAACCCATGTATTTGATGGCACTTAGGCTTTTTGTTAAAAAATAGGTGTGGTCCTGTTATTGAACTTATTATTAGTTCTTCAAAATGAGTCTTTAACTTTTTGGATATGCATACTTCATTATTTACAGACAAAATGGTATGATGCCTGGGATTTGCTTTGAAATAATCTAGTATGTCGGGGAAGTGGGGAGGAGAGTCAGTGTGTAGAAGTAACAAGCTTATCTGTCACTTATACTTATTGAAGCTGTTGATTGGTACATGTGGGTGCATTCATCTAGTCTCTCTACTTTTGAGTGTATTTGAAATTTTCCATAGTAATTTTTTTTTAAATGGACCCCAAAGATAAGCTAGAAAAGACAGAGAAGTTAAGTTCCTGAGGGAACAGGGGAGGCCAGGCCACGTTGCCACAGGATTGGTTCAGGGGTCAGGGGAGAGATGCTGTTGATGGGTTGACTAGGTGTAAATGAGTTTTGAGTGTTTCTTGGCATGAACCAGCAGAGTTGCCAGTTCTTAGTCCAGGATACCTAGAATCCCAGGCCAAGGAGAGCTGTATCTGCCAAGAGGCCATCCCTTTTGAGGAGTTGGAGATCTGAGATGTCCCCAGATCAAGGGGACATCAAATGGGATAAGACAGAAGCCTGTTCCACACAGTCTGCATCCTCTTCGGGTTTTGTCATCCACCCCCTCATCCTGCCTGTATCCACCTGGCACTTAAATATTCAAGTCCTTTATCTTTTCACATTCTGTTCCTGTTTCACCCTTTTCCCAAAGCCATGTCTGTGTTAGAATACCCGCTCCCTGCCAGCTCACTAAAGCACTCTGCCTCCCAGCTCTTAAAACATTTCTGAGATATGTATCCACTAAGAAATTCCCCCAGTATTTAGATAAAGGGTGTTGATTTCCTACCACAATTCCTTCCTCACACATTCCTCCACCAAACACACTGACCCATTTGCTTTTCATTAATGTAAAAACATAAACCTCCAGTTTATTAATTGATGTCTGTTTCTAATATTTCAATCTGGCACAGTATAGTCTGTGCTGATGTGTCAGCTGCCAGGAGGTGGAAACCATACCAGTTTTCTTAACTCACTCTGTATGAGCAACTCAAGGAAAGGCATAGTCAGGCACAGGTGCTTTGGGAGATCTTTGAGAAAGGAATGATATACATGGTGAGGTGTAGATGTGTCCCTTGGTGCTCCCCTTCTCTCAGGCCTCCAGTACATTGACGTAGCCCCCTCAAATATAAGACCCCCCCAAAGTCCTAGATTCTAAATGCTTTCTTCCCTCAAAGCAGTCCCATCTCCCCAGGGCTCTCCTCCTCGATGGAATAGCCAACCACTTGGGTGGTGATGACTTAATGGATTACTCCATCCTGGTTAATATTTGCATTTTAATAACTTGGTTCAAAGGGTAAATATTGTAGGCATTTGGGGTACCTTTGGAGGCCAGTGGAGGATATATTTGGGAGAGTAGGTCGTTTCCAGAACTCTTCATATCAGTCCATGTGGGTTGCTGCAAGAAGCTGGCACAGAGTTCAAGGTATAATCACCCAATAAGTTGTGACAAAGACAAACACTGGCAAGTCATCCTCCACTAGTTGGTGAAGGCTTTATGAAAATACGATTTGATCTACTCATAAAGAAGATGGGAGCCTCTTTAAAAAACTGAAGTCGAAAGTTGAGCACCGTCTCTAATCACAACTTGATTTGCCTCCACTGTGCTGGTTTCAAGGGGACCTTTCACCTCAGGGTTCCACAGTTTGGGAGGGATTTCATTGTGGGCTCTGTTGGGGAGGGGATACACTGTTGGAAAGAGGACAAGACAGAAACCTTCCAGCTCCACAATCCTGGGCTCCTTGTAAAGTATGCACTGGGAATTTTTACTGAATTTCCACATGCTGTATCATTGTGAACTAATTTGAAAAGGTAAACTTCTTATCCTGTACAGTAAGAGTCAAATATCTCCTTCAAGGCAGCCATGGATCCTGGGAGGATCTCTCCCTCTCTTCCTCTCCAGTTTCAGCCTCCTGACGTCAGTGAGGGTTTTCCTGGCCTAGAGGCCTTGGCCTTGGGCCTAGAAAGCATCACTGTGGACAGCTCAGACTTGAGGCTGATGGCCCAGATAATTGGACAATCTGGGCCCAAATGCCAGTTTCCAAAACCAAAGAAATTTCTGTGCTGTTTGACCTATCATTTCAGCCAGACAGAAAAGTTTTGACATTTCTCCCCCACTCCCTCTTTTTAAACAATGTAGAATGCTATTCCATATCTAATTATACCCAAGAAATGTGACAACTGTAATTTTAGGAATCCAATTCCCACGACAATTTTGTAAAATGTACAGACTATTCATCAATAAATTATGTATAATTAAGCATTCTAAAATGATTTTTTTTTCTTTTTTCCTCATTTAAAAAATTTCTAGCTCATCAGTAACAGTTTCATATTACATAATGACTTTCAGATATATATACATACATTTATATGTTATATATATAAATTAAAACATATATATATCAATATATATTAATGCTTTAATTTATATACAATAAAATTAACTTTTCTTTGTGAACAGTTCTGTGAGTTTTTACATATGCAGAGATTCTTATAACCACCATCACAGACTACAGAACAATTTCAACACCCCAAAGAAATCCCTTGTTTTGCCCCTTTGTAGTCAAATCCTTATTCTGCCCTTAGCTGGTGGCAACCACTGATCTGTTCACCATCACTGCAGTTTTGCTTTTTCCAGAATGTCACATAAATGGAATCACACGGTAAGTACTTTTTGAGAGTGACTTCTTTCACTAACCATAATGCCTGCAAGATTCATCCAAGTTGTTACGTGTAAACACAGTTTGTTATAACAAACTGCCGATCTATTTTCCAGAGTAGTTGTACCATCCTGCATTCCCACCAACAATATATGTTTGAAAGCTGTTTTCTACCCTTGTCAACACTGGGTGTTGTTCGTGTTTTTGGTCTTTCATTTGTTTATTTTTTTGCCATTCTAATAAGTGTGTTGTGGCATTTCCCTAATAGTTAATGATATTGAGCATCTGTTCATGTGTTTATTTGTTATCCATCTGTCTCCTTTGGTGAAGTGTTTTGCTCATTTTATTATTATTATTTTTCTTATCATTGAGAGTTCTTTATAGATTCTGGGTACAAGTCCTTTGATATGTGATTTGCAAATATTTTCTCCCAGTGTACGGCTTGCTCTTTTATTCTTTTAACTATACCCTTTGCAGAGCAAGCGTTTTTCATTTCGATTAGGTTCAATTTATCAATTTTTTTAATGGAAAAAATTTATTTTTGGTGTCATGTCTAAGAGCTTTTTGGCTAATCTAAGGTCATAAAGATTTTTCTCCTAAGAGTTTTATAGTTTCATGTTTTACATTTAAGTCTATGATCCTATTTGAGTTAACTTTTTAATATGGTGTGAGGTGTATGTAGATTGAGGTTCTTTTTTTTTTTTTTTTTGCACATGGTGTTCAGTTGTTCCAGAACCATTTACTGAAAAATCTGTTATTTCTTGACTG
The DNA here is from genome assembly GCF_008692025.1 of Phocoena sinus. NCBI lineage: Eukaryota > Metazoa > Chordata > Mammalia > Artiodactyla > Phocoenidae > Phocoena > Phocoena sinus. The sequence goes on along the minus strand of NC_045764.1, from coordinate 51,930,842 downwards.
AGCTGCCTTTGCAACTTTGTCAAAATTCAGTTGACCATATTTGTTTGGCCTATTTCTGGATTTTCTTTGTGTTTCATTGATGGGTGTCTCTATTCTTTAGCCAATATTACATTGTATTGATTAATGGAGTTTTATCATCTATTTTAAACTCAGGTAACGTAAGTCCTCGAACTTTGTTCTTTTTTTTCAAAATTGTTTTGGCTATTCTAGTTCCTTAACTTTAGCATATACACTTTAGATTCAAATTATCTATATGTACAAAGAATCTTGTTAAGACTAAATCTATAAATCAATTTAGGGAGATTGACATTTTAAGTAAGTCTTCCTATCATCTGTGAACACAGTATGTCATTCTATTTGTTTAGGTCTTCTTTTTTTTTTTTTTCTAAAGTCTTCTTTTAATCTTTTGTATTTTTCAGCATACAGATCCTACACACAATTTGTTATATTTACATGTAAGAATTTCATTGATGCTCTTGTAAATGTTACTATTTTTAAAAAATCAGTTTCCAATTGTCCACTATTATTATACAGAAATGTAATTGATTTTGTATATTACTCTTGTGTGCTATAACCTTGATAAACTCAATTATCAGTTCTAAGAGATTTTTTTAAAGCTCATGTGTTTGGAATTTTCTACATAAAATAATAATGTCATCTCTGAATAAAGATAGTTTTTTTCCTTTCAAATCTGAATATCTTTTATTTTTTTCTTGCCTTATTATATTTGCAAGAGTTCCAGTATGATATTGAATAGGAGTAGTAAAAGTAGACATCTTTGTCTAGCTCCTGTCTTAGAGGGAAAGCATTCAATCTTTTACTATTAAGAATTATGTTAGCTGTAGTTGTTTTACATATGCTCTTTATCAGATTGAAGAAGTACATTTCTATCTTAGTTTACCTAAATTTTTAAAATAAATTTATTTATTTATTTTTGGCTGCGTTGGGTCTTTGTTGCTGCGCGCAGGCTTTCTCTAGTTGTGGCAAGTGGGGGCTACACTTCATTGCGGCGCGCCGACTTCTCCTTGCGGTGGCTTCTCTTGTTGAGGAGGCTCTAGGCCCGCAGCCTTCTTTAGTAGCACGTGGGCTAGTAGTTGTAGCTCGTGGGCTCTAGAGCAGGCTCAGTAGTTGTTGTGCATGGGCTTAGTTGCTCTGCAGCATGTGGGATCTTCCTGGATCAGGGCTCGAACCTGTGTCCCCTGCATTGGCAGACAGATTCTTAACCACTATGCCGCCAGGGAAGCCCCCTAGATTAGTTTTTAAAATTATGCTTTGATCTTTTTTCTATGGGTGTTGATATAATCACATATAATCGTGTGATTTTTCTTGTTAATTCTTTTTTTTTTTTTTTTTTGTGGTACGTGGGCCTCTCACTGTTGTGGCCTCTCCCATTGCGGAGCACAGGCTCCGGACGTGCAGGCTCAGCGGCCATGGCTCACGGGCCCAGCCGCTCCGCGGCATGTGGGATCTTCCCGGACCGGGGCATGAACCCACGTCGCCTGCATCGGCAGGCGGACTCTCAACCACTGCGCCACCAGGGAAGCCCCTTGTTAATTCTTTATGATGGCTATTTTATGTTGTCAGCTTGAGGGTGTTTGGGGATGGGATTAACATTTAAATCAGTGAACTTTGGGTAAAGCAGATTGCCATCTATAATGTGGGTGGCCCTCTCCAATCAGTTAAAGGAATGAGTAGAACAAAAAGACTGGCCTTCCTGAGCAAGAGAAAATTCTCCATCAGACTGCCTTTGGGCTTCATCTGTACCACGGGCTCTCCTGGGCCACAAACTTGCAAGCCCACATTGCAGATTTTGGACTTCCCAGACCCTACAACCATGTGAGCCAATTCCTTAGAATAAATCTCTTTATATACATATGTGTATTTTATATTTATATATAGAAGTTCACTTCTATTATATAAAATCTCTATAGTTATGTTTATAATCATACATTTGTATATATATATACACATATATATACAAATATATATACACACAAAATATATTGACCAGGGAAGCCAGTCTTTCTGAATAAATCTCTTTACATATTACTTATAACTATAGTTAGCCAGATATGTGAAGAAAATTATTCTAAGGAATTGGCTATTTATTCTAAGGAATATAATATGTATTAATTCTATTAGTAACTACATAATTATATACATTCTATATAATATATATTATATAGAATATACATTATATTCTATATAATATATAATAATATACAGTTGACCCTTGAACAATGCGGGGTTAGGGATGCCAACTCCCTCTCAGTCAAAAATTTGCGTGTAATTTTACAGTCAACCCTTCATATTCGCGGTTCGACATCCATGGATTCAATCACCATGGATCGTGTAGTACTGCAGTATGTACTTATTTAAAAAATTCGCATATAAGCGGACCCATGCACTTCAAACTTGCACTGTTCTAGAGTCAAGTGTAATGTGTATATTATATCTCCTATGGGTTCTGTTTCTCCACAGAACTCTGCCTAATACAGATTTTGGTAATGAGGGTGACTCTAGAGGAAGAAAATCTTAAGAATAAATTTTCTGAATTGGTTCCAAGGTTTCTGGATTTGGCTTTTTAATCTGGACACTAAACACTTTATTTTTGGTAGTAAGAAGAGCACAGATGATAGTCTATGGCATGATCTGGCCAATAGAGATATGTAAAATATCACCATTAGATATTCCTAATCAAATACTTATAAGAAGCAAGAATCTGAGTGGCCATATATATGATACTTTCAAACATTTTTGTCAAACTAATGAGTATAATGAGATTGCTGGCTGGTTGCTTCTAGCATTGCTGGGCAAAGTGGTGAAAAAAAAGAATGAGCTCAGGAATCAAATTCCCAGCTCAAGTACTGAATAAATGACCTAAAAGCTTCTATGTCTGCCCTGAAAGAGACCCTTATTTCCAGTAGCCCCAGGGCTGAGATGGCTGAAAACCAAATCTCATCCAGTGAGTGACTGACTTACAATGCAAATTGAGTTTCCAAATTTGCAAGGCATCTCTGTTAAAGTAATCCCATTGGGAAGGAATGTTTTCTTGAAAGTTGGAATGGGGATGTGTGGGGAGACCCAAATGAACTTGGGGACATTGACCCCCTAAATTCTGATGAGTCTTCTTTTCCAATAGGAAACAACCTCTCCACTCCCAGTAAAAGCTACCTTTTCACCCCATCTGAGGGGATTAACCATACATTGGCAGAGGAAACTGTAAGAGTCCCCCGACCCCAGGCAGTTGCCATGCAAGACAATTCTGATTCTCTTCAGGACCCTCCTACCCACACACCCTTCACTCCTGCCAACACACACACACCCTCTTTGCTACAATGAGGCTCAAGTTTGGAGCAAAGCCCTTCCACTGTCCGCAGATAACTACTCTGAAACAGCTCTTGGTCTGTTACTGGGCCTTAGTGGAGACTGAATGCTTAACCATGGGCCATAAAGTTACCATGTTACCTGAGCTGTCCACCATGAACTGGGTTTTATGTGACACACCAAGCCATAATGTTGAACATGCACAGCAGCAGTCCATCATCAAATGGAAGTGGTATATATGTGATTGGGCCAGAGCAGGCCCTGAAGGCACAAGTTTATTACATGAAGAAGTGGCCCAAATGCCTGTGTTCCTTACTCTTGCTATATTACCTTCTCCCTTCCAGTCTGTGCCTATGGCCTCATGGGGGGTTCCCTACAATCAATTAACAGAGGAAGAGAAAACTTGGGCCTGGTTTACAGATGGCTCTGCATGATATGAAGGCATCACTCAGAAGTGGCCAGCCACAGCTCTCCAGCTTCCTTCTGGAAATCCTCCCAGTCGGCAGAACTTCAAACAGTGCACCTGGTTGCTCATTTTGCTTGGAACTAGACATGGCTAGACCTGTGATTATATACCAATTCACTACTAATGGTCCAAACCCTTCTAGAATTAAGGGTTGGGTTACACCACCAGATAAAAAATGATGACCAACTGAGGTTGTGATTGGCTGAAGGCAAAGGGAATGTGGATTGGGTGGTAGAGGAAGGTAGCTTGAATACCAATTATAACCACATGATCAGTTACAGAAATGAGGACTGTAATTGTCATGAATATTTCATCCTTATTTTGTTATGAATGTGTATGTGTGTGTATCCCATTGGTTCTGCTCTTCTGAAAAATCCTGACTTTTATAGTCTGTTATTGTGGTGAATTACATTAACTACTTTTTAAGTGTTGAGCCACCTTTATCTCAGGATAAACTCCACTTGATCACGATGTATGATTCTTTTTAATATTCAACTTGCTAACATTTTTTTGAAAATTTTTGGATCTATATTCATGGGGATATTTGTTTGTGGTTTTCTTTTTTTTATACTTATCTTGGTCTGGTTTTACAATAAGAGTAATATTGGCCTCCTAAAATGAATTTTGAAGGGCCCCTCTTTTTTTTATTTTATGGAAGAGTTTATGAGGAATTGTCATTATTTCTCCTTTAAATGTTTGGCCAAATTCACCAGTGAAACCGTCTGTGCCTGGAGTTTACCTTTTTGGAAGATTTTTAACCTAGAAATTTAATTTCTTTGGTATAGGTATATAGGACTATTTAGGTAATCTATTTCCTCTTGATTTAATTTTGATAGTTTGTGGCTTTTTAGATATTGGGCCATTTCATCTAAACTGTTAAATTATATGTGCATGGGCTTCCCTGGTGGCGCAGTGGTTGAGAATCTGCCTGCCAATGCAGGGGATATGGGTTTGAGCCCTGGTCTGAGAAGATCTCAAATGCCACGGAGCAACAGGGCCCGTGAGCCACAACTACCGAGCCTGCGCGTCTGAAGCCTCTGCTCCGCAGCAAGAGAGGCTGCGACAGTGAAAGGCCCGCGTACCGCGATGAAGAGTGGCCCCCGCTTGCCACAACTAGAGAAAGCCCTCGTATAGAAATGAAGACCCAACACAGCCAAAAGTAAATAAATAAATTTATAAAAATTATATGTGCATAAAATTGTTCATAGCACCCCTTTATTATCCTTCTGATATCTTCAAAAGCACCCCGCCCCCCACCTCCCAGCTGCACACTGGTAATTTGTTTATTCCATCTTTTTTCTTGGTCAATCAGGCTAAAGGTTAATCAATTTTACTGACTTTTTCAAAGAACGATATTTACATTCATTGATTTTCTCTATTTATTTTCTGTCTTATATTGCATTGATTCCTGCTGTTATATTCATTATTTCTACCCTTTTCCAGCTCCATGGAAAGACTAAACACTAGCAAATCTCAAACTAAACTGTAAAAGCTCTGTTTTACCTGCAGCCTTGCTGCAGGTAACAAGTTTTAATACAAGTTTTGGGATGTGCATTTTCCAGAGTTTCCCAAAGTGATCAAGTGTAATCTGTGTTAGCCACGGTGGGGACAGGTGGGAATGTGGGGGAGAGAAGAGAGCTTTTGGCCTGTGTGTCAGGCTCTGAAAAGTGACGTTTAGAAAAGAGATTGAGAAAGGCTTTCTTCAGAAGAGCCTTTCTAAGCATTGTTGGACTCTGGCTTGACAACAACACATTTAATAACATTTTTAAGTTCTTCATATTATAACAAAGGGTTGTAAACTAAGGAAGGTGCTACTCTGTGTAGGAGATTTGAGGCCCAGTGGTTTGGCCATGGTCTGGTCTATTGGGCTTTCTCCTGTTCTGGTCTATTGGACTTTCTCCATTATTTCACCCTCAAGGGCCAGAGGACCCAGAGCTGCCATCCACATCTCCCTCACCTTGGACATCTGCTTCAAGAACCACTCCAATTAAAAGGGCAGGAAGCTCCCTAGTGGCTGTTTACCAGGTCCCCCACAGCCTGGGAAGTGAACATCTGATACCTGGCCTTGGGCGGGATAAACTCACTTTCACCCACAATTCCGTGTTTTACAGGTCTCTGTGTGTTTTTTTTTTTTTTTTTTTAAACATCTTTATTGGGGTATAATTGCTTTACAATGGTGTGTTAGTTTCCGCTTTACAACAAAGCGAATCAGCCATACATATACACATGTTCCCATATGTCCTCCCTCCTGCGTCTCCCTCCCTCCCACTCTCCCCATCCCACACCTCCAGGCTGTCACAAAGCACCGAGCTAATATCCCTGTGCCTTGCGGCTGCTTCCCCCCAGCTATCGACCTTACTACGTTTGTTAGTGTGTATATGTCCATGACTCTCTCTCGCCCTGTCAAAACTCACCCTTCCCCCTCCCCATATCCTCAAGTCCGTTCTCCGGTAGGTCTGCGTCTTTATTCCTATCTTACCCCTAGGTTCTTCATGACATTTTTTTCCCTTAAATTCCATATATATGTGTTAGCATACGGTATTTGTCTTTTTCTTTCTGACTTACTTCACTCTGTATGACAGACTCTAGGTCTATCCATCTCATTACAAATAGCTCAATTTCATTTCTTTTTAAGGCTGAGTAATATTCCATTGTGTATATGTGCCACATCTTCTTTATCCATTCATCCGATGATGGGCGCTTAGGTTGTTTCCATGTCCTGGCTATTGTAAATAGAGCTGCAATGAACATTTTGGTACATGACTCTTTTTGAATTTTGGTTTTCTCAGGGTATATGCCAAGTAGTGGGATTGCTGGGTCATATGGTAATTCTATTTGTAGTTTTTTAAGGAACCTCCATACTGTTCTCCACAGTGGCTGAACCAATTCACATTCCCACCAGCAGTGCAAAAGTGTCCCCTTTTCTCCACACCCTCTCCAGCATTTATTGTTTCTAGATTTTTTGATGATGGCCATTCTGACTGGTGTGAGATGATATCTCATTGTAGTTTTGATTTGCATTTCTCTAATGATTAATGATGTTGAACATTCTTTCATGTGTTTGTTGGCATTCTGTATATCTTCTTTGGAGAAATGTCTATTTAGGTCTTCTGCCCATTTTTGGATGGGGTTGTTTGTTTTTTTGTTATTGAGCTGCATGAGCTGCTTGTAAATTTTGGAGATTAATCCTTTGTCAGTTGCTTCATTTGCAAATGTTTTCTCCCATTCTGAGGGTTGTCTTTTGGTCTTGGTTATGGTTTCCTTTGCTGTGCAAAAGCTTTGAAGTTTCATTAGGTCCCATTTGTTTATTTTTGTTTTTATTTCCATTACTCTAGGAGGTGGGTCAGAAAGGATCTTGCTGTGATTTATGTCATAGAGTGTTCTTCCTATGTTTTCTTCTAAGAGTTTGATAGTTTCTGGCCTTACATTTAGGTCTTTAATCCATTTTGAGCTTATTTTTGTGTATGGTGTTAGGGAGTGATCTAATCTCATACATTTACATGTACCTGTCCAGTTTTCCCAGCACCATTTATTGAAGAGGCTGTCCTTTCTCCACTGTACATTCCTGCCTCCTTTATCAAAGATAAGGTGTCCATATGTGCGTGGGTTTATCTCTGGGCTTTCTATCCTGTTCCACTGATCTATCTTTCTGTTTTTGTGCCAGTACCATACTGTCTTGATTACTGTTGCTTTGTAGTATAGTCTGAAGTCAGGGAGCCTGATTCCTCCAGCTCCTTTTTTCGTTCTCAAGATTGCTTTGGCTATTCGGGGTCTTTTGTGTTTCCATACAAATTGCGAAATTTTTTGTTCTAGTTCTGTGAAAAATGCCAGTGGTAGTTTGATAGGGATTGCATTGAATCTGTAGATTGCTTTGGGTAGTAGAGTCATTTTCACAATGTTGATTCTTCCCATCCAAGAACATGGTATATCTCTCCATCTATTTGTATCATCTTTAATTTCTTTCATCAGTGTCTTATAATTTTCTGCATACAGGTCTTTCGTATCCTTAGGTAGGTTTATTCCTAGATATTTTATTCTTTTTGTTGCAATGGTAAATGGGAGTGCTTTCTTGATTTCACTTTCAGATTTTTCATCATTAGTATATAGGAATGCCAGAGATTTCTGTGCATTAATTTTGTATCCTGCTACTTTACCAAATTCATTGATTAGCTCTAGTAGTTTTCTGGTAGCATCTTTAGGATTCTCTATGTATAGTATCATGTCATCTGCAAACAGTGACAGCTTTACTTCTTCTTTTCCGATTTGGATTCCTTTTATTTCCTTTTCTTCTCTGATTGCTGTGGCTAAAACTTCCAAAACTATGTTGAATAAGAGTGGTGAGAGTGGGCAACCTTGTCTTGTTCCTGATCTTAGTGGAAATGCTTTCAGTTTTTCACCATTGAGGATGATGTTTGCTGTGGGCTTGTCATATATGGCTTTTATTATGTTTAGGAAAGTTCCCTCTATGCCTACTTTCTGGAGGGTTTTTATCATAAATGGGTGTTGAATTTTGTCGAAAGCTTTCTCTGCATCTATTGAGATGATCATATGGTTTTTCTCCTTCAATTTGTTAATATGGTTTATCACATTGATAGATTTGCGTATATTGAAGAATCCTTGCATTCCTGGAATAAACCCCACTTGATCATGGTGTATGATCCTTTTAATGTGCTGTTGGATTCTGTTTGCTAGTATTTTGTTGAGGATTTTTGCATCTATGTTCATCAGTGATATTGGCCTGTAGTTTTCTTTCTTTGTGACATCCTTGTCTGGTTTTGGTATCAAGGTGATGGTGGCTTCGTAGAAGGAATTTGGGAGTGTTCCTCCCTCTGCTATATTTTGGAAGAGTTTGAGAAGGATAGGTGTTAGCTCTTCTCTAAACGTTTGATAGAATTCACCTGTGAAGCCATCTGGTCCTGGGCTTTTGTTTGTTGGAAGATTTTTAATCACAGTTTCAATTTCAGTGCTTGTGATTGGTCTGTTCATATTTTCTATTTCTTCCTGATTCAGTCTTGGCAGATTGTGCATTTCTAAGAATTTGTCCATTTCTTCCAGATTGTCCATTTTATTGGCATAGAGTTGCTTGTAGTAATCTCTCATGATTTTTTTTATTTCTGCAGTGTCATTTGTTACTTCTCCTTTTTCATTTCTAATTCTATTGATTTGAGTCTTCTCCCTTTTTTTCTTGATGAGTCTGGCTAGTGGTTTATCTATTTTGTTTATCTTCTCAAAGAACCAGCTTTTAGTTTTATTGATCTTTGCTATTGTTTCCTTCATTTCTTTTTCATTTATTTCTGATCTGATTTTTATGATTTCTTTCCTTCTGCTAGCTTTGGGGTTTTTTTGTTCTTCTTTCTCTAATTGCTTGAGGTGCAAGGTTAGGCTGTTTATTCGAGATGTTTCCTGCTTCTTAAGGTGGGCTTGTATTGCTATAAACTTCCCCCTTAGAACTGCTTTTGCTGCATCCCATAGGTTTTGGGTCGTTGTGTCTCCATTGTCGTTTGTTTCTAGGTATTTTTTGATTTCCTCTTTGATTTCTTCAGTGATCACTTCATTATTAAGTAGTGTATTGTTTAGCCTCCATGTGTTTGTATTTTTTACAGATCTTTTCCTGTAATTGATATCTAGTCTCATGGCGTTGTGGTCGGAAAAGATACTTGATACAATTTCAGTTTTCTTAAATTTACCAAGGCTTGATTTGTGACCCAAGATATGATCTATCCTGGAGAATGTTCCATGAGCACTTGAGAAAAATGTGTATTCTGTTGTTTTTGGATGGAGTGTCCTATAAATATCAATTAAGTCCATCTTGTTTAATGTATCATTTAAAGCTTGTGTTTCCTTATTTATTTTCATTTTGGATGATCTGTCCATGGGTGAAAGTGGGGTGTTAAAGTCCCCTACTATGAATGTGTTACTGTTGATCTCCCCTTTTATGGTTGTTAGTATTTGCCTTATGTATTGAGGTGCTCCTATGTTGGGTGCATAAATATTTACAATTGTTATATCTTCTTCTTGGATCGATCCCTTGATCATTATGTAGTGTCCTTCTTTGTCCCTTTTAATAGTCCTTATTTTAAAGTCTATTTTGTCTGATATGAGAATTGCTACTCCAGCTTTCTTTTGGTTTCCATTTGCATGGAATATCTTTTTCCATCCCCTTACTTTCAGTCTGTATGTGTCTCTAGTTCTGAAGTGGGTCTCTTGTAGACAGCATATATAAGGGTCTTGTTTTTGTATCCATTCAGCCAATCTGTGTCTTTTGGTGGGAGCATTTAGTCCATTTACATTTAAGGTAATTATCGATATGTATGTTCCTATTTCCATTTTATATATTGTTTTGGGTTCGCTACTATAGGTCATTTCCTTCTCTTGTGTTTCGTGTCTAGAGAAGTTCCTTTAGCATTTGTTGTAAAGCTGGTTTGGTGGTGCTGAACTCTCTCAGCTTTTGCTTGTCTGTAAAGGTTTTAATTTCTCCATCAAATGTGAATGAGATCCTTGCTGGGTAGAGTAGTCTTGGTTGCAGGCTATTCTCCTTCATCACTTTCAGTACGTCCTGCCACTCCCTTCTGGCTTGTAGGGTTTCTGCTGAGAGATCAGCTGTTAACCTTATGGGGATTCCCTTGTGTGTTATTTGTTGTTTTTCCCTTGCTGCTTTTAATATGCTTTCTTTGTATTTAATTTTTGACAGTTTGATTAATATGTGTCTTGGCGTGTTTCTCCTTGTATTTATCCTGTATGGGACCCTCTGTGCTTCCTGGACTTGATTAACTATTTCCTTTCCCATATTAGGGAAGTTTTCAACTATAATCTCTTCAAATATTTTCTCAGTCCCTTTCTTTCTTTCTTCTTCTTCTGGAACCCCTATAATTCGAATGTTGGTGCGTTTCATGTTGTCCCAGAGGTCTCTGAGACTGTCCTCAGTTCTTTTCATTCTTTTTTCTTTATTCTGCTCTGCAGTAGTTATTTCCACTACTTTATCTTCCAGGTCACTTATCCGTTCTTCTGCCTCAGTTATTCTGCTATTGATCCTATCTAGAGTGATTTTAATTTCATTTATTGCATTGTTCATCGTTGCTTGTTTCATCTTTAGTTCTTGTAGGTCCTTGTTAACTGTTTCTTGCATTTTGTCCATTCTACTTCCAAGATTTCAGATCATCCTTACTATCATTATTCTGAATTCTTTTTCAGGTAGATTGCCTATTTCCTCTTCATTTGTTAGGTCTGGTGGGTTTTTATCTTGCTCCTTCATCTGCTGTGTGTTTTTCTGTCTTCTCATTTTGCTTATCTTACTGTGTTTGGGGTCTCCTTTTTGCAGGCTGCACTTTCGTAGTTCCCGTTGTTTTTGATGTCTGTCTCCAGTGGCTAAGGTTGTTTCAGTGGGTTGTGTAGGCTTCCTGGTGGAGGGGACTAGTGCCTGTGTTGTGCTGGATGAGGCTGGATCTTGTCTCTCTAGTGGGCAGGTTCACGTCTGGTGGTGTGTTTTGGGGTGTCTCTGGCCTTATTATGATTTTAGGCAGCCTCTCTGCTAATGGGTGGGGTTGTGTTCCTGTTTTGCTAGTTGTTTGGCATAGGTTGTCCAGCACTGTGGCTTGCTGGTCGTTGAGTGAAGCTGGGTGCTGGTGTTAAGATGGAGGCCTCTGGGAGATTTCCACCGTTTAATACTATGTGGAGCTGGGAGGTCTCTTGTTGACCAGTGTCCTGAAGTTGGCTCTCCTACCTCAGAGGCAGAGCCCTGACTCCTGGCTGGAGCACCAAGAGCCTTTCATCCACACAGCTCAGAATAAAAGGGAGAAAAAGTAGGGAGATTAGTAGAAGTATGAGTAAAGAAAGAAGGAAAGGAGGAAAGGAAGGAAGGAAGAAAGAAGCAAAGAAGGAAAGAAAGGAGGGAGGGAGGGAGGGAGGGAGGAAGGAAGGAAGGAGGGAAAGAAGGAAAAAAGACAGAAAGAAAGATGATACAGTAAAAATAAAATAAAGTATAATATAGTTATTGAATTAAAAAATATTTAGAAAAAAAAAAAGGGACGGATAGAACCTTAGGACAAATGTTGGAAGCAAAGCTATACAGAGAAAATCTTACACAGAAGCATACACATACACCTTCACAAAAAGAGGTAAAGGGGGAAAAATCATAAATCCTGCTCCGTGAGACCACCTCCTCAATTTGGGGTGATTCGTTGTCTAAAGGAGGGAAGGAAGGAAGGAAAGAAAGAAAGAACGAAGGTAAAGTATAATAAAGTTATTACAATTAAACTTAATTATTAAGAAAAAGAATTTTTTAAAAAAAGTCATGGACGGATAGAGCCCTAGGACAAATGGTGGAAGCAAGAGTATACAGACCAGGTCTCACACAGAAGCATACACGTACACATTCACAAAAAGAGGAAAAGGGAAAAAAATCATAGATCTCGCTCCTAAATTCCACCTCTTCAATTTGGGATCATTCCTTGTCTATTCAGGTATTCCACAGATGCAGGGTATATCAAGTTGATTGTGGAGCTTTAATCCGCTGCTTCTGTGGCTGCTGGGAGAGATTTCCCTTTCTCTTCTTTGTTCTCACAGCTCACAGGAGCTCAGCTTTGGATTTGGCCCTGCCTCTGCGTGTAGGTCGCTGGAGGGCGTCTGTTTTTTCGCTCAGACAGGACGGGGTTAAAGGAGCCGCTGATTCGGGGCCTCCGGCTCACTCAGGCCGGGGGTTGGGGGATGGGGGAAGGAGGGGCACTGCGTGCGGGGCGGGCCTGCGGCGGCAGAGGCAGCGTGACGTTGCGGCAGAGGCCGGCGTGACGTTGCACCAGCCTGAGGCCCGCCGTGCGTTGTCCCGGGGAAGTTGTCCCTGGATCCCGGGAACCTGGCAGTGGCGGGCTGCACAGGCTCCGCGGAAGAGGGGCGCGGAGAGTGACCTGTGCTCGCACACAGGCCTCTTGGTGGCGGCAGCAGCAGCCTTAGCGTCTCCCGCCCGGCTCTTGGGTCCGCGGTTTTAGCCGTGGCTCGCGCCCGTCTCTGGGGTTTGCGCTTTCAGCCGCGGCTCGCGCCCGTCTCGGGGGCTCGCGCCCTCAGCCGCGGCTCGCGCCCGTCTCTGGGGTTCGCGCTTTTAGCCGCGGCTCGCGCCCGTCTCTGGAGTTCCTTTAAGCAGCGCTCTTAAACCCCTCTCCTCGCGCACCAGGAAACAAAGAGGGAAGAAAAAGTCTCTTGCCTCTTCGGCCGGTGCAGGCTTTTCCCCGAACTCCCTCCCGGCTAGTCGTGGTGCACTAACCCCTTCAGGCTATGTTCAAGCCGCCAACCCCAGTCCTCTCCCTGAGCTCCGTCCAAAACCAAAACCCGAGCCTCAGCTCGCAGCCCCGCCCGCCCCGGCGGGTGAGCAGACAAGCCTCTCGGGTTTGTGAGTGCCGGTCGGCACCGATCGTCTGTGCAGGAATCTCCCCGCTTTGCCCTCCGCACCCGTCGCTGTGCACTACTCCGCGGTCCCGAAAGTCCCCCCTCTGCCTCCCGCAGTCTCCGCCCGCGGAGGGGCTTCCTAGTGTGTGGAAACTTTTCCTCCTTCACAGCTCCCTCCCACTGGTGCAGGTGCCGTCCTTATTCTTTTGTCTCTGTTTTTTCTTTTGCCCTACCCAGTTACGTGGGGAGTTTCTTGCCTTTTGGGAGGTCTGAGGTCTTCTGCCAGCCTTCAGTAGGAGTTCTGTAGGAGTTGTTCCACGTGTGGATGTATTTCTGGTGTATCCGTGGGGAGGAAGGCGATCTCCGCGTCTTACTCTTCCGCCATCTTCAAGGTCCCCCCCTCTGTGTGTTTATTCACAGTGTTCCTGGTTGGATAGATTTGAGTTTAAATTGTTGACAGGAAATAATGTCTTCTGGCCTGATATCCCAAGTTCATCCAGAGCCTGGGGGTGGAAACTTGAGCTATATTTCCCAGGTTGGTTTACTGTCCCTATAAATAAGTATAATGTCTTTATTCATAAAGCACCCACTGCCTCCAAAGAGCTGGAGCTTGAATTGACATCCTTAATAAACACCCAATGTGGCAGAAGTAGGCCTCTCAGCCCTGGAGGCTCTTAATGACCTCTGGGTGCCTTCAGCCACGGATGACCCAGGGTGGACAAACAAGTTCTATGGACCCACCATTAGGGCCACTGGAAGCTTCAAGCTCACAGATCCTTGTGCACATGTAATTAGCTGGTGAAGGTCTCAGGACATATTCTTAAGCTCTGCTCAAGAAATAGCTTGGGAGAATGGGCCCTAAAGAGCTTCATTAAACCCAAGGATGGAAACTGCAAAATGAAATCAATAGGTCTTTTGTGTGGTAGGAAAAGAGAGCAGTTGGGGCCCTGAGATGCTCAGTGCTGTCCTGCTGCAGGGCTTGCTGGGCGTGGCAGGGAGCTTCCTAACCTGTTGTGGAAGGAGGGCCATGCTCAACAGGCACCCCCAGCCGACCATCCCCAGGACTTGCTGCTGGGCTGCACACTGGTGCCTGAGCCACACCCACCTCCATGGCAACTGCAGCCTGAGCACAGCCTGGTCCTGCTGGGAATGGCACACTCTAACCTCAGAGCCAAAATTCCATTTCCCCATCCTGTCCTCTGTGCCTGTCATCTGTTTCCAGAGACAAGCAAAGATCAGAGAACCTTCTGGGCTGCTGAAATGCATCTGATCTATTGCTGTCAGCCTCACACAAGTGGTCACTAGCCTTCACCGTGATTAAATGACAGTGCTGCAAAGGTGCAAGCAGGCATGGCTCACTGCACAGGCCCTGCTGTGCTGGCTATAAGGACACCTTTCCCTTCGGTTCAAAGCTAACTGACCAGGGAATGTCTTAGTGTTTGCTGGTACTATCTAGATACTGGGTATTGGCTTCAAAGATGAGAGTTTTTTCATTTGTTTTGCTTTCTATTTGGTTGTTGTTAAATCCAGGCTGTTGCCTGCTCTGCCTTTTACGGCATTACAGGAAATGCTGTGACCTATTTGTAGGGATAAACACAAAAATAAACACAGGCAGAAGGGACATCAGAGGACACCTGAGACTGTTTAACTTGTGCCTATGACTAAGGGGAAGTAGGTTCTAACCTGGTCGCCTTTGATGTGTGGTAGGAAAGAGGCCTGGGCAGCAGGGCCAGTCACGCAAGGACATCCCTGGAGGCCCAGGCCACCTCCCTAATTGGGCCCATGAGACAGCGATGCTGGAAAGGGCTCCTGGGATTCCTGCTCCATGTCTGGCATTGGCCTGGGCAGGCAGCCGAGTAGCCCGCCAGGTCGGGACAGTTGTCTGTTGTTCAGCGGAGAATGAGCCTGCTGGATTGTGTGTCCTGCAGGAGATGGGTGGCTAATCTCTGCCCACAGTGACAAGGGAAACTGGACCCCGGTCAGAATCGCTGCTTCCAGGTTTTGGCTGAATGGCCCGATGGCGCTTACATCGCCTGTGCTCCCAGGGGTGGGTGCCTGAGAGGCCTAGATACCTGAGAGCAGAGAAGGCTCATGCTATGTCATTAGACCCCAGGCTTCAGGGCCTTGCTTGTCCCAGGCAGGCGGTGGACAGGTATGCAAGAACCGACACCCAACACCATGCAAGGGGATGGAGGGACACACACACACTCTGGGCCCTGTTCGTCACAGGTACAAAGCCACTTGCTTGGAGGAAATTCTCACATCTGCCAATGGTGATAATTACAGAGATAATGATAAAAACAATCCATGGTGGCTGGATTTCTTGTCAAAGAAAATGAACCTCATTCCGGGGCACCAACACCTCTCCTATAGGTCTGAAACAATCCGGCTCTGAAGACCAGGGGGATCTTTTGTATGGTGGGACTATTCTGGAACTTTTCAGTTGTCATAGAGCCCAGATACAATGGCCAAAATGAATGAACAGAGCATAAAACACTCAATCTCATGGACAGTAATTATGTCTTCCACAGGCCTAGGAGTATTGGTTTGGGGGCATCATCTGAGGATTCCAGCAACACTCAAACCCCACCCCCACTCCCACCTCCACGGGGCCACAGTTGACATTGCCAAATTAACTCTGAGTCCTTACAGATGCTTGGGTTTTATAACTTTTGTTTCTGGACCCCAAACAGCCACTGGTTCCTTTTTATTTTGCTCCAGATACCCCAGATTTTTGTCTGCAGAATAATTTTTGTCTCCAATTCTCCATTCCCTTGGCACTGCATGCTCCTCTTGACTGTGTCTCTCTCCTGGACCCACCCAGTCCTTCCTGGGAAAGAAGTCCTGGGCCCATGCCCTCTGCCCACCCTGAGGCCTAGAACCTCCTCCCTGCCTCCTACCATGTTCCTGTCCTGCTCGCCCATCTCCCTTCTCTCTACTTACCCTTCAGATAGAATAACTGAAATGGTCAGCCTGACTTTTGACCCCAGGGCTTATTCCAGGACTTTTTGTTTAGCTTTCACTCACTCCCTAGCTGTATTCTCCCCGGCTTCCCTGAGTCACATATCTCCCCTTGTCTCCCCAAAGCCCTCACCTGTCCCCCACCTCTTTGGTCTAGCTTGATTCTCCCTTTAGGCATGAGGGCCAGGTATCTTCTCAGTCCCTTTTAATCCGTGTATTTGTTTCATTCTAGTTCACAAAATGAATGACCAGTGGAGAGACAGGTGGGACTAGTTTGAGACCTTACTCCTTCAGCAGAATCATATTTTAAAGGGTCCCACCCAACGTTATATCAAACCCAGTAATGCACCTCGTCCCTCACTGAATGCATTTATACTTTACTATGTGAGAGTGGAGTTGCTTTGCACATGCAGACATGTTGTTAACTGGGTAGACATTTAATGGTGATTTCTGCTTGCAGCCTTCCTCCCTTATTTTGGAGCTGATGATTCATCCATTGTCCTTGTCCTTGAGTGGCAGCAGCTGGTAAGTTCCCTGAGTTTGACCTTCACAGACATGAAGGCTCCCATGGAATCTACCTATCTGTATGCTAAAGGTACTGTACACCAGGGAATGTGCATGGAACAGTGGCGAATAAAGAGACAGAAACTGCCTCCTCTTCCTGGACCTGATGAAAACTTGCCCTCCTCCCATCCCCTCCCAAGTGCTCCAGAAAGTTAGCCCAGAGGTCACCCTTTCCCTCTACTAAGCTTACACCCTGCCAGTCACCTGGGTCCTTCTGACTGGCTTTTTTGCACTCAGGTCATTAAAATACACACACACACACACACACACACACACACACACACACACACACACCCCAAAACAAAACTGCCTTGTTCCTACATTTCCTTCCTGCTACTGCCCCTCTTTCCTTTCCTTCACAGCATTCATCTGGAATTTGTCTTTCTGTGTCTGAGTGCCTATTCCCCAAGCATATCGATGCTGCCACTACCAAGCACTGCCTTCTGATAAATGCCCAACCTCTTTCTGTGTGCTCCATTGTAATCCATTGCTCTACTTGCCAGTGTCTGCACAAATACCACACTGACTTTGTAAGATAGCTTAATGTCTGGTAGGGTGAGGTTTTCTTTGATCACAGTGTTCAGAATTGATCTTGCTATTCAAATTCCTTTATTGTTTTATATGGATTTATATGAATTTTATAGAATCTGGGAGGAGGGACAAGGTAGCAGAGCAGAAGGACCTTGAGCTCACCTTCTCCCATAAGGACACCAAAGTCACAACTAACTGCTGAACAACTGTCGATAAAAAGATTGGGACCTACAAAAGAAGATATTCTACACCCAAAGACATAAAGAAGAGACCCAGCAAGATGGTAGGAGGGGTGCACTTGTGATATAATCAATCAATCCCATACCCCCTGTCCCAGGTTGGTGGCCCCCACACTGGAGGATAATTATATCCCACAGGAGTGAGAGTTCTGAGCCCCATGTCAGGCTCTCCAGCCTGGGGGTCTGGCATTGGGAGGGGGGGCCCCCAGAACATTTGGCTTTGAAGACCAGGGGGGCTTGATCACAGGAGCTCCACAGGACTGGGGGAAACAGAGACTTCACTCTTGGAGGGCACACACAAGGTCTTGTGTGTACTGGGACCAAGGGCAAAAGCAGTGACTTCATAAGAGCATGAACCAGACTTACCTGCTGGTCTTGGAGGGTCTCCTGGAGAGGCAGGGGGTGGCTGTAGCTCACTGTGGAGACAAGGACACTGGAGGTGGACATACAAAGAAATATTCATTGGCGTGAGCTCTCCTGGAGGTCGCCATTTTGGTACCAAGACCTGGTCCCATCCAAGAGCCAGTAGGTTCCAGTGCTAGGACACTACAGACCAAAAAAACAATGAGAGTGGGGAACTGAGCCCCACCTATCAACAGGCAGGCTGCCTAAAGACTTCCTGAGCCCACAGCGACTTCTAGACATGTCCTTAAATGCAGCCCTGTCCACCAGAGGGGCAAGACCCAGCTTCACTCACCAGTGGGCAGGCACCGGCCCCTCTCACCAGGAAGCATGTACAAGCCTCTAGACCAGCCTCATCCACCAGGGAGCAGACACCAGAAGCAAGAAAACTATGATCCAGCAGCCTGCAGAACAGAGTCCGAAAACACAGATCAGAACCTACCCTGGGACCAGCTGGTTCCTGGCCCTTGGGTGATGAGAGGAGAGTGTACTGCTGGGACACATAGGACATCCCCCACAAAGGGCCACTTCTCCAAGGTCGAGAAACATAACTAACCTTCCACATACATAAAAATACAAATAGAAATTTAGACAGAATGAGACAGCAGAAGAATATGTTCCAGACGAAGGAACAAGATAAAACCCCAGAACAACTAAATGACATGGAGATAGGCAATCTACCCAAGAAAGAGTTCAGAGTGATGATCTAAAGATGATCCAAGAACTTGGGAAAGGAATGGATGCACAGAGTGAGAAGTTACAAGAAGTTTTTAGAAAATATAAAGAACAACCAAAGAGAGCTGACAAATTTTAGAATCTGTTTTCAAGATGAATCAAAAGATCCAAAAATTGTCATTGGAATTGCACTTAATGTATATGTTTATTTGGAGGGAAACTGACTAGCTCTCTACAATATTGAGCCTTTCTATGTATGAACAGTGACTGTTTTTCTCTTTTATATCTTTCATAGTTTTGTAACTATCTCCGTAAATTTGACACATTTTTGTTAGGTTTATTTCTGGATGTTATATGTCTATGTCTTGCAATTGTGAAATTTTAAATGTTACCTTTCTAGTTACTTATTGCACATTTAAAGCAATATTATTGATTTTTATAATTTTACTTTGTATCCTATACCTCTCTTCACTGCTTTATTAATTTTATTATTTTATCCATTGATTTTTTTCTTTCTTTATGTAGATGATTATATTATCTATAATTTTGTCTACTTTTCTAGTTCTTATTCTCAGCTTATTGCATCATTTAGTAACTCCAGTACTATACTAAATAATAGTGGTGATAATACATACTTTTTTACTATTAAATATGCTGTTTCACTATTGGATATCTGTCTGCAGTAGGTTTTGATAACTACCAGTTGTCATTTTCAAGACATTTCTTTTAATGTTTAGGCACTATGGGCTTTTCTGTGAATGATTTTAAATTTTATTGAATGTTTTTTCTGTATCTTTTGAGATACAGAAAATCTTATGATTTTTCATTAGTATGTTAAACATACTAATAAGATGAATTATATCTACTTTTATTCTCATGGCAGAACCATCTTTGCATTCCTGGTATAAAAGCCTGACTTGGTCATGACAAATTATTATTTTAATGCACTTCTGGATTAGAATTGTTAATATTTTCTGTGGGATTTTCACAATTATATTCCTCAGTGAGTTTAGCCTGTAATTTTCTTTCCTTCTAGAGGCTCTCCAGTTCTTATTTTACTCCAGATTATATTTGCCTCAAAAATAAATGAACAACTAGGGCACCTACCAGGCACCGGTGTGGAACCATGGACACCTACCTAAGGGGATGGGTGGGACCCCCAGTGACCAGATAGGACATGGGGCATGGGGCGAGTGGAGAGGAGAAGTGGAGGTGGGATGGGACTGGCGCTCCTGAGGGACGGCTGGGGGAGGGGAAGGGATCCAATGCCCGAAGGGGGAAGATGGGGGACCACTGGGAGGACAGATGATCAAAAGGGAGTGTGGCCAGGTTTCCCCTGCCCACTTGGGCAGCAGGGAGCCTGCTGATATCCTGGGCCTGATCCTCTGCCCACCGAGGCTCCCTCCAGCCGCGTGGGTCCTCAGGGAGTGGGAGGGAGATAGAGGGGAGCAAAAGTAAAGGCTGGACCTATGGGACCGGTACCCCTGAGGGCTGGCTGGGGGAGGAGAGGATTTCCTACACCCAGAGGGACCCACCCACAGTTAGGGATCCAGCAGTGATGGAAGAGATCCTGGGGGAGACGGTGGGGGTGGGGTGCAGAGGAATGGAAGGGAATGTGGCTTTCCCTGTCAACTTAGGCACTGGGGGGCCTTTTGGGCTCCTGAACCTAATCCTCTTCCCTCAGAACCTCCCTCCTCCTGTGCACAGCCCAAGCCCCGCACCTACACCCCACCCAGGGCCCTATCTCTACACTCGGAGACCCCCTCCAATGCGCTGGGCCTAAACCCCACCCGCACCTACACCCCACTCAGAGCCCTACCTCCAAACTCTGGAATTCAACACTTCAGAGGCCCTCCTTTCCACGTACTGCCTCTCCCCTTCCACAGGTCTTAAGCAGAGGCCCTGCCCCATGCTCAAACATCACCCCCACACCCACCTAGGTCCAGCCCCACCCTAAACCCTGCCCCTGCCTAAACTCCACCTCCATAGCCAAGACTAGTTTTTCCTCTTTTACATTGGGGTTCTGTTTTACCTTTTTGTTTCATTGTTGTTGATTCATTTATATTTTAATTTTTCCTAATAAATCTTTTATTTTTCTAATTTTATTTTATTCTTTATACTTTGTTATTGTTTTCTCCATTTGGCTTGTTCCCCCTCCTCCTTTTTTTGTGGTTTTATTTTACCTTGTTGCAGTTTTTCAATTATATTTTAATCTTTCCTAATATATCTTTATCTTTCAAATTTTATTGTTTTTTATTCTTTGATATTGTACTGCTACTTTCCTTCTTTCTTATTTTTTTTCCACACCACACAGCTTGTGGGATCTTGGCTCCCAGGCTGGAGGTTGCAGGCAAGCTCCTGTGGTGGGAACTCCAAGTCCAAACTGCTGGAGTAACAGAGACCCTCAGACCCCAGGGAATATTAATTGGAGTGAGGCCTCCCAGAGATCCTCATCTCAGCACCAAGACCCAGCTCTATCTAACTGCCTGCAAACTCCAGTGCTGGACGTCACAGGCCAAACAACCAATAAGACAGGAATACAGCCCCACTGATTAAAAAAATAAATTAAAAAAAAGAAATGACAAAACATATGTTACAGATGAAGGAGCAAGGTAAAAATATACAAGACCAAATAACTGAAGACGAAATAGGCAACCAACCTGAAAAATAATTCAGAGTAAAGATGATCAAAAATCTCAGAAACAGAACAGACAAAATACGAGAAACTTTTAACAAGGTTCTAGAAGAACTAAAGAGCAAACAAACATGATGAACAACACAATCACTGAAATTAAAAATACTATAGAAGGAATCAATGGCAGAATAACTGAGGCAGAAGAATGGATAGCGAGCTGGAAGATAAAATGGTAGAAATAATTGTCAGGGAGCAGAATAAAGAAAAAAGAATGAAAATAATTGAGGACAGTCTCAGAGACCTCTGGGACATTACATGCACCAACATTCGAATTATAGGGGTCCCAGAAGAAGAAGAAAAAAAGAAAGGGTCTAGAAAATATTTGAAGAGATTAGAGTTGAAAACTTCCCTAACATGGGAAAGGAAATTGTCAACCAAGTCCAGGAAGTGCAGAGAGTCCCATACAGGATAAACCCAAAGAGAAACATGCCGAGACACATATTAATCAAACTATCAAAAATTAAATACAAAGAAAAATATTAAAAGCAGCAAGGGAAAAGCAACAAATAACATACAAGGGAATCTCCATAAAGTTAACAGCTGATCTTTCAGCAGAAACTCTGCAAGCCAGAAGGGAGTGGCAGGACATATTAAAGTGATGAAAGGAAAAACCTACAACCAAGATTATTCTACCAGGCAAGGATCTCATTCAGATTCGATGGAGACATTAAAAACTTTACAGACAAGCAAAAGTTAAGAGAATTCAGCACCACCAAACCAGCTTTACAACAAATGCTAAAGGAACTTCTCTAGGTAGGAAACACAAGAGAAGGAAAAGACCTACAAAAACATACCCAAAACAATGAAGAAAATGGTAATGGGAACACGCATATTGATAATTTCCTTAAATGTAAATGGATTAAATGCTCCAACCAAAAGACATAGACTGGCTAAATGGACACAAAAACAAGACATGTATATATGCTGTCTACAAGAGACCCACTTCAGACCTAGGAACACATACAGACTAAAAGTGAGGGGATGGAAAAAGATATTCCATGCAAATGGAAATCAAAGAAATTTGAAGTAGCAATTCTCATATCAGACAAAATAGACCTTAAAATAGACTATTACAAGAGACAAAGAAGGACACTACATAATGATCAAGAATCAATCCAAGAAGAAGATAGAAAAATGGTAAATAGATATGCACCCAAGATAGGAACACCTCAATACATAAGGCAAATGCTAACAGCCATAAAAGGAGAAATTGACAGTAAAACAATAATAGTAAGGAACTTTAACACCAAACTTTCACCAATGGACAGATCATCCAAAATGAAAATAAATAAGGAAACACAAGCTTTAAATGACACACTAAACAAAATGGACTTAACTGATATTTAAAGGACATTCCATCCCCAAACAACAGAATACAATTTCTTCTCAAGTACTCATGGAACATTCTCCAAGATAGACCATATCTTGGATCACAAATCAAGCTTTGGTAAATTTAAGAAAACTGAAATCATATCAAGTATATTTTCCAACCACAACGCTATGAGATTAGATATCAATTACAGGAAAAAACTCTGTAAAAAATACAAACACATGGAAGCTAAACAATACACTACTCAATAACCAAGAGATAACTGAAGAAATCAAAGAGGAAATCAAAAAGTTACTAGAAAGAAATGAAAATGAAAACACGATGACCCAAAACCTATGGGATGCAACAAAAGCAGTTCTAAGAGGGAAGTTTAAAACAATACAATCCTACCTCAAGAAACAAGAAACATCTCAAATAAACAATGTAAACTTACACCTAAAGCAATTAGAGAAAGAAGAACAAAACTTCCCCAAGTTAGCAGAAGGAAAGAAATCATAAAGATCAGATCAGAAATAAATGAAAAAGAAATGAAGGAAACAATAGCAAAGACCAATACAACCAAAAGCTGGTTCTTTGAGAAGATAAACAAAATTGATAAACCATTAGCCAGACTCAACAAGAAAAAAAAGGAGAAGACTCAAATCAACAGAATTAGAAATGAAAAAAGAGAAGTAACAACTGACCCTGTAGAAATACAAAGGATCATGAGAGATTACTACAAGCAACTACATGCCAATAAAATGGACAACCTGGAAGAAATGGACAAATTCTTAGAAAAGCTCAACCTTCCAAGACTGAAGCAGGAAGAATTAGAAAATATAAACAGGCAAATCACAAGCGCTGAAATTGAAGCTGTGATTAAAAATTCTTCCAACAAACAAAAGCCCAGGACCAAATGGCTTCACAGGAAAATTCTATGAAACATTTAGAGAAGACTAACACCTATCCTTCTCAAACTCTTCCAAAATATAGCAGAGGGTGAAACACTCCCAAACTCATTCTATGAGGCCAGCATTACCCTGATACCAAAATTACACAAATGTGTCATAAAAAAAGAAACTACAGGTCAATATCACTGATGAACATAGATGCAAAAATCCTCAACAAAATGCTAGCAAACAGAATCCAACAGCACATTAAAAGGATCATACACTATGATCAAGTGGGGTTTATCTGAGGGATGCAAGGATCCTTCAATATACACAAATCAATCAATGTGATACACCATATTAACAAATTGAAAGAGAAAAACCATATGATCATCTCAATAAATGCAGAAAAAGCTTTTGAAAAAATTCAACACCCATTTATGATAAAAACTCTCCAAAAGTAGGCATAGAGGGAACCTACCTCAACATAACAAAGGCCATATATGACAAACTGACAGCCAACATCGTTCTCAATGGTGAAAAACTGAAACCATTTCCTCAAAGATCAAGAACAAGACAAGGTTGCTCACTCTCACCACTCTTATTCAACATAGTTTTGGAAGTTTTAGCCACAGCAGTCAGAGAAGAAAAAGAAATAAAAGGAATCCAAATCAGAAAAGAAGAAGTAAAACTGTCACTGTTTGCAGATGACATGATACTATACATAGAGAATCCTAAAGATGCTACCAGAAAACTACTAGAGTTAATCAATGGATTTGATAGATTAGAAGGATACAAAATTAATGCACAGAACTCTCTTGCATTCCTATACACTAATGATGAAAAATCTGAAAGAGAAATTAAGGAAACGCTTCTATTTACCATTGCAACAAAAAGAATAAAATACCTAGGAATAAACCTGCCTGGAGAGACAAAAGACCTGTATGCAGAAAACTATAAGATACTGATGAAAGAAATTAAAATTGATACAAACAGATGGAGAGACATACCATGTTCTTGGATTGGAAGAATCAACATGAAAATGACTATATTACCCAAAGCAATCTACTGATTCAATGCAATCCCTATCAAACTACCAATGGCATTTTTCACAGAACTAGAACAAAAATTTTCACAATTTGTATGGAAACACAATAGACCCTGAATAGTAAAAGCAATCTTGAGAAAGAAAAATTGAGTGGGAGGAATCAGGCTCCCTGACTTCAGACTATACTACAAAGCTACAGTAATCAAGACAATATGGTACTGGCACAATAACAGAAATATAGATAATTGGGGCAGGATAGAAAACCCAGAGATAAACCCACACATATATGGTCACCTTCTCTTTGATAAAGGAGGAAAGAGTATGCAATGGAGAAAAGACAGCCTCTTCAATAAGTAGTTCTGGGAAAACTGGACAGCTACATGTAGAAGAATGAAATTAGAACACTTCCTAACACCATACACAAAAATAAACTCAAAATGGATTAAAGACCTAAATGTAATGCCAGGCAGTATAAAACCTCTTAGAGGAAAACATAGGCAAAACACTCTATGACATAAATCACAGCAAGATCCCTTTTGATCCATCTCCTAGAGAAATGGAAACAAAAACAAAATAAACAAATGGGACCTAATGAAACTTAAAGGCTTTTGCACAACAAAGGAAACCATAAACAAGATGAAAAGACAACCCTCAGAATGGGAGGAAATATTTGCAAATGAAGCAACTGACAAGGATTAATCTCCAAAATATACAAGCAGCTCAATATCAAAAAAACAAACAACCCAATCCAAAACTGGAGAGAAGACCTAAATAGACATTTCTCCAAAAAAGATATACAGAGTGCCAACAAACACATAGAAGGATGCTCAACCTCACTAATTATTAGAGAAATGCAAATCAAATTTACAATGAGGTATCACCTCACACTGGTCAGGTTGGCCATCATCAAAAAATCTACAAACAATAAATGCTGGAGAGGGTGTGGAGAAAAGGAAACCCTCTTACACTGTTGGTGGGAATGCAAATTGATACAGCCACTATGGAGAACAGTATGGAAATTCTTTAAAAACCTAAAAATAGAACTACCATATGACTTAGCAATCCCACTACTGGACATATACCCTGATGAAACCATAATTCAAAAAGAGTCATGTACCACAATGTTCACTGCAGCACTATTTACAATAGCCAAGACTTGGAAGCAACCTAAGTGTCCATTGACAGATGAATGGATAAAGAAGATTTGGCACATATATACAATGCAATATTACTCAGCCATAAAAGGAAATGAAATTGAGTTATTTGTGGTGAGGTGGATGGACCTAGAGTCTGTCATACAGAGCAAAGTAAGTCAGAAAGAGAAAAACAAATACCGTATGCTAACCCATATATATGGAATCTAAGAAAAAAAAAAAAAGTCATGAAGAACCTAGGAGTAAGATGGGAATAAAGACACAGACCTACTAGAGCATGGACTTGAGAATATGGGGAGGGGGAGGGGTAGGCTGTGACGAGGTGAGAGAGTGGCATGGACATATATACACTACCAAGCATAAAGTGGATAGCTAGTGGGAAGCAGCCGCATAGCACAGGGAGATCAGCTAGGTGGTTTGTGACCACCTAGAGGGGTGGGATATGGAGGGTGGGAGGGAGGGAGATGCAGAAGGGAAGAGATATCGGAACATGTGTATATGTATAACTGACTCACTTTGTTATAGAGCAGAAACTAGCACACCATTGTAAAGCAATTATACTCCAATAAAGATGTTAAAAAAAAAAAGTTCCACATCAAAAAAAAGTCTTAAAAAATGTAAAAATCTTACTAATTTATGGTGCAATTATAATATTTTCCATATATTGGATTAAATATAATACAGATTAAATAATTTTTAAAAAGATGTGGCACATATATACAATGGAATATTACTCAGCCATGAAAAGAAATGAAACTGAGTTATTTGTAGTGATGTAGATGGACCTAGAGTCTGTCATACAGAGTGAAGTAAGTCAGAAAGAGAAAAACAAATACAGTATGCTAACACATATATGTGGAATCTAAAAAAAAAAAAAATGGTTCTCATGAACCTAGGGGCAGGACGGGAGTAAAGACGCAGACATAGAGAATGGACTTGAGGACACGGGGAGGGGGAAGGGTAAGCTGGGACGAAGCAAGAGAGTAACATTGACTTATATACATTACCAAGTGTAAAATAGATAGCTAGTGGGAAGCAGCTGCATAGCACAGGAAGATCAGCTCCATGCTTTGTGACCACCTAGAGGAGTGGGATAGGGAGGGTGGGTGGGAGATGCAAGAGGGAGGGGATATGGGGATATATATATGCATATAGCTGATTCACTTTGTTATACAGCAGAAACTAACACAACATTGTAAAGCAATTATACTCCAATAAAGATGTTGAAAATAAATAAATAAATGTTAGGAACAATAAATAAATAAATAAACAAACAAACAGATTTACTTATTTCCTATTACGTGAAATAACTTGTAAAAATAGAGATTATCTGTTCTTTGACAACTTGATTTAAACATACCCTAAAAAAATAGTAAGAAGTTCTGGATTGCCACTTGATTTTCTTAATTGTTATTGATTTATTCAAATTTTCTTTTAGCGGTACAGGGGCCTCTCACTGCTTTGGCCTCTCCCGTTGTGGAGCACAGGCTCCGGATGCACAGGCTCAGCGGCCATGGCTCACGGGCCTAGCCACTCCGCGGCATGTGGGATCCTCCCAGACTGGGGCACGAACCCATGTCCCCTGCATCAGCAGGCGGACTCTCAACCACTGCGCCACCAGGGAAGCCATTACTTATGTCAAGTTTGGCAATTTATAGTCTATATTTTCTTTATTTTTTCAAAAGTTTTAACACGTTGTTCATAACATCTTTCTTGATTAAAAAAATTTCTGTATCTGTAGTTATTTCTCTTTTAAATGAAAGATATTTTGCCTTTTTAAAAATTTATTTATTTATTTTTAACATCTTTATTGGAGTGTAATTGCTTTACAATGGTGTGCTAGTTTCTGCTGTATAGCAAAGTGAATCAGCTATACGTGTATATATATACCCCCATATCCCCTCCCTCTTGCATCTCCCTCCCACCCTCCCTATCCCATCCATCTAGGTTTTACCTTCTTTTTCAATGTTAGTCCAGTTAAAGGATTTTTAAAAATCTTATTAGTCTTCTCAAATACCTTTGGTTTTATTTATTATCTATGATTCTCCCACCCTGATTTTTATTTATTTCACTAATTTCTGCCCCTTTATTTATTCTAAGCTCATCTTTTCAGTCTTTCTTATTTTCTACTAAATATATTCAAACTGGAACATTTCCTCTAAGTATCATCTTGGCTGTATCCCATATTTTTTGATACATAATAGTTTTATTTTCATTTTGTTGAAAAATTATAATTCTATTATGATTCCTTATTAATTCATGGATTACTTAAAAGTATGAGTCTTAGTTTTCAAACATGGGTTGCTTTTAGCTAATGTTTTGTTGTTTGTTTCTAATTTTATTGCATCATGAAGAGGGAATGCAGTCTGCATGATGTTGAATATTTAGAATGTGTTGAGACTTTCTTTGTGACCAAATGTGTAATCAATTTTTATAACTGTTCTATGTGTTTTTTGTTTGTTTGTTTATTGGATGCAAAGTTATATCAAGTTTGTAATTATATTATTCATTCTATATTCTTTTGTAATTTTTGGTCTAGATGGTATATCAGTTTTTGAGAGATGTGCCAACATCTACCATAATTATGGATTTGTTTATTTTTTCCTGTAGGTATATTGTTCATTTGTTAGTATGAAATGTAACTCTGTGTATCTTTTAATACTTTTACTTTGTTTTTTAAATTTTATTTTGTATGACATTATTTCTAATCTAGCTTTCCTTTTGTTCACACTTGCCTATTTTTAAATTAACTTTTCTTTTCCATTCTTAAGTTGTAGGAGTACCTTAAGTGTCCTAGTTTTTGTCAGGTATATATTTTGTAAATATTTTCTCTCACTCTGTGGTCTGCCTGTTCATTTTCCTCATGGTATCTTTCATTGAGAAGAAGATTGTAATTTTAAATAAGTCTAATTTACCGGTTTCTTCTTTTGCTGTTATTGCCTTCTGTTTTGTCTAAGAAACCTTTTCCTACCCACAAGCCATGAAGATATTCTATCATATTTTGCCTGTAAAAAATTTATGGTCTATTTAAAATTAAGACAAGGATCAACGTTCATTTTCTTTCCCCTGGATAGATATCCAGTTATTCCAGCACCAGTTTTGAAAAGATTTTCTTTTCCTGTTGCATTACTTTGGTGCATTGGTCCAAAATCAAATGATTAGATGAATGTGTGTCTACTTTGAACTCTACTCTGTTCCTTGAATCTATCTGTGGGTAGTTGGGCAAGTACCACACAGTCTTGATTACTATAACTTTAAAAGAAGTGTCATAATTAGGTAAGATAAGTCCTACAACTTTGTTCTCCTTTCCTCAAGATTTCTTTGGCTATTTTAGTTATATGACATTTCCATATACATTTTAGAAGAGGCTTGTCAATTTCTTTTAAAAAGCTTTCTGGAATTTTAATAGAGATTACATTGAATCTGTAGATCAACTTGGAGAAAACTGATGTCTTAGCAATGTTGAATCCTCTAATCTGTGACACTGAAATACATCTCCATTTTGTTAGTTCGATATTCTTTAATTCCTTTCGGCAATGTTTTATATTTTTCAGTATGGAGGTCTTTCATGTCTTTTTTAAATTTGTCCCCAAGTATTTTATGTTTTCTAAGGTATTATAAATAAAATCATATTTAAAAAATCAGTTTCCAATTGTTTGCTGCAACTGATTTTTGTATATTAACCTTATTGTCTGTGAATTTGCTAATATACTTATTATTTTTAGTAGTTGATTTCTAGGTCATTTTAGGATTTTTCTATGTAAGCAGTGTGTCACTTGTATGATATTGATATTTTTTATTTATTGTTCTTGCCCTGCTGGAATATCTAGACTCTGCAATACAATGTTGAATCAAATGGAAGGGGGGCCTCCATGACTTTTCCTGAGGTTAGGGAAAAAGCATTCAGTCTTTTACTATTGAGTATGATGATAGCTGAAGGTTTTTCACAGATGCTCTTTATCAGATTAAGGAAGTAGCAAATAAGGTATCTTTTTTAAGATACTTAAGGTACTTACTTAAGATACAGTACTTAAGATTCCTTAAGAACTGAGAGTTTTAATGTGAATAGGTTTTAAATTTTGTTAAGTATTTATTCTGCATCTATTAATATGACAGAATTTTTTCTTTTCGGGGGGAGCATGGGTCTGTTAATATGCTGAATTAAGTTGATTGATTTTCCAATGTTAAACAAACCCTGCATTACTGCGATAAACTCTACTTGGTCACGATGTAATATCCTTGTTATATATTGGTGGATAATATTTTGGCATCTATGTTAATAAAGAACATTGGCTTGTAATTTTCTTCCTTCTCTTTTTGTAATGTCTTTTTATTAAGGTTACGTGTGAGTGTGGATTGGGAAGTGTTTCCTCATCCTCCATTTTCTCAAAAAGTTTGCATAATGTTGGTATTATTTATCCTTAAATGTTTGACAGAATTCATCAGTGAAACCATTTGGGCCTGGAGTTTTCTTTATGAGTAGAATTCAATTTCTTTAACATAGGGCTATTCAGAATTTGTGTTAGTTTCGGTTAGTCATATTTTTCAAAGAATTTCTCTACTTCATCTAAGTGGTTGAATATTTTGGTATAATGCTGTTCATAACATTTCCTTATTATTCTTTGAATATCTGCAGGATTTGTAGTGATGTTTCCTCTTTCACTCCTGGTATTCATATATTGGTAATTTGTGTTCTCTCTTTCTCCCATAAGTTTTGCTAGCATTTATCATTTTGTTGATGTTCTCAATGAAGCACTTTTTGGCTTTAAAATTTTTTCTCTGTCATTTTCTATTTCATTCAATTTTGCTCTTTAGTATTTCCTTTACTTACTTTGATCTTATTTTTCTAGCTTTTTAAGGTGAAATCTCAGATCATTAAGATTTTTTTCTTTTCTAATATAAGCCTCTAAAGCTGTAATTTTTCTCTAAATTATGTTTTAGCTGAATCTCAAATTTTTATGTGTAGTTTAAAAAAAAATCCTTCAGTTTGAAGGATTTTGAAATTTTCATTGCGATTTACTCTTTGACCCATGGGTTATTTGGAAGTGTGTCATTTGTTGCCAAATATTTAGGGTTTTCCTAGGTATCTTATTCATATTGATTTTAAATTTAGTTTCACAGTAATCAGAGAACATATTCTACATGATTTAAATCCTTGTAAATTTATTCAGCTTTGTTTTATGACCCAGCCTATGGCCTATCTTAATGAGTGAACTATGGGAACATAATAAGAAATTTAGGTATATTGCAGTTTTAGGTATTTTGTTCTAAAAATATCAATTAGATCAAAGTGGCTGATAGGTTATTCATATCACTTATGCCTTTACTGATTTTTTTAGTCTAGTTTTTCTAACTATTCCTAGGAGATAAACTTTTCTATTTTGTTTGTGGAATTATCTAATTTTCTCTTTATTTCTATCAAGTTTTGCTTCCTGTATTTTGAGGCTTTGTTATTAGGCATAAATATATCTATGATTATTATTTCTAATGTATTCACCCTTTTATTGTTGTGATGTGCCCTTCTTTATCTTTGATCATTACTATTTGTCTTGTGTTCTATTGTAACCAATGTTAACATAACCATGCCAGTCTTACTGTGCTTGCTGGTTGCGTGGTACATCTGTTTTCATCCATTTACTCTCAACTTATCTGTGTCTTTCTATATAAATTGTGTCTCATAAATAGCATATAGTTGGGTTTTGCTCTTTTATCCATCATGTGTTTATTTTCTTTACATTTATTGTTGAGGTGGGATTTGGATCTACCACTTAATTGTTTTGGGTTTGTTCTCTCTCTCTTTTTCTTTTCCCTCTGTTCATCCTCTCTTTTAAAAAAAATTATGAGTTAAGTATTTAAATCCTTTTTTTTCAATTTATCTATTGGCTTTCTGCTACATCTCTGCATTTTTATATACTTGTCTTAGGGATTACTCTATACATGCTTAACTCTTCACAGTTACTTTCCATTAATATTGTACTATTTATATAAAATGTAGAAACCTTGAAGCTGTATAGGTCCACTCACCACTTCCCTTGCTTTGATGCTGTGGTTGTCATATGTATTACTTCTTCATACATTACACCACAAGATGTTATAATTTTTGCTTTAGACAGTTCCATTTTAAAGAAATTAAGAGGAAAAAGAGTGTTTATATTTACCATTTCTGATGTTTATTCCCTCCTAAAGATTCAATTTTCCAGTATTTTCCAGTATTGTTTGCTTTCAGCCTGAAAAACTCCCTTAAGCACTTCTTATATTGCATTTTTGCAGGCAATACATTCTCTTAATTTTCTTTTGTCTTATCTTATAAGACATCTTTATGCTGTCTTTATTCTTGAAAGATATTTTAACTGGACATAAACTTATAAGTTAACCATTTTTCTTTTCAAAAACTTTTAAATACCTTGTGTTTTCCATAGTTTCTGATGGGAAGTCAGTGATAATTCAAATATTTGTTCCCTTGTATATAAAACATCTTTTCTTTTTTTCTGGCCTCTTTTAAGATTCTTTATTTAACAAACCGGTTTTCAAAAATTTGACCCTGTTGTACCCTGGCTTGGATTTCTTTGTATTTGTTTTTCTAGGAGTTGGCTGAGCTTCTTGAATCTCCAAATTTATATCTTATCAAATTTAGGATTGGGGACAGTTATTTCTTCTTTTTATAGAAATCATTAAATTTTTTTGTGGTTAAATACATGTAACATAAAATTATTATGTAACCATCTTAACCATTTTTAAATGTATAGTTCAGTAGTTGTAAGTACATTTACATCGTTGTGTAACCATCACCACCATCCATCCACAGAACTCTTTCCCTCTTGCAAAACTGAACTCTTCTGTATCCATTAAACAGTAACTTCCCATTCCCTCCTCCCCTCAGCCCCTGGAAACCACCATTCTACTTTCTATTTCTATGAATTTAACTACCCTAGGTACTCATATAAGTGGAATCATACAGGACTTATCTTTTTGTGACTGGCTTATTTTACTTAGCATAGTGCCCTCAAGATTCCTACATGTTGTAGCACGTGTAAGAATTTCCTTCCTTTTGAAGGCTGAATAACATTCATTGTATGAGTATACCACATTTTGTTTATCCATTCATCCACTGGTTAATTTTACAAGGTGGTGATCGATGAAGGTCTTAGTAGTTTCTGTGAGAGGAAACATATTTGACTATGAGGCAGAGGAAGTCACTGGATGCCTGGGGCATCTCCCCCACATTAAGGGGGAGAGCCAGTTGAAGAAGGGAGCCTCATAAAAGAAATATTACAGGGAGTCCTTGCTATGAATTTGCCTGCTTGAGGATGGATGCTGCAACTCATGCCCCTCATAACTGGTGCTTCTGAAGCCTGTGTGTGTGCTGGCCAGAGTCTCCTCTCTAGTTCTCAAAGTGTTTGGGTGCAGTAATGACCACCTGCACTTTGCAGATGAGGAAATGGACATGCAGAGATATTAAGGGACCCTCTCAGGTCTCCAGTCAGCCTGGCTACAGAGGCTGCCCTTGAAGAATGCATGGAAGGATGGGTGTCTCTGTTGGAAGGCACAGTGGCCACTCAGAATCCCACACTCCTTCCACATCCATGGTGGCTAGATGCAGGGAGGAGAGGTGGAGAAAGGAACAGAGGACATGGAGGCCAAATATCCCGGTGTGATGTGACCCTCTTGGAGATCTGGAGCAAGGATTTCTCTTCTCCTTTCTTGCCTCTCAGTATCCTCGTCTGTGAAACGTGCATGAGCTCTCATCCCTCAGAGGGGTGTGGAGGGGCCACAACACACACACTGTGGCAAAGCATCTAACCAAGGGTGGGCAGGGGATAAACGTGCTATGATTTCAAGGCCACACAGCAGTCTCCATGATATCC
Source organism: Phocoena sinus (assembly GCF_008692025.1). Lineage (NCBI taxonomy): Eukaryota > Metazoa > Chordata > Mammalia > Artiodactyla > Phocoenidae > Phocoena > Phocoena sinus. The sequence continues at coordinate 51,897,341 of NC_045764.1, read as the reverse complement.
CTGTGTCCTCCAGTTGGAGCCTGTTGACAGTGAGAGCTCATCACCCCCTCCTGGAAGTCCCCATCTCTGTGGAGAGTGGGGGTGCACTGAACTGTGAGGGGTCATTCACTCCTTGCTATAGAACTGCCCTGTGGCAACCAAGAGCCCACACTGCCTCCATAGGACTGTGTCTGTCCCCGTGTTCACCCAGGTCCTGTGTATCTGCTGAGAGATCCTGACTCAGGGCTGTCCACAGTATCAGGTACAGGGACCACAGATCCACTCTCTGTGAGGCAGAGAGGGGACTGGAGGGGAATCGCAAGGCCATTGCCTCCCTCAAGGAGTTCCTCCTCTAGATGGAAAATCAGGCCTTGGAATGAACTGGAGTTTCCCTTGCTGGGAATGGTTTCCTCATGTGACAAAGAGGTGTCAGTTACTTCAGGGCCATTCTGTTCAGCTGTGCAGTTGTGTTGTGCCAAAGTTGCCCAGCTGGGAGGCATATTTGACTTGAAATTCAGCCCACAGCCCACTTGCCAAGCCATGCCTGTGGGCTGCCACTGCCCAGAGAGACACCTTCTGTAATCCACACAAGGGCACTGTTCAGCTAGCTCACCGACATTGATGTGCATGCTCTCCCAGTCTGTCGGGACTGCCTGACTACTGGGAGCAAAGATGCAAGATGTGCAGTGTGTAGCTCCTGCTTGGGGTCCCAGAGCTGCTGCAGGGATGCTCCAGGTGGCCAAGAGAAGGCTGCCACAACTTCCCACTCCCATCCTGCCCACCTGCCTCAGGGCCCCCTCTTGCCCTCCGTTCCCAAGCCCTGGGGCCTGCTGTGGGATTGGCAGAGACTGACTGGAGGCTCTCAGAAGGAAAAGCAGGAGAGCGAGTTTCCAGAAGTAGGTGGGGATCTGCCAGGGGAGAGTCCCATGAGGACACCCTCCTTAGGTATGTGGGAACCTCCTCTGGTGAGTACAATGGTGGGGATCATTGGACGCCAAAAGGGCGCAAAGTGAGAGAGGAAAAATTGGGAGCAACCAAGGTTTGGTGAGGGCTTCCTGCTGCTTGCCTAGGCACACACGTGTCTCATTTATCGTTGGAGCTGGGCGTTGCTGGTCCCACTCTACATAGGAGCACACTGAGTGGTCTTGATGCTTCTTTTCTCTTGGGCAGTAGCAGAGCCCCCTTTGCTCCAATCCTCTCCAACACTCCAGATGGTTGGCCTTGAGAACAACATTCCCCCCACCCCAGCCCCACATTCCCCAAGGGCCAAGAGCCCTTTGCAAACCTCCCGTCCATCCACACCTTTCTAGGACCTTTGGGCACCAAAAAGGGATGTCAGGCTTTATTGCCTTAGTGAGCACTGCCAGTGACAGCGGCTGCGTGGGACCAGGAACCCCAGCCCACCACCATGGGCTCTGTGACCTGGGCCAAGCACTGGACCGAGCTTTCATATTCTCATCCACACAATGAAAGAACTCTAAGGATTCAGTGAGATTGTATCCATTAGAGTGTTCAGGGTGATGTGTTGCATGGCTCGGAAATCCCTGTTCTCATCCTATCTCATGGAAGGCTTCAGACTGCCTCCTTGGAGACTCCCTCTGCTTTACAGAAGAGGAAACAGGCTCAGGAAGCTGGCCAGCCTTGCCAGAGATTATACCACTGGTCAGGGGCAGAGCTGGGAATCTCACCTACACTGTCTTACTCCATCATGCATATCATGCATCCCCTGCTGCAGCAAAGCCAGTGTGGTGGGGAGATTCAAAGGCACTGTGGCAGGATGGTGAAGGGATCAGAATACGCCACCCCAAAACGAGCCCCTTGGACATAAGGATTATTTTGAGCTGAAGGCAATGGAGAAACAGCAGACACAGAAAAAGCTCTCTCCGCTGCCCCTATCTGTCTAAAGGCAGGGTATAAATTTCCCTGTGTGAAGGTGTTCCCCTCCCTTCTCCCATACCAGGAAGAGACCACTCATTACTAGAGGCTGCTCTGACTTGAATCTGCATAAACAAATCTTACTGAGATACCCCTTATCTTCTGTTACTTTCTCCCATATATTTATCTTCCCACAATTCACCACCCGTAGAAGCCCCAGGCTCTTTTCCTTTGTCTTTTCTTTTATCAGCTTCTTGTTAAATTGGTATTACAAGCTCCAAATTCTGAGAGTCTCTTTGAGTCACATTTCTTCAAGTCCTGTGCATACATATGTAATTCCATCTGTTCTTTTCTCTTGCTAACATGTCTTTTGTAAGTTTAATTTGCAGGTCTCCAGGTTAAGAACCTAAGAGGGTAGAGGAAAGTTTTTCCCTCCCCCACAAAGGCAAGAATCTAGAGGAGGGCCTCATGACCCTTCTCATGGCACACCATCCCTCAGAGGGCATGGGCCCTGGGATCAGCAGGACTGCCCTCCCCACGGATGCGTGAACACTGTGTTGTGTACTGAGGGTGTGACTCCCCAGCCTAGGTGAGCAGGTACTCACTGAGAAGGCCAGTCACACCCATTAAAGAATCCCTAGTGTCTGAGTCCATGAGCAGACATCTTCGAGCTGCAAGCTTATTATAAGGGCATCATCAGTAGGAGACCTAGAAGATCCTGGAGGGTTTCCTCTAGGCAATGAGGAGGGATAAAATCCAGAAATTACCCTCAGTTTCGATGCCTTTTTTCCCCAGGCCCAGCTCAGCAGGAGTCACCCAGGAGGTTTTGAAACCTGTCCATAAGTTCTTTGACACTCCTCCTTATCAAGAGGCAGAGTCTGCTTCCCCTCTCCCTGAATCTGGGCCATGCTGAATTACCCTCTTCTGATGAGTAGAAGGAGGCAGAAATGATGCAGCATGACTTGGGAAGCATGGTCATAAAAGGCAAGATAGCTTCCACCAGGCTCCCTTTTGGGACACTTTGTCCTTGGAAGCTGGCTGCCATACTGTGAGGAAGCCCATGTATATTGAGGGGCCACATGGAGATGTCCCAGCTGAGGCCCAGCTGACAGCCTGATGTATGAGTGGGGGTGGTTTGCTATGAAGCAATAGGTAACCAAATGGTCACTGGGACTAGTTCCCACAGGCTCTATCCAACACCCTGCTCAACCAACACTGCCAATTCTGGACTTAATCCAGAGCAGGACAGGGGCCCCCTGGGGGTCCCCTAGCACTGTCTGGTAGAGAGGTGCCTGGGGTGGGACGGATCTTGAGCTCCAGTGAGCTGCCAGCTCCGGGCTGTGGTGCCAGTCCAGTCCACACCACTGGGCTCTCATCTAGTCTCACCTGTAGGCCTGAGTGGAGCTGTGGGCATCACCTGAATGATCCTTGCTACAAGACAGAGTCCAGAGCTGATTTGGGCTACTGGGTGTTTGACACCACACCTGAGTAGCCCCTGGGACTGGCTGCCTTGTGGGCTATGAGGGCAGTGAATATTCAAAGCTAAGAGGTGATTCTCAGAGTCAAGTCCAGGAGGAGGAAATGAGTCCAGATGTGGGGAAACAGATGTACTGGGAAAGGGGGCAGGGCAGGCTGGGGGTGATGTGCCTGCTTGATGATGAGAGGCTAGGGTACAGGGATGGGACAGATGGCCAGAGAGCAAGGGTAGGACCAAGGTATCTGCATCTGGACCCAGATCTCCTGTGCTGAATGCACATGTTCTTGGCCATGTTCTTGACCTGTTCCATGTCAGGCCCTGGTCATCCTCTTCTCCCCAAGACCGCAAGGACTGCCCCATTTCCTACAGTCTCACCTTACGATTAGAATACTGACCACTTGGAGCCAGGAGCTGTCCCAGCCTGACTGCTGATACTTCCTCACCCTCACTTCCGCCTTTGGGAGCCCCCAAACCCTTGAGTACCATTGAAGTGGCCAGAACAAGACCAAGGGCATTTAGCCTCTCTGGACACAGGACCGATGCCCCCTCCCCTAAAGACATGTCCTGCAGTAAGATCAGCTGTCTCTGGCCTGTGGCCACCCACAGTGGAGATCCCAGCATGCCTTGCAGCCCAGCGCAGCCCAGTCTCCCCAAACGGCACCATCACAGAAGGGGCAAATCTGCCTGAAGGGCACTGTCCCCACCTTCCCCAGAGGCCTTGTGCCCCTCCTTCTCCACTCACCCACTCCTCCCCTAGCTATGTTTTATGCAAACAAATGCTTTCCAGGAGCGTCAGAGTTCATTAGGGAGATGGAGAGCAGCAATCCCAGGCTGCCCACAGGAACCGGACTGGAGGGGCCTCTGGGCAAGCCGACCACCCACGTTGGTCCACAACCTGCCCTGCGGGCCTTTGGGGGGGCTGGTGAGCAGGGGGGCGGAGAAAGAGTGCTTAGTAGAGTTGAACTTCTGTCACTGGCACAGGGCTGCTCATTTTTACTTCTTTAGTTGTTTCGTAGACACTTGTTATTGATTTGTACATTGTGGGTTTCAACAAAGACAAAAACAGAGCCCTGAGCCCCTGGGAGGGGCTGCAGTGGCAAGCAGGCCACCACTGGCAGGCAGCTCTCATAGGACATGGGTGGCTGCAGAGGAGGAGGGAGGGTGCGGGTCCCATGCCTTTCACTTCCAGAGAGGGGCCTCTGGGAGGCAGGATCTGCTGGGGGATTCCTCCTCCCACCAGGGTTTGGAAGACCCCCCCCTTCTGAGGGGACAGGGAGAAGGAAGCCCCAGGAGGGGGACAAGGGGGGGCATATGTGAGGAAAAGGCAGGATTTCCTGAGGGTACCAGGACCCTCCCTGGCCCCTGGGCCTCTGAACCCTGCCCTGGGCCTCTTTCCCTACTGATCCACTCTCCCAAATGCTCAACACACTGTCCAAACAGCAGTCACAAATGAGGTTTATGCTTCCATGTCAAGCCATCACCTTTTAACTAAATTCTGTTGGTGCTTTTTTTTTTTTTTTAACAGCTTCATTGAGGTATAACTGACATATAACAAGCCATGCCCATTTCAAGTGTGCAATTTGATAACTTAGACTCAGGTGGGCTTCCGTGAAACAGTCACCACCATCAAAATAATGAACACATCGTCACCCCCCCACCCCAACTTTTCCTGGATTTCCTCTGGTACCCTCCCTCCCTCCTCCCTACCTCCTCCACCCACTTTCACCACCCCCAGTCTATGCTTCTTGCTTTTATTGATGTTTTTGACTAAAACAAATTAAATTTCATTGAATGGACTTGTAATGAAGAGAAATCAACAGGAAGTAAAAACTGAGGGATGAGCTTCTCTGGTCCATGCCGGAAGCTGGGCAAGCCTTCCACACACCCCTGTGAGGACTGCTGCAGGCTGCCTGCTCTGGTTTTCTGCAAAACAGGGGAAACATGGAGCAACGCTATGCAGAGCTCCTGCAGGCCCAGGCTGCAGGAGAACCTGAGATTCAGGCACCGGGGCTGCGGGGGCTGCTTTGAACCACCCTCTGAGGTCTCTTTTCCTTTTGGGAAGCTAAAGGCAGCTCTGGAGTGTGATTTAAAATGCTGGGCAGGCCCCAAGCCAAATTTGGGGAAGGTTCTCTTCTGTCCACCCATCCTCAAGGCAACAACCTTCTCAGCACCTCCCAGCATAGAAGGGGACACACAGGCCCAGCTCAGAATCCATTGAGGGAAAAGGCTGTCAAGCTGAGCCCGGCTGAGGGGCAGCCCCTGCCCAGCTCTGGCCTCTCCTGCTGGGATCCTCTGATTTTTTTCACTCAACGCCAGAAATTTGGATTTTTAAGTACCATCTTCTGATTCTTAAAGTTGACACTTTAATGTTGTTTTTTTAAAAAATAAATTGGGCTTCCCTGGTGGCGCAGTGGTTGAGAGTCTGCCTGCTGATGCAGGGGACACGGGTTCGTGTCCCAGTCCGGGAAGATCCCACATGCTGCGGAGTGGCTGGGCCCGTGAGCCATGGTCGCTGAGCCTGCGCGTCCGGAGCCTGTGCTCTGCAACGGGAGAGGCCACAACAGTGAAAGACCTGCGTACTGCAAAAAAAATAAAATAAAAACCTCAGAGGATGCAGGTCTAAGTGTTCCCAAATTGCAGGTGCCCAGCTTGCAGCCCCAGTGCCATGAGATGACCTCTCTTCCCTCTTCCTATGTGTGCCTTCTGCCTGACTCTGGTACCATCTCTTTGTCCTCTGGCAGATCCTCACTTCATTTCATGCAGACTAACTTTCATTGAGCTATCATGTTGCTATCCTGTTCTGGTCTCCAGGCAGGGGAGGATGCTGTGGAGATGGATGGTCCCTGTCCCTGTCCTGAGGACACACTAGATGATGAACGTTGCTGTGGAGGTGCAGCCCCATTCCCAGGCTTATGGAAGAGAAGGCAACTGCTCTCCTGGGAGCGCATGGAAGGCTGCAGGGAGGGGGACATTGGGCCTGAGCCAAGAAGAATGAGGAAGAGTCACAGGGAGCCGAGGAAGGGAAGGAGGGCAGCAGAGAGCATGGTGTGTCCCGGGAAAGGCAGGTGGTCTGTCCAGCGGGTCAGAGGGGACGCTGAGGTTGCTGGATGGCTGGAGAAGCATGACTTGGGAGAAGAAAAGAGACTAAGCAGGGTACCCTGTGGGATCTCTTCCAGCCCTCATCCTCTCTGTGTCTCATGCCTCCTCTAAGGCCTCCTAAGGAAGTACCTCTTTCTGGGTTCTAGGAGTGGGGTCTGCTGAACTTGTCTTAGGGTCCTAGAAGCCTAGAAAGGAGACTGACCTCAAAGATTGTCTATTGAACCCCCATCCAGTTCAGGGCCTCCCCTCCCATATCACTATTTCATCTGCACCCCCCTTCCCACTGTTCCAACAAATTGGCCAGGCCCCCGCTCTCTCCCATTCTTACAGGGGTTGGGGGACTCTTGGGTTTTTCCCAGCATAAGAATGGAAGAAAGAGCTGCCAAAATATTGCTGAATCAGAACTCAAAGCACACTCAATCCGGGAGAGAAGGAGCAAATACAGACAAGCTTCCTTTGGACAGCTGTGCCTACAGTTTATAAAAAAGTGTCAGATTCAATCACCCAGGTTTGGGGGCTGTTGACGCCAAACATCTGGATTTTTGCACAGGCCCTGAAGACATCAGGATGTTGCACTCCCCACCTGGGAGTCTGCCGGCATCTAAGTGCGGCACTGACTTGGGAGAGAGGAGCACCTGGCCAGACCTCCACTTCCTTGGAGGGGCCTCAGTCCAACTCCCTGTGGACTGGACACACCTGGGGTAGGGGGTGGAAGACAGAGCCTGTTCTGAGCTTTTCTAGGCTCTGGGCAGCCCTGCGCCTGTAACTAGGTCCTGACAGCCAGAGTGTACTTGCCGTTCTCATGGATCGTTAGCAGTAATGGGGCAACGGAGGGATTCACCTTGACACGGGTAAGGGGGGCATAGCTACTTAGCCTTTGCTTATGAAGGAAGAAATCCACTTATTTCCATTCTGACTCTCTCCTCCCGCTGAGAATAAGCCAAATGGCTAATTCCAAGGGTCTGACTCCCAGAGGTGGGATGTGTGTGTGTGAAGTTACCCTTTAAGCAGAAGCAAAACAATGCCAGCCCCCCAAAATATTCTTTAGTAATAAAATGTCATTAATTAGAACACTTAGTACCCAAAATTTTCTAAGAAAGATGTTTCTGACTGTCTAAAGGAGATGACCAGAGCAGGCTGAACAAATTTTATGAGAACCAATGCCCCTCTCCCTCCCCTGGTTCCAAACACACTCTTCAGGTATGAGTGCAGTTGTTGGAGAGAAATGGCTTGAGAGTAGTTATGCTGCATCCGAGCTCCTCAGTTGGTTAACCATGGAATCCCCATATGACCCAGCAATTCCACTCCAAGGGATACACCCAGGAGAATGAAGAACATATGTCCACTCAGAAACTTGTTCATGAATGCTCATAACAGCGTTATTCCCACTAGCCAAAAAATGGAAACAACCTAAATATCCATCAACTGATGAGTGAATAAATAAAATGTGGTATATTCATATAACGGAATATTATTTAGCAATAAAAAGGAGTGAAGTACTCATACACGTTACAACATGGATGAACCTTGAAAACATTTTGGCAAGTGATAGAAGCCAGATACAAAGGACAAATACTGTATGATTCTATTTATATGAAATGTCTAGAATAGGCAAATTCACAGAGACAGGAAGTAGATTAGTGGTTTCCCACGGCTGGGGTGGGATGGGGGTGACTGCTAACAGTTACAGAGTGTCTTTTTGTAGTCATGAAAATGTTCTAAAATTGATTGTGGTGATGGAGGCACAACCCTGTGAACACACTAAAAGCCATCAAATTGTACACTTTAAGTGGGTGAATTGTGTGGTGTGTGAATTATATCTCAATAAAACTGTTAATAAAAAAAAAGACAGAAACCTGCATCCTCAACATATTCCAGGACTCAGACTTCCATAATTCCCAGCTGGCTGTCCACCAATAGGCCCACACATTTGAGGGGCTTTGGTAGGATTAAATAATTAACTTATGTTATGTCAGTTACATCCGGATATTTAGAATAGTGGTAAGACAGAATTGATCCCATCACCTATTCCAAAAGAGACAACAGAATAATAGGTTATTCCTAGACATTAAAGACCTAGATATAGTCTTATGATTTTACAGAAGAAGGGTTGAATGTTTATTATCCCTGAAACCAGTATTTGGATCCATAAAATAGAAAATGATAGGATGTTGATTTGCTGTCTGGCCTTAGGCAAATGACTTACCCTCTCTGGTTTTCCATTTCTTCATTTATAAAATGGGGATAATAATAGCACCTTTCTCCTAGAGTCACTGTGAGGATTAAATAAGTAAAATATTGAAAGCACTAAAAAATAGTGCCCAGTATATTGCACAATGTATTGGCTGTTATTTGATTTCCACTTCTAGGCCTTAGGAATTTTTAAAAAAAAATTTTAATGGATCTTTGTTGGAGTATAATTACTTCACAGTACTGTGTTAGTTTCTGTTGCACAACAAAGCCAATCAGCCATATGCATACACATGTCCCCATATCCCCTCCCTCTTGAGCCTCCCTCCCATCCTCCCTATCCCGCCCCTCTAGGTCATCACAAAGCACCGAGCGGATCGTGTATATATGTCGATGCTACTCTCACTTCGCCCCATCTTCACCCTCCCACCCCATGTCCTTTTGTTTCTGCTACCTAAAGTCTTTTCCCTAAGCTTACAAACTGCTCACCCTCACTCTTATCAGATCCCTGCTTATCTATGACAGGGCAATGACACAGCCCTGTGCCTGACTACCTTAGCTGGGCAGCCTCTCCCATCCCACTGCTCTGTTATAGTTTTATTCATGGCACTTTTATCACCTGAGGTTTCTACATCTATATCTGTTTACTAGCTAGCGTCTCTACATGAATGCACAGTCTTGTCCCCACTGAACCTTGCCTGGGTCGGAGGCATTTGTCGAGGAATGAATGAATGATTCAGTGAATGGATTGCCACAGAGGTATGGAATAGACCCCGGAGATCTGTGCCCCTGACCTGGGAGGCCCACACTGAGCAGCTGGGTGGTCCTTCATTAATTGGGTGTATCTAGGGGGCTCTCAGGGCCAGAAGTCCTGGAAATGGAGGGGCTGGAAACTAGAAGCCACAAAAGCATTTTTCCTTTTGGCCAGTGGTACAAGCCAAGCTCATCTTGGAGGAAGACTCTCTCTGCTTTGGGAAGCAAAACGGTCAGTGGCTATGTCCAGTGAAGGTAGGCCTTGTTTTGGGAGGAGCAGCTGACAAGCAGGGAGCTGAGCTCCTTCCAGCTCTCACTCACTTTGCAAGGGAGGAGGAGGAGGGAAGGAGGAGGAGGGAGAACAGGCCGAGGGCCACTCTGGCCAAGCTGGTCACCTGTCTTTTCTCCAGATCTGGACCACACGGCCGCTGAGCTGCAGGAGATTCAGGAAGTGAATACATTTTTGCTGGGCATGTGGATACCTCAGTCAAAATTAGAATGGATTGAAAGAATATTCCCTACTGCAATTATAAATTAAATGCCATATCTGTTCATCACAGAGGATTTGGAAAATTCAAAGAACTGTATAGAAGGAAACTAAAATCCCTACAACCCCAGCACTCAGAGAGGAGCACAGTCAGCGTATTGATATCCTTCCTTCTTTTTTTTTACACTTAAAAATATTTTGTTGTTTTCATTTAAAAATTTTTTAAATTTTATATTGAAGTATAGTTGATTAACAATGTTGTGTTAGTTTCAGGTATACAGCAATGTGATTCAGTTATATAATACATATACATGTATCTATTCTTTCTCAAATTCTTTTCCCATTTAGGTTATTACAGAGTATTGAGAAGAGTTCACTGTGCTATACAGTAGGTCCTTGTTGGTTATCTATTTCAAATATAGGAGTGTGTACATGTCAATCCCAAACAAAACAGAAGCAGACTCACAGACTTAGAGAAGGAACATAGGGAGGTTGGGATTGACATCCTTCCTTCTGATTTCTCCCTCCAACTCCTGATGGCACTGCAGGCTGGGATCCCCTTTGGAATTTATGGCTCGACTTTCCCCCAAGTGTATATCAACCTTTTCTCTGCAGAAGGTGTTTTCAATATCAAGGAGCCAGCTCAGGGGCTTACACACAGAGGAAAACCACCCCTCCAATCCTCCAGCTTCCCTATCAGGTGTGTCCCAATTGTGACTTCCAAATCTGGGTGCATGAATTCTATGTTTCTTAAATTACACTGACTGAAGAGCCACATGGGAAACAAGTGATTCTCCAAATGGGGTTTTTATATGCCTCATGCGGCCAAGAGCGCCTGGGGGAGAGGAAGTGTGTGCGTCTGCTTCTTGGAGAGACCAGGCATCTCTAAGCTTTGTGTTTTTTAAATTCAATTAGCTTGTTGGGGGGGGCGGTGGTCACCAGCTGCATGGTCTGTGAGTCATTTGAATTTTGAGCTCTGAGCTGCCTATTTTAGGCAATGGAGTTTTAAGTTTTGAGAGTTCTATTATTATTATTATTTTCAGATCTGGCCCTGGAAGAGATTGATTGTTTCTCCTCAAGATTTCAACATCAGAGCTTGAAGTCTGTAAACAAGAAGGTAATTTGAGGTATCTAGGACCTAAATTTGGGGGATTAAAGTGAAATTAATGTACAAAGAAAAGCGCCCCTGGGCTGTGGGGATGGAGAAAAGAGAGAATGGAAAGTCTGTAAACTATCCACTAACCTCGCAGTGGCCTCATCGACTCTGACTTTGGCTCTGAAACCTAGTTAGGTCCCCTATTCTGATCACAGGGACGAGTATTTGAATTGAAACTGTCCTGGAACATTTGAGGGGCACAATCGCCATAAATCCTGACTGTGCTTTACTTTGTCTATTAAATACCCGTTGATAAATTTGAGCTGCTTATTGAGCACCTTCCATAGGACAGGCAGTGTGATGAATCCAAAGGGAACCAGTATTCTTGAAATGTGATGTGTGATTCACAGCCAGTACTCCCAGGGGGAAGAGGAGGTGCGCCCTGATTCGTAGTGTTTGTCTGTGGTGTACGTACTCCCGCCAACTAGATATGATTGAACCTGGAGCTGGGAAGAGATGTGCGGAGCACACATGACATGGTATTTCCACCACATAAGCACCATGTAAGTTGTAAATAGATGTAAACAAATTCAATTGTAAAATAGAGTAATTAGGAAGTCATGAGTTTGATGAGTTTTGAGTATTATCTTTGTTTTTGATACAATTTATTTAATTAAGTTTACAATTCAATTTTTAATAAAAGCTGTGTTTAATAGGCAGCTTACAAAATTTCTGAAAATTTCACAGCATTCTCCTTGAACGGTGATGAGCTGGCTCCAGGATGCTGCTGTCTGATGTCTAATGGTGCATCGATGGTGTGGCCGAGCACATCTAGCAATGCCTCCCCACTGTCCTCAGCCCCAGGGTGCCCAGAGAATTCAGCCTCGCTGTTCCTGCTAGCACATGGCTTGGCTATCCCAATGATTGACGGATGGTGGTCCAGGGCCTCTTCCTGGTTCCCAGGTCTGCTGGACTTGGAGCCCATCTCTGAGCCTCAGACTTGCCTAACTTCTCCCAATTCTGAGATGACTTGTCTTCAGATGGGGCTGGGCATCTTCACTGTAAAAGCCTGACTAATAAGGGCAGAGCTTCACTCTGTTCTGCTCTGTGTGATATGCTTCTTTCTCCTCCCTCCCTCACTTCCTACCTCCCCTTCCTTTTCCTCCCCGTCCCCTCCCAACCTTCCCTCCCCCTCCCCCTCCATCTCCTAGATCCAGGACAGCAAGCCAAGTTAGCCCACGGTGTGCCCTTATTAAACATCATTTGTTGGGTGAAGGAGGTTAAAAAGTACAAAATCCCAGCTATACAGGAAATAAGTAATGGGGATGTAATGTATAGCACGGGAACTATGGTTAATAATATTGTATTGTATACTTGAAACTTGCTAAGATAGTAAATCTTAAAAGTTTCATCACAAGAAAAACAAATTTTGTGACTATGTGTGGTGATGGATGTTAACTAGACCTATTGAAGTCATCAGTTCACAATATATACAAGTATATATTAATGCACTATATGTCAATAATATCTGCACCTTGAAAAAAGAGTGCAAAAATAGAAAGCAGGACCTCCAACCTCTAAGCTGGTATCTGGAGTCCTTGGTGCTCTGGCCTTACATTCAGGAAAAAAGAGGTGGCTTCAGAACCACTCTGTTCCTGGAGTGGCCAACCAGAGTCAAATGGGGCCTGTGCTGCCTGGAGGAAGTTACTGTCCTGCATCTCTCCTTGCCTGGCAGCTGCTTCACACATCTCACTTTGACCCAGGCCACCTCTGACCTTGACCTACCCCAGTCCTCTGGGCCAGAGTGGTCAGAGATGTCAATGCTGCCCACCCATGAGGGAAAGAACCAGGTGCCCACTCTACACCAAGCCAGTTCCTTGCCTGGCGCTGGCAAGGGGTGGGCCATATGTAGCAGGGAGGGAAAGGCCTGGCAAAGACTAGTCCTGCAAAAGACACACTCTCATCTTCAGAGAGATAAGCCGTGATGGTAATGAAGATGACACTGACTTATTTTTATTGGACAGAATCTCGGGAAACTGAACAGTGTGAGGAAAATGAAGGGGTGAGATTGGAAACCTAGAGTATTTTTTTTATTAGATAAACTTGGCATGTAATGTATAAATTTAAAGTGTACAGCATGCTACTTTGATGCATTTATATATTGTAATTTGGTTGTTGTAATGATATTTATCACATTACATATTTATAGTACAATATTATTGTCTATATTAATACACTGTACATTAGATTTCCATGGCTTATTTAGTACTCGTTACAAGTTTGTACCCATCAATCTTAACCTCCCACTCCCCATCCCCTGGTAATCACCATTTTACTGTTTTGTTTTTTAAATTCTTTATAGGTTTGACCTTTTTAGATTCCACATATAAGTGATATCATACAGTATTTGTCTTTCTCTGACTTATCTCACTTAGCATAATGTGCTCAAGGTCCATCCATGTTGTCAAAAAATGGCAGGACATCATCCTTTCTTGTGGCTGAATAATATCCCATTGTGTATATATATATATATATACCACACCTTTTTTATCCATGCATCCATTGATGGACATATGAGTTGTTTCAAAATCTTGGATATTAAGTAGATGCAATTTGACTACTTTTGATTACTTTTGAAAACATAAAGTAACTTGAAGGTATCTATGAGTTGCCAAGGGATTCACTTCAGGGATTGCTTAAAAATAAAAGTTAGGAATAATGTGCTATTTTCATATGAAGTGTATGTAAGAAAGGGCAGATGGGGGAGTGGATGAAGAAGGAACAAGAGGAAAATGGTTTGAATCCACCATCTCAATGGGCTTTTGACTCTTTATGAAGATAAAACTATTAGCTGAAAGTGTTTCAATATTCGTTTTTTAGAGAAGAACGTATTTCCTAGAGTTAATTCCATCACAGTAATTTCATTTCATGATTGTTTTCCCATGAAGAAGTTTAAAAAGGTCCCTTTTTCTTACTGTCAGTTTTACTTTACTGAAACTCCTTTTATCAGGATTAATCCTTTTGTGTTGGACAGCTAGAACAAGGCCTCTGACACCCGAAGATTCTTCCCTCTCCTAAGCTAGCTGATTTTTCTCAGACAGCCCTCCTCCTCAGAGCCAGACACATGACCCCTGGGCAGCTTTGCACCACACACCTCCCAGCTTCTGGCCAGGAGCCAGACTGAGGCTTTCTCTGCCCCAAGTAAAAAGTCCTGGGGAAGCCTCTGATTGGTCCAGTCAGTATTCCATGTTTATACCTGACCTGGTTACCTGTGGCCAAAGAATGGGGAGAAGTGCAAAGATTTCCCCGTTAATCATGGAGGTTGGAGCAGAATCAGTAAGTAGATGGAAACCCCGTTTGAGCCTCGAAGAGTTTAGAATGGGACTCCTGTAGCGGGCAGTTGAAAAATAGCTGCCCATTAGTGTCTCAGTTGCTTCCTGCGAATTTCAAATTATTGCAGTTCAGTTAAAGTGACTTCTCCAAAATGGAAGCTCATCACAGACATGTGGGTCAGAATGGTGACGTCCCCAAAGAATGAGGAGGCACAGTGACATCTCTGTGAGCCAGGAGGGCTGGCTAGGAATCAGGTGGTCCTGAGTCCTGGGTTCTGCAGGGCTGGATGGGTACAGTCAGAGCTGTCAGTGGTCCGGCACCTCCCCAAGGATAAAAACTGTGGCAGGAGGAGGTGGTGGGGTCAGGAAGGCTCTCCTGACGTTTGGTCCATTTGTTCTGATTTTCTCATCAGCCTTAGGGTAGCAGGCCCACATGCCTTCTTCTGCTGCCTCCTCCTCTCTTTAGTCAACAGATAAATGGGGGAGACACAGATGAGTGAAGAAGGGAAGACAGGAGGTGGGATGGAGGAGGGAGGGGGAGGCAGAGGGAAGAGGGAAGGAAGGAGTTGTGGGGGGAAGGAGGGGGAGAAAGCCCCTCTAGTTTCTGGTTTTCTGGTCTCTCTTCTCACCAGCTGAGAGACTTTGGCCAAGATGCTCAGCCCCTCTGAGCTTCATGCTCCTTGTCTGGTGCCAGGGGTCCTCATTAGCTCCTGTCCCAGCTCTTGGTGGACTGTGTCAGGGGCAATAATGATGGTTTCTCTCCTCTGGACTCCTACTAGGTCCCAGCACCCTGCAGGGGTCTTTCTGAACACTACCAATCCTTGGGAAATCCTGCCAGGGCATTTTCTTACCTGCTCTGTGCCTTGGTTTTCTCTTCTGTAAAATGGAGATGTCATGAGACCCATCTCACAGGACTCTTGTGAGAATTAATGTAAGCCCTTAGAGCAAGTTCCTGGCATTGAGTGAGAGTGACATGTAACATTTGTGATTGTCGTCAGCTGTCAGGAGCTGGGACTGGCACTCAGGCCTGTCTGGCTCCCCACTTGTAGGACTGCCACCCACTGCTCCATCTTGGGTCAGGGTAATCCACGGAGGCACTGGGTCCTTGGGGACTTCGGGTTCCATCCAGGATCCCACCTGTAGCAGGGGAGGTCTCTGCACCCTGGGGTGGATTCTGATGGACTGGGCAGGTCGTTCTGGCCACCCCTGGGAGGGAAGGACTTATGGAGGCAGCCAGTGGGCTGGGCAGCTGCTGGCCATTCCTGGAGGGCAGTGCTGTAATGGACTTGGCCAGGTGGCCCAGGCTGAAATGCTGACCTAATGCCTCCTTGTGATTTGTCTAGGCCATAACAACCAACAGCAACGATAGAGCAGAAGAGATTAGAAAAGGGTTAAATCCCCCTACAACCCACATTTCAGGCTTCTAAGTAGTGGAAGGCCGGCTACTCTGGTAGGTGAGGCTGGGGGCTCTTGGGGAAGCAACGTGGGCATTTCCAAAGACAGCAAGGTTCCAAAAAGCCCTCCAAAGTCCTTGGGCTAGGAGGGGAGCACACTGTCTCCTGTCCTGGGGACGTAGCTTCCCTGCAGTTCCCTGAGGACTTTGAGAATGTCCCTCTCCTTCTTCAGTCCTCAGGTTCCTGCAGCTCTTTCCCTGATGCCTGTAAAGAAATCTAAGCCACACCCTCTCAACCCCACCACCATTGGGGAGAGAGGCTCAGGAAAGGCATCATGCACACCAGCCACCCTCCACTGTCACTTGTCTTCAAGGTGGCTCCATCCCCGTTTTATAGAAAACTGATGATCAGAGAAGCTCGATGCATGGGTCCACATGCAACCAGGGTTCAAATGCAGGTCAAGTGAAGTTTGAGGCCTCTATCAGAATTCCAGAGACCCCTCCACCAAGGGGCCAATCTCCTCTGCACCTCAACCTCAGATGAGAGACAGGGAGATGGGGAGAGAGGCTGAGATTGGGCACCTGACTGGTTCAGCCTGGGTCAGCCCTGGGTGTGCGGGGGGTGCCGGGAGGCCACCCCTGCCTCCGGGTCTGCAGGGCTTGTGGGCCATGGTGTGCTCTGAACCCTCACTGCTCCGAAGAGCAATTCATTTCCTTCCAGGCTGCCCTGCAAGCTCCTTCATCCCTAACCAGCTCAGGTGGCTTGGACGTGGAGGAACAGAGACACTCAGGTGTCTCTGCTGTTACAGAAGGGTCTTTAGTGCCCTCACGCAGGACGCTCAGAGCTGGTGCTGGCGCGGGAGGAGCCTGGCCATTCTCCCCCAAGGCCATGGGTGCTTCCCCTCCTTACACTGTGTCTGCTGCCTTCTCCTCTCTTTAATCAACAGATAAATGGAGGGAGACACAGATGAGTGAAGAAGGGAAGACAGGAGGTGGGATGGAGGAAGGAGGGGGAGGCAGAGGGAAGAAGGAAGGAAGGAGTCGGGGCAGGGAAGGAGGGGAGAAAGCCCCTCTAGTTTCTGGTTTCCTGGTCTCTCTTCTCACCAGCTGAGAGACTTTGGCCAAGATGCTCAGCCCTTCTGAGCCTCATGTTCCTCATCTGTAAAACAGGGTGAAAGGTTTCCCCTCAGGGATGTTCTGGGGAACAGGGAGCAGGCATCTCACTCCCCTCCGATCCTTAGGGCAGGTAGGACAGGCTCTCCCACAGGCAGAGGCAGGGGTGGGTTTTGGCCTCAGTGGCCTTTAGATTTTAAAGGGGCATTTCTCATGTCTCCAGGAAGGGGTGGCCTGGGGCAGCGGGCCGGCCTGCCTGCAGCACCCTCCCCAGCCTGGTTCCCCACCTGGGGGATGTACTTCACTCTCCTTACCTGCAAGGCTGTGTGTGAGGAGCTCAGGCACTGAGGCCCTGTCCAGAGCCCAGCCTTGTGCCCACCTCAGAGAACACTGTCCACGTGTTCCCTTTTAGGAGGGAAAAGAGAGGATGAGATCTGGGCTGGTGTCTGTGGCCTCCTTGCCCAGCCTGCCTTGTGCTGCCCAGGCTCACGGGGGTTACAGGCCAGCACCAGGCCAAGACCTCCTGGACCAGGAACACCCAGACCTCACTAGATCCTCTTAATTTCCCTAATCCTCTCAATTCGCAGTGTTCACGTCCCCCTCAGTCAGTGGGTTCCCTCTTGAGCTCTCCATCGCTGTCTCATGCTGTGAGTCTCTGTCTATCTCACTTTTCCTTTCTTTGTTTCCCTCTGTGCCTCTGTGGCACCATCCCCCCTTTCCTGCTTCACACTTCGCCCCCTCCCCCGCAGCCGTATCTCGCGGGGACAGCTGTGAAGAATTAGGAGCTCAGCAGTGAGTATCAGTCCCTAGCTGCACAGGATGATTTATGTCTCCGTGGGAGATCAGGCAGGTTTTCTTAATTATTTCACCCAATAGCACATGTCCTGGGGCTCTTGGGGGCTTTCTCTTTTCAGTCTTGACTCTCACCTGAGTTGGACAGTTTGTTTTATTTTTAGAACAGCTCGAGGGCCCCCAGAGCCAGTTATAGCGTCCGCCTCTCCTTGGGGAGAGCATCTGCAGCAGCGAGCCTGGGAACCGGCCTCTGCGCCTGCACCCCGCCCCCACCTCCAAACTCCACCCCGTCCCCAGTCCACATCCGGGGATGCTGGTCTTCCCAGAGTACCTTTGCTCCACACTGCCCCAGACCCCCAGATGAAGGGGCCTGTCGGGAGGCTCAGTGACTACGTTCCCGAAATGGATGAAGCCCCATTATTACTCTAGCGCACGCCCATAACGGTTGTTCTCTGCCCAGCCTTCTCACGTGTTCCCATTTAAGCCACCTGTCTTGCGTCTTGCCCTCACACTGACCTGGGCTGCCACTGTCAGCTTGGGCAGCTGCCTGCCCCACTGAGCCTCTGCCTTCTTCTCTGTATTAGGGGGGTGACGAAGGTGACTGCCTCATGGGATAACTGCTGCAGCTAGAATAATTCACGGAGAGCTGAGCATTGGCCAGGCGCCAGGAAGTGTGTTAAACCCTCCACGTGGATTCCATCCTTTTTCCTCTCAATGACCAGGAGAGGAAGTATTTTTATGTCCATTTATGGGTAGAGAGACTGAGGCTTAGAGATGTCAAATTCTTCTCCTAGGGCCTCAGAGTCACTGAGGAAAATGGGCTAGTGGAACCCAACCCGCTAGCAGGGCTGTTTTTTCTTATTTCACACACAGGAAGCCCCTGATGTCTTCATCCTCCACTGGGGGGATATTTTCCATTGCGGTGGACGTGTGCTTGCTGGGGCTCCCAACACACACAGGAGGAGCGAGCCTGGATGTGCTGGCAGTTCTGCTGGTGGTTAAAGTAGGGGGAGCTCACATTTCAGTTCTTTCTGGCTTGGAAAAGGCCTTTGGAGAAAATAACCCTCCTCCCCACCCCCCAGCAACATGTGTTCATAGCTTGTCCGTGCTGGCAGGCCTGAGAGCTGCCAGAGAGGCACTGGAGGTACTGGGGCAGTGGGCAACAACTGGGCTGTGGAGTCTCAGAATCCATTCTCTCTCAGTTCAAGCCCCTTGCACTGCAAGGTCCAGAGGACCTTGGGGTCTGAGGCTGGGTGAGCACAGGGCCACAGGGATTGGCAATGCGTCCTACACCCACGATGGGGCTGATCCATGTTGGTAGAAGTGCAAAACAGCAGTGCCAGGGGCTCTGTGAAGAAGAATGAGATTCTCTCAAACAACAACCCCTTAATTGGAGGTCATAGGCAAGTGGAAGTGCTCCATGCTACAAACAGCCTCAGGAAAGCTCCATTCTTTATAGTGGCCAAGAAGATAATGAGGAAAAGGAAGCTTGGCCAAGGGTGCTAGATCAGCCAAGCCAGAACTTACGAGATTCAAATACTAGAAACACAAGTCAAACTGTCTTAAGCAAAAAATGAAACACATCGATGAAGTTCAAGGCATAGCTTCAGGCATAGCTGGATCCAGGTGCTCTAATGAAGCCATCAAGGAACTGTCACTCATTTACTCAGCTTTCTTTGACTTCGTTTCACTCTCAGGCAGATTCTTCCAAAGACCAGCCTTTCAGCTGCTCCAGGGTTACATCATAGGCTGCAAACAAGTTTTTAGGCTACTTCTTATTGGCTTGAATTTGTCCATATGTTCATCCCTGAGCCAATCACGATGGCCAGCCAGTGCACTGTGGTGACTGCTTTGGCTTCGCTCACATCCTCCCTCCAGAATGGAGGCAGCCATGCTGGGCCA
Source organism: Phocoena sinus (assembly GCF_008692025.1). Classification (NCBI taxonomy): domain Eukaryota; kingdom Metazoa; phylum Chordata; class Mammalia; order Artiodactyla; family Phocoenidae; genus Phocoena; species Phocoena sinus. The sequence continues at coordinate 51,877,853 of NC_045764.1, read as the reverse complement.
CAGAACCACATGATAGAAAATAGTGGTGGTGGGGTTGGTGTCCGGAGGAAAAGTTGGGGAGCTGTTATAAGGAAAGGGAATAAGAACAGGGTTAAGTCCACTTTGACCAGGACCCTTCACCCCCTGTGCCTCCATTTTCTCATTAGCAAGACGAAAGGGGCTCCGTGTCTAAGCCCCCATAACTTGGTAGTCTCAGCATTGGCTAAGGACCTGCCCTGGGCCAGGGGTGAGTTGTGAGGAGTTGGGGCAATATAAGGACTTGAGCCAAGGGTTCCAAACCCTCTACCCTTCACTTCAAGTTCAATGAATGAAGTAGAAAACACACTGAAATAAAGACCAAGTCCCTGCCATGGGCGGCAGGGGCCTTGCCTGTCCCCCAGCCTTTCTCCACACCTTGATCTTGCTGCCTCAGCCCACCTGCTGGCTGTCAGCTCCTTCTTCTTGCCCCAGGGCCTTCAGCCAGGCTGCCTCTCTGCCTGGAGGCTCTTCCACCTTTGGACACCTGTCAAGTCCTGCTCATCCTTCAGACCTCAAATCAAAGCACTTCCTCAGGGAGTCTGCTGTGGGGCTGCAGGCAGCTGCAGGCAGCTGCAGGCCTGGCCTCATGCGCTCCGAGTGCCTACGCTGCTCCAGGTCTGGGGATGCAGGCTTGTAACTGAAAGTTGAATGAGAACTTTTCCTGCTCTGTGCTCTGTCTGCCTGCTGGAGCAGAGATGGTCCTCCTCTCCTCAGGGAGGCAGCAGGCAGGGTCTGCAGTAGAGAATGAAAAGGAGATGTGTGGCCACCATCCTCCTCCTTGGCCATCCCTCTTTACCCTGCAGCATTTCCTCTTTCAAGCTTGACCTTGGGGCTGAGGCTGAATTCCTGGGGAAGGAAGACCCAGAGGTGTCCACTGAGGCCCAGGAAGGGAAGACCTCACCATGCAATGCAAACTCTGCTCTCAGAAGCACATGCAGAGCAATTGCTTTAAGAGAGCAAAGTGCTCAGCTCTGTCCCAGGAAGACTCAGAGTATAGGGTTTACCCAGGACAGATGGGACAGGTGTGGGATGGCATCACAAGGGGTTCCTGCTGGCTGAGAGGCCTCAGGAACATCCTAGGACTGTGGGATGACTCACCCCACTCACCCCAGGGGTCAGGGAGAGACACCCTCATGGATTGAGGGGTGCCAGGTCAGGGGCTCTGTGCCCCATCTTCCATCTGGGACTCTGGGGGTGACAGCCTCCCTCAGTGTCCTGGTTGGTGTGAGGAGACGCCGCTGGTGGCCATATAGAGAAACATAGTGGTGGAGGAGGTTGGGACAGAGGTGAGGTGGCACCTGCCCTCGCCAGAGCAGCCCTGGGGCATCCACAGTGTTCCTGGGGCTCCCAGGAGGGGTGTGGGGGTAGCTATGAGGTCAGCAGCGAGGACACGGGCCTTGTCCTTCTGAGGGGTGGATGGAGGCCCAGGCCCAGAGAGGAGACAGGGGTATCACAGTGCAGAGAGGACAGGCAGGGGAGGCTGGCATGCCACCCAGCTTACCCCACCCCATGCTGGGATGACGCGGAAACGCCCACCAGAATTAGACCACCCAGGGAGAAGGAGAGAGAGACTCCAGAACCCATGGGATGGATCAACACTCACAAGTCAAGGAATTCCAAGCGCTGGGGCCTCCATTCTGTTCCGCTGCCAATACCACACTGGCTTGATTCCTGTCGCTCTATTGTAAGCCTTGATAAGGCTTACAAGTGATGCCTCCCACTTCATTCTTCTTTGTCAAGATTGTTTTCTAGAATGCCTCACTCTCCATATGAATTTTAGAACTGGCTTTTCCGTGTCTGCAAAAACCTTGCTGAGTTTTTGATGGGAATTGCACTGAAACTGTTATCAATTTGGGTAGAATTGACATATTGACTCTGCTGAGTCTTCCAATCCATGAACACAGATGTTTCTCCATTTACATAGGTCTTCTTTGATTTCTTTGATCAGCATTTTGTAATTTTCATCATACAGATCTTTCTTTTATTATTTTTAAAATGCATAAAAAGACATACACGGAGCTTTCCAGGGTGATTGTGGCTTTCCTTCTTTGTGCTTTTTCTTGCTCTCTTGCTGAAGTCAGCACCCCATCCCACCAAGGACATCTCATTGAGCCCCGAGTCAACACTATCCTGGCAAAGATGTCACCGTGCACAGACTTAAATACCTCTGGAGTCAGCTCATTTCTGATTGGGCCCACCAGAAAGTTCTTAAAAATACAGGTTTCTGCACCCAGTGGCCCTGGTTCTACCCCTAGATAGAACCACCCACCAAAGTTCTAATCCCTGATCATTTCTCTGCTTTGTATTCTTCCCTTTCTTCCCTAAGCCTCAACTCAGAGGACTCTGCTGGGTATACCCCTGCTCTTCCCAGAGTCCTCATCTCCGTCCTCAGACCCTAGTGTTCTCTATGTGTCTGCCTGCCTCTCCTCTCCCGCCCTGCCCCCAACCCCCGTGTGTGTGTGTGTGTGTGTGTGTGTGTGTGTCTCTCTCTCTCTCTCTCTCTTTCTCTCTCTCTCTCTCTCACACACACACACACACACACCCTCCTCTGTTCTTCCTTCATCTGACCACCTTTGGTCCTTTCTCTCCCTCCTCGCCTGTCCCATGTCCCTAGCTACTTGCTCAGGGCAACTCCTGAGGTCTTACCCACACCCAGCCAGGGACAAAGCACCTTGTTACGGTCCCACGTATCCCAAATGAACCCTGGGATGAATGGACACAGACTCAACTTCTCCTCCCTCTCAGGCTATCGTGATGAACAGATGTCGGAGTGAGCGGGGATCGTCCCACATGTAGCAATCTGAACCTGGGTCTCAGTTTATTTTTGTAGGCTATGTGAATGAGGCTGCATGGTAGGATGACAGGGTCACTGAGGCTACCTGACCAGAGGATTTGGCCAAACTTCTGGACCCTGTGGATGACACTGCCACCTGTGTCCAGGAGAAGCTTTGTGGCCTCCCTGCCCCATCTGTAAGGCCCTGGACAAGGCACTTATATTTCTGAATCTCTCTTTCCTCCTCACAAAATGGGGTGCTACTCCCTACCTCCCACAGGGTGGGTGCCCACTGTGGAGACCAGAGGGCCAGCCTGGGATGTGGTGGTGGTGGTCGTCGTGGTGGTGGCTGTGACCTCGAGTTTTGCAGGGAGGCCACCCAGCCCTGTGGCCCCCTGCCTCTCTGAACTTGCTCACTCATGTGGCTCCCTGAAGAATGGTCTGTGGTTCCTTCCTGTGATGTGAACAGCACCGGGTCGGAATGCCTTGCAGATCCACAAAATGCTCACTCCCTCAATCCCTTACCCCCAGGACTCTGGGTGTGAGGAAGAGTGATTGGGGGGTGGGGTGGCACCGAGGTGGTTGGGACACCTGCCTTCTTGTGCTACTGCCTTGGAACCCACGTGCCCATCCACACTTCCTGTCCTTCAGAGACCCACAGCCAGACTTGACTCCTCCTGGTAGGGAGGCCTCACCCTAGGTCCAGGGAGAGGATCAGATGACCACCAGCAAGATTCTGGAGCTGCCCTATCAGATATGGGAGCCACTGGCCACAGGAGGCTACTGAGCCCTTGAAATGTGGCTGATCTTTTTTTAAAAAATTTATTTATTTTTGGCTGCATTGGGTCTTCGTTGCTGTGTGCAGGCTTTCTGTAGTTGTGGCGAGCAGGGGCACCCACCCTTCCTTGGGGTGCACAGCCTTCTCACTGCAGTGGTTTCTCTTGTTGCAGAGCATGAGCTCTAGGCGTGTGGGCTTCAGTAGTTGTGGCTCATGGGCTCAGTAGCTGTGGCGCACAGGCTTAGTTGCTCCGTGGCATGTGGGATCTTCCCGGACCAGGGCTCAAACCTGTGTCCCCTGCATTGGCAGGCGGATTCTTAACTACTGCACAACCAGGGAAGCCCAGTGTGGCTGATCTTGACTGAGATGTGCTGAAAGTGTAAAATCCATACTGGATTTCAAAGACTTAGTTAAAAAAAAAAAAAGAGTATAAGATGTCTCATTAATCATTTTTATATTGATATGTTGAATTATAATAGTTTAGACATATTGGATTAAATAAATTCTATTATTAAAATTAATTTTATCTGTTTCTTTTTTTACTTTTTAAAATGTGGTTACCAGAAAATTTGAAATGAGATATGCGGCTTGCATTTGTGGCTCATATTGTATTTGTATTGTATAGCATTTCTCCAGACAGTATGGCCAATATGATATGGCTTGTTTAGGGGCATGGTCCTGGGATATGGAGCCCTCCTCTTCCCTTGGTCTTCACCATCTTAACCCCCTCTGCCCTGATACACATACAACAAAACCCAGAATTATGAGAAGCCTTCTTATCCCACGCATCTTGGGATTCCCACCACAGAAAACCATCTATCCAGTACCTCAAGCATAGGTAACACTTTTGTGTAACTGGGAAAAAGGCATCCCTTATTCAAGATACTATACTGGTATCCTCCAGAAAACTGCAAATCTATGCAAATCTATGATATCTACCATGTGAGTGATGACTCTTGGATAAAGCACCCTTGTGCAGTATGCAAACTTCTCAGCTGTATGTGGCAGTACTGCCAGTACCTGTCTACTCAAAATATATTAGTTGGAGGAATTAATGAGAAAGAGAGAGAATAGGATCCCACCCCCTTACCTTAATGTTTCAGGCTGAGTTTCCATCTCTTTTCCAATGATTAACACTGAAAAAGACTGGTAATGTCTCAGGATTATGGCCTCAGACTCATTGCTGTCTGGGTGAAAACCATGTCAGCATAGAGCCTTGGCCCCAACATTTCATGCAGGAGGTTCACAGAGCCATGGGCAGAAGGTAAACTCATACCAGTGCCTCAAGACCCAGCCTAGGGGTCTCCTCTGTGAAGAATATCTCCACTCTGAGCTGTTGATGTCACAGAAGTCCCCAGGGAAGGGGTGCTTGGTGAGTGTAACCTGGAATTGTTACCACCTTAGATGGGACTCTGTTGGTTTATTGAGGGGTGGGTGCTAATACAGCCTGGTATAGGGTTCTGGCATGATTTTATCAAGGAGTGTTGACACACATCTGCTTAAAATCATTTAAGTTTATCATCTTGACTGACTCATTGGGCAGCACACACAGAAAAGTGGGAGGATGAGGTAAGCAGGGAGGGTTGGGAGTTTGGCCTCATGACTTTCACAGTCATCTCTGTTTTCACCCCTAAATGCCCTATTTGCTTTCAATGAGTTTTGTTGATTGGTTATATAAATGGTAGATATTTATTTACCTGTGTCAAGGTTAGTTCTAATCGTATACTGCATTAGTTTCTTACAGTTGTTAATGTAGATTTTATTTATAATATGCTTTATTAATGTCTAACGTTTATGATTTCCCCTCATTTTTACACTTTTCTGTTACATGGAAATTTATCTGCAGTCCCCAGAAAAAAATGTAAAAGAGTGTGTTTTCTTTGTTTGTTTATCTGTTTTTTCTTTTATTTAAAAAATATTTTTTTTTTTCCCAAATCTGAATTTGATCGCTTCTTGGGGGGCAATAGGAAGTGAGTTAGGAGCCAAGCCAAAAGGAAAAAAACAATTTGCAGCCCAGTTTTCCAGAACTCTTTGTGGTTCCTTTAACCAAATGGATGTTTTGTGGACAGTTAGGTTATTTTGTACAGTAAACAATTTTTTTCTTTTCTTTTTAGCCACATAATGTGGTATCATGAAAGGAAGATCAACTTTTTAATGAAAAAAAGCTGAGATGGGAGAGGGAGTTGAACCCATCAGGAACATTTCCAGGCTTACATAAGTAACATTCCTGCTGCATAAACATCTTGGCAAATCTGGAGACTAAATCCCCATCCCACACTGCTGGCCTGAACAAAACACTATAATATATATTTTTTTTAAATCCTGTTGATGGTAACGTTTTTCTGTCCAGAAACAAGTCATTAGTTTGGACAAAGGAATCCAAATGCATCTGCTTAGTTCCCCAAAGTTCTAGTGGAAAATATTATCTAGAGAAAAAGTTAGTGAGGGATAAGAGTGGAGGATTGTGATTTCTTAGGAATGAAATAGAAAGAAATAGCACTTAAAATCTCATGAAGTTCCTCTCAGCCAGAATTACAAACTCCAAAGCAAAGTAAGACATCTTCATTTGGCAAATGCCAACCAGAGTTAAAAAATCATTTTTAATGAATTATAAATTCTATTGGAGATTTTAAATAAAACTTAAAGCTTTACATTTTAGTCTAAGTCTTGAATTGATATGAAATTGAAATATGCAATTGGTGATTTGGGGAACCAGCTCTTCTGTGAGAGGTACACACCCATATATTCATACAAATTTTTGTTCCCAAGCAAAGTCTTAGAGAACACTATCTGTCTCACAATTTATTATCAACCACATTCTAATTCCAAGATGATTTAATGCAAGTTGTGAGGAAGAACTATTTCTTCTTACTAAGTGTTTGAAGCATAAAAACAAAGTCATATATCAATAAAACAAGTGTCCATGGTTCATGAGCTACAAAGAATATCTGCATTTCTTTCTTCAATTCCTGCAGGTCATAACTCACCAGAAGTGGCCCCTTTTCTTCAAAAAGTCTAAACAGACCAATTATCACTAAATAGAAAGTAATTACAATTTCCCCCACCAGTCCCCTAAAAGAGCATCAAACCCAAATGATCTCAGGGAAATTCTAGCAAACCTTTAAAAATCAGATAATCCTAGTGCTATAGCACAGAAAGAGAGGGAAATCTTCCAACAATTTATTTAGCCAAACATATTGTCAATTTGAAAATCTGACAAAGATTTTATAAAAAATTAAAACAGACCAATTTCACTTATTAATATTGATATGAAAATATTAAAGAAAAATCTAGGCTAATAGAATCCAACAAACATATTAAAGATAATACATTATGAGCAAACAGTGTTTATTCCAGGAATGGCAATGCAGTTCAATACAGGAATTACAGAAATATGATTCATCATGTTAATAGAGCTACAGGTAAAAATCATATGATAGTCTTCTTATGATGCAGAAAAGACATTTGAGAAATGCAGCACTCATTCAGGCCAAAAATACTTTCTCATTGAAATCAGAACCAAGACAAAGATGCCCATGATCACTACTACTGTCTAAAGTTGTATTGGAAGTATTAGGCAAAGCAGCAAAACAAGGAAATATTTAGAAGCAGAAGAATTTGAAAAGAAACAACAACAAAATATGTATCTTTGTGAATGATATGATAATACATTGGGATAACCCAAAACAACCAATGGAAAAACTAATAAAGCAATAAAAGAATTTAGTAAAGTAGCAGGTTGTAAAATCAATAAACAAGAGCAATGGCCTAAATATCTATAAATAAAAGTCATTTGAAGAAACAATGAATGAGAAGATCTCATTGATGATAGGGAGAAAAAGAAGACAGTGGGTACAAACTTAATGAGAAATGTCCCAACCTATTCAAGGAAAATATAAAACTTTTATGAAAGAAAAAATGTATACTTTAAGAAATGAAGAAATATACCATGTTCATAGATAGGAAGACTGAACATCAAAAAGATACCAATTCACCGTAAAATAATTTATGAATTTAACATGATCCCAGTTTTTTTTTTCTGGAGCTAGACTGGTTGATTCTAAAGTTCAATTGAAGAACAAACAAGTAGGAATATCCAGGATAACCTTGAAAAAGCAATGTGGAGAAACTAGCCTTACCAAATATAAAGACATATTTCAAAGTCTTTGTCATTTAAAAAAAGCAGTGTAGAATTAGTACTGGATAGGCAGACTAATAGAACAGAATCTAAAATCCAAAAATGGGATTAATTCCTCATAGAAATTTAGTAGTTCTAAAGGAGGCATCTTAAAAGACAGACTTTTTAAATAAATGGTGTTGGGATAACTGCATAGCCATAGGGAAAAAGAGAAAACTGAATCTGTCTCTCACCCTGGGTACTAAGATACATTCCAAATAGCTCAGAGATTAAATGGAATATTTAATAGTATGGAGTAATAGTGGAATAAATCATATAAAATATAGGGGAAAATGGCTGAATTCCTGAAAATTAGGGAGCAGAGAAAACTTTCCTAAACTATGACTTGAAATCCAAAAGCAATAAGGAAAAGTCTAACAAATCTGATAGTGTATAAATGAGAGAAAAATTTTGCATAGCAAAAACAAAGAAAAAAAACACCATTAATAAGGAATTAGGGCCAAATGACAACTATGAAAAAAGAGATTCTAAAAAAAGAGAAGAAAAGCAACAACAACCTCATAGAAAAATGGATAAGAATTATGAACAGGTAGGTCAGAAAAGAAATGCAAATGGCCCTCACACACATGTACAATGCTCAACCTTCTTCATAATAAGAGAAATGTAAACGAAAATTATACTGATTATAATTTCTTACCTATTAGCAGACAAAAATCCAAAAGTTTGACAACAAACTAATTGCTATGGGGAGTAAAACAAGTGCTACAACTCTATGGAAAGACAGTTGGAAATACTACAAAATTACGTAAGTGTTTGACCAGAAATCTTTCCTAAAGACATATTGACAAAATGTGAAAAATATATGCACAAGGCTATTCATAGCAAAAAACAGGAAACAACTCAATGTCCATCAATGGGATTGTATAAAATAAGTGTATAAACTATGGTACTTCCATTCAATAAGGTACTATCAAGGTAAGAGCAATTAGAAATATATCTATACACTGTTAGAGATGATCTCCAGAATTCTTATTATATGAAGAAAAATTATTGAAGAATACATTTTAAAAACTAGAATATTTATATGATTACCTATTGGAGAAGGAAGAAATATAGTGGAAGGGACAGGGATGGAAACTATATTTCTCTGAATATACCTTGTTTTTGAAATTTGACTTTACAGCTGTGCAAATGTTTTACATGAACATAAAATGAAATAAAAGGAACATTTATAAAGTAATTTATAAAAATAGAAAAGCAGATTAGAAGAAATAAATCTATGTACTGAGCTGGTGGCTTATTCATACAAAGAGGTATAACTGCAAATGTTTTAAAAACACAATAATTTTATTGAACATTTCTTTTGGGATATACCCCAAGGACAAAAATTAGCTACAAGGAAATCTTAACTGTTAATAATTATGCATAAATATATATATATATATATATATATATATATATATATATATATGGATGAAGTAAATAAGTAATTATACTAATATTGTTAGGAATCAAGATTTAATGTAAAATCTTTGTGATCCTAAATTGAAATTTGAAAATATCAATATAAACTCATGATGTATTTTCTTTAAAAAAAAAAAAAAAAGGGACTTCCCTGGTGGCTCAGTAGTTAAGAATCCACCTGCCAGGGCTTCCCTGGTGGCACAGTGGTTGAGAGACCACCTGCCGATGCAGGGGACACGGGTTCGTGTCCCAGTCCGGGAAGATCCCACATGCTGCGGAGTGGCTGGGCCCGTAAGCCATGGCCGCTGAGCCTGCGCGTCCGGAGCCTGTGCTCAGCAACCAGAGAGGCCACAACAGTGAGAGGCCCATGTACCTAAAAAAAAAAAAAAAAAGAATCCGCCTGCCAATGCAGGGGACATGGGTTTGAGCCGTGGTCTGGGAAGATCCCACATGCCGTGGAGCAACTGAGCCCCTGTGCCACAACTACTGAGCCTGTGTGCCACAACTACTGAAGCCTGTGTGCCTATAGCCCGTGCTCTGCAACAAGAGAAGCCACCACACTTAGAAGCCTGTGCACCACAACAAAGAGTAGCCCCCACTCTCCACAACTAGAGAAAGCCCATGTGCAGCAACAAAGACCCAATGCAACCCAAAATAAATAACTAATTTTTAAAAAAGAATTTTCTAGCTCTGGTTCACTAGCAAAGGCCTAAAAACAGTAACCAACCAAGGAGCAATGAATACCACTACTGTTCAGATTTTGGTCTCTAAATTCCATTTTCCACCAAAGGAACCAGCATCCTTGAAAAAAGTGACTGAATCCTGGTCTGATGCAGGAAGTGAACAAGAGGAACCTGGAATCTGTCAAGTCTGAGAACAAGGACGTGATCATGGATTACTAAGGTTGGGTCAAAAGGACTCGGGAGCCAACTTGAGAAGGCTTCAACTGACCAAAGATAATACAAATTAAGCATCAAGAAGAATAATGATTAAAATTGATTGAAGCATATCAAACATGTTTAATCCATGAGTCATAATGTTAAACAAACAAACAAAATAGGACAAAACCCCAACCTTATTTTACCTTTGTAGGTTAATAGAATGTCAAATTGTTATTCTAAAACTGGTAAACAAAGGGAAAGAATCAAACATGTCTGTCCTATATGAACTGTACCTCGGATTAACCAGATCACTGATGAAAGGAAGTTTCTCTTTGTAGATGTATTCCAGCCAATAAAAGAAGAAATGATAGAAGGAGTTCACCATTTTGCAACTGCTGCTGATCATTAATGTCTGATAAAAGCATTAGGTGAAGAGCTGATAGGGAACTTAATAATGGATGAATCAGGCTAACAACATCTGAAACCACTGATTAATTTTAATAGCATAGAAAGAGAGAAAAAGACATTATGTGTCTCCTGATGAAAGTACATAATACCACCTGTGAAGTATTCTTGCTGAAAAGAAGCCAATCTGTTTATAATCAAGTCATTAGATCTACCATTTTACAAGAAAGACTACAGATGGAAGAGCATGTCAAATGACACCATGGGGATGCAATCAGCAAAATCTAAAATGTGACAAACAGGAAGAATAACTTAGATCTTCAACAGAAAAATTAGAGGAGGGGGAAGTTTGTGGATGAAAAGAGGCTTAGGAGACTCATAAACCAATGTGTGGACTTTTATCTGGATCCTGATTCAAACCAAGCAAGCATAAAATGGAATTATGAGATGGTGGAGGAAATAAGAACACTGATAATATTAAGATTTTATTGTTAATATTTTTAAGTTTGATAATAGTAAGTGTGGTTATTTGGTTTTTTTCTAAAAGCCTTATCTTTTAGATATATGTGCTGAAGTATTTACAGATAAAAGACCTGATGTCTGGGATTTCTTCAAAAGAATCCATTTGAGGAAAGGAAGGAGAGATGAAAGAAGATTGGCAATGAGCTGATGATTGTTGAAGCTCAATGATGGATGTTCATTATACCTTGTATGTATATTTGAGTATGCTCAAAGTTTTCCTAGCAAAATAAAGTTGTTCTTGATGTTTCAGAAGCTCTCAGGTGTCTGGTGGGAAGCCACAAACCCCCCATCTGTTGATAGCACTGGTTATGGCCTACAGAAATCACTGAGCCATCTGGTCACCTGCCCTCTATCCTCTATGCCAGACTTTCATGCTTAGGACATCCAGAAATAGAAGGAGCATCTATGTGGTTCATATACAAGTGGGGATGATATAGTTGGGGAGGAGGACTCAGATAGCTCATGCCCTATGAGCTATGACATGGAATTTGATAATATGATGGGAAGTAACCATAATAAAACTTCTTTTGAATAATGGGAGAAAAATGCTTATGTAGGTTTAAATCTGAAAGCCATTATTATTTTTTTAACCAAAAGTCATAGCATGCATGCAAACACACACACACACACACACACACACACACACACACACACACATCCCTAAATTCATTGCCCCCATTGATAAAGTACCATGCTGAACCCAAAGATGAATAAAAATCATCCACAAGTTGCTATAACAGTCATCTTTTCAGACTACTATCTTAGATAATGACTAGATATGTGCAGTGTTTTATATATTAGAGAGTAAGAGCTACAGAACTAAGATTGATCTGACTTAAAGTATGAACTTTGAAGAAGGCAGAGGTTGAAGACCCTGGTGCATTGAGTGGGCTCAACAGGTACTTAATTGCATGTTAAAAAAACAACACTGATTTCTACTTTACTCTGTTATATTTAGAGATAGAGACACTGGAAATCAGATGCAAGTCACAAAAGTAGACCCTCAATAAATGATAACCATAAGAGAGAGGCTTACTATGTGGCAAAACTGAGACTTATGACCAAGAACCACCAGCCAAAGAGAACTGAACAGGTTCTTGTCTAACAACCTCACTCATGTACTAATGAGAAGGCGTGGGAACTGGACATGACATTTAAATATTTGTGGTTGTGTGTATATATTCAATTGTTTAATTCATTCCATAAGGTGTGACCATTGTCTTTATTAAATCCTAAGCAAGACAGGATCAAGAATAGTTCCAGAAAAGGACTTGAACTAGAGGACCCTGGAAATCAATATTCTGGTGTACAGCTTGGATGAGCAGCACTCTTACAAAATTGTGCCTGATCTACTCCTGCTTCTTCTGGTTTATATATTGATACTTGATTAAACATAATAAAATTGCTCATATACAACCATTTGATCATAAAAACAGCAATATCATAGGATTTGACCAAGTACCTATGTAACTTGAACATGTAACTTGGGGAAGTAGGCCAGACTGAGATTGCTCAAAGGTGGTGGTTTTCAACCTTATCAGACAAACACCATCTTTATGACTAATGCTTTACAATGTTCCCTTTATTATCCTGAAATGAAATCAGGTAATATAACCCAACAATATATATCTTTCAAGAATCAATAACATTCTCTAACTTTAATATAAGGGAGAAATTAAATGAAATTACTTTATAATAAAAATAAGGTTGTAATGGTTAATTTTATATGTCACCTTGTTCACAGTATCTAGATATTTGGTCAAATATCAGTCTAGATGCTGCTGCTTCTAGATGCTAGATGCTGAGTGGGGTTACTGGACTTCTATTTCCATGTGACAGTAATACGGCATCATCTCTTTCCTTTTCCTGCAGAGAGTGTCAGAGAAAGCCAGCTAAAACAGAAGATTCAAATAAGATCCAGAGTTTCATAACATAATACAAAAATGTCCAGGTTAAAATGAAAAATCATGCATCACATCAAGAACCAGGAAGATCTCAAATTGAATGAAAAAAATCAATAGATGATAATATAAAGATGACAGAGATGTTAGAATTATTTGAAAAAGATTTTAAGGAAACTATGATAAAAATGCTTCAGCAATCAATTATGGTCACACTTAAAACAAATGAAAAAAAAAAGAAATCAGCAAATAAATATAAGATATAAAGAAGAACCAAACAAATTTTAGAACTGTAACTGAAACAAACACTTTGGTGGGTGGCCTCAACAATAGAATGGAGGATACAGGGGAAGAAATGAGTTGAAGACAGGAAAATAGAAATAATCCATAGAGAGAAAATAGACTAGAAAAAAATGAACAGAGCCTCAGGGACCTACAAGATTATAACAAATGGTCTAACATTTGTGGCATCAAAGTCCCAGAAGGAAGAGAGTGGGGCTGAAAAAGTACTTGAAGGAATAACACAGAAAACTTTCCAAATTTGGCAAGAGATTTGGCCTATAGAGTCAAGAAGTGGAGTAAATGTCAAAGAAGATAAATCCAAGGAAATGCATGCCAAGATATATCAAAATAAAACTTCTGAAAACTAAAAACAAAAACAAAATAAATTTTGGAAGTAGCCAGAGAAAACAACACCTTACCTACAGGGGAAAAGCAAAGTGAATGACTGCAGATTTCTCATCAGAAACCATGAGAGCCAGAAAGAAGTGGCATAATATTTTTCAAGTGCTGAAAGTAAAGAACTGCATACAATAAAAAATACTCTTCAGGATTGGAGGGGAAATCAAAACGTTTTCAAATGAAAGAAAACCAAGAATTATCACCAGTAGATCTACACTAAAATAAATCTACCCTTTCTTTAGCTAAGAAAATTCTTCATTTAGAGGGAAAATGATAAAAGAAGGAATCTTGGAACACCTAGAAGGAGGAACAAACAAACGAGTAAATAAAAGAGATTTTTCCTTCTCCTCTTGAGTTTTCTAAATTGTTTGATGGTGGAAGCAAAAATTATGACACTGTCTGATGTGATTTTAAACATATATAGAGGATATTTTAATACAATTATATTATAAATGGGAGAGGATAAGGGAATGTAAAGAGAGGCCAGCTTTCTCTACTTCAATGAACTGGTAAAATGACAACATCAGTAGATTATGCTAAGTTATTATATGTAATGCAATATATAAAGCAACCATCAAAAAGTATACAAAGAGATAGACTCAAAATCTCTATAGATAAGTCAAACTGGAATTCTAAAAAAAAAATGCTCAAGTAACCCACAGAAAGTCAGAAAACAAAAACAGAGAAAGGAAAAACAAAAAGAGAAAACAAACAGAAAACAACAAAATGGCAGACTTAAGCAAACATATCAATAATTCCATTAAATGGAAATGATTTAAATATACCAATAATAATAGAGATTGGTACAGTCTATTAAAAACATGATCTAACTATATGCTGTCTAAAATAATTTCACTTCAAATATGACAATATAGGCAGGTCGAAAGGAAAAGGACAGAAAAAGATATATCATGTAAACATCAATCAAAGAAAAGCAGGAATGGCTATATAAATATAAGATAAAGTAGGATCACAGCAAAAAACAATTGCCAGAAATGGAGAGAGACATTATATAATAATAAAAGGGCCAATCCACCAGAAGGCGCAGTAATTCTAAATGTGTATGCATCAAACAGAGCCACAAAATATACCAAAAAATGATAAAACTGAAAGAAATAATAGACTAATTCACAATTATAGTTGGAGATTTCAATATCCCTCTCTCGACAAATGATAGAAAAACTAGACAAAAAGTCAGCAAGGATAGAGAAGAACTCAACAACACCATAAAACAACAGGATCTAAATGACATTCATAGACCCCTTCACCACACAGCAGAACATGTATTCTTTCCAAGACTCAATAAAACATATACCAAGATAGACAATATCCTGGGCCATAAAAAATTCAATAAATTTAAAAGAATTGGTGTCATATAGTATGTTCTCTGACCACAATGGAGTCCAACTACAAATTAATAACATAAAAATAATCATAAATTCTCCAAAAACTAAATAACAAACTTCTAAATAATCCATGGGCCATATATAAAGTCTCAAGGAAATTTTTGAAAACATATTAAAATGAATGAAAATTAAAATACTACATTTCAAAATTTGGGGGATACAGCTAACATAGTACTGAGAGGAAAATTTATAATGCCAAATACATACATTAGAAAAGAGGAAAAGTCTCAACTCATTAATCTAAGCTCCTATCTCAGGAACCTAGAAAAAGAAGAGCAAAATAAATCCAAAGCTAGCAGGAGGAAGGAAATAATGCAGATAAAAGCAGACATAATTGAAACTGAAAATGGAAAATAAAAATTGAGAAAAATCAACAAAGACAAGGAGTGGTTATTTAAAAAGATCAACAAAATTGAGGAATCTCTAGGAAGACTGAGAAAAAATTAAAGAGCAAATTACCAGTATCAAGAATGAAACAGAAATATCACTACAGACCCTACAGACATCAAAAGAATAAGAAAGGAATATTAGGAAAAACTCAATATGCATAAACCTTTACAACTAGATGAAATTGACCACTAATTTAAAATATATAAGCTATCACAACTCACCCAATATGAAATAGACAATTTTACTTTTAAGGCAATATAATTTGTAACTTAAAAGTTTTCCCTAAAGAAATCCCCAGGCCCAGATGATTTCACTGGAGAATTCTACCAAGAGAATTCTTCTCTTAAAGAAGAATTAACACTAATTATACACAATCACTTCCAGAAAATAGAATAAGTGAGAACATGTCCCAATTCATTTTATGAACCTAGTATCATCTTGACAACAAATCCAGATAAAGATGCCATGTAGGGTTCATCTCCCCCATGCATACAAGTCTTGTTCAATTTAAGAAAACTAATCACTGTAAGCCACCATATTAACAGCATAAAGGAAAAAAATCACATGTTCCTCTCAATCAATGCAGAAAAATTATTTGACGAAAGTCATTTGACATGATTATCTACATAGAAAATCTGAAGGAATATTTTTTTAAAACTCCTAGAGTGAGTTAATTAAGGTGGCAGAATACAAGACAAACATAAAAAATCAATTGTATTTCTACATATACATGGACTTGAAATGAACACCCAAACATTGAAATTAAAAATATAACACCATTTACAATATTTTAATGGAAACTAAAATATTTAGGTGTAAGTCTAACAAATCATGAATAGGACTTTGTATGCTGTAAACTACACAGTGTTTATGAGAGAAATCAAATAAGATTTAAATAAATGTAAAGGCATATTATGTTCATGGATCGGAAGTCTTAACATAGTAAATATGTCAATTTCTTCCAAATTGATACATAAGGTTAATGCGATTCCTGTGAAAATTCCAGAAAGATCTTTTATAGATAAGGATAAGATTATTCTAAAATTTATATGGAAAAGCAAAGGAACTGGAATAATTAAATTAAAATTTTGAAAAAGAAAAAGTGGAAGGAATTGATCTACCCAATTTCAAGACTTACTACGTAGGTACAATAATTAAGACTGTGTAGTATTTGTTGAAGTTTAGACATAGATAAGTAGAACAAAATAGAGAACACAGAAATAGACTGACACAAGTATGATTTCTGACAAAGCAGCAAAAACTATTAAGTGAGGTAAAGATAGCATTTACACCAAATGGTAATGGAACAATTGGACATCCAGGGGCAAAAAAATGAACCTCACCCTACCTGTTATAAAAATGGATCATGGATTTAAATGTGAGATGTAAAATTATAAAACTTTTAGAGAAAAATAAGGGGAAATATTTGGGTCTAGGAATAAGCAAATGTTCTGAGATTTGACACCAAAAGCATAAAAGGAAAAACTGACAAATTAGATCTCATCAAAATTAAAAACTTTTGCCCTAAAGACCCTGTTAAGAGGATGAAAAGATAAGTTACAGAGTGGGAGAAATATTTGCAAACCACATATATGATAAAAGCTAGTGTCTGGATTATATTTTTTAAAACTCTCAAAACTAAACAGTAAAAAAGCAAACAGTACTTAGAAATTGGACAAAAGACGTGAACATTTTATCAAAGAGGATATATGGCTAGCAAATAAATGCATAAAAAGATAGTTAACATAATTAGCCCTTAGAAAAATGCAAATTAAAACCACAATAAGCTGTCACTACATACCTATCAGGATGGCTAAAATAAAAATTAGTGACAACACCAAATGCTGGTGAGGATGCAGAAAAACTGGGTCAGTAATAAATTGCTGGTGGGAATGTAGAATGGTACAGTCACACCGGAAAGCAATTTGGCAGGTTTTTTTTTAAAACCTAAACATACAACTAGCATTGCACTCCTGGACATTTATCCTAGAGAAGTGGAGACTTACGGTCACACAAAAAACCTGTACATTCATGTTTATCGTAGCTTTATTCACAATACAGCAAAACTGGAAGCAACCCAGACGTCCTTCAGTGGGTGAATAGTAGAACAAACTGTGGCATTCCATGCCCTGGGATACTACTGAGCAATAAAGAGAACAGTTTTTGACATATGTGCAACACTGTAGATGATTCTCCAAAGAATTATGCTGAGTGAAAAAAGCCAATCCCCAAAGTCTACATACTGCAAGAGTCTATTTATATATCATTCTTTGAATAACAAAATTATAAAAATAGAGAACATATTAGTGTTTGTCAGGGGTTGGGGAGCTGGAGGGAAGTGGGTGTGGACATAAAAGGGCAACATGAGGGATGCTTGTGGCGATGGAAATGTTCTGCCTCTTGACTGTATCAGTGTCAATATTCTGGTTGTGATACTGTGCTATAGTTTTGGAAGAGGTTACCACTTGGGGGGAACTGGGTAAAGGGTACACAGGATTTCTTTGTATTATTTCTCGCAGTTGCATGTGAGCCTACAATGTTCTCAAAATAAAAAACTTAATTAAAAAAATAAATGCAGACACCACATAGACTATAGCAGCCAAGATGCTTGCATCTATGGGGTAGTTAGGTTGACAGTGACTGGCTAATGCAGCAGTTTGTGTTGGTAACTCAAATACCATGAACAACATTGTTTAGTAACATGTTTTCTGAAAGGATTTACTTAGTTTCTATACAAAACAACCTGCAATCTTCTCTCAACTCACATGATAGTTGAGTTCTTAGAAAATACTGAGTATATTAAAACCACACAGGAGACCTTCAAGATGGCGGAGGAATAAGACGTGGAGATCACCTTCCTCCCCACGAATACATCAGAAATACATCTACATGTGG
This sequence comes from Phocoena sinus, assembly GCF_008692025.1. Classification (NCBI taxonomy): domain Eukaryota; kingdom Metazoa; phylum Chordata; class Mammalia; order Artiodactyla; family Phocoenidae; genus Phocoena; species Phocoena sinus. Next base: position 51,859,601 of record NC_045764.1, on the reverse strand, counting down.
AACAACTCCTACAGAACGCCTACTGAACGCCGGCAGAAGACCGCAGACTTCCCAAAAGGCAAGAAACTCCCCATGTACCTGAGTAGGGCAAAAGAAAAAACAGAGACAAAAGAATAGGGACAGGACCTGCACCACTGGGAGGGAGCTGTGAAGGAAGAAAAGTTTCCATAAACTAAGAAGCCCCTTCACTTGCGGAGATAGGAGAGGGAGATGGCCGGGTCGGGGGAAGCTTCAGAGCCATGGAGGAGAGTGCAGCAACAGCGGGGCAGAGTGCAAAGCAGAGAGATTCCCACACAAAGGACCGCGGCCGACCAGCACTCAACAGCCTGAGAGGCTTGTCTGCTCACCTGCCAGGACACGGGTCTGGGCTGGGAACTGAGGCTCGGGCTTCACAGGTCAGATCCCAGGGAAAAGACTGGGTTGGCTGCGTGAACACAGCCTGAAGGGGGCTAGTGCACCACAGCTAGCAGGGAGGGAGTCCAGGAAAAGTCTGGAACTGCTTAAGAGGCAAGAGACCATTGTTTCGGGGTGTGTGAGGAGAGGGGATTCAGAGCACCGCCTAAACGAGCTCCAGAGACAGGCGCAAACCGCGGCTATCAGCACGGACACCAGAAATGGGCATGAGACTGAGCTTAAGGCTGCTGCTGCAGCCACCAAGAAGGTTGTGTGCAAGCACAGGTCACTATCCACACCGCCCCTACGGGGAGCCTGTGCAGCCCGCCACTGCCAGGGTCCCATGATCCAGGGACAACTTCCCCAGGAGAACACATTTCACACCTCAGGCTGTTGCAACGTCACACAGGCCCCTGCCACCGCAGACTTGCCCCGCATTCTGTACCCCTCCCTCCCTCCTGGCCTGAGTGAGCCAGAGCCCCGTAATCAGCTGCTCCTTTAACCCCGTAGGCAGGGCCAATCCAAAGCTGAACCCCAGGAGCTGAGCGGACAAAGAAGAGAAAGGGAAATCTCTCCCAGCAGCCTGAGGAGCAGCGATTAAATCTCCACAATCAACTTGATGTACCCTGCATCTGTGGAATACCTGAATGGACAACAAATCATCCCAGAATTGAGGCTGTGAACTTTGGGAGCACCTGTAGTCTTGGGGTTTGCTGTATATGACTGACTGGTTTCTGGTTTTATGTTTATCTTAGTTTAGTACTTAAAGTTTCTTAGCATTCGTAGATTTATTGATTTGCTTGCTCTCTTCCTTTTTTATTTTTTATATATAGATATTTTTTTTTCCTTTTTCTCTTTTTGTAAGTGTGTATGTGTATGCTTCTTTGTGTAATTTTGTATATATAGCTTTGCTTTTACCATTGTCCTAGGGTTCTGTCTGTTTTTTTTTTTTTTATATAGTTTTTAGCACTTGTTATCATTGGTGGATTTGTTTTTTGGTTTGGTTGCTCTCTTCTTTCTTTCTTTTATCTTAATTACTTTTTAAATTTTTAATAATTAAAAAAATTTTATATTTTAATAACTTTATTTCTTTTTCTTTTCTTTTCTTTCTTTCTTTCTTTCTTTCCTTCCTTCCTCCCTCCCTCCCTCCCTCCCTCCTTTCTTTCTTTCTTTCTTTCTTTCTTTCTTTCTTTCTTTCTTTCTTCCTTCCTTCCTTCCTTCCTTCCTTCCTTTCTCAGCCATGTGGCTGACAGGTTCTTTCTGCTCCGGCTGGGTGTCAGGCCTGTGCCACTGAGGTGGGAGAGCTGAGTTCAGGACACTGGTCCACAAGAGACCTCCCAGTTCCATGTAATATCAAATGGCAAAAGCTCTCCCAGAGATCTCCATCTCAATGTTAAGACCCAGCTCCACTCAACAACCAGCAAGCTGCAGTGCTGGACACCCTATGCCAAACAACTAGCAAGACAGGAACAAAACCCCATCCATTAGCAGAGAGGCTGCCTAAATTCATAATAAGGTCACACCACCATGTTTCATAATAAAACATACCTCCAGACATGGTCCTGCCCACCAGAAAGACAAGATCCAGCTTCATCCACCAGAACACAGAAACTAGTCCCCTCCATCAGGAAGCCTACACAACCCACTGAACCAACCTTACCCACTGGGGGCAGACACCAAAAACAACGGGAACTATGAATCTGCAGCCTGGGAAAAGGAGACCCCAAACACAGTAAATTAAGCAAAATGAGAAGACAGAGAAACACACAGCAGATGAAGGAGCAAGGTAAAAACCCATCAGACCAAACAAATGAAGATGAAATAGGCAGTCTACCTGAAAACGAATTCAGAGTAATGATAGTAAAGATGATCAAAAATGCTGGAAATAGATTGGAGAAAGTACAAGAAACATTTAACAAGGAACTAGAAGAACTAAATAGCAAACAAAAAATGATGAACAACACAATAAATGAAATTAAAAATTCTCTAGAAGGAATCAATAGCAGGATAACTGAGGCAGAAGAACAGATAAGTGACCTAGAAGATAAGACAGTGGAAATAACAACTGCAGAGCAGAATAAAGAAAAAAGAATGAAAATATTTGAGGACAGTCTTAGAAACCTCTGAAACAACATTAAACACACCAACATTCGAATTATAGGGGTTCCAGAAGAAGAAGAGAGAAAGAAAGGGTCTGAGAAAATATTTGAAAAGATTATAGTTGAAAATTTCCCTAACATGGGAAAGGAAATAGTCAAGTCCAGCAAGTGTAGAGAGTCCCATACAGGATAAATCCAAGGAGAAACATGCCAAGACACATATTAATCAAACTAACAAAAATTAAATACAAAGAAAAAATATTAAAAGCAGCAAGGGAAAAGCAACAAATAACATATAAGGGAATGCCCATAAGGTTAACAGCTGATCTTTCAGCAGAAACTCTGCAAGCCAGAAGGGAGTGGCAGGACATGTTTAAAGTGATGAAAAGGAAAAACCTACAACCAATATTACTCTACACAGCAAGGATCTCACTCAGATTCGATGGAGAAATTAAAACCTTTACAGACGAGCAAAGGCTAAGATAATTCAGCACCACCAATCCAGCTTTACAACAAATGCTAAAGGAACTTCTCTAGGCAGGAAACACAAGAGAAGGAAAAGACCTACAATAACAAACGCAAAACAATTAAGAAAATGGGAATAGGAACATACATGTTGATAATTACCTTAACTATAACTGGATTAAATGCTCCAACCAAAAGACATAGACTAGCTGAATGGATACAAAAACAAGACCCATATATATGCTGTCTACAAGAGACCCACTTCAGACCTAGGGACACATAAAGACTGAAAGTGAGGGGATGGAAAAAGATATTCCATGAAAATGGAAATCAAAAGAAAGCTGGAGTAGCAATTCTCATATCAGACAAAAGAGACTTTAAAATAAAGACTATTACAAGAGACAAAGAAGGACACTACATAATGATCAAGGGATCAATCCAAGAAGAAGATACAACAATTGTAAATATTTATGCACCCAACATAGTAGAACCTCAATACATAAGGCAAATGTTAACAGCCATAGAAGGGGAAATTGACAGTAGCATAATCATAGTAGGGGACTTTAACACCCCACTTTCACCAATGGACAGATCATGCAAAATGAAAATAAATAAGGAAACACAAGCTTTAAAGGATACATTAAACAAGATGGACTTAATGGATATTTATAGGACATTCCATCCAAAAACAGCAGAATACACTTTCTTCTTCAGTGCTCATGGAACATCCTCCAGGATAGATCATATCTTGGGTCACAAATCAAGCCTTGGTAAATTTAAGAAAATTGAAATCATATCAAGTATCTTTTCTGACCTCAATGCTATGAGACTAGATATCAATTACAGAAAAAAAAAATCTGTAAAAAATACAAACCAATGGAAGCTAAACAATACACTACTTAATAACCAAGAGATCACTGAAGAAATCAAAGAAGAAATCAAAAAATACTTAGAAACAAATGACAAAGAAAACACAAAGACCCAAAACCTATGCGATGCAGCAAAAGCAGTTCTAAGAGGGAAGTTTATAGCAATACAATCCTACCTCATGAAAAAAGAAACACCTCAAATAAACAACATAACCTTACACCTAAAGCAATTAGTGAAAGAAGAACAAAAACCCCCAAAGTTAGAAGAAGGAAAGAAATCATAAAGATCAGATCAGAAATAAATGAAAAAGAAATGAAGGAAACAATAGCAAAGATCAATAAAACCAAAAGCTGGTTCTTTGAGAAGATAAACAAAATTGATAAACCATTAGCCAGACTCAATAAGAAAAAAAGGGAGAAGACTCAAATCAATAGAATTGGAAATGAAGAAGGAGAAGTAACAATTGACAGTGCAGAAATACAAAAGATCATGAGAGATTACTACAAGCAACTATATGCCAAAAAAATGAACAACCACGAAGAAATGGACAAATTGTTAGAAAAGCACAACCTTCTGAGAGTGAACCAGGAAGAAATAGAAAATATAAACTGACCAATCACAAGCACTGAAATTGAGACTGGGATTAAAAATCTTCCAGCAAACAAAAGCCTAGGACCAAATAGCTTCACAAGCGAACTCTATCAAACATTTAGAGAAGAGCCAACACCTATCCTTCTCAAACTCTTCCAAAATATAGCAGAGGGAGGAACACTCCCAAACTCATTCTACAAGGTCACTATCACCCTAATACAAAACCAGATAAAGATGTCACAAGGAAAGAAAACTACAGGCCAATATCACTGATGAACAAAGATGCAAAAATCCTCAACAAAATACTAGCAAACAGAATCCAAGAGCACATTAAAAGGATCATACACCATGATCAAGTGGGGTTTATCCCAGGAATGCATGATTCTTCAGTATACACAAATCAATCAATGTGATAAACCATATTAACAAATTGAAGAAGAAAAACCATATAATCATCTCAATAGATGCAGAAAAAGCTTTCAACGAAATTCAACACCCATTTATGATAAAAACCTTCCAGAACGTAGGCATAGAGGAAACTTACCTCAACATAATTAAGGCCATATATGAAAAACCCACAGCAAATATCGTTCTCAAATGTGAAAAACTGATACCATTTCCTCCAAGATCAGGAACAAGACAAGGTTGTCCACTCTCACCACTCTTATTCAGCATAGTTTTGGAAGTTTTAGCCACAGCAATCAGAGAAGAAAAAGAAATAAAAGGAATACAAATCGGAAAAGAAGAAGTAAAGCTGTCATTGTTTGCAGATGACATGATAGTATACATAGAGAATCCTAAGGATGCTACCAGAAAACTACTAGAGCTAATCAATGAATTTGGTAAAGTAGCAGGATACAAAATTAATGAACAGAAATCTCTTGTATTCCTATACACTAATGATGAAAAATCTGAAAGAGAAATTAAGGAAACACTCCTATTTACCACTGCAACAAAAGAATAAAATACCTAGGAATAAAGCTACTTAAGGAGACAAAAGACCTGTATGCAGAAAACTATGACACTGATGAAAGAAATTAAAGACAATACAAACAGATGGAGAGATATACCATGTTCTTGGTTTGGAACAATCAGCATTGTGAAAATGACTCTACTACCCAAAGCAATCTACAGATTCAATACAATCCCTGTCAAACTACCAATGACATTTTTCACAGAACTAGGACGAAAAATTTTACAATTTGTATAGAAACATAAAAGACCCCAAAAATCCAATGCAATCTTGAGAAAGAAAAACAGAGCTGGAGGAATTAGGCTCCCTGACTTCAGACTATACTACAAAGGCACAGTAACCAAGACAGTATGGTACTGGCACAAAAACAGAAATATAGATCAATGAAACAGGATAGAAAGCCCAGAGACAAACCCATGCACATATGGTCACCATATCTTTGATAAAGGAGGCAAAAGTATACAATGGTGAAAAGGCAGCCTCTTCAATAAGTGGTGTTGGGAAAACTGGACAGCTACATGTAAAAGAATGAAATTAGAACACTCCCTAACATACACAAAAATAAATTCAAAATGGATTAAAGACCTAAATGTAAGGCCAGACCCTATAAAACTCATAGAGGAAAACAAAGGCAGAACACTAAGATAACCCTCAGAATGGGAGAGAATATTTGCAAATGAAGCAACTGACAAAAGATTAATTGCCAAAATTTATGAGCAGCTCATGCAGCTCAGTATCAAAAAAACAAACAACCCAATCCAAAAATGGGCAGAAGACCTAAATAGACATTTCTCCAAAGAAGATATATATATTGCCAAAAAACACATGAAAGGATGCTCAACATCACTAATCTTTAGAGAAATGCAAATCAAAACTACAATGAGGTATCACCTCACACCTGTCAGAATGGCCATCATCAAAAAATCTTCAAACAATAAATGCTGGAGAGGGTGTGGAGAAAAGGGAACCCTCTTGCACTGTTGGTGACAGTGTAAATTGATACAGCCACTATGGAGAACAGTATGGTGGTTCCTTAAAAAACTAAAAATAGAACTACTGTATGACCCAGCAATCCCACTACTGGGCATATGCCCTGAGAAAACCATAATTCAAAAAGAGTCATGTACCACAATGTTCATTGCAGCTCTATTTACAATAGCCAGGACACGGAAGCAACCTAAGTGTCCATTGACAGATGAATGGATAAAGAAGATTTGGCACATATATACAATGGAATATTACTCAGCCATAAAAAGAAATGAAATTGAGTTATTTGTAGTGAGGTGGATGGACCTAGAGACTGTTATACAGAGTGAAGTAAGTCAGAAAGGGAAAAATAAATACTGTGTGCTAACACATATGTATGGAATCTAAAAAAAAAAAAATCGTTCTACAGAACCTAGGGGCAGGATAGGAATAAACACACAGATGTAGAGAATGAACCTGAGGACACGGGGAGTTGGAAGTGTAAGCTGGGACCAAGTGAGAGTGGCATGGACTTATATACACTACCAAATGTAAAATAGATAGCTAGTGGGAAGCAGCCGCATAGTACAGGGGGATCAGCTCGGTGCTTTGTGACCACCTAGAGGGGTGGGCTAGGAGGGTGGGAGGGAGATGCAAGAGGGATGAGATATGGGGATATATGTATATGTATAGCTGATTCACTTTGTTATAAAGCAGAAACTAACACACCATTGTAAAGCAATTATACTCCAATAAAGATGTTAAAAAAAAAGCCCACAAAATTTACTCTGTGTTTATATGTAAAATGGAGTTAGATTCTAGGCTCAAATAACAGTTCACCCAAATAATAAGACAACCAAAATTGTCTTCAAGGGGCAGTACATTTCCTTACAATAATACCCAGTGCTCTACCATGGCAACTCTCAAAATGTCTAGGGACCCCCAGTGGTCCCCACTAGGTCAAAACTACTCTCATAACACTAAGATGTTATTTCCCTTCTTCATCTTATTTTCTCCAAAGGCCACATTACAGGATTTATCATGAAACACAATGCAGAAGCAGATCTGTGACTCCAGCTGCCTTCTATTAAACTAAACATTTAAAAAGATTGTGGAATTTATTTTACATTAGTGAAAACGTGAAACCATGCCACTCTTCACATTAATTTTTGTTGTTATTATTGTTGCTATTTTGGAAAATAGAGAGTAAAGAGGTTTTGAAATCAAAACGTTTGAAAATTGTTGCTCCAGGGCAAGGATCCCATCTTTTCACCTCAGTATTACCAGAATCTAGTAAAGTGCCTAGGACATGATAGGTACTAAGTGAACATTTTATTGGACTGAACAAACAGACCAGCTAAAGGCCAATGACGTCTCGATTGACCAGACTCCGTGTGTTCATTCAATACCCAGGATTTAGTGGGTAGAGGGTGGGCTCTATGAGCTGCAATGTTCCTCATGTACTGTGCCTCCCATCGTCTCATGGGCAGCGCCTTGCATGGAGCTCCCACTTCACAGACCAGGTAACTGAGACCCAGCCTGATCCAGGAACCTGACCAAAGCCACAGCTGGTGACAGAGGGAACCAGCCTTTACTCAAGCCTCCTGGGTTTCCCACCAACCTTTGCTGTGCCACTTTCCCTCTCCCTCCCACCTGACTCTGGGGTGGACCAAGAGCTTGTAACAACTGTGATGGTGGGTTCTGTGATTCTTTCTCACATGGGACTCTGCCTATGGTGGGTGGAACTTTATGGGAAAAAGAATCAGGCTCTTGCTTCTCAGCCAGGAGACAGCCCACCCTGGGGAAGGTCTCAGCACTGGCCAGCTTGGAGAGAAGATCCTACTCCTGGCTTCCACCAACCCTGGGCCTGTGTGAGAACTCCAGGTGGCACTGAGGTCGGCCACCAGGATGCCTCCCCATGAGATACACTAGGAGGCCACGGCAGTGGGCCTTGCTCCTTTGGGCGGGACAAGGAGACACCAAATGTAATCTCCCCTGCACCCTACTCATCCACTCACTCCAGGCTCTGCAAGGCCCAACCCACAGGCAGGGGCCAGTCAAATTTCACTGAGGTCCAGGGGTGTTTGGTTTGCAAAATGCCGACTGAAGGTGTCTGAACCATACAGAAGGTAGCTTACCCCATGGTCATTTGTGAGCAAAGACCTTCCCCTTCACTGTAACTTTACTGTGCCCACCAGACAGCAAAGAGAAGCTGCCTCTGCAGGCCCACTGCTGCCGCCACCCCGCCCAGGGACTGGCTCTACGGGCCCACTGGACAAATATGTTTCATTCATACAGCATCTCTCATCAACAACTAGTTGTTGGGGCTTAGAGTGTGGGCTGTACTGTGCCAAGTGTGTAAGAATGAATGAGACTGGGTGTGCAAGTGATTTCAGACACAGGTCATGCAGAAAACCCACTTTATGGAGGGTCAGCTGCTTTGCTCAATGTCTACTGATGGAAACATTAATCTCATCTAAAAAATACTGACTAAATATCTGGGTACCATGGCCTAGTTGACATATAGAATTAATTATCACTGTTTAGAACTGGGCAATGTTTGCGGGGGGGGGGGGCCTCCCAGAAGACATTGGTGAGCCGAGGTGGTGTGTGCTGCTCCAGCGGGGATGACTTGCCAGGCCCTGGGAAGTCCTGAACGGAGAGCCCTCACTCATTTCCCTTGAAATTTCACCCTCTCAAGTTGCAACGCCCAGATTCCACACCTGGGTTCTGGGTGTTATGTGTTGCCTCACGACCAGAACCATCTTGCTGATACATCCGCTGGTGATGTGACAACACCCAGGGAGCACACAGGCAGGTATATCACAACCCCCTGGGGAAAACCTGGCTGTGGGCCTTGATTTTCTGCATGGAAGGCCTGGACGCCTGGCTACATGTTTACTCCTAAAGCACAAATGCTACGGGAAGCTCAGGCCTGTTTGCCATAAAAGGGTGACCAAGGCTTAGAGCTGACCAAAAGCCCTCCAGGGCAGCGCATGGAGATACCCAGAGTACTTGTCCTGTTGGTTTCAAGGCACATGTCAGTGAAGGCCTTGAGAGGAAAAAGACTGCCTGCCCTGAGGAAGAGGAATCCTGCCTGCAGATGGCCTTTGGACTCAAGCCAAAATATCAGCTCTTCCCTGCATCTCCAGCCTGCCAGCCCACCCTGCAGATTCTGGACTTGCCAGCCTCAACAATTACATCAGCCAATTTCTCAAAATAAATCTCTCCATAGAGTTAGAGATAGAGATAGAGATAAAGAGATGGATACATACGCACATCCTATTGATTCTGTTTCTCAGAGAACCCTGACTAACACATTAGCCTCTGATATCACCTGTCAAAATGTGTCCTTTGAATGTGCTGTGCTGACAGTCCTCCCTCAGTTTGTGTGCTGGACACACATTTTCACCAAATCTCGAACTGTCCCAGCCTGTAGGGCCCTCTGAGACACAGACACTGGAAAGGAGCTCTTGTTAAAATCTCAAATGGTCATATGGCTTTGCATGATTAAGAACACGTCTTCCTGCTCCCCTAAGACAATCCTTTGGAGTATGAGAGTGAGACAGTGACTAGAACAAACCTGTTGCCAATTCCTGGCATCCCTCTGATGGTGCTCACCCGAGGGGAGCTAATCTTCTGGGCACAGATGACGGTAGTGTGGGCACTCCACATCCCGACCCCTGACACATCAAAGAATGGAAGTTTCCCTCTATTTCTTCATGCTAACATGAATCAGTATTAAACTTTCATCTCCAGGCCTAGGAACATTTTACATATGACCACTGTTACCTTCCCAAAAAGCTGGGAAACCCTTCATTCTGAAAATCAAATGAGGCAAGGCTAAAAAAACCTAGCATGGAGGAGGAGTTTTTAACCAACCAGTTTGTAAACTGGTTTAATGAGTGGTTTCTGCACAGCTGATCTGATGTGTCTCGAGGTTTCTTCAGCTCAGGCAGTAGGCTGTCCCTGCACCATGCTCTCTGGTCGCGCGGGGAATGGGATGGGGAAGCAGCCTAAGAGTGCCATATTTTGTGTGTTTTCTTCCCTGGAGATAATTGTCACTCAACAGAAAGTAAAGCTCCAAGACCCCAAAGTCCTAGATGTGCTCAGAGTTACTAATTGTTTTGTTTTGTTGTTGTTGTGTTGTAGAATATGAGAAGTTGGTGAGGGAATGGCTGGGAGAGGGCATACCAGCAGGAGCAGCCAGCCTACATGGGTTTCTGGGGACCCACCTTGAGGCCAGATGTGCCGCCCTATTGGGAGGGTGCGCCCTCTGCCATCCTAGGCCCAGGGAGGCAGATGCTTTTATCCTGACCTGCCTTCAGATCATCTCAAGCCTCTGAGCCTGAAAGATGAGCTGCCGGTCACTTTACTGGGCTACTGTTACTGCAGAGGCCTCTGAGTCTCCCGCTTGGCACAGCACTCCTGGCTTCTTGCTCAGTCAACGTGGCCCAGGGTGGCCTGCAGTGGTTGCCCCACTGCTTAATTATCTGTGGTCCAGAAGTCAGTGGTAATCATTTTAGGATGGGTGGCCTTTTTGTTCCCTCTCATGGCAGAGACTTGTAAGACAGAGCAACCAGTCTTCATTGTTTTGCAAGCAGCAAGGATGAGGGTAACAGGAAGTTCCGACAAGGCTCTCAGCTCCCGGGGAACACGTGGTGATAGGAGTCTGTGGGCACAGATATTGTCAGGAATTAAGGGGTCCCCTTAATTCCTGCATACACACCAATACACAGCTCCCTGTGTGGAAGGCTGTGAGTCCAATTCAAATTGTGGATATACTTTACTAGTCCACAACAGTGTTTCACTTTTTTTGAATTTAGTTACCAATTTTAAAAATTGAGAAGTTTTACATTAAAATCTTCAGTTCTGGCTTCTGAAAAATTGAGAGATCTGGCAGTATTAGGCTGTATTCCCCAAGGCAACTGCAGGCTGGCACTGGGGAACCCACACTTCCTTCAGGTAGGGCAGTGGTCCTCAAACCAGGTCTCCAACTAGCAGCATCAGGTTACCTGGACACTGGTTAGAAATGCACATTTTCAAACCCAGACCTACTGTGTCAGAAACACAGGAGCGAGGCCCAGCAGAGCTTCTAACAAGCCCCCCAGGGGATTGTGATGCCGGTTAGAGTTGGAGGACAACTGAGGTAGAGCCTGGGCTCTCCATTTCCCGCAGGCCCCACCACGCCCTCGTGCCTATTCCCAGCCTGCCTCACTCATTTACATTGAGTGCTGATTCTGTCAGCCTCTGTGCTTGTGACATCTGGCTTCACACTGCTTTCGTGTTGAGTATTTTGGGCATCCCTGGTGGACTGTCAGGGTGCCTCAGCTGGAAGAGTTGGCTGCCAGGCAAGGTGTCCCGTTCTCTGCATGCATGGGGGTGGGGAGCAGGCCAGGCTATAAAGCCAAGAGTCTCATAGCAGCACCAAAGACTCACTTCACTGGGCGTGAAGACCCAAGAGGAGCTGAAGAGAGGTGTGTGAGGGCAGGTCGCGGGGAGAGGACCCTGGGTCAACACCACCTGGATCTGGTCACTTTAATCATTCCTGGCTTCTTGTCACCCTGGTGGACATGCTCGGCACAGCTGTGAGTGTTTATATGATGTTTCTGACATCTGTCCTGGTTTGTGCTTTTTTCTCTGTGTTCACCATGTCTCTACCTCAGAAGACACCTCCCTCCTTACCGCCCCAGGTGGAATTGGGCCCTTAGCTCCTCCAAGCCTGGGGGAGCCTGGGCACATACTCACGGTCACCACAAAGAGGGGATGGTGGGCAAAGAGCAGGAGAGAGGTCAATGGCTGTCCTGTCCCCTCACCCCACTCCCCAGCAGCCACCCAAACTCATGGCTGTCTCAGGGAATCTGGGCAATGTGTCTGCCCAGGGGCTTGGAGGAGGAAGCAGAGCAGGCCTGGAACTCTCCCTGCTTAGATGTGAGCTGCCAAGGCCACAGGCATGTGGGATTTGTCTTAGTGCCCCAGCCTGGCACTGTGCATGGCACAGAGCAGACACACCCTATTGTTTGCTGGCAAAAAAGAAGTGAAATCATGCTGAACCGAAGTCGGGGGAGGGGTCCTCCTCTCATCACTCACTTGCTCCTTCATCCATTGGTTTATGGTGTGTGACACAGGTACCAGGCCTGCTCCAGGCACAAGTCGGGACAGGAGTTCAGCAACTGCTCGGTTTAGTGGAGGCAAGTTCTGTCCATCAAGACCCATGTGACACGGTAGGGAGAAGGGAGGGCTACAGGGCCTCTTACCCAGAAGCTGTCAACCATTTCACTCCTGAGCCCACAAGGTGGCTTATCCTGCCTTAGCTGACCTGGGTCCTTCTGATCTCACCAACTCCACAAAGTATGATCTGGACCTCAGGCACTTAGGAAAGAAAGGGAATCCCTAATCTGTGCAGGTGTGGTGCTAGGAGCCTGAGATCCTCACCACCCTGAGGGGAAGGTGCATCTGCTTTGGAAAGATGATCAGAATAATAATGGGCATGAATACTTATAATGAATATTATTTTCACAGTAGCAGCAGCTGCAGTATCAATAGCTGCTTTTATTTCCCAAGTTCTCACTAAGACCTAGGCCCTCGGACCATGTACATTTCCTGCATTATGTCATTTACTCATCCCAACAATGGAAGTAGATATTTTAGCCTAAGTTTTCAGGTAAGGAACTCAATATTAGGGAGTTTAGGCATCAGGCATCTTGTCAAACCCAAAGAGGTACTCCAGAAGGTACCTCAGCAAAGAAAAGACAGCAAAGGAAAGACAACTGAATTAGAGGCCAATGGCCTAAATCTGAGTCTCACCTGGCTGTTAGATAGGCCCACAACCTACAGCTTTCCAGGTTGTGCACTGTGCAACTCCAGGAGGTGCCATGCACTTAGAGCACAGTGTGAATGTTGCCCCAGGTTGTGCAATGTGGTGGCCCTGGTCAGCTTGCTCCATGACCACCTAACCTCCTCCTGCAGTTTTATAAGGGTTTGAGCAGGTGTCTGCAGAAAGTCTTTGTGAGCAGAGCAAGTAAGTTCTACTCAGATACCCGTGGCTATAAGGACTCCATACCTGCCTTTCCACAGGATGCCCCCTTGATGGAGAAACTTCCATGCATCACCAGGATTAGCCAAGACTTGGCTGGTGGAAGTAAACCACCAGCCTCCTGTGGAATGCTCTGGCCCAGGGACAAGCTAGAACCGGGACAAAGAACTTGTGTCTTTGAGGTGCCAGCTCTTCGTTGGTAAATGCTCTCTCCAGGACTTCATTCCAACAGAGAAACCACCAACAGATGGTTCTGCTTTGCAGCATGATGGAAACTTAGGCCCACTTTCCTCTCTTTTAAAGTGTGTGCCAGCACCAGCCATCCCTGGGGGAAAAGATACCCAAGGAGAAGGAGTCAAGAGCCCAGAGTGTAAATTAATGGCGAGCTGCAAGCTTCCTTCCAGCAGGAGCTGGGAATGGGGTATTGAACTGGATCTGAACCCAGCACAAAATCCTCATGAGATTCAGTAGAATTGGGCTTGGAGGGAGGCTTTCAAATAGGTGAAAATGAAATGGTAGCTGGCCTGTTTGTCTTTCTAAATCATATGACAAGTTCTTAAGGAAAGAAAGTACTGGCCTCAGATATGAATGTCGATCCACCTGGAGAGCCTAACTTAGCCCAGGCCTGGGGAACAGCATGTCAGAACCCTCGAGGGCCAAGCGCCCTCCCACAGTGTGCTGTCCCAGAACTCATGCCCAAGCCACTGTGACCCTTTCTCCTGAGCAGCCTCCCGCTATTCCAGACTTGCCTGTCTTTTTGCCTGAGGCCTCAAGCAGGGTTCACCGTGGCTTGGAAAAGCTGTGTGGATGCTAGGCTTGCTCCCCCATCCCCAGACACTTCCCAGAAGGCTTGGAGGATGCAAGCCCCTAACTGTTAGGCATCAGGGAGGGACATCTGGGTGGACCACTTTTGGAGTGTCCTGCAGCCCCTAGTCCTGCTGTTCTGAGGACAATTCCATTGGGAGGAGTGGCTGACACGGCTTGCTAGGGCTGAGCTGGGACCCCTCCGTGCAGCTGGTTGGTCTGGGGGCAAAGACCCCCAAGCTGCACCTGAGGATGTGGGGGTGGGAATTGGAGATGCCTGACAATCTCTGTTGCTCACCTGAATTGAAGACATGTCAGCAAGGAAGTTCAAGTCCAGCCTCTTCTTCTGTGGGTCTGGCCACAAATCTGCTCAAAAGGCCACATGGAGAGGGAAACAATGAGAGAAAGGAGCCCAGAAAGAAGGGTCCTTCCTGAGTTCACAATGCTTTCCCATTTCTGAGTCCAGATCTTCCTGAGCCTAGACATTCCTTTGGGTTCCCTGTGTCTTTGTAATAAATGCACCTCATTTGCACACCTTTCTATCTTTTGCCTGTTTGAGTGGGTTTCTGCTAGTGACCACTGAAAACCAACTTGCCCCCACTGCCACCCCCAGTGGTGCAGGAGAGAATGATGTGGAAACTGCAATTTAAGACATAATTTCCCAACCTTAGGATTAAAATATGGGGCTCAGACATGGAAACTCACATGACTGCTTAATGACAGTCAGACTGTGCATGTTCCTCATCTCAGTTAATCCTTACAATATCCCTTTAAGGCTGTTATTGTTCCCAGTTTATAAGTAAAAACATTGAGGCTCAGAGAGGTAAGCAACTTGCCTGCAGTCACGCAGCTCCTGCTGATTCAGTGTTTATTCCTTGCCTCGTTCAATCCATCCCCCAGTGCTGGAGACCCCTGGTCAGAAGGGCTCACAGAATTAACAAACATTAGCCAGAGCATGACTCTGAGGAGTTGACTAGCCTCATTAAGGCCCTGACATGTGTTTTAAATTTCAGTTTCTCGAGCCCTGGGGAAGACTCGCTGAAGCAGCCGAGTAGACAGCAGCTGTGGACAGAGCCCTTCCTAGGGGGCTTACTCAGTGTCTCTCCTCTTTAGATTGATCCTCTGTGCTGCTGGGGCTATAGCCTGGAGAGGAGGATGCAGGCCTGCCTCTGAGAGCCCCCCAGCTCTGCTCCCCAGGCCAAGTGTGGTCTCAGACCTCCTGGGCCAGATCCAGCAGGAGCTCTTGCTCTGAGATGCATTGAATTGGAGCCTGCGATGTCAGTCTTGGGATCTGTGCAGAGAGTTTTGTGTGCACCTGGGCTTCAGTCTTGGGCACCATTTTGGAGACGTTGAGGAGCCCTTGTCCTCCAAGTGAGCCAAAAGTCCTCCTTGTGGGAGCTTCCCAAGTGCTTCGCTGACATTCCTTTTCTTCATTAGTGCTTTCAGTTTCCACTGGAGCCATGGTCTGACTCGGCCAGGGAGTGCTTGGGAAAGCAGATGTGGTTGCTGCTGCCCCGCCATCTTCCAGGAATGCAGGAGGTCATCTTGGGTGCTTCTGGGAAGATGGCTGTCCTCTGACTGAGACAGTGAAGACCCCCAGAAACAATTGGGTGGTTTCCAGGGACTGCAGGGGCCCCGGGGCCTGAAAGCAGTGCTCCTGACAGCTGAGGAGAAGCAGAAAGGAGAACCCCTTGCAGAGAGCCCCCAAGCTGGGGGAGGTGGGCAATCACACTAGAATCTTTATAAAGGAGGGACTGGGCACAGTCAAGCTGGACAGAGGAGGATCTGTGAGGTTGAGACTGTTTTTCACCTCATGCCAGGTTGAGAAAACCCGAGTCCTCCATGTCAAACATGGGGGCCAGGTGTGCAGATGGAGAGTCAAAGGCATCAGCACCATAGGCCCTGGTGGTTGGGGGCTGAGCTTCCACTCAGGTCCAACCCAAGGAGCCACAAAGGACTGCATCCTGGGCTGAAAAGAATATCTGAGTTTTCCACAGAAATTGGAAATCCTGATTTCATGTGAAATCTCCCCAAATTTAATAACCTGTTGGCAACTAATTTAATTTACAAACAATATTCTATGACGGCCAAAGCACTATGTCTGCTGACTGAATGTGGCCTGTGGCTGTTTGTGGCTCCTGCCATTGGCTTTGTCTAAGAGGCAATGGCTCCATGAGGGGTGAGCACGGGCTTGGTCAGACACATGCCCTCTGGTGGACAGCTTCAAGGCCAGGGCTGAAGTCCAGCATGTGGCAGAACTGCCAGGACACAGGCTGGGGTTGTAGGGAGCGGGAAGCCTAGGCTTGGAGGCCCCAGCTGGCATGGGGGCATGCTTGGCTAGGAGCCTTCCTTTATTCTTTCAGCAAACATCTGACTACATGGTCTGTACCAGGCACTGGGATATGGTAGTGTATTAGCTTCCTGTGGCTGCTGTAACAAATCACCACTGACTGGGTGGCTTAAAACAGCAGAAGTGTGTTCTCTCACAGTTCTGGAGGACAGAAGTCAGAAACCAGTATCACGGGGCTGAAATCAAGATGTGGCTCCCACCGGGGACTCCATTTCTCACTTCCTTTAGTTTCTGGTGGCTGCTGGCATTCCTTGACTTGTGGCCACATCACTCCCATTCCTGCTTCCATGGTCACAGGGTCCCTCTTCTCCTGTATGCATCCAATCTCCTCCTGCCTCTCAGAAGGACAATTGGGATTTGGTTCAGGACTCATCCAGATGACCCAGGATAATCTCCTCTTCTCAAGATTTTCAATCATATCTGTAATGATCCTTTTTCCAGTTTCCTGGCATTAGGAGCAGATATCTTTGCCGGGCAAAGATGATTCATTCAGCCTATTGCTGGTGGTGAAGAGGAAGCATCAAGTCCCTGGCCTAGGAGTCTTTACTTTCTAGTGGGGTGGCCAGAAAAAGCCAGTGAGCCTGTTAGCACATGTAATAATGCCACACTCTACAAAGTACTGGGAAGAACAATCCAGCTCCTTTGGGCACTATCCCCAGATCTCAGGGCTGCACCATGGGACAAGAGGGCACCTGGCCCCATCCAGCTGCCCTGACACTACTCCAGCCACACAGGCAGAATCAGAGTGTCTCTGAGCTGCAAGCCTGTGCTTCTTGGCTTACACCTGTTGCAGGTGTTTTCTGGAGCCCCTGTGACTTGATGAATGAGGACAGGACCTTTCCAGACATGGGTCATGCACAGCCCAGCTGCCCCGAGGACGGGCAGGCTCCGCAGAGCTCACCTGCAGTCTTAGTGCACTTCCTTTCTAAGTGCCAACCCACACTGGGGAGACTTTCCAGCCCACAGGGGCATGTGTCAGGGATTCCATACCTGCCTGGGGCTGAGCAGGTGCAAGGGAGGTGCAGTGATGGTGACTTCAGCTGAGAGAGGACTCCTCGTGCGAGGGCCTGGCAGCCACCGTGTGAACCCAAAAAAAAGTCACCTCCATCTTTTGGTGTCTGAGCTGGTAGAGCCATTTAATGGGTGAGCCCAGCCTTGGAGGTGTGTCTAGAAAAGGTCTGCAGAGAAGGGACCAGAATGGGGAGTCCTGAACAACTCAAGGTCATGTGATGCTTTTCGACATGGAAGCGCTTCCCCCATTGCCCCTGGTCTCCCTGCCAGACGCACACCCTGTTAGTCTTATGTTTCAGATCTTATTCTTCCTCTATGAATGAAAAGGGAAACTGAGGCCCAGGGAGTGACAGAACCCATCCAGAACCCTTCAGGTCCCATCAGGCCAGCCTGCCATGCACCTGAATTTAAATGCAGTTTGTAAATAAAATCACCAGCCCCTTCCCCTACTTTTCACCCTCCCTCCCCTCACCCTCCACATCCACCCCTAGGACATTGGGAAACTCTGGAAGTACCCCTGGTCTGCCCAGCACCTGAGCAGAGCCGTAGGCAGGGGAGCCAAGACCCCTCCCTCCAGCTGCCTGGAGCATGGGCGGCCCCCACAAGTCAAATGCTTAGTATCTTCATGGTGAAAGAGGGGGCTCATCAGGTCCGTTTCCTCACCCTCCTTAGAAGGGAGACCTGTTGGGGCAGTTCCACCATAGCTGGGGGAGGGCTTTGAACTCTGCGGCAAATGGCTGGGGAGAGACAGCCTGGCCCTAAGCCCCAGGCACCCCTGGAGGACAGAGAATTGGGTTGGGAATATTTAGGGTACCGTCGTGCCAGGAAGCAACTGGCTACAGAGAGAGTGGGACAGAGCTACCCCGCTCACTCCACCTACCAGCTGTGTGACCTTGGCAAGAGCCCCTGTGGGGACTCAGTGTCCCTTCTTGGAAAATCAGTATAACATTGCCTCTCTCACATGGCTGCTGTGAAATGAGAGATGATCTCAGCCTAGCCCCTAACACACAGTCGGCACTAATTAAATGGGAGAATATTATTGTTATTTTTGTTTCTATGACATGACCTTGAGAAAGTCATTTCCTGAGGTCCCCTCACACTTGGGCAGACCTAGTGTTTGTTAGACTCATGGTGGGCACATTTAGGGCAGGACATGGGCACGTGATGGGACAGGTTCTCCAGGGGGGCATTTCTGCCCCCATTTCACAGACAACCTAACGGAAGTGAAGGGAGTTTCAGCCACACGCCTGGGTCACATGGTAAATCAGTGATGGGTGGGAGACTGGAGCCCTGGTGTCCTAAGACTCCTGCATCCCATGGTACAGGAGTCCCGGCAACACCTAGGGAGAGGGCATCACACCCCCCACTCCCAGTCCTGGACGTGCTCAGGAGGCCTGGATGTGGTGAGGCTCTCCCCAGCACAGCCCAGGCTGCAGCAGCCACACAAAGCCTCAGAGGTACAGATTTGGGTCCTGGCAATGCAATATGATGGGGCTGGCCTGTGGACTGCACAGTGAGGAGGGAGCACCGAGACCCCGCTGACCCCTGCCAACCTCCCGGGCTCCAAGTATCCAGGAAATGAGAGGAGAGCCCTGCCCACTGCAAAGCATCCATGAGGAGCCTCCATCCCCAGATGTTACCAGGTGTGAGCTATTTCCTCCTCACTGTTTTAACAAATCTGTGACTTTTGTTGCATCCTGGTCTGGCCTGGCTTAGGGGGTTGAGTTTCATCCCCTCTTTGAGGTCCCCAGCCCACGGAAAGCACCACCTCTCTGGCCACACCTGCTCCTCCCTCTTCTCCAACAATCACTTGGAAAGAGCTGGGGAGAAAACCACTTGTTGGTTCTGGTGGGGGAGCCCCCAGAGGGTATGGCTGCTTCAACGGGGTTTCTGCCTGCTTCCACTGGCAGCTCCCCAATCCCACTCCCATCGGCCCAAAACTTTAAGAGCACTGGATCTACTTGGAACAAAGGGGTCAGTCTTGCACCAGTGGAGAGTCTCCCAGCCCACTCATGGGCCTCTGTGGCTGTGGCTCTGTGTGATGGAAGAGGGTAAAGTATGGTGCACAGGTCACTGCAGCGATAACATTCAGGGCACAGGCCCAAGAGCAGGCTGCAGGGCTGTACCACGCAGGGTCCCCAGGGCATCGGATTTACTCTCAGGATCAACTATTGTTGCAAAGTCCTCTTGGTCAGTCTTGCACCTTTAAAGTAGTGCTACCATGTGGAAATGAGTGAACATCATGTGTTGTTTGATTCTTGAACACATGGCTGTGTGGTCACAAAGCCCCCGTCCAGGTCCCCCTGGGCACATAGCCAGCCTCTATTTCTCCATCTCTCCTGCTGTTTGGAGTGTGCCTGACCTGTAACCAGTGGAATCTGGGAGGAGACGATGTGGGCACCTCCAGACTGCCCAGGAAAACCGCCTGCACAATCCTTTAGGCCCTCTGCTTCCATCTGCCTGTGAATAGAGCAGACCGTGAGGGCCGGAGAGGGAGAGCACAGCATGGAAGGATCCCAGGTTCCTGAGGTGCCACTGGCCAAGGGCTACCCAGGAGGGTCTTCCAACTGGGGAGCCCTGTGTTGGATCCCTGCATCAGTGAGAGGAAACCTCCAAAGCTTTAAGCGAAGTGTGGACCACAGGCCAAACCCAGCCTGTGAGTTCCAGATTGTTTTTACATTTGTGAAAATGACTTGAAGAATAGTACTCTGTGACACATGAAAATTACATGAAATCCAAATATCAGTGTCCTTCAATAAAGTTTGATTGGAGACAGCCACACCCATGCACCCACTTAGTGTCTACCCCAGCTCCAGAGATGAGACATTTCCACAGAGCCTGAAATATTTACTCCCTGGCCTGTGTAGATAGTTTGCCAACCCCTGCCTTCTCTCATTGGGATTTGGGGGTTGTTTGTTATGGAAGTTAGTCTACCCTGATGAACACGTTCAGGGTCTTTTCTGAAGGGATATGATGAATAGTTTTAAGACTTCAATATAAGGTAAAATTGCCTTTTGGAGGATTATGCTAATTTACATTCCCACCGACCATTTCCCGATCCCTGCCAATCCCTGGTGTGTAATACACTCTCCCTGTAAAATGAGGGTTTAAACAAAAACAACAAAGAGTGTCACTCATCATCCCCTTATACAAAGGGTTAAGTCACAACCCACTGCAGTTGCCCACCAATGGTGCACCTTGAGGATGGAAAAAACAGGATGAGGCACTCTGTGCTTTGGATATAGGTGTCTAGATGCATATCTAAGGAAGAATTTCAAAGACCCCAGATTCTTGCATCTTCCCATACACAGAAAAGCAATAAAATCATTAACTTGAGATATCTGTTCTTTATGATTAGCAGTAATCTTTTGATGTTTGACTACATGGGGGTATTTTTATTGGTTTTTTGTTTTTTCCCCAGCAAAAAACCCCTGTTTATAGTGGCTCCCCCCTCACCTCTTTGGAGCAGTTCCTCAGAGCTATCTGAGATGCTGTCTCCTGGGCTGTAGTCCTCAGTAAGATCCCCGAATAAAACTGAAATATGTTGTGTGGGTTTTTTTAGTCGACAAGGGTGAGATTTCCACCCTCCTGGGTCGTGGTGGCGACAAAGTAAAATAATCTGTGAACACACCTGTGCTTGATAAAGTATTTACCTTTGGGCACCTAGGCACCCTTCTCCTGGCTGTTCTAACACATAGATGTTTTCAATGCTGAAGGCTCGCCCTGGAGAAATTTCTCCTTACTAAGTCACCACGTTGCTTTGAGAGTGTCTGTGGATGGTGCTATCTCCTTCTGACATGAGACACAGTCCCAGAACTGCCTGTACTTTTCTCCGTTCCCTGGGTTTCCATAGTGCCTCCAGACTCTGCTGGAAGTAGAATGCAATTAGATGGTGTGGTATTGTTACTTATAATAAGAAATACGTATTTGGTCTTCAATCTGTTTCTGGCACATTGTCCTAAAACCTTAGAATTTTCTGGTGATAAAGAGTGGTAAATGCGTCTCATAATGCTGATAAGGTGACTTTTAGACCCCAACTAAGGATGGGGGCTGGTCATCAGGAGAACCAACCATGTGATTAGAGGGTTGGAACATTTAGTCTGTGATGGAAAAGGGGCTGGAAGTTGAATCAATCACCAATGGCCAATTAGTTAATCATTCAAGCCTATGTAATGAAGCCTCCATAAAAACCCAAAAGGACAAGGTTCAGAGAGCTTCCATGTTGGTGAACATGTGGATTCTGGGAGAGTGGTGAGCCTGGAGGGAGCATGGAAGCTCCATGTCTTTTCTCCATATACCTTGTCCTATGCTCTCTTCCATCTGGCTGTTCCTGACTTATATCCTTTTAATAATAAACCAGTAATCTTGTGAGTAAATGGGTTTCCTGAGTTCTGTGAGCAAATTAATCGAACCCAATGAGGGGATCATGAGCACCTCTGATCTATTGCCAAGCCAGTCAGTCAGAAGCACAGGTGGCAACTGGCATCTGACGTGTGCGTTGGGGCAGGGGAGGGCAGTCTTGTAGGACTGAACCTTTAACATGTGGGGTCTGATGCTGTAGATAGAGTCAGAATTAAGTTGAATTGTACACTTAATTCTGGACACCCAGCTGGTGTCTGAGAATTGCTTGGTTGTATGGGAACCCCCCTCCACACATACATATTGGAGTTGATCCAGAACTGTTAGAAGTGAGGATGGGAGAACCTGAGCACATCTGCAATGGAGAATTATACAGGTGATAGTCAGTCCTCAACACTGGAAGAATGAGGACACCCAACTGCAAATTGGCACATCCCTGCAAAAGACCAAGAGCCGTCTGCTTCCTTTGAAATTTCCTGCTGGTGTGATGGCCTTGGAGGATTCAAGAAGATGGGAGGTAGCAGCTAGAGCACCTGAACTCCAGCACACAAACTGGTCAGGAGCTGAAGGAAGGAAGGAAACTGTTTTTGGAAGCTGGATAAATGTAAAAGTATGAAGCAGAGATGGAAATTCTATCCATCAACATCCACAGTGCTCTGAGGAATGCGCAGAGAAGAAGGAGGAGAGGGAAAGGGGCAGAGATGTACTTTGGCCGTCTCCTACTATCCACGATGACTGATTGTTAGATACTCTTTAGGAAATTTGCAAGCCTGTGTTAAACCACTGGTAACCTAAACTCAGCCATGGTGAAATTAGCCACACTCCAGAAATGGGCAGAAGCCACAGATCAAGGCTTTGTGATTTTTTTCCCCAGAGATCTAATTTACCAACACACCAATGGGTATAAGGAGTAAAGGAATGGAAGAGTCTGTTTAGAATGAAGGCAATGTCCCAGCAGAGAAAAAGCCTCCGCTCAGAGAAGGAAAAGCAGCAGAAAGGAAGTGCAACAAACTTATGAGGTAGTTTCCCTTAGGGAAACTTTTCGGCTATGACTCAGACAGGTTAAGAACTTGTCCAAAGTCACACAGCTAATCAGTGCCAGAGCATTTGAAACCAGGTATTTCTGGTTGTGGTAGTTTTTGTTGTTGGTTTGTGGTCTTTTTGGTTTTATTTTACTCTGCCAGTAACAGATGAATGAATGATTGAAATGGAGTTAGCTGTTTGGAAGTGTCTTTTATAGGGTCAGTTCTATAGGCTACCTAAAAAATTCAGAATCCATGAGTTAAAATCACCTCTTGCTTTTGGCTTTATTTCCCATGGTTTTATTTTCACAAGCCAAATACACCTTCAATGGACCCAAATTTGCTAGCATTAAGGGTTTCCTGTATGGCTAATTCTGCATGTAAGATCCTGGAAGCCAGTTCCAAAGATGGGTTTTGAGAATGCCTTGGTGTTGTCCCTGGCATCATGCCTAACTTCTCAAGGAGGCCAACTTTCAAAATCAGCACTCCTTTAGAGGCAAAAATCCTGGTAGGGTCACCATACCTAGGGATATGGTGGTGACTTTGTTTTTTGTTTTTGTTTTATTTTCACCAATCTTTATTACTGGGTTATTTGGCAACAATCCAAATTCTCCAGAATAGGGAAATAATTAAAGTACAGTAAACCCATACAGTGCAACTCTATACACCATGGAAGGCAATAATGTAGATATTGATGATACATAACAATTTACATGGAAAGATGTTAGTGATGTAATGAGTGAAGGTTGTACAACCTTACGTAAAATATAACATACATAATAAGTATGTGTCTATTCATCAATTACATACTTATATAGATATAGGATTGGAAGATGGGTGCAGAAAGATTTGGCTGGTTTAAATTTAATTTTGTTTATGTGATTTTTCTAATTTTTACATAATGAATACACATGACAAGTGCAATAAAAGTATTTTTATTCTTTTAAATATGTAGTAAGATGTTCTTTCTGGGATGGTTTAAGTGACATCATTGTGACGTGCTCTCAGGTTATGTGTTTTCATTTTTTCTTTTAAAGAAGGTTAAGGGATCAGATGATGACTTTCTGGTCTTCCAGCAGGGTTCCCCATGCAGTGGCTGCAGAGCCCCAAGGGACACTTGCTCAACAAAGACTGAGGATGGGCCGTCCTGCCAACCTGGGGCCCTTTTGGGAGACAAATCCAACAGCGGCTGTGCCGTGTGAGATGGGGCAGAACTGGACACGGAGCAGGTCCTCACGCTCCACTGCAGACAACAGGGTGGTGACTCTGAATGGGGTAGATGCCACTGGGAGTCCGGGTCCTGCTGGCTGCCTTGCCACACCCCTTGGGGAACCCCTGGTAGGCCTCTCTTGTGGGGGCGAGGGAGGCAGGGAAGTTGGAAACTCACTAGGCTTCTGTTTGCATTTCTTTTGCCAGGTGTAGCCACTTGTCGGGGTGAGGGAGGCAGGGAAGTTGGAAACTCACTAGGCTTCTGTTTGCATTTCTTTTGCCAGGTGTAGCCACTTGTGTGGACAAGTATTATTAGGATGACCTACCTGGATTTAGCTAGTCAGGATAAATTAAAAATCTTCTTGGCTTTCAAAAGTACTTTTGAATTTTATAATAAGGACTCTGTGCTTCACTGCAATCAAGATTTAAACACCACAAACCAGTAGTTGGAAGTGATGATTCATTTAAACAGCACATTCACTGATTTTGAAACAGAGCATGGACCTCTCTGTCCACATAAACTCGTTTTATTTCTTTTTCAGAATTCAGAGTCATCAGGCAACTGAGACCTGAACGTCAGCTCATTCAGGCCATGTTCACGGTTTTGTTTCTGTCAACCTGAGGAGTGGGATGCCCTGACATCAGCAGTGTCAGCTCCTTCTCTGCCTGGCTCCTTGCTTCAGCTGGATTGACTCTTGACTGCAAATGGTTCTCCACAGTGCCGTAGGGCCTTTCTTCTACAAGATTTATTAGGGCCAATTAGCTCCTCAGAGGGGTATTGCAAAAATACCCACAAAGTACGTTCAGGAGACGCCTCCCTTCAAGTGGACAGTGTTCTACCAACAAGCTGTAACATACCAAGAACAGTGACACTAAATTCTCAGTCTTCAGGACACAGCCTGCAGCCCTCCTTCTTTTCCCCCGCTGCCTCTGGAAGCATCCTTGCCGCATGGACAGGGGACAGACAGGCAGATGGGCTGGAAAGCAGCGGGGCACCATGACATATGTGAAGGGGATAACTGGCCTGGGGTTACCCACTTCTTGTATCTAATCTAACCTGGATAGTTGTGAGGCTTTCCACAAAACTATTTACATACTGAAACTGTCTCAATAATTTGTAGATACTCATCTCTTCTGGAACTTTCATGAGTAATTTGTCTCGGTATCTCTATGTAACTGAGACAGAAGGCTTGGCTCTACCCACGAAGGGATTAGTCATTTATATAAATAAGGATACAAACAGCTTGGGGAAATAGATTCTGTGAGACTGTAAACCAGATCACTGGGAACTAAAACACACAACACTGGAGCACGTCATGGCACATGCCATCTAAGTGTCATTCCATCCACTCACCCCCAATATCAACACCACCAGCAACATCAGCAATGAATAATGGAGAAGAATGTGCCCATTGTGGTACCATAGACGTGCCCTCTTTCCAGCTAACCAGCACACAGCACTCACGAATTGATTTGTTTGACATTCCTTCATTCATTCCTTAATCTGTCTTGACTCCCCATTCCCTCCCCGCCCCAAACCCTTGGCCAAGTTCTCTGGAACTCTCCACCGCCTCAACCTCTTCTCTTAATCTTCCCTCAACTCTTCACCTTAACCTGAAGCTGGCTGCCCCTCCCTAGAGGACTCCACTTGCCCTGCGGCCTCTCGGGGAGGAGAAGGGGCACTGGTTTAAGAGGAAGGCGGTGTGCCAGAAGACGGGCACTCCCCGCTGCTGCTTCTGCACCACCGTCTTTCCTCCTCCTGCACTGTCTCCCTCTCCTCGCAGCTGTCATCCACCAATCCTCATTCACGCAGGACTTGAGCCAGCTCACTGGCTTTGTCTCCTGTCACCCATGTGGATGACCGGCTACTCAATGGACAATCAGGTCCTGACCTCCTCACCACCGCTGACCTCTCCCTCCCCTCCACCTCACCGATCATTCCCATGGTCCCACCCTGTAACTGCTAATAACTGACATAGGGAAATGAAGGTGCTGCTGACAAGAAGTGTGGAGGGTTGCAGGGCAGGGCAGGATATCAGATCCACACAGCAGTAGATGGGGAGCTGGAGGCCAGACCAGGGAGATGCTGAAGGCTTGAGGAGAGTAAAGCTGAGCATGGCACCTGAATGGACCACAGCTGTTTTGCATCTCAACCTCTCCCATAAAGGCCATAACGACTTGAGATCAGTCTGGCTCAGGCAGGCTGCTGGGGCCGAGCATCCAGGGGTGTCCTCTGGGCATCCTCCTCCATGGCCGCCACACTCTGTACCCACAGCTCACTTCCTCGGTGTCCCCTCTGCTGCAGGTCATTCTCCTCACTCAGCACTTGCTTACTCCCTTCTCTTCATGCCCCTCCATCATTATAACCCTTACCTCCCTGCCCACCCCTGGCACTGTGGCTACTTCTGGCAGAACCCCAACCTTGAGTGGATGCAACAGTTTGTCTTTTCCACATATTTGTCATTTCCAGAGAAAATCTCCCAACCAAGCTGACTGGTTTCACCTCAGTCCATTAGCACAAGTCTCAGGAATGCTCAATACCCAGACTCATTCCCCTGGGGTTGATTTTCCTTCTCTTGAAGCAGTTTCTTGCTCTTTCCCATCCCACGCCCCACTTTCAGAGGTGCCCTCACCTCATATCTTACGTGTGAGAAACTGAAGCCATCATAGGGGATATCCCTCAACTTCCCACCACTCCATGGGAGCGCATACCTACATGGTCCCCAACTCCCCATCCTCCCCCTGGTGCAGCGGGGATGCATCCTGCTCTGCCCCTCAGCCTCGCGGGGGTCCTGCTTCCTCATCCGCTGACTGTCCCTCTCCCTCACTGCCACCTTCCACCTCACCACTGGAACATTCCCCACAGAGTACACACACACTCTAGCACCTTCCAACCTGAAACAACACTCAACCAGGACACAGAGCCCCTCTGCCTCATTTCTCCTGTCTCATCACTCTGCTCTCCTCACCACCGTCTCCAGATTGCTGTCTCAGCTCGCTGTCTCCACTTCTGCACCTCCACGATCCACGGCGCTTCTACTCTCTCCAATCTAGCTGTTGTCCCCTTGCTTCACTGAGACTTCCTTTATTAGGGTCACAAGTGTGTTCTTGTGGACAAATCCAAAAGATGCTTCCTTCACCCCATCAGTGTTGCACACATTTGTCCATACCCCCAACTGAAGTGCCCTCCTTGCTCGGCTTTCCAAACCCTCCACCCCATCCACCTAGTCTCCTCTTGCTGCATTTCCCACCCGTGTCTTGACACCATTTTCTGGCTCCTCATTTTCTGACCAACACTCAACATTCCAGCACCACATGCCCGGCACTGGGCCCTCTCCTCTTCCCTGTCCACATTCTCTTCCTTGGTGACCACATCTGGTCTCATGGTTTTAAACAATTTCTATTTGCTGAAGACTACAAGGGGACCTCTCCAGCCCTTGCCCCTGATCCCAGTGTTCTTATACCCTGAAATGTAAGAACTGCCCCCCTGAAATCCCTATCTGGGTGTCTAGGAGGCATCTGAAATCCTCCTTGAAATCCCCACTGCCTCCTTGAAATCCCCACTTGGGTGTCTAGGAGGCATCTGAAATGAAATATTCAATACAACCAAAATGGAACATTTGATCCCCTCTTCCCTCTGGGAAAACAAAGCAAAACAAACACATTTATTCTCTGGCCTTCTACAATCCCGATCTCAGCCTGAATGTCCACGGGTGCCTGCTGCCCAGAGGACACAACTGGTTGCTCGGCCCCAGCAGCCTGCCTGAGCCAGACTGATCTCAAGTCGTTATGGCCTTTGATGGGAGACGTTGAGAGGAAAAGCAGCTGTGGTCCATTCAGGTGCCATACTCAGCTTTACTCTCATTCAAGCCTTCAGCATCTCCCTAGTTCAGCCTCCAGCTCCCCATCCACTGCTGTGTGGATCTGATATCTTGCCTTGTCCTGCAACCCTCCACCCTTTGCTGTCAGCAGCACCCTCATAGGGAAATCTATGTCCCTATATTCCCATAGTCCCTGGGAGGAAGCCATCTCTCCTCCAAGCTCAGTTTGCCTGTCCCAGTGCAAGATGACACTATGCCCCAGACCCATGACAATGAGCAGGTGACCCAAATGTGGCCAACCAATCTATCCCATTTCCCTGGGAACATGACCCAAGCCAGGACAAAAAGACCAAATTCTAGGACTTTGGGCTTACTAGAAGAGTAAAGCTCTCCTCCAGTTGAGAGAGTCCTGATGCCATTATTAGAGTCCCTGGATCCAGCTAAGCCCCAAGTTATTTCTGCACTTGTCAGTTATGGGAGCCAGTAAACACCCCTCCTTTATTTTTACTTAAACCAGTTTGAATAGGATGATTTTGCTCACAACCCAAAGAGCTCTAATTAATGCATCAATTCATTCACTTATTTACTCACTCATCCCCCTACTAGGTAACAGGCACTAATCCCTCTGCTAGTGACTTGTCCAAATCATGTCACTGAAACCACAGATATCCCCCCTCTCTGCCCCATTGCCTATGGGGTCAAGCTCTGGCATTTATAATTCCTTAATTGGGTCCCATCCGATCTCATTTCTCAAGACTCTCCTTAAATGAACCCACTACACCAAGGTCAATTGTAGTCCCCTTCAAAAACCACATTTAGGGCTTCCCTGGTGGCGCAGTGGTTGAGAATCTTCTTGCCAATGCAGGGGAAGCAGGTTCAAGCCCTGGTCCAAGAAGACCCCACATGTCGCAGAGCAACTAAGCCCGTGCACCACAACTACTGAGCCTGCGCTCTAGAGCTTGTGAGCCTCAACTACTGAAGCCTGCAGACCTATAGCCCGTGCTCCACAGCAAGAGAAGCTACCACAATGAGAAGCCCACACACTGCACTGAAGAGTAGCCCCTGCTCGCTGCAACTAGAGAAAGCCTGTGTGCAGCAACAAAGATGCAACTCAGCCAAAAATAAACAAATTTATTTAAAAAAAACCCACACACATGTATTCCACTCCCAATCCCTTTCCTTGCATGCTCCTCATCTGATTCATCTTCCAGACTCATCTCTCAGGCACAGCCCCTTTGAGGAGTTGCCCATGTGACTCTGGCTTACACATCACAGATCCTCTCCAGCAGCTCCTGGACAACATCCCCTCACCCCCCCCCCCCACCCCAATGGAACTCAGCCTCCCTGGTCTCAGTGAACATGTGTCTTGTTTCCCAAAGGGCAACATGAAGGCAGGCCTGGGTCTCATACTCCTTTCAGACCCCAGAGTGTCTGGGACAGAATTGGACATCCTCATTAATAACAGGGTTTAGCATTGGCCAGGCCCGGTTCCACATTAATTCTGCTAACTCTCACAGTAATCAACAGTTGAGAAACTGAGGTGCTCAGAAACCCACCCAGCGTCACCCAGCTGGAAGGTGTTGGGCCAGAGTAGGAACATGGATCTGCCTTAGGATTCCCTGGGCAGGAGTGGACACTTTCTCAGTGAGGAAGGGGAAGAGAGAGGAAAATGCATTTCTGAGGCCACTTTTTCCCACCCAGCGCCTGTCCTGCCATCTGTGGTGAAGAACAAACTTGAACCCATCTCTGCCCAGTTGGTCCAAGAAGAGGAGTCCACGGATCACATGTTTGGCGCTTGCAGCCAGGACACACTGCTCTAAACGTGTTGAAATGCTTCCGCTCAGCACCTGTATTCGTAGCCTCACACTCCAGCAACAAACAGCAAATAAGGCTTCAGGCAGCAAATCCAGCCACTGCTTTTCAGGGGAGCCTGGTGCCTTTCTCTCCAACCTTTCCTCCTCAACCCTGTCCCTTGTGGGCAGCTGCATCTGAGCCTGGAGTCCACATGACCAGAGAGCTGAGCAGGGAGGCAGGGAGCCAGCCTGGAGGAGACACCAGGCAGAGCGGGACCCTGGGCAGGGGCACTGCTGAGACAGCAGAGGGGAAAGCAGCGCTGCTCAGCCCCCAGCTCCCGGAGGTCAGCTCTGTCACAGACCAGCGAGAAACCTCGGGTTCAGCACCAAAGGCTGTCGGGTCTCCTCAGACGTCAGGCCGATGGCCCTCGAACCAGAGGTTAATGGCCTCTGTCCAGTAAATGCTCCAAGTTTCATTCATTCTTTCAACAAATGTTTATTGATTGCCAGGCTCTGCGCCAGCATTCAAGATAGAACCAAACCATGTCTCCTGCTAGTCGGGGGACAGACGCCTAGATAAGAGTTCAGGCGGACAGTCATGGATGGGTAGACAGCGAAGAAGAGGGGCGACAGAGAGCCCGGAGCAGGTCTCCGGTTCTGTGCCGTGGGAAGCTGCAGGGAGCTGCCTTTGCGCTCACCTGGTCCAGACCATTCTTGGCATCAGATCTTTCCAGGGGGCCCCCCAGTTAACAAATGAAGGAAAACCTGGGATCTGCACCTAAGGAACTGGAACTGGGCCAAGGGGCCCCTGATAAATCCTCCCCCTCCTCTGACCCGTTTTCCACCCGCCATTCTTTCTCATAGCAGGAACCTGATGCTCTGGGCCGGAATCTGTCACTTTCCCAGCAGACACTGAGAGGCTGTTAGGAGGATAATGCTCCTTCTCTATCCTGAGAGGCAGCATAGCAGGATCAGGAAGCTGGTCTTTGACCTCAGGAAGATCTGGGTTCAAATCCTAGCCTGGTCACTTTGCGAGGATGATGTAAAGTGGTTGAGAGCCAGACTCTGAGCCAGACTACCTGAGGCCAAATTCCAGCACTAGCTGTGTCACACTGTGTCACTTAACATTCCTGTGCCTCAATTTCCTTCCCCATAAAGTGTAGAATCACTGTAGTACCTGCCATGGAGTGATCAAGGGGACTGAATGAGTGAATTCGTGTAAAGTGCTAAACAGAGCCAAGCTAACCATAAGCACTTAGTTATTGTTAGCTATGTTATTTATTGTATGTTAGTTATTGTTAGCTACAGTTATTACACCAACTCACAGGGATACTGAACAAACTAAATGGGCTAATCACTCAAAATATTGAATAGGTGCCTGACAAGTATTACTGTCCTTTCTCATACATTTTTTTTATGCTTTTTTTTTTTTTTTTTTTTTGCCGTACGCGGGCCTCCCACTGTTGTGGCCTCTCCCGTTGCAGAGCACAGGCTCTGGATGCGCAGGCTCAGCGACCATGGCTCACGGGCTGAGCCGCTCCACGGCACGTGGGATCTTCCCGGACCGGGGCACGAACCCAGGTCCCCTGCATCGGCAGGCGGACTCTCAACCACTGCGCCACCAGGGAAGCCCTCATACATTTTTTTGATAAGATAAAGAGCGGGTGGAAGGCAGAATCTGCCCTCCCCACCAACCCAGGGAGCAGAGGCCTGCTGTAGATGCGCATGTCCAGGGGCTGCTCCTGCTGCCCCTTGGGAGGGTATCCCCAAGTCCTCTAAAGAGGCTGTGAAGTTCTTGAGAAAATATCCATATAAGTTCACCTTAATGCTTACACACTGTTTTTAAAAGGTAGATTTTTAAAAAAGAAGCAGGAAGGCAGAGAAGTGGGAGAAGCTGACGGCAGTGGCCAGCCAGCTGTGGGTCCAGGGGAGTGTCAGGGTGGAGCCCAGGTCACCCCTGCCCATGACCCTGGGGGCAGATGCCAGGAAATCCTCTCCCTGGAACAGATCCTTCACCTTTTGCAGGGAGGGAAGGTGAGTGCTGCCTGGAAGAGATGAGCTTAAAAATGCTTAGTCCTCCCAGAATACAAGCTTTTCTTGTTGGCTTTCCCAGACATTTTTGTGAAGGAAGGAAGAAAATTGTCCAGGGTCCCTGAGCTGAAGCTTGGAGGCTGGAGGTGGGAGGGGAATGGGAGGACCCCCAGCTACAATCTCCCACTGGAAATTGCTGCCCACCGCATGACCGAGGGGTAAGGGGTCTGGCTTGGCGTGAGGGGTCCTCAGAGCCCTCCTCTCTGTAGTCATCCTGGTGTCCAGTCCCTGCCCATTTTCAGGGAGGGGAAAGCCCCCTGAGGGCCTTTCTCCACACAGCCACCTGAGACCCTGAGATCATCCCCACACGTGCTCCCAGGAGGGCTGGGATGCACCTGGCCTTAAACCCCTCTTCCTGAACCCAGACTGGTGCCCCGCTGTGCTGACTGGACTGTCCAGTTGGGTCAGTAAGTCGGAAAAGCTCCCCAGAAGTCACTTGTTCATGCTGGCCCTCCCCCAAACTGCCCCCTATGGCTTGGGTTGATTTGCATTTAAATGGTGACCCAGCTCCTGACTAGGGCCTCACCTTGGGACTCGGTTTCTCCTCTATCTCTGACCCCTGGCCTCTGTCGGCCTCTCTAACTGGTAATGTCCTAACATGCCAGGGCTGAGGGCACAAATAGATACCCCTGGGCTGGGCTGGCTGAGGTGAGACCAGGGGAGCCCAGGCCAGACACAGGCAGGCGAGGCAGGTAGCGTGTGATGAGGTCTCCTTGGGAGAGCAGCTTGGCAGGTGAATCACTCCTGAGGAATCCTCTGCATTATAAATAGGCCTGGCTGGCAGTGATGGGAGGGAGAACAATGAAGGACCATTGTCCTTCCTGATAGGTTGTCACTAAACCATGAATAATCCCTTTGAGGGAACTGAGTCTACAGATAGCCCCAGAGCCCCTTCCTTTCGAGGCACCAGCACTGTTGATGATACTAGGTGCCCGGAAGCATGCTGGGGCTGTACCTATATGACGGCATTTAATCGATCAGGATATCAAACCAGGAGATAAGTATGCTTATCCTCAATTTAGAGATGGATCAACAGATCAGAGAGGTTCCCTGCCCATGTTCACGGCTGAGTCAGTGTTGTAACCCAGGTCTGCCTGCAATGAGGCTTCTGCTCCTTCAGCCAGGCCATGGAGCTCCCAAGGGCAGGCCCAGGAACCCCAAAATGACCAAGCCAAAGAATCCACTGAGACTCAAGCGCAAAGCTAGCTGTGGGAAATGTCACCCATGGAGAGGAGTGGTTGGAAATCCTTTTAAGCAGGTATAGATCTATTACATTTTTTTCATCTTTATTTCCCTTAAAAACATTAAATAAAGGGCAGGGCCAGGAAAGTCTTCCAATAGGAACTAAGCAAAACCTGTTCTTTGTTACAAGGTCATCCTGCTTTCATTGCCAATGAGGGTCAGATCCCTGTCCCCACAAGAGGTCCAGAGACCATTCTAGCAATTCCTGAGCCATCACACCACGCCTGCCCCTCCCAAATGCCCCTGGGATGGAACAAGACTGGGCCTGCCTAGGTGGGCATCAGAGGCCTCAGATAACCAAGATGTGGTTTGATCGGGACCCCACCCAGTTCCTTGAGCCTCAGGCTCAACATGCAGGGGTACTCACATTCCAGAGCTGCCTGGGACCTGGACCCCCGGGGGCAAACATCATCAGAGCCTGAGAAGAGCCTCCTCCTGGTTGGCCGTGGACTCCTGAGTCTGCTGGGGTTGGAGTATGGGGAAGTTTGCCTGCTCCCTAGGCATTACAAGCCCAGAGCTGGAGCAGGCCAAACCAGGTCTACACTGGCAAGGTTAGAAGGGCACATCGCAGCTCCATTAATGCAAGTTGGGAGGGAGGTTGGTTTGCATATTTTTGTTTTTTGCATCAGCACCAGACACCCATCTCTCCTCCCCTTCCCCAAATCTTCCCTAAAGCTACATGTGAAAGCTCTTAGTGGGGGATGCATTTTAGGGAGGAAGGAAAGGGGCCAAGTCTGCCTGGGTGTCAGCAGATCTGGGTTGTCTGAGAAGGTCCCTCCCACAGTAGAAATCCGCATGGAGCTGGCAGCAGCCTGGACACACGGGCTACCCCCAGAGCCACCACTGGAAGCCCTTGCCTTTTCCTCAATACCATAGGATGACATAATTCCTAAGCCAGGCCTCAGGGTTCTTCCTACCAGGGATTTTCAAGACCTGTGGCTTCCTCAAACCCTGGACATCTTACACACAAGTCAGAACCAAGAACAACTGGTTTAGGTTAAAATGGACTTTGAACTCAACAAGTAAAACCTCAAAAAATGGCTCTCTTTGAATGACTATTTCAATGAAATATCGTGCAATGTCTGTGTACTTGGGGGCTACTTTCCTATAATGCCTCTGAGTACAGGAACCCAGATTCACAAGCCAAACCCAAACCCACAGCAAGGATCCCCATCCCCCACCCCCAGCCTTCCTTCCTGACATTGGCATCAGTCTGTGATGATATGTGGGCACTTCATCAAAGTTTAAAGAGGCCAAATAAGTGCCAGGCACGCTGCCGGGGCCTTTGGCCTTCAGCTCCACTAGAATTGCCAAGACATTTGTCAAACAACCCAAGATGGCAGAGGCCACTGACACAGTGCAGCCTGAAGGGCTTGAAGGAAAGGAATCTGTGTGCTCTGAACACACACCCAGTTGACATGCAAGCAAGACACCCATCTGCAGAGCCATTGTTCACTCCTGTGCCAAGCCCAGCTCCCTTAATCTGCCAACCCAAGCCCAGCCAAGGGAATGAGACTAGGGCCTGTCACTTCCAAATGGCACACAGACCCTTCCCTGCCAACAGGCTGCCTGTGAGAAACTGGGCCAAAAGCACGAACCTACTCCCTTAGGTCCATGACAAATAGGGCAGGGCCATCCTGGTTCAGATGGAGCTGTATTGGCCCTCCTTCCTGTAAAAGCAGGACCTGCATTGGACCACTGGATCTTATGCTTAGGAATTTTCTGGTAGATGTGGCACACCAGGGACATAGCTGTCCCTTCCCATTGGAGCTTATCTAGGAGACCGTGACCCAAGCAGACACTATCTAGACCCCTTATCTTCATCTCTGCTTGATTTTCCTATGGTTCCATCTACTTCTGTGGCTGTTGACCCAAATCTATACCTGCAGCCCGGAGCCCTCTCCTGAGCCCCAGCTCACAAAACAGCAGTTCTTCAGGACACCCTGCGTATGCTCTGCAGATGCCTCAAACTCACTAAGTCCAAGATGAGCTGACTTTATTTTCTCATATCCCATCCTGGTCCCAAACCTACCTTCTTTTTACATTCCCTATCTTGATAAATCCATCCAGACACCAGGTCAGAACTTTCTACTACTCCCCACCATCACCACCTCCACCTCCACCATGACCATTGCTACCACCTTCATCACCATCACCTCCACCTCCACCGCAACCACCATAACCATGATCATCACCACCACCTCCACATTCACCTCCACTAACACCTCTACCTCCACCACCAACTCCACCACCTCCCCTCCCCCACCACACACACACACACACAGACACACACTCATAATGTGTCATCCAGTCCTA
Source organism: Phocoena sinus (assembly GCF_008692025.1). Classification (NCBI taxonomy): domain Eukaryota; kingdom Metazoa; phylum Chordata; class Mammalia; order Artiodactyla; family Phocoenidae; genus Phocoena; species Phocoena sinus. The sequence goes on along the minus strand of NC_045764.1, from coordinate 51,824,190 downwards.
GTGATTCTTTCTTCCAAATTCCCCTGGAGTCTGTCCCTTCCCTGCACCCATCCAAACACCACCTGAGCTTAGGACTAGTCCGTGTTAATGTTGCCCTAACCAGCTCTCCATTCTTCAGCTCCTCCCCCTCCCCTTTGCTTACACACAGCTGTAAGAGGAAACTTCTAGAGTGCTCAAAGCCCTGCAGTGACTCCCTTCCACCTGCTCCCAGACTTTCTCAAACATGCCCTTTAAAAGAGAGTTTTGATCAAATTTCGGGGGTGCTGGACTAAAAACTTAAATGTTTTTCGTTATTGCAAGATTTGGCAGTCTTTAATATGAATGAGCATGGAAACACTTCCAGGGGAAGAAAGTAGATGCACTGTGAAGAGCTTCCTGAATTTCCCTAATCATGTAACTTTGGCTGGAGCTTCTCAGGGAGGAGGAAGGGAAACCAAGGCACCCATTTGGCCCTGGTTTCCCCTTCTCATGATTCTCTCCCTGCTGGTAAGTCTCCTCAGAAATGTCCCTCCTCCACTTCTTCCAAGGTAGACATAACCACCCCCCACCTACTTCCTCACTCCCTTTCTAACACTATAATTGTTTACATCTCTGATTTCCCCACTGGTCCAGGAGCTCCCTAAAGGCAGGGAGTAATGGGGATCCCCTCAGCTAACACAGCACCTGAGAAATGGTGCCATCAGTGTTTGTGGAGCAGCTGTCAAATGCTCACTGGTCTGGGCAAGAAAAGTGGAAGGAAACCAAGCAGTGTCTGCACGACTTGCCTGCACCATGCATCTCCTTCCCTCCCCTCCCCCACTGCTCAGCCCACTGGCCCCTGGAATCTGTTTCTGCCCCTCCATCAAAGTAGCTCTTACTCGTGTCACCAATGATGCAAATCACTAAACTTGCCCTGCTGTGTGTCAGTTTTCAGCTGCCTCAATCTCTAGGCAGAATCTACAGTTGCCCCTCTGTCTTTCTGGGCCAGTCTCACGCACAGGCACCCCCCCACCTCGACCACTCTGTCCTGGTGTCCTTTGGGCCCAGGCTCTCCAGGCTTCCCTCAGTGCTGCATTCCTCCAGGCATGCCTGGCTGCCCTCTCCTGCTCTGGGCGCTCCTTCAGCCATGTCCCTTGCAGCTGCCCCCATGGCCTCAGCCACTCCGAGCCCTTTAATAACTCCCTCATGCTGTGTCTACCCCGGTCCTCGGTGCAGAGCTTCCAGTCTGATTTCACCAGCAGCCCACTTGACAAATATACTTTGATGTCTCACTGGCACCTCAAACTCTCTGTGGCCAACATGTTAACTCTTGTTCCTCCCCATCAAACCTAATCTGCCTCCAGCATTTTCCCATCTCCGTAGACGACACAACCACCACTTGCTTCCCTCAGCTCCACAGCTTTGCCAATAGTTAGTCTCCCAAATATATTTTTTAAATTTTTTAAAATTTATTTTGTTGTAAAGGAACATTTGACACGGGATCTACCTTCTTAAATTTTCAAGTGCACAATACGGTATTGTTAACTAAAGGCACAGTGCTGTACATCAGATCACCAGAATGTCTTCATCTTGAATAACTGAGTCTTTATGCTCATTGATTCCATAGCTCACTGCCCAGCCCACTGCCTCCAGCCTCTGACAACCAACTTTCTACTCTCTTTCTATGAGTTTGACAATTTTAGATACTTCATATAAGTGGAATCATACAGTATTTGTCAGAAGGACAAATCTTTCTTGAGCATCTTTCTTAGTCCACCCATTTCTCTTGGCTGCCACCCAATCCAGATGCCATCCTCTCTTGCTAGGATTCTTGCAGGAGCCTCCAAACAGTTCTCACCTCACCCAACCTCACCCACCTGCACCCGCATTCACTCTACACAAGCAAAGAAATCTTTCCAAACACAAACCATTCCCTTGCTGAAACCCTCTGTTTCCGCATTACTCTCAGGATAAAACTGAGCATCCCTAGTGTGGTTCCCTCACCTCATCAGCGGGGTTCCTAGTTGCAACTCCAGCTTCCTGCAGGTCAACTACACCAGCTTTAGTGGAAGGGGTACTTCTCCCTTCCTGCATCACTTACACAAACTCCTACATGTAACTCCTCACGTCCTTTGGAGCTCAGTTCAAATATCCCTTCATGCCAGACACCTGCCGTACATCCGCATACACATTCTTGTGACACCATGTGCTTCTTCTTCTTAAATTCACTATGATTGTGATTAAATCCGTAACTATGTTAGGATCTGTTTCCACTGCCAGAATGCAAACTACAAAAGGGCAAGGAGCATGTGCATATTGTCCTCACTGTGTCCCCAGTGCCTAGAAACAGCCTAGCACATTCAGGACTCAGCCAGTACTTCTGCAGTTAATGCTTGAGGAGCTTTGCTTATTCAGAGGCAGCTTCTCTGTGTTGAAAGCAAAGGTCTTGGAGTCAGACACACACGGCTCAGCCTCTCGCCAGCTTTGGGACCCTGAGACTCAGTTTCCTCATTGGTAAAGAGGGATGACTGTGTGGGGGATCTGGCCTGGAGTCTGAGTTCAGCGAATTTCAGCAGCTATGGTGCAAGGCCAGAGCAACAAAAAATCTCTATTCTTGCCTCTTGAAGGAGATATTTTTCTCACTGAACACAGAACAGAGGCTGTATTAAGTAGTTTCCTAGGGTTACGATAACAAAGTACCACAGGCTGGGGGCTTAAGCAACAGAAATGCACTGTCTCACGGATCAGGAGGCTGGAAGTCTAAGACCAAGGTGTCAGCAGCATTGGTTCCTTCTGACTGACCGGGAGGGAAGGTCTGTTCCAGGCCTCTTCCACAGGTTCTGGTGGTTTGTGGCAATCTTTGCGTTCCTTAGCTTGTAGAGGCACCACCCCCATCTCTGCCTCCATCCTCATATAGCATTCTCCCTGTGGGTGCGAGTGTATCCAAATTTCCCCTTTTTATAAAGACACCAGTTATTAGGGGCCTTTCCTACTCCAGTATAATGGCATCTTAACTAATTACATGTGCAACAATCCTATTTCCAAATCAAGTCACATTGTAAGGTACTAGGGGTTATGACATCAGCTTCAGTTTGGGAGGGATACAGTCCAAATCATAATAGAACCTGTCCACCGGGTCTGAAGAGGAGCCCCCACTGCCCTGGATGGGGTGACTTGGTGTGGGTGGGGTCCTCTGTGCTTGGTGGCTCTCAGGCAGGCTGGGCTACCCGCAAGGTGTGGCAGGTACGAGGCTGCGTAGCCAGCATGATGTGCCCTCAGACTGCCTGGGCTCGGAATGTCCCTTCGGAATGAAGGGGATTTCTCTCACCTCCAGGGCAGGCAGGTAGCCCCACTATGTCTCTGGTGAGGGCTTGAGAAAGGGCTTCTCCAGCGCTCTCCTGAGACCCCTTGCCCAGGGGCCCCACTGGTGGGCTCCCCCTGACTGCAGGAGGCCTTGGCCCCCACAGCTTCTTGCCTCGCAGAGGAGGGAGCCCGCCCTCCCCTCCCCTTTCACCACATTACCAAGAACTGAGGCAAGCTGGAGCCTCCCCAGAACTTGCAGACCGAATGGGAGTGAGCGAGCATTGCTGGGCCTCGGCTCTGTCCCCGAGACTGCTGGGTGAGCTTCACGGGAAGGGCTTCTCCGCCCACAGGGGTCCCAAGGGTGCGCCCACCACAGCTACACTGGGCTGTCCAGACCCCACAGTCTGTGTGACCCTCAGCAGCTAGAAGGCATGGCAGGCCTTTTGCACTCAGCGTTTTGTCTACTTTAAAGGTGGCAGAGGGATTCCCACTGAAGCTACCCCCTGAGGCTGCGTGGTCACCATCATGATTTCCCCCTCACCCCCTCTCTCTCTCACACACCCCAGCTTCTCAGTTTTAAGCTGGGACCTAAAGCTGGTGAGTGACAGCCCAAGCACATAGTAGGTGCTTGATAAATGTTTCCCTGATGCTTCCCATGCGCTCCACTGGCATTTCCAGCTTCTAAGTGAAACTATCTTTAGCCAAGCTCTCTCCCAACTCCTCCTCGTTGTCCCCTGCCAGTCAGGGCACCAGCACCACAGCTGTCCAGTTGCCTCAGCTAGAAGCCCTCTCATTAAAGGCCCCAGCATCTGTCTTCCAGTTTCCCTCAAGCCCAGCCTCATCTCTCCACCCACACAACCTCCCATCAGGCCCACACTTGTCTTGCTTCCAGCTTGATGACTGTCTTCTCCCTGGGCTCCACTCTCGTGGTTTCCTTCCATCCTATCCATCTGCCCCTCTGCCTCCAGAGCCCCAGGACAGCTTGGGACCCCGCATCCAACTCTGTACCATCTGGATGTACACAGTCTGTCCTCCACTTATCTGGTCATCTTCCCCTGCCAGCTTCCCCACGTCACCCTCTGCCTCAGCCACTCCAACCCACACGCTGTGAGAACCAACTCCAACATCACCTGTGACTCAGCCCTGATCATGCCACTCCTTCATCCTTCCTCCCAAGACAGGTTGGACACACGTCCACTATGGTGTTTGTCCCTCCATATTGTGATCCTCTGTCAGTTAGTCATTCTCTCCCATAAGAGCCCCAAAGTGCACAAAACCACAAGGCAGCATCACAAAAAAGGTAGGTTGTCTGGCTCCAAGCCAAAGATTCTGATTGTGGGGCCCAGGAATGTGCATTTTAACAACACACCGGGTGGTCTTGTTACGGGTGGTCCTTGGGTCCCACACTGAGACCTGCTGCTCCTGTGAGTTACAGGCTGGGGGGTCTGGTCTTGTTCATGGGTGAGTGTCCCCAGCTCCAGCTCAGTGTCCATCACAGGAGAGCCCTAGTGGGGGCCTTGGCTCACATCGTGGCTGCCCCCTTCCACCAGCTCAGGGACTATGCCAAGCTCCTCAGCCTCTCTGAGGCTGGCTCTGGGCTTCCTCTGGAAAAAGGAGGATACCAGGCCTGGCTCACAGAGCTGTGAGGAGAACTGGAGGACAAACAAACCTCAGCACGGCTTTGAACCCAATACACCATCCTTGAACAAGGCTGAACCTATGGCAACCTGTGCGTCATAAGATTTCCCAGAAGTGCTGAGGCCTCACTCCAGCCCTATCAGGGGATATCTATTGCAAAGTAGATGGAAATTCTACTGGGAGGAAATATCTCCTCCCTTCTTTGGAATCAATAGAATTTAAATCCTGTTCTGAGTTTGCCTAGGTCTCTTGTCAAGTTTTAGGAGGGTGGATATTAATGCACAGAGATGAAGGCACCAGCATTTCCCAAGAAGACAAAAGGTGAGAAGTGTTTCCAGCATGCTGCATGATGGAGATGGGCCCTGATGTGAGAACAACAGGGTGCAGCAGTGGCCCTGGGCCTGACATGCTGACCAACGGAAGTGCAGGTGGCCAAGGGCCAGGGCCTGCCTGGAATTCAGCACCCTTGTCCAATTGGGTTTGACCCTGCACCCACCTCTGGGCTCTGTCTCACCCTCACAGTAAGTCATTCATTCATGCAGCAAATATTTATTGAGTGCCTGCTCCATGCTAGTGCTGTGCTAGACCTGGAGATACAGAGGTGATAAGATAATCCTCTCCACAAAAGGATTTACAATATTGGGTGGGGGACAGATAAGCAAGCAGGAGCAAGGCAAGATGGTAATGCTGGGATGAAAGTAAATAGAAAGTTCTGGAAGGACTTGAGAGAAGGACGACCAAGATGGAGTCTGGCCTTTACCTGTGAATTGGGATAGAAGAGGCCAATGCCTCCTGTATCAGAATCAAGACCTGTCTGGGCACCACATGCTGCCCTACTTCTCCCAGTATAGCCCATGACCTGCAACCTCATCTACTGACTCCTGAGTCCACAGGCCTGCAGGGGTGCTGGGGCTGTCCAGAAGGACCAAGCAGAGAGGGCAGAAAGAACCCGGAGGAGCAGGCTTATCAAGAATCTGAGATGGGAACCCTGCCACCCAGACACAGATTCCCTGTGCTAATTCTTGTAGTGCCTAACTATTTGGGGCTGATTCTTCTGGGATTCCTGTGAGCCCTTTGTAGTCTTATTTAAGGAAACATTTTACATGAACCAGTTTTGTTCATTTGTTTATTCAAAAAAGTATTTACTAAGCATAGACCAGGTGCCAGGTGTAATGCTAGATGCTTGAGTTATATCAGAGAACAATTTTAACAAAGACCCATGTTTTCATGGAGTGTGTGTTCTAGAAGGGGAAAACAGACAATAAACAATAAGCATAACAAATAGGTCAATTATATAGTATGTAGAAAGTTGTAGGTGCAGGAAGAAGAAAGCAGAATAGAGTGAGGGAATTGGGGGCCTCGCGAGTATGGGAGCAATTGCAACATTAAATAGGGTATAGGCTGGTCAGGTGAGGCCTTGCTGAGCAGGTGAAATGAGAAGGCTTTGAGAAGGTGAAGGAGACACTGTCAGGGTATCTGAGGCAAGAGTGCTCCTGGCAGAAGGCACAGCAAGTGCAAAACCCTATGTGGGAGTGCTCCTGGAATGTTTGAGGATCAGCAAGGTGACCGGGGCCTGGAGCAGAGTGAGGGAAAGGCAGAGCTGTGGGAAAGGAGACAGGAGAGGTGAGGGGGCCTGAGGCTGGGGGCAGCCACTGGAAGAAGTGAGCCGAAGAATGTCAGCATCTGAGTTTCACTCTAAAATGATCACTCTGACTGTTATTTGAGACTTGATGGGGAGTAGAACAGGAAGACTAGTTTGGATGCTATCGCATACTTCAGATGTGAATCAATGATGCTCTGACAAATGTGGGAGCAGGAAACCTGCTGAGCATTAGGCAGTTCTGGATCTATCTTGCAGGAAGACCAACAAGGTTTCCTGACAGATTGGATGTGGGCTGTGAGAGAAGAGAAAGGTTGAGTTTGAGTGGGTTTCTGTTGCTTGCAGCCTAAAGAGGTGAGTCCTGAAACTGGTCCCCTTTGCTTTCACCAGAACTCTCAAGGTGGGCCTTCTCAAGCCCACCTTTCCACTGGGCTCAAGGCCTGGCAAGACACTGCCTCAGAAACCACCCATTGCCCTGTGAGGAATTAGAGGTGATGACTAAGCCAAGGGATTGAGTGAGCTGGGCTGTGTTTACACATAGAAGCCTGAAGTCAGAAAGAACAAAGGGTGTGAATGAGAAATCCAGGAAATAGACCCAGGAGCTTATTTGGATTCAGCACATTTTCCCACACACTGTCAGCAACTGTAAGGCTATTCTTCAACTCTGTGGCTGAAACTTCTCAGTGAAGGCATCAGACCACACACATCATTCCTTTTACCACAACTCTGCTGGTCTTGTGGAAACAGTTGATGCTCACCTACCTACTATCCATGAGCTCCCCTACATTTCCCAGCCTCCCTTACTATTAGGTCAGGTCACATGACTAACTCTGGCCAATGGACTGTTAGCACAGGTGATATGATTTCCTCCCAGGATAAGCAATAAGAGGCTGTATGTGTCCTCCATCCCTCTCTTCCCCTGCTCCAGTGACCTGGGAAAAAACGGAGGCAGCCTGGTTCCCTGAGTCACTAGGTGGAAAGAACTACTACCAGACTTCATTGGACTTTATGTGAGCAAGAAATAAACTTTTGTTTATTACAGGGTTAATTTATTGTGACCGCATGGCATAGCTTTCTCTGATGAATACCACTGACCAAAGACTTTGGAACCAATTTAAACAATAACAAGATAACTAATATTCCCAAACTACCTCATAGTTTAAAAGAACTTTTGCTTACTTTCATTTGATACTCACCTATTCCATGAATTTGGTAGTTCCCTTTGACCATCTTCAAATGAACACCTTCTGACCAGTTGAAAAAAAGCAACCATAGAGAAATCAGTGGCTTTCCTCTGTAGAAAACAAAGTGGAAAAGAAGACTTCTTTACCACACTATCAAAAATTAACATATACATAGGAACAAAGTTACCAGGAGAAAAGCAGGATTTTTAAGAAAGCTATGAACTCTACTGAGGGAAACAAGATAAAATTTTAATAAATGGAGAAAGATATTTAGTTTTTTATTAGAAAGATCAACATTGTAAAGATGAAAACTCTTCCCAAATCAGCTTGTAAGTGTTATGTACTTCCAATCAAAATACCAAGATGACTGTTTGAGAGACTTGACAGCATTAATATAAAGTTCCTCCTGGAGAATGAAAAGGTAAGAGAGGAGAAAATTTGGCGGGAAAAGTACAAATGCACGAGCAGATAATAAAAGCCTATCTTCAAGCCATAATCATCGAGAAAGCATGGTACTGGTGGAGAAATAAACATATCAATGAAATATAATAAAAAGCCTCCAAGGAAACCCAGGTATTTCAGTAATAGAAGATAAACTCCAAAGGCATAAGTGACAAGAGTTTAATTATTTTCAAATCCCCAAACTCTGGAGTACTGCACACATTCCCAGGGTAACAGTACTCACCATGACAAAGATGTTCATTGGAAGGGCCTGAGATGGAAAGGGAATCATTTAGAATGTGTGTGTGTGTGTGTGTATGTGTGTGTGACTTTGAAAAATTGTCCCTGTATGTACATACGTAGTAAAGTGATGAGAAAATGCAAGAGAATAATAAGCAATTCAAGACATCCCTTACTTCTTCAAGAGAAGGAAGAGAATGAGGTCAGAATGACCTTCAAAGGGCCTCCAAAGATTTTGTGATGTTCTATTTATTAAGTTGAGTGTTGGGTAGATGCGGGTTTATTATATTATTTTTTATTCCTTAGATAGACATTATACTTATTTTTTGTATGTATAAAAAAGTTCTTAATACCTTTTTTTTTTTTTTTTTTTTTTGGGTACGCGGGCCTCTCACTGTTGTGGCCTCTCCCGTTGCGGAGCACAGGCTCCAGACGCACAGGCTCAGCGGCACTGGCTCACGGACCCAGCCGCTCCGTGGCATGTGGGATCTTCCCGGACCGGGGCACGAACCCGTGTCCCCTGCATCGGCAGGCGGACTCTCAACCACTGCGCCACCAGGGAAGCCCTCTTAATACCTTTTAAAGCCCCTGAGGTATATTGATATCCCTCTCAGGAAGGTGTATCTACCCCATCTCTAGTTATGAATCACTGAAATAAGAAATGATTAATAAAAGAAAATTTGAAGAATGGAAGAATTATAAGTAGTATACATGACTCACCATATTTTGAAAAAAAAATGGTGGTGAGGAAGATGAGGTCCAAATGCTTCCATGAAAGCAAGTGAGGAAATAAATTTTAGTGCCATCCCTTTCTTTCCCCAGCAACTCTCCCTCCCAACCCCACCATACAAAAAGTCATTGACTTCCTATACTTTAGCAATAACCTTTATAATTATAATAGAGGGGAAATTTCATTTAAAAGAACATGAAATAATATTTTTTAAACCCCCATAGGAAAAAAATTATAAATTCTATGTGAAAAAAATATATTTATTAAAGAACATTTTTAAAAGCCTGAATAACTCCATAATTTTCATTGGAAATGCTCAATTTTATAAAGTTTCCGTGAAATGATACACAAACTGAAAAAAATCCCAACCAAAATCCTAAAGGAGTCCTTGAAATTTGCAAAATGATTCTGTTTTAAAAATATCTGATAGTATAGCCATAAGTGTTTAAAAAATAAGAAAAAGGAAAAGTCTTGATATACTAGATATCAAAATAGTCTATAAAGTTAGAGTAATTAAAATATTATGGTACTGGTACCAGAATAGACAAGTAGATGGATGGAAAAGAACAGCAAGTCTTGGAACAGACTCATGATTTTTTAGGAATGTAGTACATGATGGAGGTGTCATTTTAAACCAACAGAGACAGACTAGAATGTTCTAGTCCCATAAATGAAGATAGGATGACTAATTAGTATTAAAATAAATTACATAGATCCTTAATATATCACTATTTACAAAAATAGAATCCAACTGGATTAATGAATCAAATGCCAAAAAATAAAATCATAAAAGTATTAAAAATATATATATGGACATATCTTCAAATTTGATATGCAAAAAGTTTTTCTGTGTGATCCCAAATCCATTAGCCATAAAAGAAAACACTAACAGATTTAACTACTATCTATAATTTTTAAAACTTCTGTACATTAATGACATCATTTGCAAAGCTTATTGATGAGAGAAAATTAGGGGAAAAATACTTGTCATATGTATAAAAAACAGTGTTTAACTTACAAATTATATAAATTTCTAAAAATTTATAAAAGAAAAAGGAACATCCTAGTAAAAATAAATAGGCAAAATATATTTATAAACAATCCACAGAAGAACTACAAATGTTAGTTAAGTCATGAAGTATTGCACATGGAAATGCAAATTTTAAAATCTATCAGAATGGCAAAATTTTTTTTAAGATTGATAATGTGGGTTAGAGTGTGAGAGAAAGAGATCCATCACATGCTTTTGGTGGGATTGTGGAACATGGACTCTGTTGTGGAGGGCATTCAGTGGTACCTGTCAATGGGCCACTCTCTGGACAAACAATCTCACAGTTAAGAATATAACTGACCTAAATCTTTATGCCATGCACAGGGCCATGCATTCAGGAACATTCTCCACAGCATTGTTGGTAATAGCTAAAATTAGAGAAATTTAAACATGTCAGGATGGGGCTTGCAAAGTAAATGATGGTATATTCCTACTATGAAATATCATGCAGCCTTTCTCAAAAAGGAGGTGGTTCTAGATGTCCAGAAGTGGAAAGAGACCAAAGATCTATTCTTAAATGCAAGACATAGAGCCTCAAAACAACACCTTTATTATGACCCTTTTGTGCAAGTGCAAAAAAAAATGTATTATAAAACAAAAAATTTAAATGGTCCTCACAAAACTATTTATATTACTCTAGCAAGAAAAATGAGATTGGAGGTGAGGTGGAGATATTGGATTTGCAATGAAGAACATTTACTTTTTTTTTTTAATTGGGTATAGTTGCTTTACAATGTTGTGTTAGTTTCTGCTGTACAACTAAGTAAATCAGCTATATGTATACATATATTGCCTTCCTCTTGGACCTCCCTCACCCCCCCACCCCACCCATTGAGGTCACCACAGAGCACCGAGCTGAGCTCACTGCTCTATATAGCAGGTTCAGCTATCTGTTTTACACATGGTAGTGTATATATGTCAATCCTAATCTCCCAGTTCATCCCACCCCCCTTTCCCCCCCACATGTCCACACATCTCTTCTCTATGTCTGCGTCTCTAATACTGCCCTGGAAATATGTTCATCTGTACCATTTTTCTAGATTCAGCATATATGTGTTAACATACACTGTTTTTCTGACTTACTTCACTCTGTATGACAGACTCTAGCTCCACCCATGTCTTTACAAATGACCCAATTTCATTCCTTTTTATGACTGAGTAATATTCCATTATATATATATATATATATATATATATATATATATATATATATATACACCACATCTTCTTTATCCATTCATCTGTTGATGGACATTTAGGTTGCTTCCATGCCTTGGCTACTGTATATAAAAGACACATGCACCCCAATGTTCATTGGTTTTAATAATCTATACTTTTCAGACTCACAGATATAGAGAACAAACTAGTGATTACCAGTAGGGAGAGGGAAGGGGGGAGGGGCAATGTAGGGGTAGAAAATTAAGAAGTAAACTATTAGTTATAAAATAAGCTACAAATATATATTGTATAACAGGGGAATATAGCTAATATTTTATAGTAACTATAAATGGAGTATAACCACTAAAATTTGTGAATCACTATATTTTACACCTGTAACTTATATAATATTGTACATTAACTATACTTCAATAAAAAAAAAACTCCATAAGATACTCATCCATAAAAACAAATTGCCCAGAGTTATTTAAAGTAGAATTATTTAACAATAAATTGTTATATTGACTAACAAAACGTTTTTGTTGAATGTACACACAAGTGAATGAATAAAGCAACAAGTAAATATTTTTTACAATCTATACTTCTTTTGAATTTGATATTTTAAAAGGATTTTTTTAAAACAATAAGTACAGAATTATTCCATTTTAGTTTTTAAAAGACAAGTACTTAAATACACATATAGTGGTCCTCACTTTGCATGGTAGTGTGGACCAAAAACTGACTGTGCTATCTGAAAGCATGCAAAGAGATCTTAATAATCAATGGAGAGGGTACACTCTAAAATTCCTCTGGGGAAGGAACTGGGACTGGGTCTTGAAGAGGGACATACACATTTTTCTCAATATACTTCTGTGTTATTGGATACTTGACAATGATCCTTGGAATTTTAAAAAGAAATACGACATGCAGAAAAAGAGAAAGTCATCTGACACAAATACCATTGTTTTTCTAAAAAGATATTAAAAACACATTTAAATAAAAATACTTCGTTAGATTTTTATTTAATTATATTTATTAGATTTTTGAAATTATGAAGTAATACATGTCTATAATAAGTGAAACAATGCAAAGACAATAAAAATGTTAATATTTATGGACTTTATTTTGTTTCATTTGTTTCTGATTTATGTGATTATTTTTATGCCAATTATTAAAGCCGTTTTAAAGTGAGTTGTAAAAATCTGGGGAGGCAAACCACTCCCCTGCCACCATTCTCTTATAAAGTGTTCTGAGTTATTCTCAGACTTTATTCTTTCATATTACCCCAACGTATAAATATTTGTTCAACCCCAACATATAACATTGGAATTCCATTTAGAACTATATTTTATTTTTGTTTTTATACAAATTTGTGTTTATATCTAGGAACACAGTATGTCTCTCCATCATTGTTTTGCTTTATTTAATAAAGCTATATAATTTTCTTCAATAGGTGTTATATCCTTTTTGCTAGATTTATTTCTATGAATATTGTTGAATTTTTGTCACAAACATGAGTAGGATCTTTCTATTTTCATTTCTAACTAAATTTTATTAATATGAAGAAAGGCTACTGATTTTTATATATTTACCTTGTATCCAGCAAGCTCACTTAATTTTCTTACCAATACTATTTTTTTAGTCTCTTGAGTTTTCAAGATGTCCAATCAATTACAACTGCATATAAAGCTAATTTCACCTTTATTCCTAATACTTATATTTTTAATTAATTTTTATTTTTTATCTTAGTAATAAAAGCATATATTTAAAAACCATATAATACTAGAAGACTTAAAATTTAAAAGCAGCAGTTTCTTGCCACACTCTTGTTTCCATATCCTCAGACAAAGCCACTTATCTCTTTTAGCTATTTTTTCTGACTTTTTCACAGTGCCATATTTCTAAATGACATGCTTATACTAGTATCTTTTTATTTTTTAGGTTTAGATACTATCTATTCACTTCCCCAAATGGAAAACAAGAATTTAAGTCTCTTACACCACCCCTCACCCACATATATATTCCACATCTCTTAATATAGTTTTTTCACAATAAACCAGTTTTCCATATTCATAAAGTCATGGCTTTGTAAATATTATCTATAGATGAGCCATGCACCCAATGACTATGACCATCTTTCCTTTACTTACAGCTTTTCTTTTTTTTGCAGTATGTGGCCTCTCCACAAAAGGAGAGGTTGTGGCCTCTCCCATTGTGGAGCACAGGCTCCGGACACACAGGCTCAACGGCCATGGCTCACGGGCCTAGCCACTCCACAGCATGTGGGATCTTCCCGGACTGGGGCACAAACCCGTGTCCCCTGCATTGGCAGGCAGACTCTCAACCACTGTGCCACCAGGGAAGCTCCACAGCTTTTCTTTTTCCCAGAGTTAATAATGGCTTTACTTTTCTGTTTGTTTCTTTGTTTTAGATGTGTGTATATGTATGTTGTCATTATTATTTTGTTTTGCTTAGTTATTCACCAGCATCACTTCTGATACATTCTCCTCTCAAAACACTTAAACACATCCAATAATCTATCAGTTTTGTTTCTTTTTTGGATATCTTTTTCCTGTGGCTATCTTCCTGCTCCAAATGAAACTGGCTGTGTTTAGCCAACAATGTGGCTGCAATCCTGGACTGTCATTCACATTAGCCATTCACAACACCCATTTGCCTTTCAACTGTGTTTCCTTTTCATTTATTTCTGGTTTTTCCTCATCTTTCTTTTCCCTGCTTTACTCTCTCTGGTAAATAGAAGGTAAATTGTGAGAAAGAGAAGGTCATTCTCACTTGCTTAAAATGTTTTCTAGTAAAGAGAGAAACATAAATTGTTAACCAAAAAAGGCAGATGAGAAGGAATTAGCTAAAAGAGAGAAACTGTGATCACCCGAGATAAGGAGATAATCTGTAGGAGAGTTTCCAGAGATTACACATGAATGAGCTGGCTTTGGAAAGGGAAGTCTTCCCACAACCATCATCAGGGACAGCTGAAAGATAGACTCCATTTCTGGGAATTTGGCAGACAAGATTACTTGGCCAACCCTCCTGCTGAAAACAATTTAAAATGCTAGATAAAAATAGAAGAAATATCCAAAGGCTGGCTAAATATTAGATTTATTAGATTTGCCTTTTGACAGCCAAAAATGGCCAACTGATAATAATTCCATATGTTTCAATCTGGTAGTAAAGAATCTAATAGTAAAGTAACAGGACAAAAATATAAGGGAAAGAAGGATCCCTAGAATTGTAAGAGCAGTACTGGAGCTGCTTTTGCTCCAAGGGCATTTGTTTTTATTATTTATTTATTTATTTATTTAGTTAGTTAGTTAGTTAGTTAGTTGAGGTAAAGTTGTTTTACAATGTTGTGTTAGTTTCTACTGTACAGCGAAGTGAAGTTGTTCCCTGTGCTATACAGCCGTTTCTTATTAATGATCTATTTTATACTTACTAGTGTATATATGTCAATCCCAATCTCCCAATTCATCCCACCACCACCACCCTTACTTTCCCCTCTTGGTGCCCATACGTTTGTTCTCTACATCTGTGTCTCTGTTTCTGTCCAAGTGCATTTGTTGATCTAAGCAAACCTGAACTTTGGCTTCTTGATGGTGGGGCAAAAGTCAAAAGTGTAATAGGAGAATCTCCCACAATATTCTATGAACCTGAAAAGCTATACTCTTAGAAAAAAAGATGAATCAGGGAACTAAATGAGAGTTGCTGAGACACTGAGCAGAATGGGAGGAGGGAATCCCCTAAAAATTTGTAATCATAAGTTGACCTTTATGGAGATTTGTAACCCAAGTTCACATTTTTAGGAGGGTCCCAAAGTAAGCTCAAATGTGAGTTTGGTTTAAAGTGGGCTTGGTGGGAGTCACCCCAGACAACTTGCAGAAACAAATGCAAATCCTGAAAGGAAGCATTTCGTCCAACAAATACTTTTTCAAGGAAAATGAGCAGCATGCAATAAAAAATAACCAAGCCCATAAGGAAAAAGGCACCATGGTGAGATCCAGCGGAAACAATAGACAGCAGAAACAGACCTACAAAAAAGTCCTGTATTAGAAACATAAGACATAGATTACAAAATAACTGTAATTTATGATGTTAAAAGATATTTAAAGCTTAAAAAATATCTGCAGAGAATAAGAGTCTATAAAAAGTGACAGAAAATTTGAAATAGAACCAAATAGAACTTCTAGGAATAATTTTTAAAAGAATCATCAAAATTTTAAACTCTTATCTTTTTTTAACTTGTTTTTTATTTGGTAAAATATAACAAAACATGAAACTTACCATTTAAGTCATTTTTAAGTGTACAATTCAGTGGCATTAAATATATTCTTATTGCTGGGTAGCCATAACTACCATTCATCTCCCGAACATTTCCATCTTCCCAAACTGAAACTCTGTACCCTTTAAATACTAACTCCCCATTTCCTCCTCCCCAGCCCCTGGCAACCAACATTCTACTTTGTGTCTCTATGGATTTGAATACTCTAGGCACCTCGTATGAGTGAAACCGTACAGTATTTTCCCTTTTGCGTATGGCTTAAATCACTTAGCATAATGTCTTCAAGGTTCACCCATGTCATAGTATTAACATTTCCTTCCTTTTAAAGAAGTTTATTGTGATATACACACATAACATAAAGTTCACTATCTTAACCATTTTTAAGTGTACCATTCAGTGGTTTGAATAGATTGACATTCTTGCGAAGCCATCACCAACATCCATCCCAATAACTCTTTTCATCTTGTAAAACTGAAACTCATTAAACAATAACTCCCCATTCTCCCCTTTCCCCAGCTCCTGGCAACCACCACTCTACTTTCTGGCTCTATCAATTTAACTACTCTAAGTATCTTATATAAGTGGAACCATACAGTATTTGTCCTTCTGTGACTGGCTTATTTCACTTAGCATAATGTCCTCAAGATTCATACATGTTGTCACACATTGCAGAATTTCCTTCTTTTTCAAGGCTAGATAATATTCCATTGTATATATATACACCACATTTTGCTCATCATCTGTCTATGGACAGTTGGGTTGCTTCTACATTTGCGCTATTGTGAACAATGCTGTTATGAACATGGGTGTACAAATATCTCTTCAAGATCCAGTTTTCAATTCTTTTGGGTAAATATCCAGAAGTGGAATTACTGAATCATATGGTAATTCTATCTTTAAATCTTTGAGGAACCACCATTGTTTCCCACAGTAGCTATACCATTTTACATTCCCACTAATAGTGTACAAATATTCCAACGTCATTATATCTTCACCAACATTTGTTGTTTTCTGTTCTTTTAAAAGTAGCCACCCTAATGGGTGTAAGATGGTATCTCATTGTAGTTTTGATTTACATTTCCCTAATGATTAGTGATGTTGAGCATCTTTTAATGTGTATATTGGTTATTTGTATATCTTCTTCGGTGAAATGTCTATTCAAGACCTTTGCCTATTTTTAAACTGGATTGTTTATTTTTTGTTTTGAATTTTAGGAGTTCTCTATATGTTCCAGATATAAATCAATTACCAGTTAGATATATGATTTGCAAATATTTTCTCCTGTTCTGTGGGTTGCCTTTAGGCTGTGTTGATGGTGTCTTTTGATGCACAAAATTTTTAGTTTTCAAAAAGTCCAATTTGTCTATTTTTCCTTTTGTTACCATGGATATGTTATCATATCCAAAAATTTGTTGCCAAATCCAATGTCATGAATCTTTTGTCCTATGTTTTTTTCTAAGAGTTTTATTGTAGAGCTTACATCTAGGTCCTTGATCCATTTTGAGTTAATTTTTGTATATGGTTTTAAGGTAGGTATCCAACTTTATTCTTTTGCATGTGGATATCCAGTTTTCCCAGCACTGTTTGTTGAAAAGACTGTCATTTCCCCGTTAAATGACAGTCTTGGCACCTTTGTCAAAAAATCACTTGACCATATATACAAGTGTTTATTTATGGGGTTTCTATTCTATTCTATTGATTTTTATGAATGTCTTTATTCCAACACCACACTATTTTGATTACTGTAGTTTGGTAGTAATTTTTGAAATTGAGAAGTGTGAGTCCTCTGATTGTGGTCTTCTTCTCAAAGATTGTTTTGGCTATTCAGGGGATGTGTTTCTATTTGTATATGTATTCTTTAACTTTCAGCAGTATTTTGTAGTTTTCACTGTACAAGTGTTTTACATCCTTGGTTAAGCTAATTCCTAAGTATTTTATTCTTTTTGATACTAATTGTAAATAAAATTGTTTTTGTAACTCCCTTTTCAAATTGTTCATTGTTCATGTATAGAAATGTTACTGATTTTTGTGTATTGACTTTGTATCCTGCTACTTTGTCAAAGTCATTTATTAGTTCTAACAGTTTTTTTGGTAAAATCTTTAGGGTTTTCTACATATAAGATCATATCACCCACAAACATAGGTAATTTTACTTCTTTTCCAGTTTGGATTCCTTTTATTTCTTTATCTTGCCTAATTGCTCTGGCTAAAAGTTCCAGTACTATGTTAAATAGAAGTCATGAAAGCAAGCATTCTTGCCTTGCTCCTGATCTTAGAATAAAAGCTTTCAGTTTTTCACCAATTTAGTATGATGTTTGCTGTGGGTTTTTCATATATGGCTTTTATGATGTGGAGATAGTTTCCTTCTAGTCCTAGTTTTTTGAGTGTTTTTATAATGAAAGCATATTGAATTTTGTCAAATGCTTTTCCTACATCAATTGTGATATTACTTGAGCTTTTTCTTTCATTCTGTTGATGTGACATATTACATTGTCATTAATTTATGTTTAACCATCCTTGCATTCCCATTTGGAAGAATCCCACTTTGAACAAATCCCACTTGTTTGGTCATGGTGTATAATCTTTTAATACGCTGCTGAATTCTGTTTGCTGTACTTTGTTGAGCATTTTTGCATCAATGTTCATAAGGGATATTGGTCTGTAGTTTTCTTTTCTTGTAGTGCTTTCGTTTGGCTTTGGTATCAAGGTAATGCTGGTCTCAGAATGAGTTAGGAAGTGTTCTCTCCTTTTCAATTTTTTTGGGGAAAGTTTGAGAAAAATTGGTATAGTTCTTTTCTATATGTTTGGTAGAATTCACTAATGAAAACATCAAGTCACTGACTTTTCTTTGTTGGGAGATTTTTTTGTTACCGATTCAGTACTCTTACTAGTTATATACCTAATCAGATGTTTCTATTTCTTCCTGATTTAGTGTTGGTATGTTTTGTGTTTCTAGGAATTTGCTCATTGCATTTAGATTATGCCAATTTGTTGGCATGCAATTGTTCATAGTACTCTCTTCCAATCCTTTTTATTTCTATAGAATTGGTAGTAATGTCCCAACTTTCATTTCTGATTTTAGTAATTTGAGTTTTCTCTTTTTTCTTGATCCATCTATCTAAAGATTTTTCAGTTTTGTTGATTTTTTTCAAAGAGTCAACTTTTGGTTTCATTGTTTCCTCTATTGTTTTCTATTATCTATTTAATTTATATCTGTTCCAATTTTTATTATTTCCTTCCTTCTGCTAGCTTTAGGTTTAATTTGTTCTTCTTTTTCAATTTCCTTAAGTTGTAAAGTTAAGTTGTGGATTTGAGATCTTTCTTTTTTAATGTAAATGTTTATATCTATAAACATCCCCATTAGGAACTTTCACGTTTTCCCATAAGTTTTAGTATGTTGTGTTTTCATTTTCATTCATCTTTAAGTATTTTCTAATTTCCCTTGAGATTTATTCTTTGATTCATTGGTTATTTAAAAGTGTGTTGTTTAATTTCCAGAATTTTGTGAATTTTCCATTTTTCATTTTGTTATTGTTTTCTAACTTCATAAAATTGTGATTACAAAAAATACTTTGTATAATATCTATCTTTTAAAATCTATTGAGGCTTAATTTGTGGCCTAACACATGGTCTATCCTGGAATATGTCCAACGTGCACTTGAGAAGAATGTATATACTGTGTTTGTTGAGTAGAGTGTTCTACATGCCTGTTACATCTAATTGGGCTAATGTGCAGTTGATGTCACAAAATTACGTCTTTATATATGTTGCCCCAAAACACAAACTAATAATTATTTTAAATGCATCGGTCTTTTAAATTGTGTGGAAAACAAGATTTACAGTTCTAAACAAAAGTTACAGTAGTACTAGCTTTTTTACACTAGTAATAGTTTTATTCTTTAAATGTACTAGTCTCTTAAATCATGTAGAAAACAAAAAGTTCAGTTAAAAACCATTTTTACAATAATATTTGCTTTTGTAATTGCCCCTGTATTCACCTTTATTGAGATCTTTATTTCTCCATACTGCTCAAGTTCCATTGTCTCATCTTCAAGGTTGTGGATTCTCTATTTTTTTTAATAAATTTATTTGTTTATTTATATTGTTTTTGCCTGTGCTGGGTCTTCATTGCTGCGCATGGGCTTTCTTTAGTTGCGGTGAGCGGTGGCTTCTCTTGTTGTGGAGCATGGGCTCTAGGCACATGAGCTTCGGTAGTTGTGGCTCACGAGCTTTGGTAGTTGTGACACACGAGCTTCAGTAGTTGTGGCTCATGGGCTCTAGAGTGCAGGCTCAGTAGTTGTGGCAGATAGGCCTAGTTGCTCTGCAGCATGTGGGATCTTCCCGGACCAGGACTCAAACCCTGGTCCCTTAGTCTCTGTTCACTTTTTTTCTATCTTTATTTTTCTGTTCCTCAGATTCAATAATTTCCATTGTCTCATCTGCAAGGTTGTGGATTCTCTCTTTATTTTTTAAATAAATTTATTTGTTTATTTATATTGTTTTTGCCCACGTTGGGTCTTCATTGCTGCGCGGGGGCTTTCTTTAGTTGCAGTGAACGGTGGCTTCTCTTGTTGTGGAGCATGGCCCCAGGCACACAAGCTTCAGTAGTTGTGGCACATGAGCTTCAGTAGTTGTGGCTCACGGGCTCTAGAGTGCAGGCTCAGTAGTTGTGGTTGATAGGCTTAGTTGTTCTGCAGCATGTGGGATCTTCCCGGACCAGGGCTCAAATCCATGACCCCTGCATTGGCAGGCAGATTCTTAACCACTATGCCACCAGGGAAGCCCTGTGGATTCTTTCTTTTGACTACTCAATCTGGCTTTGAATCTCTAGTGAATTTTTCATTTCAGTTATTGTACTTTTCAGCTCCAGAATTTGGTTTATTTTTAGGTTTTCTATCTCTTGAGCATTTCTTAACTCTTTATTGATATATACATTTTGTTCACACATCATTTTCTTCACTTTCTCCACATCTTCCTTTAGCTCTTGGAGCATCTTTAAGATGGCTGTTTTAAAGTTTTTGTCTACTATATCTGCCATTAAGTCTTTCTCAGGGACAGAGTCTGATGAATCATTTTTTCCTTTGAATGGGTCATACGTTTTTGTTTCTTTGTGTACCTTATAATTTTTTGTTGAACAATGGACATTTGAATCTAATAATGTGGGAACTCTGGAAAGTAGAATCTCCCCCTTCCCCAGGGTTTGCTGCTTTTTGTTACTGTTTTTGTTTATTTGTTCATTTTTTAAATTGTTGTAGGCCATAGCTGTGTAGAAGATCAGGCTGAATTGTACACTTAAGGTCTTCTCAGGTCTTTTCTGAGCCTTTCCCTAATGCCTGGTCACTTCTAAATTTTCCCTGTAAGTGCAGTTGTTTTTTGAGTGTCCTACTCTTTAATGTCTGATTCCCAAAAGGGGGCAAAACAAAAAAATAAGCTGGAGAAAAAAGAGATGGCAGCCTTTTAAATCCCCTGGAAGTCACTTTGGCCAGAGGAGAAAGAGCTCCCAACAGTGGGAAGAGGTGCAAAAACAATGGCTGCATGCCTCTTTGACTGCATCTCTGTGATCAAAAGCAACAATCAATGATCACATTTGGAGTACAGATCCTGATACTTGGAGGACAGGAGAACAAAGTCCTTTTTGCCTTCCCTGCCTCCTCCAAGAAGTGTGCAGGCTGTTCCAGGAACTCAGACACACTGCCTGACACATGGCTGGGGGTGGGTGATGGGTAAGCAGCTGCTGTGCTAAGAGCTGAAATTGACCAAAATTAACCACAATTTATGATCTAAGTCTTCCCCTGGAAGTTGTAAGCCTTCAACAGATTCCAGCGTTCCAAAACTGTATGCCAGACAGATTCTGCAGTACAATTGTTGTTGGTAAAGAGATAGATTTCTGGCATTTCCTACTGCACCATCTTCACAGAGTTCTCCTCTAAACTCAGATCTTTTAACAAAAGGTTAGAAAAAGCTAAAGAAAGAATTTGAGAACTGGAAGTTAAGTTAGTAGATATGATCCAGAATGAAACACAGAGACACATTTAAAAATAGAAAATATGAAAGAGAGATTAAGAGATATGGAAGATAGAGTTAGTAGATAAACACGCATTTAGGTAGAGTCAGAGTAAAGGAGAGATAGAACAAGGCAAAGTCAGTATTTGAAAAGATAATGGCCAGCAATTTTCAGAACTGATGAAAGTATGGAATATATCCCTGGGTGGTATTCCTCAATAAATACATAGCAAAATTTGCTCTGTTATCATATTGTGGTGGGTATTGGTAGGACTTGGGAAATTTTTAAATTTTATTAAATCAGGATCACTTCACTCCATCCCCTGAGTTAAAATCCAGTATCGGTGTGATAACACACTGCAAAATCAGCCCCCACCCTGCATGGGAAGTAATGATTTACAGCCCAGCTGAAATAGAGCAGAGGAGGTTCTTTAGAGCACTGATCTCAGGTTAGGATTCCTTTGAATTCTCCCCAAAGAGCCATGAAGTTTCACTTTTTAAAATCAGTATTATTGGTGAAAAAAAGCATAACTTCCTCAGAGGAGGACAAAGAAAATCCCATAAGGTTCTACATCAGCAATCAAGACCAAGGCGCCAGAAAAATGTTACATGCTCTGTCTTGTCATGAGTTACAATCATTATTCTGGGAAATTTCTCAGAGGCTTGGTATTTTTCCTTATAAACAAAACTACATATCATTCTTGAAGCTGTCTGATAACTGGAATGCAAGCAATTGCAGCATCTTTTTCAGGTCAAAGTGTGATGCCCGGTGGTCCCAAGTGACAACAAGGGGTTTGGGTTTCACTTTTCACTCCCCAGTGGAACTTCCCCCTTTCAGGACACATATCAAGACAGCTATCTCCTCAGACCTCTCCAATCTGTCCCAGGCATCTCATGCATGGATCTCAGAGGGCTTTTTCCTCTTCCCCACAGAGCCTGCGATTTTCTCTGCCTGGCGATAAAGGGCTAAGTTTTCTGAGGACCCATTAGTGTGGACATGAGATCCCTGTGATCACTGTATCAAGTGCACATGTCTGGTACATCATGTTTCTTATTTGTAAATTAATTCTGGGGTGAAGTTTACAAGATAAAGTTTGATGACCTCTTGGATAAAGGGATGCAGGCTCAGAGATAGTTTAAATAGATCTGAATAAAACACAGAAGAAATAATCTTTGCCAGCCACCCCTTCGCCAGCCAACTTTCTTCTAGTTTCCCTCACACCCTTTCTTATTTTCCCTTCATTAATAATATCAGAGTAGTGTATCTCTTTATTATATAGTCTTGATCCCTAGTACCCTGAGCACAGAGCTCCTGATTCCTCTGGAGGTGGATTAGAGATCATCCTTCACATCTGTCTTGTTATCACCCCTTCTGGTTGTGGTGTTAGACCCTTTCCCATGTGCATACAAGACTGACCACAGTAGGAAAGGCAGCAGGTGACTCACAGGTATTCTCAGCTATCTTGACAGTCTTCTCTCGTTTGAGTATGAGGTCTCCCATTCCCCAATTTCTCCTCCACACCAGTTCCTCCCCTGTACTTCCCCCAACATTCTTCCTTGCCCATAAACCTTCAGTGATTTCCCATCTTCTTAAGGATCAAGGCCAAGCTTGTTCCCCTGGCTTCCAAGGCCTTCTTTAGTCTGATACCAAATCTCACCCTGATTTCCAACTCTCATCTGCTCTAGTGGTTCTCAACCAGAGGTGCCCTAGAGGGTGTTTGAAAATGCATGGAAGCCTTTTGGCTGTCCCAAGGACGGGGGTGGCAACTGGCATTTGGTGGGCAGGGTCCAAGCATGCAAATTGCCCTCTGATGCCCAGGACGGTCCCACGCAGTTGTCCCATCCTGACGCCAGCAGTGCCCCTGTTGAGAAACACTGCTTGATTCTGACCAAACTTGTTTATTCTCCATCTATCAAACCAGTTATATGTGTTTGTCCATGCTGTTACATCCTACCTGGAATTTACCTCCTTTCTTCTCTGCTTATCTGAGTTTTACCCATTTTCAAGAACTGCCCTGCTTAAATGTCCTCCTGAAGCCATCGTGCCCTCTGATGCCTCAAAGCCACCATCATCTATGACTGAGAGGCTGTCAGGCCACATGAAAGATAGGACCCTGGAGTAGCACAGACCTGAGTTTGAGTCTCATTCTGCTGCTCTACCCACATGGCCTGGGGAGAGTCACCCCAGGCCAAGTCTAGTTTCCGCATGTCTGAGGTAGAGTGATAACAGCACCTCCTTAGAAGGTTTGGTGAGGATTAGATGCCACACAGTAGTAAAGTGCCCAACACCATCTGGCATGTGGTAGGAACTCCATTCATGCTACATATTTTTAATTCCTTTCAACACAATGTATATATTCAATAAACACCTGTGGAATCACCATTCACCCCTAAGACTATGAAGTTGAAGTGCTAGGTCCTGTCATTCTAGACAGAGACTGTGTAGGCAGACTCTTATTCAGCCACATAAAGTGTCTTAGCATGTGAGCCACTGAGAAGGGGCAAAGGAAGAGTCAGGATTCAGTACCTGCTGAATCCTGACTTTTCATTGAACGGGAGTGAGTCGCTGCCCCTCTGACACAGAATGCCACTGCCATGCTGCCTCCCCAGCTTCTCTTGGCTGCTCTTTCCTTGCTCTGGTTCTGCACTACAGACACACCCAGTTACCTTTGAGTCCTCCCAGCTTGGCTTTGCTCTATGTCCCAAGAAACGTCATTGTCTCCTAGTCAAGAAATGGCAGATATGGAGTCAGAGAACAGTTTCACTGCATTTATCCAACAATGTAGGGTGGCACAGATATCTAGGGAGTGTGCAAGGGCCTTGGCCAGGCCAGCCCAGGCTCCTTGGCCTGAGTCAGAAGCCCAAGTCCCCACAGACTGTGCATGAGCTCTTAGCAAGCACTCAAGGGCTAGCCGATGACAGCTCAGGATGTCACTGGCTGAGGATGACAGCTCAGGATGTTACTGGTGAAATTCCTGGTAAGGGAGGACCAAGAGTGATATTGCGACTCAGGGAACTCTATCCAATCCCTCCTTATGATTTTCTACTTCCAAAGTTAGCAACACCCCAAAAGTTTAAGAAGACCCATCAGGAGTATTCCAAACCTCCTATAGAAGTAGCTCAGCCACAAGGCACTGGATTTCCTATGCTCTGAAGACAAGGAAGTGGTCCCAACCAGATGTGGGTCAATGGACTGATGGAGCAGACAGCACCATCCTTTGTGGGGGGAGGAGTGAGGCCTGGGCCTGTGGCCTGGCTCTGGGCACCTCACACAGCTTCTCTGGGTGTCTGTCTTATCTGTTCCACGAGACCATTGGTCTCTAATGATGATGATGATCCAATTAAACAACCAATAGAATTTTACCCAAAGGATTGATAAGTAGTTGCAATGATCTGTTGGTTGTTTATTTGGCTGCTGGCCCTTCCCACAGAAGACTTCTCACCCACCATCTACAAAGCCACCATGAGGACACCCAGCTCTGTCTGGTCACCCAGAGAGAGGGCCCTCCATCTGACCAGGTTATATGTTCCTGGCTCAGGCTCTGCCTCTGACTCCAGTCATCAGTTAATTAACCCTTTGGACCACCCCTTCTTTGTGTCTCCACTGATTCTTCTCCCAGCACCGGGGCAGGACCAGTTTCATCAAGGCCGTGGGGGGATGGGTCAGATGGTACCTGTGACCCAAAGGCCAGAATCGAGAACTTTAATGACTTCCACTGTCCACACTCCACTGGGTAGTGGCTGGTGTCCAGTCAGAGCAGACAAGTGAAAAGTGACAAGCACCAGTTTGTGCTCCTGTTCTTGGAGAGAAGGCTCTGTGGCTGCCCCTGGTGGCACTGGGGATGGAGACATTGGTTGTACAGCACGCGTTTGTAGATGCCTCTCTCAATACAAGGTCCCAGAAGAACCACGATCATTTGTACTCCCGGGAATGACATCCAAAAGAGAAAGGCTGAGCAGAATTCCCTGGCCAAGGACTAACACAGCCTCCCTCCCTAGGAGCTGGGGAAGCCCTGCCTTCAACGTGGAGAAACAACAATCCTTCTCAAAGCCATCTCCAGCCACACATCCAAGTGTGTTCATGTCAGGGGCCAGCTGGACACAACCTGTAGGCCTTCATGCTTCTGGCCTCTTCAACTTAGAGGTTTTACTACAGAAAAAAAAACCTTAATAAACTGGAGCATAATCAAAACTCTAAATTCATCAGGTTATTTTGGAAAGACTGTCTTGTAACAGAAAAAGAAATCACAATAACACAAACTCACATCAAGGATATAATTAGAGCACAGCAACACCAACAATCACAAACCAAAATGGTCCTAACTCTTGTCACCCGCTGGGAGGCAAACTTAGGATGGTGGCCCTAAACCCATCAAAGCCCAAAGGAACCACCCTAACCATCTGAAGAGAGAATTAATTCCGGAGACCCTTGCTGGTTTCTACAGCAGAGAGCAAATACATGCATTTCAGACTGTTGAGAATGAAGCAAACGGAAACTTTTCTCTCATTAATCCTCAGTGAATTAAACAATTTTGTTAACCGATTCTTGAGTGTCTCGGACCCCTTGAATATTGTGCTGAAGTGACATTGGTGAGATATGCAGAGTATTCACACCCTGCATCTTGACAAAATCAGATACCTCAAATCTTTTTTGGAAATGAGATAGAGAATGAAGTATAAAAATCCACAAAACAATGTGGAAAGAAAAGGGGACATTGTGATAAGCTACTCTTTTGTAGCCCTTTGGAGTCCTGGAAAGGTTAAGAGTGTTCTCAGAGTTGTGGCATTGGCTACCCTCCAAAATTTGAGAGGCACCTCAAGGCATTTGGAAGAAAGCACCATTTGGCCAGGAAAAGTGGTACCAAGGGAGGTTTTTGGTCCAGGAATTACAAGGAAAGTAACAATACTGTTAATCAAGTGACTAGAATTGGCTTCGCACAGGCTGTCTATGCAGCAATTGGCAAAGGATGTCTTTCTGTTTATTTGCATAGTTGACAAAAAAATCCTTCTTCCCTAGAATGCATTAACCTCTTGTTCTACTTGTTCTTAAAACTGAGGAGGTCATAGATTCCTTTGCGAATACAATGACCAAAAATTCCCGCTAGCACACAATTTACAATGAATTTGAAAGGACCCCAAAGTCAATCCATAGATCCTGGCCTGGAACCTCTGTGCTAAAGTGGGCTCCATTTGTGACCTGTGAACTAAGGGTGGGTACAGGTCCATTTCCAGAGAGCTTCACTGCCAGGAACCAGTCTTCTCCGGGAGCTGATGGACAATTCTGATCACAAGGGAAGGACCTTGCAGCTCTCCAGTTTGCCCTGTGGGCCCACAATGTCCCTGGTTATTGTGTAGGCATCCATCTTAACCCGCCCAAGGCCATTCCTCCCAGGGGTTTTCAGGTATTTAAAAAATACTAACTGGCATGACTAGCCAGTTAGTGGTTTTAAGTCAAGACAACCTAGCAGTAGTCAAATCTAGACTGTCCCCATTAGGTTTCATCCTGTAACTGGTGTGCATGTGTGGGTGTGTGTGCACATTACAGCAACCTCAGGCAGTCTCAGTGGCCAGCTGGGTTTATCTAGGCTCAGGTCTACACCTGGACCAATTCCTCACTTTGGAGCATTTCCCCAAATGAATTGTGAAAGAGACCAATAGAACCAGCAACTCAGTGATTTGGCTCAGAAGTGACCCATGTCACCTCTCTCACAGCCCTTGGGCTCAGAGGAGGCCTATGGCCCTGCCTAAGGAGGAAGAAAAATGGAGCCTCCATGTGGTCTGAGAGAGTGGAGCGCTGGATCCAGACAAGCTTGGGAGTCTCCTCCACACACTAGGTAGATTGATATGCTCAAGGTCACCTATGTAGAGGGCTATGCCCGGATTCCAGCCTGTCTCTGTGGTACTCAGTGGCTATGCTCCAAATCACAGTCAGCACGAGGCAGGGATCTGGAAAGGGACAATATAAACACAGCAGGTCCCTGCTCCACGTAAGGTGCAGCTGTCTGCATGCTGGGAGCTGTCTGCATGATGGGAGACCCCTCCCCCATCCTCCTCTGGGAGCAGACACGTCAACATCCCCCCTTGCCTGATGTCACCCATGTCTTGGAATACTGGCCATAAAATAGGTGGATTTTCACCGGAATCTGACCTGGTAACACGCTACGGTGACCACGTGCCCCAGGAGCCACCTGGTGGGCTTGAGGCTCATGGTACAAGGTCTCAGTCAGCCTGGGCTGCCATGACAAAATACCACAGACTGGGGGCTCAAACGCAAGACAGTTATTTCTCGAAGTTCTGGAGGCCGGAGCCCAAGGTCAAGGTGCTGGCACTTGGTTCTTGTTGGGAGCCCACTCCTGGCTTGCACCAGCAGCCTTCCCGATGTGTCCCCACATGGTGGAGAGAGAGCAAGTTCTCTGGGGTCTCTTCCTATTCTTATAAGAGCTCTAATACCATCTTGAGGGCCTCACCCTCCTGACCTCATCTTAACCTAATCAGTTCCCAAAGGCCCACCCCCTAATGCCATCACATTGGGGGTTCTGGCCTCATCATATGAATTTGCGGAGGACACAAACATTCAGGCCAAAACAAACATTCAGGTTCTGTGGCACTGGTGTCACTGGGGTGCCCAGAACACATCTTCGTACTGTCCCAAATCTGCTCTGGCCAGGGAGGCAAATAGTGCAGGACCCATTTCCTGTGGCTTCCTGGGAAGAGTCAGAAGGGCAGGGAGTCAGTGAGGGCTGGGGAAGGGAGGCTGGCTTTAGTTTTGAGGTTTGTCGACTTTAGACATAAGACCCTGAGCTTCCATGCTGACACCTTGCCCACAGCTGGAGTGCAGGCCTGCATGGCACAGGCTTCCTGTTCTGGGCCGAAGAGTAGAGCCGGGACTGTTCCCCGGGGCAGCGTCTCGGCAGGAACACATCACACAGCAGCACCTGAGGCTTGTGGCAGCGGCTGAGCTAGGGCCCTGGGAGGGAGCCTGCAACACTACCTAAGAAGGGTTTGGAGTTGAGCCTCTGGCTCAGGCTCGTGGGGCCAGCTGCCTCTCTCCTACACCTTGTTTGGGCTTTGCTTGATTGATTCTGAGGGTTCATTTACAGTCAGAGGGCCTGAGCACCTCACTGTCCCAGGGATCCCCCTTATTTCCCTGAATCCTCTCTCTCACCTACACTCCCTCCCTCACTGCTGCTGTGACATCAGCCCTGGGAATCCGGCTGGCAGGATGGATCATTCCTGCCAGACTGGCTGGCTTGCGGGGAGAAGCCGGAAGCTTCTGTCGGTAACAGGGCCACCTTCTTCACTTGCATCAGCATTAAGAGGCTGCACAGCCCACTTTTCCTGTAATTTGCTCTTCCCGCTCTTGCAGCCCTGGGCTGAGTGATGTAATGAATGCCTCTCTGTCCACTGCTGCAAGGATTTCTTTGGCAGGCCACGTGGCAGCCTGAGGTCCACCAGAACGTTTCCATTTTGTTCCTTCCATTTCTCCTTTTCCATCACCCTTTTGGTCCATCCTGAGACCTTCTGAAGAAAACCAGGGCAGCGAACTCTGGCTTAAAATGCTCCAGCCGAAAGCTCGCTACGTTTCCTGACAAACCAAGAAGCTTCATGTTGAGAATCTCTGAGAAACTCACCCAGCTGATTACAACATTGCTGAACTTTTGGCAGAACATATGTTTATCCATTTAATTATCATTATTAAGTTTCTCTCCCACTCAAATTTTTGGCTTTACGTATTATATCATTTTTGGCTGAGTGTGCATGGCTGGGGGGTGGTGTATGGAAGGATAAAAAGATGTAATTTGCTGCTCTTGACTCTCATGCTGTGTACTTAAATATTCATTTTCTCCCAAGGACAGCTATCTAAGAACTGTCCATGGCACTAAGCAAACAAATATTCTTTTCTTTAAATCAATTTTCTTTTGTTTCCATCAAAAAGTCCCTTCCACTGTTTCTGCTCTCCTCAAGTCTTACGCTCAGTCACTTCCTACTGGGGTCATAGATAGTTTTTGTTTCACCACTGGTCTAAAATGATGTCTTTTGAATATCCCAGACAGACAGCAGAAAGATTGAATCTCAGCTCTGGAAAATAAAATATTAGTCATCTGCTTTACTCACTCATGAAACACAGTGAAGGATTAAAATCCAACTCGCTTGTCCAGATTTCCAGAGTTTTCATACTGCCAGTTATTCCCAAAATTCAAATCAACTTCACCTGTTATATATGCCTTCCTTGGTGCATTTGCATTTATGTGGACTGTTTCCAAGCCACTGGCCAGGGAAGACAGTAGGGGAGCTGTGGATGACCCTCCTTGACAACCTCAGGCCTGCCCACTTTCCCACCCAGATCCAGAGGAGGACCTGTGCTGCTACCTCCCAGGGCTCTCTTACCACTGGGTTGCCCTGTTCTGAAAGGACCCCCACATTTGGCTCTGCTGTAGCCACCATTCCCTAACACACTCCCTCTCTCTTTTGCTCACCACCAATGCCCACCAGGGTCCCCTGCTCTAAGTTTGCTCCCCAGGATGTAGGCACCAGCCCAGAAGCCTGCACCCGGGAGACAGTCTACAATGCCGAGGGTCCATGCTCTTGCCTATGTGGTTGACCTCTCTCCCCATGACTGGGATCCTGATGGCTCTCTCTTCTCTTTCTCCTCTCACTCCTGAGTAAGTGGCCCTCAGAGAGCAGCCCTCTCCTCCTGTCACCTGCTTCCCTCCAGGCCGTGTATCTACTGTGGCAGAGAGGGCTATGTGCAAAAAAACCCATGTTCCCCTGCCCTGCCCGGTGGTCCCTGGGAGGGATCCCCACCAGGACTACCTTTTCCACTTCCCTTGCACCCAGGTGAGGCCGTGTGACTGGTCCTTGTATCAGTGGACTGTAAGCAGATGTGCCAGAGTCATCTCTAGGCTGGAGTTCTTAAGGAGCAGATGTGACTTGCCTGTCCTCTCCTCTCCATTTGCTGGGTGGACAAAGAGTAGATCAAGAGCCTGGGGGTTGCCAAAGATACAAGATGGAAGAGTACTGGCCCCTGACAAAACACATGGGAGAAAATTTGTCCCTTGACCAAGAATGCCTTCCTTGGACTCTTACGTGAGTGAGACATGAGGTCTGTTGTGCAAAATCACCGCCAAGTGGGGGTCATTTGTTACAGCAGCCAGTGTTCCCATCCATCCTCCAATGGCCATCTTTGGCCCGTTCCTCTCTGGGGCTGCTGCCCACTCTCCCAAGGGGCTAACTTCCCCACAACCGTTGAGACCAGCACCCTAAGGGCCAGTGGCAGCAGCAGTCTGGAATCTCCAAATCTTCTGTCCAGGTGACCTCTCCTGTCCCTTGAGAGTTATCCCCAGCCAGTTCTCTCTCCCCACAGAGACATACGGGGTGCTCCCAGGGCATGGTGTGGAGGTAGGGTTTGCTCACAGTAGAGGGGAGGCTATCTTGGGGTCAGCTCCCCAGGTGACTGCACAGTGGCCCAGCCTGTCTCTGTGTCAGTCCTTGCACCTGTTAAACAAGGTAATGGCCTCTAACCCACAGGGAAACTGTGAGGCTTTCAAAGCATAAGCCCCCCCACAAAGTACCTGGAGCAGAGTGAGGGCTCAGGAAGTGTTAGCTCCCTCCCCAACACCCGCCTCCCTCCCTGAGGAAGAAATTCACGCACAAAACCTTAGCTGTCTGCCTGAAAATCACCTGGAGAAGCAAAGCAGGGAAATCTTTCTAAAAACCAAACCTGGCCAAGCCAGACAGGGCGCATCACTTCCCTGGTCAAGGAGCTCAGCAGGCCTCTCATGTTCCAAGGAGGTCAGAGGCCTGGGCCTTGTCACAAAGGCCGCTCCAGGCCCGTCCTGACCATTCATCAAACTCCCAACACCCCCAGGAGCCTCAGAAGGGGCCACTGGTGGTGTGTGAGAGCTTGGGACCCCTCTCGCCACACCTAGGCCCACCTGGTAACAGGAAGAAGCTGTCCCAGAGCTCTTTAACACAGCCCTGCAGGGGTGTGGCCTCCTCCAGTCTGGGATGCAGAATCAGTGCTGACCCTTTACTTACATGAATGCTGTCCAAGGCTTGGCTCTGGAAGCCCCACCACTACTTCCCCACAGCTGTCTGCCAAGGAGGGGATGTGCTGGCTCTGGATGGGCTCCAGCTCTCCATCCTCCGGGCCTGGCCCTCCCCTTCCCGGCTACGCCCTCCATCCTTCCCTGCACCTGGGCAGCCCACTGGGGTGTCCTAGGACGCGTGCCATATGCCCTGAACTCAGCAAGAGTACCCACTGGAACCCAGGCTCAGGTGCCTGCTTGTCATCTGTCGTTGTTTCAAGGCTCTGGTCTTTGTTGAAGTCCTTCCACCTGAATGCTGTTTCCTGGAAGTCCTCTCACTACACCAGAAGGTCAGCTCTCAGTGAAACACAGCCACAGAATTTCCTTTAAAATGGAATCAGATACTGTACAGTTATGTTGGACCTCTACCCTCCAGTAAACCTTGAGCTTCCAAATGTCAGCCAAGGGAAGCTCCATTTACAGGAAAGCTGGTTAGGTTCTGAAGCTGTGGAGCTCATCAGCAGAATCACCATTTCTTTCTGTAAAGAGGCAGCTGGGGGGCTCAAGGTGGCCTCCCTTCTTCTCAGGAGGGTCAGGGTCCAGGAGTAAGGGGAGAAGTAAGGACATTACCTCCATTCTTGCCCTAAAGAGGTGCTTCATCAAGGCAGTTCTTCCCCAAAAGACTGGCTTGGGATCACTCTGTGGCCAGGACCTGAGAGCCTCCTGAAGCCAGGTTCCAAAATAAAAAGGGAGAAGCCGACCTCTGATGGCAAGGCCTGACTGTCTCCTTCCTGGAACAAAGAACCCGGATTCTCTTCCAGATCTGCATGGCAAAACATGAGCATTTGCTGAGGATGGAATAGAGGAAACCCTTCCTGTCCTCTCTTCTCTACAAATGGAGAGACTGTCACCAGTGCCCCAATGCCTCCAAAATTAAAGGGGCTGCTCAAGTCTTAAGCAGGGAAAAGGGAGAGGAAAACATGTGTAGACTGTAGCTCTGTGTGGCAGGGTGGGGACAGAAAGGGATTCAGGAATAGAACGAGGACCTGCTCTCCCATGGCCACTTACTAGGTTTTCGTAAAATCTCAGTTGCATTAGGGTCCACAGGAATCTGACCCCGGCCTGCCCAGATGGCCCCCAAGGGCCCTAGATATTTAGAGAAGACTCTAGTAGAATCCACAATAAAACGTTCTACAAAGAAGTGACATTTGGCTTTTGAGGCTAGTGCAATACTTAGGCTAGAATTGCCAGTTGCTTCTAAAATGACAGACCCAATCTTTCATTAAAATATCCTTTCCTGCCTGATGATAAAATGTTAGCAACTATATAAAGCACTTTTGATTTGTTGATGCTGCAAAACCATCAGACTTCAGAGGATTTTGACAAAGGCAAAATTCTCAGGTGGTACCTAGGTAGTTCAACGACATCAACTGCTTCATTCTCAAACACCAGTGAAAGAGAAAAGTTTGGCTTTGGGGGAACTGAACTTGAGCGAGAAGCTCCATCATTGCGCCTGGCCTGCTCCTCCCCGCAGGAGGCACACATCAGCCCTTGAAGGCAGGACATGTCTGAGATGCCCTCAGTTAGGAGTAGGAATTCACATCCCAGATGGTTCTCTGTGTTCTTGTGTGCAAGGTTTGGCCTTGTGCCTCCAGTTTCTCAATTTGCAAATGACACAGAGAGGGCATTCTGAAAGGACATGCCATGTGGTTTGTGAAAGAGGCTGGGAGGAGGGTTGTCCCCTGGGCACACACGCTGTATGAGGAAGCGTGGCAGTTGGGAGGAAAGTGCTGTGCAATCCTTTGATCCCAGGACACCATCCTTATCCCTGCCTCCTGGAAAATCTTTTCATCTCTGTCCCCCTGATCAGAGGATGGTGTGTGAGGGCTTCTAGAGAATGGATTGTACTAGCAGGAGTTGCCGTTGCAACATTTTAATCACTGTCTCTTCACCAAGTGTTATAACACAATGGTCACTGACCACCCACTGTCTTAAGAACTTTGTGTTAAGCTGGATGAGCAAGACACACGGGCCCCTGTGCATGAGGGTCACAGTCTGCATGGACTAAAGAGCAGACAGGGACTAAAGGGACTCCACCTAGTCTGGGGGTCAGAGAAGGCTTCGGGCAGGATGGGAGCAGGGGAAGAGAGTGTGAAGTGGAATGGGGGGCCCAGGCCACACGAGACCACAGCAACGCCAGAAGCAGAGAGGGTGAGTGAGAGAGGGTGCCATACCCTGGGAGGCCGCCAGGATGTGGCCGAGAGGAGAGCTAAGCACCGGCCAATGGGAGTTTGAACGTCATGCGACTGCTGGTGGGTCAGCTATGGATGTCATTGACTCCCAGATACCATCAATTTTAAGCCATTTCAGAAATGTTAAAGTATATAAACTGTACATATTCGAAGATGAGAAGTATAAGCCTCAAGTCCTGACTTAAAATTTTTAAAGGTCCAGAAAGTGTCCACAAGTGGGGTATGAGGACAAAGAGAGCCCATGTCCTTCCTTAGGGGGCTGCTCACACCACAGAGCTACTTTTCTGACCCCCAACTCACAGCACCCCCAAAGGCTCCCCAGCTCTGCTTCCCACCACCCCCAACAGTGAGGCAGCAGCCCCCCACACCGACGCTCAGCACTCACCCATATTCCCCTGTTTGCATTTTACCCACATTTTAATGTTTCAAAATCACAATATCTCTAACAATCGATGTGGACATTGGATGTGCTTCTCTCCCTGAAAAGCTGTTAAACTGATGGTGCATCTTTTTTTTTTTTTTTTTTTTTTTTTTTTTATGCGTTACGCGGGCCTCTCACTGCTGTGGCCTCTCCCGTTGCGGAGGACAGGCTCCGGACGCGCAGGCTCAGCGGCCACGGCTCACGGGCCCAGCCGCCCCGCGGCATGCGGGATCCTCCCAGACCGGGGCACGAACCCGTGTCCCCTGCATCGGCAGGCGGACTCTCAACCACTGCGCCACCAGGGAAGCCCGATGGTGCATCTTAGAGTCATTTAGAACCTAGCCTTAGACCCTAAAATATTCAGTAATCCACAGGCCCAACACATTATGCTGTAGGGACTGTGTGATTTACTTAAAAAAAAAAAATAGGGCACTCTTTTTTTTTTTAATATAGCTATCTCCAACTCATCTCCCCTTTTTGCAGATGTGCACAAGAGCCACTTATAAACAAATTCCAACATCTATGGGGTAATTCCTCTTAAATTGAGGAATATCTGGATGGTTACAGGCATTAGAGTTCCAAATATTTTGCGGGGGTGCCTTTTGCACTCACACCTAATAGTACTGTTTTACAGAGGGAGAAATTACCACAGCAAAGCAAGACTGGGCATTTGGCTGGCTGCAATTTGCTCTGCTTGCTGGCTGTCATTTGATGGTGCTGAATGATACAGAGCATCTTAGTAGCCCTGTGACTACTTTTC
The DNA here is from genome assembly GCF_008692025.1 of Phocoena sinus. Taxonomy (NCBI): domain Eukaryota; kingdom Metazoa; phylum Chordata; class Mammalia; order Artiodactyla; family Phocoenidae; genus Phocoena; species Phocoena sinus. The sequence continues at coordinate 51,789,129 of NC_045764.1, read as the reverse complement.
AGATGTGGAAACTGAGTCTTGGCGACAGAGGGGGCTGCCTGGCACTAGAGAGGCATGTAGTCAGGGCTTGAATGCAGGTACATCTCATTCCACAGAGCCACAGAGATTCCAAGGGGCACAGCGTCCTCGGTGCTTTAACCCATGATGCAAATCAGTTTCCTTAATGCTTTTCCGGGGAGAAACGGGTGTGCACGATTCACCTCCCTGCTGCAGAACCTGGTGCTGCCAGTGCAAACTTAGCCTTTGCCTCCCCCCACCCCCACCACCAATCCTATCCTCCCTCAGACTGAGGGGCAGGGCTGGTGGGGACCGAGTGCCAGGATGCTGATGGTGGCCGGGCAATTCTGGCCACTCTTAGGGAGCCTTCAGGGTGCTTCTTTTCCAACATGGAGAACTTGGGCCTTCCATTTACAGGTGTGGCCTTGTGCCGAGCCCAGCCTGAGCTGCTAAAAAAAGGGAGTTCAGTAGCTGGGGAGCAGAGCTGACTCTCCTTGGGCAGTAGCTTATGTGTCCAAACCTTCCCATCTTCTCCTTCTTATTGCCCTGAAACACAGGTGCGTGCCCATTACTGCTAGTACTGCAGCCCCACTTTTTCACAGCCTCCCATCACTTTGCTGAGCAAATGTTGAAAGGTGAGTCCTCAACTTTCCCATCTAAATCTGGAGTCCAAAGACACTGGGAGCTTGATTAGACCAAGGAGGCCTCAGACAGGTGAGGTGGGAGCTTGATTAGACCAAGGAGGCCTCAGACAGTTGTGGTTTAACACAGTGAGTGTTATGGGCTGAGTCGTGTCCCCCACCCAAATTCCTATGTTGAGGTTCTAACCCCCAGTACCCCAGAATGTAACTTATTAGGAAACAGTGTCTATGCAGATTGAACCAAGATGAGGTCATTAGGGTGAGCCCTAATCCAATATGACTGGTGTCCTTATATAGCGTTAAAATTTGGATGCAGAAAAACATGCATACAGGGAGATTGCCATATGAAGATGAAGGTAGAAATCGGGACGATGCTTCACCCAGCTAAGGAACTCCAGAGATGGTCAGCAAACCACCAGAATCTGGGGAAGAGGCCTGGACAGATGCTCCCTCACAGCCTCCAGAAGGAACCAACCCTCCTGACCCCTGGATCTCAGACTTCTGGCCTTCAGAACTGGAAGATGATATATTTCTGTTGTTTATGCCACCCAGTCTGTGGCAGCCCTCACACACTAACACAGTGACCGACATCCTGGATTCTCCAGAAAAGTTACAATTCCAAATGTTCTAAACCTGAGTCCTCATAAGCTGTCAAAATATTCCAGAAATTCAAATTTCAGCTAGAAAATATTCTTTCCCAAGCTGCCTCCCAGACTCCCTAAAAGCAGCAAAAACCCACTGAAGGACCATAAATCTTGATTTAGGGTTCAGAAAACATGGACACCACATGTGTAGCTCCATCCATGCAAGCCCCTGTGGTGCCCGCAGACCAGCAGACTCTTCTCACACAAACTCTGCGAGAGTGAGCCAGCATGCACAGTGATGCTCCCGGCTTGCGGTACCAGCTCCTGCTCTCACTGCCCTGCTCTCCTGCTGAGTGCGCAGGAGGCCAGCCCAGCCGACGGGCTCCTTATTGTATGTCACTGCCTGTCTGTGCTTGAACACGTCTCAGTCCTGCTGCCAGTGACCCAATCCACCACAGTGACACAATTAAGATGATTCTAGTAAAACCAACTACCAAGTTTTCTTGGAGGATGGGAGGATGGTTTTTATGCACCATTAAGCTTCTCGAGCCAGAAAGCCATGGGTTTTTGGTTGGGTGGTGCTGCTTGCTTTAGGGGGGACATTGTTGCCTGTCCTTCCCCAGATGGGCTGACAAGGACCCCAACACTCTGGCAATGTGAGCAACGCCAGAGTGTTGACCGAAAGCCCCAGTGACCTTTGTCTAAGTGGAGAAAACTATTCACAGTGAAACGTGCCCAGGTGTCTTCCATCAAAACCCAATCCGTGGTGCCACAACAACGGGGCTCTGGGTGAACAGGTAGAAACGCCCCAGGAACATCAGCCAAGGGCTCAGACCAAATGCAGCGCAGTACATTTCTGGGAGGATTGTGTGTGTGTGTCTGTGTGCGTGTGTGTGTGTGTGTGTGTTTAAACACAAGAGTCTGAGCCACAGAATTTAAAACCTAAGGAAGGGAATTTTCAAGTGAGTCTCTTCAGCTCCAACTCTGTGGGACCAACAAGCTTGGGCCATCTATTTACTTTGTTATTTGGTTTTTGGCCTGAGAGATGAAACACAAGATTAGAGAAAGAGAGGGGGAAAAAAGAAACACCATGTGTAAAGAAATGAGGAACAAAATCCTCCATCCAAACCAAAACAAACAGGCCTGGCCAGGCCTTGCCCTCCATTGGCTGGCCTGTTTCCTCACCTCACTTTAGCTTAGCGTAAACGTGTAGGGAAGGGAAATGCAACTCGGATGCAGTGCTGTGCATCACCAAACACTAGCTATTCCTGGAAGGGACATAAGCCATTCCCAGCCTCTGCTAAGTGGCCAGATGTTTTCCTCATTAAGGCTTTCCTAGGGTAGAAATGATTCTTGCCTTTTTTAATGCAAGATTAGTAGTCCTTTGGCAAGGCCTAGGAACTGTCTACTTTCAACTGCCTTTAAAGATGAAACTCTTAATATGTATTCTAATACACAGCATCATCTATAAAATGTTTACCCTGAATACAGCCTAGCTGCCAGATTGACCTCCAGCTTAACAGGAAATACCAACAGTAGATGATGAACAAGCTAAATGACATGAGGAATAAACAGTCACACAAATCCAGATTATGGGATATTCTCCAAGGCAACTCTTCTAGACTCTTTACTCAATCTCATGAAAATAAAAATTAAATAGATAGAAGACAGATAGATAGATAGACAGATAAAGGTAGGAGGCAGTGTTCTAGGCTAAAAGAGACTGGAAGAGACACACTGAATGTAATATATAAACCTATATTAAATCCTGATTAAAAGTATCAAAATAGTTATAACAGACATTCTTGTGGCAATTGAGGAAATCTGAATATGGACTGGATATTACATTAGAATATGGAATTACCATTATTTTCTTAGGAATGATGTTGGCATCATGTTTATATTGAAGAATGTCTTTGTTCTTGGATACAGGGTAGAGTGTTTAGGGGTGAAGTGTCATGATGTCTACAACTTACTTTTAAATGGCACAAAAAAGATACCTATGTGTGTACACACAGGGATAAAGCAATGATGTTAAAATCTTCACAGTTGTTGGATCTACATGGAGATATTCAGTGTATAATTTTTTTCTACTTTTTCATGTGAAGATATTCATGTTAAAAAGCTGGGGGAAAAAAACAAGCAAAATAAAAATAAAGAGAAATCCAAGAGAATAAAATTAAATAAAAGGAAAAATATTTTAAAAATTAAAAATTTTAAAAATGGAAGGGGAGGGCTTCCATGGTGGTGCAGTGGTTGGGAGTCCACCTGCCGATGCAGGGGACACGGGTTCGTGCCCCGGTCTGTGAAGATCCCACATGCCACGGAGCGGCTAGGCCCGTGAGCCATGGGCGCTGAGCCTGCGTGTCCAGAGCCTGTGCTCCTCAACAGGAGAGGCCACAGCAGTGAGAGGCCCGTGGACCGCAAAAAAAAAAAAAAAAGAGGGAAGGGGAATTTGTTGTAATTAGAAGACACACATTCCATTGCTTTGCCTTCTGAGAAACATAGTGGAGAAAATATTGCCAGCAAGCACATACACAAGACTGCACTACTACAGTCATCTCTTAGTATCTGTGGGGTATTGGTAATAAAAGAAGAAACCAAAACCTAGAAGAAACCAAAATCCACGAATGCTCAAGTCCTTTGTATAAAATGGCATGGTATTTGCATATAACCTACTGCACATCCTCCCCTATACTTTAAATCATCTCTAGATTACTTGTAATATCTAATACAATGTAAGTGCTATGGACATAGTTATCAATACAATGTAAATGCTAATGTACATAGTTGCTTGTGGGCAGCAAATTCAAGTTTTGCTTTTTGAAACTTTCTGGAATTTTTTTTCCAAATAGTTTTCATCTGTGGTTGGTTTAATGTGCAGATTTGGAACCCATGGATATAGAGGGTCGACCATACTAGTGAGACAAGGAAAGAGCAGCATTATAAAATCCCAATGCAGGTTAGTGGTGATGTCTCAGGAGGAAGGAGGAGCACAGATATCAGTGAACATTACTATCAGTATTCCAGTTCTTAGATTCTGTGGAAGCTTGATATCTATAACATATTATTAATAAATGAATAAATAAAATGGGAGTGGGCCATGCACAAACGAAGATGGTAGCTCAAATATCTTGTAAAATCATTGTCCAGTTCCTGTACTTGGTTATGTGAATAATGAGAAATTTCCTCATGTAGGAATCTTTAGTCCTCTGAACACTGAAGCAAACAATTATACTCATTACGTGATGTTTCTATTTATCCACTTCTTTATTCAGTCCACAAATATTTATTAAGCGTCTGCTATATTCCAGGTGTATAGTATGTATATAAACATATATATAATTTTTTTAGGGTCTGCTATATTCTAGGTATATTGTATTATATAGATGTTATATATAAATGCATGATATATATTTACTGAGGGTCTGCATAAATCAAAGGTTATGAAGACAACATAAAGTGTATAAAGGGGCTTGGGAGCAGAGAGGCTGACTTTTTTGCCAAGCGGCCAAGGGCAAGCTGTCTGAGAAGGGGCCCTTTGGGCAGGTCTGGAATGACTGAGTGAGCTGCTGTGTCTTCTCTGGGCAGGAGTATTCCTGGCAGAGGAACAGTAAGTGCAGAGGAAGGTTCTGCGGCAGGAGTGTGCCCTGTGTCAGGGAACACAGGAGGTCAGAGCAGTTCCAGAGAAGTGATGAGGGTCAGAGAAGGTGCTGAGGCCATCATAAACACTTCAGATTCAGTACATTCAAAGCAATCAGTGGTTTTGAGCAGGGAAGTGATATACCTGATTTGTGTTTTTAAAGGTTAAAGCTGAGTGATTCTCTTGAACAAGTGAACCAGAATGTTATTGTGTCCACAAAGGCACGGGTGATATTCAAAACACTGAGCAACTTTCAAGACAAGGGTCCTGACCAATCAGAACTGACACTGGTCCTGCAAAAGGGCCACGTGCTGGTAAGCCCCTGCTAGGGCAGGTGGCCAGTTCTGGAGCTGCGGGATCTGGGTGAGGTCTCCGATGTCGAGGAGGGCAGGGGCAGTGGGGGCAGGGGACATTGGAGGGCTCAGGGAATACCTGATGCCCAAATATAGAAGTGGTCAATATTTTAGCAAAAGAATGGGTAAATACATGCTTGTATAAAGATATAATGAATAGAAATAAGACTAAATCATATCTCTGTCTAAAGTAGCTAGGATTGTGGTGGAAGTTGAAGGAAACACAAGCAAGGTGATCAATGAGCAGTTCTACTTCTTCCCCTGATCCCTTTATTCATGGGAAATACAAGAATCATCCATTCACCTGTGTGTCCATCCACATGTCCATCCAGCTATGCAGAGACTCAACAGGTTTTGAGCTGCTGGTATTTACCTGTCAAATACTGTTTTCAGTGCTGGGGATGTATCAGTGAATAAGATAGGCAACATCATCGATTTCATGGAGTTTACATTTTAATGTAGACAATTAAAATATACACATTAAGCACATTTCAGCCTGAGAAAATAAAAGCTCTTGATGATATAGTGATTGAGAAGCAGGTTGGATACTTTAGATTTTAGAAACAAATTAGCAAGAAACAGACAATACAAAATAACTAGTTCCTGCAGTATCACTAGTCCCTAGAGAAGTGCCTGGCACATGGACGATGCTTAATATACATGAAAGAAAAAAAAGAACATGGAATATTATTTAGCCATTAACTAGAATTAGGTACATTTACACATCTACACATGGTAACATGAAAGGGTCTCTATGAGTAGAGGTAAGCTGCAGAGAGTTCATTTTTGTAAAACTAAATGTAAAACTAAATTCATAGAGAAAGAGCTGTTAGAATACTCACTACACGGTTAACTCTGGGAAGAAAAGAGAAGGGACTTCAACTTTTTACTTAATATATATTTATTGTTTACATTTAAAGGGTACACACACATTTAGAAATACCAAGGACTTTTTGAAATATGCAAACATGGAGGCTAAACAATACACTACTTAATAATGAAGTGATCACTGAAGAAATCAAAGAGGAAATCAAAAAATACCTAGAAAAAAATGACAATGGAGACACGACGACCCAAAACCTATGGGATGCAGCAAAAGCAGTTCTAAGAGGGAAGTTTATAGCAATACAATCCTACCTTAAGAAACAGGAAACATCTCAAATAAACAACCTAATCTTGCACCTAAAGCAATTAGAGAAAGAAGAACAAAAAACCCCAAAGTTAGCAGAAGGGAAGAAACCATAAAGATCAGATCAGAAATAAATGAAAAAGAAATGAAGGAAACGAGAGCAAAGATCAGTAAAACTAAAAGCTGGTTCTTTGAGAAGATAAACAAAATTGATAAACCATTAGCCAGACTCAACAAAAAAAAAAGGGAGAAGACTCAAATCAATAGAATTAGAAATGAAAAAGGAGAAGTAACAACTGACACTGCAGAAATACAAAGGATCATGAGAGATTACTACAAGCAACTCTATGCCAATAAAATGGACAACCTGGAAGAAATGGACAAATTCTTAGAAAAGCTCAACCTCTGAGACTGAACCAGGAAGAAATAGAAAATATGAACAGACCAATCACAAGCAATGAAATTGAAACTGTGATTAAAAATCTTCCAACAAACAAAAGCCCAGGACCAGATGGCTTCACAGATGAATTCTATCAAACATTTAGAGAAGAGCTAACACCTATCCTTCTCAAACTCTTCCAAAATATAGCAGAGGGTGGAACACTCTCAAACTCGTTATACAAGGCCACCATCACCCTGATACCAAAACCAGACAAAGATGTCACAAAGAAAGAAAACTACAGGCCAATATCACTGATGAACACAGATGCAAAACTCCTCAACAAAATACTAGCAAACAGAATCCAAGCGCACATTAAAAGGATCATACACCATGATCAAGTGGGGTTTATTCCAGGAATGCAAGGATTCTTCAATATACACAAATCAATCAACGTGATACACCGTATTAACAAATTGAAGTAGGAAAACCATATGATCATCTCAATAGATACAGAGAAAGCTTTTGACAAATTCAACACCCATTTATGATAAAAACCCTGCAGAAATTAGGCATAGAGGGACCTTTCCTCAACATAATAAAGGCCATACATGACAAACCCACAGCCAGCATCATCCTCAATGGTGAAAAACTGAAACCATTTCCACTAAGATCAGGAACAAGACAAGGTTGCCCACTCTCACCACTATTATTCAACATAGTTTTGGAAGTTTTAGCCACAGCAATCGGAGAAGAAAAAGAAATAAAAGGAATCCAAATCGGAGAAGAAGAAGTAAAGTTGTCACTGCTTGCAGATGACATGATACTATACATAGAGAATCCTAAAGATGCTACCAGAAAACTACTAGAGCTAATCAAAGAATTTGGTAAAGTAGCAGGATACAAAATTAATGCACAGAAATCTCTGGCATTCCTATACACTAATGATGAAAAATCTGAAAGTGAAATTAAGAAAACACTCCCATTTACCGTTGCAACAAAAGGAATAAAATATCTAGGAATAAACCTACCTAAGGAGACAAAAGACTTGTATGCAGAAAATTATAAGACACGGATCAAAGAAATTAAAGATGATACAAATAGATGGAGAGACATACCATGTTCTTGGATTGGAAGAATCAACATTGTGAAAACGACTCTACTACCCAAAGCAATCTACAGATTCAGTGCAATCCCTGTCAAACTACCACTGGCATTTTTCACAGAACTAGAACAAAACATTTCATAATTTGTATGGAAACACAAAAGACCCTGAATAGCCAAAGCAATCTTGAGAATGAAAAATGGAGCTGGAGGAATCAGGCTCCCTGACTTCAGACTATACTACAAAGCTACAGTAATCAAGATAGTATGGTACTGGCACAAAAACAGAAAGATAGATCAATGCAACAGGACAGAAAGTCCAGAGATAAACCCACGAACATATGGTCACCTTATCTTTGATAAAGGAGGCAAGAATATACAGTGGAGAAGAGACAGCCTCTTCAATAAGTGGTGCTGGGTAAACTGGACAGGTACATGTAAAAGTATGAAATTAGAACATTCCCTAACACCATATACAAAAATAAACTCAAAATGGATTAAAGACATAAATGTAAGGCCAGAAACTATCAAACTCTTAGAGGAAAACATAGGCAGAACACTCTATGACATAAATCACAGCAAGATCCTTTTTGATCCATCTCCTAGAGAAATGGAAATAAAAACAAAAATAAACAAATGGAACCTAAGGAAACTTCAAAGCTTTTGCACAGCAAAGGAAACCATAAACAAGACCAAAAGACAGCCCTCAGAATGAGAGAAAATATTTGCAAGTGAAGCAACTGACAAAGGATCAATCTCCAAAATTTACAAGCAGCTCATGCGGCTCAATAACAAAAAAACAAACAACCCAATTCAAAAATGGGCAGAAGACCTAAACAGACATTTCTCCAAAGAAGATATACAGATTGCCAACAAACACATGAAAGAATGCTCAACATCATTAATCATTAGAGAAATGCAAATCAAAACTACAATGAGATATCATTTCACACCAGTCAGAATGGCCATCATAAAAAAATCTAGAAACAATAAATGCCGGAAAGGGTGTGGAGAGAAGGGAACACTCTTGCACTGTTGGTGGGAATGTAAATTGATACAGCTGCTATGGAGAACAGTATGGAGGTTCCTTAAAAAACTAAAAATAGAACTACCATATGACCCAGCAATCCCACTACTGGGCATATACCCTGAGAAAACCATAATTCAAAAAGAGTCATGTACCAAAATGTTCATTGCAGCTCTATTTACAATAGCCAGGACATGGAAGCAACCTAAGTGTCCATCGACAGATGAATGGATAAAGAAGATGTGGCACATATATACAATGGAATATTACTCAGCCATAAAAAGAAACGAAATTGAGTTATTCGTAGTGAGGTGGATGGACTTAGCGTCTGTCATACAGAGTGAATTAAGTCAGAAAGAGAAGAACAAATACCGTACGCTAACACATATATATGGAATCTAAGAAGAAAAAAAAAGGTCATGAAGAACCTAGGGGTAAGACAGGAATAAAGACACAGACCTACTAGAGAATGGACTTGAGGATATGGGGAGGGGGAAGGGTAAGCTGTGACAAAGTGAGAGAGTAGCATGGACATATATACACTACCAAACATAAAATAGCTAGTGGGAAGCAGCCACATAGCACAGGGAGATCAGCTCGGTGGTTTGTGACCACCTAGAGGGGTGGGATAGGGAGGGTGGGAGGGAGGGATATGCAAGAGGGAAGAGATATGGGAACATATGTATATGTATAACTGATTCACTTTGTTATAAAGCAGAAACTAACACACCATTGTAAAGCAATTATACTCCAATAAAGATGTTAAAAAAAAAGAAATATGTACACAATGATTATATGCTTCAAGAGGGGCGACCTGGAAATGGAGCATGAAAACTGGTGAATAATTTGATCCAATCATGAAAACTTATACCAGATAGTCACTCTACAGGTGATGACTCTTCAAACGTTTGGGCAAAGCAAGCTCACTCACACTCAGTGCCATCCATCAGCCAGGCTCCCTGATGCTCCTCCGGGCCTGGCACGTGTCCAGGAATACCTGTATGGAGCATGCTACATTTTCTAACGCATGCATATGTGTTATCTCAGAAACAATGAGCAGAAAGCATAGTGTAAAAACAGAAAATAGAGAAAAGTATTTCACGTTTCAAATTATAGCATCCGGGTGACACTGTTGAAATAAAATTGTCAGGACCTACGGGTATTTAAATAACCCAGATCGTCACCTTGGAGGAAGATTAGAGACTCTGAGTGGATGAACTCTCCAGGTGAAAAAAGACCAACCAGGAAGGACGAGCCTATCCTTGTTTCTCAGTCTAGAGAGACCTGACGCATGGTGGGAATATCAAACACCTGGAAACAAAGGCATCCTGTGCAGATTTTTGTGGAAGGATTAAAAAACTAACAAGCATGCCCTCCATAAATTCTCCTGGGCAGTGGCGGCCAAAAAGCCCCACCGTGGACAGCTGCACACAAAAAACGGGTGGGTGGGATGCCGGCAGGAGAGCATCCAGGGGTGAGGGTTCCCTGACCCTACAGGCTGAGCAGGAGAATCACGGGGCTCAAACTCCTAAAAAACCCTGTAATTTTCAGTTGACTAATGGTGGGAAAATCAACATGTGAATCACCTTTCAAGTATTTAATTTAATTAGACAAGGAAAATGAGGCTTCTTTAAAATTCTTACTTGGTATTAACTTCTGTCACAAAGCAGCCTAGCGTAATTGGTAAAAGTGAAAAAGTGATTACCGAGACTTAAGCTTATTTATCACAGCTGCTGCACTTTTACAAAGTGAGTTTTACGGTGCTAAACCCTCCGCCAGAGCAGTACAGACCCGGGAGCATGGATTCCAGTGTTTTCATAAGCCACCTCTAATAAGCTGCTGTAATAGGATGGGTGCGGAGGGGAGGGGAGGGGAGGAGAGTAACAAACATCCCCCCACCCCCACACTGGAGCTCACAGTTTGGTCTGTTGTCCTAGGTGCCCATTCTTCGCCTTCCTGTCTTCTCTGTCACTTTTGAATCAGACAGTGATGGTGGGTGAAGGAGTCCTTAGCTCAGATCCTCTAATCCTTGGCAAAGCACTTGCCCAGGGTCACACGGCCATTTACCAGCAAAGCCAATTAAACCCAGGCCATGTGACATCCATGTCACAGACCTTTTCTATCTTCAGCAAGCCAATCAGAAAGAACAGGGATACAAAAAACAAATGCTGGAGAGGGTGTGGAGAAAAGGGAACACTCTTGCACTGTTGGTGGGAATGTAAATTGATAACAGCCACTATGGAGAACAGTATGGAGGTTCTTTAAAAAACTAAAAATAGAATTACCATGTGATCCAGCAATCCCACTACTGGGCATATACCCAGAGAAAACCATAATTCAAAAAGACACATGCACCCCAATGTTCATTGCAGCACTATTTACAATAGACAGGTCATGGAAGCAACCTAAATGCCCATCGACAGATGAATGGATAAAGAATACATACAATGTATTCCACATACATACAATGGAATATTACTCAGCCATAAAAAGGAACAAAATTGAGTCATTTGTTGAGACATGGATGGATCTAGAGACTGTCATACAGAGTGAAGTAAGTCAGAAAGAGAGAAACAAATATCGTATATTAACGCATGTATGTGGAACCTAGAAAAATGGTACAGATGAACTGGTTTGCAGGGCAGAAGTTGAGACCTGGATGTAGAGAACAAACGTATAGTCACTAAGCGGGGAAAACCGCAGTGGGCTGGGGATGGTGGTGTGCTGAGTTAGGCGATTGGGATTGACATGTATACATTGATGTGTATAAAATTGATGACTAATAAGAACCTGCAGTATAAACAAACAAACAAAAAACCCAACTAATACTAAACTTTCTTTGGGTTATTTGTATGGAAATATGTTAATATAAATGTTTCAGACATTACATGAAATTTCTAAAAGTCTTATATATTCTGGTATAATGTTATAAGTCATAATTCTAGTTATTACTTTAAAATGTATATCTCAGAAATAACTAAATTTCCTTGTCAACTGCATTATTATGAACTTTCATCAAATCTTTAACCATGGTCATTTTTAAGTCTTTTGTCATTTACAGACAGTTCTGGGTGTACTCTGATGCTTTCGCAAAAATGTTCCTGTAAAAGGGTTTCATCTTCAAGGAATTCACGGAAAAGACTCTGACAAGTACAGGTTTCTGGTAACTGACTATACTGCTGAACTGAACGAATAAGCATTTTCAGAACTCTAATGGAAAACTGATGAATTCATAAAAGTGCTAACAAAAGATCAAGATAAAAAAATAATTACACGGGACTGTGAACTGATGAGGATGATTATAATTTTTGTGACTTTCTGTTTGAATAAAAAAAAAAAAAGAAAGAAAGAACAGGGAGCAGCATCTCAGGAGGCAAAATCAGAAGTGTTGCTCTGCAGCTTTCTGTCTGGTGCTCTTCTGTGGCCCTCCCTGCTTCCCCACTGTATTAGTAACTTCTGTTTACCTCCTCTTCTCCCCAAAGCTCTAAACATTTGGAAGGCAGGTTCCTGACCCCATCTCTCTTCGATTACCGGAGGGTCAACTGCAGCAGTTAGTAGGCACTAGGTACAGCTGTGTTGAAAGAAAGAAACCTCTCTATGCTAATAACTAATGAATTTTAGGAATCACCTTCCTCTACTCAAATAGACCAAAATTTCCACCTAATGAGTGGTTGTTTGCAATGTGCCAGCCTCTGTGCTGGAATCCAAAAAGGAAAAAACAGACCCAGTCTGCAAAGAACTTACAGTCAAGTGGGCAAGAAGACGATTTTTCTTTTCATTTTTGGGTAAAATATTAAATGAAGGCTCAGAGAATAATAGCACAAACACCCATTTACTCACAACCCAGACATATAAATTTTGTCATATTCATGTGGTCTCTCCCCAAGCCAAAAACCAAACAAATAAAACCAATATTACAGCAGGCCAGGGATTGCTCATGACCCTGGACTTCCAGGCTGGGGATTCCGCTACATTTCCCTTTAGAAAACTACTCGATTAGGTAAGTTAGGAGATACAGGGGTTGGAGAATAGGACTGTTAAAATCCTTCCAAGAATCCAAAGACCCCAAATATTTCATTAAGCATGTTTACCTGACAAAGGATTTCTGGCCCCCTGTACCTCCACCTCAGCCAGCTGTATCCTTGTAAGGAGGCCACATGGCTGACAGGGAAAGGGCGGGCTGCCTGCAGCCACCTCCCAAGACCTGCCAGGCCAGGCTTTGGAACGAGGGATAGGCTGAGCCTCCCTCGGGGAGTTCCCTCAGAACATTTGGGACACCACTATGTACTGTCCTTGCCACATGAGTTCCAACCTGCTCCTCTACCCCAAGGCCACCTGCCCCTGGAGACTAGAAACTTGTGCCACTTGTTACCTGTCTGAGGCCTTGGATTATGTGCAGTAGCCTATCCTACCATGAGGAGGAACTTGGGACATTCCCCTTCCTTCAAGTTGTCTGTTTTACCACTTTCCAGTGAGAACAATCAAACCCATCACATTGTAAACATTAAAACGTGCAATTTTTTCTATAATAATTACACCTCAATAAAACTTTTTTTTTTTTTTCTTAAGTAACTGGTTCTTCCTTTTAGCAGGCAGATTCCATCCAGGGATGACTCCATGTCAGTGGCTCTCAGAGTGGCTCCTGGACCGGTAGCAGCAGCATCGGGTGCAAATCTACACTCATCTCCTAGCTGATTAGTTTTTCTTTCTTAAAGCAGGTAACACCAGTTTAGCTCCCAAGAAACCCAGGCTGCATCCATGGGCTGGGTTAGGATTCGTGGGTGCTGTTGTTCCCTTGGGCCCCTCTGGGAGCTCAGGCTGCACCCAGCCTGACCTGGCAAGGTGTCTCCCATCTGCCATCAGCGCTTGGGGAAAGGTTGCTGATGCTTCTCCCATCTTCAGGACATGCCATTGGCAGCCTGACTTGTCAGCAGTACCAAGGCACATGCTGGCTGGAGCAGCCAGAGTCATTGTCTCCCCCACCCCTGAGCAGGCCAGGGCTGTCACTATTAATGTTGGGCAGACATATTATTTACGAGCTGCTAAACTAGGCTGACGAATAATAACAGCAGGATAACAGAACTACAGGCTACCAGTTTTGTCTGTGCCCAACTTAAATTAAGCAGTTGCGAAAGATAATTGGAGATATAAAGGCCCAGATGTAGAGTCAGCATGTAATACGGCAAGATAGATTTGTAGTCTTTGTTCACATAACACATACAGAACTATTCAAGGCTGCCCATAGAATAAGGCTCATTTCACATGTGGCTTCTGAGAATCACTAGAAATACTATACGCACAACTCATGGACAAGTAGGTAGGTGGTTTCTGAAACATCTCATAGTAACTGTTGGATTTTTCTCTTTTGCTTTCTCTTCCATTTGCCATGGAAGAACCTAAATACCCAAATGCAGTGGTTCTAAGACCGTCTCCAGACCAGCACTGTCCACATCATCTGCATTAGAAATGCAGATTCTCAGGCTCCACCCTAGCCCTGCTGCATCAGAAACTCTGGGAGGCTCAGCAATATTTTAACAAGCTCTCCAGGGGATTCTGATGCCCACTCAAGTTTAAGACCCACACCCGGTAATGTATACAGTGGAGCACCACAATTCCACACTCGGGAATTATACACATTTTGAATTTAGAACGTGGGAGTCCTCGGTCAAGCATAACCCTACCCGATCTCCACACACTTGGTCTCCCCACACCAGCCCTGCCTCTTTCTTTTCCCAGGTACTGCTGGCTATGAGTACTAGCACGATGCTGGCACCTCAGCACAGGTGTTCCAAAAATATGTATTTAAGGGACAACCAATCCTCAACTGATCATTTCCAAACTTTCCCCAATTTTGTGAACATCTCAGTAAATGACATGAGGGTGGAATCTATGAAGGTTGTATCAGGAACCTCCCAGAAACACTAAGCTGGGGTTCTACCGCATCAGGAAGACCAAGGGACTGCTCTCAGGAGCTTTATTATCATTACCAGGGGTCCAGTCTGACTGGAGGAACAATTCAACTTGTCTATCATGTGATGATGAGCTTCTACTAAGCAAGATTTTTATTTCTGTCCATTAAAACAGAAGGTGATTCAAGCACTTTTTAATTTATAAAAATTTTAAATGAAGAAGGTAGTAATGGTATCAGTTAATCTCAGGTCAGGTTTTTTTGGAAGCTCCTAATAACTTCTTTTAAGTAGTACATTTTAGGCAGAAGTATTTATTTATTTATTTATTTTGCAGTACATGGGCCTCTCACCGCTGTGGCCTCTCCCGTTGCGGAGCACAGGCTCCGGACATGCAGGCTCAGCGGCCATGGCTCACGCGCCCAGCCGCTCCGCGGCATGTGGGATCTTCCCGGACCGGGGCACGAACCCGTGTCCCCTGCATCAGCAGGCGGACTCTCAACCATTGTGCCACCAGGGAAGCCCACCTAATAACTTCTTAAACATCAAGCATTTCCATGAAGCTAGCCAATTAATTACAGGATTTATGAGTAGGCACTTCTACAGAATTCTCAAAGGAATAGCCAGGATCCTCATATAACAGGGTTTAGATGTTCCATACTTGGAGACTGTATACTCACCCTTTTATCTTAACGCACAAAAGTGTCCAGAAGAGGATGCAACGAGGGGTTACATACTTTGGGGAGCCAGCCTGGCTCAAGACTGGGAACCTAGTTTCCAGCCACTGGCCCTGCTCACTGTGGGCCACTGCAGGGCCTACTCTGGTGATATAGTGACCCTCCAGTTTGCCTCAGGCAGGTGAGTAACATGAAGCCTCATCATCCAGGACACTCAAGGTTGCTACTGTCCCCCTCCCAGCTCTGCGAGTCTTCCTTTCAAGGTAACACGGGAGCCTGCAGAGGACAGACTGATGGTGCGATGACCTGGAGGCTGGTCCATTAGCATCACCTGCTGCCAGGCTGCGGACAAAGCCCACCAGCCTCTCCTATCCCTGATCTGCGGCATGGGATCCCGCAGGTCTCCTCCAGCTTAACAAGTCTCTCTACCCCCTAAAACCTTCTCACTGAAGAAAGACGTCCAGGACCCATGTGGAAACAGTTAAGCGAGGAAATGGTAAGGTCGGGGAGAAGAGGGCCAAGGAAGCAGACCCCAAGCCCCAGCCCAGTCAGGGCCAGATGGGGACTCCATGTCCAGGAGGCAGGAGGTGTGTGCTACACCTCTCACCACGCTCAGCGTGGAACTTGGGCAAAGGACACGGACAGGGCCCCCAAGGTGGTGGGCGAGCTGCCCTTGGCATTGGGCTGGCAGGGAGACAGATGCTCGGGAACTGCTTCAGGGGTCGGTCAATGTACTGTTTCTGACACTAGGGGGCTACAGACCCCTCTGACGACTTGACGGCACAGACCCTCCTCCCAGGAAAAGCCACGTGTGCGAGCACACATTTGCACAGCCTTGTGCGGGGTTCCTAGCTCTGTATTAAGAACCTGAGGAGCAGAGGTACACAGAGAACAAGACAGCGAGTGGCTGGTACCTGGGATAACACAGGGAGTAAAGACTCTGGGGAGCCTGGGGAAGGGGGAGTAAGCCCAGGTGGGAGGCTTAGGGAAGCACCCCTGGTGAGGAGGCATGAAAGGCTGGGCCAGGGCCGGGCAGAGCCAGACAGGAAAATTGGAGTGGGGAAGACTCAACCTCAGTCTCTTCATTGTGAAGATGACCAAAACACCTACTTGGCAGTATGGGGATGATAAGTAAGTTAGAATGAGCATAAGTCCACACAGCTTAGAGTCCACACAGTGAATCTAGTGTTGGTTCCCTTCCGGCTTTCTTACCTGCTACCAGGGCTTTGAAGGGGCTATCACACCCACCTCCTCACTCCCCAAACATATGGGAGGCAACTGACTGTCTACTCGCAGGTGCTGGTCTTGTTGTTGGGCCACAAAGCCTAAGGCCAGATCCCTGCCTTCCAGAGGCTTCTGGCATGGCAGGTGGACACCAACATGCAGAACACTTTCCCCCCTAGAAAGAGGAACTGCAAGGCAAAGCCTCCAACTAGGACTTCCCAAAGGAAGGGGCAGGTCCAAGAGGTGGGAGGCTGGGAGGGAAGGGCATCCTCATGGCTGGGACAGGAATGCCTTGGAGAAGCAGTCGCAAGGGCAGCCCGACTACCAGCCCAGCAAGATGGGACCCATCCCTTGCTCTCCCCAGCCACAGGACTACCAGCTACCAGGTACTCACACCTGAGTACCAGCCCCCTCCATCACCTCCTTAGTTTCCCATCCCCTTCCAGACTTGACCAGCCCATTACTGTAAGTCCACAGGCGACTCTCAACACAGAAGCCGTGCTCACAACATACAACCACAGCTGACCTCTCTGCAGAGGCGCCACAGGCCCGCCCCACTCCCTGGGGAGGAGAGTAACACTCTCCTCCCCAACACATTTCTTTAATCAGAACCTTATCTTTGTCTTCTAAGGCTTTCTTTCTAAGACACACACGCGTACAAACACATCCCTCCAGGGGTGGATGACAACACACATTTGTCACTTACACGTTACGGAGCAGATATGCCTAAGGACAGATTTAATAGGAAGCAGGACTAAAGACAAGTGTTCTGAACAGGCTGCAGCGAAGTTGCTGCTTCCTAGGCCATACTGGGTGTAGGACGCAGTGGCAACGCTGTGCAGGTCCAGGCAAGGCAGTGTCCCTCATTCTTTAAGGAGCCAAGGCAAGGCTGTTATTGCTACCAGTTCTGCCTGGCTCAGAACTAGGTTCCTGGTGCACCTTGTTTGTCATCAGACTGTAGCTGTGTACCTGGCCCATTTCTCGCAGGGTCCACTCTCCCCAAAAGGAGAGGCATGAGGCAAGGGACTTCCATCTCTCCACCACTGATATTACATCAGCAGGTGGAGGCCCTAATTCCCTACACCTCATGCTCTAGAAACACCTGCCAGGGGTGGAGAGGTGGTGGTGACTTTCATTGGGTTTAACAGGAAGCTGGAAGAGAAATGACCACCTTGTTACTGACATGTCCACTGTAATTTTAACCATGGGACCTCAAAATATTCTATGGATAGTATATTTGAGTCGACAGTACTTTCTGGAATAAAAGCATTATAACTTTAGTCTCAAGGACTGATGAATTAGGGTAAACTAATAAGGTGACATCCTCCAAGTCAGCAGCTCCACTCAGCCAACCACATCTAAATTGACAAGTCTTATTTTCTATTTGTTAGAGATAAATACCTGACAGAAAAATTTATCAATCAGCTTCTTACAGAAAAATTTCAGTTGAGGCCTCCAGGTAAGAAACGCTTACTTTAAAGTGTACATAACAATTGCTATGTGATACAAGGATTTGTGCAATTTGTTTCAGTTCAACTTTAATTCTAAGTCAAAATGTCCAAGCTCCTCTCTACTCCTCTGCAAGTGTCTTTAACTCTCAATGGAAATACATACTGTGAATGTGAGGGATCATAAAATATGATGAAAAGACAGTGGTGGATCAATCTCTTAGCTGCCTGTAATGAAAACTTAAAGGGAAAAAATGCTGAGTATAAACGCCACTGGCATCGTTGAGCAGCCTCATATATGCAGTTATTCAACTCGCCTTGTAAACACAGAGCAAAACAAAAGCACAGCACAATGAGAATTCCTATCCCCACGCTGAGGAGGCTGGCGATGCCGTTCCTAAGGTCACCCCCAGAACCTAAGCCCTTTCAGTCATGATTTTTTTTTTTTTTTTTTTTGCGGTACGCAGGCCTCTCACTGTTGTGGCCTCTCCCGTTGCGGAGCACAGGCTCTGGACATGCAGGCTCAGCAGCCATGGCTCACGGGCCCAGCCGCTCCGCAGCATGTGAGATCCTCCCAGACCAGGGCACAAACGCGTGTCCCCTGCATCAGCAGGTGGACTCTCAACCACTGTGCCACCAGGGAAGCCCCAGTCATGATTTTTCAAAAAGGCACATCGGAGACCAAGATGGAACTCTCAGGAAGCATTCTGTAGGAAATTAGAGGCAGTTTTATGGATGTGTGAGCTTTAATCCAGGAACTATACGTATAGAGTCCTGAGCCTTGCCAACTCTTGCCAAAATGTATCTCATTCCATCATTGCTCTGTTATCAAGGGGTCAGTTTCTGTTCCACAGAAAACACCGGATGCAAGTGAGGGCCAAGCCACCCGAAGCTGGGATCGCTGAAGAACCAGAGGTTGAGGAGTGCTGGCTGCTGTGCCCTTCACTGCCAGCCATTACAGGCAGGGCCACAGTTACTGAGTCACCTCAATTCTCAACCCATAAAAAAGGGCTTCCCTGCCTGTAAAAGAAAGGGCTTGGACTAGATTAATTCATTTGAAGAATAACAACTGAGCACCCACGATGTGAAAGGCACTGTGTGGCAGGCACCATGGAGAGGAGCAACAGTTAGACGCAGGAGCCAGCTATGCAGTGCTCCCCTGCTACGTAAACAGTGACGTCGTTCGTGCTGCCCGTGGGAAACTGGGGAAGAGCACAGCCGGGGGTGATGAACCAGGGGCTCTACCTCAGTCCCCACCTAGCTGCCCTGAGATGTGAGGAGAGCACAGCTGTAACCCATAGAGACACATCAGTGAGCTGGGGTCACTGCTGGGAAGCTCTGAGCTAGACATGCATGGAGGGTCCTCAGGAGAAGTGTGATCCTTCAGAGGCTCAACACACTGCGGGAGCGCAGGGAGGGAGACTCCAAGTAGGCAGAATTCCCCATGACCAGAGCCCTGTGGCATCTCTTTGGAAGTCTGCCATCCCAGTGTCCACACACCATTGATCATATGGGTCCACTGCTCAGTGACCATGATGGAGGGGAGGGCAGAGAGGTGGGGGCAGAAGGGAGGAAGGAACAGCAAAAGACAACACTGGCAGGAATTAGGACAATACTTACCTGAGATTTGGAGCTGGGAAATGCTGATGCTGTCATCCACATGGCCCTGGGTTCCTTGGAAGCTTGAAGGAATAAAGTTACTGGCTGAGGACCAACTGCCACATGTACCTATGGCTCTGGAAAACTGATTCTTTCAGCAAATACTGTTTGAGATTCAGGCAAATAAGACCCAGGGTCCATCCTCAAGGAGCCCACTGGGCAAAGGACTCACAGAAAATGATTTCTTAAGAACACGTAATAAACCAGGAAGAAATGCAATTTGTTCCTCTCTGGTGCTACCCAAGATGGGAAATGGATGTAGCCCAGACTTACTTATTAGGCTTCTTAAATGATATTAAGCTGTATTTCCAACCAGGTAAGGCAGGGAAAACAAGCAATCAGGGAGCTCAAAAGTCAAAAAAGCAACTTGGCGAGGCCATGATTTGTGCATGTGTGTGTACTTCACAAAAGGGTTAAGTGGACAGAAGTAAGAGAGGGAAAATCTAGAAAACCTCTAGAGAAATATAAAATGGTCATGTACAGTAAGTCCACCCCTACAAGTGTTCTTCTTTTTCAGTAAAGAAAAAGAAAACTGAGCAGTGACCTGACCCAAAACTATCAGAGGAAGAAAAGCAACATCAGCTCAAGACTGAGCAGCAAGAAAAATAAGACTCTGTTTGCCAGATAAAATAGGAAATATCTGCAGCTGGATTACCTCTGTGTCAGTCACAAAGGGTCAGTCTACTCAGCACATAACTGAGTTTCTCAGCTTCAACTGAATCCCCTCATCCAAATTAAGCCATCTCATTTCTGATTCATAAAATGCTATTTCACAGAAAAGTGAGTCACTTAATTACTACCTAATGTAACATAAATTACATTTGCATTCACTTAAAACAATTTCCTAATTACAGGAAAACATAAAAAAAAGGTTCTGAGTGTGATTTTTAAGATGCCGGAACAAACCAAGATTTAATTTAAAATATATTTACAATAACTACGAACGATTACATGATTTTTTCTTAAAGGTCATATCTGCAACAGAAGAGAAATATTTTGCTTTAATCTGATCCTTTACTTCTAATGGTTTATGGGTCTTCAGAATTGATAAAGCATTTTAGCACAACTGAAACCCAGCACGAGGCACTGTGGGCACAGGTGAGTGAGAAATGGAAAGAGCAACACTTGGTGGAAGACACTCCCCTGCAGGACAAGAGACCATGCTCTGCAGCAACAGAGCTATTGCCAGGTTTTATTCACACAATGATGATCTCTCATAGGACCTTGTGCAAAGCACCTCAGTCTTTTTTCATATGGGATTGAGCATGTTAACTGTCACTCAGGAATCAAGAGTTTTTCTGGAAGATAAAGAAGTATCTATAAAATGTACCATGATCTTAGAGAAATATAGTACAAGATTTTGAACACTATTTATCAGCAGCATACGAGAAGAGTCATGGGCTCCAGCAGAGCCATATGCTGGCTGACCCTCTGCTTTTCATCTAAGACTTAAGAGACCTTATAGGTAATGACAGAATAACTAATGATAAAATAAAGACAAATTTGCCTTGGTATCTTAGGAGTCTACATCAACCTAAATAACAGTATCTGGCAGTGGATATTTAAAATCTTTATTGGTATTTAAGCTAATATAAATGCTAACATCAAAGTCTGTCAGACGTGTTAAGAGAACACAAAGCTACATTGTTACATAAATACAAAGATGATACAAAAATCCACTTTCTTTTACCTTTGAAACCCAACTACATGGGATGTGGAAATATTTTTTTATAAAGTAGATAATCTGTTTTATCAATAGCTAGAAAGCCATTTTTGTAAGCTGTCTTTCAGCTGAAAAAACAATACACTACTTACATCATATTGGAAAAGGAATGACCTCAAGATTTCCAAGCAACACAGCTCTTTTTCACATCTGAACTCCCCTGCTGATCATTAGGAACAGTTTCAGATGTCCCATTCTTGGCTTTCATTTGTGCCAAACCCTGGACAAGTCTGTAACAAGGTTATGGTAGCAAAACACTGCGTTTCTGCACGGGGTGCTAAGTCGTCTGTCCTCCCTTCTTCTTAGCACAGCATCATTCACATTAGTCTGAGGTCTCTCCTAAATCAAGCTGTGCTTATATACAGAGGAAATATGAAAGCAAAGTTATTTTCCTTCTATCTCTTGTAAGCTAATAAACCACCTCAAATTAATTGTTTAACTGAATATATTGTTCTGTGCTTAGAGATGCTGTGGTCCAAACTCTGTCCTCAGTCAAGGTGAGGCAGAGGTGAATATGGCCCCAAAAGGCTCAGTGCTGGATCAACACACTCAAGAATGGGATAGATAGTCTTTTGTTGGTAGGTATTTGCAGAATACCTTAAAAAAGGGAGGGGGGCTTCCTTATCTGATCCAAAATGGTGCTGTTTTCTGTATCACATTCTTACACAATTCCCAATTATCTAAAATGCTGAGGAATGAAAGACAGCATTCTGTTTCGTTTGACCAAATAGCTGGAAGTATTAAAAAGTTAAGTATTCTAGACCAAATAGACTAGAAATAAAACACAATTCCAATATGTTTTAAACCAGATTTAAGTTTTTTTTTTAATTCAAATTGACCCAAAGCAAAACTTACATTACAAAGGAAGAACAAAATACATTATGATATAACACACTAGGAGTTACATGAAAGCTAAATTTGTGGGCAAAGGGCCTCATCCCAATCACATTCTGGGCTGATGAGCAATTCTGCAAGAAAGTTAGAATCTCAGTTTTTGTATGGTCCACTCTGGTAATTAAACTACACATTTTCGTCTCATAGGGTGTGTATCTGACAAATCAAGCTAGACTCCCTCACGCTCCAGATGTGTACTCTTGCTACTGCCAGAACACTGAATTCTCTAGCGGAAATGCTGTTCCAAGCATGACTGATAATGAATTAAAAAAACAAAATAGTCAAGTCCTCCAAACTAACAAGCATGGATTATTCTGTGGTAAATAGTTTAGAAATATGGGAATTAAATAATCTAAAAAACTTACTCTGCTGTACATTTATAAACACAAATATTTACACACAAAAAAATCTGTTTTTAAAAGATGAGGTTTGCAGTTCATTAATGATCATAATCTTTTATGAGCTGGTTTCTTTGGTGTACTTGCCAAATATATTTCTATAAAGGTTTAGTAATAGGCTTAAATAATAAATTTCAAAAGAAACATAGAAGGATCAGTGACAAATTTGATACTATTCTGAACATTTCAGTCAAGATTCTGGAAAAACCAATCAGTTGATTTTCTGAAAATATTTGTTCTCATTATGTTACTACAGAAAGCTTCTCTGCCAATCAAATTCAAGTGCAGACCGGCACGTTCATCCCTATATTCCACCAGTTACCAACTTGGAGACATTTTAGTTACTGTTAAATATGATATGTGATTGGGATTCTATTAACAACAACAAAAACATTCTTTTTAAACTTCCAGAAAAATGAAACCTCAAACAATAAATAATGGAATTATACACTTCTTCATTAAATAGAAATTTTGATTCCAGGAAGAGCATTCATAATTTTTTTCTGAAGTCGCAGCAGCAATGCAGAACAAAGAATTTACCTTCATCTGACCTTTTTACTTTGAATTCCCTGACTCAAACTCAGTGGCTAACTTAATTTGGAAACCTTTGACTGGCTGGGGAAAGAAAATCATTTTGAACTAACTGAATAAATTAATAGACACATGAGGAAATAAGTCCTGTGCAAATGTAACATTAACACCACTGCTCAGAGTGCAGGACCCCACAAGCCCTCCCATCTCCTCGTCTCCCTGGGTCCAGGGTTTCAGGAAGAAGTAACACAATTCATTTCTGGCCATGCCAGGTCCTTGATGCCGCAAATGTGTCCTAGCTCTGACCTGGCTATTGGTTTCCAGAATGAGAACACAGCTCAGCTCCTAGCTTCATAAAGGACTCTCTCTCAGAAGATAACTTTTTGGAGATATTTTTAGGAAAAAAAAAAGACAGACCACCCATTTCTATCCATCATGTTCCAGTTACAGTTTGGGGATGGTTACAAAACTGGCCACACTCTTAGTGGCTCTCTGTAGAAGAGGCTACGTAGCCCATCCGTGATCCCCCACAACAACCTCTTCCCGAAGCTGCCTGTTCTTCAGAAACCTGTACCCAGCCTAGGCCCAGCAGATCAGACATCTGATGCCACAGCTACTCTGCATCCAAGAGAATAAACTCTGTGCTTGAGGAAATAACACTGCTGGCTCTGAAAAGGGTAAAGCCAGAGTAGACTCCTAATTTTCAGGTGAAATTCAGACAAGAGAAGCCCTTCATCTTGTAAACTTCTCATAACGAATTTATTACTGGTATGTAACTATTCTGAAATTTCCTAAAGCACTAAGAACAATACTGGGATATTTTTAAAGTTTCTTCTGAAACTAGTATGATGACAAATCAAGCACAGAACTCATTTCCAAGGGCATCACCATAGATCTCTAATGCCTCTAGAACCATTGTTATTGACACTTTATCATATTTATGTTTACACTACAAACATATGCCAATCAACCCAGAAAATAACTGTTCTGAAGAGCGTCACTGTGCATAACTTTAAAATAGATAGGAAATGCTTAATTAGCATATTAGGAATTAACCAGATTTACAAATGTGCACCCATTAGAAATTTTACCCTTTAGAAATTTTATTTCAACTGGGAGGAAAAAAACACCATGAAACCACCCCAAATTATTTAACCATTAAAGCCAAATGGTTTAACAATATCTGGGGCTATTTTTAGGGAATACTCTACCACCAGGACATGAAATTTTGGGCTTAAAGTGAAGTAAAAGACAAAGCTTAAAATGGAAATTGCAACTGACATACTATGGTTCTGCAATTAAAATTAGTGGTGGTTCCTGTTCTCACAGGCATGTCAAAGCCAGCTGTGGAATGAGGAACATCAAGTGAAATAATGGATAAAATACACCAGAAAGAGTACTGCACTGGAGGCACTGTTTTAAAAACAGAATACACGGGCTTTATAAAGTTATTTTCTTTCCCATTAGTTTTTTTTAAAAGCACAATTCAACTAGAGACAGAAGTTGAGACGCAACGTCTCTGGGTAGTGTACTACAGTTGTTAAAAAAATAAGTTTAAAACAAGAGCACACCAACAGGAAAGCAGAGGTAATGGATTTATGTCATCCAAAGCTACATTAATTAGGAAAAGAACAGTTTGAAACAGCCAATTTGTACTCATTAAAAATGACTGAGGTGACAGCGTTACTTTAAAATTTTCTTAGAGCATTTTCCAGTAGAACCCAGGATGCCCCGGGTAAAACTGTGCCTCCAAACTGTAACAAGTGCTCTGCTGGTTTATAATATTGTGCACGTCAATGAAACCATAAATTTGGAAAGGGTAAATTCTCCACTCCTAACCTGCTTGTGTCATTTTGGAAAAACAATTGTTTTAAATGCAATATTGTATAGAAAGCTTGAACCTCGTAAACTTGGACCAAGAAACCAAATTAAGACCTTCAAGCATGTGGGGTGTGTGTGTGTGTGTGTGTGTGTGTGTGTGTGTGTGTGTGTTTATATATATAAAAACATCCCTCCCCTACAATGAAAACCAAACAAACAAACAAACAAAACCTAAAAGTGTATACCTGCTTTCTGATTTCACAGCAAATCAGAAATTGCATAGGATATACTTTGTGCAAGGCAAAAAGCCTTTTAAGTATCTGGAATATAACTCCTAATCTTGCTCACAGTTCTGTGTATATCAGATATCATCAAATTTGTGTTTTAAGTAGTCTTTCATGACCTTGGCAATTGGTAGTTCATCAAGTAGCTTTAGGTTTTGAAGGCCTATACATTGTCGAATTTTAATTCGGCACAGGTCCTGCAAGTTTCTGGGCTGTCCTATAAAGACAGAAAAAAGAAAATGTTACAAAGCTGAAAAGCACAACATTTAAGGCGGGCTTTAAGGTTTTGAAAAGAATAGTTTATTTCACTGGGAAGTGTCTCTCTGTGGACTTTACATGCAAAGGATCAGAGAGACTCTAGCTAAGAGGACATGTCCTGGGTACCTTCATATGGCATCTCATTTGATCCTTTTCACATCCCTGGGATGGTCGATATTTTCACCTCCATTTTACAAATAGGGACACTAAAGATCAGGGATTTTAGTCAATTGCTCAATGTCAGATGACCAATTAAAGCTTTTTAGACAGAGGCTAAAACCAGATCTTCTGACTCTAAGCCTGGTATGCCTACCAGTACAAACTGGAATGTCAGTTATTGTCCCAGGTAGGCCTCTAATATGCTGGGTGAACCAGTGTGAGGCAAATCACTCAGTTTCTCAACCTGAAAAGTGAGAGAACTAAAAGAGATGCTTTCTAACATGGCTCCTCCTGTCAGCTCACTGTCCAGGGCACAGAACACAATCCTGGGGATCTCTCCCAAATGACATCTGCCCCGCTGTTCACCATGATTCTGGACACAGCAGAACTTGGCTGTGGGGAGAGCGTGGACTGGGAGGGCGGGGTGGAGGGGGCAGAAAAAGCACCCCAAGCTATTCTGAATCCCCATCTCTTCAGACATGCCACCCTGACCATCTGCCAATAAAAACCTCTGCTATAACCCAACTCAAAAGAAAAATTACAAAATGCAATTTCTTTCACTTTTGAATACTTTGTTTTACCGAATCAATACAGATGACCACAAACACAAGCAAAAATTCTTTGCCACAGAGCCTCAGAAGTGTTTGGATTCACATAAATTCTACTTTCATATTAAATGGTAATAATAATACAAACTAACATATGTTGAATGTGTACTCTGTGCCATGTAGTCTTATAAGCTCCCGACATATACTAACTCGTTTAATCCTTTTACGAGGGAAGTACTTTGATCAACATCCCCATTTTACAGACTGCTTGCATCTCTAAGTAACATGCTCAAAGTCAAGCAGGATGCTATACTTCAGCGATTCTCAAACTTCTTGGCCTCAAAACCTCTTTACAGGGACTTCCTTGGTGGCACAGTGGATGGGAATCCACCTGCCAATGCAAGGGACACGGGTTCGATCCCTGGTCTGGGAGGATCCCACGTGCCGTGGAGCGGCTAAGTCCATGCGCCACGGCTGCTGAGCCTGGGCTCTAGAGCCTGTGAGCCACAACTGCTGAGCCTGCGCTCTAGAGCTGCCAGCCACAACTACTGAGCCTGAGATCTAGAGCCTGTGGGTCGTGACTGCTGGGCCCGCGCGCCTGGAGCCCGGCTCCGCAACGGGGGGGCACCGCAATGAGAGGCCCACGCACCGCAGCGGAGAGTGGCCCCCGCTCGCCGCAACTGGAGGGGGCCCGTGCGCAGCAGTGAGGACCCAACGCAGCCATAAATAAATAATAATAAAAAAAAAAACTCTTTACACTTCACCATATTAGAAGTTAAAACAGAAATTTCAGAAATACTTAATTCATTTAAAAATAACAAAGATAAACCCATTATATGTTAGTTAACATAAATACCATAGTTATGAAGGTAACAATATTTTCAAAAATAAATGAGAAGAATGGCATTCTTTCACATTTCTGAAAACCTTTTAAAGGTCTGGCTTAACAGATGATAGCTGAACTCTCATATATGCTCCTACACCCAATCTGTTGTGATGAAACCACATCATCCAGTCTCTGGGGAAGTCCACTTACTCTCATAAAAGAAGGAATGTGGAAAAGACAAATAATGTCTTAGTATTATTATGAAAATTGCTTTGACCTCGATATCCTGAAAGGGTCTGGCTAACTCCAGAGGTCCCCAGGCCATACATGGAGTACTACTGCTATACTTAGTACTTACTTGAATAGTACTCGTTTACAGGGATCACCATTATTCAAAATTAAGTAATTCTTTATAAATGAGAAAGAGTCCTTAAAACTTAGACCTCTGCTCTGTAAGGCCTGTGCTTTCCAAGAGGTACTTAATACATGGTCTCTTAACAGAATCACAGCTGAAGCTACTGCTTTCCTAAAAATGGCTGTAAGCTAGGAGCACGTGTATCTGTGGATGTCTGCATAAGGATCCCTGTGAGGCTGTAGCACTCACTCATGAGTCTCTTGGTGAGGTATGTCCCCCTCATCGTCCAGATCTCTACTAAAAGGGCACTGCTGAAAGGGAGATGAGGTCAGGTTCCCCATCAGATTCTCTCCAAGCTCCTTTTCTCTACAGTACTTAACAAGGCTATGATTTTACATTTACTTGGTGATTACCCATTAATGTCCATCTTCCTCACATGTTCCACGAGGGTAAGATGATTTCTGGCTGCCAATGCAAAAGTCCAATGCCTAACACAATACTCAACAAATACTAGTTGAACAAATGAACACTTAATAGGCTTGTCCTTAAAGTATAACTCATTGCAAAACACACCCATGTCAACGGCAAATCATTTTCTAACCTGTTTTGAATTATTTTTCATCACCATTCATGGGCTACCTTTAGGAAGAGAATAAATTATCACTGTCATTTTTCAATAAATGCTTATAGTATTTGATCTGCAAATGCAAACCAGAATATGTATCAGATTTGAATCTTCTTTTTTTAAAGAATTTGATTTTCCTAATAGATGGCAGGTTCTTTTCAAGTATAATATTAATGAAAAGAACAACCATGATGTATTCAGGCAAAAAACAGATGACATAGAATTGACATATATAAATATACATGTGTACTTAAATGAAAACATATCATCTAACAATGTGGAAAACCTGTATTATTGGAATTTGCTTAGCTAAGATAGAAAAGATGGAGACAACAGGTTCCAAATAGGGGATCTTCTGATGGTCTCGTTTTGTGGCAGATTATACTCTCCAAAAACGACCACAGTATCTCCTATGCCTCATGCTCTTTTTTTTACAATGTGACTGGATACCCCACCATTAAGAGACGGTATCTAGGTTCCCTCTCCTTGAAACTGGGTGGGCTCATGACTATGGTGGAACTCAGATCATAGCTTTCACTTGGCTCTTGGGACATTCACTCTTGGCACACAGCTATCACCATGCCATGAAGAAGTCTCAGCAGTCTACAAAAAGGAACTGAGGTCACTGCCCAACATCCAGGCTGAGCTCCCAGCCAAGTGCCTGCACAACTAGCCAGCCATCAGGGTGAGCCCTTTTGACAGTGGAGAGGCCCCAGTCAAGTGGCTCCAGATGACACTGCTTGGAGTAGAGAAGTAAAATAATCAATTATTATTATTTTAAGCCACTAAAATTTGCAGCATTAGATAACCAAGTGAGATTCTGGGACGTAGAAGTAGGGGGTTGTCATTAAAAAAAAAAATCTAAAATAGATGGCTTTGTCATTGGGACCAGGCAGGGGGGAAAAGCTTTGACGAGGCTGTTGGTCAGGGCTTAAAGGAAAGTTTTAAAAATGTTACTAGAAGCTGGAGGAAAGGGGAGACTTTTAATCGTTTAATAAGTTCAAGGGAGGCAGCTACAGAAATACTACCACCCTCAGAAGCTATTGGTGCATTAGCCTTTCCCAGGGAAAAATGCACTTTCTATGACTAAATATCAGAAGGTTTTACTCAGTTTGCTACCGAATTTTCTTCTTCTTAAGCAGTGTGTCGTGGCAGTCTTTTAATGTTTGGGGAGAATGTGATCTTTTGAAGATTTCCTGACCATGTATAATTCCTGTCTGCAGAAAGACCTTGAATGGTAAAGGCCAGAGTGGTTAAAAGCATCAACTCTGCAGCCAGCATCAACTGCTGGCCCCAGCAGCTCTTGGGTGAGCTACTTAGCCTCCTGCCTTGGTTTCTGCATCTATGAACTAAGGATAACACCACCTACATAATAGGCCTTACAAGCACAAAAAGAATTAGTTTTGGTAAAGTGCTTACAATAGTTCCCAGGCATATAGTAAGAACTATAGAGTATTTGGTAAATAAATGTTAAAATAGTAATTTTAAATACTTGTAAGGGTATGTTTTGCTTCCCCTCCTCAGAATAGTAGAGGGCTCCTTTTTGGAAGATGAAGCTTCCTGGTGTTAAGACGGTAAGAAAACTAGCTGACAACTTAACAGTAAAAGAACAACTCGTAATCTAGTCCTGGGAAACAGTGCTGAGCAAACTGATGGAAATCATATTCTGGAAATCACTACATGACCTGGATTCGGCAGAGATGTGAGAACTTTGTATAAAAAAGCTGTGCAGTGATGAAGTGAGGTTGTTTCGTTATACTACTGCTCCACAAATATACAGATATTCCCTCACCTTGCCAGGTAGTAGCACTGAGTGAAAAGCAGGCTACATAATAAAGAGTAATAAAGACTAATTGTAATGACTGTTATTTCTAAGACTATTTAAGGACCCATTTTTTCAAGAATATCATATTAGGAATAGAAGATTATGACTGAAAAAGAAGTACAGCCATACCTCGTTTTATTGTGTTTTGCAGATACTGCATTTTTTACAAATTGAAGGTCTGTGGCAACCCTGAATTGAGGAAGTCTATCAGTGCCATTTTTCCAGCAGCATTTGCTCACTTCATGTCTCTGTGTCACATTTTGGTAGTTCTTGCAATATTTCAAACATTGCCATTATTATTATATTATTATGGTGATCTGTGATCAGTGATCCTTTTCTTAAAGTTACTACTAGGCTAAAGGCTCAGATGATGATTAGCATTTTCTAGCAATAAAGTATTTTTAAAATTAAGATACGCACATTGTTTTTTTAGACATAATGCTATTGCACACTTGATATACTACAATATAGTCTAAACATAACTTTTCCATGCACTGGGAAACCAAACAATTTGTATGACTTGCTTTATTGCAACAGTCACTTTATTGCAGTGGTCTGGAACAGAACCTGCAGTATCTCTCAGATGTGCCTATTATTTATTTTCTTGTCAATATATCACTCAAAAGTATTTACTGAGCACCTACTATGTACTTAAAAATGCACTGTCCCAGAGATTAAAGGGGCAAGAGAAAGGAGGTGGTGGCAGAGGAAAAGAAGGCAGAGAAAGAGAATAAAGGGAACAAAAGCAAAAAACCAACACACGTGCACGCTGTTTACCAGGTGTCTTAGAAAATTACTCCTGTCCTGTTAAATAGCAACTGCCTTGTCCATGGGATGACAGGGGAGACCTTGGGGGACATCTCACAAAAAGAGTAAAATTTAAGGAATTATAAACACTATGGGGGATGCAGAAACACTACAAACTATTATTCATACTAATGAACTACAATGGGATTACATAATACTTCAAAGGGTTATTAGTCTTTCCATTTGGTAAAGAAGCCCATCATTAGTAATAATTGGGCTGGTATAAAATAGGAAATCAGCTTTTGAAGGGTCTGGTCTAGTATAATTACAAAACCAGGGCAGCAGCATAATTTTGAAAATTAAATATCCTAAAGCACCTCCTTTTGACATGACCACCACTGCATTTATAATAGGCTAAACTTATTTATTTAGCACTCTCCATCTTTGGTCAACATCTGGAATGGTCTCCCAATACCTCTTTGTTTTATTTCAGTTTCCCATTTTAAGACCCTACCATAAACACGTTTTATTCCTTTGCCCTTGCCTCTGAATTCCCTTCACAGGGACTTACTATGAAATGTGTTAAATCTTATTTTACAGGAAAAAGGTAGTTGCGAGCTCACCTCAAAATAAAGATCATGGTATTGTAAAATAAAAGGCTACTCTGATTTAACTCTTAGATAGAATCCAAAAGTACACAATGTCAGCCTTGATGACATCTGTCCACTTGTTACATTTTTCTTCACAGGCACACGAGCTTTGACCTATTTTTCTCATTTGCAGTAAGCCAAACAAAAGCATATATTGCTTCCTAACAAATAACAGAAATCCCTAGAAGCCTACATAAAAAATAGAAAGTAATACAAATATGACAGAAATAGTACAGAATATGGTTATACTTTCCATATCAAAGAATCTTAAAATGTGGTGTAATTTGACTTAAAACTGTGTACTATTTATTTCTAAAAGTGATTTTAATCATTGGGACTAAATAACCTAATAAGACTACAATGTAGATGTGTAGCAAAATCCCCAATGAGAAGAAAAATCAATAATCAAAAATAACCTTAGTTAAAATGTGTTACACAAATTATTTCCCCAAAGAGTTATACTAAGGTAACACTATTTTGGTAAGTCATACTAAAAAAAAAAAGAAAGAAAAAAGTCAAAGAAATTGATTAAAGAAGCATTTGAAAGGAACACAGGAGTAAGGGCACCTGATGCCGAGGGGTTGTATGGGGTCATCTACTTACATACCTACCTGTTGCTGTGCTGGACTTAGCTGAGAAAGCCACAGCCTAAATTTCACTTTCTTAAAATTAAAGTCATGATTTATATTCTTACTTTTTTTAAAGTTTAAAACTTTGCAGCTAAAACATACTACTTGACTATGACTAAAATTTAAATAAAGACATATTTAAATAAAAACATATAGTGTTTATAAAATAGTATTTTTAAATGCCCATGATTTCAGGTTACTGTAGTGTTTATAAAATAGTATTTTTAAATGCCTGTAACTGATGTTCTAGAAAGTAACAATCTTAAGTACTTGATGGATTAATTTTCTGCAAAACAGTTTATCCAACTCATTCCCATTTACCTAATCTTTTTCTCTTAGAAGTATGAGCCCTTTATTTTTCAAACTCCTTTTGGTCAATTTACTTATTTAAAAAGATTTTATTTAAATAAAATATTTTAAAATTATTTAAATTATTAAATACATTAAAATTATTTAAAATTTAATTTAAATAATTAATTCCTTTTATTAACTCCTTTAATTCCTTAAAACATACAAATCAAAATATTGATACAACCCAGCACTACCTTTTACCTACCACTGAAGCATACTGAGCAGCTGCTTCAAGTATTTGGACAGCATCTACTAGAAACACAGATCAGTGCATTACCTTAGACTCCTCTGGATATTAAACACAAACCCAATTGGCATATTCTCTGCCTTAAGAGTAATTTATACGAGAGCCTGCTATGCTATGTAAAAAAAAAAAAAAATGTGTTAGTGAACAGTTAAGTCGTTAACTTACTCAAGGACTCCTTGGCACCTCTGATATGCTGCTGTGCATGGTGAATCTCTGAAACTGGGATCTAGAATCCAGGGTACTAGTCTTCTAAACTGACTTGCACTCTTAAAATTATAGGACCTCAAAGAATTTTTGTTTATGTGTGTTATATCCATCTATATTCATCATATCTAGAAAATAAACTTCAGAAATTTTAAAAATACTTATTGATTCACTTAAAATAATAATAAATTTATTATCAGTTGAAATAAGTTTTTATGGGAAGAAAAAGCTGCTTTTCAAAACAAGAAAGATTTCATGAGAAGAGTGGCACTGTTTTACATCTCTGCAAATATCTCTTAGGTCTGGCTTCAGAGAAGACTGCTGGATTTACAGATCTGCTTCTGCGTACCATCTGTTGTAATATGCTGTCGTGATTGAAGTAGATGAAGAAAATCCAGACTCACATAGGTAGTTGGAAAAGGAAGTAATATTTTAATGGCCTTTTTAGATAATCATGGATCTTCTTTGATACTTCACCAAAACTCAACAAGAGTTGTTTTTTTAAAGGTTAGATGCAGTATGGAATCTGAAACCACAACAATGAACTTCTTTATACTCTTTCACATTAAAATCCATTGGTCTGTTCTGCCCTCTGAATGGATCTTTTATCCATGCATGATTTTGTAACATCATGCATTAGTCATTTGGAAAATACTGGTTACCTGGGTTATTATGCAGATCTTCCAAATGCTGACCCAATTTATTACATGATATCAAAAAATTACTTTTGTTATTATCTCTACTAATCTCAAAAAAGTTTTTACATGTTGGGAAACTGGCAATATCCCAGTGGCAAATACAAAAACACAAGCTTTTCAAAATTCTAACTTTCACTTGAAAGCTCAAATTTTATAACTCCCCATAAATACTGTCAGTTGTTTTCCTTAAGGTGACAAATGCACTTTATTCATTTTCAACAAAATGTCTACCAAATACCAAAGCCTAAACAGCTATAGTTTGGCTGTCCATCCATCCTTCAGGTAAAAATGGTATTCCACCAAAAATGCTGCTGGTTCAGCTCAAACAAATCACAGATGTACTTTTCCTCCATTCAATCACAGCACTTCATTACACAGTAAGAATACTTTCAACTTCCATCCCACAGAATTTTTAAAAGGTACATACTGAAAGGGATAAGATTTAATAAAATTAAATCAAAGAGATTCCTAAATGGAACTGGAACAGTCTTTACTGAGACTGCCTTGTGGTGAAGAACACAACTACTAGTACCCTCTGGGACTACTGCCTTGATTAATGCTGAGGTACCTGTCATTTTACCCACCACAGCTCTTACACCATCAGTGCAAAAGTCAGTGCAGAGACACAGATGCAGAGAACGGACATGTGGGCACGGGGGGGAAGGGGAGGGTGGGATGAACTGGGAGACTAGGTTTGACATAAATACACTACTATGTGTAAAACAGATAGCTCATGGGAACCTGCTGTGTGGCACAGGAAGCTCAGCTCCATGCTCTGTGATGACCTTGATTGGGGGGGGAAGGGGGGAGGGAGGTCCAAGAGGGAGGGGATATAGATATACATATAGCTGATTCACTTCATTGTACAGCAGAAACTAACACAACACTGTAAAGCAATTTTACTCCAATAAAAAAAAAAAAAAAAGAAAAGGCAAATAATATCTTAGTATTGTTATGAAATTAGTTTTGGCCTCATGGGCACCTAAAACTGTCTTGAGGACCCCCAAGAGTCCACACTGTTCTACATGAATCCAGAAACAAAATAAAATAAAACCACAAGCAGCAGGATATCATCCCCTTTAAGAGTGTTTATTGGCAAGAATTTTTAAAAGGAGGGACTCCACGGACTATGGTCTAATTCCCCCATTTTTCAGAGAAGGAAACAGACCCACGAGGCAGGTGGAGGCTAAGCAGCTTGCCCAAGTTTATTAGGTAAGTCAGACACTGGGTCAAGAGCCCATTAACTGCTCTCTCCACCACCAGACTCAGCTGATTCAACAGCAACCATGACACAGGCACAGCTGAGAAACCTTCAGGACGCTATAAAGGAGACATGTGCCTCTGAATACAAGTGGGCAAAACTCTACTCAGCCCAAGGGACCATGGATAGGATGATTTTCGCATTGTAAGTAAAAATGATAAAAATAATGAATAGACTTCTGGTTTCAGCTCCAACATATAATGAACTTGAAGTCCTCACTCCAGTCCTTATAAGAAGAAAAAGCCAAACAAACTGAAATTAATGACTTATCTAGGACCCATCGGTAAACTGATGTCACAGGGCAAACCTCCACCATAAAATCTGGAGAGAGAATCAGATATAGAGTCACAGCTGAAATCTGTGCACCTGCAGCAGTAGCTACTGGAGGCACAAACTGGTAGGAACACTTAAATGGTCATTTTGACAAACTGCCAGGAGCTGTGCATGGACCAGCCTGAGAGGGAGAGCCACAGCCTTAGGAAACACCCGATGTTCTGAGCTTTCCGTTCAGGAACCCCATCAGGTTCTCACATGAAGAGCCAATAAAGACCCCCTCATGGCTCTGCCAGGGGGAGGGTGAGAATAACTATCTGACATACACTCAGAAACTTCATAACAAAGTCTGTTCTCCAAGGGAAGAGACTTCACCAGAGTTTTACCCCACCTGGAGAATAAATGTTTCTCTGACTCCAGTCACTGCAGTCCTCCTAGCTCACCAAGGTGTGGGTATTTGGGGGTGGGGGGCAGGGCATGAAACAGGGGAGAGGGCAAAACTGCTTTCTCATGAAATCTCTCTCTTTCTTAAAAAACTTTCATATTCTGAGTAACTCCTTGACTCGGAAAGTTTACATTGTAGGGCAGGGAGATGATAAGGGGAAAAGAGCACTAGATTACAATCCCATTGCTCAAGGAGAGTTCTATTATTATTTAACCATTTCTCAGGGTAAGCTTTACTTATGAAATAGTCTTTCTTGAAGTTTTAACGTTGTACCTCTTTTAACAACATTTTCTTGTGCTCGCCCTTTCTTGTGCATAAATGTTAACTTTTTCTTTTGAATTGGGCAAACATTCCTACAATCTCTGCTCTTTATCTTCAGCTAGAGAATTTTTGCCCATTCCTATATGCCAGAGTTTCCATGATCCTCTTAGCTCCAAATGGTGTCTGTGCAAACGCTACGTACAAATTATTCTACTTTAATTAACTGCATGCATTTACAAGACCCTCAGAATGAGTGTCTCCAATAGACCTCCATCAACGGACCTCCATCATCCTCCATCAATGGGCCTCCATCAGAACGTCTGCTGCTGTCTGTCATCACCACCATTTCTACCTGTCGTCGGTCACATCTTCATTGCCCTCTCTGTTGTTGTCCCTTTAGTTTATTTGCTCCACTCTTTTTTTATCTAGTAAAAGAACTAAAAGACCAAAAACTGGCTTCTCTAAGCAGGAAACACCTTTCCCTCAGCAAGGTGATCCTCATTCTCCAGGTAGGATCCTTGGCTCTTCTTAGCTGTATTTACCGTTCCAGGGCACAAAAAAGCTGCTCCTTCAGTTGACTGGCTTTCTGGAGGTGACCACATTGAGTTCCAGCCATTCTAGAAGGCAGAGGTTTCTGGAAGTCTGTCTGTAGAATTAACAACACCTCTTTGTGGCTTCTCCCTCTACTGTGACCAACAAGGCACCCACAGATACTACCTTATAACTAAGCCACTTGACCTGCTCTGTTTTTATGGAGTGTGTATCAGAGTTTTTATGGCAATTTTTCTAAAAAGCCACAGTAGCTTTTAGATTCTAGGATTATGATTGTCTTGAGTTATTCCAATTTAAATAACTTGCTCTCTAGTAAAATGGCCCTGAATAAAGACCACCAAGTGGCATTTCTGCTGTCCTTACACCTCAGGAGTCTGAGTTCTCAGATGTGAGGCCAAGGACTCGGGGCCTAGAGAGCGGTAGCTCTCAGCAGCAGTAAAGACTGAAAGGAGCTCAGGGATTTGACTTGCTGGCTCCCTGAACCACCCAACCATCTTTCACTCTGGTTTTCTTTTCTTTTTTAAAAATTATTTAATTAATTTATTTATTTTTAGCTGCATTCGGTCTTCATTGCTGCATGCGGGCTTTCTCTAGTTAGGGCGAGTGGGGGGCTACTCTTTGTTGCAGTGCACAGGCTTCTCTTATTATGGAGCACAGGTTCTAGGCGCGTGGGCTTCAGTAGTTGTGGCACACAGGCTTAGCTGCTCCGTGGCATGTGGGATCTTCCCGGACCAGGGCTCGAACCCATGTCCCCTACATTGGCAGGTGGATCCTTAACCACTACGCCACCAGGGAAGTCCTCACTCTGGTTTCCAAGAGAGCCAGTACAGACCTCCAGAGGGCATCAGCTACAGTTGGTCCTTCTAGCACATAATTACTCACTAGGAAAAGAAAATCTAATAAATAATGCACAGGTGAAGCAGAAACACTTAATTTGCTTTTGGCAGGAAACACCACTGACAGCAAAGTCAAGAAGTAATGAATTATGTTGCATCACCTGAAGACAGAGGATAACTGCAGCCTTCCAAGGACAGATGGTCCTTCGCTTCTGAAAAGCATCCCAAGTTTGCTCAGCTACCATCCTTACGGATGCAGCCAATAACCAACCCACACTTACTGAGGACCTACTAGGTGTATGGCTCTGCTCTAGGTGCAGTGGAGAACTCAAACACAAAGAGGCAGTCCCGTCGACTTTTCTATCTGCCCTAATTTTAAAGGTATGTGTGAATCCCTTTTTTAACTCAACATTCTTGCTCACCAGCAGCACTCCATGGTGGAACTGAGCAGCTCCAAGGGCCGGGGGACAAAGGGGCAGCTCCCCCCATCCCCCTGGCTGCCTGTCTCCAGATGCAGACCACACAACAGTTTATAGATTTGAAAATAGAGGCTAGGGTAGAATAAGAATCTAAGGGATTCACTCTGTAGGTAGCAAGCCAGCTCTTGCTGTTCATCTACCCTCACTTAATTATTTTATTTAAAAAAAACATATATAGCACTTCAAATGTGCCAGGTACTGTTTTAAGTGCTTTATAAATATTAACTCATTCAATCCTCACAACAAGCCTGTTAAGACAGATATAATTACCCCAATTTTAAGATGAGGACACAGAGGCACAAAGTGGTTAGCTAACCCACCCAAAGTTACAGCTAATATGTGGTAGAGTCACGGCTGGTCTAACATAGTCTAGCCCTAGTCTACCACCATTAACCACCGAGCAAAGTATTTAACAAACAAGGCTGCGGCATTTATGTGTATAACATGCCTTCCTGAAGACAGACAAGGTAATTTAACCATGAGCCTCTAGTGTTAAAGTTAAAACAACAACAATAGCAGCAACAACAAAAATATATTCAGAATTTATTAAGAATAAGATATACTTTATAGGCTACATACCACGACAGAATTCTAACCTCAAGTTCAAGAGTAATCTTATCTTTCACTACACCAACACCCCTACTGGTCTATATAAATGAAAACTGCTAGAACATTTGCTGAGAGAATCAGCATTTGAATTTTTGCTGTAGTCTTTTCCTAAAATGCGGCCTGGATCTGAAGGGTCAGCTGGGGAGGAATCAGCACGCATAACATCTCCTGTCTCTGGGTACATCAGTGTGCCTCAAAAGCTTTCTGCAAGGGACCACCTACCAGATAGCCCAAAACACCTCTCCCAAGGCAGGCGTATCTGTGCTGTACAAGTCGACAGCCACTAGGCACTTGTGGATGTTTAAATTTAAATTAATTAAATAAAATTTAAAATTCAGTTCCTACGTGGCACTTGCCACATAATAAGTGTTCAACAGCCACATGGGGCTAGTGGCTACCACAGTTGACAGCACAGAGACCATTTCCATCATTACAGAAAGTTCTATTGGACAGCATGAGTTAGATCCTGAGTGTGATTTCTTTTTATGCTTGAGTCTGAACATACTTAGTGGTAATAATTTCATCCTTCCCTTCTTATGAATAAACAAAATACAAATTACACTTCATTTCTTCAGAAGTTTTCTACTCCCAAATTCAGCTCTCAGGGGGGCAGTGGATTATTTACAAGCAGGTCAAGTAAACTCCTCACCCTCCAGTACCTGGTACCCAGAATGTGTTTCTTCTTCCATAACAATGAATGAAACATAAAACTTAGGTGAGGAAGGGGAATTCATTAAAAAGTGTGGCAGACAAATGTTCTGTTTATAGACTGTGGCTTCATGTGTGATGTTAAGCTCTGAGACACATACTCGACTGGTCACAAGGAAGTCGGATAGGAGAGGGTGGCTACTCCACACAAACTAATACCTCTATCCGAAAAACAACACAAACACATGCACCACTACACACAATGGGTCAGACACTTTTCCTGGCTTTAAAAAAAAGTGCCCACACAAAAACAGGTCAGTTTTACAGTCCTGTGTGGGCCAGAGACAGTGGCACCAAATTTTCCACTGGGAGCAAATTTTTCTTTACAACACTTTCTGATTTCTATCATCCTTAACCTGCATTACTAGGATGTCTGATAAATAACACTGCTGTTCCATTTCATGTGTGTTCACATTGTAAAGAAGAAGAAAAGCAACAATAAAACATGAGCAACAGCTTAGCAATAAAGCACAAATTCTAGGACACTTCCATAGCTATGGATGCTAAGGTCCAAAATTCTCCTAATTCCTCAGTCTCAATTCCAGGAAAGCCTGGAAAGACTATGTTTATGACCAGTAGGAACTGCCTTGTTCTAGCATCGATCTTAACATCTAACATCGAGGGTGTTCTAACACCCTATCTACCCCCATTTACTTTTAGTAACACAACTGAATTTTTAATGAAATCCTGTGATATAGAGCTTTCTTTTCAGTTCAGATGAATGGAATGAGCAAGGCTAATAAGAATCATTAATGTCTGGTCATTTTAAGTTGTAAAAATACCTTAAGCTCCTCAGAAGATGCAAAATTTAAAAAAAAAATGTAATAGTAGTAATAATTAAATTACATACTTGTGACTTCTTGTAAGAAATCCAAACACGGTCGACTACTTCCAGAAATGCTTATTGATACAGCCAGTGGGGTCTGTCCTTCATAGTTCCTTGTGTTCGTGTCTGCTCCATAATTATATAACATCCGTGCACAAAGCACGTCATCCCTAAGGGCAGACAAATGTAAAGGAGTTTGTCCATCTTCTAAGCGACCCAAGTTTGTGTCTGCTCCTCTCTGAAGGAACATTCGGCAATAAGAGTGATTGCTTTTGATCACAGCGTATCGCAACAGGAAACCGTTCTGAATGTCGATGTTGGCATTGTGGTCCAGGAGGATTTTCACACAGCTTGACCTCTCTCGGATAATGGCGAGCTGAAGCGGCGTTGTACCTTTATCACTGAGCGGGTCGACCTCAGCCTTGAACTCCAGTAGGAGTCGGACAAATGAGTCCCTACCATAGTGAGCAGCCACATGAAGGGGAGTCCAGCCATCATTGCTTTTTGCATTAATAATGTCGCTCCTGTATTCAGATTCTAACATCAGGCGTGCAATCCGAGCCCGGCCATGCATGGCTGCGTAATGAAGTGCAGTGAAGCCTCCGATTAAGTCCTTAACTGTGGGATCAGCTAGAGTTAAAACCAAAATGAAAACATTAGCAGACTCTGAGACAAAGCAACGAACTCTGCCATGGCACAGCACATCTTAGCCAATTCTCATATGAAATGTGAAATGATTAAACACTATAATGAATATTAAGTCCTTCTTGCCTCAGCTTAATTGAAATACCGTTTTAATGGAAAAAAAATTTTAGTAGAAAGTTATCAAACCTCGATTAATAGGATGAGTATATGACTTACAAAGCATTTAAAAGCTATATACAAAAAACACAGAGTCCAGATCACCACATCCCCTCTCTGCTAATTTCACCAATTGCCCTTGGCTTCCCAACTCCCTCATCTCTGTACTGTTTCATGTTGCTCTTCTGTTTTGAACTTTTTGTTTTATTTTCTCTTCTGCTGCTTCTTGGTCTTAAAAAGAAGCATGTGTAGCAACATCTGCTGCTCTAAATTACAGATGTACTGTGGTCTGGCAGACTGTGTTGTTTTAGGGTGTATTAGGTAAAAATTAAAAAAAAAAAAAAAGGTTTTCTGTGATCTGTAAGAATTCCAAAACATGTAAGATATATGTTAAGTGATCTTGATAAATCATGTTTTTATAAGATAAAACTCTATTCTGAATTCTTTGTTTTACAAGAACTTTGGAGTTTTTAAGAATTAAGCAGCACACATTGTGTGAAAAATTGGGAGAAACCTCAGCACTGAATAAATATTATTTTCTAAAACAGTTCCAAACCTCTCTCCTAAATCGACAGATTTCTGGAAGAAAAAAAAGAAATAAAAGAGAAGAAACTAAAATGATTTATCTGCTGTGTGACTCCTCAAGTCACAGACTTTTGTCACCTGCCCCCAGTCTTTCCTAAAGCTGAGGATCGGTTCTACACAGCTCTCATCCCACTAGCCTTCCTGGACAAGGGCAGAAAAGGGGCAAGAACCCTCATATGCTATAGGTAGGTCACTTCCTGGAGGCCAGCAATTCTGTGTGAAGATAACTGGTTGGACCTAACTACCAAGGATTAAAATACTTTCTTCTTATAAAAGTCACCATTAATTTTTAGCTTGTTCATGAAAGAGAAAAATTCATAAGTGTTCTTCAAACAAACAAACAAAAAAGCCTCCACAGTCATGTGATTAAACACTTGCGTTTTGTTTAGTAAAATGTTGCTTAGTCCTAGAACATTTTATGACAGCTTGGTCTCTTAGAAAAACCTGAGGCAGAAAACTGTATCTAAAATAGTAATAATACTGTGGAGAATACAAATTTCAATTAAGAAATAGTTACAACAAAAGCTATAAAAAGTTAACACTTTTTAGGTAAGCTATATCAGTTGAATTTCTAAGATTATTTCATATAAACTGATATTACACAACACTAATATGACTTTTATGTGTTTAAAGAAAATGAGGGTATCATATCTGCCTTGGTCTTCACTAAAAGAAAAATATACAGTACCTATTCACTACTTAATTTTAAAAAAAGAGCAAGAATATTTAAACAATGCACATTGCTGCCATCTACTGGTAAGGCATGAACATGAGCTACTGTTGCCATTTTGACAGATGATGCTGAGCCCTCAAATCTGTTTTCAGATACCTCACTTACCTAAAGTAGACTAAGACAGGCATGAAATATAAAAGAACCCCTTCTATTCAAATAAAACCGTAAATCTTGCCAAGATGGCCATTCCTAATCTATATCTGACCAATCAACTGCTTCCAGACATTCTCTTTTAATCTGTTAGTGAAATTCAAGAATACCTTTTTTCACTTCTCCCACCTTTCATCCACCATGGGTGCCTTTAAAGTTGCCAGCAAACAGTCTCATGTGCATCCTATACTCGCTTTGTTTGACAGTAAAATTAAAATTATGTTACATAAAATTGCACTGGCATCTTTAGTTTTCCACCTCAGGTCTTTTTTAGATTCTACCTACAACTTGGTGCTATACTGAGC
Source organism: Phocoena sinus (assembly GCF_008692025.1). Taxonomy (NCBI): domain Eukaryota; kingdom Metazoa; phylum Chordata; class Mammalia; order Artiodactyla; family Phocoenidae; genus Phocoena; species Phocoena sinus. Next base: position 51,746,761 of record NC_045764.1, on the reverse strand, counting down.
TAGGAAAAACAAAGATTAACAAATACAGCAATGATCTGCTTAGTCTAAGTAAAAACCACTAAAATCCATTAATTGAGCACACACTGGAAACACAGCACAGAAGGAAGACTGTAGGTTAACAACGTATAAAATCTGTATAGTTACTTTCCTCAAGAAATTAACAAATAGGAAATATAAGACAAATATGAAAACAAAAATTAATTTAAGGATTATTAGCCAATGCAATAAGATAAGAAAAAGATCTTATTTGTAATAGTAGCAGAAACTACAAAACACCTAGATATAAATTCTGTAAGAAATGTGCAGGGCACATGTGAAGAGACCTTTTTTGACTTAACTGAATTCACTTCCTCTGTGTCTGTTCAAATGTTCCTTCAACAGAAAATCCTTCGCTGAACACTAACATGGTAGCCCCATCACCTCATAACTTTGTCCACTTTAGCAAGCTTTCTCCCCCCAGGTGCAACCTATTTAATACAAATTGTATCAGTCTCAAGAAACCCATTTGAAAAGTTTGAAAGCATATATAAATAAAAGCAGACAAACATTCCCTACCAATATGGTTCTTTCTTTCCAACAGCTTTACTGAGGTGCAATAAAACTGAACCATTTTAAGTATACAGGTTGATGAACTCTGATGAATTGTATACAGTCATGTGACTACCACTACAATCAAAATATTCCCATCATCTCAAAAAGTTCCTTCCTACCTCTTTACAGACAATTTCCTGCCCAGACTCTAGACCTCAGGCAACCACTAATGTTTTGCCTTTCTATAGTTTGATATAAGTGGAATCATAGAGTAGTAGGCTTTTGTATTTGACTTATTTCACTTATCATAATGTTTTTGAAATTCATACATGTTGTTGTGGTTCATCAAAAGTTCGTCCCTTTGCAGCTTGGTGCTTTGTGACTGCCTGGAGGGGTGGGATAGGGAGGGTGGGAGGGAGGGAGACGCAAGAGGTAAGAGATATGGGAACATATGTATATATATAACTGATTCACTTTGTTATAAAGCAGAAACTAACACACCATTGTAAAGCAATTATACTCCAATAAAGATGTAAAAAAAAAATTTCATCCCTTTGTATTGCTGAACAGTATTCCATAATATGGATATATAGTTATTTATTTATATAGTCAGTAGCAAATGGATAAATGGGTTATTCCTAGGCTATAATGAATAAGGCTACTGTGAACATTCATATACAAGTCTGTTTGTGGATATATGTTTTCAGTTCACTTGGGTAAATACCTAGGAGAGAATTGCTGGGTCATATGTTAAATGTACATTTAACCTCCTAAAAAAGGGCCAAACTGTTTTTCTAAGTGACTATACAATATTACACTCCCACCAGCAATGTATGAGAGTTCCTAATGTTCTACATGTTCACTAATACTTGGCATTATTAGTAATTTTAATTTTATCAATTCTATTGAGTATAAAGTGGTAACTTATTGGGATTTTAATATACATTACCCTGATGACTACTGATACTGGGCTTATTCTGATACTGGGCTTATTCATATACTTTCTTTTGTGAAGTGTCTGTTGAAATCATTTACCCATTTTTATTGTGTAGTTGTTCTCATTATTAGTTTAAAACTCAATTGTGTATATATTCTGGATACAAGCCCTTTTGTCAGATATGTTTTGTATTTTCTCCTAGTCTATGGCTTGCCTTTTCATTTCCTATACTGTGTCTTTTGAAGAGCAAAAGTTTTGAATTTTGATGAAATCTACTGTCATTTGTTTTCTTCTATGGTTTGTGCTTTTTGTGTCCTGTTTAAGAAATCTTTGCCCAACACAATGTCACATAGGTTTTGTTTTCTTCTAGAAGTTTTATACTTTTAACTCTTCTATTTAGGGCAATGGTCCATTCCTAGCTGATTTCTGTGTACAGCGTAAGATCAGATCAACGTTCATTATTCTCCATATAAATATCTATTTAATCCAGCACAATTTGTTTAAAAAACTACTTTTTCCTCGATAATTTATCCTGGTGCCTTTGCCACAAAACAATTTACCATACAAGTGTGGATCTATTTCTGAACTCTATTCTGTTCCACTGATCTAAAAGTGTATCCATATACCAGTACCAGATTGTCTTGATTACTGCAGCTTTATAGTAAGTTTTGATAGCAGGTAACATTCTCCAACCTTCTTTAAACTGTTTTGGGCAATAAATTTTAGAATCAACCTACCAATTTCTTCAAACAAGCCTGTTACAATGTTGATTGGAACTCTACCAACTCTAAAAATGTAAATCTGCCCCAAATTATCTAAATAATATTTATTCTTCCAAACCATGAGCACAGAATACCTCTCTATTTATTTAGGTCTTCTTTAATTTCCCTCAGCAATGTTTTGTACTTTTCAGCATACAAGTACTGCACATCTTTCATTACATTTATTACTAAACTTTGTTGCTATCATAATGAATTGTTTTTACATTTCATTTTCTAAATGTTAATTACTGGTATAGAGAAATAAAATTGATTTTTGTATACCAACTTGTGTATTCTGTAATCTAGCTAAATTCACTTTTTAGTTCTAGAATGTTTTTGAGATTTATTACGATTTTCTAAACATACAATTATGTTCTCTGCAAATAAAGACAGCTTTACTTCTTCCTTTCCAATCCCAGGACCCTTATTTGAACAATAAAATGTTGACAAAATGTAGTAAAAGCATATACCCTTGCCGTGTTCCTAATCTCAGAGGGAAAGAATTCAGCAGTTCACCATTTACTATGATGTAAGTTGTAGTTTTTCACAGGTGTCTTTCCTTAGGGTTTGGAAGTTTTCTTCTGCTTTTGGCTTGCTGAGTCTTTATGATGAATGGGTATACTATACTGTCACATGCATTTTCTGCATCTATTGAAAGGATCATTTGGTATTTACTTTTATTCTATTAAGAGGGTAAATTACTCATCATATTTTCAGATGTTAAACAAAGCTTGCATTCCTGGGATAAACACTACTTGGTCGTGATGTAATATTCTTTTTTATATAATGATGGATGAGATTTGGTAGTATTTTGTTAAGGTTATTTCTAACTTTTGGCATGAGTGAAACTGGTCTGTGGTTTTCATTTCTTGCAATGTCTTTATTTGGTTTCAGGGTACTATATGCCTTATACAGTAAGTTTGGAAGTGTTTCCTCAAAGAGTTTGGGTAGTGCTGTTATTGTTTATTCCTTTAATATTTGAAATATTTCAACAGAAAAGGCAGCTGTGCCTACCTGAAGACTTTTAGTGTAAAGTTTTAATTATGAACTAAATTTCTTTGATGTAGGACTATTAGATTGTTCTATTTTTCCCTTGGGTCAGTTGTGGCCATATGTGTCTTTCGAGGAATCTGTTCATTTCTTCTAAATGGCAGAAGGGTGTTCATTATATTCCTTATTATCCTTTTAGTATCTATAAGATCTGTAGTGAAAACAGTTTTTTCCATACTTGATATTGGTATGTGTCTTTTGTTTTCTTCATCAGTCTAGCTAGAGATTTATCAATTTTACTGATCTTTTCAAAGAACCAGCTTTTTCTTTGTTTCATAAATTTTCTCCATCATTTGTCCATTTTCAATTCCACTGATTTCTTTTCTTCTGTTATTTCATTCCTATTCTTACTTTGAATTTAATTGTAGCAGTATATAGAAACTGTTCCAAGATAGCCCCCTTTCCTCTCCCTTCCTTTGTCCTATTATTGTCATATATATTACATCTTTATATAAACCCAACAATAGTTTTATAATTATTGTTTTATGTTGTCTTTTAAGAGATGAAAAGGGGGGAATATATTTCCATTGTCTCTGGCAGCACAATTTTAAGGGGGCCCCTCCCATAATCCCTGCCTCTTGATGCTCATGCCTTTGTGTAATTCTCTCCCCTCGAGTATGAGCAGGAACTGTTACTTCCTTCTAACCAATAGAATCTGGCAAAGGTGACGGAATGTCACTACTGTGGTTATGTTATGATACACAAGACTCCATCTTGCTAGCAGACTTACTGTAGCAACTTTCACTGCTGCCTTGATGAACTAAGGAGCCTTGGTGGGAAAGCCCACAGGCCAAGACTCTGCAGGTTATCTCTAGGAACTACTGGCAACCTTCAGCCAGTAGCCAGCAAGAAGCTGAGGCCCTCAGTCCTGTACATCCAAGGGAATTCATCTGCTAACAACCTGAATGAGCTTGGAAGCAAATTCTTCTCCATTTAAGCCTACAGATGAGAACAGTCTGGCCAACACCTTAAAACTGTGAGGTAATAAGTATATCTTGTATTGTCATATGTTTGTGTAATTTGTTACACAGCAATAGAAAACAAATATACTGTTTTTTACATGCATAATTACCTTTACCAGTGATCTTTATTTGCTCTGTGAATTTGGATTTACACATGGTCCTTTTCTTTCAGCTGGAAGGACTTCTTTCAGTACTTCTCGTAAGGCAGGTCTGAGAGCAACAAATTCCCTTTATTTATCTGGAAACATCTTTATATCACCTTCACTTAAAAAATTTTTTTTTAATATTCTTATTGGCTTTTACTTTTTTAAAATTAATTAATTTATTTTTGGCTGAGTTGGGTCTTTGTTGCTGCATGTGGGCTTTCTCTGGTTGCAGCAAGTAGGGGCTACTCTTTGTTGTGGTGTGCGGGCTTCTCATTGTGGTGGCTTCTCTTGTTGCGGAGCACGGGCTCTAGGTGTGAGGGTTCAGAAGTTGTGGCTCACAGACTCTAGAGCGCAGGTTCAGTAGTTGTGGCTCACGGGCTTAGTTGCTCCGTGGCCTGTGGGATTTTCCTGGACCAGGGCTCGAACCCATATCCCCTTCGTTGGCAGGCGGATTCTTAACCACTGCAGCACCAGGGAAGCCCTATCACCTTCATTTCTGAAGGACAATTTGGCTGGATTTAAAATTGCTGGTTGACTGTTATTTGTTTTCAGTAATTACAAGATGTCATCCCATTGTCTTCTGGCCACTGTTGTTTCTTATGAGAAATCAGCTGTTAATCTTATCATTGAGGATCCCTCGTACATAATGCATCACTTCTCTAGGTGCTTTCAAGATTTTCTCTTTGTTTTTAACATTCCCCAGTTTGACAATTACATCTCTTAGATGAATATCCTACTTGGAGACACTGAGTGTCTCAGATGTATAGTTTAGCATTTTTCATCAAATATAGGAAGTTTTCAATCATTTCTTCTTCAAATATTTTTTTCTTTCCCTTTCTCGCTTTCCCCTCTCTTTTCTGGCTCCCATTATGCCTCATGCATATATTGGTATGCTTGATAATGTTCCACAGGTCTATGGGGGCCTGAGTTGAAGCTGTGATACTGCTTGCAGCAAGCAACACAGCAGCCTCACATTTAACAGGAGACCTGGCAAATGAGACAGCCATGTGGGCTTTGATAAGCTGCTACATATTTCTGGGAATTGGGAAGGCAGATGCATGCTTAAGAAAGACCAGAGAGGACCCCAGTTATCTACTCATCCCTGGCTGAACATGAGGCCAGAAAATGGAAGCTGGGGCATACTTGTAAATTGTCTGATTATTAAATGTGTCTCATCCTATACACAGATCTCCTTGGCAAAGGGTAGAAGCCTTACCGGCTCAAATTGCTTAAGCACAACCTCTGACCAGTTACCAGTCAAACATAAGTTATTTTGGTCATAAGATGTCTTACATATCTTATTGTTGTTGATATTTTTAAAAATTCTTTTTTCTATATGTTCCTCAGACTAGATAATGTCTATTGATAAATTTTCAAGGTCACTGATTCCTTCTTTTGCCAGCTCAAATCTGCTGTTAACCACTCTAATTAATTCATTTTAGTTACTGTACTTTCAACTCTAGAATTTCTATTTATATACATGTATATACATACATTCCCATTTTCATATATAAAATTATATGTATTCTCTTTATTGATCATTCCTATTTGATTTGTCACTGTCACATGTTTTCATTTAATTCTTTGAACATGGTGTCCTTAGTTCTTTGAATACATTTATAATAGCTATTCTGAAGTTTGTTAACTAAGTGTAACATCTGGGCCCCTTCATAAACACTTTCTATTAGCTAGTTTCATTTCTTGTGTATGAGCAATACATTCCTGTTTCTTAGCATGTCTCATAATTTTACTGAAAATTGAAGATTTTAGACTATATCATAGCACCCCTGGATTTTGAACCTCACCTCTTCCAGGTGGGCTGCTGTTGCTATTTGTTTTAGTGAATTACCTAGACTAATTCTACATAGTCTGTCTCCCTTATAGCATACAGCCACTTATGTCTCTGCTCAGTTGTTATTATTTTTTTTTTTTTTTTTTTTTTTTATGCGTTACGCGGGCCTCTCACTGCTGTGGCCTCTCCCGTTGCGGAGGACAGGCTCCGGACGCGCAGGCTCAGCGGCCACGGCTCACGGGCCCAGCCGCTCCGCGGCACGCGGGATCCCCCCAGACCGGGGCACGAACCCGTGCCCCCCGCATCGGCAGGCGGACTCCCAACCACTGCGCCACCAGGGAAGCCCCTCAGTTGTTATTATTAAAGTCTGGCTTCTAGGGGCCGCTCCTAGGAATAACTTACGTTTGACCAGTAACTGGTCAGAGGTTGTGCTTAAACAATTTGAGCCAGTAAGGCTTCCACCCTTTGCCCAAGAGATCTGTGTATAGGCTGAGACACACATTCAATAAACAGACAATTTACAATTTACAGCTTCCATTTTCTGGCCTCATGTTCAGCCAGGGGTGAGTAGATAACTGGGGCCCTCTCTGGCCTTTCTTAAGTATGTATCAGCCTGCCAAATTCCCAGAAATATGTAGTAGCTTATCAAAGCCCACATGGCTGTCTCATTTGCCAGGTCTCCTGTTAAATGTGAGGCTGCTCTGTTGCTTGCCCCAACTGGTATTACAGCCTCAGTTACAGCCTCAGAAAGTCCAACTGCTATTGGCCTTTCCAGTTTGTTTGCCACCTAGATCAAGACCACAGTTATTTTCAACAATGCTCCAGGCATGGGGAATTTCCATGGGCTCCAAAATCAGGTCAGTCCCTTCCATCATCGAGGAGGATTCCAGATCCCATGATAATGTGACACAGAGATTGTTGGGGAGCAGAGAGGGTAAATGGCAACAGCCACTTTGGGCTCAATTTCTTCAAGTTTCTTAAGGTAAAAACTTCAGTAATTGATTTAAGATGGTTCTTCTCTGCTATTCAAACATTTATAGCTATAAATTCCTAAGCACTGCTCTAGTACATCCCACAAATTCTGATATATTGTATTTTCACTATCATTCAGTTCAAAATTTGTTTAATTTCTAAATGTCTGAGTTTGTCCTAGACATGTTATTGTTGTTGATTTCTAACAGAATTCCATTGCAGTTAGGGAATATACCCTTAAGATTTCAGCCTTTTAAAATTTACTGACACGTATTTTATTGCCAGCATATGGTTTATCCTAGTGTCCACAGCATGCACACAAAAGAATGTATATTCTGAAGGTATTGGATGCAATTTTCAAAAATATTAGGTCAATGTGTTTGATAATGGTTTTTAGATTTTTCTATAGTTATTGATTTTTTTATATCTAGATGTTCTATCAATTGCTGAGAGATGTTAAAATCTCCAACATTCAAGACTGTGAAACTGTCCATTTCTCCCTTTAACACATATTTTGAAGTTCCCTTCAAATTTTTTGCGTCACGTATTTTGAAGTTCTCTTCCTGGGTGTATGCACATTTTATGACTATTATTCTTCCTAATGAAGTGCCCCATATGTCCCTGTGAAATGTCTCTCTTTAGTTCTGGTAATAGTCTATGTCTTGCAATCTATTTTATATGATATTAACATAGCCACTCGGGCCTTCACATGCTTGCCATTTGCATGACATATTTCCATGATATATCCCATCCATTCATCCACTTTCAACCTACCTGTACCTTTATATTTAAAGTATTATCTTTGTAGTCAGCACGTAATTGAGTTTTGTCTACTTACCTTTCTGATAATTTCTAACTTTTAATTGGAGTGTTCAGTCCATTAATGTTTAATATAATTATTGATATAGTTGAGTTTAGATTTACCATTTTATTATTTGTTTTCCATCTGTCTCCTCTATTGTCCCTCTTCTTCCCTTTACTACCATTTTTTTTCTTTGTACTATCAGAACATTTTTTAACATTCCATTTTAATGTCTCCATTGACAGTTTAGCTATACTTCTTTGCATTATCTTTTTTTTTTTTTTTTTTTACTGGTTACTCTGAGGATTGGAATATATAAACTGAACTGTTCAAAAACATTACCAGGATTTGTACGGAGGTTATTATAAGCTTCCCATTTGTGTCTAAAAGCTCAAATACTTTTGGACATTACAAAATCCTAAAAGCAGGAAAGTCAGAATTTTACAAAATATATGTATAAGCATTGTACCATAATTTACTATTTATGTGATTACTCTTCTTAAAAGTTTTAGAAAGCACCAAATGCAATTAGCTAAGTTACACAGGCACAGGCACTGCTTGGAGTTCTAAAAACCAGGTATGCATTGTGCCATATTATTACAGGAAAAAAAAGCAACGATGGAGGAAATAAAAAAATCTAGACAAAAACCTAAAACTTGACTAATAATTCAACACAGAACAAAGAGCCAGAAAGTCAGATGGTATAATGTTCCCAAACAGAATTTCCCCAAGTAATATTACTTTTTTGTTAATGAAAAACTAAAAATTTAGAAAAGCATCAAAGCAAAAACCAGCATTCTCTAATAACTACTGTCAACACTGATGATAGACTTCTTTCAGCTTTCCTTCTATACATTTTAAAAAATTACTCGTAATTGTAATCATAGTCTAATTACTTAATTTTTCCTCTATATTTGGGCACTGAAAATGCCTCCATTTTAAAAATTATATATAATAAAGGGTAAAATTTTCATACAGAAAATAATTCCTGTACTTAAGACTGCTTCCTTGGAATAAATTAATAGAAGTAGATATATTGGCAAAAAAATCTCCCATTTCTCAGGATCTAACATACTACTAAACTTCTTTCCACAACTGCTTTAATAAACTTCTACCATCAATGTTCCTGTTTCATCACATTTGGGATTACCATTTGTAAAATCTTTCATTTTTGAAAAGCTAAAAATAATTTCTCACCATTCTGCTATGGATTTTTCTAATCACTTATCTCTTTCATTTATTTTCTTGTGTTTCATCAAGAGGATTTTACCTACTGTACCAAGAGAAGACCTGAGACACTTATCAGGTGTCTCATCTCAGGTTCCTCCAGGGATGTGTTTTATGGAATTAACTTCTAGAGCTTCAGCTGACCGCCCTCCAGGTCAGTTTGCATAAACACTGAATCTGAAGATAAAGAAACACACTAGCTAATATAGGGTCTCTTAATGTTACTCTCTTGAAATGTCCAGTGTAGTATTAGAATTTTCAGAAAGATTCAAAATGGAAAAATGAATATAATAATAGTGGGTTTCTTAAAATTCACACTCTTATAGTAGTGACTCTTCCCCATAATTCCAACAGCACACTAACCTGGTCAGAAAGATTACCAGGATTTGGACAGAGGTACTATTATATGCATCACATTTGTGTTTAGAAACACTAATATTTTTGGACATTATAAAACCCTAAGTGTTCATCATTTTGAAGCAGGATACTTGAAAGTAAAGCAGCAAAATATCACTTATCTGCACAGGCCAACATTTTGTATCTACAAGGTCTAATATGTCTACTAGTCACGTGTGGCTACTGAGCACTTGAAACGTGGCTAGCGTGCCTGCAGAACTGAATTTTTTGTTTACTTTAAATGTAAATACAGGCACATATTTTATTGCACTTCACTTTATTGCACTTCAGAGATACTGACTGCAATTTTTCCAAATTGAAGGTTTGTGGCAACCCCTCCTAGATCAAGTCCATCAGTGCCATTTTCCAACAGCATTTGCTCACTTTCTGTCTCTGTATCACATTAGGATAATTCTCAAAATATTTCAAAATTTTTCATCATTATTATACTTGTTATGGTGATCAGTGATCTTAGATGTGACTATTTTAATTATTTAGGGTTGCCATGAATCACGCCCATAATAAGACAGTGAACTTAATCAATACATGCTGTTATGCGTTCTGACTGCTCCACCAACCAGCCTTTCCCCAGTCTCTCTCCCTCTCCTCAGGCCTCCCTGTCCCCTGGGACACAACAATATTGAAATCAGGCCTTTAACTGTTCAAATGAAGAGTCACATGTCTCTCACTTTAAATCAAAAGCTAGAAATGATTACACTTAGTGAGGAAGGCATGTTGAAAACTGAGATAGGCCAAAAGCTAGGCTTCTTGTGCAAAACAGGTAGACAAGTTGTGAATGCAAAGGAAATGTTCTCGAAGGAAATTAAAAGTGCTAATCCAGTGAACACAGGAATAATAAGAAAGCAGAGCAGACTTTTTGCTGATATGGAGAAAGTCTGAGTGGGCTGAATAGAAGATCAAACCAGCCACGACATTCCCTAATTTAGCCAAAGTCTAATTCAAAGCAAGGCCCTAACTCTCTTCAATGATGTGAAAGCTGAGAGAGGTGAGGAAACGTCCAAAGAACAGTCTGAAGCTAGCAGAGGTTGATTCATGAGGTTCCAAGAAAGAAGCCAACTCCATAACATCAAAATGCAAGGTGAAGCAGCAAGTGCTGATGTAGAAGCTGCAACAAATTATCCAGAAGATAATTAATGAAGGTGGCTACGCTAAACAACATGTTTCAGTATGGATGAAACAGCATTATATTGGAAGAAGATGCTACCTAGGACTTTCATAGCTAGAGAAGAGAAGTCAAAGCACGGCTTCAAAGTTTCAATGTTAGGAGCTAATGTAGCTGGTGACTTTAAGTTGAAGCCAGTGTACATTTACCATTCCCAAAACCCTAGTGCCCTTAAGAATTCTACCAAATCTACTCTGCCTGTGCTCTATAAATGGAAAAACAAAGCCTGGATGACAGCACATCTGTGTACAACACGGTTTACTGAATATATAAAGTTCGACGTTGAGATCCACTGCTCAGAAATAAAGACTCCTTTCAAAATATTACTGCTCATTGACAATGCACCTAGTCATCCAAGAGCTCTGATAGAGATATACAATGAGATTAATGTTGTTTTCATGCCTAACACAATATCCATTCTGCAGTCCATGGATCAAGGAGTAATTTCGACTATGAAGTTTTATTATTGAAGAAATACATTTCCTAAGGCTACAGCTGCCATAATTAGTGATTCCTCTGATGGATTTGGGCAAAGTAAATTGAAAACTTTTTGGAAAGGATTCACCATTCCAGATGCCATTAAGAACATACATAATTCATGGGAAGGGGACAAAATATCAATATTAACAAGAGTTTGGAAGAAGTTGACTCCAACCCTCATGGATGCCTCTGAGGGGTTCAAGACTTCAGTGCAGGAAGTAACTGCAGATTACTTAGCAAGAGAACTAGAATTAGAAGTGGAGCCTGAAGATATGACTGAATTGCTGCAATCTCATGATAAAATTTTAACAGGTGAGGAGCTGCTTCTCAGGGATGAGCAAAGAAAGTGATTTCTTGAGATTGAATTTACTCTCAGTGAAGATGCTGTGGAGGTTGTTGAAATCACAATAAAGGATTTAGAATAGTACATAAACTTAGTTGATAAAGTAGCAGTAGAGTTTAACAGAATTGACTCCAATCTTGAAAGCAGTTCTGCTGTGAATAAAATGCTATCAAACACACTGCATGCTACAGAGAAATCATTCGTGAAAGGAAGAGTTAATCAATGGTGGCAAACTTCATTTTTGTCGTATTTTAAGAAATTGCCACTCCAGCCTTCAGCAACCACCACCCTGGTCACTCAGTAGCCATCAACATGAGGGAAGATCCTCCACCAGCAAAAAGATTATGACTCACTGAAGGCTCAGATGATGGTTAGCAATTTTTTAGCAATAAAGTATTTTTTAACTAAGATATGTACATTGTTTCTTTAGACACTGGGAAACCAAAAAATTCATGTGACTCCCTCTGTTGCAATATTCGCTTTATTGTGGTGGTCTGGAACCAACCCTCAGTACCTCTGAGGTATGCCTGCTGCCACATGTGCTATAGACAGCACAGGTTTAGATTAAACTAAAGAGAGCCTCACTTTTTTTTTTCCTTTTGGAATATAGACAGTATTAGCAATTCAAGTCAAACTTGCTCATTTCCTCAATGAAACTGGATTTCTCCCAAGCAGCAGCAAGCATACTTCACATACCTGCTCCACAACCAGGCTTCCCTCTGTGGTCACATGGCTGTCACCACAGCACAGGCAACCTCTTAGCTCTGAGTTTTGAAAGCTCTGTGTGATCACTCATTGGTGGTTTCATGATGCAGGTGTACACATTTAATTGTAAGGTCTGCTCCTTTAATGTACTTGAGATTAAAAATTTCTGGTAGGGTAAATGGCTGATATTAAACATCTATATCCTTTCTTCTTTTCAATTGCTTTGGCTATCTTTCCCCTGCTCATTCAGTAAATGACAACTCTTTTTTTTCTTCCTGATCCTCAGCCCCCAAACCTGTTATTCTTAATTTCTTTCCCTCTCACCTCATAGCCCATCTATCAGCACATACTGTTGACTCCATTTTCAAAATATATCCAGAATCCGACCACTTCTCAACACATTCACTGCTATCATGTAGCCCAAGCCACGAACATCTCTCACCTGAGCTATTCCAAAGTGTCCAGACAGGTTTTCCTACTTCTCCTCTGCTCCTCCACAATCTATCTTCCTCAGAGCAGCCAGAGTGAGCCCTTAAGGTAAGTTCATATTGTTGCTCAGTTGAGAAGTATTCAATGGCACCCCCATTCTCACTCAGAACAAAGTCCAAAGTCTTTTCCATGCCTTCTAGGAGCTACAGAACATGTCAGCTGACTCTCTTTAGCCCTGTTTGCCCCCCTCTCCCATTACTCTGCTCCAGCCACTGTCTTCCTGGCTTTTTCTTGAAAGTGCTAAGCATGTTCCCAGCCTAGAGTTTTTACTTTAACACTTTTCCTTTAACACTTTTCTCCCAGATACACACATGGTTTGTTCTTCGTTTCTTTCAGGCCTCAGCTAACATGTCACATTAGAGGCCTTCCCTGAATACCTAATTTAAAACAGAAGCCTGTACCTCTTTATCCCTTCTCTGCTTCCTTTTTCTTCATGACTTGATATCATATATTTACTGTCAACTACTGAAATGTAAATGCCACAACAGCAGTGACTTTATTTTGTTACTGTATTCCCAGCCCTCAGAACAGTGCCTGGCACATAGCAGTGCTCAATAAATACGTGTGGGGTGCAAGGAAATGAGGCTGCAGTCCTGACCAGGCAGCAGTGCCTGAGGTCTTGGGCCCTTTCACTAAGCTCCCAATACTACACCCAGTGAGCTTTCTACAACACACAGCTGTTTCTCCCACTCCTCTCTGTCAAATGGCTCACCACTGTCCCCCAAATAAATGACCAGATATGCTCCAATCGTACTGAATTTTTTTCAGTTCCTAAAACCAAACATGCTCCCTTTCTTCTTCAGCTCTTTACTCAGTGTCTTCTGTGTTTGAAAGAACCCCACACCTCCACCCTTCCAGCACCCCATGCAGCCTCACCTTTCAAGACCTTGATGCAAACCATGCCTTCTCTAGTAAGTCTTCCATGCCATTCCCACCACCTTTGCCCCAACAAATGGGGTGGTCTTTTATACACGGCGCTTAGCTCACTCTGCTGGGACTGCGTTGTTTTCTTACAGGTCATACAGAATCATGGTTAAGACAATGGGTTTGAATCCTGGCTCTACAATTTATGAAGTGAATGACTGTGAGCAAATTACTTACCATCCTGTGGCTCAGTTTTCTCAGTGGAAAAATTACTACTTACCCTCACAGAATAGTTGTGAGGAATTAGGCTGATACTAAATGCTCAACAAATGTTGGCTACAAATCCATCCACCCACTAAACTATGAAGTGCCAGAAGGCGAGCACAATGATTACGTCCGTATCTCAGGGCCTGGCCAGAGCCTGGCATACGTTACGTGCTCAATGAATATTTGCTGAATAAATATAAGAATAAGTGACCAACTGGCCACCTCATCCTCATCTAACTATCTATATGAATTCTACCTCAGAGGTGGGGGAGGGGAGAGAGAGGGAAAGAGGAAGGTGAACCCTTGTTTCTTGTGCATTTCTTTGCTCACTTTCCCATATTTGAATCTTTGACTGCATTTCACCTTAATGTCCATCACAAAATAAACGTATTAACAGGAGGGGATCAATCTAACTGGAAGTTTATAAGCTCTTAAAGAAACTGTGGTTTAAGGAAAAGAGCAGGTATGATGAATTCAGGGACTTTTCTAATCCCACCTGGCCCATTTTCAATCAATACTTTTTAATAAAAAGAAAAGGATCAGGGGCTTCCCTGGTGGCACAGTGGTTGAGAGTCTGCCTGCTAATGCAGGGGACACAGGTTCGAGCCGTGGTCTGGGAAGATCCCATATGCCGTGGAGCAACTGGGCCTGTGAGCCACAACTACTGAGCCTGCGCGTCTGGAGCCTGTGCTCCGCAACAAGAGAGGCCGTGATAGTGAGAGGCCCGCGCAGTGCGATGAAGAGTGGCCCCCGCTTGCCACAACTAGAGAAAGTCCTCGCACCCAAACGAAGACCCAACACAGCAAAATTAATTAATTAATAAACTCCTACCCCAACATCTTCTTTAAAAAAAAAAGAAAAAAAGAAAAGGATCAGCCTTGTCTCTGTAAGGCTGGGGAACAATTATTTTAGATAACTGGTGTTTGTTTCCTCTTTCTCTCTCTCATTGAGAATAGTACAGATACAGGTTCTGTCCTCATGAAGCCTCAGACTAACAAGAATAGAATTAAATAGAATACTACAAAAATAATTCATTATGCTTGTGATAGGAACTACAATAAAAAGGTACAGAGCCCAATAGTATCACATGATAGAAGGATCTGACCAAGTCCGGATGGTAAGGGAAGGCTTCCCTGAGAAAGTGTAGGGAGAAGTGAGGGAGAGGCAGGTAGGAGCCAGGCGAAGGTGGCAGCAGTGCAGGGAGCAGAGGAAACCCAGCAGGTCCTGGGCACACGCCTCTGAGCTCAGTGAGTCTGAAAGAACGCAGATGGGCTGCGGCTCAAAGACAAGCTGGAAAGATATCGCAGAGGAGCAGACGCTGCAGGGCCGTGTAGGTCACATTAAGGACTCAATATTGTCCCAAGAGAAGTGGGAAACCACCAACGGATTTTAAAAGGAAATATTTTAATTGTCATTTTTAACAGATCACTCCATTTAGAGACTGGTTGGAAGGGGGCAGGACTGGAAGCAAGGACGAAAGAGACATCATAACTGTCCTGGTGAGGAACAAGGTTTCCTTGCCCAAAGGTGGGGCAGTGCCTCCAACGAAAGGAAGTGAAAAGATCTGACAACTATTTAGAAGGATGGTTTCTAGATTTCTGGCACAGCAGTCATAGGCTGTAGTGCCATCTACTGCAAAAGAACATGGTCAAAGCAGCAGCTCATGCTGCGCTGTGTTGTGAGCCACAACTGTGGAGAAGCTGAACAGGCAGCTGGGTACACTGGTCTAGAAATCAGAAGCCAGGCCTAGACTAAATACAGAGCAAGTCTAAGCAGCACATGCGGCCAACGGGAGCAAGGAGGAGGAGGTCTCTCCTATTTGTGTTTCCAAATCGATACATAATGTGCTATTAAAAACTACTCCCTGAATCTCTTATTGTACTAGGGTAAAAGGAGGAAGTAAAAGGTGCTATACAAGAATAAGTGAGGGGCTTCTGCAAAATATGTAATTTTGTTGTTTTAAAATTTTATATGGAAATGTAAAGTGCTAAGAATAGCCAAGATATCCTTAAAGAACAAGGAGAGGAGATTTGCTCCCCCAGATATTAAAACTTATTAGAGAATAATAATAATTTACAACAATATTATACTGACCCAGGGATATAACAACAGACAATAGAACTAACGGAACCATGTGTATATAAAAACTTTATACCTGAGTTGGCAAGACATAACAATGAGGAAAGAAAGGACGATTTAGGCTACCTTTATGTATGCAATTGTACCTGACCACCTCATGTTATACACCAAAACCAATTCTGGATAGATTAAAGACCTAAATGCCATGAAACATTTTAGAAAAAAATATAGGCAAATAATGACCCTGTGGTATGATGTACAAGACACAAAAAGCACAAACCATAAGCCAAAAGAAAAATACAGTTTACCTACTTAAAATGCAAACTTCTGCTCCCAAAAAACAAGCAAAACAACAATGTGGAAAAGCTACAAGCTGGGAGAAGACTGTTGCAACATATAACTAACAGCAGAGAATACATAAACAACTCCTACAAGTCATAAGAAAAAGACAAGCAAGCAGCCCAGTCTTGCAATGCTTTGTTACTCATATGTCATTTTCGGGAAAAAAGGAGGCAAGCAAATCACACAGAGGAAGAGCAAACCACTTAGTGATACACTCCTGGCAAAGGCAGGGGACTGGGCACCCTCCCACCTGGTTAAGGGCAGAGCCATTAACAACCTTCTTTGGAGGACAATTTGTCAATATCCATCAAAACAACAACAACAACAACAAAACCCAACAACCCTTTGATGTGGCAATTGTACTTCTTGGAATTATCCAAGAGATAAATTCACATATGTAAAAAGATTAGTCAAGGACATTCTCTGTAATACTGTATCTAGAAGCAGAAAAATGAAAAGTTAGAATGTCCAACAATGGGGAATAAGTTTAAATAAATTACATCTATACAATGGAATCAATGACAAGGAACTATCACTTAGAGAAACTGTTTTGTAAAAAAAATCAAGATGCAGAACAGACGATTAACAAAAGAGAAGCAGGCTAGAAGATGGAGGGTGGAAAATATGCACACTTATATGCACAGACTATCTCTGCAGGGACACAAAAGAATCCAGTAAGAGTGACTGCCTCTGGGAAGGAGAGGAGGGGCCAGTGCTGAAGAGCAGACATTTCCCCCTCACTGAACAGTCCGTATCACCTTTCGTTTTGTTTTTAACCATGTATATATATGTATGTGTTACCTCCTTAATAAAATGTCCTACTGAGAAAATTTCATCCACTCAAAAAATAAAAAAGAATGGTTTAAACAAACGATAGTATATCCATACTAATAAATACTATATCTAGCAGTTGAACAGAGTAAACCTATATGTATTAATACTGAATAGGTACAAAGTTCCTTTTTGGGGTAATGAAAATGTTTTAAAATTGGCTGTGGTAATGGATGCCCAACTCTATGAATACACTAAAAGCCACTGAATTGTACACTTTAAAAGGGTGAATTGTAACATATGTGAATTCTATCTCAATAAAAGCTGTTAAAAATATCTATACACACATACATACACAAAAAGAGAGAGGGGGATGGTGAGGAAATAGGATTCAGCAAACTGGGACCAGAGGCCGAATCCGGCACACCACTGGTTTTTATAAATATAGTTTTATCAGCACATGGCCACACTCATTCATCCACATATTGTCTATGGTTGCTTTCATGCTACAAAGGCAGAGTTGAGTAGTTAACAACAGAGACAGGAGGGCTCGCAAAGCCCCAAATCTTTACCATCTGGCCTTTTACAGAAAAAGTTTGCCAACCCAATATTAAAAAAGTCTTAAGTTATATACAGCTGAGCAAAAAATAACAATTGCAGAATAATACAGTCAGTATGATATCATTTATGTTCTAAAAACCACACACAACACAATAAGACATATTTTCTATAACTACATTTAGGAAATGATCTAGAAAGATAAGGACCAAACCAAACTCATACCCATGAGTTACGTCTGGGCAGGGGTAGGCAGATAAGGATTGGGAGTTGGCCAAAGGGGACTTTGGCTTTATTTGTAATTTATTTGAAAATGTATTTTATTTGTTTTAAGGAGACAAGTTCATATATTACCTGAGTCATTGAACTTTCTTTCTTAATTAATATTTAAAATATTTTAAAAGCAAGGCTGGCAGAAACAGGAAAGTAACAGGACTAGGTAGAATTTAAAAATGTGAGTTCTGATCTTGGTCTTAATATTACTAAGCACTGCCAGAATTTTAAGTATTCTGATCCTACACCCACTTCTTAGTTTTTTCAGCTCTTTCTCCTGGCATTCCTCTTACATTTCTCCTTCGTTGCCTTCAGAGCTGAGGTTTTCAAGTTTCAAGGTGAAATGAGATATGAGCAAGGGTGTCAGGGAGGGATGGAGGATGGCTACAAACGAGGCACAGGCTAGCAAATGGTGGTGTCCTGTCAACAGTCAACTATTTCGGGGATATAATTCTTATTTCAGGGCCACTCGGATGTGTGATGATTCCTAGTCTCAGGTACAGCAGGACTTTGCAGTAAGTCCATGCTTATAGCCTTTGTATTCCTATCTTCACATAATTCACAAGACCCTAAGAGAGCTGTGTGACTTCTAACATTTTCTGTACTTCAAATTAGTTTGCAAGTAAGTTTGACTAGTCTTGTAACAAAGTACACCATAGAAATGGAACTAAATGACTGTTAATAAGCAATCCAGGCCCTAGAATGGTACATAATGGATCCTGAGTCCCAACCAAGCTGTTTTACACCATAATTTACAAAAATAATATGGGTACAAATGTCAAAATACACTTGTTCATCTTTAGGAAAATAAATTAAGTGAAAATATAATGGGAGAAAAAAGTAAACTACTTTAAGACAATTAGTTACTATTAATTACAGGAATGGACAGTTTTTCAAGCAAAAACATTAAATGTCAAATGTAGTTTCCAACTGCATATGTTTACACAAAATTAGACCTCAGCTAACCAATCTTGTAGGATACCTAGAAACTATGTACAATTCTAGAAAAGGCAAGTGCTCTAAAACAGTAATAAAAGCAACTAAAATTTTTTTATGAAGAGGTAAATTCAAAAGGTAGGGTATCCTGAAGGCCATGGTATTATCAGGGGGCCTGTGTTAGCTCAGTTAGCTTGAGCAAGTCTCAAAAGGGGAGCTTGAGCAACTCTCAGTTGTTGGGACCACAGCCACTTCTGCTTCTGAAACAAAGCAACTTGACAACCTGAAGAAGGACTGCTTTTGGTTGATATAATCTGGGGAAATCTGGCTATATAGAAACTAGAGTTACAAGGGGAAAAAAGCACATTCAACAAACTGATTTTTTAGACAATCTGGTTTTAAACAAGACTCAGCATAATTTTAACACATCTTCACAAAGGAGAGAATAAGAAGTCGAGTATTAGCAAAAAGAAGCATTAGAAATTATATACACAAGCACTCATATATTTTAAACTCAGTAGAATTTCATTTTAAGTTTCTCCTTGGGAAAAAAGGGTTTGCTTCTAATAAACTCACCTCCATGTTCTAGAAATACTCGAACACATCTTTCCTTTCCTCTTGCTGCAGAGAAATGAAGCAGGGTCCAGCCATTAGCATCCCGGCCATTTGGAGAATAGCCTTGTTCTAACATCTTTCGTACCGTGTGAACATCCCCGGCAGCCACTGCAGCTTGAATCTGCAACTCTTCCTGGAGTTCAGGGTTCCTTCGACAATGGTGGTGTAACATCCTAGCTGAGTCCACTTTTTACAAAGGATTCATTAGGTCACAGGGATCAGCCTTGAAGGGTAGGTAGAATACATAAAATTTAGAATACTTGACACCTGACAGTGTGTTCATTAAATAGCACAGAAGTTTCCATTGCTAAATCATGTAAACTTTAGTGATGACAGTTCATACTACTATAACAAATTAACATGTAACAGTTTTGACCAAAACTTTCAGTTATTTCCCTAAGATTATAAAAGATTTCAAAAAGAAAGTGAGGCATAAAGCCCTAAAATGCCAAAACAGGAAATTTCTTCTGCAGCCTTTTGTAAACTCAAAGCAAACACCAATGAACACAACATTTATTTTAGGTAAAATGGAAAGTGATGCTAGGTAGCTGAAGATGGAGACAACAGAGGAAGCAAATGAGTACTTGTCTTAGAAGTTCGCATTTACCTGATGCACACGGAAAATTTAAGTTATAAACCATTCAAGGATTCTATTACAGATCAGTGAGTACATATCGAGTATCAAATGGACAATTCATAGACTAGGACTAAAGACCTCCAGCTATGAGAAGTAGTCTAAAATTTTAAAAAAGCAAAAACCTTTAGGCTGGTCCCCTAAAGTATTTCAACAATATTTTATTTTTAGCCCCAAAGAGTGGAAAGTTGGGGGGAAGGGGAAGTGGGCGGGGTTTAAGTAAATTAGACGAAAATGTATAGATTATATTTACTTTCCTTTTGTTTCTGTCTCTTTCTATCCTCCCCACTTTATGTCCTCTGAGGCACAATTTACTACGACTCTTTTTCTGCCACATTTCTTTTGCACTTTTCTAATTTCCATTTTCCAGAAGTTTTATTCTACAAATACTCAAAGTAGCAAGATCATACAAAATATTTAAAAACTAAAGGAATCTAAACAATCTGTTGATTAACCACATGAAAAAGGTAAAAGCAGTATATAGAATTCCAACACTCTCTAATAAGTCACAAGAGAGGTGTGTACTCAAACTCAATGTAAAATGAGATCTCCTTCATGCAAACAGGGAAGTCCAAACTGAACTGGTGAAAAGTTACATCTTATATGTGTGTATACAAAAACTTTTTTAGTGCATTTTTAAGCTTTTAAATACATACAGAAACTTAAACTATATAATTCTAGGAAGCCATTCCATCTGGGCTAACTTTAAGGTATAGATTAAACTCACCTCCTAATTAGTAGCTTCCATTTCTAAAAATAAAAAATTATGTGAAAGTCCTTTAAAGACATTCTGGTCTCATATGTAGGTTAGACATCTTGGGATAATCTCGTTACCAATAATAGTTTACCTTCCAAGACTTCTCCTTATAGACTGTACAAAGGTCAACTTAAGCCTAACTTAGGTCATAATTTAGGTCATATTATCACAGCTTAATAGTATAATCACATATCCTACTTTGTTTCATACATAGGAAATGGTTATTACAAAACTCCTAAGTATCACTACTAAGTAATGTAATTTAAAAATATCAGGCTATCTCCTCAAGGAAAATTGGGAAATTAGAAATTTCCTGACAATTTGTTTTCTTAATAAACGTGATTTCCCCCATCTCTTCACTTACTTTTTCAACTGACACTAAAATTAAGTCTCTTGTCTTAGAAATTTTAAAACCAAGAATCCTTTTAGAATAGGTTTTTGCTTATTTTTAGCATTATAAGGAAAGATGAAGACCATCAGAAGGAGTTAATAGAAACTACTACCATATACTCAAAACAATCATCTTTAACAGATTTTTCTTTTTTAATTGGGATGATCACCTTGGCACTTAAGGCATACTATGCAAGGAAAAAGATTCAAACAATATCAAAACAAACCTGGATTTTCTTTTAGCAAGTGCTGTGTTTAGTATGAATTAGGTGATCTGAAGGAGAAGTAAAAGCTAAATGGATTTTCCCCCAAAACAGCACAGATGACCTATGACCCTCAGTCACTTACCTTACGGGAAGAATGCCCCTTTTCCTGATACGTGGATTGCCTAATAACCATTGTGCACACACAGCATCGTGAGTAGGGGGCTCAGAGTGTGTCCAGATTCCAGTGTCAATGAGCTCTTTCTTAACCTAAAAACAAATGAAATAACAATCACGAGAAATTTTCTAAAAAAATAAAGAAACATAGCTGCCTGAGTAGTCTACCTTTTGATGAGCTTATATTTTAGCACTTTACAACAAACTTACAGAGCAAAGAAAGAACTTAAATCAATGCTTAGAAAAAATGATCGCAAATCTACATTAATCCGCAAGGTGGTACAGGATATGACTTATTTTCAGGAATTTTTTTTTTCTGAAAAGGCAGGGTTTTTTTTAATGAATAAGGAAAATAATAAATCACACACTTGGAATTTGGATGCAAACACAAATTCTTCTTTTTGCTCTATTCAAAATATATTTTCAGTACTGAATTACTTTTTAATTGACATCGCAAATTTCTTACTCTTTCTAAACAATTAAAATGAGAATATATCTGCATTCAATACAATAGGTGGCCAGGGTCAAAATGAAATCTATGACAACTAAAAGGAGATTTTCTTTAAACGCTGGTTCTTCATACATGCAAAAGGCATCACGTTAATAATTTTGAAACTTTTTTATTCCTTTATGCATACACCAAACTAGGTAAAAGATTAACAGTCTTGCCAGCTTCTCCATATGGATTCTGAAAAAATTCTCTACAACTAAAAGAATAGGGATCTTTCTCCATGTCAAATAAATCCTAGATCTGTGAATTCCATTAAGGTTAAGAACACAGGCAAAGTGACTTCCATGCATTACACCAGAATCCCTCTAGGAATTACTCACTGGGAGAACTGCCACCCCATCCCAGTGGGGTGGATGTGCTAATAAGCCCTCCATCACTTAAACAAGGAATGGTCAAGCTGCCTGGCAACCTGATGAGCTATGGAGAAAAGTGACAGTCATAGGTGGTGGTGGCTACAGACCAGAATTTTCAACCAATCCAAATTAGTATGGTCTACTTTGAACCTTTCCTCTTTTCACACCTTATTTTTCCTTGTCAAATTTCTTCAAGGAAGGCCAAAGACTTTGCAAACATGCACTTGGAAATAAATAATATTTGGTTTAAAACTCTGCTTAACACTTCTAACTGAACTAGGCATGATCAGAACAACTCCTACATGGCAAGCTGTAAAAAATGCACAGTTATCCTTACAGAAATGGCTGATTCTAAGACTGGGCAAGAAATATAGATGAGCCTAGAGCATCTCATAGTGCCAAAAAGCAAGGAAGTGCTCCAAGAAAAATGCAATGATGGGGGTATGTCAAAGGACACAGGAGCCAACCAAAAGAGCTCTCAATAGCCAAGATGGAACAATTCGAACAAGAAGATAGTCAAAGTACTATTAGAGTCTAACCCAAAGTACAGAATAAATATCAATAAGTCTGTATTGATATAAATACCTAATTAAATTTTAAAAGGGAGAGAAGAAACAAATCTCCTGTGCAAAATTCCAAATAATTTGTGTAAATTCTCTCCCCTCAAGGAGGTGGAGCACAACTCCTCTCTCCTTAAGTGTGACTTCCTTTCAAAGAGGATAGTATGGGGGACAGGGGAAGAAACTTTACAGTGGGAAACCTGAAAAACACTGCCTCAGCCAGGTGATCATGGTCAAAATCAAGAGTGCCAAGTCATGTTGTCAGTATGATATGATGAGAATGGCAATTTACCTCTGTGCTCTTTCTCCCCCAAACCCATAGACCTAGCCTAATCATGAGGAAAATATCAGACTAATTCCAATTGAGGGGCATTCCACAAAATACCTGACCAGTACTCTTCAAAATGTCAAGGTCATCAAAAGCAAGGAAACAAAGAAGTCTGAGAAACAGTCATAGCCAAGAGGAGCCTAAAGAGACGACTAAATGGAATGTGATATCCTAGATGGGATCCTAGAACAGAAAAAAGATATTAGGTAAAAACTAAAGAAATCTGAATACAGTATGGGTTTTAGTTAATAAGAATGTTCATTACTGGTTCATTAATTGTGGCAAACGTATCTATTAATATAAGATGTTAATTAGGGGAAGGTGAGTGTGCAGTATATGGGAATTCTGTATTACCTTCGCAATTTTTCCATAAATCTAGAACTGTACTAAAATAAAAAATGCAAACCAATGTCTCCAATGATAAGCCTGCAGCATTTCCACAAAGGAACATGTGATTACTTCACATGTGAGCTACACCTACAGTGCAAGAATGAACACCACTGAATGCCTTACTTCTAAGTGCATCCTCAGTACTCCCTGCCTCCCAAGAAAAGTGGAGATGACCCTCTACGGTCTTGAGTCTTTAAGAGTCCTTGTTCTTGTTGTTGCTTTCCATATAGCCATCATCACTTCCATGAATGCAGTGGAGTGGTGGGGAGGACATGTGAGGTGGGGGTTGAGGAGAATATGAAATGGTATTAATTTATTAATAATATCAAGAAAGGCTTTGTTGAAAGTCAAAGTGACTCAACTATTTCTCTCTTATAAGGAAGATGCACAAACAATATAGTAACTTGTGATAATCCCACATGGTCTGCTTCAATTAGACAAATGAAAGCCTACTGAGTGCCTGACACATGCCTGGCATACTACTAGCCTTTGGCCACTGGTATTATCCCTGGGTAGAACTTTAATAGAGAGTTCTGCATACTTCAAATGAATCAAATACTCCTAGAATGGTTAAGATCCTTTTTCTCTTTTCTGACAATACCAAGCTCTATAAATAATAACCATAGGTTTAAACCAAAAAAGCGCTTCAGTCTTTATGGGAAGACACACATAACATGCACACATGACCCCTGTCAACTGCATACCTTAAATTATGAAGGCCAATGACTTATTACCAAAATATCCTAATAGTTCAAAGCATCAGACGAGTTAATTTCATTCTGGTGTAATTTTATGAGAGTTTGTACTTACTAGAGTAGAACCATCCATGTATGTATAAGTACAGGGAAAAAAGACTATTGAACTTAGTAAATATAATATCCAGTGGTAAAGTTACCTATTAAAAACTACAAAGGAAGCCCAGAGATGAGAATGGAAAAAAGTCTATTCCCCCTCAAAAAGTGCAAGTTTGAAAGTCTGATAGCTCATGGTAGTGACCTATAAAATAAAAAAATATGGCAAAGGAGGCAATTTTCTAAATAAACATATGTACAATGTAAGTTGACTCAGAATGACTAAAACTCTGAGGGTGCAATCTTTAGAAATCCCATTCTAGGTTTCACAGTCAGAAAAAGAAAAAAAAAACATACTAACAAGGAAGACTTCAGAATTATGTATCAAAATGAGCTGCTTCCCAATGTATATCGCTTTTAGATAAGATTTTACTGCCCAATGTTAATGGTGTGTTTAAATTTTATGAATTCATCTTTTCTACTCTACACTTTTCTTAAAAAAGAAAACAATCTAGGCATCCGAGCTTTTATACTGTTGACCGTATTAGAAACTATAAATTTAGGAATTAAAATGTTGCCATCTAATTTCTATATAGATGCCAAATGAACCTCATTAAGTTAAAACCAAAGCCTTTTGCTTCATATAATTAAAAGAAATCTATATTCACAGAATAAAGAATAAAATAGCTATAAAACGAAATATATTTAAGATCTGTCTAAAATTATATAACTTCCACCAAATTTGTCCACATGTCCCCAGTTTCCTTTGACATAAATGATTAGTCATTAATGGCTTTTTACATATTATTTTCACTAAAAGGCCACACATTTTTTTGATTAAGTGACACACATTAGAACTGTGCTTTCAGATTTCACACAAACTAGAAACAAGATAACAGCTTGCTACTCAAAAGAAGAAATAAGCATTTCTTTGCAGAGTAAACAGAGATACAGGCTGGAAAGGAAAGAAAATCAGCAACTCCAAGGATACTGGCCCTGAGCAGAGAAAAATAGACAAAAAACAAAAAAACCAATAGTTCACAAGTCCTAAGAAGGAAGATGGATGCAGAAACACTACAATGCCCGAAGTGTGCAACATGGGTGAGATGGATGTTAACGAGGTCTACTCATATAACTAAGAGCCTGGAACCCAAAATGAAGTAGAAGTGTTATTTTAGTATCACTCAACAAAGCACCCTAGTGTTTAGGTTCCAAAACAAGTGAGGGTATCCCTTCAAATTACTGGGCCTCCAAATAACATAAGGAGTTATTATCATGCAAGACTTAATCTATAAGTCTCCTAAGTTCTAACAGAAAGACCAACAAATTTCATGAAACGTGGACAAGGCAACAGAGGAAATTTTGTAATTCACTTACCCAGACCCAATTCAAAGCATAAATCACAAGTATTATAAATGATGAAGTCTTGTCAGTCTTATCTCATTAACCCATTCTGGCATTACCACCTTAGCAACCTCACGTTGGTACCTAAGTTTGTAAGAAATGAGACAAGCATTCCACATAAGGCATGCCTTCTGTTGAGAATGAAATGAAAGGCTAAAAGTCACGTATCAGATATGCTTATAGAAACTACCTGACTTTAGACTTTTTAGGGACAGTATGTACTTCTGTGTTATCAAATAAAGAGATATTGTACGTGTCATAATTGTGAATGGCACCACTTTAGGTATGAAGAAAATAAGTACTGGCCATAGCATACTCAAAATACAACACTTCAATTAAAATCAGTGATTCTTCCTGTGTGATCATAAATCTTACGTGGTTACCAAAAAAATTGGGTGTTTAAAATTTTTTTTCCTTTCAAAACCATGTGACTGACAACAGAATTAACACAAAGTTAACTACCAGATTGAAAAAGATAAACTACCTAACTGGCGATGTTGGTAACGAAGTACTAAATTAAATATTTTACATGACTGGCATAATCTAGACCAAATACTCTCAATCATGCTAATATTAAGAACAGATGCTGACAATTTATATATATTCTGTAAACTTAGAAAAATAATTAAAAGCTGAGAGGATCAACGAAACATTTAAGCAATGAGAATGAACTCACTGGAAACCAGAGGAAAGCAGTGTTCCTCTCTTTACCTTACATACTTGACTCAGCACAGGTGATAATATCCCTCAGAAATGAAAACATGCTAGAGTTCAATCTAAAGCAGAAATATATTTAACTGAGAAGGCCTGAATAAAAAATACATAATTCATTTTTACCTTAAAAACATATTTCAAGTATTTTAGCATTTTTTAAAAGTTCTAAAGGAATCATTAGGCATTTCTCTAGTGATTCACATATTTAAATAATGAAAGACGCATTCTACCTAGCTTTTACTGAAATGAAGTGGACTACATATACATACAAAGGGTGCCCTAAATGCTCACTGTGTAATAGTCATTGGTAGATACTGATTTTAAATCCCATTCAGTAGCATACGCTCTCATTTTGGTGTCCAGTTCCAGGTTTCAAGAATATGCAAACCCTCAGAGCCCCTTAAAAGTTTCTTTAGCTGTACCTTGACAATTAGAAGAATCAGGAAAGACATTAATTTCCTTTTCTGGAAGGCAGAAAGTCCAGTAGAACAGAGTAAGTCAAAGATTTCCTAACAACTTCTGCTATTTTAAGTACTTCTTTGTACCTAAAATTCCCTAAACAATCTGAGATATTAAAATAACTCTGAGATTAACAAGTCACTTTATACTCCTGCTATTGGATGTTGGAGAAGCTATTCATTTGGCTAATTTCTGAATTAACTCTTACAGAATTTCCCTGTTCATATCCCCTCTTTAGGACTTACATGAATGTCCTAAACCTACCTTTAGTGCATTTTCAGAGGCAGCAACGAAATACAGCAGCAGAAATGTGATCACATGAATTAGATGCTTAAATTTCAATTTAACAAATTCTCTGTAAAGGTTTTGAAATGAGAAATCTTATGAAGAGTGCCAAAATAAAACCCTAGATTCTAAACACACCAAAACATTCTTTTGTTTTAAAATTCCTGACTGTCAAATGATTAACAAGATATTCTGTAAAGTTTTATAAGTATTAGAAAATGAGGTATAACAAATACGATTTATCTTTTTATAAGAGTTTCAGAGCCCATCCACATCTGTCACACAGAAACACACAGAAGCCCAAAGAGTTAATTATACATAAGTGCTTTGGGAGGGAGTATTGCTTTCATACCATTCATACTACTAAGGTACACAGATTCACTTTTTACTAGAGAAAAAAAAGTCACATTATTTTCTGAAACTCACAAATTTCAAGCTATTACTGTACCATCCTCTACCAAACCCCTGTCAGTTAGGTAACTCAAAAGATTTTCTGATGGAGGTAGAGGAAAGATGATAGGAAAGAACAGGGGAAAACAGAAAATTGTGGTTTAACTGAAAAGCAGAGTCATTCAGAACTAACAAGCCATTAACAAGGAACTGAGGAATTCCTATGAGAGTAAGAGGAGCAGGGGGAGCTACAAAAAGGTCTCAAAGTCTCTGAGCTGGGTAAATGGTACAGTGCACCAAAAGATAAAGCAAAACACGGAAACACACTGTACAGAGAGAAAGGGGAAAAACGTTCCTGGGAAAGAAAAGTTATTAAAATGTTAAGGATTGGGGCACGGACAGTGTTTTTGTTTTTGCTGGGAAACTGGGAACCAGGAAAGCGTTGCATTCCCAGGTAACCATCCTGAAAATAAAGCACTGCTTAATGAGTAGGGGCCAGGAATAAACAGTGGGGGAGGGGAGGGCTGGCTTATTACCTTTATGGAGGATGCTGGTCAGAGGCTCTCTGCTGCTTCTCTGGTGGGTGGGCAGCCCCGTTCCTGCTCTTTCGCCTCCCCTAGCCAGCTCAAACCTGGAAATCAGAAACCTGTGAGTCGTGCAGTACCCCGGGGGCGAGGAGGAGGGGGCTCTGAGGAAGGGGGAGCAGAGGAAGAGACTGGTAAAAGGCAAGCAGGAAGAAGCAGTGATTCTCCTCCCTCCCAGGCCAGCCCCCTTCCCCTCAGGGGAGGTAACTGACTTTACCTGTCTCCTCAGCTGCTGCTTCTCTTCTTTCTTTCAGCCTCCTCCACACTCACCAACTTCTCCATTGAAGAAACAGCCCAGGCAGGGCCGGACACGGGTGTTCTTGATCCTCCTCGATGCCTCACGGCCCCAGCCCGGCTAGCATCCAGACTGCCGAGCAGACTGGAGGCGGCGGTCCTGGCCGCCGGGCAGCCTCGGGGCAGGGGTGCAGGGAGGAAGTCCCGGCTCGGGTGGGGGGGCAGTCCCCGTCTGAGGGCTCGGAGCAGGGGGCTGCCGCGCTCCGGGCCGGAGGCTCCCAGCTACGAGGGGACACGGGAGGTCTCGGGGCAGCAAGGTCCCAGGTCATTCAGGGTCCGAAGTGCCAGCCACGGGGTATCCAGGCAGGGGGCTTTCGGGATGCACTTTGCACTGATCCACCCTCGCCCCCTCCCTCCAGCACTTTGGGGTCACTGGGATGGGACCAAGCCTTCAACAGCCAATCAGTGGCCGCACTGGAGCCTGAGCCCGGAGCCGTAAACTAGGTCCGGGGTGGGTGGGGGTGGGGGGTGGAGGCGACTTGGTTGGTTGGTTGCTTCCTTCCCTCCTCCTTACCCCAGCAGCACCCACCCCTTGCCTGCCGTAAAGCCGCCTATGCATTCGCGACAGTAAGAGGAGGAGTGCCGATCGAGGTTAGGACTCGTCTCCGATTGGTCTCAGTCACTTCCCCCTCCCCTTGGCTTCCGCTGCTCCGCCCCTGGCGGATGGACTCGAAGCGGTTGCTAAGAAACACTGTAGGCCGAACAGGCCCTCTGCGCATGCGGAAGAGGAAACGCCTTGTACTTTCCGCGAACTACGGTGTCTCGGAAGGGGCCGGGGTTCGCTCGAATGGCGGTGCAAAAGCAGAGTGGCTTGAGTTAGATCCCTGGCAGGTAAGTGGGCGCAGCCGCTAACCTCGGCGGCGGGGGAGGCGTGTGTGCGGCCGACTGAGAGGCTGTTCCAGGGCTTAGGATTGCGGAGGCCTCAGTCCCCAGGAAGCCAGGAGAGGGGCGCCTTGTCCTGCCGCTCTCCTCAGAGCTTTTTAGACGCGACTGCCGGGTCCTGGGTTCCTCTCTCGGTCCCTGAGGCTACGCTAGCTCCCAGGCTGGGCGTGCCTCGCCTAGCGTGGCAAAGAGGACTCTCTGTGGGGTGACGGTAACGCTTCAAGGGCTTTCCTGCCAGAACAGCGACCCTCACGAATTCCTGTGAATGAAAGGGAAAAGAGTGGAAAGTATGGGAGATGGACGTGTTTATTAAGTGCATTTTTTTCGTTTAGCCGGTATTTACTCTCCGGTCACTGTTCTAGCCGTTAGGGAGACAACGGTGAACAAGATAGGATAGATGCAATCATTTGCCCTCGTCACTTTAACAGAGAGACCGACAAACAAAATTATTTATCAGATAGGGATAGGTTATGTAAAGAAAAGCAGAATAATGGGATCGAGATTGGCTAGGGCGCGATGGCTATTTTAGATAGGAAAGGCCTCTGAGGAAGTGACATTTGAGTATCGATCTGAGTGAGGAAGAGCTAGCCATGCCAAGAACTGAGGGAAGAATTTTTCAGGCAGAGACATCAAAAGGGCAAAGCTTCTGACGCTGGAATAATCTTTGCTGTTGACAGGAACTGCAAGAAAGAAGGCCAGGTAGTCAAGCAGCGTAAGAGGGAGCATGGTTAGTAATGAAGTTGAGGGTGGGGGAGGGGGGTGCGACAGGCTGCGGATCTTGCAAGACCTTGTAGCGGGGTGGTCGGAAAGTTATCGTATCTGTTTATGTTTTGAAAAGATCACTGGCTGCTCAGTGGAGAAGACTGTAGCTGGGAGTGAGGTTAAGGCAAATGTGAAAGACTGTTGTAGTAGTCCAGGCAGTAGTTGACATTATCTTAAACTAAGCCACCCAGTACACCAGACGTTTGACTACCACCGATGTCCTCAAAGAAAGGTATAAAGGAAGTATGCATTTCAACATATCAGCTGTTTTTGTTTAATAAAATATATTAAGATGTTTTGTGGCAGATGGGGGTCACTGCAAACACTTTAAATTGATATCCTCGTATTTTATTGTACATTATCATTCATTTATCAAGAATACTAGTTTTGGTGCCTTCTACATGAGCTACTTATTGGCTTAGGTGGGCAAACTGGGTTCAGGCCTGCCCAGGGAAGCTCATAGTCAAGCGTAGGGGAACCAAACTAGAAAACAGTTATGGACAATTCAGTGAGAGAAATACTGTGTATAGGCTGAGGGAGCACTTGGCAGGGCCCTCTAATCCTGACTTGGATATGTGGAGGGCTCCCCAAGACTGGAGGTTTCCTAGTTGAAGGTTGAGAGTGGGAGGGAAATGGTTGAGTGTGATTTAGAAAGAATGGGCCAAGCAAAGCTTGGGAATCCTTAAAGTGCACAGAGTTTCTGAGGCCCTCAGAGAAAGCCTGGAGCTAAGTTTGTGGGGCACAGAGGTGAGAAGACCCCAAGAGCCAGATCTCAAAGGACATGCTAAGCCATGTTCAAGGATTTGGACTTTATCCGAATGAAAGTTGAGATGTTTTTCAGAAGGAAGTGGGTGTAGGGTGGGCGAAGAAACAGCCGCTTAGCACGGACTCTGTTGTGGTTGTCCAGGATAGGAGTGGTGTACTGTAACAGTGGCAATGAGGATAGAGAGAAGTGAGGTTAGGAAGGGTCCAGGGACATAGCCAGGTTTCTCACTTGGGTGACTGTGAGATACAGGTGCCGTACACTGAGATGGCAAGTTTGAGAGACCATAGACTGAGTTGAGTTTGTATTGAAGGTGCTGTGGAAACTCCAAGTACAGCTTTCCACTGGCATTTAGATACATGAGTGTGGAGCCCAGAAGAGAGCTAGACCTAACTGTGGATTCTGAGTTGTTAGCATGTAGATATTAATTGAAGACATTGAAAGTCCATGAAACATTTAAGGGACTACAGTCAACCCTCTATATTCAAGGGTTCCACATTCAACCAACCTCAGATCAAAAATATTTGTAAAAAGAAAAACATTCCAGAAAGTTCCAAAAACCAAAACTTGAACTTGCCACCAGCTTAGCAACTATTTACATACCATTTATGTTGTATTAGGTATTGTAAGTAAGAGATGATTTAAGGTATAAGGGAGGATGTGCATAGGTTATATGCAAATACAACGCCATTTTATGTAAGGGACTTGAGCATCCACTGATTTTGGTATCCCTGAGGGGTCCAGAACCAGTCTCATACCCAGAAATGACTGTGTCTGAGAAGGAATCTCCAGAGAGGAAGAAGGAAGTCAAAGAGAAATTGACTTGTCAAGGATTAGTGTGTGTTTAGAAAAAGGCAAAAATATTTTTAATGGAAGGACTACACAATTATTATCTGTGTGAACATGTGCCCATTTTTCCTTTAAAGAATATACCCGTTTGGCCAGCAAGTCTACTGATGAAATTGTAAGCAGAAGCCCCTTTTAAGAAGAAAACTTGGAGACTTGCAGGGGGAGGGGAATGAAAAGATGCATTATAAAGTGAGAACCCTCATGCATGATAGAGAAGGCACTGAAATTCTATGGATTGATGATTAAATTAATATTCACATCTGGTGAGCCCTAAAGACTTCTTTCCCTTGTCCTGTGTAAGGCTTTTCAGAAAATACAAATTCTTAAAAGAACATTCTTGCTAAACATTTGCTTAGATTAGAAAAAATTAAAGTTGTGTATTATTAAAAGCCAGGCTGCAAATTATACAAGAAAAGTTTTTAATTACTTCTGGCTGTTTCTTTAAACCAAATCCACCCAGAAAGTATCATATCTAACTGTATATTCAAAAGAATATACAGTGCAAAACTCCGCGAGCAGTTTCCAAAGGGGTTTCAACAAGAGCCTGGAACAGAGGTACTCTATTTGGAGGTAACTTCATAAAAAAACTACTTTGAAGGCTACTACATATTTTGGGGTGTATAATTTCCAATTTTTAAAAAATTAGGGCTTCCCTGGTGGCGCAGTGGTTGGGAGTCCGCCTGCCGATGCAGGGGACGCGGGTTCATGCCCCGGTCCGGGAAGATCCCACATGCCGCGGAGCAGCTGGGCCCGTGAGCCATGGCCGCAGAGCCTGCGCGTCCGGAGGCTGTGCTCCGCAACGGGAGAGGCCGCAGCGGTGAGAGGCCCGCATACAGCAAAAAAAAAAATAAAATAAAATAAATAAAAAATAAGCTATTTTTTATATCTTTATACTTCTCAGCAATATTTCATAACTTTGAATTTCTAAATTTCCCTTCCTCCTTGAAGTACGTAGCTGAATTATAATTAGAAACCAGTTATATTCAGACATATTAAATGATATTACATATTAGCAACTTCTGATCTTTCAATTCTGCCATGATTTCTTACTGGTTTATTATAAAAACAAAATAACATCACAAAAAGTTTGGAAAACAACTTACAATACCTCAACTTCAGTACCACCAACAACTGTATTTTTTGCGGGGGAGGGGGTGGTACGCGGACCTCTCACTGTTGTGGCCTCTCCCGTTGCTGAGCACAGGCTCTGGACGCGCAGGCTCAGCGGCCATGGCTCACGGGCCCAGCCGCTCCGCGGCATGTGGGATCTTCCCGGACCGGGGCACGGACCCGTGTCCCCTGCATCGGCAGGCGGAGTCTCAACCACTGCGCCACCAGGGAAGACCCCAACTGTATTTTTGCATACTCTTTTTGTCTTCAGACATTTCACACGGTTCCAACATTATTTGTGCTATGGGGAATTCCCTGGCAGTCCAGTGGTTGGGACTCCCACACTGTCACTGCGGAGGGCCCAGGTTCGATCCCTGGTTGAGAAACTAAAATCTCACAAGCCACATGGCGTGGCCAAAAAAAAAAAAAAAAAAACCTCATGAATTTCTAGACTTTATCTGTGCATTCTGCGTAAATAATTACTGCTTCCTTCTTGGGAACCTGGATTGCTACCTGACATCCCTAGTACTCTTGGTTTCTGGAATTGCGTAGAGGCTTTAGGAATCTCCTGGTCCAGTGATTTTCAAATTTTCGTAGCAGTGGGACTCCAATGTAAAAAAGTCTATTAAAAGTGGTATTTTACTAGTATGAATGTAAGTTATAAGTTCAGTTTTATAACGTTTACTGATTATAGAATCAGGCACTTTTGAATTCCAAAAAGAATGAAAGGAATGAATAAATATGTGAATAGTTATGGAGAACACATTCAGTCTTACAGCATCTTCAGCACCCACGCAGTTTGGATAGTGTGTTTGCAAAATGCTGCTTCAACCAAGACATGAAGGTCTATGAGCTGCTTAACAGAAACTGGTATCTGAGTTGAGTCCTAATTTTTCCTAGCTTTTACACTTCTCTGGTCATTTATTTTTCACTTGAAATCCTTTGTTCAGGTTGCAACAATTTTTAAGATTACTGACAGATACAATTATATCACAACCAGGGAACATGGTATTACCACACTTTCACAGAATGTGCTACTAGATAATTCTAAGTTGCTTTCTTGTATTGGTGCTCTCAAATTTGGTAATTCTTAAATTATAACTTTTCATTGATTTAAAAGTTTAGATTGCATAATATTTTTTAACAAGTTAAAATTGATTAGATTTCACCAGACATACTTCATTTTCCATTCAGTTAGGTGATATCAAATTCACACAAATAGAAACACTAATTTTACAACATATAAATGAAATAATTCAGGATCAACGCTTATGATGTTTTAGTTTATAAAACCCTGACTCAGCCTGAATTGAGTTTATACCCTGCATGGAAGCAGACTTGATCGTTGGAAAAATGCTCAAGCCCCACTGCAGCAACTCTGATTCAGTTGGTGCCTAGGGCTCAGGCATTTTCCTAGTGCCCCAGAGAGTTCAGTGTGTGACTGAAGTCCAGAATCACTGCCCAGGAGGCTGTGTCTTAAAGCACGCAGTATTGGTGGAGAGGGTAAGCAGGTTATGCCCTGATGACAGCAGACACCATTCTTGGGACTGCAGGGAGATCGGGACCTGTGTGTTGTAAATAGGGCCACCAGACACGCAGTCCCGTTATCTGCCTTTTAGCCTAACTTTGTTCAGCAGTACCTGGCAGGAAAGGAGGATGGGGATGGATAGAGAAATTCCACTTTGACCTCACGGTCCCAGCAAAAAAAATTGCTGAAAGAAAGGAAGCTAACTACTGGATCTTGAGCTTCTTGTAGCCCTGATTTTGCTAATTTAAGGGGTTTTTTTCCCTCAACGGTAGTTTTAATTTGCACTTTATTGTGACTTCAACGTGTGCAGCTCGAGCACATTGTTAGGTGTGTAACACAGTAAAGACTGAATGAGCTCAGAACTCACGCCCTGCTATAGATAGTACTGCATTTATAATTTTTTGACATGAAATTTTTATTGTATTTTAAAATTAATAAGTTAAAAATTACACAGCAGTTAAAAATTTTTTTGAGATCAAAACAGTACTAAAATGAACTTTGGAACTGATTTTAGGATTATTTTGGACATACACACTACTCATGGACACTAAATGAATGAAGTTAATAAATCCCTGAGAACTTGACTGAAGCAGAATATTCAGCCATGAACATATTCAATAAATATTTGTTAATACTACTGTGTACCTGGCATTGTGCTAGGAGCTGGGGAAGAAGTGATGAACCAGACTCCTCTTAAGGCAGGAGTGTTAACAAATTATTGCACAGATAACTTAAAGTACAATTGTGACACATTCTTTAAGACAGCAGTGGTGCTGGGAGACTGAGCGTATCTCAGGAGGACCCAACCTTGATGGAGAAAGTCATTATTATTAGTTTCAGGTGAGCAACATGATGATTCAATACTTGTATATACTGCAAAATGATCACCACAATAAGTCTAGTTAACATCCATCTCCTCACATAGTTACAGATTTTTTGTGTGATGAGAACTTTTAAGATCTACTCCCTAAGCAGCTTTCAAATATACAATATTGTTAACTATAGTCACCATGCTGTACATTTCATTCCATGACTTACTTATTTTTGACCACCTTCAACCATTTTTCCCACACCCCATCCCCTGCCTCTAGTAAGCACCAGTCTGTTCTCTGTATCCATGAATTTGGGTTTTTTTTTAGATTCCACATATCAAAGAGATCATATGGTATTTGTCTTTTTTAATCTGACTTATTCACTTAGTATAATGCCCTCAGGGTCCATCCACATTGTCACAAATGGCAAGATTTTGTTCTTTTTTTATGGCTGAACAATAATATCTATATCTATAGATATATAAATATATAGATATCACATTTTCTTTATCCATTCATCCATTGATGGACACTTAGGTTGCTTCCATGTATTGGCTATTGTGGATAATGCTGCAGTGAACATAGGGATGTATATATCTTTTCAAGTTAGCGTTTTCACTTCCTTTGGATATATACCCAGAAGTGGAATTGCTGGATCATATAATAGTCCTAGTTTTAATTTTTTTAAGGGACCTTCATACTGTTTTCCATAGTGGCTGCACTAATTTACATTCCCACAAGGGTTCCCTTTTCTCCACATCCTCCCCAACACTTGTTATTTCTTGTCTTTTTGATAAACAGCCAATCTGATAGGTGTGAGGTGGTATCTCATTGTGGTTTTGACTTGCATTTCCCTGATGATCAATGATGTTGAGCATCTTTTAGTGTTACCTGTTGGCCATCTGTATGTCTTTGGAAAAATGTCTATTCAGATCCTCTGCCCGTTTTTTAATCCATTTTTTTTTTGTTTTTGCTATCAAGTTATATGAGTTCTTTATATATTTTGGATATTAACCCCTTATCAGATATATGGTTTGCACATATTTTCTCCCATTTTGTAGGTTGCCTTTGCATTTGCTGCTTGATTCCTTTGCTTGCAGTTAATGGAAACAACCTAAGTATGTGTCGATGGATGATAAAGAAAATAACAAAAACACCAAGCTCATAGATAGATACAGAAAACAGATCGGTGTTTGTTAGAGATTGGTGGGGTGGGGGGAGGTGGAGGGCAAATGAGTGAAGGGGATCAAAAGTTACAAACATCCAGTTGTAAAATAAATAAGTCATGGGGATGTCATGTACAGCATGGTGACTATGGTTAGTAATACTGTATTGCATATTTGAAAGTTGCTAAGAGAGCAGATCTTAACGGTTCTCATCACACAAAAAAATTTTTGAAACTATGTTGATGGATGTTAACTGGATTTACTGTAGTAATCATTTTGCAATATATATAGAGTCATTATGTTGTACACCTGAAACTAATATAATGTTATATATCAATTATACCTCAATTAAAAAAAGAATCTGGTAAACGGTGTCTCCTATTTGCGCCTTTCTTAACTTGCCA
This sequence comes from Phocoena sinus, assembly GCF_008692025.1. Classification (NCBI taxonomy): domain Eukaryota; kingdom Metazoa; phylum Chordata; class Mammalia; order Artiodactyla; family Phocoenidae; genus Phocoena; species Phocoena sinus. The sequence goes on along the minus strand of NC_045764.1, from coordinate 51,709,780 downwards.
CTCCTTTAAAAAATGGGGGAGGAGCATTGTTTTTTCTCAAAATAAATCATGTTCATTCATTTTTTTTAACAATTTCACACCATAAATAGAAGTGCAAAGGAATTAAAAGGAAGGAGTGGGGTGGGCAGGGCCTGGAGTCATTCCTGCAGTGTGTTATCTTGTTTAACAGGGCCACCTGGGGCGTAGGAAACACTGACAGATGTGCACTGGGGATTATTACGGAGGCAATCATTTAACCCTCCCAGCGTCATTATGCCCTTGAACATGGAAGGAGACTGAAGCTGAGGTGGTAGCTTGCCCCATGGTGACCCTGATGTGGTAGAGACATATGACTCTAGATCCCAGATCCCAGGTTCTTACCAGTATACCACGTTGACAGAAAAACACTTTTACGTATTGTCTTAATCATACATTTTATCTTTTATCTATAACTTAATTATCAGGCTTTTTCTTTATGCTAAAAAAAATGCCTGACCTGGATCAGAGTCCTGCCAACAAGAGTTTAATAGGAGGACAATCTACAAACATGAGGCAGGGTCTAAGTGTTCTTAGTGTTTTAACAATAACCTGGAAACTTGTTAGAAATAAAAATTTGAGGGCCCCATCCCAGAACTGCTATATCTGAAACTCCTGGGGTAAGGCCTGCAGTCTGCTTTTACGTGCCTTGGCAAGTGATTCTGAGGCAGCTAAAACTTATTTTAAGGAAATGAGCAAGGGATGGTGTACCCTGGGGGCTGGTAACCGCCAGTACCTGCTCTAGGCCTGGAGGTAAGTAGAAGGAGCCGTTCCTGAAACTGGAAAGAACAGTCTCCTGCTCTCCCTCTCCCCCCTCCCACCCCCATCTACTACAGGAGCATGTTGGGACGCAGAGAAAGGGGAAGAGTAGAACTAGCAGAGGGAAGGGAAGGTGCCTAACACAGGATGTGCTGTTGGAACATATCCTTCCCCCTCTTGTCACTAGCGTAGAGAGGTGCTCTTGAAATCAGAGTTGGCCAGCTATGATGGCCCTGATGGTGGACATGGATGATGGGAACCTCTGTCCTTTCATCTTCTGGGCCTTCTCAGTGCCTTCACTGCCCTCTCAGACTTTCCTAATCTTGGCACTGCCACCCAGGTTCCCCGCCCCCTCCCAACTTTCTGTGGAGTCTAACCAGACCCACTTTAATTTTTTGGACAAAGTAAATGCCATCTCAGTTGGGGGAAGGAACTGGAATCTTAGAAGCAGCCTTTGTTTAGAGTGCCTCAACTTCTGCCTCAAGAATCACAGCAGCCTTGTTATTGGAGAGAGAGATTAAGTAACCTTTCTGGCTGTGGTCAGATTTGAACCTATTGTTCCGTTAGGCCAAAGCCCAGTATTGAGAGAGTCTAGTCACTTAGCAAACCATTAGCTTCTCATAGAAAGAAAAGCAGTTTTTTACTTTACATACTGACCATGAAAGTAATTATTTTTCTGTATTCTGAATTTAATGTAGAGTTTATGTAAAAAAAAAAAAAACTCCCTAAAAGTAATGTCATCTTTTTTTTTTTTTTAGACAAAGGAGTAAATTACTAGCAGCTTGTTTTCTGATAATTTTAAAATTAAGTTGTGGGAGAATGTCTTCTAGTGAATAGACTATGCACTTAAAAGCTCTATTTCTTAGGAATACTTTTTAAGAAAATATTTTAAAATATTTTTAAATTCTCAGTTTTCAGTCTAGAAATTTTTAAAATCAAAGTTCTAATGAGTTTACATTTATATTTTAGTTGATATTAATGAAGTCTTATGCATATTGTTGCTAAGGATCAGAAGGCTGATGTCTATAGCTGAAATTGTTTTTTTTAATTTAACTTTTTATTTTGAGCTAATTGTAAATTCACGTGAAGTTGTAAGAAATAATACAGAGAGATCTCGTGTACCCTTCAACTAGTTTCCTCCAATGGTAGCATCTTGCAAAACTGTAGTACAGTATTACAACCAGGATATTGACATTGATACAATCAATCTGCTGCTCCAACTCAGATTCCCCTTTTACTTCTGTTAATTTACGTGTGTGTATTTAGTTCAATGCAATTTTATCGCATATATAGGTTAGTGTGTTCCCCATCAGTTCTGTTATCACAAGGCCATTATGACCCTACCCACCAAGTGGGAGGGGCCCTCACTAACCTCTGGCACCACTGATGTGCTCTCCAGCTCTCTAATTTTATCATTTCAAGAATTGAACCATACAGTATGCAGCCTTTTGACATTGGCTTTTTTCTCTTAGCATGATTCCCTTAAGGGTCATCCAAATTATTGCATGTATCAATAGTTCTTTCTTTCTTATTATTGAGTAGTATGGATGTACCACAGTTTATTCATCCGTTGAAGGACAACTGGATTGTCTCTAGTTTTGGGCTGCTGTGAATAAACCTACTACGAACTTTCACATACAGGTATTTGTGTGAAAATAAGTCTTTATTTTGCTGGAATAAGCGCCCAAGAGTGTAATTACTGGGTCATATGGTAGCATGTTTAGCTTTTTTGTTTTGTTTTAAAGACTATATTTTTTAGAACAGTTTTAGGTTCACAGCAAAATTGAGAGGATGGTACAGAGATTTCCTGTATACCTTCTGCCCCCCCCCCATGCATAGTCTCCTCCATTATCAGCATCTGCAGATGGGATACCACAGTGGTACATGTGTTACAGTTGATAAGCCTACGTTGACACGTCATAATCACCCAAATCCATAGTTCACATTAGGGTTTACTTTTGGTGTTTTACATCCTATGGGTTTACACTATAATAGACAAATGTATAATCACGTGTATCCATCATTGTATCATTCAGAGTAATTTCACTGCCCTAAAAGTCTTGTGCTCCATGTATTCATCCCTCCCCTCATCCCCCAACTTCTGGCAACCACTGATCTTTTTACCGTCTCCATAGTCTTGCCTTTTCCAGAGTGTCATATAATTGGAATCATACACTATGTAGCCTTTTCAGATTGACTTCTTTCACTTAGTAATATGCTTTTAAGTTTCCTCCATGTCTTTTTCATGGCTTGATAGCACTTTCTTTTTAGCATGAATAATATTCCGTTGAGTGGATGTACCACAGTTTATATATATTCATTCACCTACTTAAGGATATCTTCGTTGCTGCCAAGTTTTGGCAATTATGCACATGCAGGTTTTTTTCTGGGCATAAGTTTTCAACTCCTCTGGGTAAACACCGAGGAGTGCAGTTGCTGGAACGACGTGGTAAGAGTATGTTTAGTTTTCTAAGAAACGGCCAAACTGTCTTCCAGTGACTGTACCATTCTGTGTTCCCACCAGCAATGTAGAGTGGTCCACTTTCTCCATGTTCTGGCCAGAATTTGGTGTCACTAATTTTTATTTCAATCATATTGATAGTGGTATTTACTGTGGTTTTAATTTACATTTCCCTAATGGCTAATGTAGTTGGACATCTTTTTGTGTACTTACTTGCTCTGTATCCTCTCTAGTGAACATGTCCATGTCTCTTGCCCATTTCCTAATTATTATTATCTTTTTTAATGTTGAGTTTTGAGAGTGCTTTATATATTCTAGATACGAGTCCATTGTTGGAAATGTGGTTAGCAAATATTTTCTCTCAGTCTGTACTTATCTTTTTATCCTCTTAATAGGGTCTTTCACAGAGCAAAAGTTTTTAGTTTTGTTGAGGTCCAGTTTATCAGTTTTTACTTTTATGGATTGGGCTTTGAAGGCCAAGTCAAAGAGCTGTTTGCCTAGCCTTGGATCCCAAAGATTTTCTCCTTTTTTTTCTAAAAGGTTAATTTTAAGTATTAAGCCTGTGATCCATCTTGAGTTAATTGTTGTAAAAGGTTGAAATTATTTTAAATGAAGTTAAATCAAGGTCTTAGTCACTTCTATTTATACTGCCTTTAAACTGTTGATGAACTGATATCAAAGTATGATAGTTAGGCTTTTCACCCTGGGTTTGATGTAGCTACTAAAAGTAATTTAATGTAAAAATCAGTCAAATGGGTGTCCTGATTAATGTTTCAACCTTTGGTTGCTGACTATCATTTGAAAAAATTAATTGTAGTTTGCACTGGGAAGTTGCATAGTTGGGAAGTTGTATAGTAATTGGCCTTGATTTTAGAATTTGTGCAGCATGTAGAAATGATTCTGAGGATCAGTATTCTGCTTTAAGGTATTGTGAGAGTACCTATAGAAACTGTTAAAGATTAGGCTGTGCGAGTTACTCCTTACACTTGAGAAGTTTATTAGAGAACTTCTATTCACCCATTGCCCTGAGGCTTTGGAACATCAGAGGAAATTTGAGAAGGGGCACTGGCTGTGAAATTAGACTTTCTGGGTTCAAATCCTGATTCTGCCACTTAACTTGATCTCTTTGTGCCTTAGTTTCCTTATCATAAAATGGGTGTGGTAATTAAGTACCCACCTATTACAGTTGTTATGAAGCTATTACTCACTGAAAACAGTTTCTGATACATAGTGGGCGCTCGATAAACTTCAGCAATTATTATCCCTAAATCGTTGATTTTATGTGAAGATGGGTGGGGAATATATATTTTATATTAAGCATGATTCTATTAGGATTTGACTGCAAAATTCAGATAGTTTACAGTCCTTAAACTATAAAAGAGAGACTTTAAACAAATTTTGTGCTTGTAATGGGCACCCCCTTAGGCCCCCTGACGTGGGAATTCACTTTCCTTTTCCAGGAGGCGTTTTCTGAAAGAACTCTGAGAAGCACTGCTCATTCACTTTTCCTAATTAGGTCTCTCCTAATGTTTGTGTCCTTTACAGGCTAGACAGATCTCTCTCATTTATCCAGGATAGCTGGCTCCACAGCCTCTCAGCATTCTGAGCATCCTTCCCCAGACACTTCGCTTTGGCGATGTCTCGTAAGAGCTTGGTGTCGGAGGGGTATGCCTTCCTCCAGACCAGCATGGTAATGCAGCTTGAGATGTCCCAATCTCTTAGCAGCCACTACAAGGAAAAAAGTGTGGTTGGTTAATCCCCTAGTTCGTTTTTTCAGGATTTGTCCTTTCCTTTAGTGCTATGATTGCTTTAAAACAACAACTGCAGTTCTCAATTCTCAGTGGGTTACCATAGACATTTGTTTCAATGCAGGTTTCTTTGGCCAGCATTAATATCTTAAAAGACACTGTAATTAGGAAGGGTTTATAATAGTCACAGTAGAAGCAGCCTAGCACCTATTGTCTTCGTTCATTTGTTATCTGCCTGGCATTTGTGACCCCTAGCTGATGCTTTTGTTTTTCTTTCTGTCTATAAAGCATTATTTTGACTCTTTGTATCTTCAAGTTTATACTTTTCAATCTGATTTCTCATAACCACTCTTATCAAGGTCCTGGGTCCCACCGTGATAGAAAACAGCCCATCCTCTCCTCCAACCCCCCCCCCCCCGCCAAACCCCCAAAATGCTTTTTTGTTTACCTATTTATTGGCATTCACTTTAGTTTTGTGTGTGAAATGATTGAACCATTTGAAATGGGTCTTTTTATAGGTTGAAAAATAGTTGAAATAGCAGTTTTATTCTCATTTGTGGTAAAATTTAAGGACTTAAGATGTATAGGAATATTATTAGAAGTATTTTTATTGCTATAACATTGAAATAAAAATCCATTTGTGGTTGAAAATTATATTAATAGAGTTGAGCATATAATATTAAAACCTAATTAGATAGATTTACTGATTAAATTAGTTTTAAAATAAAAAATATTGTCACAGAATATTTTATGTAATAGAATATATATAGAAATGTCAGTAGTTTTATTGGGAAGAAATGTTATAACTAAAATATAAAGTAAAATAAGTATGATGGAATTCATCTTCGAAGTAGAATATGAAAACTAATTTCTAGTATGCGACAGACAAAATATACCAGACAATTAAGGAGATGATTTTATTCAAGCTATTGCAACAGGGAGAATGAATATTAATGGAAAAACCTCTCAAAGAAGGAAAAAATGGGGAGTTTTATAAAACTAGGGAGTCAGTAAGGAAGGGTGAAGGTGGGTCCTATCTGGAAATACAGTCAGCCCTTTCTTGGAACACAGAAGGTTCAGTGCTTCTTAACCATGGCTGCTTTCTGGGAGCACAGGGCTCAGGTAAATTTTAACATTGTCAGATGGAACAAGGTTACTGATATTACCGTATTAAGTTGTGTTTATAAATTGTGTGAGATACACACCACTGTTTGAAAATAGAATTCAGTGAAAACTTTACAGAAGCTTCATTTGTAACCTTAAAATCTATAGGTTTCTTAATATTTATTTCTGTACTGGAGGACTAGAACAGGGCGGCTTTGTCTTGTAGGGGTGACCAGGAATTGAAATTCCTCACAAGCTAAGCAAGGGGAAGAAACCAGTGGAGAGGGAGGTTTGAAGACCAAGGGCAGGCCAGTAGGCCCTATAGTAAAAGTGAGACCCGATAAAAGTGACAGCCCTCCCTATGAGGTCTCTTCCAGTGAGGAAGGAAGGAGGTTAAAGATGGGCATTTATAAGTGGGTCCGGGTAAAGGAGGGAATTTCGTGGATTTTGTTAAATATAAATTTTAAAAGGACAAAATCATGACCCATATAAAATGAACGCGGAACAACGATTTTATTTAACTAGTTAATTAATGAAAGAACTAGACAAATGTCACATCCATTTTAAAAGAAAAGTTGACTTTATATAGAGTAAAGGAATGTTGAAATGAGTTTACAGATGGAAGCAAAACTGGCTTTTCCCACTGCAGGAAGGGTTGCCCCTTCACCAGACAATTATGAGCATGTCCTCAGACAAGAATTATTTGCATTGCTATCAGTCACCTACAATTTACCAAGGTGTAAAATAGCTCAAAGGCAGTGAAAAGACCAAACCCTAGTAGGATCCGATAATTCCCCGGAGGCTCCAGTATTCCATTGAAAGGATATTCAGTAATCTCTTTTGCTTGCACCAAAGTCTTTCATTTTTCCTAGCCACTCTTGCTGTATAGTAACTACATGCTTTCTCTAATATTCAGTTATCAGTTGATTGCCCATTTCTCTGCTTTAAAAGCCACGTCTGATCCTTTCCTTTCTCCCTACTCTTTCTGGTCTCCATCAAGTCAAAGGAGCCTGGGGCAACCAGGATGTCTAAATTTATATCCAGCTACAAATACAAAATACAGTTTGCTCACGTTTGGATTGCTTTTGCTTAACGTCTTGTCTTTTTCTTGGGATGGCATTTAAAATTTTTTAATTTAATGTTATAAATGATAACCAGGGTTTCTTTATATTATCATATAATTTTAAGTTGGGAGTTAATCAGCAATAACCATAATAGTTTGACCACATAGCAATCTAACTTTAGGTTTCCCTCTATAAGTTGAAGGTAAAAGTTAATGAATTTGAATTATTAGCCAAATGGTTCTCAACCTGGATGATTTTGCCTCCCAAGGGCATGCTACTGGCATCTAGTGGGTAGAGGCCAGGAATGCTGCTAAAACTTCCTACAATGTACAAGACAGCTCCCCCAAAGCAAAATTACCCAGTTCCTACTGTTAATAGTGCCAAGGTTGAGAAACTCTGACAACCCATTGAAAAATGTTAGAGGAAAGCTAAAGTTTTACTGTAATAAAATTAAAAATAATTTTATGATCTTAAATCTATATGAAAAACATAAATTTTATTTTTATTGTTTTAAAATAATCTTATTACCAATTTTTCATTTTTAGAAATTAAGCCATCAGTATTACCTTTAACTTGAGAGACTAAATGTTTAAGTGGAAATAGATGCCTTTCCCTTGTAATGTAATGTATATAACACTTATATTTTTAAATTATTTTTCCTGTTTTAGGTTTTATTGAAGAAACAGAGATTCATCCCATTTCTAAGATTAATATTTACAATTTGGATTTGTCGACCTTCTTGTAAGATATGTTTGGCAATCAAAATGAAAGCTTTCTTTGAAGTTTTAGAACAATTATACAGGAAAGTACTTCTTGGAGCCACACTTGAAAATGACAGCCATGATTACATCTTTTATCTCAACCCAGCATTTTCAGATCAAGATTGCTCTACAACCACCTCCTCAGACTGCTCAAACATCCTTGATGTTCAGGGCAAGCATCAGCCATCCTCTGTCAATTTGGCTACCCCTTCTGTAGCACCTGTGTGTTTGCAGAGACATTTTCAGATGAACAGTACCCGAGAAATAATGCTCCTTCAGTTAACAGTGATTAAAGTGATGATGACCAGAATATTATCTGTCGAAACTGAATTGCATGCAAAGGAGAAATATAGAGATATAATTAAAATTCTTTTAAAATCATCTGACGTCGATTCTAAATTAGTAAGCCCATTTGCTTTTGTTTTTTTTTTTTAAGATCTAGATTTTTAAAATATAAGTTTTAACATTCAGTAACAGTAGGTAAATTTATTTGTTTTCTTGTAGACCTGTATGTTCCAAAACTCGGATAAATTGTTATCTCACATGGCTGCAAAGTGCCTTGCACTACTTCTGTATTTCCAATTGAAGGAAAAGGTAAGATAAGTAATCAAATTATGTTACTGTTTCTTTTATAGTTTCTTTAAAATTGCTCTCTGGCATTCAATATTTTATCAATAAAATATTTGCTCACACAATAACGTGTAAATCCACAAAAGTGTAAGAATAGAATAATATGATGATGGCTTATATCAAGGATTAGAGTCTTAAATATGTTGTAAATCTTCACAAATCAGATTTTTAACCCAAAAGATGGGTTTCACGTCAGAGAGTTCATAACTTTCTTCAGATTGTCAAAGAAGTAGGTGGGCCTCCTTTCTCCCCTCCAAAAAAAGGTTTAGGAACCCCTGCTTGAGACTAAGACCATTTTCACAGGTTTAACATAAATAAATTCTAAGAGTGGTCCTCAGCATAATGAAAAAATATGAACAACTTATCAGATTTTTCTCTTATCTCTGAATTAGTTAATAAACAAATCTAAATTTACTGACTTCTTTCAGCTATAATTGCTTGTTCCTTTCTTAAAATAACATTCTTTCCTGAATTAAAAAAGGCAGTATTTGCAGTAGAAAATTTGGGAAAAGAGAAAATGTATAAAGACCAAAATAAAAATTACATATCATTCCAGCTACCAGAGATAATAATCACTGCTAATATTTTCATGTTCCCTTTGATCTTTTATTTCTATGGCATATTGAATTTCTTGATTTAAGGAATATTAGGATATTTGTGTCCTTGTTTTAACAAATATTATCATACTTTTTTTTTGGAAAGGAGTAAGCAATGTTGTATTGAGTTGTATATAATAGGTAATTTGTAATTGTAAAGAAAATATTGTATTATAACTTACTCCTTTAAATTTTTTCTAACTTCTAGATAACATTGAGTAATTCCTGGATTTCTTTTTGCCAAAAAAATCTTTCTGAATATTCTGAAAGTGATAAAGTAGTACACTGCCTCTGGATGCTTACCTTTGTAATAAAAGAAATCTTTAAAGATACATGTTCACAAAAAACAGGTATGAATTATGTTTCCCTGTAAACAATGGTCATTATCTTGTTCCCAAGGAGCATTATACTTATATAATGAAGAGTAAAACTTACTTTACAACGTCTGATCTGTCTTGAAGTATGAAAAACTAAAGAATTGTGCCCCATATTTTTTGATTGAGGATACCTTTTTAAAAGGAAAAAAAGTAAAACTTCACTATTATTAAAAATTGAAATTAAAGCTTTTCATTTTTATATATCCTTTGTATCGTCTGATGTTACTGATATTTGTAAAATGGGTATTAGCCATGGTTATTAGCTCTTACTTAGTGTGCATATCTTCATTTGTTCATGTTAGAGATAAACAATCCAATCCATTTCTTCATCTTATAAAGGGATAATAATTATAAAAATTGAATTGTAAAATTGCTTTTTAAGAAGTCTTTGTTTTTCCTGTTGCTTATAATTACTATTTTTTTAATCACAGAAATTCTAAAGCAGTTCCTGACTCCTTTTGACACTATTTTTGAAGTCTTTTACAATTCCTTATTTTCTCAGCATTTTGAAAACCACCAAGATACTTCTAAACTAATAAACAGCTTGATATGTTTCCTGGAATTGCTTGAACTTCTTATAGCCTCCAGAATCCACCTGAAGTTACATTTCACTTGCCAGAGGATGTTATTTTTGAAACCTTCTTGTGTGTTCGATGTTATTACCTGGCCTATTCAGGCTTTTGTCAAAAGGAAATTCATCATATTCATCAAAAAGTGCCTTCTCTGCAAAGTGGGTGAAGACCTTTGTCGGGGATCCGTCCCTACCTTCATGGCACCAGATCATCCTTTAGATGTGGACCTGTTGGCTTTGGCTGATGCTGTTCTGCAAGCTGTGGATTTGGGCTTTTTGAGGACACTGTCTGTCTATGGAAAACCTTCCTGCTTTGGAGGCGATGAAGTCCAACCTGGATGTGAGTGTGTCCCTGGTCCAGATCATGTGATCCTTAGAGCAGCGAGCTTACTTATCATTAGATCCTTAGAAATCAAGTTTCAAAATGGTGCTTCAGCAAGTGAAATGAAAGGTAACTCTCTCAACTCCTTTTGTATGCAAAGTAATGGGTAATTATTTACTGAAGTAAAATTATTCATAATTATCAAATCTCAGGACTGTAATTTCACAATTTAAGCTATATGTTATTCTAGTTATAATTTATTAATTTTCTTCAAAAAAAAGATTAAAAACTAGAATTACCTTAAGAAATAAAGTTTCAGTTTTGTGCTCTAAACTGAATTTGCATAGTATAGTTAATAATTGTGTTTAAAAAATAAAGATGCTGTTGAGTCACTTCGAAGTAAGCAATGTAAGTCAATTCATATTCAGTTACTTGTAGTATATTATTCATATTTTCCTTCATAAAATTGGTATATCTACTAATACAGATTTTTGACAATTAGGAGTTGAATCGAAACTATTACGTCAGAAGTTATAGTGATGAAGAAATTTTTGTATAAAATTTCCAGGATGTTAACTTAGAGTCCAAAGAGAGCCATTTAAAGTATTCAGTATAGGTGCTGGGGAAGATTATGTCCTCTGTTTCATTTGAGAAAAATGAATAGTAAACGTCTCTAAGCAAGCAGCATAGAGTTTCAGTGAAAGGTCTGAATTGTAAGCAGTGACTTCCCTGAATTGCTTTAGGTAACATTTAGCTTGTAGTAACAACATCCAAGATATAATCCTGTGCAGTTATCATTTACAACACTAGATGGCGCGTGTTATATGTCAAGAATTTTAAATTGCAGTTAAAACTCCTCAAAACCTTTTTGACTTTTGTGCGTAATAGTAGTACTTTCATTTAAAACTTTAAACAATTTTAAACAAACAAAAAAATTTTTTTCTGTTATTTTGAGGGCAAATTATTTTTGTTTGGGTGCATTGTTGCCTCTAGTAACAAACCATGTGACATCCAGTGAAGTGATTTCTGTTGCCTACCACTCATTCATTTATATGCTTTTAGCAAGAATTTATGTAACTTTTATTTCTCAGAGATAATTAGTTATTTGGCAGCGTGGGAAGTAGATGATCTGGCTATACATTTTAACTGTATCCTACTGACTGGGTCATTTTTTTCTCTGAAGCTCAGTTTCCTAATATACAGAGTGGAGATAATCCCTAACTCACAAACTTTTTGAAAGTGTGAATTATGAAAATGAATTTTAAAGTACTCTAGATATTATAAATTTATATATAGGCAAGTTATTATAAATGCATTCATAAACTGTTGCTTGCTCTTTGAAATTTGCATTTTTTTGAAGTTGATTTACAGAGGTTCATGTCTGAGTTACTGACCTTCTTAAAGCCTCACCTTCAGCCGTCTCTGCGATCACACAATCTTTGTGAGTGGTTGTCTAGGGTCTTCATAGAACAAGACGATGACATGCTGGAGGCTGCCAAAACAGCAATGGGCATCTACCTGAAGTTGACCAGGTTCGTATATTTTAAAGTAATTATACTAACTACATGCCAGGAAAGCAGAAAACATTTTTAATAATGTGTTGGACATACTATTTACTTTCCATCATTAGGGGAAAAAAAAATCCCTAACAATCTTGTGGTTTCCTTATAAGTTCCAATTCCTTTCTTTAACCCTGCCCTACATGAAAATAGATTACATTTGAGTTCTGATTATGAAAACTTGGCTGGCTAGGCAGATCTATCTAGGGATTAGAACTAGACTGATATTAGACAGCATGGGTTCTGGCTGAGTCACCACCTTTGCTTTACCTGTGTGATCAGGAGTAAGTTAATACACTTGTCTAAGTCTTAATTTAATTGATGTTTAAGAACTCTCTTCACCTCTAAGACTAACTTATCTGTATTGAACTTCTGTAAGGTGATTTTTGCCTTTGTAAAGGTGAGTACAATCTTGTAAGTAATCAAAGGAGCTGTTGTAAATTTTCATTTTAGTGTACAGTTGAACTGGGATTGATATCATCTTGAGGCAGATATCTGAAATTGATTATGAACTTACGTTACTGATGACATTTTATACTGATCCTATTTCTGTTTATTAAAACAGCTGTACTTGGTCAATCTTGGGTCAATCTTCTTGTGGCAAATATCTAATTGGTAATGAAGTTAATAACTGAAGACCTTTTACACTGTTTCTGCTTCTGCTTTATTAAAACCTTAAAGTATTTGCTTTATTTCCATTTCTTTCTTGGCTTCAGAGAAAGGGATTTCTTACTAATGACTGTCGGTGCAGTGTTGTGCTGCCAGTTCTTACTTGTATTATGACACTGCTGGCAGTGGCTGCTTTCAGACTGTAAGAGTTTGGGGCCAATTTTCAAAAGGTTCTAATCAAGAACACAGAATTCCTGCATGCGATTTGAATTAGGCTTAGAAACGGTCAAATACAAATTCTGTCTGAATGCACATGCCTCGTAGAGTATATCTTAGTTGTATTCAAAGCTGACTTCTTACTCCTCAAGAAAGAGGAAGCCTCTGAATTAAATTTACTTTGTATGTGAATTTCTAACTTCCTTAGCTTGAATGTAGTGTGCTCGCAGAGGCATGTGCTCATGTCACATGTATTTTTTTTTAATGTAACTGTATTAGTTAAGAGTGATTGGCTATAAATGATAGAAATCAACATAAGTTAGTCTAAGCAAAAAAAAAATGGAATTTATTGGCTCTTAATTGGGAATTCTAAGGGGTCAAACTGGCATCAGATGTAACTGTATATGACTCAAACCATGTCATTGATTATTTCTCTTTGTTTCTATCTCACGGCTCTGAATTAATTCTCAGACAGGGCCACCAGCAGTGCCAGGCTTACAGCAGCCTTACAGTTATAATCTTTAATGGTGCCAGCAGAAGTCCTGGAGAGATCTGATTAGCCTACATGGGTCACAGATTCATGTTGGAATCATGGTGGCCAGGAGCTTGGGTACTCTGATTGGTCATTCTGGGTCACATGCCCACCCCTGTTGAGGCAAGTGTGGAAGGAAAGCAAGGAGGTTAATTCCCACCTTACCACAGGGAATTAGTTACCTGTAGGAGCAAGGAATTCTGATGTCAAGAGACAGGAAGACAGAGGACTTTAATTGGGCAGGTAGAAACTAGAACTACCAAAGTCAATGGATTTTATTTATTTTATTGAATCAGATTTATATGGAGTTTGTGGAAAAAGAGATTGTTTTGAAATTTTTTTGTTTTTAAAATAATGCATACATTAAAAAGAAATCTGATAGGAGAATTTATGGTTTGTGAATTACATCTGTCAAAACTTGTATTTGTAAACAGTCATTAATCTGAAGTCTCTGCTCTCTTTGTTTTCAGAGAATGTGAAGCTACTGAAAGCTTGACCCAAGAAAAAGAAATGTGGAACCATCACACACATGAAAATGGCTATAATCCACACTGTATTTTTTTATTCTTTTTAAAAAATATAGGATTTGATTCTACCGTTCTTCTTGATTTTTTGATTTCATCAGAAACCTGTTTTCTTGAGTATTTTGTTAGGTATTTAAAATTATTGCAAAAAGACTGGGATAATTTTTTCACTATTTGCAAGTACTTTGATATAACTGAATCTAAAGATAACGTAAATATTTGTTGTTGTATCTCCTCACTTGTCCAAGACAGAAGCAGCAACCAAACAGAGCCTAGTCCTTTGGCTGTTCTTGGTAATCACAGAGATGCTCATGCTTGGGTCTCCCGGGCTTCTGAAGCATCTTCTGAACCACTGAACCATGCTGTGATGTCTGAGGAGGCCCAGGCCACACTCCAGGCTAATAGTCTGTCTCCCCAACGAACTTCTCAAAGTCTGGTAGATTACGAAACCTCTGATGATTCTGAAGAAGAATCCACAGACCAGCGTTTAGCAAACAGTAGACTAACATCTTTACACCAAGAAGCAATGAAGAAAATTCAGGACACAATTGGAACAAGTAGGGATAAAAAAGAACTTAGCCTGGAGTCTCAGTCAAGGTCTCTGGTTCCCAAAGAATCTAATACTCCCTTCTCTGTTGATTGTGACATAGGCCCAAATAACATTGCTTCTAAAGTGGGAATATCTTATAGAACAGTAAAGTGCTTTGAAGAGCTACAAGGTGCCATTTATCGTTTGCAGAAGAAAAATCTGTTCCCATATAATCCAACAGCACTTTTGAAGTTGTTAAAACATATTGAGACAATATATAATAGAAGTATGACTCCTTTGTAAAACAGGAACTGGTTTTCCCTAATATAATTGTGCCTTAATGAGGTAACAGTAAAAAAAAAAAAAGTTCAAAAGGGTTTTCTAACATGCTTTTCCTTTGCCTTTTGGAAGCTGCCTAGTGACTGAAAAAGATATATCAAATGATAAGTCACTTGATACAAGTACAGCACTCAAAATTTATGGTAGTTCAACTTACACAAATTTGGGATAGTTATTGTATTAGTTTCTTATTGCTGCTGTAAAAATTACCACAAACTTGGTGGCTTAAAACAACAGAGCTTTATCCTTTCACAGTTCTGGAGGCTAGAAGTTCAAAATCAAGATGGCTACAGGGCCACACTTTCTCTCAAGGCTCTAGGGGAGAATCCTTCCCTGCCTCTTCCTAGCTTCTGGCCATTGCTGGCAATCCTTGGTATTCCTGGGCTTCCTGGACATCACTCCAGTCTCTTTCTCTGTTGTCACATGACATTTCCCCTGTGTGTCTATCTGTATCCAGTTTCCCTCTTGTAAGGACACCAGTCACTGGGTTAGGGCCCACTCTCATCCAGTGTGACCGCATCTTAGCTTAATTATATCAGCAGGTACCCTATCTCCAAATAAGGTTACATTCACAGGTTCTGGGTAGATGTGAATTTGGGGAGGGGTGCTGTTTAAGCCAGTATGGTTATTATTTCCCCCTGAGGTATTTACGTGTAATGTAATATGTAAAAAACTTGAATCTTAGCAGTTTTTTAAAGAGGTGATTAGCTCTATATGTATATATGTGGTCTACGAACACAAGTGTATTCTTTAAGAAGAGTTTTAATAGGTAATTCTATTTAAAATTGTTGTGATATGGATAATTATATTCTGTCTTTTTGAGAGGAGGCAGTAAATTCAAGTTTTCATGTCATTACAGGCATACCTCATTTTATTGTGCTTCACTTTATTGTGTTTTGTAGATACTGCATTTTTTACAAATTGAAGGTTTGTGGCAATCCTGTGTCATACAAGTCTTTTGGTGCCGTTTTTCCAACAACATTTGCTCGCTTTGTGTCTTTGTGTCACATTTTAGTAATTGCAGTATTTCAAACTTTTTCATTATTTGTTACAAATATAAAACTTTAATGGATGAGGAGTTGCTTCTTATGGATGAGCAAAGAAAGTGGTTTCTTAAGATGGAATCTGCTCCCGGTGAAGATTCTGTGAAGGTTGTTGAAATGACAACAAAGGATTTAAAATATTATATAAACTTAGTTGATAAAGCAGCGGCAGGGATTGAGAGGATTGACTCCAATTTTGAAAGCACTTCTACTATGGGTAAACTGCTGTCAAATGCATTGCTTGCTACAGAGGAATGGTTCATGAAAGGCAGAGTCCATCAGTGGGGCAAAGTTCATGGCTGTCTTATTTTAAGAAATTGCCACAGCCACCGTGATCAGTCAGCAGCCATCAACATCGAGGCAAGACTCTCCACCAGCAAAAAAATTACACCTCGCTGAAGGCTTAGATGATGGTTAGCATGTTTTAGCAATAAAGTATTTCTTTATTAAGATATATAGGCATAATGCCATTGCGCACTTACTAGACTACAGTACAGTGTAAACATAACTTTCATATGCACTGGAAAACCAAAAAATCCATGTGACTCACCTTGTGATATTTGCTTTATTGTGGTGATCTGGAACTGAATCCACAATATCTCCAAGGTCTGTGATGGATTTATATACTGAGAGCATAACTATATTGCGCTGGTCAGTCTGTCATTAAGACAGTCTGAAATGTCCTTAAAATATTTTTTAAATGATCCTTTTATAGAGAAATATAAGGAGACTGAACCTGTCAGACATTAAAATATATTTTAAGGCTGTGTTAATCAAAACAGGGTAGTACTCATTCAGGTAGAAATGGGAAGATCAGTGGAACTAAACAGGATGGCTAATCAAAATAACAGATACTAATGTTAACCAAAGAGAAATGCAGAGGTCAAAAACTCTGTTTGGCAATAGAGTTGGGGGTATACATTGGGGCAGCTTCTACATAAATAAAAAAGTATGTATCTTCAAGGATTTTCAATGCCACATTGTTTATAAAAGTAAAACACTAGAAATAATCTGGTTAAGTAAGTCATAATATATATATTCATAGTATGTATGCTCAGTTATATATACTTGTGGAAAGAATGAGCTGTATTCATGTTTACAGAAATGAAACATCTACAGTTAAAAAAAAGTGAGTATATTGGGCTCCCATTAGTTTAAGAAAAGAACGTGGGGAAGGAGTAATACACACACATTTATATATGCCTTTGTGTGTTTATAAAATATTTATGTAAGAACATATAAGAAAATACTAAGAGTGGTTGCCCTGGGAAACAGATCTGAAGTAGAAAATTTGACTTCTCATTATATATCTCTTTCTACTCTTACTTGTTTTTAATTGGGTACCTTTTTTTTTAGTTAAAATTTTTTTAAGGAAAGGAAAAAAACAAACCTGATTCTTTATGTTCCTAAGGGTACATAAATGTTAAATGCATTAAAAGTCATGCTTATAAAGATGTGTTTTTGACCTGTGTTTCTCTATAAGGTTAATAAGGAACCATCAGTCCCTTGTTATAATATCTAAAATTAGGAAAAGGCAGTCTCCTATGTATGCAGAGTGTTGGCATTTCAGAGATGCTACATATATTCAATATAACTAACCCTTAGGTGTAAGCCAATTCCTTCCACCCTCACTGGAGCCCTACTATTGGTGAAGGTGACTTGACTCTGGCCATGTGATAACTTTCCTGGCTGTTCAGAGTACCAGAGCTGTCCTGAGGTAGTCCATAAAGGAACACAAAACTAGTGATATTTGCACGATGAGTTTCCAGTTTCTAACTCCACCTCTTCTTCAAGTAAACGCATGTGTGTCCAAGTGACCACAAAGTGTCATGAATCTAATTTATTGTTTTAACTTAAAATACAACAGATACAGCAAAATACATGTATACGACTTGATGAATTTTCACAACATACCTGTGAAACCAGGTATCCAGATCAAGAAACAACATTACTGGCACTCAGGGGTCCCCCTTGGATCCCCTTCCAGTCACTATCCACTGGTAAAGGTAACTATACCCTAAATTGAGACAACATAGATTAATTTTGCCTAGCTTTGTCTCTTATGTAAATGGAATCATAGAGTATGTGTTCTTTTATATCTGGTTTCTTCAACATTATTTGGAAGTGTGTTCTAATTTATTTTTTAAATAATTGCCAAGTAGCTGCATTTCAGCTATTAGTAACAAAATACTTACAACTCCTCAAAATTGTCTCTGGCACTCCCAGTGTGCTAGGATGGTGAAATTGACAAACAGTGGTTGAAACAAAATAGAGACTCAAACAGGTTATACAGGGCCTTGTGCAGTTGGCCCCAACCTGTTCCTCTAGTCTCACCTGTGGTTCTCGCCCCACTCACTGTCTTAGGAGCACCACCTTTTGCCTTACATATTCATTCATTAAGCCCCATCTTTTTTTTTTTTTGGTCAAGCCCCATCTTAAATGTTGGACCTGTGAAGCCTTCTCCACCTGTTTTGAACCATTAGATCTTACATGCTTTATGTTCTCTTCACTGTGCTCTTTCCTGTATTGTAGCATTTGTCACATTATGTTTTAATAATTTGCCAACTGTCTCCATTTGCCATGCTCTTTTTACATTGTCCCTCGTGAACAGCATCATGTCTGCCCCATTATTATAAACACACCACAAATGTTAAGCAAATAAGAGGAGATCCTCTCCAAGGACTTGATAGTCTTCTGGGGCAGACAGGTGTGCAGAGACCTAAAATCTTTAACGCATATATCAGTCACACTTCCTATATGCCGGTTGCTGTTCCAAGTGCTCTGATAAATCCTCACAATAATAAGTACTATTATGATCCCTATTTTGCAGATGAGATTAACTTGGTAAACTGGTAAAGTGGCAGAGCCGAGACAGTGGATCTAGTCAGTCTAGTTCCAACCTTCTCTCCATAACTGCCTGTCTTCAAGCAGAGGGTGGTACACGTGCACTATTAAAACTAACGTTTTACTATGTGTGGTAAGTGGCATGAAGAGAAGTCATGCTGGCAAGCTATGCTGGGGTCAGAGCACCCAAGACCTTGTGTGCTGTGCTAAGGAGTTTTGACTGTTTTGTAGGCAGTGGAGAGCCAGTGTGGTTTTCAAGTAAGTGACTGGTTTTGTGTTTGAAGAAAGTGACTTCCGTAGCAATATATTGGCTAGGCAGACAAGTAGAAAGATTGAAAAGAATCCTGGGGAAGTCCCACTGGCATCAGGGGCAATGGGAATGGAGGAGGGAGAGCAAGGCCTTCTTGCTGAATGCCTGCATCAGGCCCCCTCCCTCCATAGACCCACTAAGACATGAGTAAAGGAGCAGTGAGACACACAAGCACTGACTGAGCAGTCCAAGAAAGCCAAATCCTTAGCAGGTCTTTGGACTGAGGAACAGCAGGCACAGCTGACGACAGGGCTACCACACTGAAATGGGATTAATTAGACACATACTGAATGTTGAGAACCACCACCACCCCTAACCTTTTCCCCCAGGAAATTAGAAGAGAGTTCTGTGGAATCGGACACAGATTTAAGAGGAAAGATCTAAAGATACATTGTGTGTGTGTGGAGCGGAGGGGGGTCCCCAAAGAAATTACTCAGCCAAGTCTCCCAACTATGAAGCCCACAGTCACAAACCACCCATGGGCAGAGTTTCTAGTTGGCATTTATGTGCCCAACTCTTACATAGGAGTGAACAGCCAAGGATCACGAGGCATTTGCGGAAAGCCTCTTAACATGACAGAGGCCAAAACAAGACAGATTAGGCAAGGAGGAGATTAATCTAGTAATATCCTCAGAGATAAATGGTTATAAAAGATAATACATAAAAAAATATTCAGGAGAAACAAACTTCTTATAAATGAATAATGCAATAGCAGAAATGAAAAAATAGAAATGTAAGTTGAGGAAATCTAAGAAGTATAACAGCAGGACAAAAAAAATTGGAAAATAAAAATGACAAAATTTGAGGACAGTTCACGAGGTTCAATAACTGAATAGCAGAAGTTCTAGACAGAAAAGTGGAAACAGAGAGGGAAAAGTACTAAAGTAATCCAGGAAAAATTTCCAGAACTGAAAGACTGAGTCTTTCAACAATGTGTGAATATATAACTGGAAAAAAAATACACCTAAATTTTACAAAGGACGGAGAGGATCAGCCTGAGACAGGAGCTGTTTTCTCACTCGCACATCCACGGTGGAGATGCAGCTGCTGCTGTTCACAGAAATAGGGGAAGTAGATCGTTACAGTCTCGAGGAGGAAAATGAGTTCCATCTTCACCTGAGTGACTTGGGCACTGTCTTCAGCACATGTTCATGCCCAGCAGACAGAAATCCTGTGTTGAAAATGAGAAGATCAGCGTTAGAGCAAGACATAGGAGTCATTTGCCTATGCATTATGAAAATCACAGGAGAAGGTCTGATTTCCCTGAGACTAGGGAGAGGAAGGGAAAGAGGTCTGGATGAAGAAGGAAAGTGAAAAAAATTACAGAGGCCAGAGAACAAGAAATACTTTGCAGAAACTAAGGTCAGGTAGGGCTTTGAGAAGGGAAATGTATATGGAGTTTAGTATCTAAGAAGAAGACACTGGGCGTTTTGACCATCAGGAAGCTGTTGTTCACTTGTGACAAACCAGCTTTAGTTGGACCCGGAGAGAGGAGAGAGAGAGGAGGTAGCAACCACCAGGACAGTGATTTTCAACTTATTTGTGTTCTCTGTGCCATCTGAATACTGGGATTTGTTGTGGCACCTGTGACATGACTGTGTCATCACTGACTTGAATGCCATCCCCAGAGGCAACATTGTGGTCACCAAGCACCTGCTGGGACTCTGACCTGCCTCCTGACCTCTCCTGAGGGCACATGTGGCCCACTCATGCTGCATTTAGCCCACCTGTGCTGCCCAGGGGTTTGGAAAAACTTGACCTAAATACTGAACTTTAATTGGTCTTTTATGAATTGTCATTTGTGACACCGTATAGAGTTGTCTTGCTTTATATTAAAATACTCATTTGAAAATTGTGGTTGATAAAATGCCTTTTCTGACTATATTATTATAGGTCAGACTAGCAAACCAACTGTAAGTTTTTCTAATTATTCTAAGGAAAGTGGAGCTGAACAAAGCAGATCAAAGCCTTTACAGTTAACCCCATGTATCCCCTCCTAATTATACAGCTCACTAGTATTTTTTAAGATATAGAAAAAACAGGGATCCCCTTCTAAATTTGCCATTGGCATCAAGTAGATTGACTAAACTGTAGTACAGTTACTCACTGTGTTGGGTAAAATACATGTTTATATATACCCTGGATTGCTTGTGGGTTTTTTTTCTCTTTGGAACTTTAGCTATTTTTTCAAAGAAAGTACAGTTTTCTAATACTTAGAAGAACTGAGAAATGGAATGTGATCAGGGTATGATTTCCTTTCCAGTGAGAAAAGTTCAGGTGTTTTTAGTCTGGTTTGAGACAAGAGTCTACCTAATCATTGAAAGCCGTAGAGTTTAAAACATGGGTTTACATTAAAGATATTGTCTAGGAGTGGGGATTGGGATTGTCTGTGGCATCATGGATAGCATGTGGGGTTTTTTTACAGTGCTTTAGACCTCCTGCCAGACACATTTCTCCCTTGAGGCCCACAAAGTGAACACACCAGCAGCACATTTATGATTGCTTATGACTTTGTTTTTTAAGTTATTTAACAAACTATAATAAGGAAGCACAGGTTTTCCTGCAGCTAAACTTTTTTTATGTGCTAAGAAAGGAAGTTTATTTTCCATTTCTAAATTGCTGACTTTGTTTGTTCATTTCTGTAAAACATAAGAGTAATATAGCCCACTACTGTAAAATAGAATTGGATTTTTGACTGCCGATTTTCCTATAAATTTTGTTTTAAAATTTTTCTGATTTTGCTATTTTTTTCTGTAATAAAGTGGAAAGATTCCCCTTACTAGATTGTTGACAAGTAAAGCATTTTGGGTGTCATGTAGTATTCTTTGCTTGAATATGGCATATGTCCTCTTGTGTGTCACTTTTAATATGTATAATGAATGATTTGATGGTTATATGGAAGTGAAAATGAGTGGTGAACTAGAAAATAAAATTGATTGGCAACAGCTTTATACGAATGAGTTTTATTAACAACTAAGAGTGAAATCAGAGTAACATTTAGGAGTAATCACAAACAGCCTGATTCTCTGAAAGGTCTGTATGGACAAAAAAGTATGTCAAGACACCTTCAGATAGGGATTTGGAAATGGATCTTGAACAGCACTCTGCACTTCCTAGATCGGCATGGAGAGAGAAGAAACAACCAAGATTCCATCAGAAGTTTTTCTTTTAACAGCATTATAAAAAGTTAACAGTATTGTTTATTTTGTTCTTTAATAGTCTGTTATGGAGGGTGGCAAAGGACCATGTACAGCAAAGGTATGTCATTCCAGGTGTTATAGGTCAGTGGTGACATACCCACCATGGGAGGCTGGACTCACAAACACAGTAGCATGCCATGTGGGACAGTGATAAGTAGAAAATATGATGCTAGAACTCTTATGCCATCTGTTACACACCCGGGCTGTGCAACTTGATTTGTGAACCAGCTGATGAAAAAAAAAATCACTGTAGTATCTCAAGAAAAGTGCTTTGGGACCACCCAAGACCAGCGTTTGAGGTTCCAACTGTATTATGTGACTTTTAACCTAAACCTTTGGGTATGAGTTCTTTGGTCTGGTCATGTACAAGCAGCAGACAATAAACAAATGGATTTTATAAACAATCAAAAAGTTGTTCCTTTTTAATAGTTGAAAAGTTGTTCCTTTTTATTGAAGTATAGCATACATAGTTTTAACCTTAAAATGATTTTTCTTGTCATAAATTACATTTTTGCCATTACAGTTTATTCTTTCTTGTTATTTCCTTTGTTTACTCTTGGGTTGCAGATGGGTTGTTAGTAATTTGTACTAAGTCTTGTAGCTAGTTGGAAAACATACCTACTTTTTTAACTATACAAATCATTACCTTTTATGCTTTCAAAAAAATGTTTGAAAATTCCTTTTTCATCAAAGCCAAGACTGAAGCTATAAGTGTAGACTCCATTGTATGCAAATTTAGTTCACTTTCACTTTTCCTGCCCCCTCCAGTTTTCTGGCCATTGTTAATTTCATCTGAATTCATAAACCAAATTGCTGTTCCCCCAAAATTTGTACATTATATAGCTTCTCCCAATTTTAATTTTTCCTTTTACATTCCATTATATTATTACCATTATATTTATTTATTACTTAGTCTTAACTCTATTTCACAATCTGTCCAATGAACTAACCTCAATTTTGGTTCCTCTCGGGTAATGTTTCCAAGAAGGAAGTCTAGGGTATGTCTCTCAGCAATTTTTCCAGGAAGGGGGATATATTTTCTGAGACCTCATATATCGGAGTGTCTTTTGGTTGCCATTCCTTTGTTGACCTGAATAACAACTTGTTTGAGAATAGTTTTTGTGTTACAACTTTTCTTAAGCCTTTGCCATTTTGCTCTTGTTTTCTATCCTTAGCTTCTGGAGAAGAAAGCTAAATCCATCCTCATTTGATTATTTTTAGTTTAACTAATTTTATGATGGATGCATCCAAAATAATTTCTTGTCCTTGAAATCCAGAAATTTCCTGAGGTTCTGACTACGTCTGGTTCTCTTTTGAGTATTCTTGCCTAGAACAAGATGAGTCTTACATACCATCCCAGATATGTTTTCTAGGTTCTCTTTCGCCATTCCTTCAGTATTCTTTACATTTCATTTTTTAAATCATCATTTGTAGATTGAGTTTCTGCTTTCTAATCTCCATGCTTACTTTCCTCTCTTAACACCCTCATCTTTGTTCTTTTTTCTGAGTGTTCTGGTGGAATATCTGAACTCTTTCCTTCTTCATACCTGATTTGATCTTCCTCAATGTCAGTTCAGCTCATCATCACCTCCAAAGCAGGTGTTAAATTATGGTTATTTTTCTACTTCCTTGAAAGCTCCTTTCATCCATGTCTATTCGTATATTACCTGCATCCCAGCTCCTTGTTTTCTTATCTCATCCTGAGCAAACCTTGATCCCTTTTTGTTTTTATTTCATGGAGAACTAATTAAGACTTAGCACTTAATAAGACTTAATCATTAAGTTGCTCATTATTAAGAACATTTTCTACATTTTTTGTGCACTCAAATAGTAAAAATAGCTGTCATTTTCTGAGTGCTTAATTTTTCCAGATATTATGCTAAATGCTTTCTAGACTTTTTTTCTCCTCATTTAATCCTCAGGACACCCTGCAAGGAGGAATTATTATCCTTATTTTACTCATGAGGAAAATAGCATTTAAAAGGACTATTAAAAAGCCCAAGGTCACACATCCCAAAGTTAGTAAGTTGAAGAGTCGTAGTTTAAACCCAGGGCTGTCTGGCTCCAAAGCCTGTTTTCCTTACTACACTATACTATCTTCTCTATAAATGATTTTCATAGGTTT
Organism: Phocoena sinus; assembly: GCF_008692025.1. Taxonomy (NCBI): domain Eukaryota; kingdom Metazoa; phylum Chordata; class Mammalia; order Artiodactyla; family Phocoenidae; genus Phocoena; species Phocoena sinus. Next base: position 51,685,542 of record NC_045764.1, on the reverse strand, counting down.
ATATTTAATAAAATATTCAGAGGAATAATACTCCCCCTTTTACTGGAGGGGTTTTTTTCATTGCCCCATTTTATCTGTCTTCTACTTATGATCTATCTTTGTTAATTCAACCTTGTAATGAGAGATCACTGCAGACCTGGGTTTATGTAATTATTCTAGAAGTTTCCTCTTCCTCTCCCTACCCCCCGAATTGTGAACAGTCTACAGCCCAGTTACAATGTTATTTTCCCCCTAGAAACGTTGTGTAGTTGAGTAGCAAGGGCACTGGGTTTGGACTCACGAAAAACCCAGATTCGAGCCCTAGCTGTGCAATGTACGAGCTGTGTAGTTTGGGCAAGTTACTTAGCCCCTCCGTTACATGCCTGTGCTATGAGGTCAGTGTGCCTATTAGGAGGAGAGGTGTAGGCCCAGGTAAATTCCTGCCACCAAAAGCAAGCTGTTGTTACTACGGTGCAGCATGGTGGCCTGTTGGAGCTCCCTCTCGGCCCCACCCAGGGGTCCCACGCCCTCAGGCCTCGAGCGGCCCGCATCCCAGGATGCACCGCTGCGCTGACCGCCCAGCCCAGCTTAGCGATTGGAGCCTCGGCCTCAGGACAAAGGAGGAGAAAGGTGCGTGGGAAGGATGCGGCTCAGGGGCCCTGCGGCCGGGTGTGCACCGGGCGGGCCCTACCTCACCGCCCGGAGACGTCGCTGCACAGGCAGAAGCCGAGTCTGGGTCCCTGTGCCCACGCAGGCCAAGGCTGTGCCCCTGTCCCCGCGCAGGCTGTGTACTGGGCCCCTTCCTCGCCCAGGCCGAGGCTGAGTCCGGCTACCTGTCCCCACGCAGGCCGAGGCCACGTCCTAGGCCGAGTCTCTGCCCCTCCTGCTGCACCCCTGCTTATCAGGCCTTGCAAAGTCGGTTAGGCGTGTCCCAGGGCTACAGTGCCAAGCAGGTTTCCATCTTTGCCTTTGTCTTTGCCTTCTTGGGTTTTTGTGAATTGCTGGGTTGGCTCCATCTTCTCACCCAGGTGAGTAGAGGTCAAGCCCAGATTTCTGCCGAGTTCGAAGTAAGGGAACCTCAGAGACTGTCGGGAAGTGGACTGAAGGCCTAGACTTGATTCCACAGGCCACTGTGGCCTTTGTACTCCTGTCCAGGACATCTTTCTGTGTGGGCTTTTTCTCAGGTGAAAGTTATTATCCGTATGTGACTTTAAACAAACTCTAACAATACCCTTTTATTTACTCTAAAAATTCAACATAATGTATCAAGGACCCAGTATGTGCTTAGACCCAGTATGAGATCTGGGTGCTGGGACCTCAAAAATGAAAAAGGCACCCATCCTATTCCCCATAGTCATAGTTTGGAGGCCTAAATCACCCTCCGATATTTGATGCTTACTCCAATTTTTCTTTTACCCCATCAGAAAATGTCTTTAAATCAACTGAAATGAGGGGAGGAAACATCTAAATAGTATGTGGAGTTGTAGAAAGGGTAAGTCGATCCAGTTAGGTTGGTTTGGGCCCTGTAAATTGTGCCTCATAATCCATTAATAGGTCAGTAAACCAATTTAGTAAGTCCAGACCAGCATTTTTCTAAAAGATTAGAATAGAACAGACAATAGAGTACATCAAAAATAGTATGGATAAGTATTGTTGTGCAAAACTTTGGTTTCAGTTATATATATATTTATAGGTGTATTTGTACTAGGTTGTGATGCAAAATGTATTTATTGTGAATTACATTTTAAAAATTAAGTTACAGGTTTAGATCAGGACAAATATGTTACGTATATACAAAGTACCCTTGCAGTAGTGATAATCTATCTTGATAACAATTATTTGCAAAGATTGGAACTATGAAAGAGTCAAATGGTATTTCTGCCCTAATTAGCTTCATGTTTGATATTTACTTTACATGGTATTAGCATGGCATGTATTTGGGTATCTGATCCATCACATTCATTATAGATCATTGCTGATGTGTAAGGAATGGAATGGCAGAATTGCTCCAATATATGAGATCAGACACTCTGGTGGTTGCCGATTATAGAAGCCACAAGCCATCATTGTTACTGTGAAAATATGCATGATTTATAGGTTATGTCTGTTGTTACCATGTGTGACCATATGAAGATCTTTGCTTTACATTGTCCTTACTAAAAGCCAGTGGTGAAGTTTAACAGTCTGAGTATTTTCTGGTCTGTTCTAGTTATGATGTTACTTTCTCTGAAAACTTGATGCAGAGCATATCTGAGGTCAAAGGGTTTTTGCTATTGAAAGATATTTTTCTTTTCAGCTTTGATAAAAGATTTTTTTTTAGTCTTTTTATTTATTTATTTTTGGCTGTGTTGGGTCTTCGTTGCTGCACACGGGATTTTTCTAGTTGCAGCCGTGGGGGCTACTCTTCGTTGCAGTGCGAGGGCTTCTCATTGCCGTGGCTTCTCTTGTTGCGGAGCACAGACTTTAGGCACGTGGGCTTCAGTAGTTGTGGCACGTGGGCTCAGTAGCTGTGGCACACGGGCTCTAGAGCGTAGGCTCAGTAGTTGTAGCACACGGGCTGAGTTGCTCCACGGCATGTGGGATCTTCCCAGACCAGGTCTTGAACCTGAGTTCCCTGCATTGGCAGGCGGATTCTTAACCACTGAGCCACCAGGGAAGGCCCAAAAGATTTTTGTTTTTAATTTTTGACTAAAATTTAAAGCTCTTAATTCTTACTGTAATAATTATTTTTTATATTTGTATTTATTTGTTGAATGATTAGTTGGTTGATTTTGATTTTAAGGATTTAAATAACTATAAGTTTGGACTATAGTTGTTGAAACTAATTTCCCAGTGTACAATTTATCCTCTAATGTTTAGGCCAGACATTTAATTGTAAATGGCTAATATTTTATTTTGCAAATGGGCCTTGCAGACAGTTTAACATGATCAAGCAAACTATTATATTTTTATTTTAACCATGCTTACTGGTGTAGTAACTGCTATGATAGGAATTCCATAAATGTATGAATGAATGAACACTATAAATTATTCATGTAAACATTTGGTGATACGTATTATTAGTTTTTAGTAAAACAATTTTTATACCTGGAAAGGTTGTGTAGTTGAGTAGCAACTTTTAAGAGAAACTGGTTTCTTTTAAGAGAAACATATTTGGCAGGTTTAGTCCACAGAAATTGTAAGGCATCTATTTTAAATGAGATAAGCGAATAGAAGTCATCTTGTCCTATAGAACACTTTCAAACAGCACCTAACAGTGAAACAAGTTATGTGACATCTGAATTTCTAATTCAAAACCAGCCTAACACAAAAGAGGTTAAAAAAGGGGGAGGGGGTATTAGTTTTCCTTATTTGAGGTCTCAGGAGAAGCCAGTGAGGGGCATTTTATAATCAACTTAGTATGTGGTATTTTGCTCATATCCCTTTAGTCTCTTTCAAAGTGTTAGACCCCAGCAATTGCTGTGTAGTTCAGCTGATCTGTTGATAGTCTCCCACAAAGAGAGAGTAGATGACTGCGGACATTCAGGGAATGTACTTGCTTTTTCCAGCCATAGCCAAAGCTTGAGACTCTTAAGTAGCTAGAAAGCAGGGACCATAGCTGCCTTGTTCACTGTGATTTCCTATTTTCAGGCACGTAGGAAGTGCTCAATAAATAATTGTTGAAGGAATGAAAATACCATGGAAGGAGGAAGAGCAGCAGCAGAAGGTACATATAGCTTAAAACATGGGGGAAAGAGTATTATCAGATCCTTACTATTTATTGAGGGTCTCCTATGAACCTGGTAGTGTTTCTAGGCTCATGGGCTGTTTACAGCCTAGGGGAGACAAGGCACATACTGATCAAGTTGTGTTACAGGAGGATTTTCTGCAGTACTATTAAAAAATGGGGCTGCACATAAAATGGGGCTAATGGTGTGATCTGGATAATAAGTGTAAAGAGAAAGAGAAAGGTTGATTCAGGTTGATTTGAGAGGCAAAGTTTCCCCGAGGAAATGTGTGGGGCTGGGATAAGGAGGGATCACAGGTGGGGCATGAGCATAGCCACTGGCTCAGGCCAAGGGGAGATTTGTATTGGGGTACAGTGGAGAGTAAAGTGGGATAGTCTGGGTGGAGATTATATTTTGGAGGAGAGGTTAGGAAATAGATAGTCAGGGAAGTTAGATTTCATGTAACCAGCATAAAGAAGCCATAAGTTCTGGAGCAAGGAAGCATTTTGTTGAAGGCTGTGTTTTGAGAGTACTTGGTAGCTGCAAGCAGGAGGGCAGCTCTCCCTCAGAGACCAGAGAGGGACAGGAAGCAGCCCCCAGGATTGGAACCTCAGCACCACTTTCAGTTACACCAGGATGTTCTGGTCACTTTGGATGCTTTGGTGGCACAAAAGCAACTGATGAGGGGAAATGCCTTTGGCCTAGAACTCCACTTTAGGAGGGTCTGGAAATGACTAAAGGGTGACCAAGTCTGCTCAACTGCCACAGAACTACACATGCTTACTCCCAACCTCAAACCTGTCTGTGTTTCTAATGCCCTGTGGAGTAACAAAGTCTTTTATTAACAAGGAGGCAGAAGTGTGAGTTCTTGTTCTTGGGAATGAGTCTTAGTTGCTGATCTCATGAAATTTAGTCCAGCTTCTGTTTTCCATAAAGCACTCCATCCTTATTTTTAAAAAATTGCTCCCCAAAATTCATAAGCTGAAGAGAGGTACCCATCCTTGGGGGTCTCAGGTTGCCAAGCACATCTTCTCCCAGTTCTTTGTCGGCAGGTGGCATATAGGGTATGGGGTAAGAGGGAGAATGGGAGGGAAAAGATAGACAGTAAGTTCCTTGAGGTCAGGGGTCTTGTGTTCATCTTTGTGTTTCAAGCAGCTTATATAATAAATGTGTTGAATGAATGATGGATGGATGGATAAGGGGCATTTTGTTTCCTTACGGTCTAGTCACACATAACATGGTATCAACGGCCCAGATATTTATTCAAACACTCGTCTTCTTCCTACCTCCTCTTCCTTCCTACCTGTTTAGTGCTGATGCAACTCATAAAGCACATGGAATGCCCAGCACAATGCTGGATAAAGGGACTGTAGATGTTAAAGCTGCCAAGTCCAGCCTTCACAGACTGAGATAATCATGGGATTAATGATTTTGAGGATGAAAAGTTTATCTGCCCACTCCAGTCTGATTCCTGATGCCATACTGTGTAGTCTGAGCTCCTCATTTAAAATCCATGGCTTATGCTTGCATGCACAAAGGATATGAAATAATAAATTTTGAAGTCCATCTCCTCTATAGTCCCAATTTGTACCTGGGTAGAACATATAAATAGACCCGCACCACATACACGTGTGTTTCCCTCCACACTCTGTATAATAGGGTTAGTGAACAGTTCTGCTCATTTGTGTGAGTATGCATCTGTGTCAGTTTGGGCAGTCATGCTATATTGTTATTCTTGAGATCCTTAGCTCCTTCAAAAGACATAATGTGATGTGCCTGGCACTAGTATGAACCCAATAAATACTTGCTGAATGAGTATTTATTCATTGAATAACAAATACTCTGTTCAGAGAATGGTAATGGGTGCTACTTGGAAACTTTATACAGTCCTTATACTCAAGATTTAATTGGAGAAACTAAGTCTATGTGCAAGAAAAAAAGTCTGTTAGGAATAAACATAGGAATAAAACCTATAGATTAAATATATTAATAATAATTATTATTATAATCATAGCTAAAATTCACAGAGTGCTTACTATATGCCAGGTACTCTCCTAAGTGCTTTGATGGATATTAACTAATTTAATGTTTTCCTAACTCTATAAGGTATTGCTGTTGTCTTCCCCATTTTGCAGTTGAGAAACCTGAGGAACTGAGAGGTTAAATGTCTTGTCTAGACTCACACAGTCAATAAGAATAAGATCATATAATGAGCACAAAGTGGCACTGGGGGCTTAGCAACGAAGCCTTTCTGCAGGAGGCGAGTTGAGATGTGGCCTGCCCCATCACTGAGGCAGAGACCATCTGCTGGCCATCACTGGGGGTGGTAAACGAAGCTGTGGAGAGCCCGCTAACATGATGATGTGTGATCTGGCTGGCACGTGACACCACAGCCTTCCCAGAGAATGTGCCAGCTGGATTCTAAAGTTCCTTTGCTTCAAGTACTCAATATGTGACAGACTTAAGTCTTCAATGGAAGTCTCTCCCCTTCTCCTAACAAGCTCAAAGTAGAACTGGCCATCTTCTTGACACACAAATGCCGACTTTCAATTTTGAAAAAGCCCAGTGAATTACCTTTGAGAAAGTAACTACCCGTTGTGGTAGAGAGGAAGTTACAATGGTAAATAGCTAGATAACTGAATGTACTCTCTCAGCACTGAGTGTCCACTCTGCCAAGAACTGTTTGGACTCCTGAGGACTCAGCAGTGAACAAGGCAGATAGAAGTCCCAGTCCTCGTGGAGCTGCCATTCTAATGGGGAGAGACAGTAAAACAAAGAAGTAAGAGATAGTGAGGAGTGACCAGGGGAAACAAAGCAGGAGAGGGGATGGAGCTTTGGGAAAGGGAGGGCACTTGAGTGCAGGAGAACCCTTAGTTCTGATGATTCTCTCTTCAGTTTCCTCACTTTCTCACGAAGTAGCCTCTCAAATCACCTGTCAGGGACCCTTGCAACACTGGGCCAGGGAAAGTGTGGACCCTGGTGGGTGGGGTAAGGGAGACACAATTCAGTTCCTACAGTCTGCAATCTACTGTGGAGATTGAATCATGGAGGCAGGGGGACTATTTTATGTCAATATTCAATCGGTGTAGCTATTTGTGCAGACATTTCCTTGTTTCATTATATCCCACATGAGTTTTCCCATATACCTATTTAAAGAGTACACGGTTTGGTAGCATTTTGAGTTAATATTTCTATCTCTGAGCAAACCTTTGCATTTGAAAACTCTGTGTAAACGATGAGATGAAACATTACAAGAAAACAGAGTTTGTTGATAGCAAAATCTCAGAAAATTGGACTGGTTAGGTTAAGATCGACATGGCCAAAACTGTATTCATTATGTTTCTTGGAAGGGATTTTCTCCTTTGAGGAGAAAAGCAGATCAGTTCTATTAAACTTATATTTTCTTCTCTGGAAAGTTAGATTAAGGTTCAGTGTCAAACATAACATGCAGCTTAGAATATCAGAAGCTGCCCCACTTCCCTTTCCTCCACACCCACACCACGTGCAGCTGTGTACCCTCTGCTCCTTGCTAGCAGAGCTGTGGCACCATGTCTAGTCTGCTTCCTGCTGGGGCCCACAGTCCATTTTCCTGTGTCCTGCTTCCTCTGTTTTCCTCTTCTGAGATCCTAAGTAGCCTTCCAGAATCTTGATTGGATTTACCTGAGTCCACACTGCTGTTATCCCCTGCCCCTCTTTTACTCTGTGAAATATCCTTTATGCTCTTTCTTACTTTAGTAACCTTTAGTGACAAGATTGGTCTGTGTGTAAAAACGCATCAGTTTTGTAATGTACCCCTTATTGCTCCCCTCAAAACTTCTCCACTCTTATGAGGCTTAATTGCCTACATTTAATTGTCAGAGGTAATATTCACTTTTTAAAATGCAATGATCATTAAGATTTTAATAAATGATTTAATATCTATAATGTAGATTCAAATATATAAAACTGATTCAATGTCTTAACTCCTAAAGTTTTCTTATAAAATGAAACAGTTAAGTATTGCCTAGAAGTAACACCCACACATGCATCTTGCTCTATCGTGCTTCCTTCAGGTTCTCTGTTTTCTGTTAGCAATGAACTGATACATTTATCATGAAGCACAAGTGAGAAAGAGAAAAAAAAAAGAGAAAAAGAAAAGCATTACTGTAGGAATCCTGGAAAGAACCATGTTTATATTTATTTATCTTCCTCAGAGGAACTCCCAGACATGAGGCTTACATGTCTGGGAGTTCCCCCAATTCACAGCTCCCCCAAGTCACAACTAGCAAACCTCCAGAATTCCTCTCTTCCATCCCTCTAGCTGTTGTCCCCTGTTGCATAGGTTTTTCATCTGTCTCTAAAGAAGGAGGAACTACACCTTGACCTTGACTCAAAAAATACAGCAGATGTGAAATTCTTTTAATGATAGAGAAGGTATTGAGCTATGTATAAATACTTCATATTTGATTTGAACATTGTATCTCATCAGTAGATGACACGTATTTAGTTATATAATTGACAAACAAAAAAATGTGGTCCTACAACACTCTTGGCTTGTTTAATTCTGAGAAAGGGCATCCAGAGTAGAGTTCAGGAGTATCCTCTTCCCCAGATATCTGCAGAGTGAAATTGAGTGTTTGATGCCCACAATTTAACTGTTGACAAGTGTTAACTGTTGACAAGTATTGAACAGCTCAGCACTGTGCTAAGCTCCAGGAATATAAGGATGTGTAAGGCATGGCCCAGAGGGATTCCCAGTGTAGTGGGGAAGCAGATACAGAATCAGCTAAGTAGTAATAGTAGAGTGAGCATTGTAATATAGGTATAAACACAGAACAGGGAGGGCTGAAAGCTGCAGGACTTGGCAGGGGAGTCAGACTTTCATCACTCAGAGAGGGCAGAGAGCAGTCAATGGAAGGGCATGGAAGCTGCCTGTTTGCTTTGCCTGGAAGGTAGTGGGAAGAGACAAGAGAAGATTCTGGAGGAGTAGCTATCTCCTGTGCTAAGGAGACCTATAGGAAAAGGTGGCTGGTGGAGCTTTATCAGCAGGGGAAAGAGACATGATAAAGAAAAAAACTTAATTGGGAAGATAATGTTACACAGTCCAAGCTTGTACTGCTTACTGTACAACAGGCCAATAAACTGAGAAATGAGTTGTTGGGGTGAGGAGTAGCAACTTTATTCAGAAAGCCAGCAGACCAAGAAAATAGTGGACTAGTGTCCCAAAGAACCATCTTCCCTGAGTTAGAATTCAAGCTTCTTTTATACTGGGGGTGCATTTGGTTCTGCAATTTCTTGGTGCCAGAATCCTTTGTTCTTGCAGAGGTCCAGTCACAATGATCCTATAAACTTCCAACAAGACAAATGTTTTTCTCTGTTTTGCAACTTTTTATCTCCATGTGAATGGAAAAGTGTTATATATTTAAAGGTCAGAGCCTTGTGAATGAGCTATCCTGTATATTTCAGGCTATAGGCAACATTCTTAACTTGTAGCCAAAGCAATAGAATACAAGGTTTAAAGAAAAAGAAACAGATCCAACATGAAGTTAGATTTGTTCTTGCCTATTACAATAAGTCTGGTGGCAGTTAGAAGGCAATAGACTAGAAATGGATAGTGTGAGGTAACTCTGCATAGTCTCTTGGCAAGATCTGATGAGGGTCTGAACCACAATCTGCGCATTTAGTGCCCACTCTGCTGGAAGTTCACCACCTTCCAGATTAGCTTTAAATTTTATGACCACCTTAATAGAAAAAAGAAAGTCTGGGTAGAGAAAAACAGCCTAGGAGAATTGAGTGAGCAAGTGTTAAGTGAAAGGGCCTTGACCAGGCTTCCTTCTTTGAACTGAATTCATTAGAGAAATTTGAGAAACTGGAGTTTCAAAGAACTTGAAACTGGCGTTTCCCCTTCTCCGCCTCTAGTCAGCTTTTAATTTGCTCTTAGCTATTAAGCTGATAGAAGAAAAAAGCTGTCTTTCAGCAGTTGAAGTCAGCCAATGAGAAGAGCTTCGAATCAGGCATTCAGAGGAGGCAGCACCTCCTGCCCAGACCTCCTGGGAGGCAAGGTTCAGTTTATAAGACGGACAGGAATAAACTTGTGAAGTTTTCTTACTTGTCAAAGCACCTTTAAATAATCCACGCCTGCAGTAGTTTCATCTTCAGGCAAGAGAAAGTGAAAATGGCCCCAAAAGGTGCAACATCTCAAATAAACACTATAAAATGAGGGACACTTGCCTTTAAAGTTGAAGTGCCTCAAGCAGGCAAACGACATTTATATTGTGCTATTAATAGGTTTGTCTTTCCTTGTCTGTGATGATTGTTCTTTGAGACACAAATAAAAACAAAGCGAATCGCATCCAACTATTCTAAAAAGAAAAGATGATCTGATTTTTTTTCTATTTTTGGTCATTTTATGGTTCAAAAAAGGGTTTTCTTTTTCAATTGCTAGGAAACAGGTGGAAAAGTTGCATTTCTGAGACTGATATGCAGTCTTGGTAATGAGTTTTGTGGTGCAGTGCTGGTGGTAGTGATTTAGTTAGCAAAAAGCCCTGCCTGTGTTCCAGGCTTCTGGAGAGTACTACGGCTGTCAGACTAGCTCAGAGGATAGTGCAGGGCTGTCAGCAGTGTTGCAGGTCTCTTTCTGCCACATAAACCCCTTCCTTTTAATACAAACAGCAAGACTATCCTGTTCAGTAGTTGACTAATGACTGTGTGCACTGAAATGCAATGAGGATGAAGCAGTTGATGCATTTGTGACTCGGTGTCCCACTGAATTCCAGTTTTCTCCTCTCCATGTGGTCAAACAGGAAACAACATTGCATCAGGAAAGAATCTGAAGGTGCCATCCAGTAGCTGTGCCTCACGTCACTGACTGCCCTCAGTCAGAAATCTAGACCTGCAACTTTAGAGGGTGGGTCTCTGAAAGAATTTCAGAGCTTACACAGAGCTGAGGTGTGTTGCTCTCTGATGAGAACAAAGCTGGCTGGAGCACTGAGAGTCTGGCTCTGTCTCTTCACAACCAAGGGGCATCTTTGTGGACTGAAGTTTCAGAAAGGTAGGCACCATCTTGTGGATGTTGTTACTATTTGAGAAACTTCAAAACCAAGTTGGCCTTGGCTGTGTGTGTGTGTGTGTGTGTGTGTGTGTGTGTGTGAGAGAGAGAGAGAGAGAGAGAGAGAGAGAGAGAGAGAGAGAGAGAGAAATGATGAAAATGTTTGTTTTTGGCCTGATTGTGGGAGAGATACAGAAAAGAGAGCTTTGAAGCCATTTGCTTGATGAGTTTTACTTCAGAAGTCTTTAGTAGTGGAGAGTCAATGTTGAATGCAAACTTCTAACTTGTATTACTTGCTCTTTGGCGAGTTTAAACTGATTCACTGAAGGGACAGGAAGAATTGTTCAGAGAGTGAAATCACATGAGGCTGAATGCTCAATCGGCATAGCTTGGTTTATTTTGAAAGCCTTGACTCAAGCTGAAATGCAAAGGGTGACCAAGGATCTCCAGGCAGCATAGCAAAAGCCATTTCAGAATGTCTTAAATTTGGAACAAGGCAGAATTTTCTCATCTCACAGTAAGAAGGTTTTCTAAGCTGGTTCTGTCTTAAGGGAGATAGTCTAAATGTCATGTCCAGAAGACATTAGGTGATTAATTCTAAAACTACCAGCTTTGTGAAGAAAAACGAAACAAAAACAAAACTTTATTTTTTCTAACCCATGTTTAGTGAAGATGTTCTTTTAAGCAATTTTATTTCCTGAAAAGCCTTACACAGAGCAAAGGAAAGAAACCTTTGGGACTCACCAGATGATGAATATTAATTTATTCATTAATCTATAATGTCCAAGGTCCTTCTCTACCATGAGTAAGGATTCAGACTTTAAACACCTTTCATTCCTCTCCCCTACAAGTCTTTTTTAAAAAGGGGGTTTCCGCTTAAAATTTCATCAGTAGGATTGCTGGACAAAGGGACAAATTCTTGAAGGGGAAAATAGGCATATGTTCATACTGACAGTAATTGTATAGTCTTCCCATTAAAAATATTCTGTCTTTTCTAAAAGCAATCAAATTTATATAAGTTTGAAGATAATTCTGGGTTAGCAATAATCTGCACTTTTTGGGTTCTTGCTGTATGTATATGCATTTCCCATTTAATTCAGTGAGACAAGACTCATCTTATGCAGTTTTCAGATAAGGATATTTAGGCTCAGTGAGATTTTAGCAGTATAATAGGGAAGTGAGAAAGCCAGAACTCTGTTGCCTTCCTACACACAGATATATATATATATAATCATATATATATATATGATTGGAGCCTTCTATTCTCCTATTGTATTCCATCAGCCCTTTACAGAGTCCTTGTCACCTGGAGGTGTTTCTGAATCCAAAATAATATGCAAAATATGTTAATTTGGTGTCATAGCAAAAGATCAAGAGCCAATCTATAATTTGCTTCTACTCTTGGGGTGAAGGCATGATGAAGTAGACTGAACATAGGCTAGAAAGGCAGACAGACCTAGATTTGAATAGCTCCTTCCTGATTACTAATTATGTGACCTAGGCAAGTCAGTGAAATTCTTCAAACCTCACTTTCCTTATTTATAAGCTATTTATTATAACGTCCATCACATGGCATTGTTTGTTTTAAGGAATAGAGAGACAAGTTATGCAGTGTGTCATCTGCATGACTGAAAAATGGTAGGCTTTCGATAAATAGTAGTCGTTTCTCCAATTATTTGTTGATGCTTTGTCAGGCTAGATCCTGTTCTGGGCATGGGGATATCAGCAGTGAACAACGGAGGCAAGAACCTGCCCTCATGGAGCTGCCTGGTGCTTGTTTATTATAACATCGTGTGATTGACTTTCTTTGAATATCACGTTGTAATTATTGAGATCCTTTATAGTGGTTACCATCCAGCTTTGACATAGCCTCTGAAGCAGGGTAGTGAAAGTCCTGTGCCAAGATTCCCCTAAAGCATAGTAAAATCAGGCAAAAAGCAAGAACATCAGATACTTGTTTTACAAAAGTCAGTTTGTTGTGCTAATCACTTCAGAGTTAGAGGTCAGGAAAGATGTGTTTTTATGCACACATTCACACACACACACACACACACACACACACACACACACACACACAGAGTTCATCTGAGTTTTCCTGGGCTCCCAAAGCCATAGCAGAAACCTTGTTGGCAGGGTGCATGTGGGAGGAGTGTCTGGCTCCAAGAACTCATGGAACAGAGTATATAGTGTGGCAACCATTCATTTGCTTTGGGCCCCAGGCCATCTACTCAGGAGCCTTGGGCTTTCCAAGGCCTCCATAGTGTGAATTTAGGGATGCAATACAAAGCTTGAACTGGAGATAATATACCTTTATAAAGACAGATTCAGGACAAGAGTGATTGATTTATTTACTGGCTAAAAGCCTGGAGTTAAGTAAGCCAGTTGGCATCAGGAATGGCGTTTCAGCATCTGTCCCTAACTTTGCATCCCAATGAACTGCAGATCATAGGAGAGAGATAGGAGAGGAACACAGGGAAGCTCCCTCTGGAATCAAATGCAATTGTATTCTTCCTTTTCCTGGAGACACCTGCGCACACAATACCACTGACTTTATTGGTCTTACACATTGTGAGTTTGTTTTTATTTAGCTGGTAGAACCAGAATGATTGAAGAAATCTTTGTGTCATCCCAGACAGACCAGACAATTGGCACTCTGAAAGAAGACTTTCTTAAGTGGCAGGACTTACTTTCCTAAGCCCAGTGCAACAACCAATCTCATCATTTTATGGGCCATACTATATATTGCCTTAAGATTGTGTCTTATAGCAAGGATTTTAAATGATGAAAATATAAACTAAATTAAAAGCCTAATTAGAATAAATTAGGGTTTAGGTATAAAAACATCAAACAGCACGTAGATGGAGAGATTAAGAACCTTTGACCTTGGGACTTCCCTGGTGGTCCAGAGGGTGAGATTCCACACTCCCAATGCAGGGGGCCTGGGTTCAATCCCTGATTGGAGAACTAGATCCCGCATGCATGCCACAACCAAGAAGTCTGCAAGTCTCAATGAAGAGCCCGCGTGCTGCAACTAAGACTCAGCACAGCCAAAATAAATAAATATTTTTTTAAAAAAGAACCTTTGACCTTATACAACACTGTAACAGCCTAAATTTTCCCCAGGAATTTCTGTGGATAGGGGACAGACGTTCCATTGTAAATGGACTTCAGCAATCACTGTATTTTTGAAACAGTTAAATTATTTCCAAATTTCATTATTATCAGACCTTAAAGTCTGAGGAAGCCCATTAACAAGTAGAAGAGGGCTGTGTGAGAGGGAGTTTGACCTTGAGACACATTTCCCCTTTCCCAAGTAGGAGGATTTAAAATTTCTCAGGCAGGGAGTGTTTACATGCTGCTCAAATATAAAGTTAAAGGGTTTTGGTTCATTTAAAAAACCATTTCCTCTTTTTTTCTTTTTGCCAACCTGGTTGCTGGAAAGTCTGTGGAGGGTATCTGTACAGCATTCTAAGGAGTGTGAACTGAACAGACCAGAGGCCTTACGCATAGCTGGCATTCGGTTTACAGAAGTTCCAATTCAATGGAAACTTTCCTTTTTTTTTTTTCCTGAATTTTATCTTCAGGAAATACCAGGAAACTAATACATTTAACCAAAATTTCCAAATTCGTCTGCTCAATATTGGTACACACAAACACACACCACACAGACACACAGATGCACATACACACACACGACATAGACACAGATACACACAGACATACACATACACACACTACACAGACACACACACACGTTCGTGTGCATGTGCACAATATAAAAACAAAATCAAAAGATATATACTTTTTGCATGTGTGCAGCAAAGGTTTAGTTCTCCTGTCATAGATTGTGCTGCCTTCTTCCATCCTGTAGCTCTGCCTTCTGGAACATGTGACGTGTGGTCACTGGGCCTGGAGAAGGGAGAAATGGAAGCAGTTTTCTAGCTTTTTTTAAAACTGAGATATAATTGACATATTATACTAGCTTCAGGTGTTGTTACATAATAATTAAATATTTGTATATATTGTGAAATAATCACCAAACATAATTCTCATTAATGGGAAAACTATAAAATTCACAGCTAATGCATATATTTAAGTTATATGAAGAGATAAAATATTACATTAAGGGACTTGAAATAATTTTTATTTATATTTCCATGTTCTTAAATGAAGTGATTAGGGAGGAAAAAGCATATGCCACAATCCATTTGTTCTTTATAGGGTAGTTGTGTTCAAGAACAAGGCTTATTTCTTTTATTTATTTTTTTTAAATTTTGTTTTTTAGCGGTACACGGGCCTCTCACTGTTGTGGCCTCTCCCGTTGCGGAGCACAGGCTCCGGACGCGCAGGCTCAGCGGCCATGGCTCACGGGCGCAGCCGCTCCGCGGCATGTGGGATCTTCCCGGACCGGGGCACAAACCCGTGTCCCCTGCACCGGCAGGCAGATTCTCAACCACTATGCCACCAGGGAAACCCTGTTTGTTTTATTTTGATTCATTTGCCAGACATACTTTAGCAGGTAGTCAATAAATACTTGTTGGTTAGATTGATCCTGACACAGGCTGAACAATAATTATTTCAAGATTCAAGCAAAAATTCTGAGAGCATTTTCTTCAATAATGAAGATGACTTGACATCATTTAATAACTAAATTGGCTTCAATTTCTTCCCTTCAA
This sequence comes from Phocoena sinus, assembly GCF_008692025.1. Taxonomy (NCBI): domain Eukaryota; kingdom Metazoa; phylum Chordata; class Mammalia; order Artiodactyla; family Phocoenidae; genus Phocoena; species Phocoena sinus. Next base: position 51,670,153 of record NC_045764.1, on the reverse strand, counting down.
ATTTTGTTTTCTTGCTTGCCATCTGATTAAAAATGTAAAATATGCTGATGATGAGCAAATCTCAAACTGCGCAGATGCGCAATTTTCATTTGTGATGTTCCCACAGGCTCACTGTCACTTCCGACCTTGGGTCAACGTTATAATGAGCTCCTCCTTTTCCATTAGCTGTAACTGGCTTTCCCTGACTTGTTTCCAATGGAAATATGCTTTCTGTGGAATGCTGGTCTACAACCAATTGTGGAAGAGAAAACGTCAGAGCATTACTAGATGATGACTGTAAAATAATATTCAAGTTGGATTTTCCTAAGTAATTGTTTCACAGATTACACTATTGTAGTGGTTTTCAAACCTCTTTTAATGATCACTGATGGTAAATACTTTTAGATCTCAACTCAGAACACACACACACATTAACTGGAATAAAAGTTTCACAAAACAATACTTGATATGTATTGATGTTTTCTCTTCTATTCCATTCCACTCTATAAAATTTCTGGTCATGATCTACTACTTAATTTTGTAGCTGGTAGTGGTTCTCAATACTGGCTGAAAGTAAGAATCAACTAGGAAACTTTAAAAAAAATACTAAAGCCAAAGGCACAACAAGACCAATAAAATGGACTAGAAATTCCAGAAATAAACCTTCACTTTACATATTGGACACATTTACTCCAATACATATTGGACCTTTGATTTATGACAGTATTGATAATATACGGAAAGAATGACCATTTGAATATCCATATGGAAAAAAATTAACCTTGTTTCTAACCTCAAAATATATAGAGACCTAAATGTTAGTATGGATGTGACAGGTAAAATAATATAACTTCTGGATCTGTACTGTTCCATGCAGTAGAAATTGAATATCATGATTCTCTTGTTCACTTTCAGAGCATCTTTTTCTTTTTGGTTAACCTTAAGACATTTATAATTAAATTTCACTGACATGAATGACACAGGGGAACTCTGAATCCTCTCTTACAGCATGTGGAGCCAGCAACCTGCCCTGCGGGTCAGCCCAACCCCAGTTCCACCACTTTCATCTAGGTTCACATGTGGTCCTGCTTTACAGAATCAGACTAGTCATTCATGGTAGCACTAATGGCAACTGTATGTTTTGGCAGAAAAAAATCTGAGGAAATACCCAATAAGTCTTAGTTTAGAGAAGAAGATTTTAAAAAGAAGGCTTAGAAACCCATAGACCCCAGATCAAGATCAATAGAGGAGTAGCCAGCAGATCACATTGGCACATGTTGGACTTCCCCCGACCAGGGAAACGGGAGTTGGCTCTGTGCCTGACATGACACTGACCTGGTACCTTGCTTGGTACGTGTCAGCATGGTGTTTTCTCTGATTCACAACAGCTAATGGCAGAAATCAGAGACAAATGAAAATCATATAAATATATATTGGACAGAAATTTAAGGATGCCCTTTTGAAAAGAATGTATATTTGAAAAGTCTGGAAACCTAGGGAAATTTTTATTTTTAAATATGTTACATTTTCGTATAATATACCCAGAATGTTTTTTCTTCCAGATACTTTTGCAGTCAAAATATCCCTAATTTTTTATAAAATAAAATAAATAAAATATATTTATTTATTTGGCTGTGCTGGGTCTTCGTTGCATCATGTGGGATCTTCGTTGCAGCATTCGGGATCTAGTTCCCTGACTAGGGATTGAACCTGGGCCCCCTGCATTGGGCGCACGGAGTCTTAACCACTGGACCACCGGGGAAATCCCAAAAGATGCCTAAATTTAAAGCCATGGATTTAATCATTAATCTCCCCCATAAGTATAATTAATAAATGAAATATTTTCTCTATGTTGCAGACTTTGCAGATACCCTATATGTCTCTCTATGTCTCTGTCTGTCTCGGTGTCTCTGTCTTTCCCCCTATCTACTTAAAATCTGGGTGTTATGCATTTTTTTTTCTTTAAGGGGCTTCTTGCATTAGATAGAGCTAGATAGGAATGACTAGTTCTTTTCAGTTTTGAGATGTTATGAGTTACTTACTCTTGGTGAGTAAATAGCAAGAGCTAGTGGCCATGGACAGAGGGAGAGGCTGGGCTGAGGAAGGGAGATGACCCATCCCTGTTTGCTCAGAGGACGAAACAGTGACTATCCCAGCAGGTGCCCAATTTCCTAATCTCATGCCAGCACTTCTTGCCAGGGGGAAATCTCCCCTTTTATTTATTTATTAATGATTTCTGAGTTAAAGAAGGAAACTGTTGGGAATGTGTAATTGAGATTATTTTTCTGTACTCCTTCACTGCTTCCCTGCCCTCTGCTCTAGGTTCTCACACCCACTGCACCCCACTCTCATCTGAAGATTATGGGAATCTTTGTCATCTTGTTCTTTTCTAAGGGATGTTTCCTTCTGCAGTGGCAGCAGGAAACATTTCATAAGCATATATTTTAAATATTAAAATTGGAGGCTTGCTTCATCAGTTCTCTAATAACACCAAGTCCTTCCCTAAAAGTAACTTGCTTCCTCTTTATCAGTGAGTGAGACAGATGTTCCAGATTCCTTCTTGATCAAGGTGTGGCTCTGTACCCTTCTATAGATTTCACTCTCTTTCATAAGAGATTCCTTTGGTGACACTGCCCCTGACGACTACCGTGTTGTAAGAAATCCTGCTGACACTGAGGAAATGAATTACCCTGTCAAGGAAATGGATTATCCCTCAGAAAAGCTGCTCCGCCACCAACACTTGGTCGGGTAACCTCAATACTGATCAGGGTATTATAGGAAATCAGTGAATGATGGCTGGCTGTTATGCCACCTGGAAATCCATAGTGCCATTGATGAGGAAATGTAAATAGTGACCACAGTACCAACACTTGCAGCTTACTGGGCACTTACTATACACCGAGCGTTACAAAGTGATTTAGACACATGACCTCATTTCATCCTGACCTAGAGTTTACAAACATAAAAATCATTATATCTGTTTTACAGATGAGGTCATATAGCTGGAAAGGGGTAGGATGGGCATTCAGATTCCCAAACATCTATTCTTGACAAGCCAATAGGCCTTGGGTTCCTACTGTCCTGTCCTGAAATTCTATCCCATTGTGTTGTGGGGGGAAGGTCTGGGCATCCCCCAGGTGAGTCTGATCATTGGAAAGGTTGGAACTAGGTGACTCTATGCAAGACAGCCTCTCCAGGACTTGTCTCTGGACTTTCTGTTTAGCAGAGTTTTTGCCCATTATGTGGGCTTCCTTTACTGAAAGAAGAATATGAAACGAGTTATCTTTTCCCAGTAGTGAGAGATGTGGACATAGTGGCGGGAAGGCAGCTGTGAAGGAGCAGGAGATGTCCCATTCCTCTCCCTTGGAGAATCTTTTTAAGCTTAGCATTTAATCTTATTATTTAAACCAGCCTGACATGGGATTCTTGCCCCTACCCAATAAAGTCAGGATAATAAGATAGTATCATTACATAACACTGATTCTGTACTTTACTGTATTCAGGTAAAGTACATACATACCTAATCACTCTTAATCCACAGCAGGTCTTTGCAGTAGGTAGAATTAGCACCATTTAATTCAGACGAAGATTCAGAGATTGAGTTGTAGAAGACCTAGCTATTGACAGGTCTGGCCCTTGAACGGGCTGTCTGACTCCAGGGCCAAGGTTCTTTCTTTTTCAGCTGTTTGAAAGACAGTGAGCTACTTGAGGCAGTGTATGTAGCACTGCATTCTTTTTAAAAAATTCTTAAATTGCAGGCTTGCGATTTGTATGGTGGTCTTCCTGACCTGAGACTCAGTGAGTGGGGAGCTTCTGCAGAACCTGCCACAGTGCACAGGAGGGCTTTGCACCCAGCCAATCCTCCAGTTTCTCCAGTGGGAAAACCTGAGACAGAATCAGGGCCTGGCCTCGGGTTCCTCTGTGAGTCACTAGCAGCAGCGAGGTTCTCAACTCCCTTGCTTTTGCCTGCATCAGTCCCTTGTGCCTGAGACTAATAACAGCATAATTTATGAAGCAAGATGTGTGACTCACCAGGCAAGGGAGGAGAGCTTGCAAGGAAGGATGCGGCAGAGAGGAGCAACATATTTAACAGCAACTGGAAAGGAAATGCTGACATGATGGTAATTGGGTTAAAATTTCTTTACATTGCAACACCATTGCCTGGTTACCCAGCTGTTAATTTATATTTTAGACTTCTAAAGTTAACTAAAAAGGGGGGCGGGAACAGGGGGAAGAGGGGAAGGGAATTCTACCTTTGAAGGCAGAATTATCAAATCTATGTAACTTTCTCATAGATTTCTTCTCAATCATCTTGGACCCCTTTTCTTTGAACCCCAGGATTTGCATTCTTCTAAAACTTATCCATTGTGTAATTTTGCTTTACACCCTTCTGATTTCAGTCTTACCTGTTTTTCTGCAACCTCCTATCCATGTTACCAGTCTAAATAAACTTCCTCAGTCACTTACCTCTCTTGTTCCTGAGCTGGCCTTTGGCAATCTTTGTCAATTAATGACCAGGACAGAGATGAACCAGAGATCCGATAAAGGTGAAGAGGCATCCAGGAGAATTACTTTTTGGTGAATACTCCCTCCTTAAATGGCTTTTTCTGCATTATCTTTATTATCTCCAGAATCTAAAGTCAGTTTATAGATAGGTCACACAAGCCTGTCTTCCTGTTGAGCAAGGAAGCACATTTTAAATTTTCAGTTACCTGTTTGTGTGTGTAAAAAGGCTGTGATAAGTTTTACGTAGGTAGCAAACTTGCCTTACTTCAAATCATCTATTACTTTTTGTATATGAAACATTAACTTAAAAAGTTAGCCTCTTAAAATATATTAATGTGAAATAAATCACCTTAATAACACCTTTTAGTATGGGAAGCTGGGTGCATACTGGGAAAACAATAATTTAAAATCTTAAATATGCAGAGTTTTACTGTTCTAGCATATCAATTATTTTTTCATGTTTCTTTCTAGTTTTTGTCTTTACACACACGCTCACACACATATATGTGTATGATTAAAATAGTATATTATACGAGATCATATACCGTCATATGATCATAGTATAGATATAATTTTGAATTTTCTTTTTTAAACGTGTCATAACACTTTTCATGTTTATAAATTTTACAATTTTAGCATTAATTGATTATTATTAGAGTTAACATTTCAAAATGTACTTAAACATTCCATATTTTAAAAATCCATTATTTACTAGTACTGAAGTGTTATTTATTAACTATAGTTTAAAAAGTTTTCTTTCCAGTTTACATGTATTTCTAGGTAGGCAGGAACATTTTGGTGACTCCTAAAATTTATTATCCGATTCCAAAAGGGTAGTATCATTTACGTTGCCACCAGTAACATAGGAATGTACATTTATATGTAAATGATATATATGAGACATTTATAGCATAGTTAGCACTGAGTATTATTTTTAAATAATGTCTTCTAATTTAATAGGTGTAAATTATAGAATTTTATGACCTGGAAGTTCATTTAGTTGCTCTCTTTAGAAGGGCAACCTGGTATTTGATAGCTTGACTCCAATTTACATTTAACAGGCATGTAATACAGTGATTTACAAATATTTACTCACTTTGTTATTTAAACAACCTCATCAGGGTGGTACAATTATTATTTCCATTTTGTAGATGGGGAAACTGACATTAAGTTAGTTGTCCAAGGGCACATAGCTAGCTAAGTGTCAGAACCCAGGCAGTCTGGCTCCAGAGTCCATGTGCTTGACGACTGTGTTATACTGGCTCCCTTAATATCTATTTAGCATTTACTGTTTGTACGCTTTACATATGCCAAGTTATGGGTGCTATTGTGAGTAAAACAATTTTAGCCCCTGACCTCATGGATCTGGAAGTCTGGGGAGGGAACCAGACTTTAATCAAATCAACATACATATAATTACAAATTTGATACATGTTATGAAGAAAAAGAATGGAGTGATGATAGCATCTAACAGGAGTATTTCTTTTAGCTCTAAGAGTGATGGGGGTGCAGGGGTCATGGAAAGTCTTGGTGAAGATCTTAGAGATACTTAAATTGAGACTTGAAGGATAAGGAGGAGAGAGTAGGGTGAAGATGGGTGAAAAGAGCATTCTAGGCAGAAGGAATAGTCTATGCATATGCCCCGAGGCAGGAAAGGACTTTCCCTTCTGCTCTAAGGGTCATAAAGCTGACCGGCTTGCTTGTGGGATCACAAAGTGAGGGATGCACAAGTGAGCCTGGAAAAGCAGACAGGGGTCCAGTGGTCCAGGGCCATGCCACAAGCTTCTCACTCACAGAAGAGTGCACACAGGGGGAGGAAGGTGAGCGCTGCCTCCAGACACAGCTGGAGTTGTTTTGGGCAATAAGCCTCAGGCAGAGCCATCCCCAGGTGGGGTTTCTTCTGCACACAACAGCAAATGGTGACCCTGCCTGTGCTTTTCTAGGAATTAAAACTTCACTGGCTCATTATTTGAGTTAGGAAGGGGATATTTAAGTTAGGAACCTAGATCAAGGCATATTGTGAAGTCTTATTATAGAGCCAAGAGAAACATGGCCTGAAGAGAACAGCACCAGGGGAGAGCCTTCGCTTGAGAGAGAACATGACCCCGTACAGATGCCAAGTGCCTTGTTGGCATTTTAGGGGTTTATTAGTTTTGCTGGAAATTTTTCCATAATGTGTACTAACAATGAAAGAGTATTGTTCTAGTAGAAAGTGATAGCTGGCTCTTGGGGACATTAACCTATGCTTTGGAATCAGTGGAAGCAAAAAGTCAGAAGCACATCTTCCTAAAATCTCAAGTCAACTTTTACTCTATAAGCAAACTCTATATACAGTATTAGAAGGGGAAAATGAGAAGGCCCTTTCTTCTAATTTCAATTTCAGAGGCCTTTTTGATTTGCTCAATATAACTTAAGCTTTTGTTAATTAGTGTTAGAGTAAGCACATAAAGTTTGTTGGACTTTTCCATCAAGTCAATCAGGATTAGAGAATGAAGGATCGGCCAGTAGGAAGAACTCTAAAGAGTATAGGAATCACAGCTATAGGAAGCAGTCACGACCCCTGGGGCAGAGATACAGTACGCAAGGAAGAGGCCTCCAGGGCTGATGTGCAGACCCTGATGAAGAGGGCACAGAGGGGTCGCTATGGAAAACCAGCAGAACTGGCTGGCTATGGAACTAGCCCTCAGAAACTTGCGGGAAATCTGCCCTCTAGGGTGCTGTTCATCGGGAAGTGTCTCGCTGGAGACACTCTGGCCACAAAACTCCCCAGGAAGGTGCCGGTGGATTCTGCTGGCTGATGGGGGCTGCTGGAGTCTTCACTGGGAGTGCACCAGAGCCAAAAGCGAAACTTCTTCCTCCTGCAGTATCTCTCCACTACTCCCTACTTGGAAAGGTCCTGGGCCAGCTGGCAAAGGGAAGTAGGTAAAGGGACCAAAGGGACCAGACTTATTTCACAGAGCAGGCAAACAGGGTCAAAATCTAATGACTTACATGAAATAGAAGTTTATTTCTCTTGTACATAACAGTTCAGATATGGGTGGACCAGGGCTAATGTGCTAATTGGCTTCAAAAATTGCTCCAGTTCTGTCATCCCCATTTCCAGCTGTCAGGAAGGAAGACAGAGGGAAGCCAGGACATGCAGCTTGGTCTTTAGGGAGGTTACCCAAATCAGTTCCCACTCCTGTGTCATTGACCCAGACACGGTCACGCATGGCCGCACCTAGCCGTGCTAGAGGGAGGTTGGGAAATGTTGCCTCGTGTGGCAGGGTAGCCACGTGCCAGGTTAAACTGGGGGGGGGGGGTGTCTGTAACTAAAAGGCAGAATCAATGGATACTTAGGACTTCCCGACACCCCTCAATGGCATCTTTGAGGCAATACCATGTTTCTGCTACAGATCTTCTGAAATTTTCTTTTTCATCTCTAAATCTGTTCTGAATTTCTTTGAGGCTTTAAATTGGTATAATTGTAAAATTCAATATGAGGGAATTAAAATTGTTTTTATCTTGTTGTAAGTTAATTACTTCTTTACATAAAGTATAGGGTTTTTTTTTTCCCTTCTCTTCAGTTTTCTAAAGTTATAAGCCCAGGCATTTATTATCTTTTTATAAACTAACTTAGTCATAATAAATATCCTTCAGAGTTAAGTTGCTCTGTCATTTGCATTGTCTTATCCATTCGAAATGGCGCAACTCAAAATGCTTTCAGAATTGGAAGTTACAGCTGGCTCAGTCCTTACACTGTTCACAGGAAGCAAGTAGCTGCTCATGTTTTCTTTTGTGTTTTATCTTAAAGGCATAAACCAGTTCTTTTGGTTGAGTTAGTAGAGTTAAGGTAGACTAAAGGTGGATAAACATGTTTACCTGACCTCCTACACCAGATTTTAAAAATTGTTCTCCAGCTAACGAAAATGAAGTTGTACATAGTTATCAATAAATTAGATATAATTTCTGGCCATAGTATCATGCCTTTATTGTTCAAAACTCCATTCCAGCCTCAGTAAACCCTCCATCAGTTCATTCAGCAAGCACTTGTATAGTGTCTACTGTGTGGCAAACTTTGGGTATACAGTAGTGTATGAGCCACGCAAAGTCCTTGCTCTTCTGGAGCTGACTTTCTCTTCACCAGAGAACCCTGGCCCCTCTGTAATCCAGCTGGTCACCCAGTCACAAAAACTCTCACCAACTCTCATATCCTCCAACCATAATAATACTCAGAAATTGTGAATACTGATTCAAGAGTGTCTCTCACTGCATTGCTCAGGAATATGCCTTTACTTCAATTTAACTTGTTTTCCTAACTTCCCATTTCTCATCACCGTCCTCTATCTGAGAGATATTTTCTGTTCTGTAGAGATACTTTCTTGTCACTCTCCTCTGTCCAAGAGATATGTTCTGTAGAGTTATCTTCTAAACTGATGTGATGTTTACAGTAGGGATTAGATGGATAGTTACCAGAAGCTGTCCAAAGACTCAGCCTGACTTGGAGTTCTTACCTCAGCAATAGTTAGAGTACCACATTTTTTCAGTACTTTACAAAAATGTTGCTTCAAATAGTGATAAACTTGTAACCCAGATAATTTTATTTCTTCAAGTACTAAGGTCAGATTTAATGGTGTGTGTCTGAGAAAGTGGTTCAACAGGCTTCCTTCACCCTGATGGGTTCTGTATCCATGAGGTCAGAAAATAATGAGTCATAAAAACCTACATTCATTAGATTGTCTTCCTGCAAACTGCTGGCACTGGAAAATAGGGTTTAAAATTTCCACAGTATTACTGGGAAAACACAGCTGGGCTATGATGCCACCTCCATTACTGAACTTCCCCAAAGTAAAAAGAAATAACTGCAGGTACTTTTCTTGTAAATATTTCCTATTTTTAAAAATAGCTTCAGATTCTTTTATATAAATAAAAATTGTAGTTCCTTCAGATTTTTTTTTATGTTAAGTAGGAATTTCAGTACTTAGAGAATGTACAAAGGATGGGAAAAAAATGGAGTTTGAGTAGCTGATGAGAAAAAAAGGGACTGAGAATGGCCAAGGAGTAAATGAATACGTTTGCTTCTGAGAGAACACTAAGCAGAGACTGAAAAGTTGTCAACATGGTTGGCAATTTTCAGTTGCCAGAAAGGCCTAGAGTTCAGCCAAATGAATCAAGATGAGATATGGGCTATGAGTTTGATGTGGGAGTCAGTGAGCTTCTCAGAGTGTTCAAAAGTGACTGAGTCACAGGCAGGGCTCCTGAATGACAGATTCATTGTTGCAAATGCTCAGGATTTTTTTTTTTTTTAGAGCAGTAACTTGTGGGGTTTTAAAAACACAGGTATCTCTCCATCTCAATATTTTCTAATTCTCTTTCCATCTAAGGATTGTTTAAATATCACAATAGTTAGTTAACACAGCATACAGGTACCGTTCCACTCACTGTGTAGGTAATGTTTGTCATCCACCAGGCATCTTTTTAAGGCTGAGTCAGGGAAGCCAGCAGCCTCTGTTACACTGAACAACCAAAAAACCCTTAAGTAGTGACTGAGTGCCACTGTCGCATTTGAAATGTAGGCAGAACAGGAGCAAAAATGGGAGAGAAAGAAAGAAAAGGGGACCAACAAGTGCCCATTGTGGGCAAGATGAGATCCAAGGCTAACCAGAGGGAGAAACTGACAGATGCTACAGGCTGCCAGTCCCTCCTCAGTTACTCAAGGGAGTTCCTGCTTCCCCATTTAAACTTTAGAAGGAAATCCTAAGAACAGGCACTTCTGCTAAATTTAAGGTTCAGACAGCTTAATTGGAGCTGTTTCTCCTGAAGGAGAGTGGGGAAAATGCTAGGTGTATCAGTCAGTGCTCTTGATTGTAAGCAATGGAATCCACCTCTTTCTTACTACCTTAAACAAAAGGCTTCACTGAAAGTGACTCACAGCACCAAAAGAAGGGTGATGGGCCAGACCTGGACCACAGTAGAAACCAAGAGACTAAGGTGATCAGGAAAGCCAGAAAGCTGAGAAATGACAACTGTCTTCTCAGCAGCAGCAGCCTAGGCAGAATGCCATCTGCTGCTGATGCAGCTCGTCCCAGTCTGGTCCAGATTCAAAGTCCTGAGTAAAGCCTCCATTTTGCCAACCCCAGGCCATCCCAGGTCAACTGCTAGCAGATGGAAAATTGTCCATCTTGGCTTTCACAGTGGGAAAGGCATGGTACCAACTCTACACACATTGCTGATTTCCTCTGCTACTAGGAGGGCTGGAAGCTGGGCTACCTCAAGAACAGCACATCCTGTACACTAGAGTCAGGGAAAGATGACTGTAAAGGATGCCAGAGGTCCTGGAACAGGCTTGTGGCCTTAAGACAGCTACTGAGAGGCTAAGAGAATGTGACTTGCTTCTTGCTACTAGAATGAAATGGCAGAAAAGAGGAGGAAAGTGCCAGTCCCAGTTCTCTCTCTGCTTAGCCCTGGATCTCGTCTTGAGAGCAAGTATGGTAGAGAGGCTGGCTGGAGGGTTAGCCTGGATGAGTAAAGCCCACTGCCCAGAGCTAGACTGTTGACCTGAACACTCTATACCAAAGTCTGTCATCTGAGAGAGCCATTTCCCCTTCAGAGGAGTTAGTCTGTTTTTACTTTTTAAAGCATGAAATTTTTATTTTCTCCCAGAAAGCCATTAACTTTAAAAACATGCTGAAGTCTGAATCTGGATATAGTCTTTCCTTCACTACTTATTTTTCTGGGTTCATGAACACAATCTTTTTTTTTTTTTTTTTTTTTTGGCTGCACCGCACAGCTTGTGGGATCTTAGTTCCTTGACCAGGGAGCAAACCCACATCCTTGGCGGTGAAAGTGCGGAGCACTAACCACTGCACCGCCTGGGAATTTCCCATGGACACAACCTTGACTCAGGTGAATTTGGGAGGTAAAACTCAAGACCCTTAAATGAGATGATAGGAAGCTTTAGCATGAAGTTCAGGCTGAGTCATGGATTAAAAGATATAAAAGTTAAAGGAGGATGAAGCTGAGAAGGAGACTTTTATTTATTTATTTTATTAAAAAAATTTTTTAACATCTTTATTGGAGTATAATTGATTTGCAATGGTGTGTTAGTTTCTGCTTTATAACAAAGTGAATCAGCTATACATATACATATATCCCCATATCCCCTCCCTCTTGCGTCTCCCTCCCACCCTCCCTATCCCACCCCTCTAGGTGGTCACAAAGCACCGAGCTGATCTCCCTGTACTATGTGGCTGCTTCCCACTAGCTATCTATTTTACATTTGGTAGTATATATAAGTCAGAAGGAGACTTTAACTTTTTTTATTTTAGATATAACTCACATACCATAGAATTCACCCAAAGTGTGCAATTTAATGTTTTTTTTAGTATATTCACAGAGTTGTGTAACCAGCACCACATTCAATTTATGAACATTTTCATCACCCCCAAAAGAAACCCTGTACCTATTAGCAGCCACTCCCCACTTCCCCCCACACCCCCATGTACACCCTAAGGAACTACTAAACTACTGTTTGTCTCCCTTTATTTGCCTATTCTGAACATTTCACATGACCGGAATCATACAATATGTGCCTTTTCTGCCTGGCTTCTTTTACTTAGCATGTTTTTAAGAGCCATCCATGTCATAGCATGAATCTTTTCAATTCTCTTGAGTATATACCTAGGAGTAGGATTGCTGGGTCATATGATAACTCCGTGTTTAACATTTCAAGGAACTGCGGACTATTTTCCACAGCAGCTGCACCATTTTACTTTCCCTCAAGCAATATATGAGGTTCCAATTTCTCCACATCCTGCCAACATTGTTATCTTTTTGATTATAGCCATCTTAGTGGGTATAATGAAGGGTATCTCTGGGTTTGTTTCTTATTTGCATTCCCCTCATGGTTAATGATGTTGAGCATTTTTCCATGTGCCTATTGGCCATTTGTATATCTTCTTTGATGAAATGTCTATTCAAGATCCTTTGCCCATTTTAAAATTGGGTTATTTGTCCTTTTATTATTGAGTTCTAAGTGTTCTTCATATATTCTAAATACAAGTCCCTATCAGATATATGATTTTCAAATATTTCCTCCCATTCAATGGATTGTCTGTGGTTTTTTTTTAACATCTTTATTGGAGTATAATTGCTTTACGATGGTGTGTTAGTTTCTGCTTTATAACAAAGTGAATGAGTTATACATATAATATGTTCCCATATCTCTTCCCTCTTGCATCTCCCTCCCTCCCACGCTCCCTATCCCACCCCTCTAGGTGGTCACAAAGCACCGAGCTGATCTCCCTGTGCTATGCGGCTGCTTCCCACTAGCTATCCACTTTACGCTTGGTAGTGTATATATGTCCATGCCACTCTCTCACTTTGTCACAGCTTACCCTTCCCCCTCCCCATATCCTCAAGTCCATTCTCTAGTAGGTCTGTGTCTTTATTCCTTTCTTGCCCCTAGGTTCTTCATGACCTTTTTTTTTTTTTTCTTAGCTTTCATATATATGTGTTAGCATATGGTATTTGTCTTTCTCTTTCTGACTTACTTCACTCTGTATGACAGACTCTAGGTCCATCCATCTAACTACAAATAACTCCATTTATTTCTTTTTATGGCTGAGTAATATTCCATTGTATATATGTGCCACATCTTCTTTATCCATTCATTTGTCGATGGACACTTAGGTTGCTTCCATGTCCTGGCTATTGTAAATAGAGCTGCAATGAACATTTTGGTACATGACTCTTTTTGAATTATGGTTTTCTCAGGGTATATGCTCAGTAGTGGGATTGCTGGGTCATATGGTAGTTCTATTTTTAGTTTTTTAAGGAACCTCCATACTGTTCTCCATAATGGCTGTATCAATCTACATTCCCACCAACAGTGCAAGAGTGTTACCTTTTCTCCACACTCTGTATATGGATTGTCTTTTAACTTTCTTGATGGTATCCATTGAAACACAAAATGTGTTAATTTTGATGAAGTCCAATTTATCTATTTTTTATTTTGCTGTTTGTGCTTTGGGTGTCATATGCAAGAAGGCTTTGCTTAACCCCAGGTGTTGAAGATTTACTCCTGTATAATATTCTAAGAGTGTTATTATTTTAGCCCTTATATTTAGATCTGTGCTTCATTTTGAGTTAATTTTTGTATGTCCTGTGAAGAAGAGATTCTTAACTCTTTTGAAGCTGCAGTAATTGATGTTTGGTGGCAGCACATGAAGAAAGAGGAAATAGTGTAGATTTTTTTTCTCAATTTGAACTACATATACCAAGGGGCCACCCTTAACTTCTGAGTTCTTTCTCTCTCCCCATATATGTTTTTTGTTGTTTGATACTAAAGTTACTAGGCTTTCAACAAATCTTTTTTCATTGCTTGCATATTATTTAGCGTGGCAACCCCTATATAACCATTGTAAGCTGTTTATTTAGTTATATTTCACACTGGACAAAATAATCTTTACTGCCTGGAGTTACATTTTAGGAGTGAGCAAACTATTTTGTATAATGATTATTATAATAGTATCAAAACTAACTCACTGCCATTGCTATTTGTTCCCTGAGTCATAGTCTATTAAATTTGGAGCTAATATAGTAATGAACATGCTAAGGCAAACTTTTAGGAAGAAATAGATCTCCCCTTGCAGGAGTAGATCGCTCTGATGCAGTGAGGGACACAGGCACGGTACAAGGTTTGTCCATTACAGGAGAGACTCCCGTGACCTGGGCTCATTTCTAAGATCTGTAGGAATTTTGAATTTTAGCTGTAGTCTCACTCAAAGAATTGTGCCTGCTCTTGTTCTGACCCAATCCGGCTGTGCACTTCAATGCAGATTTCCTCTCTTTATTCCCTCTTTGGTTAGTTATGTCAGATGGCCCAGGCAGCCAGGCTGGAATCCTCAACTCCCTTGCCAAAGTGTGTTAATTCTTCCTTCCTAACAACTCTTTCATCAGTTCTCACTGTCTCCTCCCTAGTCCAAATCCAGGTCAGTCCTGACTCAGTTGTAAGCTCCCTGAAGTCTAGGATCATCCCTTTCCTTTCTGTAGACCCAAAGACTGATAGAAAGTATTCAGTAAATATTTCCTGATGATCTTTATTCCACCATATTTGCACAATTTTGCAACTGTATTAATGCTACTTACCCTCCTCCAGGGTAGAAGTTACAGTAAAATGATTAATACATGAAAAAGAAGGCAGCCCCTCTCCTTCTCCACACAAGGCTTGCAGGTGTGGGTGTGACTGGTTTCCTGCTACTTTGCACGCACGTGTCTCTGAGCAGCAGATGAGAAATGAAATAAAGTAGGAAATATCTCACCATGGTTAGTTATTTGGTTTTGGTGTGGATTTTTCTGAAGCATATTGATGTCCACACTCTGGAATTCTTCTTCATCTGAAATCAGAAATCTGTAATGTTGATACTCCACTCTGATCCTCACCTCTGATTGAGTTTTTCTGCTCTCTTGGGTCCCACTTCCACCAGACTTGTTCTTTGGCCTCTGGTCCCTTGAGTTTTGTATTTTTTTCCCTCCTTCTCATTTCTTTCTTGGCCTCTCTTTATTCTCTACCCAGTTTGGATCTCATGTGTAATCTCATAAATGGCGTGATCAGCAGGTTCAGCTGCCTGATACCGCTGCTCTCTGCAGCTTCCAATTTCTGACCATATTTAGTGCTTCAAACTCCTAATTGCTCTTCAGTCTTCCTGTGTCCTGAAATGTACTCCATATTGCTGCCAGAGAGCAGCCATGTGTGTGCCTGGCCGAGGGTTCTGGAGGCTGAAACCCAGATCTCATTCTGCTGGCAAGAAGGGCTGTGTCTGCCCAGAGGGGACACCATCCTCTAATCGACACAAAGATACCACGTGGGCTCTCAGAGGACCTGGCTGCCCAAGCAACCTTTCTAAAATATCTGATTATTTTATTCCTCTGCATAATACTCTTCCTGGGTTCCATTGGTTAAAGCCCAAGCTCCTTAGCCTGGATTGCAGACACTCTGTGACCAAGTCTGAACTGTCTCACCAGCCATTTTTTTTTTTTTTTAAGAAGATGTTGGGAGTAGGAGTTTATTAATTAATTTATTTTTGCTGTGTTGGGTCTTCATTTCTGTGTGAGGGCTTTCTCTAGTTGTGGCAAGCGGGGGCCACTCTTCATCACGGTGCATGGGCCTCTCACTATCGTGGCCTCTCTTGTTGCGGAGCACAGGCTCCAGACGCGCAGGCTCAGCAGTTATGGCTCACGGGCCTAGTTGCTCTGCGGCATGTGAGATCCTCCCAGACCAGGGCTCAAACCCGTGTCCCCTGCATTAGCAGGCAGATTCTCAACCGCTGCGCCACCAGGGAAGCCCTCACCAGCCTTTTGATGAGAGTTACCGTATGATTTATTACCCAAACTGGGACACTTATGAAAGGAAGGGGCACTATTATTAATTATGCCAGGACAATAAACCGAGACTCTGGGCACTTGTGTGTGACCCAGCATCCCACACCTTGGATTCTTAGGCTGTGGTGGAACCACACTGCTGGTGGTGTTCCATGGGCACCTGGTATTTACAAATCAAGAGGTTTTGACAGAGTTATTTTGACCACCCTGCTGTGAATCTGTCGACATTTGACTTCTTTGTCTGATTAACTGTTAAAGGATTACATCAAAACATGCTCAAGGTCAAAATGTCAAGATTAAAATTGTCATAGCCTAAATGATGAGATTGGAGCATCTAAATGTTCTTCTATGTTTCTGGTTACTTGATCAGTGTACTTTCTCTCCTTAAAACTTCTATTCCCTCTTTCCCATTTTCCTGCCTTTCTCTGGTTTACTTCCACTTACCATTTAAGACATCTTGAACATTGTTCTAGATCATCTGCTCCAGTGGGCTTTCCCGACGCATCTTGGCTGGGCTCAGTGCTGGTCACCTTGTTCCCACAGCACCCACTACAAACCTGTTTCATTGTACCTGAAAAAAGTGTGTCAGAGTCGTCTGTCAGGCCTGCCTTGCCCACAGAATATAAGGTCCTTAAGGCAAGAACGCTGTCTTTTTAATTTTTGCATCCTCAGTGCCTAGCACAGGGCTTGACAAATAGTAGAATCTCTGTAAATATTTGTTGACATGGACTAATTTGAATTCTTTATTGTAATACAAAGTTAAATATGCTTGCCCTTTATCTCCTGGAGAAGTTCTTAGGATACTAGCGAAGGTTTATACATACTTGGAGCTTTCATGAGGTTGGCCTTTGGCATGTTGAAGTTGTAGAGATTATTGTTAGATTAATTTTCATATGATAGAAACATATAAGAGGAAGACACATACCCATAATATTAACACATGTTGTGCCAAGAGTGTGAACAGTGGTGTATTAAACTTCAGTTTGCCATGCCACAGCCGAAATTCTTCTGAGAGTGTTGGCAGAGTAATTCCTGTTTAATGCAATGAAGCTCCATGAAGCCCGGTAAATAATAGTACTCCGTTCTGTTCAATAATAGTACCCTGTGTTCTAAACTCTCGGGTTTAGGTATTTTGATTAAAGGTGTCAATGTTGTCTCAATTTTAAGTATTTGTTCTATAAATCTAATGTATTCTTTTTCCATCTCTCTAGAATGTTTCAGATGTTTAAAGAATGGTTTTGGTTGGAAAGATTCTGGCTTCCTCCAACAACAAAGTGGTCAGATCTTGAAGATCACGATGGACTCGTCTTTGTGAAACCCTCTCATTTATGTATGAGCATTCCATATGCTTTTGGCTTGATAATTATCAGACATTTTTTTGAAAAGTAAGTAGTGTTTGTATGTCTTTCCTCCCCATTCCCCTTCTTTGCCCCACCTCTAGAATAAAGAATTTTGGTAAGATTCTTAAAGAATGTGTTGTTCGGAGGTCACCACTAATGGGCTACAGATTCTTAGGAGAGTTCATGAAATTAAATGCACACTAAATATTATCTAGACTGAACAAATAAAAATTAGAAACACAATCTCCTCAAGTACATTAGTTTTACAATGAAGAAAATTGAGATCAAGAGAGATTAAGGATCACAGAGCTTATTAGTGTCAATGACGGTACAAGAACTCAGCTCATGTTCCATGTACCATGTTGTCTGACAATGGATATGCATCCCCATGTCTTTGTTGGCAGTATTAGGAGAGTATGACTAGGGGATGCATTATCATTTTAGAATGCCTATAAAATAGCAAAAATGGCTCATTAAAGACCAAACTTAATATTGCTTTATAGCATAGTTTACTTTAAAGGTTTATTGAAAGTTTTAATAGCAGACCTTCAGTCCAAGGTATAAGGAAATCAAAGAAAAATATCAATTTGCTTTCTCAGAAAAAGTAAACTTCTTTTCTTTTTCTTAATTTAATTTAAATAGATATTACCTCCAACCTTCTATTAAAACGGTACTAGTGTTATGATAACTGAAGATAAATGTTCATCTATAATCTCTGTAGTTGTCTCTATTTCAAAAAACTGTTATTAGCACATTAATTTTTTTGGAGCAAAAACAATATTCAAATGTCAAGACTTGGATAAACTTAAGACAAAATCTGATAAAGATCATTTTGTCCAAGACTAACTGTAATGCAGATCATATGTTTATAACCATTTGCAGGGTCCTTATCTCAAGAGTTAGTTTGACCAACTCTGTTTCATGGATTGTCCAAAATGTTTTTGTACAAATAACAGCTTCACTTGGACCAATAATGTGCTATTGCTATTGGGAGGAAAAGAAAGCCCCTCAATACCACTAAGCTCTAGCTGAGAACATCTGAAAATGTTCTTCCTTTTTGACAGTTAATTTTACTTTTACTCACATGTTTGGATTTGTCAAAGAATGCCTAAATAAAGTAGCATTGTGCCACTGCACTTCCAAATTGGCAAATTACTCTGCTATCCTGAAATACTTGCTTTTCTTGCAGTGTCCGGTGAT
Organism: Phocoena sinus; assembly: GCF_008692025.1. NCBI lineage: Eukaryota > Metazoa > Chordata > Mammalia > Artiodactyla > Phocoenidae > Phocoena > Phocoena sinus. The sequence goes on along the minus strand of NC_045764.1, from coordinate 51,651,767 downwards.
CTTTGAACTTGTCATGCAGGTCCTCTACTTATTTGCACTGCAGATTTCCTACTTTTTGGTGGACAGATCCATTTTTAACATTTTGATCAGACAGTGAACTAGAAAAATTTTTGTTTGCCAAAGCAGCATAGTTGTGGAGGACCTACTTGTTATGCCCTGGTCTTGGCCTCTCCAACAATTATCAGGAAGGAATCCAATCTTCTTTTAATTCCTAGGACCATTCTTGCTTCTTCTCAAGGGGTTAAGTATAGTCTTTTGTAACTCCTTATAACTTTAACTACCAATTACTCACCCTTAGTTTTTTCCATCCCATGACACTACAGAAAACTATGTGTTGCTCCACTAATCTCATATCTCTCTTTTTTTTCATATTTCTTTTAATGCAATAGAAGGAAGGAAAATTTAACATGGGAGCAAGATCATGCTTTTTGAAGTATAAGTTTATATTTTTTCAGGGCTTCTATATCATTTGCCTTAGACTAAACCACTTAGATCATAAATAAAATATTACTTACACCTTGCACTTGAATAGAAACTTATATTTTAAGAGGTACAGAAAATCATAAGTGGTGTGATCTCAGTCAAGAAAATGAGAGGTAAGTGAGATGGCCAAGGTCACATGGTTAGTATGTCGGGAGTAGATCTGGGACTTTAACCCCCACGGTATGAAACCAGGTTCAGGGTTGCTGGGTTTTTGTTTTCCCCTGTACCGGTACTTCTTGGACTTTCACAATGAAATACTCCTGGTGGCAAAAGAGAGTAAATTAATATCCTTTGGGAGTATAGAAGACATGGCTTAAGGGAATGATAGCAAATGTGAACTTTTCTTAACTATCAAAAATTCGTATAAATTTGACACAGTGTTTCAGCATATCCTATGGTATATGTATCACAAGAAAGCTTCCTTCTTTTGTCTTGGACTGTGTTTGTGTTACACCTCCTCATTCTAGGAAGTGACCAGGAGTTGTGATTTGGCTGGCTTATTTTTATCCTTTAGTACTAACCAGGAGCCATTTAAGATGAGGAAGTAAGGGCCCTTCCCAGGAAGTAGAGAGACAGATGGATAAAGAACAAACAAGTAGATCATTTGAAAGTGACTGACATTTGCTTTGTATTTAGAATTTCCTTTCCTTACAAGTTTTACCTTATGTTTTAATTTTTTTGGTGGGGAGGGGTCTAGAATAACAATTTCTAACTAGTATACCCAGACTCTTCTATACATTCTTTTTTGTGTCTGAAGTATGATTTAGAGAGGATTTAAGCTACTCAAATTTAAGCACTTGTGGAATAAGCACATTATCTCAGAGTAAATTATGGTCCTGGAAGAGTCCAAGGCAGGGATGGGGGTAGTAAAATCAGAAGGTAATCTTTTTGCTTTTACTTAATGGTACAATGAATAGATACCCCACCTCTACCATTTCCACTGAGCAACATGAGGGCATGATGGGATTCTTTAAAGAAGGGTAGGTGTAGCAGTTTACAGGAGTTGAAAAAGGATTGTTGCTAACCGTCTTCAACTGAAACAGTCTCAAAATAGTACAGTGGATTTAAATGTTATCTGAGACTTGCATTACTTCAGATATTTTGTTCTCTCATATAAAACCCTCTGATTAAATCTGGTCAAAGAGCCTTTCAAACTTTAGGAAATGGGAATCAATCTTAATGGCAATAGGCTGTTGTTTCCGTTTAGGAGAAGTATTTAAACTTCACATGCTCTTTTTTTTTTTTGTGGTACGAGGGCCGCGGGCCTTTCACTGCTGTGGCCTCTCCCGTTGCGGAGCACAGGCTCCGGACGCGCAGGCTCAGCGGCTATGGCCCACGGGCGCAGCTGCTCCGCGGCACGTGGGATCCTCCTAGACCGTGGCATGAGCCCGCGTCCCCTGCATTGGCAGGCGGACTCTCAACCACTGCGCCACCAGGGAAGCCCTCACATGCTTAATATCTGCCTAGGCTTGCCTTCTTTTTTATTCTACAAAACAATATTGAAAAAAAAATATGTGGGGGGTAGTGCTCTGGGATTCCTTGTCTTTTGGCTCACAGGTAACTGATGTAGTGCTAAAGGAAGAGCGGGCTATGTGGGTGTCTGAATGAGGCCATCTGAGGGCTCAGTTCTGCAGTAGTAGCAAACCTGAGACTCATTTCCTGGTAATTAACCTAACTTTGAACCATTTACATGGGAGCAGAAGTTCACATTCTCTTTTCTTTCTCTTGGACTTTTCCCTTCTATTCTATATCAATAAAATGAAAGTTCAGGAAGTTTCATCTTAGTCTAAGGTCCTTCTAGAGCTAAGATCTGTCATTTCCCTCCTCTTTTCAGTTCAGTTTATCAAATACTTATTGTGCTTCTTTATTCTCTCCTTTTTCAAAATAGGTTTTTAATTAAGTACCTATTCATATTTATTTACAGTTACATAACATGAATTGATTGATTTTCTAGATTTTTTTGAAATGAAAGGATAATGCTAAAGTAGAAAACTGTACTTATATACTTCCTCTGTTCTACTGAAAATGTTATTTCTGTCCTTGAAGCCTGGACATGTTAACAAACAGGACCATTATTTCTCTTTTTTCTTTCTTTCTTTCTTTCTTTCTTTCTTTCTTTCTTTCTTTCTTTCTTTCTTTCTTTCTTTCCTTTCTTTCTTCTTTATTGGAGTATAATTGCTTTACAATGGTGTGCTAGTTTCTGCTTTATAACAAAGTGAATGAGTTATACATGTACATATGTTCCCATATCTCTTCCCTCTTGCATCTCCCTCCCTCCCACCCTCCCTATCCCACCCCTCTAGGTGGTCACAAAGCACCGAGCTGATCTCCCTGTGCTATGCGGCTGCTTCCCACTAGCTGTCTATTTTACATTTGGTAGTGTGTATATGTCCATGCCACTCTCTTACTTTGTCACAGCTTACCCTTCCCCCTCCCCATATCTTCAAGTCCATTCTCTAGTAGGTCTGTGTCTTTACTCCTGTCTTACCCCTAGGTTCTTCATGACATTTATTTTTAATTCCATATATATGTGTTAGCATATGGTATTTGTCTTTCTCTTTCTGACTTACTTCACTCTATATGACAGACTCTAGGTCCATCCACCTCATTACAAATAGCTTAATTTCATTTCTTTTTATGGCTGAGTAATATTCCATTGTATATATGTGCCACATCTTCTTTATCCATTCATCCGCTAATGGACACTTAGGTTGTTTCCATGTCCTGGCTATTGTAAATAGGGCTGCAATGCACATTTTGGTACATGACTCTTTTTGAATTATGGTTTTCTCAGGGTATATGCCCAGTAGTACGATTGCTGGGTCATATTGTAGTTCTATTTTTAGTTTTTTAAGGAACCTCCATACTGTTCTCCATAGTGGCTATACCAATTCACATTCCCACCATCAGTGTAAGACTGTTCCCTTTTCTCCACACCCTCTCCAGCATTTATTGTTTCTAGATTTTTTGATGATGGCCATTCTGACTGGTGTGAGATGATATCTCATTGTAGTTTTGATCTGCATTTCTCTAATGATTAATAATGTTGAGCATTCTTTCATGTGTTTGTTGGCAGTCTGTATATCTTCTTTGGAGAAATGTCTATTTAGGTCTTCTGCCCATTTTTGGATTGGGTTGTTTGTTTTTTTGTTATTGAGCTGCATGAGCTGCTTGTAAATTTTGGAGATTAATCCTTTGTCAGTTGCTTCATTTGCAAATATTTTCTCCCATTCTGAGGGTTCTGTTTTGGTCTTGTTTATGGTTTCCTTTGCTGTGCAAAAGCTTTGAAGTTTCATTAGGTCCCATTTGTTTATTTTTGTTTTTATTTACATTTCTCTGGGAGTTGGGTCAAAAAGGATCTTGCTGTGTTTTATGTCATAGAGTGTTCTGCCTATGTTTTCCTCTAAGAGTTTGATAGTGTCTGGCCTTACATTTAGGTCTTTAAACCATTTTGAGTTTATTTTTGTGTATGGTGTTAGGGAGTGATCTAATCTCATACTTTTACATGTACCTGTCCAGTTTTCCCAGCACCACTTATTTATTTTTATTTTTTTAATTTTAATTAATTAATTTATTTATTTTTGGCTGTGTTGGGTCTTCGTTTCTGTGTGAGGGCTTTCTCTAGTTGTGGCAAGTGGGGGCCACTCTTCATCGTGCTGTGCGGGCCTCTCACTGTCGTGGCCTCTTTTGTTGCGGAGCACAAGCTCCAGACTTGCAGGCTCAGTAGTGTGGCTCATGGGCCTAGTTGCTCTGCGGCATGTGGGACCTTCCCAGACCAGGGCTTGAACCCGTGTCCCATGCATTGGCAGGCAGATTCTCAACCACTGCGCCACCAGGGAAGCCCACAGCACCACTTATTGAAGAGGCTGTTCTTTTTCCACTGTACATTCCTGCCTCCTTTATCGAACATAAGGTGACCATATGTGCATGGGTTTATCTCTGGACTTTCTATCCTGTTCTATTGATCTATATTTCTGTTTTTGTGCCAGTACCATACTATCTTGATTACTGTAGCTTTGTAGTATAGTCTGAAGTCAGGGAGCCTGATTCCTCCAGATCCGTTTTTTGTTCTCAAGATTGCTTTGGCTATTTGGGGTCTTTTGTGTTTCCGTACAAATTGTGAATTTTTTTTTTCTAGTTCTGTGAAAAATGCCAGTGGTAGTTTGATAGGGATTGCACTGAATCTGTAGATTGCTTTGGGTAGTAGAGTCATTTTCACAATGTTGATTCTTCCAATCGAAGAACGTGGTATATCACTCCATCTATTTGTATCTTTAATTTCTTTCATCAGTGTCTTATAATTTTCTGCATACAGGTCTTTTGTCTCCTTAGGTAGGTTTGTTCCTAGATATTTTATTCTTTTTGTTGCAGTGGTAAATGGGAGTGTTTTCTTGATTTCACTTTCAGGTTTTTCATCGTTAGTGTATAGGAATGCCAGAGATTTCTGTGCATTAATTTTGTATCCTGCTACTTTACCAAATTCATTGCTTAGCTCTAGTAGTTTTCTGGTAGCATCTTTAGGATTCTCTATGTATAGTATCATGTCATCTGCAAAAAATGACAGCTTTACTTCTTCTTTTCGAATTTGGATTCCTTTTATTTCCTTTTCTTCTCTGATTGCTGTGGCTAAAACTTCCAAAACTATGTTGAATACGAGTGGTGAGAGTGGGCAACCTTGTCTTGTTCCTGATCTTAGTGGAAATGCTTTCAGTTTTTCACCATTGAGGATGATTTTGGCTGTGGGTTTGTCATATATGGCCTTTATTCTGTTGAGGAAAGTTCCCTCTATGCCTGCTTTCTGCAGAGTTTTTTTAATCATAAATGGGTATTGAATTTTCTCAGAAGCTTTCTCTGTATCTATTGAGATGACCATATGGTTTTTGTCCTTCAATTTGTTAGTATGGTGTATCACGTTGATTGATTTGCATATATTGAAGAATCCTTGCATTCCAGGAATAAACCCCACTTGATCATGGTGTATGATCCTTTTAATGTGCTGTTGGATTCTGTTTGCTAGTATTTTGTTGAGGATTTTTGCATCTATGTTTATCAGTGATACTGGTCTGTAGTTTTCTTTCTTTGTGACATCCTTGTCTGGTTCTGGTATCAAGGTGATGGTGGCCTCATAGAATGAGTTTGGGAATGTTCCTCCCTCTGCTATATTTGGAAGAGTTTGAGAAGGATAGGTGTTAGCGCTTCTCTGAATGTTTGATAGAATTTGTCTGTAAAGCCATCTGGTCCTGGGCTTTTGTGTGTTGGAAGATTTTTAATCACAGTTTCAATTTCAGTGCTTGTGATCGGTCTGTTCATATTTTCTATTTCTTCCTGATTTAGTCTTGGCAGGTTGTGCTTTACTAAGAATTTGTTCATTTCTTCCAGGTTGTCCATTTTATTGGCATAGAGTTGCTTGTAGTAATCTCTCATGATCTTTTGTATTTCTGCAGTGTCAGTTGTTATTTCTCCTTTTTCATTTCGAATTCTATTGATTTGAGTCTTCTCCCTTTTTTTCTTGATGAGTCTGGCTAATGGTTTATCCATTTTGTTTATCCTCTCAAGGAACCAGCTTTTAGTTTTATGGATCTTTGCTATAGTTTCCTTCATTTATTTTTCATTTATTTCTGATCTGATTTTTATGATTTCTTTCCTTCTGCTAACTTTGGGTTTTTTTTTCTTCTTTCTCTAATTGCTTTAGGTGCAAGATTAGGTTTTTTATTCGAGATGTTTCCTGTTTCTTAAAGTAGGATTGTATTGCTATAAACTTCCCTCTTAGAACTGCTTTTGCTACATCCCATAGGTTTTGGGCCGTCGTGTCTCCATTGTCATTTGTTTGTAGGTATTTTTTAATTTCCTCTTTGATTTCTTCAGTGATCACTTCGTTATTAAGTAGTGTACTGTTTAGCCTCCATGTGTTTGTATTTTTTACAGGTCTTTTCCTGTAATTGATATCTAGTCTCATAGTGTTTTGGTCAGAAAAGATACTTGATACAATTTCAATTTTCCTAAATTTACCGAGGCTTGATTTGTGACCCAAGATATTATCTATCCTGGAGAATGTTCCATGAGCACTTGAGAAAAGTGTGCATTCTGTTGTTTTTGGATGGAATGTCCTATAAATATCAATTAAGTCCATCTTGTTTAATGTATCATTTAAAGCTTGTGTTTCCTTATTTATTTTCATTTTGGATGATCTGTCCATTGGTGAAAGTGGGGTGTTAAAGTCCCCTACTATGATTGTGTTACTGTCAGTCTCCCCTTTTATGGCTGTTAGTATTTGCCTTATGTATTGAGGTGCTCCTATGTTGGGTGCATAAATATTTACAATTGTTATATCTTCTTCTTGGATCGATCCCTTGATCATTACGTAGTGTCCTTCTTTGTCTCTTCTAATAGTCTTTATTTTAAAGTCTGTTTTGTCTGATATGAGAATTGCTACTCCAGCTTTCTTTTGGTTTCCATTTGCATGGAATATCTTTTTCCATCCCCTCACTTTCAGTCTGTATGTGTCTCTAGGTCTGAAGTGGGTCTCTTGTAGGCAGCATATATATGGGTCTTGTTTTTGTATCCATTCACCCAATCTGTGTCTTTTGGTGGGAGCATTTAATCCATTTACATTTAAGGTAATTATTGATATGTATGTTCCTATTCCCATTTTCTTAATTGTTTTGGGTTCGTTATTGTAGGTTGTTTCCTTCTCTTGCATTTCTTGCCTAGAGAAGGTCCTTTAACATTTGCTGTAAAGCTGGTTTGGTGGTGCTGAACTCCCTCAGCTTTTGCTTGTCTGTAAAGGTTTTAATTTCTCCATCAAATCTGGATGAGATCCTTGCTGGGTAGAGTAATCTTGGTTGCAGGTTTTTCTCCTTCATCACTTTAAATATATCCTGCCAGTCCCTTCTAGCTTGCAGAGTTTCTGCTGAAAGATCAGCTGTTAACCTTATGGGGATTCCCTTGTGTGTTATTTGTTGTGTTTCCCTTGCTGCTTTTAATATGTTTTCTTTGTATTTAATTTTTGACAGTTTGATTAATATGTATCTTGGCGTGTTTCCCCTTGGATTTATCCTGTATGGGACTCTCTGTGCTTCCTGGACTTGATCAACTATTTCCTTTCCCATATTAGGGAAGTTTTCAGCTATAATCTCTTCAAATATTTTCTCAGTCCCTTTCTTTTTCTCTTCTTCTTCTGGAACCCCTATAATTCAAATGTTGGTGCATTTAATGTCCCAGAGGTCTCTGAGACTGTCCTTAGTTCTTTTCATTCTTTTTTCTTTATTCTTCTCTGCAGTAGTTATTTCCACTATTTTATCTTCCAGGTCACTTATCCGTTCTTCTGCCTCAGTTGTTCTGCTATTGATCCCTTCTAGAGTATTTATTTTATTTATTTATTTATTTATTTATTTTTCTGCAGTACACAGGCCTTTCACTGCTGTGGCCTCTCCCTTTGTGGAGCACAGGCTCCAGACGTGCAGGCTCAGCAGCCATGGTTCACAGGCCCAGCCAGTCCGTGGCATGTGGGATCCTCCCAGACCAGGGCACAAACCCATGCCCCCTGTATCGGCAGGCAGACTCCCAACCACTGCACCACCAGGGAAGCCTGATCTAGACTGTTTTTAATTTCATTTATTGTGTTGTTCATCGTTGCTTGTATCTTTAGTTCTTCTAGATCCTTGTTAAATATTTCTTGCATTTTCTCTATTCTATTTCCAAGATTTTGGATCATCTTTACTATCATTATTCTGAATTCTTTTTCAGGTAGACTGCCTATTTCCTCTTCGTTTGTTAGGTCTGGTGGGTTTTTATCTTGCTCCTTCATCTGCTGTGTGTTTTTCTGTCTTCTCATCATTTTGCTTATCTTACTGTGTTTGGGGTCTCCTTTTTGCAGGCTGCAGGTTCATAGTTCCCATTGTTTTCGGTGTCTGTCCCCAGTGGCTAAAGGTGGTTCAGTGAGCTGTGTAGGCTTCCTGGTGGAGGGGACTAGTGCCTGTATTCTGGTGGATGAGTCTGGATCTTGTCTTTCTGATGGGCAGGTCCACCTCTGGTGGTATGTTTTGGGGTGTCTGTGGACTTATTATGATTTTAGGCAGCCTCTCTGCTAATGGTGGGGTTGTGTTCCTGTCTTGCTAGTTGTTTGGCATAGGGTGTCCAGCACTGTAGCTTGCTGGTCGTTGAGTGAAGCTGGGTGCTGGTGTTGAGATGGAGATCTCTGGGAGTTTTTTGCCGTTTGATATTATGTGGAGCTGGGAGGTCTCTTGTGGACCAGTGTCCTGAATTTGGCTCTCCCACCTCAGAGGCACAGCACTGACTCCTGGCTGCAACACCGAGAGTGTTTCATCCACATGGCTCTCTTCTCTTCGAACCTGCTAGGCACTGGTTCGGCCCGGACCTGCTGGGATCAGACGAGACTGCATAATTTGCGTCGTACCTGCCAAGGAGCAAGTCTTCTTTAAATTAATGCTTTGACTGTAGATATGATCCTCATATCTGCAAATATGCTATGGATATGTATTTTTATCCATTGTGTATACTTATCCACCCTTTATCTCTCACATGACTCTCTAGAGGGGAATGTTATACTTCGTTTGGCTTTGAGATTGGTTGTATTCCCTTACTGAATAAATCTTCTTTTCTTAATTCTGCTTTGCTTTTTTATTTTTGCTAATTTCTTCATTTCTAATATTTGAGGAGATAACATTGAGTGAGTGTGATTGAGAACCCTGCCATATTAAACCATTTTGTGTTTGCATTATTCTACTAGTAAAGACAGTGAGTGTTTTCTCCAATAAAAATTTTTAACTAGTAGGTTAGATAAATGACCCAATTCTGTTATTTATCCAAAATCCTGTCATATATGTTTTTTGAGTCTTTGTTAGTTTTAAGATCATCTAAGTTTTTGTTTTATTTGGAACTTTTATGCAGAGGGGGAATTAATCATATTCCTTGAACCACAGCATGTCTTTGGTCTGTATTAGATCTCTTTTGATTGATTGACTGATTTGAATTAACTTTTTCATTAACTACCTTTTATCCTCATTTCCTAGTCCTGTTGCCATTCTTGCTGTAGGTATTTGATGGCTTTTTGTTTGTATAACCCAGTCAAACATGAGTATGAACATAAAGTACATGTATTGTTAGTTGACATAAATGGTATAGTAAGAAGACCTTCTTCCATATCTTCTTTTTTTTTTTAATACAGCACTGTGCTTTATGATCTATCCACATTGCTCTGTGTACATATGGTACATAATAAGTTTGTTTTTTATGTCTCTGAAATGTATAGGTCATTTTCAGGAGAACTTAGGCCATCTGGAAGTTGGATTGGCTTATATATTTTATCAGAGTATTTTAGGAAATTTTTTTAATTTTTATTTTTGGCCATGCAGTGTGGCATGTGGGATCTTCGTTCCCTGATCAGGGATTGAACCCATGCCCCATGCATTGAGAGTGTGGAGTCTCAACCACTGGACCACCAGGGAAGTCCCTAGGAAAATTGTTATTCAACTCCGTGGTTATAAACAATGAATTTAAGGGTTAATGATCATTCATAACTAAAATTTCCAGCATTTAATTAAACACAGAAACTTTTAAGTAAGTACTAGAATAGCCTGACCCGGCAGACAATGGAGCCTTTGTTAGAAATGAAGGAAGAATAGGGACATATCATGCTTTTAAAAAATCATCTTTACTGAGGTATGATTTACATACAAGAAAGTTCATCCAAAATTTGACACATTTTGACAAAAGTATACAGTCATGTAACTATCACCACGATTATGATATAGGAGATTTCCATTGGCTGAAAACACCCCTGTACCCTATTCAGTTAATCCTCTTCCTACTTACTATCTCCTCGCAATCACTAAAATGCTTTCTGTCAGTATAATTTTGCCTTTTCTAAGATTTCCTATAGATGGAATCATATAGATTATAGTCTTTTGTGTCTGATTTCTTTCACTTAGCATAATGCTTTTGAGATTTTTTTCATGTCATTATATGTATCAATGATTCCTTGTCATTTCTGAGTAGTCTCAACATATTGATATATTGCTATTTATTATCCTTTAATTAGTTGATGGAAATTTGGATTCTTTACAGTTTTTGGCTATAATGAATAAAACTTCTCTGAATATTTGAATAGAAGAATTTGGGCATATGCTTTTATTTCTCTTGTTAAATTGCTAAAATGTTCTTCAAAAGACATTGTTAATGTATGTGTATCTATACAATAGATTATTTGGCAATAAAAAGGACTGAACTCCAAATGCGTCCAAATACATTGATGTATCTCAAAAACATTAAACTCAATGAAAGAAGCCAGGCACAAGCAACCACATATTGTATGATTCCATTATGTTAAATATCCACAAAAGGTGCAGCTATAAAGACAGAAAGTAGATTAGTGACTGCCTGTGGCATGATTAACAGGAAAGAGGGATTAAAGTAAATATGTACGAGGTATTATAGTGGGATGATGAAAATGTTCTAAAGCTGACTCATGGTGATAATGTACAGCTTGGTAAATTTAATAAAAAAGAAAAAAATCACTGAGTAGTATACTTGAAAATGGTGAATTATATGATATGTAAAAATGCATTAATTGTTATTTTTAAAAGATGTCAGTAAAATTAAAAGATAAGACAGACTAGGAGAAAATGTGAAACATATATCTGATGAGGGACTTAAATTCAGAATATATAACTCAATAATATATTAAATTCAGAATATGTAACTCAATAATAAACAAATAACTTGATTTTTTTTAATGGGCAGAATATTTGAGCAGAAACCTCACCAAAGGAGATATACAAATAGCAAGTAAACACATAAAATGATTTCAACATCATTAGTCATTAGCAAAATGCAAATTAAAACCACTACACACTGAAAGTTAACAAAAATGTCAGAGTAAGGGCCTCTGAAAATTTTCTCCTTCCTAAAATCAGAAAACTAGCAAAAATTGTCAAGATCAACTTTTCAAAATTTAGAATTAGCCAAAGACTTGCAGCAATCTGGAGAGTGTTATTTAAGAAAAATAGCTGACTGTTGGAAAGAACAGCAAGCTTTGTGGCATTTTAACTTGCCCTATTTCTGTCCTTACCTTTCTTCCTCTGTGATAGTCTTGAAAAACCAACAGCCCACAATTTCAGTGGAAACCAGCAGCCTGGCAGCCGTTGACGGAAGCAGAACAGAGTTGGAGCTCCTTCAAAGCATCATTCCCAGAGAGCTGTCATTATCTGACCTGTCTAGTGGTTCCCTGGAAGGGCATTACTCACAAGCTGTCTTTGTTTGCCTTTTTCCTTGGGGAGAAGAAGGGTGCTTGTCTAAAACAATTAAATGCAATTGATTAACTTTGGAACTGCCTGAGGTAATGGATAGCAGTTGGGGCAAACAATAAACTAACAGCTTTTCTTGTTAAAGGATAAGCTGGGAAATGATATGTCCATAGGGGGTTTTGAAAAGCTCTGACTTATTCTTGGAAATTAGAAGACCACTTGAATTTGTAGAGCTTTGGGCATGCCCAGGGCCATCCACATGCTCAGGTAAGACCTTAGTAGACCTTAAGTTCTCACCTCTGGATGACCTTGAGGCTCTGTGCAAACAGGAAGTGAAGGCTAAGGCAGAGTTGCCCACTATCTTAGTGTTGAAGGTGTGCCCTGAAACATACACAGAGCCTCTTAGTAAACACTGGAAGACTTATTGGTTCCAGGCATTTAAGGAAATCTCTGTCTAATCATTAGGAGACCACTAAGCTAACCGAATAGATACTTTAGTGCCCACACATGACAAAGAATACAGACTTTACAGATCAGTTCAAAAATGTAAACAAACAAGTGGACAACAACAAACTCTGAGTATGGGGATAATCTGATTTCCAGAGTTGTCACATTATATTATTAAACTTGTCCACTTTTCAACAAAAAATTATAAGACATGCAAAGAAACAAGAAAGTATGGCCCATACACAGGAAAAAAACAGCAATCAATAGAGTGTCCCTTACAAAGCCTAGATGTTGGACTTCTTATTAGACAAGACTTTAAGTCAGCTATTTTAAATATGTTCAGAGAACTAGAGAAAACCATGCTTAAAAACTAAGGAAAGAATGAGAACAATGTCTCACTAAATTAAGAATATCAATAAAGAGATAAAAATTATAAAAAGAAATCAAATAGAAATTGGGACTTGAAAAGTACAATAACTTATATTAAAAATTCACTGGAGGGCCTTAACAGCATATTTGATCAGGCAAAAGAAAAAGTCAGCAGTCTGAGGAAAAAAAAAATGTAGAAGAACAAAGAGCCTCAGAGACCTGTGGGACACCATCAAGCACAGCAACATATGCATAACAGGAACTCCAGAAGAAGAGGAGAAAATGAACAGGATAGAAAATATTTGAAGAAATAATTGGCTAAAAATTTCCCAAAATTTGATGACAAACATTAATCTATATATCCAAGAAGCTAAACAAATTCCAAGTAGGATGAACTTAGAGAGATCCATATCTAGATACATCATAAGCAAAATGTTGAAAGACAAAGAAAGAATCTTGAAAGCAGCAAGAAAGGAGCATCTCATCACATAAAAGGGATCCTCAGTAAGATTGAATTGATTTCTTATCAGCAACCATGGAAGCCAAAGGCAATGGGAGGACAAATAAAAAGAAAGAAAAAACTGTCAACCAAGCACAACTATCTTTAAAATGAAAGAGAAATTAAGACATTCCCAGATAAACAAAACCTGGAAGAATTTGTTGCTAAGCAGACCTACCCTATGAGAAATACTAAAGGGAGTCCTACAGGCTGAAATTAGAGGACACAGACATTAACTTGAATCCACATGAAGAAATAAAGAACACCAGTAAAGTTACCTACATAAGAAATAAAAAGAAAATATAAATGCATTTTTTGCTTGTAACATGTTTTTCTCCTATCTGATTTAAAAGGCAACTGCATAAAATAGTAATCATAAATGTATGTTGATGTGAACACAATTTATAAATATATAATTTATATGACAGTAACAGCACAGAGAGGGGAGATCATGGAGTTTTTGTATAGTGCTGAAATTATTTGGCTATTAATCTGAGCTAGGAGGTTATAAATTAAGATGTTAATTGTAATCCCTAGATGAACCACTAAGAAGGTAATTTTTTAGAACAGTAAAAAAAAAAGAAAATTTAAAAAGTATGCCAGAATATCTATTTAACACAGAACAAGATAGTAATAGAAGAAATGAGAAACAAAAAGGCATAAGCTATACAGAAAATAAATAGCAAAATGGCAGATATAAATCCTGTCTTATCAGTAATTAAATGTAATTTACATTAAATGTAAATGAATTAAATACTCCAACTAAAAGGCATAGATAGGAGGACTTGATAGAAATATATGATCCAACTATATGGTTTTTACAAGAGAAACACTTTAGGTTCAAAGAAATAAATAGGTTGAAAGTAAAAGGATGAGAAAATATATACCATGCAAGCAGTAACCAAAAGAGAGCTGGAGTGGCTATACTAATACCAGACAATTTAACAGCCTTTAAATTGTTATTAGAGGGCTTCCCTGGTGGCGCAGTGGTTGAGAGTCCGCCTGCCGATGCAGGGGACACGGGTTCGTGCCCCTGTCCGGGAGGATCCCACATGCCGTGGAGCAGCTGAGCCTGCGCGTCCGGAGCCTGTGCTCCGCAGCGGGAGAGGCCACAACAGTGAGGGGCCCGAGTACCGCAAAAAAAAAAAAAAAAAAAAAAAAATTGTTATTAGAGACAAAGGACATTTTATACTATAACAGGGTAAATCTATCAAGAAGATATAACATTTATAAATATATATGTAACTGGCAACATAGTCCCAAAAACGTGAAGCAAAAGCAAACAGAATTGAAGGGAGAAATCGACAATTCAACAATAATAGTTGTAGACTTCAGTACCCCATTTTCAATAATGGATAGAACAACTAGGCAGAAAATCAACAAGAAAATAGAAGACTTGATTAACATTATAAATGAACTAGACCTAACAGACATCTGTAGAGCACACCACCAATAATAGCAGAATACATATTCTTCTTGTGTGCACGAGGAACATCTCCAGAATAGACCACGTGTAAGCCATAAAACAAACCTCAATACATGTGAGAGGATTGAAATCATACAAAGCATGTTTTCTGATCACAATGGAGTGAAATTAGAAGTCCATAACAGAAGGAAATTGAGAAATAAGCAAATATGTGGAAATTAAACAGCATACTTCTAAATAACCAATGGGTCAAAGGAGAAATCACATGGTAAATTAGCAAATAGTTTGAGATGAATGAAAAAGAAAGCACCATACAAAAACTTATGAGATTCAGCAAAAGCAGTGCTTAGAGGGACATTCATAGCTGTAAACACCTATATTTAAAAAGAAGAAAGATCTCAAATCAATACCTTCTACCTTAAAAAACAAGGGAAAAAAGCAAACTAAATTTATAATAAGCAGAAGTTAGGAAATAATAAAAACTAGAATGTAAAAATCAATAAAAACCACCACACATGCTGTAGAATTGCTAAAATTAAAAAGACTGGCAATACCATCTACTGGCAGAGATATGGAATAACTGGAACTCTGGCACCTTATTGATGGGAATGTAAAATAGCGCAGACACTTTGGAAAACATTGGACCAGTTTCTTATAAAGTTAAATGTATACTTGCCATACAACCCATCAATCCCATTCCTAGATATTTACCCAAGAGTCATGCCATTTTTCGTAAGTTAGAACTTCAAATAGGGACATAATAATTTCTTGAAGATAGTATCACCAAAGAAAACCTTAATAACAAAACTATTATTTATTTTAATCCCTGGTAGTCTTAAAAATGAAACTCTAAGTAAAATGGCTTATCTCAGTTCCTGGATCTTGTATATAAATATATTTGGGTTTACATAAAATGGATTTTAGAACTGTGCAAGTACAGTTGACCCTTGAACAACAAGGGTTTGAACTGCAGGCTCCACGTATACGCAGAATTTTTACATTAGTAAGTACTACAGTACTAGATCTACAGTTGGTTGAATCCATGGATGTGGAACCTCGGATATGGAGGAACCACTTACACGGGGGCTGACTATAAGCTATACAAGGAGGATTTTCAACTGTGCTGCTGAGGGCTGGCACCCCTAACCCCCATGTTGTTAAAGAGTCAACTATATTTTATTTTTTTAAGTGATTGCATGTATAAAAGTTCTCAAATTTTGCTCTCTTTGAGTTTCTGTAAGGCAGATATTGGCTTTAGATAGCCCAATGACTGATCTTTCATTTGGAATCTAAAATTACAGCTTGAGTTTTCTGGTGACATTGTGAATTCATTCTCAGATTTTGAACTTACTTTTGTTCATATTTTTGCAGGTTTATTGCTTCACCTCTAGCAAAAACAATTGGCATTAAAGAGGAAGTTCGAAAGAAGATTACACCAAATACTGTTTTAGAGAATTTTTTCAAACATTCCACAAGGAAACCATCTCAAGTAAGTACAGATTCTTCGTTTTTGGATTTTAAAATCTCCTTTCTTAATGTTTCAATCATCTGTGGTTTACCTTATCTGTGCAAAAAATCTGTTTCAGTTGAGCAGCAAATGACTTGAATCATTTGATTTCTTTTTCTTTATTGATAAGTTATACAGCATTCTGAGCATAATATAAAATGAAAAATAAATATTATAATATAAAACTACAAACATTGCTAGTGTTGAATGCTAACAATCAATGCCATAATTTGGGTGTACATGTCAAAATTTAATTTTTAATGGTAGCATATATACAAATATACTAATGAAAAAAGATCATTGTTAAGGCAGAGTTGCCCATATCTGACACTTTTGATAATTGTGACACCATCAATATACACTACACACACTATGAAAGTGTCTATTGGGTGGCTTTCCTGAGAAGGACACTTTACTTTATCCAAGACCTCAAAATACTCAGAAATATACTGTGCCCCTACCCACTCCCCAGAGATAGAACAGTTAGGAGAGTCACAAATCTCTTCTCAATATGAGATGTACTTGATGAAATGTTATGGTGCGCTGCATGTTTACGCCACAGAAAATGGCTTTAACCTAAAAGTTATATTTAAAAATAATAGTGTCTAAGCAAGTCTAGTTATACCCCCATATTTAAATGAGAGATGAAATAAAAACTTCTCCAAAAGTGGCGCACCCTCTATGATGAATACAGACATCTCTCACCAGTAATTTAAAAGTCAAAAGTATGTGCTAACACAATTTTAGGATAGATAGATTTTTAAGGTCCTGAACTTGTCTGCTGAATTCACTTGCTTTTCCTATGAGCCTTTCTATCACTGGTCTGGTGGGCTCCCTGCACAAAGAAGCCACGTTGAGGTCTGACCACATAGCACCAGGCATCATGTTCAGAATTGTTCACAGCTAGCCAGCACTGTCTCTAACTTGTTCTGCCCTCAACTTCTGTATGTGCCTTTTTTTCTAAAATGAGGACAGTCTGACAAGCCATCTCCACGTGTTCTTTATTTCCTTGTGCTCTAAAAGACTGCAGTCATTCATCTAAATACTGTTGTTACCACTGGTGATAATAATGCCTAAGCATCATTTCATGTTTTTCAGACAAGAAATTATTTAGCTGTGTTTATGAAAAGTTAGGACTCTTTCAGAGAGTCCTTATTATCCTTCTCTGTTTCTCTCTGAGAATAACTAACCTTGGTAATACCTTGCATAAAACATGAAGAACAGTAGTAGCTATCAGTTACTTGCTGTGCTTGCTGTACAGCTTTTTAGGATATTTTTTTAAATGTAGAAAATTCGGCTCTTATCAAGTTTCTCTGCTATGGAGAGAAATTAGCCATGTGACAGTTAAAGAAAAACTAAGAAAAACTGAAAGAGATTTAGAGATTAGGTCATCTTTCTTCTTTATGATCGAGATGAGGAAACTAAGGTCAACAGAGGAAATGACCTGTCCTAGGTCATGCAGCTAATCAGTGGCTAAATCCCCAGCTGGACCCTGGCCCATGGCTCCCATGCTGTTTCTGCTATGCCCAAATGATGTCTTTTTCTGTGAATAGAATGTTAAAAATATATTTCAGAGTCTGGAGCTGTGTGTGTAAGTATTTGTTCTAACTCAACTGACAGTACACCATGGCTTAGTGTAGATATAATTTGGACATTTGCATCAAGTAAGAGAAATGTTATATATCAACTTCAAGTGTTAGAAAGCTTACTCTACTAAACCATGAAGATGAAGGGACATAATTAAAACACCTAATTTATATTGCTCATAGATTACAAAATCAAGGCAGTATTTGTATAACAGATCAAGATGACAAGTTGGCCAGTAAAATGCCCATAGAATAAAAGTACTAGAACTTAGGAAGATAGAAGAATATAGTAGAGGAATGCAAAGCACCTGCCTTAATAGTGATTTCAGATGTGGAAACAAAATAATATCACAATACCTCCACACATTAACTTGGCCAGTGTCATACAGGTAGCATTTTTGCTTAATTTATAGCTGAAGTAAGACAAGTTGCTGGGAGGACTAAAAAAAAATTTTGTGCTGATTCAAGGGATGGGTGGGTATTCCGAACCTGTAATCTCAAGGCACTGCAGTGGTAATACAGGTATCTAACACCTGACTTTATTAAAAGAAACTGCGGACACAAATCTGAGGATGCTTCTTCAGCTGCAATAGACTGTACCAATAAAAACAAAAACATTTCAGTATATGCAGTATCAATTCTGGACTGGTTAGCACAGAAGGGTATAACATGGTATTGATAGGTCCAAAATGCTGTACACATGAACCTCCATTGGGAATTGTTTTGTTTTTTTCATTTAAAAAAATTTTTTAGCTGCGCCATGCGGCACATGGGATCTTAGTTCCCTGAACAGGGATCAAAACCACACCCCCTGCATTGGAAGCATGGAGTCCCTGGACTGCCAGGGAAGCCTCTCTATTGAGAGTTTTGATCTGCGATTTCGCACACTTCTTTTGTGACTGTGTATGTGCAGCTGTGTGTCCACTGTTTTTATATGTGCGTGTCTCGCTCTGTGTGTATCTCAATGACAACTTCAAGATGTACTGAGAGAGAACCATGATAACATACCAATATCTCTGGCCAGCAGATCAATTTTCCTGCTGTTGGTAAAATGAAGGAACAGCAGAACTTATTAACTAGCCCATTTCCTCAGCAAAATCATGTTGAGAACTGCTGCAGAACAAACGAGTGTGTAGTTCTCTAAGATGTCTAAAGAAAATGTGGTGCCATAAGGCTGACATAAAGCAGGTATTGTGGTCCACGGGGCATTCCAGTTTGCTAGCTTGTTTCAACCACAGATTCAAACATTTTTAGGGCAAACAGCTCTCTAGTCCAGTTTATTTTACGGATGAGAGTCAAAGAATTCAAGTGGCTCCTCCACAGTCCCAGAAGGTTGGTTTTTGCATCAAGTAGCCAGGCCTCATAGCCCCATTTGGTGCTCTTCCTTCAGGCCACACTACTTCTCCCTGAGGTTCTGCTTGAGAGCCTTTCCCTTCTACAGACACACACTCTATCGTGTCAGGCTAAAAACATGGATTGTGAGAAAAGACTGTGTGTGGAGGTGAGCAAATTAACCACTCTGAGCCTCAGTTTCCCCTTCTGTGAGCTGAGCATGTTAACAGCACTTACCTCACAGCGCTCTCAATTCAGAGATTGAATTGAGTACTTAGAATAGTGCCCAGCACACAGTCAAGGTCAGCTGTTGTTATTTGTAGTCTGTGCCTATCATATAGACTTCTCCAGGAGCATTCTCAAATATGTCTTCCCAACTTAAATTATCCCAAGAGAATGTCATTTGTTTCCTATTTATGCTTGTTTGTATTTCCATAACATCTTACACAATTTTCTGTACATAGTAGGTGTTCAATAAAATGTTTGTTTCATGTATCATTAACAAAATACTACTAAAGACTTTTGTTTGCAAGATGATTTCTATCCCAATAAAATTGTAGGTCTATGAGGCCAGTATTGCCAAGACTTTCAACCAGATTCATCTGTGCTCCAAATCAGAAAAAAAAAATGCTTCAGATCATGTTTGATCACTGTCCTCTAGAAGCATTTATTCAGCAGATATCTGTAGAAATGATGGGATAATTAAATTGGATTGTTCTCAGATCTGGGAAAATTCCAGTGTGAGGACAGGGACTTTGCTCACTGCTGAACACCGTCTCCACCTCTGCTCACTCCTGGCACTTCATTCTTTACACCTGCAAGAGGGAGACTTCAAAATGTAAACATTCTGTAACCTACAGATAAATTCCAGGCAAGGCCCTCCTTGCTGTGGCCTTAGCCACATCTTTCCTCCTCACCTCTCTGTATGTTTCCACCCTGCAAGGCCTCTATCTGTCCCTCAAGTGCCCCCAACTCCCCCATGTTCTCATCTCCAGACAACCTTACATGCTGCCAGGACACTCCTTCTTCATCCTCTCCTTCTTGGGGCATTTTTCAGGGTTCAGCATAAGTGTAACTTCCAGGAACTGCCTATGTAAAGTTAGGTCCCATGGTACCCTTATCCTCCCCTATCTCAGCACTCATGATATTTTTTTAGAATCCTTTGTTGCATTTTCTGACTTCCTCGCCAGACAGACTTTACCCTGTGAAGGGGAGGCCCATACTGGTCTTTTTCATTTAGATCTCCAATAGAAAGCAGAATGCCTGCAGGAAGTAGACACCAATAAATAGTTGCCAATTCAGTCTTGTCAAAAACACAAAAACAAACCAAAACAACAACAACAAAAAACAGCAGGTGAACCCTTGGCCTACAAAATAATAGGTATTAGAGAGGATAATTTACAAGGAAACAGAGTATAATGTGGGCTATATCTCGGTTTTGTTTTGTTTTGCTTTCTTTCTCTAGATTAAGTAATAGGCTAGCAGTTCAGTAGGTATGTAGTTGCAATTAGTCCTTTGCCTGTCTTCAGCACGAGAGCTTCTTTAGGAATTTTATCTACTGTTGTCCTGTGCGCCTGAACAATTATGTAAACTATACACAATAACATAGCAGAAGCTCCACGACTGATCACAGACAGCTGGGTGTGCAGCCAACTGGCCCACGGTCAGGCTTTGTTTGACCTTCACCAATCTTGGTCCATGATTGGTTTAAATTTACTTTAAACTTAAACATTTAAATTTAAACATTAAAATTTAAAGTAAATTCAACATTTAAAAAAAAAAAAACCTAGCGATTTCACATCAGATTTCTGGGACTGCACTTTCACTCTGGGAGCCATCAGTCAGAGCTGGGTCGCCACTCTCCCTTTGGGATGGGCCATGTGCTTTCCTGTTGGCTGCATCCATATGGCTCCTGCTTATTTCCTCAAAACTGAGGCTGAGGGACAATTTTATTTTTCTCCTACTAAAGTTAGGAGTAAGCTGAAATATTTCTTGTACTCAACATAGGAAAATGAAAGATCAAGGAGACTGATGTTTCAAAAAATATTACAGAGCTTATTTCCTTGTGGAAGTGGAAAGTACTGTAGGTTTAACATATAAAGCATGTCTGTGTTGAAAGAATAAAACTTAAAATCCCACCATGAAGCAGACCTGGTCCTCTCAATCATTTTGGGTTCTTGTTTGGCCCTGGGAGAACTTCAAATCTGTGACCTTTGAGCTAATCCATCATCCATATTGTTTTCAATTTTAAATCATAACCTACAACTTCTGCCTTCCAGAGGAGAAGCAATCATCATTATTATAGTCAGCAATCCTTAATCCTTTTTTACAATTGGAGTTATTTCAGATTAGTTTGAAATAGGCTGTACATCTGATTAAATGTGAAAGTTTTGGAACTGGTAGAAAGATTGTGTGAAATAACAGAAAAGACAGGAGCCTAAGTTCTTGTTTTCACTTTGCTACTGGTTTTAGGTCTTGGACAAGTTGTTAAAACCCTTGGAGTTCCATTTTTTTCATAAGAAAAAATGAAGAGATTGGGTTTGATTGACATCTTAAACTACACTACTCTACCTGGAACCTAGGAGGCCCTAAATAAAATTGGCTGAATGAGTGAGCCACATATTAACTTGAATATATGGGTTGCTACCGACTTACAGAGAATTGGTCTTTCTTAACAACTCAGAGTTCTGGGAACTAACATTCTCTCTGTTTTGAGGTGTGTGTGTGTGTGTGTGTGTGTGTGTGATTCCATGAGCAAAAGAGGTAAATGCACTGGCTCAAGGTCTAATGCAGAACTCTCTCCTCTCCAGTGCACAAGCACTTGTAACCCAATCTCACTGTCTCTTGACTGCCTGCCACCCTGACTCTACTCTTAAGCACTCATTCATTTGTTTCATCCCCTTTCAGACTGATATTTATGGACTGGCAAAAAAGTGTAACTTGACAGAGCGCCAGGTTGAAAGATGGTTTAGGAGTCGGCGGAATCAAGATAGGCCTTGCAGGATGAAGAAATTCCAAGAAGCTTGGTAAGAAGGACAGTTAAAGCTTTTGAAATGGTACAGTTTTATATGGAGCAGAATAGTCATCTCAGAAGGAATCCTTAGGATGCAGCAGAAGAAGGGTTTGAACCCTCTCTGTCACTTACCAATCAGGAGTTTGATGCTAGTCACTCATCCACCTCTTGTGCTTCACTTTCCTTCTCTATGAAACAAGGTAAGCTATGAACTCTCTTAGTTGAACAGGAGATGTTATGTACTTATCTTTAAAGTCCAGAAAAATCATAAAAATGTCTTAACCTGGTGTTTATCTTTTCTAGGGTATCAGTTGGCCCTAGCTCATCTGACTATCGCCTGTTTCTAATCACATTACTCTATCACATTATAAGAGCAGAGAATGTCTGAGAGGGTGCTGTCCTCCTCTCTCAACACAGATGGAGAGGACTTCGTTCTGTCTCACTTGGCTCTTACTCCACCCCTGCCTGTGGACTGGGCAGCCAGTTCCTCTGGGTTTCTGCCTGGTTTAGTAGGGGGTCAGGATGAACTGGGCAACACATAGGGTTTTTGCAGAGCTGACTGCTTCAAATACATTCTGAGTGCAGTGAGACTGTACCACACTTATTTTTGGCTTCATTACAACTCTGTTTTTTTTTCTCTTTGCAGAGTATTATAGTATCGATACTTTAGGTTACTCCCTTGGTGGCAAAAACTGACACCTGTGCCAAAAAGAGGGTCTAGGTCATTGCTCTTACTTTGTTCCTCTTCTTTACATCCAGACAATGTCTGTTAGTTGGGAATTTTTTTTTTTTTTTTTTTTTTTTTGCAGTACGTGGGCCTCTCACTGCTGTGGCCTCTCCCACTGCAGAGCACAGACTCCGGACACGCAGGCTCAGTGGCCATGGCTCACGGACCTAGACGCTCCGCGGCACATGGGATCTTCCCGGACCAGGGCACGAACCCGTGTCCCCTGCATCGGCAGGCGGACTCTCAACCACTGCGCCACCAGGGGAGCCCAGTTGGGAAATTTTGATGCCACATTCTACATGCCAATAGCATTCCTTCTTTTTGCCTGTTTCTTAAGGTCCTCACATTGCCTAGTGACTTTCACCAGATGTTTTTGTTTTGATGGTAAAGTGGATAGGGAGCTGGCATAAGACTCAAATAAAGAAACCAAGCCTGTGGAAGGCTAAACTTTAATGACTTTTTAAAATACCTATGCATTGCCGGGTACAGTCATCCTGCTGTGAAACTGGTGATGTTTAGAGGCACAGACCAAGTGTTCATGGTGTCTCGAGACTTTTTTCCTCATCAGCAGGCTTCCGTTGCCTTTCCCACAGTGGCTAGAGGTATATGACCTGGTTTGTTTTCCAACTGCTTCTCTCTGAGTTTTAGCTCTTGAGAGATTGGTTAATACTGTGTTTCTGCTATGTCAGCTTGGCCCAAGTGAATCTCTCTGGACCGTCACTACAAAACACTACAAACTGGAGCTGTTTTCACATTACATCTTCCTGTCTTTCTGCTATCATTCATTTATTCTTTCTTTCTTTCTTTCTTTCTTTCTATCAAATGACTCTTATCTTAAATAAAGTCCCCAGGCAGGGACTAACTCTCAGCCTCTGAGCTGAATCATACTGCAGTGAAATTCTGGGAATTTCTTATACATTATAGTGCCTTCCAGTTTATAAATAATCTTGGATTGATCCTCCTAGCAACAGTGTGAGGCAGTCAGGGAAAGTGGGGCCCTGTTTGAGAAATGAGAAACTGCACATCATGTAGTTTAAGGAACTTGCTCAAGGTCGCCGGGCTGTTGGATGTCTGTTGCCCTTAGGCCTTCTGACTCCTTTTCTGATACTCTTTCTGCTCACTGTACTGCCCCTGCCACCTAATGCTGACCTCTCAGAAGCAGGGAACCCTATATGTCAAGTAACTGGGTGAGAAGGACCCAACATTTGGAATCTAGCGGTCAGTGAGTCTGCTAGAAGTCAGCCACAGAGTTCAGGCTAGAGAAGGGAATTTCAAGTTGCTATTATCAATCAGTCAGGCAATGCAGAGGGTTGTGTGGACCATCTTCTTGGTATGTGGCACTATCCTAGATCATATGGACTTGTAGATATTGAGGGAAGTAAAAGTGGAAGGTATGGTCACTGGCCTAAAGCAGCTAATCAGGGAGATGAGACTATCACTTATGAAACCACAACATCTGTTGTTGTTCCATTCCCAATGGTACATGGGCCTGTATACCTGTGGTCTACAGTCATGTTCAGATGTGATCTGGGCATTCAAAGGAGGTGGCGTCAGCAGAGTTGGATACATTAGACAAAGGCTTTCTAGAGGTCAGGCATAAGCTGGACCTTGAGGGGAGGGATGGGTCAGATTTCCATAAGAAAAGAAAGCATGGGGGCTTCCCTGGTGCCACAGTGGTTGTGGGTCTGCCTGCCAGTGCAGGGACACGGGTTCGAGCCTTCGTCCGGGAGGATCCCACATGCTGCAGAGCAGCTGGGCCCATGTGCCACAGCTACTGAGCCTGCGCTCTGGAGTCCGTGAGCCACAACTACTGAGCCCATGCACCACAGCTACTGAAGCCTGCGCACCCGGGGCCCGTGCTCCACAACAGGGGAAGCCACCGCAATGAGGAGCCTGCGCACCGTAACGAGGAGTAGCCCCCGCTTGCCGCAGCTAGGGAGAGCCCGCATGCAGCAATGAAGACCCAACGCAGCAAAAATAAAATAAGTTAATTAAAAAAAAAAAGAAAGCATTATTTGAGGGCAGCGTGTTTTAAGTAAAGCAAAGGCAGGAAGCAGTACAATGTATTCAGGAGACAGGAGTGAACCCACAATTTTATAATTTAACTTTTGCATTATTCTTTAGCAATGTCACAAATATCAGGGAATTGTTAAAAGTTATTATGGATCAAATAAATAGACTAAAGCAAAGTACCAAGCTCTTTAATTGTATAGGGACTGCACTTTATTCCCTAGCTATGGGATGTGCTACAGGAATCATAGCAAGAGATACCTAGCCCAAGGCATTTTGGAAATCTCAGGAAACTTATTCTCCAACACAGAACTCTTACAAATTACTCTCCAACAGGCAGACACTTCTCCATATCAGGATGGATTAGTCTCTGAACATCTTAAGTTCAATGTATTGTTTCCATGGTTACTTTATTTAAGGATGACCCCTAAGCCCTGTTTCACAGAATTCAGGATTTTAATCCATAGCGACTCCTTTATTTTCAAGTCAAATTCCATATTAGCAGATCACTTTTCTTTTTAAAATAAGCATTTCCATTTAGCAATGAAAAGTTTAATAAAAACAGAGTAATTTCCAAGTATCTGTTGTATATAGGCAGTGGCGCCCCCCGGTGGTGGAGAGAGGCGCTCTCCTCCCGCTGGGTGGACTGCCGCTTGCCCAGCTGGCCCTCGGGCAGGTCCACTGCCTGCTTCATCCAGTTCCCCCACCGTTGAGCCCCATGTCCGTCCTGTCAGCGTCTCTCATGTCGCCCGAGTTCATTCCATCCAGATCCTCCCTGATCTCACCTGGCAGTCTCGTCTTTCAACATCACCATGTGAGTCTAACCAATCAATTTCTGGGTTTTTTTCCAAGAGTTTTTTTTTTAATTTTTCCGCTTACAATTATGTTTGTGTCAGCCATTCCTGGGGGTAAAAAAAGGACATTTTACTGCCTTAGGTTCATTTGAAGCAAGGAAGATAGCATTGACAAGAACATCATCATTCAGCTCATGGTTAGTGAAGTGCAGCAGCTCCCAAGCTTTTTGATTTCAGGACCCCTTTGTTCTCTTAAAAACTATTACAGAAAGAAGTTATACAGATTGCCAACAAACACATGAAAGGATGCTCAATATCACTAATCATTAGAGAAATGCAAATCAAAACTACAATGAGGTTATCACCTCACACCAGTCAGAATGGCCATCATCACAAAATCTACAAACAATAAATGCTGGAGAGGGTATGGAGAAAAGGGAACCCTCTTGCACTGTTGGTGGGAATGTAAATTGATACAGCCACTATGGAGAACAGGATGGAGTTTCCTTAAAAAACTAAAAAAAGAACTACCATATGATCCAGCAATCCCACTACTGGGCATATACCCTGAGAAAACCATAATTCAAAAAGAGTCATGTACCACAATGTTCATTGCAGCTCTATTTATAATAGCCAGGACATGGAAGCAACCTAAGTGTCCATCGACAGATGAATGGATAAAGAAGATGTGGCACATACATACAATGGAATATTACTCAGCCATGAAAAGAAATGAAATTGAGTTATTTGTAGTGAGGTGGAAGGACTTAGAGCCTGTCATACAGAGTGAAGTAAGTCAGAAAGAGAAAAACAAATACCGTATGCTAACACATATATATGGAATCTAAAAAAAAAAAAAATTGTTTCTGCAGAACCTAGGGGCAGGACAGGAATAAAGATGCAGATGTAGAGAATGAACTTGAGGATACGGGGAGGGGGAAGGGTAAGTTGGGACAGAATGAGAGAGTGGCATGGACATATATACACTACCAAGTATAAAATAGATAGCTAGTGGGAAGCAGCCGCATAGCACAGGGAGATCAGCTCGGTGCTTTGTGACCACCTAGAGGTGTGGGATAAGGAGGATGGGAGGGAGGGAGACGCAAGAGAGATGAGATATGGGGATATAAGTATATGTATAGCTGATTCACTTTGTTATACAGCAGAAACTAACACACCATTGTAAAGCAATTATACTCCAATAAAGATGTTTAAAAAAAAATACAGGATGCCCAGGTGAAGTTGAATTTCAGATAAATAACAATTTTTTTAGTATAGGCAGGTGCCAGTATTCATTGTTTATCTGAAAAATTAAAATTTAACTGTGCACTCTGTATTTTAACATTTTAACTGGCACCTCTATTCTTCACCATCAACTAGGAAAATATCTTGGGGATTTTGGTGAACTTCACTGATCCCTGAAATAAACAAGGTTAATGACAGAAAAAAAAAAAAAAAAACTATTACAGACCCCAAAGAGCATCTGCTTGTGTGTGTTATACCTACTGATATTTACTGTACTAGAAATTAGAACTGAAACATTTATAAAGCATTAGACTACACAAGCACATATGTCATCAGCTCTCAGAGGAATAATAACATCACAGGACATGTAGCCTCTGGGAAGAACCACTTCACACTTGAGAAGGAATAAGAGTGAAAAAGGCAAATAACATTTCAGTATTATTATGAAAGTATTTTGATGTCAGGGATCCCTGACTTTGAGAACCCCTAGCATAGCGTAACAGACCTGATAGGACTGGTCCAGGAGGATGTGAAACTTGTATTTTACTCTTGCATCTGGTTGTTACTGTACAGCCTTGAGGGTGAGTTATGTGATCTCTCTCAACCTCAGCATCCTTTGGTATTCATCTTATCTACCTTTTAAGGTTGTTGTGAGAACCAAGCAACAATACATAAAAGGGACTAATTATAGTACCTACTTAAGCTTGTTTTGAGGAAGAAAATGTGACATCACACAAGTGTGCTTAGCATAGTGCCTGGCACAGTGTCAAGAGGTCAATACATGTTTGAGAAACAAATAATATGAGATATGCCACCTAGACTTATGGCTTCCTTTGGGGCTGGCAGGTCTCATCATCACTTTTTTGTGCTTCTCGTTTGGCCAGAATAATCAAGGACCAAGGAAATGCTCTCTACATCTAAGCGTGGCGCTTTGCTGGACCAACAGTAAATAAAACAAGTGGGATCAAGTCTCAACTGGCTCATTTTTATGGCTCAACTTTCTGAGTAATTGAACCCTACTTTTTTCCCTGATCAAAACAAGCCATAAAGAAAAACTGCCATGTAGCTTAGAGACAGTGACAGTGTTCAGTAAACACCACTGGATTCAGGGTCCAAAGACCTATATTTCCGCGTCGACTGTGTCATTGCTCAGCTGGGTGAGCTGGGGGACGGCCTAGCCTTTATGAGCCTGGCTTCTCATCTCCCAAGTGGGGATAGGCCGATATTCCTCTTTCTTTTTTATCTCACAGATGTGTCGAGGAGAGCACTATAGGCATTACACAAATGTAAGGAACAAATGTTATTTTTAATATTGTTGCTTCAGCAATCATTAGATAAAACAGCACTAATTTTTTAAAACCTTTTCATTTTGCCAAGTAGTAAACATATACAAAAGTAGAAAGACTAGTTAAATGAGCTGTGTATGCTATGATTTCATCA
Organism: Phocoena sinus; assembly: GCF_008692025.1. NCBI lineage: Eukaryota > Metazoa > Chordata > Mammalia > Artiodactyla > Phocoenidae > Phocoena > Phocoena sinus. The sequence goes on along the minus strand of NC_045764.1, from coordinate 51,623,625 downwards.
CCAACTTTAATAATTATCAGGGCCATCCTGTGTCATTTCTGCCTTCGTCTACTTCTCTCCCCTACCACAGATTGTGTTTTTTGTATGTGGATAATAATTTTCTTTCAGTTTTATTGTGATATATTTGACATATAGCACTGTATAAATTTAAGATGTACAATGTAATAACTTATGAATGTTGTGAAATGATTACCACAGTAAGTTTAGTTAACATCCATCATCTCATATAGATACACAAAGGAAAAAGAAAAAAAATTTTCCTTGTGATGAGAACTTTCAGGAGCTACTTTCTTAGCAATCTCAAATATACCATACAGCAGTGTTAATAGTCATCATGTTATACATTACATTTCCAGTACTAATTTATAACAAGAAATTTGTAACTTTTGATCACTTTCATCCAATTATTATTGAAGATCACTTGTGAAGCAAATATCAGATATCGAATGATTTCATTTGTAAGTATTTTAGTATGTATCTCTAAATGATAAGAACTATTTTAGATATTATCATACCTTAAAAATTTATTTAATAGCAACAAATATTCAATCAGTGTTCAGATTTCCTTGATTGTCTTAATTTTCTTTGCAGTTTATTTGAATCAGGATCTAAATAAGACCTGTGCATTACAACTGGTCTTTTAAGTCCCTTAATCTACTGTATAGGTCCTTCTCCATACATGAGAAAAAAATATTCTTTCATAATCTGCTTTTCAGAGACATGACTAAAGTCTAGCGACATAGAAACCTTTTCACTGGGAATTAAATTGGGATGAAATGAGTACCTAGATAATACGAAGTCAAACCATCGTTTATCATGTGTCAGGAACTAGGCTAGGCATATTAATAATAACAATAGCTATGACTTATTGTTGCTTACTTTATACCAGCCACTATGATCAATATTTTTCATAAGTTATCTTCGATTCTTTTTACATTTTGAGGTAAGTCTTGTTATTCCCATTTTATTGATGAAGAAATTAAGGCTCCATGAGTTAAGTTACTTATCTGAACTTATAGCCATCCAACAAGTGGCAGAATCAGGATATCAGCTTAGATTTTTCTGACTCCAGATGTGCATTCTTTCCAAACGGTTATAGCAAGTGTTTTTCTCCTCAGTTGTCAGTCACCTTAACAAGACTTTTCTTTCTTTTGGCAGCTGGCGATTTACATTTTACTTAATGATTACCATTGCTGGAATTGCATTTCTTTATGATGTAAGTTGTCTTTCTGATATCTTTGATTGGAATTTGTCTTTAATTTTTAAAATTCCTGCCTGTGAATTCCTTGGGATATAATACTTTCAATAAGGTAACTAGCTTTTAAACCTCTACTCACTCTAATGCCTAGAGAAATAGCAACTCCTTAGTCTGTCTTTCAAAGCTTGTGAAGCTTTGCATTTGTAATGTTAGTCTTTAAACCTAATATCTCCCTATTTCCACTCATGTAACCCACACACCAACTAAACTGGACCACTGACAATCCACTGAATATACCTGGCACATCCCCACTTTAGGATCTTAGCACATATTATCCCCTTTGCCAGAAATGTCTTGCCCTTCCCCCTCTATCTCTACCCATCAAACTCCATCTAGTCCCATATCAAAGGCCACTTGTTTATGAAGACTTTCATTTCTTGCCCATTAGAAATCAAATCTCTCCTTACCATATTCTCTTTGCATTGTCTGTTTAAATAATTATTAAACAATTACCTCATTAAGTGATATATAAACTTAATAGTAAATTGTTAAACAGAAAAAAAATATAGCTAGCTTTTAGAGATGTCTCTAAAGATTCTCTCAAGATTTCTCTTAAGATATTTTATTGCTACGGATATTTCACGATATTTTTATTGCTACAGAAGCAGTAATCTAATTGGTTCAGAAATAATTTCATTAGCAGAGGCACTTGTTTGAAATAAGTAATTTCCTTTGTGACACAGGACTATTATTGGTTACAGATTCACTAGAAGTCGTGCATGTCACAGGGGTGTTGTATAGGAACAAGTAGAAACACCTGTGGAGGGAGAGAGGTGCAGCTGGAGCAGCAGGAATGTGATAAAAGTGCATCTTACTGTGCATGTTTCCTCCCTATCAGTGACATAAGGAAGAGCTTATGTCTCTGCTGAAATCAGCCTTTGACAAAGTTTCTCTTGGTTCCTTGTTTTTCCAGAAACCTTGGGTATATGACCTTTGGGAGGTTTGGAATGGCTATCCTAGACAGGTAAGTCACACTGATGTAGTCCCTTCCCTCCTCAGCAGCTTGTCCCCTGATTTAGGTCTGAGTCCCTTCCTGCTCTCCGTCCACTTCAGTGAAGTCCTGGAGTTTACTTATCCTTGTTCCTTATTTACCCTTCACTTGTCTCATTCCTTTTCTTTGTTCGTGGTTAATGTAATTATGTATTTGAGTTTAAATTTACCATCTTAGTATTTATTTTCTACTTGCACCACCTGATACATTTCATTTATTGTACTCTTTTCTTACTTTTTTATGGGACAGTGAAGTTTTAAAAAAATTATTACTCTGTTTCTTCCCTTATATTAGCTTTTCAGTTATGCATGTTTTTATTCTTTTAGTAATTATCCTAGAGATTACCATATGCATCCTTCAATTATCAGAGTCTAATGTAAATCAGTGCTCTTACCTCTTTCCAGTCACTGAAAGATCATCAGACTACTCCTGTCCCCTCCTTCAAATATTTAAAACCCTACAAGTCACTACAATAATTGATTTGTAAATCAGTCAAATTGCCCTTTCCTTGCTGTTCCTTGGCATCTTGCATTTCCATGCTTCCATCTGGGATTATTATCCTTCTGGCCATAGAAGCCCCTTTGGTTTGCTTGTCTGGAAATGTTATCATTTTACTCTATTTTTTTAAAGGATATTTTTGCTGGGCATAGAATTCTAGGTTAGTAGTTATTTTCCTTAAGCACTTTAAAGAAGTCATTCCATTGTCTTCTGGATCCCCTCAGTTTCTTTAAGAATTCAGTTGTCCGTTTTATTTTTGCTTCTTCAAATGGTGTCCTTTTTCTCTGATTTTAATATTTTGTATTTGTCTTTTAGCAATTTTAATATGATATGTATAAATGTGGTCTTCTGTGAATTTATCCTGCTTATTGTCCATAGTACTTCTTTAATCTGTGGCTTGATGTCTTAAGTCTATTTTGGAAAATTCTTAGCCATTGCTTCTGTTCTTTTCTCTCTCTCCTCTCTTTCTGGAATTCCAATTACAAGTGTGCTAATACATTAGACTTTTATGCTAGGTCCCGAAGCTCCTTATGCTTTCCCTAATATTTTCCATCCTCTTGCCTTACTGCTTCAGTCTATAGGGACACAGTTCTCCACAGACCTCTTGCATTTCTGCATGTCATATGAAGTGATACACGGACTGACTTTTATTCTGTACTGTCTTTTCAAGGATGTTTGTATGGCAAGCAACCTTGGAAGATAGAGATAATGTCTCCTCTGGAGCAATTGGTATGCATGTCACTGTCCATTATAAAGATTTAGGTTCCCTAGCTCAGTGTTCCTCTCTGGTAGCAATACCCACTGCATGTGCAGATGTCACCTGACCCTCTTCGTTTAGCTATGGGAATTGGGATGGGAGAACTGGCCCAAATACTGATATTCTGGCAACTGTATTAGTGTGAATAATAAGCTATTCTTTTTCTCTGACCCAGGAGTCTCATATCTTCTATCAGCATTCATGAAACTATGGCAAGCTAACTTGCAAGTAGGGTAAAATCTCAGACCCTTCACAGTTCTGGATATTTTCTGCTTTCATGTCCTCCAGTTCACTAGTGCTTTTTCCAGCAGTGTCTAATCTGCTCTTAAACACATCTTTTGAGTTCTCAATTTTAGTTATGGTATTTTTCATTTCTCAAATTTTCACTTAATTATTTTTTTATGGATTCCAGTTCTCTACTGAAAATTCCCACTAATTTTTAAAAATAACTTTAAATACCTGGTTAGTTTTTAAAATTATTTTAAAGTCAGAGTCTGATAAATCCAATATTTTGCTCACCTATGGGTCTATTTTCTTTCTTATTCCTGTCTCCTTATGCTTGATAACATTTGATTGAATGATAGACATTGCATATGAAAAACAATGCTTAGAAATGGTATTATCTACCTCCTGAGAGGACTTACTTTCACTTCTGTTAAGCAGAGTAGAGACAGATCACCTTAAATTTTATCTATGATTGAACTGGTTTAATATAGACTCCAGTCTTTGAGAGGGCAGATGTATTTACAACATACCCATATTCCTAGGGTATTCCCTTACAGTGGTTTTAAATAAAAGATTATAGTATTTACCAGGACTCCTTTTCCCTGGCTGGCCCTGAATACCAGTTTGCTTCATAGCACTATGAGATTGCCAAAAGTCCTACTTAACTACTGCTTCTTAGTCTCTGGGCTCTATACTGCTTATAAATTAGCAAATGCAGACTTTATGCTATACATAGGTGTGGTTTTCTTTGAAACTATCCTGCTTAGGGTCTGTAGTACTTCTTGAATTAAGGATGCACTTGAAATAAAGGATTCCATTTAATGCATTTTTCTTCTCTTTGAAATCTTGGCTCCACAGGTTCTGGATGCCTTGGTTGTTCTCCAGTGCCTTCAAACAGATATTTTTTTTTCTTTATCCATACTTTATCCATATTTTTAAGTAGTTCTCACTAGGAGAGTTAGTCTCATACAGGCTTGTTTGTCATAGAAGAAAGAAGAAACTCTTATTCTTTCTTGGCCTTATCAAGGATGATGAATTGACCAGAAAATTATTCCATTTAATGTGTTAGCTTTACTCTTCACTTCTCAGGTGTGTCAGTTATATGCTGGTGTATAATAAATCATCACCAAAGCTTAGTGCCTTAAAACAACAACCATTTATTTGCTTATGATATGGATTAGCAATTTTGGCTAGGCTCAGCCAAGCAGTTCTGCTCCATGTGATGTTAGCTGAGTTCATTCATGCATTTTCAGTTAGTTGACAGGCTGGCTAGGACATATCACATGTCCCTGGTGCCCTCATTTGTATTTTTGTCAGTGGACACCTTGATGCTCTACTTTGTGGCCTCCAGCAGGGTAGCTCAGGTTTCTTACATGGTGCTTATGGGTCTCTGATTGCATCATAGTTGCTATGTCCCCTTGACCAAAGGCCAAGATTCAAAGGCCTCCTGGTGATGTTAGAGGAGACTGTACCAGGGCATGAATATGAGAAGGTGAGATTCATTGAGGGCATTAATGTTACAACCCATCACACCAAGTAATATAATGTCTCAGCTTAGCTAAAATAAGCATACCGCCCCTCCTATTTTAAAGAAAATTCTAGCCATGGAAATTTCATTGTTTTTTTCAGGAGACATTTTTAGAGTACTTAAATAATTGTATATATTTTATTACTGTCCCATTTGAGAATGGGCCAGTTTGGATCACCATCTTGTCACTACAGAAGAGGTTAGGACATCAGATTTGAGTAGTATTCAAGAAATATAAAACAAGGTATTTTGTGGGACAAGCAGAACAGCTTTTCCATTGTTCTTAAGTAAAGATTTTTAAATTATTTTTCTAATTTAACTCTCATTCAACTAAAAGAATGCTTTTACACCTGTTGTAGTTTTATTAAATTTTAAACAAAACATTTAACTTGACTTTGGAATTCTTGTCTCCCTTTTTAGAAACAAAATGCCTCAAAATGTTGTCTCTGATTTCTTCTCAGAAGTTGAAATGTAAAACATTATTATTTGGGAGAATTCTGTGGAATATAAATAGGTATAAACAATAGTTTTAATCCTTAAAATGAGTTGTTTATATGGTGACATTAAAGTAGTGAATACTCTTGTTTTCTCAGCCCTTGCTGCCATCTCAGTACTGGTACTACATTTTGGAGATGAGTTTTTATTGGTCTCTCTTATTTAGCCTTGGCTCTGATATCAAGAGGAAGGTAAGTGTCTTATTTACAAAACTACTTTATCCATTTTTTTCAAAAGTTTTTATCCCCCTGCCCCAAATCCTAATCTTTAAATCATATTTTTATATATGTTCAGTTCCAGTTCATAACTTTTTTGCTTTTATAACACAAAGAATAGTGCAAATATGCTCATACTTTGGTACCTTGGTAAGTATTTGTAGTGAAACATTATAGAAAAGTTAACTTTGAAGCTCTACACTTGTTCAATAAGAAAAGAACTCCCCTTTATGATGTCTGTTTCTTTCTTTTAGTTTGGGAATTTAGTATTCTTCAGTGCAAAGAAGAAAAGTGCTGGTAGTTTTAATTCTACAGCCACGTCCTTTACAGACCACTTTATATAATTCTTTTGATGTATTCAGTGACTTTGAAAACATTTTTTCCTTAATTCATCCAAGATCCTTGTTAGAAAACATTGCTTCAAGTACTATTAGCTTTGCTTTATTTGCAGGGAAACTGAGTCACAGGCATGCTAAATGCATCCTCTGAAGTCACAAAGTGTGGTATTTTAGGAACTGTTTGGTTGTTACTGATTCCTATTTGCTGGTACAGAAAATCATATTATGCTCTCAATGCAGTCACGGATTTCCTCATATACGTTAGCAGTACAGATCAAATGACAAATACTCTTGGCATGTACTTTATATGCTACGCTTTATATAAAAGATTGGTTTGTAGCAAAATTTGAAAATTAAGTTGAATTCAGTATTAAGGAAATAAAACCAAGTTGGCTTGACTAAATGATGTTTGAGTGAGCGATGGTGTACAATCTATCACTAAGGGGCCCAGTCAGCTGCTCAACTGGAGATCTGAAAAGAAACTTACAGAATAAACCATAAGAACATACTGTGAAAAAATCTGATTGAAATGATTTCCTTTTTCAGAAAACTTAATAATAGCTATAGTTTAACTGTTATTAACTTAATTTAGGCTAAGAACATATCAAAATTTAATTGATTGGGTCATCTTCTGAAGGGATAGAATTGAAAATAATCATTATTTAGAAGGTCTTCGTAGATATACTCAGGTAGGTTGATCCTGTAATGATCCTATCTTTTTCCCACTTTTGATCCTTTTATTTTTTTCAGTAGTTGCTTTCTCTTTATTATTTACAGGTGCATTTGACACCTTTTCAAAAACTAAATGTAGATATATTTCATATATTTGTAAATACACATCTTCAGAGACATAAAATTATTAGGAGTTGGGTAAAGCACAGGCTCTGGAGTCAAATTGCCGAAATTTGGATCCCTGACTTCACTCATTAACATCTTGAGCTAGTTGGTTACATTTGCTAAACTAGATCTGTCTCCTCATATATAGAGTAGAGCTAAAAATAGTTCTTATCTCCTCCAGTTGTTGTGAGGATTAAACAAGTTAATTCATACAAAGCACTTTCTGGTGTATAGTAAGTACTCAATAAATTAGGCTGTTATTATTATCATGTTTATTCTTTTACTTTGGCTACAAGGAAACTGAAGTCTTTAAGTTTTTTTAAACGTTTTAATCAGGATATTCACAGACCATACAATTAATCTATTTAAAGTGCATAATGCAATGGTTTTGAGTATATTTGTAGAATTCTGCAGTCATCACCACAGTCAATTCTATTTCCATCACCTCAAATAGAAATCCTGTACCCTTTAGCAGTCACTCCCCATTTCTTCTAACCTCCACAGCCCCAGGCAACCACTATCTACTTTCTGCCTCTATGCATTTGCCTCTTTTGGATATTTCATATAAATGAAATCATACAATATATGTTTTTTTGTATCTGGCTCCTTTCACTTAGCATAATGATTCATTCATGTTGTAGCATGCATCAATAATTCATTCCTTTTTATTAATGAATAATATTCTGTTATATGGATATACTACATTTTGTTTATGCATTTATCAATTGATGGATATTTGAGTTGTTTCTACCTTTTTGGCTATTATGAATAATGCTACTATGAACACTGATGCGCAAATTTTTGCACGAGCATATATTTTTATTTCTCTCATGTATATACCTAGGGGTGGAATTGCTAGACTACATAGTAGTCCTATGTATAACCTTTGGGGGAATTGTTAGACTCTAACAAAGCAGCCATGCCATTTTACATTCCTACCAGCAATGTATAAGGGTTCCAGCTTCTCCACATCCTAGCCAACACTTGTTATTGTTTGTCTTTTTTATTATAGCTGTCCTGGTGGGTGTGAAGTATTTTGCTACTGTAGTTATTCCACTTTCATTTGTTCCTTATTTCATATGCAGTAACTCTTATTTTAATAGTTGTGTAGTTTTATTATATTTGTCTTGGAATTAGGCAGGGAATTAACAATAAATGTAAATGTACACAGGAATATGCTTGGGTGTGTATGTATGTCTTTGTGTGTGTGTGTGTGTGTGTGTGTGTGTACATATATCCAGTGTAGAACAGTGGGAAGAACAGCAGATATTAGGACTTAGATGACAACTATTCAATGCTATCTCAAAGTTAAACGACTTAATCAATGAGGATAACACTTGTTATATCTCCCTCACAAGGATTGTGCTTAAGAATAAACGTGAAATCATTTTACAAAGTTCAAAATATGCAGATGTCAGTTGTTAGTTTTAAAATTATTATTATTATTATCTCTTCCAGTGATTGAGAAATAACTGCATTTGCTTAATGGTTTCCATTTCCCCTCATTATATAGGATTTTCTAGCTCATGTCATCCACCACCTGGCTGCTGTCAGTTTGATGAGCTTCTCTTGGTGTGCTAATTATATTCGCAGTGGGACCCTCGTGATGATTTTACACGATGTGGCCGACATTTGGCTGGAGGTAAACGTTTGCCATTAAAAAACTAATAACAATACCATGTCCTGGGTTTAATGTGACTCCTCACAGGAAGAATTGTCTGTGAGTGATTTAGCAGAGCTCTCTGTCCTGAAAACACCCAAAGTCTGCAGATGTCTCTAGGTCCCCAGATCTTTCAAGCTCAAAGAAAGGAAAGCTTTCAGTTTTTAGTTTCTAACCTTTTTTCTCCATGGTACTCGAGAGGGAGGTTAATTTGTGGGATTCCACTTATGCAAGTTGCATGGAGATATTAGCTTAGGAAGTAAGCTGAGGTATCTGAAGAAGGAATGAACTCTAAGCTTTTAAATGGAAAACTTGGACTATGACATTGTAGATTTTTAAAGTTGGTCGGCACCGTATATTCACTTAAGCAAAGCTAAATACGCACTGAATGCTTGCACCTCCCTGCGTGGACCCTCCTCCAGCTTTAAGGAATGAGAGCCGATGTTTATTTAAATGACATTTATTTTCTAAGGAAGGAATGTTTCAGAGCAGGGGACATTAAAACAAGAGTCTTCCTAATCCCAAACCACACAAAATATAAGGAACGATGCAAAATTAGGATTGTTTTCCTACATGTTTCTGATGTGCTTTGGTTCCTGTTTACCCTGAGGCAGTGGGTCCTGCTGTACTTAGAGCCACATTGTTCATAATTTAAATATACTCATTTATAATGAAGCCGGGGAAAATGATGCTAACCCATTTGCATTCAGGATTGCCTCTTCAAGGGCTAATAATTGAATGTAAGTTGATATGGAAGAAATTAAATTTAATTTAATAAGATCTTGTTCTTCTAGATCAGGGTTCCGCAAACTTTTTGGTAAAGAGCCAAGTAGTAAATCTAGCTTTGTGGACCTCATAGGATCTCTTGTCACGTATTTTTCTCTTTTGTTGTTTTTTCTTTTCTCTTATACCCCTTTAAAAATGTGAAAACCATTCTTACCCTTCTTAACACAAGGGCTGACGAGCTTTAGCCCATAGGCTGAACTGTAATTTGCCAAACCCTGTTCTAGATATAACCAGAAGTCATTTGAAGCCATTTCAAAGCAACTGGCTGTTGTTAAAATATTAGCTGTGTACAGAATTGTATTTCTTGTACGTAATCGTAATTAGACATGTAAATACCATTCTAATGGTCAAGATTATTATATGTGCTTCAGGGCAACACGTGGCTTAGCAGAAGAAGGATTGTGCCAGTTTTTCCGTGTGTTGCTCTCTGAATGTAGCCATCTCTGCTATAATTACCTCCTTCTCCGATCATATCTCAGAAACCCTGCCTGAAAATTAAGACCAAATTGTCCATGAGTTAAAAATTTTATGCTACTCTATTCTTCTAACCCTCTAGTTCAATTGCCTTTGGTGTGTGTCCACCGTAAAAACAGCTTCATTGTGTTACTAAAAGGGAGCGTTAGGTGTTGGGACTGGGAATAAGCACCGTGTTATCCCTGTCTACCCTGCCATTGACATGACATAGCTCCCTAGGTGACCTGGACAAATCACTTAATCCTTTGTTTCTATCCTCAGCTGTAGCATGAGAAGTCATATCTACCTCTTAGGGTATATTGTGCAGTTTAGCTCACTATCGTTTGAAAATGTTCTGAGGTCCTTAGGTAAAAAACAGAAGAAAAATGAAATGTCAAACTCAGGTCCCTACATAGGTGAACTATGAGAACAGCTTCATGTCGTTAATGATCATCAATAATTCTTGATTCACAAGTCAGGATCTAACTTGAGGTTCAGTGACCGAGGCCAGTACCCTCCATCAGCTGGTGGTAGAAACAACATTGAATAGTGGCATGGGACTGATTTTTTATATTCTCCAGGAGTGCCTATTCCATAGCTTCCTCAAGTAGTTTGTTTTAGTGTTTGTCCTCTCAGTCAAGTTCTAATTGAACCCAGACATGGTACAACTTTTACCCCTGTTTAGACCTTCCTAAAGATGGAGACTATTAATCTTTCATGTTCCTTAAGACAGTTGTTGGGTCATTTCTTTGTTCTTTCTTTGCAAGGAAGAACAGCCTCAGCATCTACAATTTTTACTCATAAGCAACCTTGTGCCTTCTTCATGCATCTTCATGATCCTCTCTAGTTTTCTGCATGTTAAGTTTAGATCCAGGACCCAACACTTTAACAGTATCTTGACTGATACTTAGCAAAGGAGAAGGGTTACTCTCTGATATCCATCTTTGCACAGCCCAGAATAGGCCACGTGTGCATTTGCCCAAAGGAGTGCTACTTTGCCATTACAAGTGGGGGCAAAGTAGCACTCTTCATGCCTATGCACATCTCTAGCTTCCCGCCCTGGCCTACCTTCTGACCCTTCAAACAGCTCCCCACTCCATTCCAAGCCCTCTAAACTTCTGGCCTTTCTCCCCATACGCAAGTCCTCCAAGCTGGCATGCCAGACTTCTGTCTCAGCAATGGAGGCTGTTCCCTTTTGGGCCCCTGCCAATCCCATAGTCTGATCACATTCTTACTCCATGGTAAGTATGGAAAATGCAATGTAAACCATTCCTGAAATGTAATAAGCTGCTTCTCTTGTTCTAGATGGGCCTTGAGGTTCCTGGGTGATTTCAGTTCTGAAACTGGCAGGGCTAAGCCACACCACCCACCTGCCCACCTTCCACCCCCAACTTCAGACTCTTTCCCATTCAGCCTTTGGGCCCCGCTGGATAATGCAAGAGAAAATCCTCGTTACATTAGTACCACATTAAACAACACTTTCTGTAATTCTTTTCACTCAACACAGATAATATGAGCACTAGAGGCTAGCATAAAGTAAGTAGAGAAAATCAAGCGCTTGAAACTTTACTTCAACCAGGGCATGGCCCCAAGGGCTGCCTCCTAACTCCACTTCTTCTGTCATCTGCCTTAAAGTAGCTGCCTTGATTGCAACATGCCCAGCCCAGCCCAGGACTTCACTCATATCCCAGCCTTTCTTCAATTCAGCTCTCCTCCCAGTTAAATGGAGGAATTCAATAAATGCCCAGATAAAATACATGCTAAAATTAATTATGCTAATTTGTAGTGCTTGTGAAATACAGGAGTAATATTACAGTCATTCTAACTAATTTTTTAAACATTATATTATGCAAAGTTTCAAACATATGACAAGGTAAAGAGTATAATGGGCCCAATGGACCCATCATCCAGCTTTAACAGTTATCAATATAGCCAATCTTGTTTCAGCTATTTCTCATCCATAACCCAACTCCCACCAAGATTTTGAAGCAAATCCCAGGTATAATTTAATTTATAAATATTTAATTTAAAAATTTTACATGAATATCACCCTATCTGAATGCAATTTCTTTCTATTTTCTCAGTCTGCTAAGATGTTTTCTTATGCCGGATGGAAGCAAACCTGTAACATCCTGTTTTTCATCTTCTCCATCATATTTTTCATCAGCCGCCTCATTATTTTTCCCTTCTGGTGAGTAGACAAGGTGCTGTGTGTGCCTTTGGTCACTGTGCTGAGGTAGCCTTGCATGTTGTTCAGGTTGGAGCATTGCCCTTTCTTTCTTTCTTACACTGATCTCCAGCTATTTGTGCCAAGTTCAGCTGGAAAGAAGAATGTGAAGAGATATTTTTATAGATAATTAAAACCACACCTTCCAATGTGAAAAGGCTTGTTACAAAGGGAGATTAAAGATGTGTAACCAATGGGAAGCAGCAACTCTTACTCTGTGTCTGATTTCATGAATCTGGATCTTTCTTTGTGATTAACAGCTTTTCCAGTTATTCAGTGAAATGTCATTGGCCAATTATCAGCTCTTTAAAAGAGAGGCAAATTCTGTGTTAAAATTACAATAGTTATAACCACCACTAATTGAATGCCAGACACTGGATTAGGCCCTTTATACATCTTGGCACTAGCTACACAACAAATCATAAAGATAGGTATCATCACTTCCAGTTTGCAGATGAGGAAACTGATGCTGATTTCATTTTCCATGATCACTGGTCCTAACAGTGATTTGGACCACTGGCTCTTGGTCGGTCTGTTGATTTTGTTTAGCCAAGAGCTGGCAACATAGAACCTATGTTGTGTCTCTCCTGACAATCATTCCTTTGGCAAGCATAATTTTCCATGTGTTGATTGACAGAAACCAGAGGAAAAATGTGAGGAAGACATTGATGGTTTGGAAAGAACAGCTTAAAACTAACTGTAGTTTGGGGATAGTCTAGGAGTTTCAGATATTCTCAACAGAAAAGCTAGTGCTATTGGAGGTACTAGGTTCCAGCAGAATGAAATGGGGACCCAGGTTTCAGGCCTGATCCCTTGTGGGTGGAGAGCACCCTTAACTAGCAGCATGCAGGGAAGACTGGTAAGAGAGTGTGGGTGCTGCCTGCCCTGTGGAAGCCAGGTGCGTTCTTTAACCCAGGATTGGGTGTCTTGATTAGACATTCTTTTCTGGAGAGGAGCAGCATCATGCAGTGATGAATTTCACAGATGCAGGTCAGTCCTGGCTCCAGACTTACTACCTGTGTGATCTTGTACAGGTTAGATCATTTCTCTGTGCCTCAGTTTCTCATCTGTAAAATGTAAATAAGGGTTGTCATGAGCCTTAATTGAAGTAATACATATGAAATAGCTTAGGACAGCATCTGGAACATAGTAAGGATTCAGTAAATGCCAGCTGTTATTACTAAAATTATTAATGAGTCTCTGAGAATTTGAAGTTTAATCTAGAATCAAATCTGAGATACATGTTTAAGATATTCTTCCTGGTTGATGAATCATATTACCATCACTTTTGCTTTGGCTGATCAGGTGTGTTTATGAAATTAGAATATTGTACAACAGCAACTATTGATAGGGTAAGTATTGACTTGCAGATAGCAGTTGAGTTGTGGCTTTTCAGTGTGACTTTCATGGTGCTCTAAATCCAGCATTTGCCCATTGGTGACACTTATTTTGTTCAAAAAGTACCATGTGTTCCAGTTATCTATAGCTGTAAACAAACCTTTTGAAAAATTTAGTGGCTTAAGGCAGTAGTGAGCAAACTTTTTTTTTTATAAAGGGCCATAGAATAACTGTTTTAGCCTTTGAGGGCCATATATGGTCTCTGTTGCATGTTTTTCTTTGTTTGGTTCTGATTCTTTTACAACCCTTTAAAAATGTTCCAAACCTAGCTTAGATCACTGGCTGTAGAAAAATAGGTACAGGCCAGACTTTACCAACACGCCATGTTTTGCAGGGCTCTTTCTTAAAACAACAATACATTATTATTACTATTTCTTATGGATCTGGGAGTTGACAGGCATCATCTACATGGTTTTCACTCATGTGGTTACAGTCAGATGGTCGCTGGGCAGTCAAGGTTGGAGTTTTCTTGAAGCCTTCCTCACTCACAGGGTTCAGGTGACACCCGTGACATCAGCTGGTTGATGCTGATTGCTGGTTGGAACCACTGCTGGGCCTGTCAGCTGGAACACATGCCCATGCCCCTCCACTGACCTGACCTTCTCTTAGCACAGCAGATGGATTTCAAGGGTGAGCAGTTCAAGAGAGAGCTTGGCAGATGCTGTTTCCTTTTATAACCCAACTTCAGAAGTCACAGCATGTCACTTCCAGCCTCATTTTCTTCATTGAATCCAAGTCACTAAGGCCAGCTCATATTTAAGGGAAGGAAACTTAGACTCCATTTCTTGATGGGAATAGTTTCAAATAATTTGTAGAGATTTTGTTGTTGTTGTTGTTGCTGTGGTACGCGGGCCTCTCACTGTTGTGGCCTCTCCCGTTGCGGAGCACAGGCTCCGGACATGCAGGCTCAGCGGCCATGGCTCACGGGCCCAGCCGCTCTGCGGCATGTGGGATCTTCCCGGACCAGGGCACGAACCCGTGTCCCCTGCATCGGCAGGCGGACTCTCAACCACTGTGCCACCAGGGAAGCCCTGTAGAGATATTTTTAAAGCACACACCATGGAAGTTCTCAGTCTGGGGAACTCTCTGAGAAGCTTCTAAGTATTGCTGCTGTGGTTGACTACTGATTCAGCATCGAAGGATCTTCGCCTCGGACCTTCCCATGATGTCTCAAAATCAACAGGCCAGCTAACTCTGCCTCATAGACAGTCGAACATCGGGTTGGGGTTGAGTAGAGTGTTACTTCCCCACATACCCTCAACTTTAAAATCCTAGATTTAAGTGACTTCCCTGGTGGCACAGAGGTTAAGAATCCACCTGCCAGTGCAAGGGTCACAGGGTCGACCCCTAGTCCGGGAAGACCCCACATACCACGGAGCAACTAAGCCCGTGTGCCCCAACTACTGAGCCTGCACTCTAGAGCCCACAAGCCACAACTACTGAGCCTGTGTGCCACGACAACTAAAGCCCACGTAGCTAGAGCCCGTGCTCCACAACAAGATAAGCCAACACAATGAGAAGTCCGCGCACCACAACAAAGAGTAAACCCACTCACCGCAACTAGATAGCCCATGCACAGCAACGAAGACCCAATGCAGCCAAAAATAAATAAATGAATAAAAATTAAAAAGAAAAAGAAAGGAGAGGCTTCCCTGGTGACGCAGTGGTTGAGAGTCCGCCTGCCGATGCAGGGGACACGGGTTCGTGCCCCGGTCCAGGAAGATCCCACATGCCGCAGAGCGGCTGGGCCCGTGAGCCATGGCCGCTGAGCCTGCGCGTCTGGAGCCTGTGCTCCACAATGGGAGAGGCCACAACAGTGAGAGGCCTGCGTACCACAAAAAAAAAAAAAAGAAAGGAGAATGATCAAACCAGAAGAAATAAAGATATTATTAAAAAAAAAATTCCTAGATTTAAGAACTCATTCTCTTGCCAGCATTTCTGGATTTCAAGGAGAATTAGTTACATGCATTTGGCATTTTCTTGATCTTGATACTTTGCTGAATTCACCAGCCTACTGCAGAGGGCAACCAATACCACTGTTTGCTATCTTCAGGAGGTTGGGCTGTGAATAAACCAGTATTAACAGACTTGACTGAAAAAATTTTTTGTGGGTAAAAATTCTTCTGTACTGACATTGACTGCTCTTCATTGTTTGGAAGCTTAAGGAGAACCTCACCAAGCTATTGGAAGTTTGGGAGATGGGTTTTTCATGGTTTTTGAAAGCATTAGTTGCAGTGTATTACTCTGACTTAAATAGCCATCCTATCAGCTTGAACATGTTACACAACCAAGTGGTGGTACCAAAGAGGAAAAGTCAGTTCCTTGTTGTTAGTCTGGCTCCCACCATCTGTCTAAAACTTGTAACTCTGCAGACTCACTTTTCAAGGATATTTTATTAGTCCAGATTTGTTGGGAATTTACCATGGACCAAACAAAGTGCAGACAGGCCCATTTCAAGATTCAGACATTTTAGAGGTTCTGTGGGAGGTGGTTCGCCATCTAGTTGCTCTGTTCTTCTCAACTGCTTTTGTTGTACATTTTGTGGTGAGGTGAAGGGTTGAGTGGGGAGAAAGGTGACTGGGGTGGTGCCATCTGAAAGTCATCTGAAACCTTGAGAAAAAGAACAGGAGGGTTTTTTTGGGTTTTTTTTTTGTTTTTTTGGCCGTACGCGGGCCTCGCACAGGCTCCGGACGCGCAGGCTCAGTGGCCATGGCTCACGGGCCTATCCTCTCCGTGGCATGTGGGATCTCCCCGGACCGGGGCACGAACCTGTGTCCCCTGTATTGGCAGGTGGACTCTCAACCACTGCGCCACCAGGGAAGCCCAGAACAGGAGTTTTACATCATGTGTGTCTTTCCCTTTCTTCTCCTTTCCTTTTATTCCCCCAGCCTCAAGCAGATTTGCTTTCCCCTCATGAGTTTCCTTTTGTGTCCATACAACTGTGTCCCCAATTCTCCTTTCTTTCTGCTCTTTTCAGGGATGTAATTTAGCTAGTTTTCAGTCAGTGTCAGCAAGAGTTAATTACCTTGATTTTCTAAACAGTGTTACTGTCAACATTAGGTAGACATTCCAGTTGGCACTGGCCAAACTGCTTTAATCTAATTGCCTGGTTACCCCCATTTATTTGCATTTTTCTTCAAAAACATTTAAATCTCAGGCTTACGTTATTCACATTGTATTCCCAACTATTGTATTAAAATAATGACTTCTATATTTGTGAATTATTGGACGTATCTATCTACTTGAATATTATACAAATACCACCCGAGATCATTCGGTTAGAAAGACCCTCCGAAGGTCAGATAAACGGTTCCCCTGACTCCTGACAATTTTCCTCCATAAATAAAAAGAGTAGATAATAATTTAGTCCAGGCTGATTGATCTGAAGGGAAGGAGCACTGTTTCAACTGAAGTTTCCAAGTGGCAGTGCTGGCTCATTGCTTTGTTTCTGGAACTCACCACTGCTAGATGTTGTGAGGAGCTCACGGATGAGTGAGACGCAGCTCCTAGCCTGCAGCAGTTCATGATGGCAGTAGAAGAAATCTTTGTATCCACCACCTTTTCCATGTATTTGAAGGCTGTTAATACTGACCCATATTTTTTGGCTATTCCAAAAAGAAAAAAATAAAACATTTCCTGCAAATCAAAACTACAATGAGGTATCACCTCACACTAGTCAGAATGGCCATCATTTAAAAGTCTACAGAAGTCTACAAATAATAATTGCTAGAGAGGGTGTGGAGAAAAAGGAACCCTCCTACACTGTCAGTGGGAATGTAAGTCGGTGAAGTCACTAAGGAGAACAATATGGAGGCTCCTTAAGAAACTAAAAAATAGAGTTACCATGTGATCCCACTACAATCCCACTCTTGAGTATATATCTTGGAAAAGATGAAAACTCTAATTCAAAAAGTTACATGCACCCCAGTGTTTATTGCAGCACTATTTACAATAGCCATGACATGGAAGCAACCTAATTGTCCATTGACAAATTAATGGATAAAGAAGATATGGTACATATATACAATGGAATATTACTCAGCTGTGACAAAGAATGAAATAATGCCATTTGCAGCAATATGTATGGACCTAGAGATTATCATACTAAGTGAAGTACAATAAGACAGAGAAAGACAAATAATCATATGATGTCACTTATATGTGGAATCTAACAAAATGATGCAAAGGAATTTATTTACAAAACAGAAATAGACTCACAAACATAGAAAACAAAGTATGGTTACCAAAGGGGAAACAGGGGGAGGGATAAATTAGGGCTTTGGGATTAATAGGTACACACTACTATATATAAAATAGATAAACAAGGACCTACAAAGGAATTATATTCAATATCTTATAATAACTTATAATGGAAAAGAATCTGAAAAAGAATAGATACATATATGTATAACTGAATCACTGCTGTACACTTGAAACTAACACAACATTGTAAATTAAATAGACTTCAATTTTAAAAATGGTTAAGAAAATAAAAAATAAAACATTTCCAACAGTGAATAATACTCAAATAAATAGCTTCCTTATCTCCAAGGGTACATATGCTAGTGGTAACTTTATTTTCCCCACCAGTGGTTCACAGGACTTTGGGCTTCATCTTTTGATGATCCAGGTCTCACTGGTATAGAAAAATGGTACCCTGAGAAGCCTCATACGAAAGAGAATTTTGTGGGCAATGAGGCCATATAAACCCTTGAAATGGCTATCAGAGAGAGGACAGTTTTAAGAAAAGACGAGACACAACAAAGCTGAAAGCATACAGCAGTGCTCTTAGCTGATGTCCATCAGAGAGAGACAAGAGTGAGGACACGATGGTCCTTTCTTTCCTCCTAAGGCCTGGGGCCTCTGTTCTGAATGGTGAGTCAGGGGCAGAGCAGGGGTCTGATGGTGCCAGGGTCAGCTTCCTCGCCCTCCTGGGATGGCACAGTGCCCTTCCCACAGTCATCAGAGGAGAGGAGGGCCTGCACCGTGCCAGAGAGGCTCTGTTGAAGTATCTCAGAACTGGACTTTCCAGTCACAGAGCTTATAGAGGAGAGGGCAAATGACACTGCAGGTGTTTGCTCTGCATCTCATTCAACAAGGAGCCCTCAGGGGAGCTCCTTCCCATACCCCATAGGCTTGGCACTTCTGTTGCTGCTTGTAAACTTATGAAGGACAGCGACAACAGTCCATAGAATTTTTTTTTTTTTTTTTTTTTTTTTTTTCCGGTACGCGGGCCTCTCACCGTTGTGGCCTCTCCCGCCGCAGAGCACAGGCTCCGGACGCGCAGGCTCAGCGGCCATGGCTCACGGGCCCAGCCGCTCCGCGGCATGTGGGATCTTCCCGGACCAGGGCACGAACCCGTGTCCCCTGCATCGGCAATTGGACTCTCAACCACTGCGCCACCAGGGAAGCCCCAGTCCATAGAATTTTAAATTCATAATTTAGTCCAACCCCTTTATTCATATATGTGTTTGGAAATAATTTTAAGGTTACAGGATAATTTCAAGTATATCACAGAGAACTGAGAACTCTTACATATTGCCTTTACCCAGATTTACCAGTTAACGTTTCCCCCATTTGCTTTGTCATTTTTTCCTCTCTCTCTGTTTCTCTTTCTCTCTCAACACACACACACACACACACACGTGCTCACACATGTGGGTGTGTGTGTGTATATATATATATATATACATATATATATGTATACATATTTTTTCTGAACCAGTTGAAAGTTGAAACCATCACGTCCTTTTAATCCTAAATAGTTCAGTGTGTATTTCCTAAGGACAAGGACATTTTTCTACAGAATCACAGTATAGTTATCAATTTCAGGAAAGGTAGCAATCTACCATCCATGTTTCAGTTTTGTCAGTTGATCCGATAGTGCCTTTCATTGCTTTTTTCCCTCACTATTGGATTTGGCCCAGGATCACATTCTGCATTCAGTTGTCACCTGCCGGGAATAGTCCTTACCCCTTCTTGCCTTTCGTGTCATAGATATTGTTGAAGCGTTGCAACCCTGTTTGTTTTTCACGTGAGAAGTTAAGATAGTTCCAGGATCGCACAGCTAGTTATGAAAGAATCAAGATTAGAAACAGAACATTTGAAACACAAAAGAGATATGTTTCCAGTTAAGTTACTAAATTTGATAATTAAGAGCAGGCATCATTGCCTTACCTAAGTATTATTAAGTTTTCTTCAACTACTTGGTCACTTCGAAATATAAGCCATCTCTAGAATGTTAGGTGAGCAATTATGCACCTGTAGAACCAGTATTTGTTATCCTGAAAAGGCTTAATGCTCACACCTACAATTAGCAAGAAAAAAAGACCTTTAACTTTCATTAGAAAAATTACTTTTGGTGGCTGCCTTATCCAGCCCAGCAAAACCAACTACTATTTATACCAACAATGTGATTTTTTTCAAACCATGTAAACTTTGGTGATTGAGTAAAGAGTAAAAATGGGGGAAAAAACCCAAAACAGGAAAAAGGCCAAGCTTTGCAATCCACAGGCACCATGGTAGTGCATCCATTTGTACAGGTTAAAGGCCAGCGTACAGAGCAGAATTGAGGAGTATTCTCTGTGAAAAGGGAGATTCCACAGGACCCACAAGGTAAATGTGCAAGTGTTTGTGGGTTCACTCGTGTGTCTGCACACTTGATACACAAAATTGAGAAAGGCAGATTTGTTTTTTTTCCTTCCCATTCTCCTTTTAGCAAAGGACCAGAAGAAATCAAGGCTGAGATTGGACCATCTTTTAGTGAGGGCAGTGAGACCCATAGAAAGAGGCCCTGAAAATGCAACTGAAGCCCCGTAACTGCTGTCCTCCCTTTCTGAACTCCTCTTCACTTCTTGGGCCTCCTGTCCCCTCTGTCCTCCCACAGCACAGGGTCCCCACTCCTCCTTAGCTGGCTCCTCCCCTCCAAAGCGGCCTCCTCCTTCTCCCTGATATGCAGAAAATCCAGCTATTTCAGCGGCACCCTCCCTGGGTGTTGCCCTCCCTGTATTATTAACGAAGCCCTCTGCAGTAGGAAAGGGGGTGGTGGTGGAAAGCCATCTCGTCATAATGATGGTAATAGTAATGTTATAACTACCATTTCTGAGTGCTTACTATATGCTAAGCTCTTCCCATTTGTCAACTCATTTAATTCTCATAACAACCTGACAAGGTGAGACCTGTTTTATTACAGAAGAAACTGAAGCCCAGAGAAGCTACGTAACTTGCTGCAGACCCCAGGGAAGCCATGATCCAAATCTAGCGGGCTCCAGCGCCCATGCCATTGACCTCTCCTCTCTGCAGTGGCTTGGCTGTCTCTGAAGGCATTTGTGTTTAATGGCAGTCTCTTCTGTTTCTAGGACTCTGCAGTTTGCAAAGCTGGCTGTGTGTTTCTCTGGAGCCGCTCATTCAGAGATGTGGGGTTAGTTCTACCCAAGGAATGGGAGGTTGTGCAGGTTACCAGGCAAGAAAATAGCAGCCTTAGCCCTGGAGCCCAGCTCTGATAATTCTAGACCAGGTGTATCACTCTTCTTTCTAAAACTGGCAAAGCTTCCCAAAGCTCTTACAACGAAGGCCACACCCTTGACCTTGACTTTCAAGTCCAACAGGAGATGGCTGCATTCACCAATCCAGCTTTATCTTCACCCCACCCCCACCCCCTGCCACTCCTCTCCCTGAAGCCACACTGGTCTTCTTTTAGCCCTTGAATTTTTCATGATGCCTCCACCTGAGAGTTTTGTAGATGTCCTTTCCTCCGACTGGAATCCTCTTTTCTGTGTCTTCCCTTCAACTAGAGGGAAGAGGGAAATCTCCATTCAGTCAGAACCCTGCAATATGCTCCCTGGCCTTTTCTTTCTTTGCATGGATCACAGTGAGTTTAATTATATGTTTAAGTAATTATTCACATTCTCTGATAGAATGCATGAAGGAGATAGTTTTTAGTAGATTCCTTTGTTAGTTTTGACACTGACAAATTCCCAGTAGGAGACCTTGTATGGGACCAGGCCCTGGAACAGGTGATGGGGGGATACAGAGATGAAGGCATCATGGCTGCTGCCTTTGGAAAGCTTGCTAGCTAATGAGGAGTCAACTAATATAAGAGCTTTTACTGCAAGGCAGGGTGAATCAGCCAAATGCTCTAAAGAAGCTGGTATCAGGGGAGCCCAGACAAAAGTTATAAATTCAGAGGTGATCAGAATAGTACAGAGATTTTGGTATGGAGAGGGCCATGCTTTGATAGGTGAAAAGAATTTCAATTGAAAAGGGGAAAGGCATTATAGGCTAAGTGAGTCCAGAATAAGGCACACAATTGCTTAAGGACCCAGCAAATCAGAATAGCAAATTGGCTTTATATATATTATTTCCTTTAATCCCTGTGGATGCAGGCACCAAAATGTAAGCCCTACTAGTTCAGGAATTTCAGTCTGTTTTATTCATTGCTGTATTTCTGGCTCCCACAAAGTTCCTGGTAGCACTTTGGTGCTTAATAAATATTTATTGAATGCATAAGGTAGGTACTCATTGTTTCCATTTTACAATTGAGAATATGCACAAATAAGTGACTCAAGATTACATAGAGCCAAGATTTTAAGAAAATATGGAAAAATATATTTTAAAATGTTGGGGGTGAGAAAAACCTTTTAAAGCCTAATATGGAGGAAACAATTGTTTCATATAAAGGAAACAATTGATAACTTTTGTTACAAAAATGTTTTAAAAATTGATTTGTCAAGAAAAATTATAAACAAAGTTGTAAGAATCAAAACCATGTGATGTTATTTAACATGATTAAAAAGTAATGTTATAATCCGTAACATATAAAGAGTACTTAGGAGTCAACAGAAAAAGTAAATACCCCAAAAGAAAAATGGGCAAATAGATACCATGAAGAAGCAGTTCACAAAAGCACAGATCACAATAATTTTAAAAACTCATATATATATCTTCACAAGAAATAAAAATGTAAATATATAAATAGTGTGATATTATTTTACATAGCAGCTGACAAAGTACAATGTTGGTCAAGATCCAAGGAAGCAGATACTCTCATACACTGGGTGCAAGACTATGAATTGGCACAGTCTTGCTGGAAAGCATCTAGCAATACACTCCAAAATGTAAATTGAGTATACTCTTTGATTCAGGATTTTAACAATTCTAAGGAAATATCAAACAATTTTATCAAAATGTCTTTACAAGTAATATTCTGACAGTGTTCTTTATTTTTTTTCACTGTTGTCAATTTAATTAATACTTTTGACTACACAATCTCCAAAAGAGTAGTTCTCAATTTAACCAAAGCACTTTCCATGATGCCAAAAATTAACGTTTGGTTGCCATCACTCTTGCAACAAAAGTACTTGGACAGCTGCCAAATGCAGAGCACTCAGGTGGGTACCTCAGGATTACACAGATGCAGTCAAGAGCTCAAAGAAGCCTTCAGGAAAACTTGTTAATTCTTTGATTTTCCTCAGCAACTTCTCCCCTCTTATTTTCTTTAGCAAATATCCAGAACCACCAGTAGTCTCTGTAAATATACTATTCAACTATTCAACTCCTCACCCTCAGCAAGGGTTGCCTTTAATCAAGCAATTGGCTGGAGTGGAATTCTAACCCAATGCTTTCAGCACCATCTTGACTCCCTTTTTTTTTTTTTAGTTTATCTTTGGCTGCGTTGGGCCCTCATTGCTATGTACGGGCTTCCTCTAGTTGTGGCAAGTGGGGGCTACTCTTCGTTGTGGTGCGTGGACTTCTCATTGCGGTGGCTTCTCTTGTTGCAGAGCATGGGCTCTAGGCGTGCGGCTTCGGTAGTTGTAGCACACAGGCTCAGTAGTTGTGGCTCATGGGCTCTAGAGCACAGGCTCAGTAGTTGTGGCACACGGACTTAGCTGCTTCGCAGCATGTGGGATCTTCTTGGACCAGGGCTCGAACCTGTGACCCCTGCATTGGCAGGTGGATTCTTAACCACTGCGCCACCAGAGAAGTCCCCTATATTATTTTAAGTAGTGTCAATCCCTACTCTGTGTCAATCTACTAGGTTAACACTACCACCTCCCAAAGTCCTTCAATCCATTAGGTCCTTTCAAAGTCCTGCTGGTGTTAGAGGGTCTCCTGCAGAGGTGGGGGCTGGCTGTGGCTCACCGTGGGGTCAAGGACACTGGCAGCAGAAGCTCTGGGAAGCATTCCCCGGTGTGAGCTCTCCCAGAGTCCACCATCAGCCCCACCAAAGAGCCAGGCAGGCTCCAGTGCTGGGTTGCCTCAGGCCAAACAATCAACAGGGAGGGAACCCAGCCCCACCCATCAGCAGACAAGTGGATTCAGTGTTCTTTATAATACAGCGAAAATTTGGAAACAACTTAAATGTCTATCAATTAGGGATTAGCTAAATAAGTTATAAGATCTATAAGTGGATTTCTACGCAGCTATTACATAGGATGGTATATAGTATGGGTTGGCAAACTGGCTCACGGGCCAAATCCAGTTCACTGACTGTTTTTGTTAATAAAGTTTTACTGGCACACAGCCACACTCATTTACTGATATATTGTCTATAGCCAGTTTCACACTACAATGGTCACTTGAACCTTTGCAACTGAAACCAAATGCCCCAGGGGCCTGAAATATTTACTGTCTGTCCCTATACAAAAATGTTTGCTGACCCCTGTTTTATAAATATGTTCATTGTCATGGAAAGCTCTCTGTAACATATTATTGAGTGATAAAAGCAGGATAAAAAATCACAACCATAGTGTGATCCCTGTTATATGAAATCATGTGGTAATAGGGAAGGGGGAGCAACACCTTAAATAATATATTTTTAGGAAAGATGTCTTAAATTATGTTCACCAGACATAATATATACTGGGTTACCTGTGAGTTGTGAGATTTTAATTTAGTTTTTACTTAACCTCTTTATATTTTTCTGTAATTCCTAAGTTTCTAAAAAAATTTACATAAGTAAAACAGATAAATGGCTATTATTTTTGTTATATTGAGTTCAGAGTTCATATTATTTCTTTTAAAAAAATTAATTAACTAATTTATTTATTTTGGGCTGCATTGGGTCTTTGTTGCTGCATGCAGTCTTTCTCTAGTTGTGACAAGCGGAGGCAACTCTTCATTGCAGTGCGCGGGCTTCTCATTGTGGAGGCTTCTCTTGTGGAGCACGGGCTCTAGGCACGCCGGCTTCAGTAGTTGTGGCACACAAGCTCAGTAGTTGTGGCTTGTAGGCTCTAGAGCCCAGGCCCAGCAGTTGTAGCGCACAGGTTTAGCTGCTCCACGGCTTGTGGGATCTTCCTGGACCAGGGCTTGAACCCGTGTCACCTGCATTGGCAGGTGGATTCTTAACCACTGTGGCACCAGGGAAGTCCCATATTATTGCTTTTTGAATAAAGGTCTTAAACTAATAACTCACAAAGAAAGGAAATAGAGCTACTAAGCAGACTGTCAAAGGGAACTGTCAAAGGTTGCAAAAATTGCAAGTTGAAATTGTTTTGGAGGGAGGATGGGGCAGCCTGCAGGGGCAGCAGCTCCTGCCTTCTCTGCAGCTCGGTAGCCAGGGGTGGAAGGAAGCCTCAGGTGAAACCCCAAGTCAGACCCCACACTGCATCCCACTGTCTCATCTCTCCCCCCTCGTTTTTCTTTTACCATTTGGTTTGTGGTTCTATCTGTTCGTGTTTTTTTTTTTTTTCCTTCTTTTCTTCTGAGCTGTGTGGCTGGCAGGGTCTTGGTGCTGCGGCCAGGTGTCAGGCCTGAGCCTCCAAGGTGGGAGAGCCTAGTCCAGGACATGGGACCACCAGAGACCTCCTGGCCCCATGTAATATCAATCAGCGAGAGCTCTCCGAGAGATCTCCATCTCGACACTAAGACCCAGCTCCACCCAATGGCCAGCAAGCTTCAGGGCTGGATGCCCCATGCCAAACAACTAGCAAGACAGGAACACAACCCCACCCGATAGCAGAGAGGTTGCCTAAAGTCATACTAAGTTCACAGACACCCCAAAACACACTGCCAGACGTGGCCCTGCCCACCAGAAGAACAAGATCCAGCCCCACTCACGAGAACACAGGCACAAGTCCCCTCCACTAAGAAGCCTACACAAGCCACTGAACCAACCTCACCCACTGGGGGAAGACACCAAAAACAACAGGAACTGTTAACCTGCAGCCTGTGAAAAGGAGACCCCAAACACAGTAAGTTAAACAAAATGAGAAGACACAGAAATATGCAGCAGCTTAAGGAGCAAGAAACCCACCAGACCAAACAAATGAAGAGGAAATAGACAGTCTACCTGAAAAAGAATTCAGAATAATGATAGTAAAGATGATACAAAATCTTGGAAATAGAATGGAGAAAATACAAGAAACATTTAAAAAGGAACTAGAAGAGCTAAAGAGCAAACAGATAATGATGAACAAAACAATAAATGAAATTAAAAATTCTCTAGAAGGAATCAATAGCAGAATAACTGAAGCAGAAGAATGGATAAGTGACCTGGAAGATAAAATAGTGGAAATAACTGCTGCAGAGCAGAGTAAAGAAAAAAGAATGAAAAGAATTAAGGACAGTCTCAGATACCTCTGGGACAACATTAAACATACCAACATTTGAATTATAGGGGTCCCAGAATAAGAAGAGAAAAAGAAAGGGTCTGAGAAAATATTTGAAGAGATTATAGTTGAAAACTTCCCTAACACGGGAAAGGAAATAGTCAAGTGCAGGAAGCACAGAGAGCCCCATACAGGATGAATGCAAGGAGAAACATACCAAGATACATACTAATCAAACTATCAAAAATTAAATACAAAGAAAACATATTAAAAGCAGCAAGGGAAAAGCAAAAAATAACATATAAGGGAATCCCCATAAGGTTAACAGCTGATCTTTCAGCAGAAACTCTGCAAGCCAGAAGGGAGTGGCAGGACATTTTTAAAGTGTTGAAAGGGAAAAACCTACAACCAAGATTACTCAGCAAGGACCTAAATGTAAGACCAGACACTATAAAACTCTTAGAGGAAAACATAGGCAGAACACTCTATGACATAATTCACAGGAAGATCTTTTTTGACCCACCTCCTAGAGAAATGGAAATAAAAACAAAAGTAAACAAATGGGACCTAATGAAACTTAAAATCTTTTGCACAACAAAGGAAACCATAAATAAGACAAAAGGCAACCCTCAGAATGAGAGAAAATATTTGCAAATGAAGCAACTGACAAAAGGTTAATCTCCAAAATTTACAAGCAGCTCATGTAGCTCAATATTAAAAAACAAACAACCCAATCCAAAAATAGAATACCTAAACAGACATTTCTCCAAAGAAGATATAAGATGGCAAAAAGCACATGATAGGATGCCCAGCCTCACTAATTAGTAGAGAAATGCAAATCAAACCTACAGTGAGGTATCACTTCACACCAGTCAGAATGGCCATTATCAAAAAATCTACAAACAATAAATGCTGGAGAGGATGTAGAGAAAAGGGAACCCTCTTGCACTGTTGGTAGGAATGTAAACTGATACAGCCACTATGGAGAACAGTATGGAGGTTCCTTAAGAAACTAAAAATAGAACTACCCTATGACTTAGCAATCCCACTACTGGGCGTATACCCTGAGAAAACCATAATTCAAAAAGAGACCTGTAACACAATGTTCATTGCAGCACTGTTTGCAATACCCAGGACATGGAAGCAACCTAAGTGTCCATCAACAGATGAATGGATAAAGAAGATGTGGCACATATATACAAGAAATGAAATTGAGTTATTTGTAGGGAGGTGGATGGACTTACAGTCTGTCATACAGAGTGAAGTAAGTCAGAAAGAGAAAAACAAATACTGTAAGCTAACACATATATATAGAATCTAAAAAAAAATGGTTCTGATAAGCCTAGGGGCAGGATAGGAATAAAGACGCAAATGTAGAGAATAGACTTGAGGACACAGGGAGGGGGAAGGGTAAGCTGGGATGAAGTGAGAGAGTAGCACTGACATATATATACTACCAAGCGTAAAGTGGATAGCTAGTGAGAAGCAGCTGCATAGCACAGGGAGGTCAGCTCAGTGCTTTGTGACCACCTAGAGGGGTGGGATAGGGAGGGTGGGAGGGAGGCTCAAGAGGGAGGGGATATGGGGATATATGTATACATATAGCTGATTCACGTTGTTATACATCAGAAACTAACACAATATTGTAAAGCAATTATACTCCAATAAAGATGTTAAAAGAATTGTTTTATTTTTTAAATTAGCAAAGTTTAAACCCACTTAATACTGGTTAGGGGGGTTCAATAAAACTCTTCTTTCATAAATTGCTGGTCACCTTCTAAATTGTTATAATTTTGGAAAATAATCTGGTAAAGTCTTAATAGCTTTTAATATAACCTTGAACTTCTATACTTTTAATGTATGCCTTGGAATAGTATTCTCACCTTTAGGAATATACACATCTAAAGAAATAAACTTTGATTTGGGAAAGACAATATACACCAAGTTTTTCAGGTAAAATGTTTTTGATTTAAAGTTAAATGGAATTGAACATAAGATCCCACGTGTGCTACTTTTACTACAGTGGCAAAGTCTCTACAGGACAATAGCAAGTGCTGCTCAAGATGAGCAGCAACTGGAGCTCTTGGACATTGCTGGTAGGGATGCAAAACAGCCACTCTGGGAAACAGCTTTTCAGTTTCTTATAAAGTTAAACATGTAGTTTCAGTGTGATACCCAGCAATCCCAACCCTATGTATTTACCCCTGAGAAATGAAAACTTATGTGCACACAAAAACCTGTACATAAATATTTATAGAAGTTCTGTCCATAATTGTCAAAAACTGGAAATAATACAAATGTTCTGTAATGGGTACATCCACACAACGGAATGCAACTCAGTAATAAAAAAAAAAAGGAGCGTGCTGTTGATACCCACAACTTGCATGAATCTCAAAGGCTCTATGCTGAGTGAAAGAAGGCAATCTCAAAAGCTGACACACTGTATGATTCCATTTGTATGGCCTTCTTGACAAGACGAAATTAAAGGGATGGAGAATAGGTAAGGGGTTGCCGAGTGTTAGGCCTGGGGATGTGACTACAAAGGGACAGCACTGGTGTTTGGGGGATGATGGAACTGCTCTGTCTCCATATTGTGGTGGTAGTTACACAAATCTATGCACATATTATAATTCATAGAACTGCACACCCCAAAATAGTCAATTTTACTATATGTTAATTTAAAAATAAAATTTAAATAAATATATGTAGGAAAAAATAGAAGATAACACACAAAAATTACAGTATTATTTGTTTAAAATCATGATTTTATGGGCAACTTTCTTATTTTTCCAATTTTATATGAATAAATTATTTTTATAATTCGAATAATATACTTACAAACAAACCTATCCAGGAACTCTAAAATCCTAGCAGTGTATGCAGTTTGGGAAGACAACAGATAGCCTTCATACTGCAATTGTATCTGAAGACAGTGTGCATTCTGGTCATTGAGGGCAGTTCAAATTGTGTCCAGGAGTCTCTTTATGAAATTAATAAAGTATGCAATTCACTTTAGAAAGTGGAAGTAGAAGTAATAACAGAACTTTTGCTTCCTTAAAAAGTCTCTTTTATCCACAAAATTTACTCTTGTAGAATTCCTCACTCACTTTTTTTTTCCCTCATTCACTTTTGATGCCAAATAAATGAGATTGTGTCAAAAGGCAATAATAACCCCATATATACATTCATTATCTCGTGTTATCCAATCCTGAGAAGGTGAGTGGGGTTAGTGTACACTCATCTCTTTGCAGAGAGGAAACCGAGGTAGAGAAACATTGGAGTGTAGGCAGCATGGCAATAAAAATTCCATTTGCTTTAACTTTTCTCCCAGGAGGTAGACTGTATTTTTTTGTGGCTTGCCAATAATGATATATAAGGTAATATTATCATATTGTTTTCTCTTGAGACTTTCCTGGACATCATTAGGAATGAAATAAGTGTTGTATGCCTTGAGAGATAAAGTATTTGTTTTCTCACTGAAAATTCACAAGTACTTTGACTGTAATGAAATACTCTCATCTGTTTGGTTTTTCAGGATTTTGTATTTCACGCTGATTCTGCCTCTGCAGTACCTTGAGCCTTTCTTTTCATGCATCTTCCTCAACCTACAGCTCATGGTCCTGCAAATTCTTAATCTTTACTGGGGTTACTTCATCCTGAAGATGCTCAAAAGATGTATATTCACAAAGGTAAGGGCTGTTCAAGTCTCATTGCTCTTAACAAATAGATTTCATTGCCAGATTGAAGGTGAGGCCCAGCTGGTGGAACATTCTACTTAATTTATAGTTAACCAGAATTTTTTTTTCTTGATTTGATCCATCTTGATAAAAATTTCTCCAAACTATAGATTTTTCATTAAGTAGATTTCTAAGGTGTTCTTAAGAAATTGCTTTTATTAGAGGACAAGGGTCTTTTTTAAAAATTTCTGTCCAAAAATTGAATGCTGCTTCTTAAAGAATGTCCTAATAAGTCTAAATTTGCTCCAGTTTGGGGCAAGCTTTATGGTGTTGGTTGGGTACTGTTTCAGATCCTTGGTTTGTTTACCTTTGCTGAACATCCAATTTGCACATAATGCTCTCCCCCTGAGCTTTCTCTTCCTCTCTGAAACTTTGTCCATCATTTGCCTATACTTTTTTCTGAAAACATCTTCTTCCCTAAGAAATTAATAATACATTTTAGACAAAAGAAGGGGCTTTTCTGTTTATTTTGTTTTGAATTCTAGTTTTTAATTTCAGAACAGGGGAGGAGAGGGCTTCAGAAATGAGTAAGACATAATCACTGCCTTTGGGGAAACAGCCCAGCATATAGTTGGGGAATATTCACCTATTAGCAACTTACATATATTGTACAGAATGTCCGGTGCTGAAGAGAGGTCCCAGAAACTTGCTGAGAAAGACAAAAGAGAAATTAGGGGACCAGGGAAAGTTTCACTGAATAGATGGAATTTGACTGGAGTCTTTAAGGCATGTTAAAAAAAAAAAATCAAATCACAGCTCCTTCCTTGCCTGGAAATCATATATCCAAGGGAATTTTAATTAAGAATCTTTCAAGGTAAAAAGTTACAGCTGGCTCAGTTTTGGGTGTTACTTAATCCATGTATAACACAGCATTGTATCGTGACCAGAGTGAGTGACTCATATGTAACAGGTATGCTGGTAATTTACCAGATAAGCTCATTTTTTGATCAACTCTCTGATTAATTCATTTTCCTACTTTAGCAATTGTGTCTCAAAGATCATTGAAGAGCTGACAAATGAAGTGGATGTGGCCATAATTGACCTCTAGATCTTCTAAATCTAGACAGAGGTATAGGAAATTGGGCTACATCTGCATTAATCTCAAGCCAAATCCTGAAAGTTATTTTACTTTTTTAAACTAAATTACTGACTTGAGCTTGTTTTCCTGAGAGTAGATTCTTTCCTTTAAAGCTGGAGTGCCCAAAAAAAAAAAAAAAAAAATTTCATTGAATGGTTCTAGTTTATTAATGTTCTAAATAGTTTTTCTATGATCTCTGCAAAAGTTATTTTATCCCTAAGTGACAGATACAGTTCAAGTAACTGAGATAAATTTAAGAATTTGAGCAGTTAGACAATTTGCACATCCAGGGGTTGGACAGAAGGCAGGTCACTGAACTGAGCCTGCCTGACCTTTGGGTCCAGCCTTTCTGGAGCTCCTGTCCCTAGGCAGAAATGGTTCCCTTATTAACTGGTGAGTGACAGTAATTACAGGCTTGGAAGGGATCCAGGCAGAACAAAACTTGGAAACCAGAAAATACCCTTGTTTGGTTTCATCATGATTTTCATATTTCTGATCTCTAATGGGTTGTACGAAGCCTGATAAAAACCCAGTGGGTTGGGGAGCTGTGGACAGGAATTCCTGATTTCTCATGCTGTACTTTGGAAAAGCTGTTTCCAATTGCAATTTGACAGCAGCAGTGGAGGCCCCCGCAGCCCTAATCCTTGCAGTCCGCATGACTTCAGCTGGCTTGCATGTGCACTCTGTTTTCCACAGCAGTGGCAAATCTGGCTGTGAAATCAGCTTCTTCCTCCAAAGCCATAAAGCCGACTTTTAAAGAATGCTGTTTGAAGGCATAGTTGCATTGCAAAGGGGAGGAGAGGGACAGAGGCAGGAGTTGAAATTTTTAGAGGAACAACTAACAAGTCAGTTTTCAATTCTATTTAATAAATATTTAGCATTTCATACACACCACAATTGTTACCAAGGTGACTAATTCTTGATATTTAAAAAATGGAATTGCAGAGGTTTGTAGGCCTCCAAAAAAAATTTTTTTTAATCCTATAACAGCAATTGAGAATTTGTCTTTTCAAGTTCTTTATATCTGGCAGGGCCCTAATAAGTAATTTTGAATATGTAAATGAATAAATAATTTGGATGGCAAGTTACAAAATAATTTATTAATCTGTTTATGGTCTCTATGAATTTGCATGGTAGACTGAAAAGACAAAAGTGATTATTCTTAAAAACAGTGATTTTTTGAAGTATTCACATCTTATTTTCCCTAAACAATAATATCGTTGCATGCATATGATGAGTGAGGACCTTCTACGATTTCTACCTTAAAATAACAATATCACTGTAATTTCAGGCCACTAACATATACACACCATAGTTAGCAGTCATCTTGCTGTTTGAGAACAAGTGTTGGCACTGAAACCTAACTGGTTCCTATAAAGTGGATGATTTTGTGATGAACTACCAGCCTACACATCACATCCGGAAGTATGACGGGCTGACATATTCAACCTGTCATTCTCTTCGCAAACATGAGAAGTGCTTTCAGAGGAAATTAGAAGAAGCATAGCATGCTTTTGTTTAATGTTACTTAAGAGAACTTGATCATCCTTAAGCTTTTATTTTCTTCTTTCTAAATATCATACTGAGTGCTGGCCAGCTTGAGCATGTTTCTGTGACATCTTAGGCTGGTTCATTGCCAAGACGTGGAGGTGGAGCTGTAGCCTGCAGCCCTTACACCCAGGCTGGAGAAGCCAGCCCCTTGGCCACTGGCCCCAGCCATCTGCTCTCTACAGGCAGTGTCTCTTAAGTTCACAGAATGACATTTACACATGCTGAACTGTTTCAGTTAAAGAAAGGAACCCTCTAATAAACATGAGGAAACTGAGGCCTCAACCAAATTCACACAGTAATCACATGGCAAAGCCTGAGTCTCTTAACTTGTAATACTTCACCTTTTCTAATTATTCAGGGAAGAAAATTAATAACCAGAAAATTAATTTTAAATATTTGTATGGAGTAAAAAATAGTGAGTACAGAAACAAATGGAGTAATCAAGATAGTAGATTAAAACACAGATCCTTCAAGTTATTTTTGAACTTTTTAAAAGCATAAAAACAGTTTTGTAATGTAATTTTTTATTTTTAATAATTTTTACTTCCTAGTGAAACATTTAGGGTAATAGCTAAGACTACAGGCTCTGTGTAGATTCAAATCTTAGCTCTCCCATTTATGGCTGTGTGATCTTGGGCATATTATTTCTATTTATTGCCTCAGCTTCCTCACCTGTAACATGGGGCTGATGATATTAGTGCCTCCCTTACAGGAGAAAGCCCTTAGAACAGCATCTGGCATCCAGTGTGCACATGATACACATTAGCTGCTGTCATCACTGTCACTGTTACAATATACATGGGTTCCTTGGGCAGAGACCTTGTGAATTCCAAGTGGCCTGACAGTTTGCTCTCACTCAAGCTCTCTCTTCCATTTGCTTAAATAAGGCTGCAGCTGATGTCAGGGGTCAGTCCTAGACTTTCCACCAGTGGCTCTAATGACAGTTTCCTAAGCTGTCTTCTGCCAATTGACTTTCATGACTCACATTCTAGATGGCACTTTTTGACACATTCTCTCAGATATCAGCATATTAGGGAAGAAATACAAAATCTGTAACTTCCAAGAAGACTTCAAGTCTCTTTTGTTAGTAGGCAATAGTGGATGTAAAAACTGCCATTTGCTGATCAAGACATTATAAAAATACCACAAAGGCTGACTACTGAGAGTGTTAGAAAAATGCTATTGGTTTATATTTCCATATTTCTGGATATTTATATAGATTAACTAGATTAACAATCTATTCAAGAAACAACAGTGGAATTTATAAAATTTGATAAGAAAAATAACTTTGCAAAGTTGCTGGGCTCAAAGGATTTCAAATTTGAATATTCTATACTACATGTTCAGCCCAGCCACAAAATAGAGAATCCCATAGGATTTTAGAGCTAGAAGAGACCACTAAATGTCTACCAGGACACCAGGACCCTCCTCACGGCCTTGCTACTGTGGCTTACCACTCATGTTCATGTAGATGGTAGTCTCTCTTGTATGGAGGAAGAGAGAGCTGAGTGAGGAAGGGACGTGCCTTACCCGAGGTCACACAGGACTGGGGATTCCTCAGGCTAATTCTGTGCTCTCTGCCTCCCCAGGAATAGTGTGCTTCTGTGTGTATGTGTGTGTGTGTGTGTGTGTGTGTATGTTTAGTGTGGCTTATGCTCCGTTCCCACAAACTTCATGATCTTATCATAAACTTTGCTTGGTTACCTTACAAATAATCAATTAATTCCAGCTCTTCATAGAGGGTTTTCTTTAGAAAATCTCATTAAGGATATTCCCATTAGGGGATTTCCTGGCTTAAATCAGTCATAAACCTATTTTGTGTTTTTTTTTTTTAATAAACCTGAAGTGTAGAGTTGTTTAAAGGAGCCAAAGTAGACTAGGCAACCATATGAATGGTTCTAAGATAATAAAGAAAGGGAAAAAAAAGTATCATGAGTAAGAGCCAAGCCCTACAAGTAAACTGGCCTCTTCCTAGCTCCATATGCCCCCAACGGAATTCCTGTTGCTTTGCCTTCGACTGGGAGGCCTCCAAAATAGACCCACAGGTACAGCCAGGGCACCAAGGTGGTTGCTTGGGAGAAGACCCAACCTCACACTCACAATGGAGATGGAAGCAGCCCAGAACTGGAAGGAGGGGGTCACCTGCTAAAAGAGAAAATGGAGGCTCAGAGGGAGAAAGGGACTTCGTAAGGCCGTGCAAATCAGGACTGGAACCCCCAGCAACCTTCTCAGTGAATACCTCTTTTCCACACCAGGATAACATTATGCAGGCATTTTCTTACACTGGCATGGTCATAAAACAAGATTTTATTTCAGTTTTCTTCAATCCACCCTCTCTTCCTTTGGAGACATGGAAAGCAGCTGGGTGCCAGCAGCTGAGTGGGGCCTGTTCCCTCTAGAAGATTTCAGATGCTGGGTGTCTGTTTAAAAATGGCGGATCTGGGGCTTCCTTGGTGGCACAGTGGTTAAGAATCTGCCTGCCAATGCAGGGGACACGGGTTCGAGCCCTGTTCCGGGAAGATCCCACATACCGCGGAGCAACTAAGCCCGTGCACCACAACTACTGAGCCTGCGCTCTAGAGCCCGTGCTCCACAACAAGAGAAGCCACGGCGATGAGAAGCCCGCGCACCACAATGCAGAGTAGCTCCAGCTTGCCGCAACTAGAGAAAGCCCGCACGCAACGAGGACCCAACACAGCCAAAAATAAACAAATAAATAAGTTTAAAAAAAATGGCGGACCTCCCTTCCCTGCAATTGCCCGTGAATTATGTAATTATACTACAGTGATTTTCCATACTTACTTTATCACATATTGGCTCCCTTTGTGTGTGCTCTTAACTTTTTTGTCTTATGTGTTTTCTAACAATGGTTTTCAAGATACTGTTCTTGGAGGTACTGGACTATGCAGGTCGTTTGATGGACAAGAGGTTAACTGAAGCTGTTATAAAAGGAAGGGACTTGTTCAGGTGAGAGCTGTCCCATGAAGCATTTTTGAGGATAGCAATGGATACTTAAATCCTGCTTTCTTTCCTCTGTCTCAAATGTTGACCTGATGCTCCCCTGATGGTATTTCGCTGAAGCTGAAAAGGAGGGTGAGCTATGGGTGAAAAGTGAAGAGATAAAAGAAGCTCTGACATCTCTTGTACCCACGGTTTTAAAAATAATTTCACAAAATGCAGTGGGTTTTTATATATTCCTGAAAGGAATGGATATTCTTCATTTCATTAGTAGAAAAACAGACACACAAGCACATGCACGTAAACACACATACACACACAGATGTTGTATATGGAGCTTGAGTTTCTGTTTCTGTATCAGCCTAGACAAGGGGACAAGCACAATTCATGGCTTGTTAATAAATCTACGCATTCACACCAGTATGTGAAAGCTTTATTAATGGCCCCTTGGGGCAGAGAGATTGGTAAGAGCAGGTGTGGGGGGAGAGTGTGCCCTGGCCAACACTGTCCCTGTTTACCTACCTCCCAGTTTTCTGTGGCTGCGCCCCTCCCTGTGTGGGGCAAGGTCCCACCCCCCACTACAGAAGTCTCAGAAGGGAGCTTTATGTAACACAAAAGGAACCCTATTCTTGAAAACTCATTCTGTTTGTAGATATGGATGAAATTAGTTCCTTTTTAAAACATTTTCATTTTGATTTATCATGTGGGCTTTAGCGCTTGAATGATTTATGATGCAGATGGCTTTATCTGAGTTCTGTTTTGGGGAATAACAAGCATGCTATCTGTGGAACTCTGACTCTCAGTGGGGCTCTTTTCTGCAAATGGTGTCTCCTTGCCACACGCGGCAGACTCAGGAAATCTTAAAGCGAGCAGCACTGGGCACGTACCCTCTTCCTGTGGCTCTGAAGCACGTTCTGCAGGCCTGCCCTGAGACCTGTCATTTCCACAATGTTGCTTGAAGCAGCTCAGGCCTGTAGGTATACTTCTGTAATGTTTTCGGTGTGAACCTGGAGACTGTGGTCAGATCTTCTAAGGGAATGGGATTGGCAGTTCTTAGTCGTTGGCTGGGTTGGGACCTCTGACCCAGTCTCTGGAGCACTGCGCTGAGGCCTGGCCACAGTGGGGACACAGTCTAAACTCAGTACTGGTCCCACCCAGTAGCTACACCGGGTGGCTACTTACATCATGATTTGATAGAAGCCAGTCAACCTCCCTGCACCCCTAACAATCAATTTACCCACTTCTCTGGGTGTGAGATGGTGTGAAGAGTATAGAGAAAGTCCAGCCTCCTTGAGACCCCAAGATCTTGGCTGTCCAGAAAATGAATAATGAGGAGAGGGTAAAACTCAGTGAATGCGTAGAAGAGACCTAATCAAACTTTGTCTACTTTCTGTAGCCATTGTTTCTTCCCCATATCAGTTGTGAGTATTTGTGTGTGTGTGCACATGTGTATACACAGAAGGCTTTTAGGGGTACTCTGGGATTCCACACCTGTGAGGGAGGGAAAGGAGCTGGACTGGGCAGAGGGAGAAATTAAACTGTGATGTAATTGCTACAAAGGCCTCAGCCAACCCTACAGAGCACTCTAGAGCTGAGTGGCCCTTCAGAGATATCCCAGTTGAAGCAAAGGGGCCAGACCTCTGTACCCCAGCATTAGCCTGTTACTGGACATGGGCTGCCCTGTGCAAAGGGGCATAACTCTGGTCAAGGGAGTTCCCTTCATCCAAGGATAAGACCAGAGAAGGACACAGCTGGGAGCTCCCATAGCTGGGAAATTAGAGCTGTGGTCCTGAAGGGGTTTCTGGGCTGTGCATCATGGTGTCCACATGGCCTCCGATCTCTGCCTGCCCTACCCCAAACCTAATGCCAGCCCCCACAAACAGGATTGCATTTACCCTCTGTAGGGAGGCAGACTAAGGATCAAAGGGTATGGCTTCCCAAACACTGAGATGTGAGGCCTTAGAGAAGTTATTTATTTTTTCACCCTCTACTTTCTTTCTTTCTTTGTTTTTTAATTGAGGTATAGTTGATTTACAATATTATACTAGTTTCAAGTGTACAACATAATGATTCAATATGTTTATAGATTATATTCCATTTATGGCTATATTTCCCCATGCTGTACAATATATCCTCGTTGCTTATTTATTTCCTACATAGTAGTTTGTGTCTCTTGATCCCATACCCCTATCTGCCCCTCCCCCGTCCCTTCTCCCCACTGGTAACCACTAGTTTGATCTCTGTATCTGTGAGTCCATTTCTGTTTTGTTATATACATTCATTTGTTTTATCTTTTAGATTCCACATGTAGATAACATAGAGTGTCTTTGTCTGACTTATTTCACTAAGCATAATACTCTTTAGGTCCATTCATGTTGTTGCAAATGGCAGAATTTCATTCTTTTTTAATGGCTGAGTAGTATTCCATTGTATATATATACCACATCTTCTTTATCCATTCTTCTGTTGATGAGCACTTACTGTTGCTTCCATGTCTTGGCTGTTGTAAATGATGCTGCTATGAACATTGGGGTATATGTATCTTTTCAAATTAGTGTGTTTGTTTTCTTCTGATATATGATGGGAATTGCTGTGGGATTGCTGGGTCTTATGGTAGTTGTATTTTCAGTGTTTTTGAGGAGCCTCCATACTGTCTTCCATAGTGGCTGCACCAATTTACAATCCCACAAACATTGTACTAGGATTCTAAATGATAATCTTGCTGGGTAGAGTACACTAGTTTGCAAGGTTTCCCTTTCAGCACTTTAAATACATCATGCCACTCCCTTCTGGCTGGCTAAGTCACTGCAGAAAAATCAGCTGATAGCCTTATGGGGGTTCCCTTGTATATGACTCTTTGTTTTTTTCTTGTTGCCTTTAGAATTCTTGCTTCATCTCTAACTTTTGCCATTGTAATTGTGATATGTCTTGGGGTGGGTCTGTTTAGGTTCATCTTATTTGGTTCATCTTCTGTGCCTCTTTTATCTGGATATCTGTTTCCTTCCAGGTTTGGGAAGTTTTCAGCCATAATTCCATTAAATACATTTTCAACCCCTTTTTCTCTCTCTTCTCCTTCTGGGATACTTGATGATATCCCAGAGATCCCTTAAACTATTTCCACTAAGAAAAAGAATTTTTTTCTTTTTGCTGTTTTGATTGTGTGATTTCCATTTTTCTATCTTCTAGATAACTTATGTGTTCTTCTGTATCTAGTCTGATGTTCATTCCTTTTAGTGTGTTTTTTACTTCAGTTATTGTATTCTTCAGTTCTGACTGGTTATTTTTTTCTATATAAATTTATTTATTTATTTATTTTTATTTATTTTTGGCTGCACTGGGTCTTCATTGCTGTGTGCAGGCTTTCTCTAGTTACAGCGATCAGGGGCTACTCTTTGTTGTGGTGTGTGGGCTTCTCATTGTGGTGGCCTCTCTTGTTGTGGAGCACAGGCTGTAGGCATGCGGCCTTCAGTAGTTGCAGCACGCAGGCTCAGTAGTTGTGGCTCGCGGGCTCTAGAGCACAGGCTCAGTAGTTGTGGTGCACAGGCTTAGTTGCTCTGTGGCATTTGGGATCTTCCTGGACCAGGGCTCGAACCCGTGTCCCCTGCATTGACAGGCAGATTCTTAACCACTGCACCACCAGGGAAGCCCTGACTGGTTATTTTTTATACTTTCTAGTTCCTTGTTAAATTTTTTCACTGTGTTCATTCGTTCTTTTCCCTGATTCAGTTAGCATTCTTATTACTAATGCTTTTAATTCTTTATCTAGTAAATTGTTTATTTCTGTTTCATTAGTGTTGTTTTTTTCAGGGGTTTTCCTTGCTCTTTCAATTGAGACAAATTCTTCTGTCTTATTTTGCTTATCTTCCTCTCTCTATGAAATTAGGTGAAATAGTTACCTACTGTGGTCTTGAAGGGATCTCCTTATGTGAGAGCATCCCTATATAGTCTGCATGTGCCCAGTGGCTTTGGTGGGAGAGTTGGATCTGGCATGAACACAAGTCATGTCTTTCCTCAGGGTGTACTGGCAGCTATCACCTTGGTAGGAGGTGGGCCTGGAGAAGGAAGGGCTAGGACCAAAGCCAGGTGTGAGGTAGGGCTTCCCCTCTGCTCAGTGGATGTCACCCCCCTATTGGGGGTGGGGTCATGTCCCAAGTTTCTGGAGCAGAAACCCTGAGGGTCAGGTGGAGCTGGCACAGCTCTTTTTAACTGTGTGCTCTACACCCCTCCCAGCACTGGCATACTCAGCCCCAGTGGGAAGCAGTGCTGGAGCAAGATGGGCTGGTGTGGGTATTCAGCGAGGGACAGGGCAGGGGCTGTGGCAGTCTGGCTGCCAACAGAGATATAATCTGCCTCTGATGCACTGTCTCTGCAATTGTCAGGAATGGCTGCCTGCTTCCTGCTCAGGTGCTGCTTAGGGTTTGAGCTGCCACAGCATCTCACAGCTGAGCTTTTTCCTTGGTTGTGGCTGCCTATGTTCCCATGTGGAGTTACAATGCAAGGCAAACAGTGCTGGGGTGTTGGGTCAGCTCAGGCTGGGGTGCGCACTGGGGTGGTCACGGGAGACCAGTCAGCCAGCCACGTGGTCTCAATCCACCCTTTCTGCCCTGCTTTGGGAGCAAGCAAGCATTCCCACACTCCTCTTGAGCAGAGTCCAGGCTTCCCTCAGCCCTTATGTTAGCACCACCAGCCCTCCAACTAGCCAAGGGGTCTCATCTTCCCTTTGTTGGACCCCAGAGCTGAGGCGGCCAATATGTGGCTCAAACTGCTCACTCCCCAGGGAGGATCTCCACCCATGTCATCTTCCTTTTCTCTGAGTCCCCTCCCAGGGGCACAGGTACCGACCCAATTGCTTCTTTTTCCTTCCTGCCTGATTTCGCATGTATCTTTCTTACAGCCTTGGTTGTACAGGAGTCTTTCTGCCAGTTTTCAGTTAGTTTTCAGTGAGAATTTTTCCACATATAGGTATATTTTCAATGTGTTCATGGGGGGAGGCAAGTTCTGTGTCCTTCTACTCTGCCATCTTGATTTGAGTCTCCACCCTCTGTTCTGTAATTCAAGTTGATAACTGCCTTACCTTCCTTACAGGGTTGTGGCAAGGATAAAATGCTGTGATGTAAAAGAAATTACTCTCTAAACTGTGAGGTGTGGAGAAGTATGTGGTAGTGTCATAATCATGGAACCAAACATTCCATGGTCTCCGAGTCAGTCTCAATCCCAGTTGTACTTTCCTGTTCCCCGCTCACTCCCAAGACACTCATTTCTCTCATGCTGTATATCCTTTTTGAGCTGTGGAAAATAGGTTACTGAACGCTAGCCCACCCACTGAGGCATTGAAACACTTTGCTGAGGTGCTTGGTGAGAAAACCTGCCACTTGCAGGTTTCTGGAGTGGGAAGGGGTGAGGAGGTGGTCACTGCCCTATGAAGAGGTTTGGGGTCAGACCAGGCCTTTCCAAGAGGTTTCAGAAAGCTGTTGGGAAACAGGTGCCCCATGTGCTTGCTCTCATCACCAGTGGAGAAGGCGGCCCTCCTGGCTCCCAGTCTGGCTCCACAGGTCCCGGCAGTGCTGACTGCCTCTCTTCGCCATGAGGGATATGTGTTCCAGAGGCATCCTTGAAATCAGCAGGTCTGTCTCTGGCTCAGGGCTTCTCAGCAGTGAGTGGCACTAGAGACATCCTGGGCCAGATAATTATTTGTTGTAGGGGGTGTCCTGTGCACTATAGGTTGTTTAGCAGAATCCCTGGCCTCTACTCAGCAGATGCTAGTAGCACTCTCACCTACAGTATGACAACCACAAATGTCTCCAGATGTTGCCAGATGTTCCCAGGTAAAAATCTCCATGATTGGGAATCACCACCTATATGCACATATATCCTTTTCCCCTTTTTGTAAAATAAATCATGTTTTCTTCCTCAAGCACAGAAACAGTATTGTTTATAGAAGTTTAAAGGCTTTCATTGCCCTATTTATTTACTTACTCCTGTCCTTTGTGCTATTGTTGTCATGCATTTAATTATATATAATAATATATAATGTTTATATAAAAATATAAATATAGGGCTTCCCTGGTGGCGCAGTGGTTGAGAGTCCACCTGCCGATGCAGGGGAGTGCCCCAGTCCGGGAAGATCCCACATGCCGCGGAGCGGCTGGGCCCGTGAGCCATGGCCGCTGAGCCCGTGCGTCTGGAGCCTGTGCCCCACAACGGGAGAGGCCACAACAGTGGGAGGCCTGCGTACTGCAAAAAATAAATAAATAAATAATAAATATATATAAATATTAATTATAAATTACATATTATATTGCTTTTTTGCTTTAAACAATTAATTATTTTAAAAATTTAAAAAAATTTAATGTCTTTTATATTTCCCTACATGTATATCATTTCTGGCTCTCTTCATTCCTTTGTGTAAATGTAAGTATCCATCTGGTATCATCTTTTTCTCTGTTCTTTATTCCCCACGAAGACACTCATTTCATGTAGTGCAGGTGTGCTTGTGATTAATTATCTCAGCTTTTGTTTGTCTGAAAAAGTCCTTAATTTTTCCTTTTCTTTTTCTTTTTTCCCTTTTCTTTCACTACTTTGGAGATGCTCCTGCATTGTCTTCTGGCTTACATACTTTATGGTGAGATGTTACTATCTTATTGTTTTTGTTACTCTAAATAATGTGTCTTCTTCTGGCTGCTTTTCTCTTTAATACTAATTTCAGTGATTATGACATGTCTTGGTGTGCTTTTTTTTTTTTTTTTTTTTTTTTTTTTTGTTGTGGCCTCTCCTGTGGCGGAGCACAGGCTCTGGACGCGCAGGCTCAGCGGCCGTGGCTCACGGGCCCAGCCGCTCCGCGGCATGTGGGATCTTCCTGGACTGGGGCACGAACATGTGCCCCCTGCATCGGCAGGCAGACTCTCAACCACTGTGCCACCAGGGGAGCCCTTGGTGTGCTTTTTTTTTTTTTTTTTATAACAAAGTGAATCAGTTATACATATATATATGTTCCCATATCTCCTCCCTCTTGCGTCTCCCTCCCTCCCACCCTCCCTTATCCCACCCATCCAGGTGGTCACAAAGCACCGAGCGGATCTCCCTGTGCTATGCGGCTGCTTCCCACTAGCTATCTATTTTACGTTTGGTAGTGTAATTAGGTCCATGCCACTCTTTCACTTTGTCACAGCTTACCCTTCCCCCTCCCCTTATCCTCAAGTCCATTCTCTAGTAGGTCTGTGTCTTTATTCCTGTCTTACCCCTAGGTTCTTCATGAGATTTCTTTTTTCTTAAATTCCATATATATGTGTTAGCATACGGTATTTGTCTTTCTCTTTCTGACTTACTTCACTCTGTACGACAGACTCTAGGTCCATCCACCTCATTACAAATAGCTCAATTTCGTTTCTTTCTATGGCTGAGTGATATTCCATTGTATATATGTGCCACATCTTCTTTATCCATTCATCTGTCGATGGACAATTAGGATGTTTCCATCTCCTGGCTCTTGTAAATAGAGCTGCAATGAAAATTTTGGTACATGACTATTTTTGAATTATGGTTTTCTCAGGGTATATGCCCACTAGTGGGATTGCTGGGTCATATGGTAGTTCTATTTGTAGTTTTTTAAGGAATCTCCATACTGTTCTCCATAGTGGCTGTACCAATTCACATTCCCACCAGCAGTGCAAGAGTGTTCCCTTTTCTCCAAAGCCTCTCCAGCATTTATTGTTTCTAGATTTTTTGATGATGGCCATTCTGACTGGTATGAGATGGTATTTCATTGTACTTTTGATTTGCATTTCTCTAAGGATTAATGATGTTGAGCATTCTTTCATGTGTTTGTTGGCAGTCTTTATATCTTCTTTGGAGAAATGTCCTTTTAGATCTTTTGCCCATTGTTGGGTTGGGTTGTTTGTTTTTTTGTTATTGAGCTGCATGAGCTGCTTATAAATTTTGGAGATTAATCCTTTGTCAGTTGCTTCATTTGAAAATATTTTCTCCCATTCTGAGGTTTGTCTTTTACTCTTCTTTATGGTTTCCTTTGTTGTGCAAAAGCTTTGAAGTTTCATTAGGTCCCATTTGTTTATTTTTGTTTTTATTTCCATTTATCTAGGAGGTGGGTCAAAAAGGATCTTGCTGTGATATATGTCATAGAGTGTTCTGCTATGTTTTCCTCTAAGAGTTTGATAGTTTCTGGCCTTACGTTTAGGTCTTTAATCCATTTTGAGCTTATTTTTGTGTATGGTGTTAGGGAGTGATCTAATCTCATACTTTTACATGTACCTGTCCAGTTTACCCAGCACCACTTATTGAAGAGGCCGTCCTTTCTCCACTGTACATTCCTGCCTCCTTTATCAAAGATAAGGTGACAATGTGTGCGTGGGTTTATCTCTGGGCTTTCTATCCTGTTCCATTGATCTATCTTTCTGCTTTTGTGCCAGTACCATACTGTCTTGATTACTGTAGCTTTGTAGTATAGTCTGAAGTCAGGGAGCCTGATTCGTCCAATTCCGTTTT
The DNA here is from genome assembly GCF_008692025.1 of Phocoena sinus. NCBI lineage: Eukaryota > Metazoa > Chordata > Mammalia > Artiodactyla > Phocoenidae > Phocoena > Phocoena sinus. The sequence goes on along the minus strand of NC_045764.1, from coordinate 51,579,588 downwards.
TTGTTCTCAAGATTGCTTTGGTTATTCGGGGTCTTTTGTGTTTCCATACAAATTGTGAAACGTTTTGTTCTAGTTCTGTGAAAAATGCCAGTGGTAGTCTGATAGGGATTGCATTGAATCTGTTGATTACTTTGGGTAGTAAAGTCATTTTCACAATGTTGATTCTTCCTATCCAAGAACATGGTATATCTCTCCATCTATTTGTGTCATCATTTATTTCTTTCATCAGTGTCTTATAATTTTCTGCATACAGGTCTTTTGTCCCCTTAGGTAGGTTTATCCTAGATATTTTATTCTTTTTGTTGCAGTGGTAAATGGGAGTGTTTTCTTGATTTCACTTTCAGATATTTCATCATTAGTGTGTAGGAATGCCAGAGATTTCTGTGCATTAATTTTGTATCCTGCTACTTTACCAAATTCGTTGATTAGCTCTAGTAGTTTTCTGGTAGCATCTTTAGAATTCTCTATGTATAGTATCATGTCATCTGCAAAAAATGACAGCTTTACTACTTCTTTTCTGATTTGGATTCCTTTTATTTCCTTTTCTTCTCTGATTGCTGTGGCTAAAACTTCCAAAACTATGGTGAATAATAGTGGTGAGAGTTGGCAACCTTGTCTTCTTCCTGAACTTAGTGGAAATGCTTTCAGTTTTTCACCCTTGAGGATGATGTTGGCTGTGGGTTTGTCATATATGCCCTTTATTATGTTGAGGAAATTTCCCTCTATGCCTACTTTCTGCAGGGTTTTTATCATAAATGGGTGTTGAATTTTGTCGAAAGCTTTCTCTGCATCTATTGAGATGATCATATGGTTTTTCTCCTTCAAATTGTTAATATGGTGTATCACGTTGATTTATCTGCGTATATTGAAGAATCCTAGCATTCCTGGAATAAACCCCACTTGATCATGGTGTATGATCCGTTTAATGTGCTTTTGGATTCTGTTTGCTAGTATTTTGTTGAGGATTTTTGCATCTATGTTCATCAGTGATATTGGGCTGTAGTTTTCTAAGATTGTGACATCCTTGTCTGGTTTTGGTATCAGGGTGATGGTGGCCTCATAGAATGAGTTTGGGGGTGTTCCTCCCTCTGCTATATTTTGGAAGAGTTTGAGAAGGATAGGTGTTAGCTCTTCTCTAAATGTTTGACAGAATTCGCCTGTGAAGCCATCTGGTCCTGGGCTTTTGTTTGTTGGAAGATTTTTAATCACAGTTTCAATTTCATTGCTTGTGATCAGTCTATTCATATTTTCTATTTCTTCCTGATTCACTCTTGGCAGGTTGTGTATTTCTAAAAATTGGTCCATTTCTTCCAGGTTGTCCGTTTTATTGGCATAGAGTTGCTTGTAGTAATCTCTCATGATCTTTTGTATTTCTGCAGTGTCAGTTGTTACTTCTCCTTTTTCATTTCTAATTCTATTGATTTGAGTCTTCTCCCTTTTTTTCTTGATGAGTCTGGCTAGTGGTTTATCTATTTTGTTTATCTTCTCAAAGAACCAGCTTTTAGTTTTATTGATCTTTGCTATTGTTTCCTTCATTTCTTTTTATTTCTGATCTGATTTTTATGATTTCTTTCCTTCTGCTAGCTTTGGGGCTTTTTTGTTCTTCTTTCTCTAATTGCTTGAGGTGCAAGGTTAGGTTGTTTATTCGAGATGTTTCCTGCTTCTTAAGGTGGGCTTGTATTGCTATAAACTTCCCTCTTAGAACTGCTTTAACTGCATCCCATAGGTTTTGGGTCGTCGTGTCTCCATTGTCATTTGTTTGTAGGTATTTTTTTATTTCCTCTTTGATTTCTTTGGTGATCACTTCGTTATTAAGTAATGTATTGTTTAGCCTCCATGTGTTTGTATTTTTTACAGATCTTTTCCTGTAATTGATATCTAGTCTCATAGTGTTTTGGTCAGAAAAGATACTTGATACAATTTCAATTTTCTTAAATTTACCAAGGATTGATTTGTGACCCAAGATATGATCTATCCTGGAGAATGTTCCATGAGCACTTGAGAAAAATGTGTATTCTGTTGTTTTTGGATGGAGTGTCCTATAAATATCAATTAAGTCCATCTTGTTTAATGTATCATTTAAAGCTTGTGTTTCTTTTTTTATTTTCATTTTGAATGATGTGTCGATTGGTGAAAGTGGGGTGTTAAAGTCCCCTACTATGAGTGTGTTACTGTCGATTTCCCCATTTATGGCTGTTAGTATTTGCCTTATGTATTGAGTTGCTCCTATGTTAGGTGCATAAATATTTACAATTGTTATATCTTCTTCTTGGATTGATTCCTTGATCATTATGTAGTGTCCTTCTTTGTCTCTTCTAATAGTCTTTATTTTAAAGTCTTTTTTTGTCTGATATGAGAATTGCTACTCCAGCTTTCTTTTGGTTTCCATTTGCATAGAATATCTTTTTCCATCCCCTTACTTTCAGTCTGTATGTGTCTCTAGGTCTGAAGTGGGTCTCTTGTATACAGCATATATATGGGTCTTGTTTTTGTATCCATTCAACCAATCTGTGTATTTTGGTGGGAGCATTTAGTCCACTTACATTTACGGTAATTATCGATATGTGTGTTCCTATTCCCATTTTCTAAATTGTTTTGGGTTCGTTATTTTAGGTCTTTTACTTCTCTTGTGTTTCTTGCCTAGAGAAGTTCCTTTAGCAGTTGTTGTAGAGCTGGTTTGATGGTGCTGAACTCTCTCAGCTTTTGCTTGTCTGTAAAGGTTTTAACTTCTCCATCAAATCTGAATGAGATCCTTGCTGGGTAGAGTAATCTTCCTTCCCGGTTTTTCTCCTTCATCATTTTAAATATGTCCTGCCAGTCCCTTATAGCTTGCAGAGTTTCTGCTGATAGATCAGCTGTTAACTTTATGGGGATTCCCTTGTGTGTTATTTGTTGTTTTTCCCTTGCTGCTTTTAATATTTTTTCTTTGTATTTAATTTTTGACAGTTTGATTAATATGTGTCTTGGTGTATTTCTCCTTGCATTTATCCTGTATGGGACTCTCTGTGCTTCCTGGACTTGATTAACTGTTTCCTTTCCCATATTAGGGAAGTTTTCAAGTATAATCTCTTCAAATATTTTCTCAGTCCCTTTCTTTTTCTCTTCTTCTTCTGGAACCCCTATAATTCGAATGTTGGTGTGTTTAATATTGTCCCAGAGGTCTCTGAGACTGTCCTCAGTTCTTTTCACTCTTTTTTCTTTATTCTTCTCTGCAGTAGTTATTTCCACTATTTTAACTTCCAGGTCACTTATCCATTCTTCTACCTCCGTTATTCTCCTATTGATCCCATCTAGAGTATTTTTCATTTCATTTATTGTGTTGTTCATCGTTGCTTGTTTCATCTTTAGTTCTTCTAGGTCCTTGTTAAATGTTTCTTGCATTTTGTCTATTCTATTTCCAAGATTTTGGATCATCATTACTATCATTATTCTGAATTCTTTTTCAGGTAGACTGCCTGTTTCCTCTTCATTTCTTAGGACTGGTGGGTTTTTATCTTGCTCCTTCATCTGCTGTGTGTTTTTCTGTCTTCTCATTTTGCTTATCTTACTGTGTTTGGGGTCTCTTTTTTGCAGGCTGCAGGTTCGTAGTTCCCGTTGTTTTTGTTGTCTGTCCCCAGTGACTAAGGTTGGTTCAGTGGGTTGTGTAGGCTTCCTGTTGGAGGGGACTAGTGCCTGTGTTGTGGTGGATGAGGCTGGATCTTGTCTTTCTGGTGGGTAGGTCCACATCTGGTGGTGTGTTTTGTGGTGTCTGTGGACTTATTATGATTTTAGGCAGCCTCTCTGGTAATGGGTGGGGTTGTGTTCCTGTCTTGCTAGTTGTTTGGCATAGGATGTCCAGCACTGTAGCTTGCTGGTCATTGAGTGAAGTTGGGTGCTGGTGTTGAGATGGAGATCGCTGGGAGATTTTCACCGTTTGATATTATGTGGAGCTGGGAGGTCTCTTGTGGACCAGTGTCCTGAAGTTGGCTCTCCCACCTCAGAGGCACAGCACTGACTCCTGGCTGCAGTACCCATAGCCTTTCTTCCACACAGCTCAGAATAAAAGGGAGAAAGAGTAGAAAGAAAGAAAGTTTAGAAAGAAAGAAAGAAAAAGAAAGAAGGGAAAGAAAGATGATAAAATACAATAAGATAAAATAAAGTTATTAAAATAATTATTGAGAAAAAAATTTTTTTAAAAAGAAAGACAAAACAAAACAAAAAAAATGGATGGATAGAACCCTAAGACAAATGGTGAAAGCAAAGCTATACAGACAAAATCTCACACAAAAGCATACACATACACACTCAAAAAAAGAGGAAAAGGGGAAAACATAATAACTCTTGCTCTAAATGTCCACCTCCTCAATTTGGGATGATTCGTTGTCTATTCAGGTATTCCACAGATGCAGGGTACATCAAGTTGATTGTGGAGCTTTAATCCGCTGCTTCTGAGGCTGCTGGGAGAGATTTCCCTTTCTCTGTGTTCCCACAGCTCCCAGGGCTCTGCTTTGGATTTGGCCCCGCCTCTGCATGTAGGTCTCCTGAGGGCGTCCATTCTTTGCTCAGACAGGACGGGTTTAAAGGAGCCGCTGATTTGGCGGCTCTGGCTCACTCAGGCTGGGGGGAGGGAGGGGTGCGGATGTGGGGCGAGCCTGCAGTGGCAGAGGCCGGCATGACGTTGAACCAGCCTGAGGCGCGCCGTGCGTTCTCCCGGGGAAGTCATCCCTGGATCCCAGGACCCTGGCAGTGGCGGGCTGCACAGGCTCCCCAGAAGGGTGGTGTGGATAGTGACCTGTGCTCGCACACAGGCTTCTTGGTGGCGGCAGCAGCAGCCTTAGCGTCTCATGCCTGTCTCTGGGTTCTGCGCTGATAGCCATGGCTCGCGCCCGTCTCCGGAGCTCCTTTAAGCAGCGCTCTTAATCCTCTCTCCTCACGCACCAGGAAACAAAGAGGGAAGAAAAAGTCTCTTGCCTCTTTGGTAGGTCCAGACTTTTCCCCCGACTCCCTCCCGGCCAGCTGTGGTGCACTAACCCCCTGCAGACTGTGTTCCCGCTTCCAACCCCAGTCCTCTCCCTGTGCTCCGACCGAAGCCTGAGCCTGGGCTCCCAGCCCCGTCTGCCCCGGCGCGGGAGCAGACAAGCCTCTCGGGCTGGTGAGTGCCGGTCGGCACTGATCCTCTGTGCGGGAATCTCTCCGCTTTGCCCCCCCTCACCCCTGTTGCTGTGCTGTCCTCCGCGGCTCCGAAGCTTCCCTCTCTGCCACCCGCAGTCTCTGCCCGGGAAGGGGCTTTCTAGTGTGTGGAAACTTTTCCTCCTTCACAGCTGCCTCCCACTGGTGCAGGTCCCGTCCCTATTCTTTTGTCTCTGTTTATTCTTTTTTCTTTTGCCCTATCCAAGTACGTGGGAGTTTCTTGCCTTTTTGGAGGTCTGAGGCCTTCTGCCAGTGTTCAGTAGGTGTTCTATAGGAGTTGGTCCATGTGTAGATGTATTTCTGGTGTATCTGTGGGGAGGAAGGTGATCTCCGCGTCTTACTCTTCCGCCATCTTCCCAATTCCTCCTCTTGGTGTGCTTTTATACTTGGGGTTTTTTGAGCTTCTTTAATCTGTGGGGTTTATAAATTTTCATCAAATTCAGATTTCAACAAAATTTTCAAAATTTCTTCTGTCTTTTCTTTTCTGTCTTCTTATAGGACTTCAATTACCTCTTTACTGGCCCACAAATCATTGATGTTCTATTCATTTTCAGTCTTTTTATTTCTGATTAGTTTCATTTTGAATATTTTCTATTGCTACATCTTCAATTTTTTTATCTTTTCTTTTACTGTGTCTAATCCACAGTTAAGCCTATCTAGTGTGTTTTAAAATTTCAGATATTGTATTTTTCATCTCTATAAATTACATTTGGTCATTTTTATATCTTCCATTTCTTTCATTATATTCATGTTTTTCTCTACCTCCTTGACTATATGGGGCTTATTTATTTATTTATTTACGGCTGCGTTGGGTCTTTGCCACTGTGCACTGGCCTTCTCCAGCTGTGGTGAGTGGGGGCTACTCTTCATTTTGGTGCACAGGCTTTTCATTGTGGTGACCTCTCCTGTTGTGGAGCACGGACTCTATGTGCGTGGGCTCCAGTAGTTGTGGCACGCGGGGTCAGTAGTTGTGGCTTGCAGGCTCTAGAGTGCAGGCTCAGCATTTGTGGCTCAAAGGCTTAGTTGCTCTGCAGCATGCGGGATCTTCCTGGACCAGGGCTCGAACCCATGTCCCCTGCATTGGGAGGTGGATTCTTAACCACTGCACTAACAGGGAAGTCCCTGGAGCATACTTATAATAATTATGTTAGCATCTTTGTTTGCTAATTCTGTCATCTCTGATAGTTCTGGGTCTGTTTCTATTGAATTTTCTCTGAGTTATGTGACATTTTCCAGCTTCTTTGCGAACCCAGTAATTTTTGATTGGATGCCAGACATTTTGAATTTACTATGTTAGATGCTGGATATTGTTGTATTCTTTCAAATAGTGCTTTTTTCAATGTAGTAAAACTAGTGTATTTTGGTTTTGTATGAAGTTAACTTACTTGTAATAAGTTTGATCCTTTCAAAGCCTGCTTTTATAAGCTTTGTGAAAATGAGAGTAGAATAGCCTTTAGTCTATGGCTATTAAGTGGAGTTCTTCATAGTATTCTCTTTGCTGTCCATGTACTAAGAGTTCTTTCTACTCTGGCTGGTGAGAAGACAACAAATGGCCAAGCCAATGTAGGTTCCAGGGGTTGTTTTGCCAACTCCTTTCTGGTAGTTCTTGGCCTGGCCTCCAGTAGTTTCCTCATACACATGCACAGATCAGTACTCAGCCAGAGACTGAAGGGGACTCCACTGCAGATCTCTGGAACTCACTCTCTGTGTAACTCCTTTTTTACCAGCCTTCTGCCCCATAAATTCTAGCTTCCTTGCCTTTGGTGAACTCTCTGTTTCCTCAACTCACTGGCACCACTGGGCTCTGTTTGGGGTCTTTGCTGTGCCTCAGCTTAGAAGCTTCCTCCAGGCAGTAACTGAGGCAGTTGAAGGGCTTCCCTTCTACATTTCCCTTTTCTTAGGAATCACAGTCCCAAGCAGCTTATTGAACAGTGTCTAAAAATTATTGTTTCATATATTTTATCCAGTTTTCTGTTTGTTTAACATGATAGAATAATCTATTCCCTATTTTTCTATAATAGCCAAAAGCAGAAGTCACAGTGTTTTATTTTCTAAATAACAACACTTAATATGCTTCCTGAGATGTCCTGTTTTATTTTTCAAACAAGTACAACTGTTTGGTGATTCCTTCTTTTTTCCTGATTTTTCTCTCTAGGTCAATGCTGTCCAATAAAAATATAATGTGAGCCACACACATACATAATGTTAGGTTATCTAGTAGTGTCATTTTAAAAATAATAAGAAACAGGTGAAAGTAATTTAATAATATATTCTATTTAACACAATACAAACAAAATATTATCATTTCAATTTTGCCTGATGTATATTTTGTCTGGTATGTATTTTAATCAGGGAAGGATTATAATCATTATTTAAAGCTAATATAGTGATTCAGCAATCAGTACAAACAAATCATTAATGAGATATTTTCATCCTTTTTTTCCATACTAAGTCCTTGAAATTCAGTGTCTATTTTACACTTACAGCATCTTTCAATTTGGACTGACCTTATTTCAGAAGGCACACGTGGTGAATGGGTGGCTACTACATTGGGTGTTACAGCTTCTAGCTCTAGACTAGCAATTCTGCTTCTCAACCACTGCATATGGGACAGGTGGCGGGATATGTTCTCATGTGTAATTTGTTCTCACGGGGTCCCTGGTGGTGTATTCAATTGTAACATGCTGGCTGTACCTACTACCCTTTCTTTCCACCCAAGAAAACTTTCCAGTTTGTGAGCAAGGGAGGAAGATACTATTCTCGGGATCTTTTTTTTTTTTTTTTTTTTAAGCCAATTCTTTGTCTTGTTTTTCATTCTTTTCTGCAGGTGCCTTACTTTGCTAATCCTATTTCCTTCTTTCCCTTCACTACTCATCTCCAGGTACCACTCTTCTCTGTATACCTGTTTCTCCCCCACAAGCTCTGCTTCTCCGAGGCTGACACTTGTATCTTGTACACGTTGGGGCCCCTTCTCTTTAGCAAGGGCTATGTACTTCCAGGTCATTTATGGCTTTACTTTCTGTTTCTGGGGGGATTTTGTCTGTGCTTCTTCTAAGTCCTGTACTCCCAGGCTGCTTGTTTTTCTAACCTCCTCTTCCCCCCACCCCCTTTCCCAGACACAAACTAGAGGGCTGTGGGAGCTAACTGGAATTTATAAATGTTTTCTTTTTTATCCAGATTCTCCTTTAAATCAGCACCAGTTTCTAGATATGGTCTGACTAATACAAAGTCAAGCAGTTTTGATGTCTCTTTCTGTGAAAACTATGCTGCCATCAATGCATCCTAGTTTTGCTTTGAGTTGCTGGTAGTTCACATTAGGTTGTTAATTCATATTGAGCTTGAAATTGATTAAAACCTCTAAGTCTTTTTCACATCAGCCAAGCCACATTTCTGCTCAGGATTGTATGTTGATGATTGTGACTTTTGTGGAAGTTATATTCCTTCTTGTTAAACTTCATTTTGCTTGACCAGCTTATCATTTAAGTCTTTTGTTTAAGAATGGGAGGGTTTCCCTGGTGGAACAGTGGTTGAGAGTCCGCCTGCCGATGCAGGGGACACGGCTTCGTGCCCCGGTTCGGGAGTATCCCACGTGCCGCGGAGCAGCTGGGCCTGTGAACCATGGCCGCTGAGCCTGCGCATCCAGAGCCTGCGCATCCAGAGCCTGTGCTCCACAATGGGAGAGGCCACAACAGTGAGAGGCCCGCGTACCGCAAAAAAAAAAAAAAAAAAAAAAAAAAGAATGGGAAAGCATGACATTTGGTGATGGGTGCCTAAACGTTTCAGAAGACCTTTTGTCTAAAAGGCCTATTAAAGAAATTCAGGATTATTCTATATAATCTAGTTCATGAAAAAGAGTCATTTTTTGGCTTGATATATATTTTAATCAGGAGAGGACTATAATCATATTTAAGACTAATGAAGAATAAGGTATTATTCTGGATCTCACACCCAAAAGATCTCCCAGGATTTCCACTTTTCGGTTCAGTTCAGCTTGTTACATACTGGCTATGTTAACTATAGCTTCACTAGAATGACCTTGTAGAGACTTAAAAATAATACTCACAGCCAGGTTCTAATTCAGACCAATTAAATCAGAATCTATGGGGACTAGACCCAGACACTGGGGTTTTTGACAGTCCTCTTCTTCCCCCAACATAAGTGATTCTACTCTGCCTCTCAGGTTAAGAGCCACTAGATCAAGTGGAGAAACCCAGCTGTGTGTGTGCGTGTGTGTGTGTATGTGTGTGTGTGTGTGTGTGTGTGTATGTATGTATGTGTCTTCTCTGTCCTACTCTGCACAAGTGTCCATGGACATCCCTCTGATTGCTGAGTCTGCTTTCTAAAAAGCAGAGATGGCTGCACTCTTCCCCACATCTGTAGAGTTCGCTGACATGACCTCAGCAAATACTCCCATCATGAAAATTTTAACAAGAGCAGTAGACTTCATGTTACATAGGGGTTCTATGCTGAAAAATCCTTATAAATAAAAAGTCAGACTGTTGAAACAGGCACCAAGCACTTTGAGATTCTTTACTTTCTAGAAAACCAGAATTCTCTAAATAGTACATTTCTCTGGAGAATTAAAGACATGAGTCATTACATAAAGTGAGACATACTGGTAATTTTATATTGCCTTTCTGGACTAAAAAGACTCATGACATACAGAGTCAAGGAAGTCAAAATTGTTTGCAATCATGGGATTTTAAAATGTGAAAGACCCTTAGGCACAGAAAGCAGCAATCTAGAGAGGGTCTGTGGCCTAAGCATCCACCTGCTGACTGCAGTGTGGTACCTGACTGTCAGCAGAGGCATCACCAGAGCTGGTGTGACATGCAGCCTTTCAGGCCGCACTAGATACTTTCTGAATGAGAATCTGTATTTTATCAAGAAACTTAGGTGATTCATATGCACATTAAAGTTTGAGAAGCACTGGTCTAGAAATTTCATATTACAGATAACTGATAGGAAATGTCCATATGTAGCCAAGTTTCAAAGAATCCAATTTAAATTTAATGCAGCTCCTTTGAGGAGAAAAAAAAGGGGAAAACTGTTTTTTTCTGTGACCTTGTCAACTTGGGTAATAAGAACTAATATGACAAAAAGGAATGTATTTTGACAGTAGTTCAGAAAATTAAACTCTGACTGAATGCACTTTCTTTTTCATACAGTTAAAGCTAAAATTTTCTTTCAAAACAGCATAAAGTGCTTATTATATTGTCCTTTGTTTCATTGCCAACTGTGGATTTAGATGTGGAGCCATTCAAAAAGCAGTGGGATATTATGAGTCATTCACGACCTCCTGGGCTTTTGACATTACTGTAAAGCCACAGATTTCCGAGCGCAGAGTTCAGTTAAGGCATTTCAAAAGCACAGCTCTGCAATTTTATTGAAACCATGGTTGCAGATGTCATTCCCAGAGTGTATGGAAGTGCTGTGGCAGAGATTATTTGTAATTTTATCCTATTAACATATTTTTTCTCATTGTCAAAGTTTATTTTGTTTGGTAATCCTTGCAATAATTTTTGAGGACTGCAGACCAGGGCCAGCTACTTACTTTCACTAATAGGCAAATCATGATTAATTCATAAAAGTATATATATTCTGGAATCTAAAAATATAAGAAAAATTACACAAAAAATAAAACTAAAAGCATAGACATCATCAGGGCTTGACTTTAAATTTATTGTACTCACTTTTTTTTTGGTGGATATGAAAGTGGTAAGTTGTGTATTAATTGAGTGATGCTGGTTGTGTTACACACATAATCCAGTGTAAGGCGGTGGCTGTGGATGGGAATATGTTCTCATAAGACACGCAGGATAGTGAAGGGTTTTGGTGCCATGTCATATGAGGATAAACTGAAGAAAATAAGAATATTTAGCTTGAAGAGGGGTTAATTTCAGCATTTGAAGGAAGTACACAGATCCCTTTTGGATAAGGAGGAAGATTTTAGCACCATATGAAAAAAGAAGCAGGTAATGAATTACTGGAAATGTACAAGCAGGAGAATGTACATCTTTTGCTCTGGTTGTTAAGAAAGGCATATCAGCATCAAGTAGAAATTAGATTAGATGAGCTTAAAAGTCCCTCCAAACCTGGAGGCCTTTGGGCACCATTCTTTCTTATGTAATTGCCCCTCTACATTTCAAATGCTACCACTCCAATCCAAGCCACTGGCATTTCTCTTCTGGTCTATGACCACAGCCTCCTAAGTGCTCCACCTTTGACCACCCTGGATTCTGTTTCCATACAGCAACAGAGAACACTGTTATATATAAACCAGTTTCCACAGAAAGCAGATTTCTGAGGATAGGCACCTTGTCTTTTTTTGTCACATGTATTCCCAATACTTCAAACAGTGCTACACAGCGGTTTCCATTTGGACTTAGAAGTAACTTGGAACTTTTTACCATGACCTATTAAATCTGTAATCTGGTCCATGCTTACTCCCTGACCTCATCTTAGGTCATGCTCCATCTTTCTTACCATGTTTTAGCTGCACTGGCCTTTCTAATTCCTGAGCATGCCACTCATCTCAGGGCCTTTGTACATACTGTGTCTTCTTCTTGAAATGCCTACCCCATCTTCCCTGACCACTCCTCCTTAACCTTCAGATTACAACCTTTGAGTTCCATTTCCTTAGCAAGGCCTTCCTTCCTTCCCATCCATCTAAGTGAGATCCCCAATTTACATATCATGGTATTCTCTGCTTCCTAACACTTACAAATATGTGGTTGAATATTGTTATATATTTGATACCTTAGGGTTTGGCTCTTTGAATAGAGTATAAGTTATTTGAAGACAGAAACCATTATATCCCCAAAGTCTTACACAATGCACAGGGGCTCAAGAAATGTTTTTTGAATCAGTGGTTCTCACCTGGGGTGGTTTTGCTCCCCGCCTTGCCCCCTGGGACATTTGGTAATCTCTGGAGACAATTTTGGTGGTCACAACTGACATCTAGTGCACAGAGACCAGGAATACTTACTACTAGCCCTTCTACAATGGGCAGAACAGTCCCCACAGAATAAACTGGCTGAGATCCCTGGAATAAATGAGTAAACTCCTCTCTCTTTTAGTTGATTTCACTTTGTGGTTGGTGTTGATCTCAAATTATTCCTTGCTTTCCCACCTGACAGTGTCATCCTATACAGAGAGAAGTTAGGTTTATGCAAGAACAGCCAAACACACTATTTCTTGAGGAGCCAAGCTCTCCATAATTATCTGTTTAGCATTTCTTCAGGTGTTGGCAGTTTAAAATTACTCAAGTGAGTAATTTTAACACAAATGGTTGCCAGCCATCTCCTTTAGAAATAAGACACCTGCATTTGGAAAGTTCTGATGGATTGAGAGAATGAGACTGTAGCTAATTGTTCAGGTGTAACTGAGAGAAAATTATGACTTTGATGGCACTACACCTTTCTGTTCCTGCATGGCTTTGTACAGTGTGGGTTGAGAAGGACATTGCGGGTGAGGCAGTGTGGACTGTGCCGAACACTCGTTCCTCATTCATTCTAATTCACTTAGTGACCAGTTCTCTCTCCTTACTTTTCACCTCTTTAACCTCGCTGAATGTTGGGTCTAAGCCAGCAGAGCCATTCATGTCCTGGAGGGAGCCAGTTCTCACCTCCTGCCCTGCACACACACATTTCTCTCCTAGGGGCTGCAAGGCTTCTCATCTTTAGTTCAAGCCCCTGCATTTATGAGGAAGTCTTCTAAGGTTGCTACTTAAGGAAACATTTCATTCCGCTCTGTAGTCATTCTAGGACACTGCTTCCCAGCTTCCTTACCTCAGGCACTGAAGAAATTGATATTTGTACAGCACACTGGGGGAAAATGACAGGACTACCCAAAGCAGGAGACTGGGGCTCTCCTAGTTGCCCCAAGGCCTGAGAGAATTAATATCTCAGCATATCTTTTAACCCTTTCCTGGCACATCAGTTGGGAAACACTGGTGTAGAAAAGCCCCACTATACTATGGCTGCTCAGCTATAAGCCAGTTATGTGTTTCCTTTTGAAAGTTGGCTGGTGGATTGGAGTTGTCTAAAAGCAAATCTTATTTCTCTATCCCTAGAGAGAGGCAGGCACGATATTTTTTAATTTTCCTTATTCAGAAATCTTGCCAACAACAGTAGTCTGGCTCCTCTGAGCTGTGGAAGCAGCACTGTCCGGCAGGAGCTGTCTGCAGTGGCCATCGCAAGTCTTGCAAGGCAGTACTGCAGGGCACTGTAGGTCAGCAAGGGTCTTTCAGGACCCAAACCTGTGTGACTGCATCTTAGAGGGCCCTCAGACTCTGAGGTCCTAGGCAGGGACTCACCAACAGAACAGTTCAGCTCAGAGTCTGGATGTGACCACAGATATTAGATGTAACTTGGAAACCACTAAGACAGGAGCTCAGGGATCTGTGTCAAAGAGTCACTCTGAATGCGATAAGCTAGGAAACAAGATCTCCCATAAAGGACAGGACTGAAGATGACCTGGCAGTTTTGCCTGGAGCAGCTGTGTGGATGGTAGTGCCATGTGCTGAAATACGAAGGCCAGAGAAGGTGGTGTAAACGGAGCCTCGAATCTGACAAGGCCTTAGGCAGCTGAGAGGAGATGGTCTGAAGCCTGGAAGAAAGGTCCACGCTGGGATACAAATTTGGGATCACCTGCATTCGGATGGGATTTAAGATTCCCATCTTGTGGTATTAGATTCTTTCATTCACTTGCTCATCAAATATACACTGAGTGCTTGCTGAGTGCTGGTGACATCACCTAAGAGAAACTAGAGGAGGAAGATGGCACATTCCAGTATATTCTACCCCATCCTTTCTCCCTCCCTCTGCAGAAGGGAAGCTGATGTCCTTCCACCCATGCTTTTATATGCTTATTATGTTTGGATATAGCCACAATTAAAGCATTGCTTTTTTGTTTTTAAACTTTACATAAATGGTATGATTTAGTTTATATAATTGTACAACTTGTTTTCTTCACTCATTATGACATTATTCATATTGACAAATATTACTGTGGACCAGTGTACTTACCTCCTGTATAGTATCCATCACAGAATAGTCCACAGTCTACATATCCTCCTGTTTACATCTTTATATATGTCTCCTGGTGGCACATATGGGAGTTTCTCTATAAGTAGAATTCCTGAGTCAAGTTTACCAGATGCTGCCAAACAATTTGTCAAAGTATATGGGAGTCTCTCTTGCCCCACATCCTCACCAATTTTCGGTACCACCAGATATTTTAATATTTACCAGTTTGATGAATAAGAGATTTTATCTCATTTTAATTTGCATTACTAAGCTTGAGCATTTCGTATAGTTGATTAGTCAATAGTTGTCTCTTCTGTGAATCATCTGTTTATATCCTTTGTCTGCTTTTCTGTCACATTGGATTTTTTTCCTTCTTAATGGTGCATATGAATTCTTTGTTGGATGCTAATATTTGAAACAAACTTTAACATTTTGTTGTTAATACACATTTTTCTGGGCTATATATTCATACTTAATCTTCTGTCTTTCCATGGTTATTTCCTAAGTGTTGCTTACATAAATCCTAATTATTTTTTTTCAAAATGGTTTTGTATATCTTTGCCCAGTTAAAGTTGTGGAATTTGCAGGCTGTTGAATCTAAAGCTGCATCTAAAGGATGCCAAATGTGTAGAAAATACACTAATTTTAATGGTTTTAATCCCCAAAGCAAAGTACATTCATGAAATCAAATCATTTTCTACATCACAAGTTGGTGATTACCACAGAGCCTTTTACATTTATTTTAAATTTACTTTTAGGTAATATAGAGAATATGAAAGAAATCCATGCATTTTTATCAAGAGCCACATAGCGTAATCTGAGCTCTTCTCCACCAAGCTGAGTCAGTGAGCTGAGTGGGTTCAAGTCCTGTAGTTTTTATCTCTTCTGGAAAATGAATCTGCCCGACCAGATACTCTCCAGAGTCCATCTCTCCCTAAAACTTACTTTTTCTCCTAGAAGCTCATTTTTTAAAGCCTGTAAGCCTTAGCAAAGTGAAATAATTTCTTAAGGAAATTAGGTACATTGATAGCAGCAAGTGTAATGAAAATAAAAACCATCAGTGGAAAGTACAATATATTTTATACCGGTGAGTTGGGACAGTTTAAAAAACAACCTTTGAGTCCAGTTCTGAAGTTCAAGAGAAGAGGCATTCTATGTATACAGACCAGTCACAAAAATTGGGAACCATGAGTAAGCCGGTTTTAGGGCATGTTTTCGATACTGCTTTGACTTGCACTCATGACTGCAGGGAGCCGGGACAGTGACCTTGGTCCTGTACTCTGTGTCTGAGAGATTTGACACCAGCCAAAGTGAATTACTGTGTGATATTACAGGTTCAAGCATTTTTTCACAAGCCCCCCACCAAAAAAAAAGGGTCAATAGGAGAAGTTGGAAGTGTGTCCATTGCTTTAAGATACTCCCGTGCTTGGGTGAATGAGTCTTTGAATGTGGTTCAGTTAAGCTCTGTGCCCCTGCTCCTGGAACATGCCCTTCAAAGGGAATGTTGGCTTCAACCGACTTTAATCTGGGGAAGATCATTTTGGTCCCAGTTTCAGGGTTTCTGTTTCTCCTAGCGTATGGGATGCTTTCAGACTGATTGCTCGCCTTCCTTCATAGTGACTGTGACTTCAACCCCATCCTCTGAATGCGTGTCTTCTCTGCCCTCCTGGAGTGCCAGGCTGATGACATTTGCCAATACTGGTGCCATTAGTGATGTGGGGGTTCCAAAGCCCTCGTTAAGACCAGTTAGTTACAAGGTCTCTCTTCCATAAGTAACTTGTTCTTCATTCCCTTCACCATCATTTTGTGTAACTGAAGGGAGTTGCTGGGGAGAGGAAGGAGATACTTTTAAAAGACATTGCAGAAATTATATTCATGCATTTCCATTTGTGGAATGAATAATATTGCCAATAATGTATTCTAGAGGGCCCAGGTCATTTCTGGAAAATGTCCAGTTGAATATTAGATATCTTTTCTAATTCTATAAAGAAAGTTATCTAAAGTTATCAGAATAGTAATATGCTGTCTGTAGTGGCACTGCTAACCCTTCACCAAGGGCAGCTGGTGGGCAGGTAACAGTAAGCATGTGTGCTGCAATATGCTTGGCATGTGTGAGAACTGTGCATCTGGTGGCTGCAGCCCTTGGTTCCCTTCGCTCTTCAAAGAAGGGTTTAGATCCTTCTTTTTTGCATGGATTTTCTTGGGCCCTTAATGATTTGTGGGAGGGTTCCGGGCCAACAAGTGGCACGAGACCAGTTCTACAAGCCCAGGGACAACTAAGAAGTAGGAAAGTAAGGGGCACTCGTGTGCAGAGAAAAAGCAAAGGGAAGGTCAATACAAGAAAAGAAGCTGGCTGATTCCAAGGGAGAGACTCACTGCTGCTGGTGCAAGCAGAGTCTTGGCATCCCATCAAAGCAGACAGGTAGAGTTCTAGAAAACACTGTGGCTTGACCTTTAGCAGGTGTTTAGATTTTGTTCCCCTAGAGCAAGGTTGACTTGTTTTTGATTTTTATTAAGTATTGTAATTACTGGAAAGGATTTACCATTGTGAAAAGGTACTTTGCAGAATACGGATTGTGATTTATATCTTAAACTTTTCTGATTTCAGCTGATTAGCAAAGCCTTATTTTTTCTAGCACACCTTAGCCAGTGTTTTTCAAACTGTAGGTTGCAGATCATTAATAGGTTGCCAAATCAGTTTTGTACATCATTTTTAAAATGGAATAGAATAGAATAAAGCATGCCAGTGTTTGTCTCACCCCGTGGGTGCCCTGTCTCTCCAAGTATTCCAGCAGGGGTTTGTAGAGCACTGTGTTTTGAGGTGTCTAAGTTTTGATAGGGTTTTCACCCTGTCTGCCTCTCGTAGCTGTGTGGCCTTGAAAAAGTTACTTAACCCCTCTAAGCCTCATTTTCCTCTCCTTTAAAGTAAATAGAATAGGTCCTATGTCCTAGGGTTGCTGTGAGGAGGAAACGGTATTGTTCATACTAACTGCTTAGTTCAGTGCCTGGCACATGGACATTTATAGCGTGGATAGTGCCTTCATTTATAATTGCCAAATCTTGGAAGCAACCAAGGTGTCCTCCAATAGGTCAGTAGATGCATACCTGTGGTATGCACATCCGAACAATGGAATATTCTTCAGCAATAAAAAGAAATGACGGGCTTCCCTGGTGGCGCAGTGGTTGAGAGTCCGCCTGCTGATGCAGGGGACACGGGTTCATGCCCCGGTCTGGGAAGATCCCACATGCCGCGGAGCGGCTGGGCCCATGAGCCATGGCCGTTGAGCCCGCGCATCCGGAACCTGTGCTCCACAACAGGAGAGGCCACAACAGTGAGAGGCCCACATACCGCAAAAAAAAAAAAAAAAATAGAAATGAGCTATTAAGCCATGAAAAACCATGGAGGAACCCTACATGCTTATTACTAAGTGAAAGAAGCTAATCTTCAAAGTTAAATACTATATGATTCCAACTACAAGACATTCTGGAAAAGACAAAACTATGGTGACAATAAAAAGGTCAGTAAATGCCAGGGCTTGGGAGGGAGGGAGGGATGAACAGGAAGAGCACAGAGGATTTTTAGGACAGTGGAAAAAAAGCCCTTTAAGGGTGTCATTGCTGTTATTGTTATATTACAGATAGCATATACAAGATGAAATTGTATAATATGAGGTTTTATTAATATTTTTGAATACCATTCAATTTCCAATTTGCATTATTCAAGTTTTTATAGTGTGCAACCACCTATACATCTATCTAACAAACTCTTACTACCAGGAAATCCTTTCTGAGCTTGATTCATCATCAAGGACAGTGGTTCTCCAACCTGTTGGACCCACACCCTCTTCACTAGCCTGAAATTAAATTCCTAGGTAATATCACTCACCTAAAAGCATAATTTCAAAAAGCAATATAATGCCACAACATAATAAAAAAGAAATAAGATGAAAGACATTTCTGATAAAATATGCATTTCGTGTGTAACGTGTACATGACTGCCCTAGAGAATGTAATGAAGTTGGCAGATGCTGTGCTTGCTTATATGGAGACTCAGCATGAGTGGGGCAGCTGCAAGTGCAGACTGACACAGCCTCAAATGCCACTGGTAGGGTTGCCATCAGTGACATGGCTTTCTGAAATTGTGAAGTTCTGAACAAAATGAAGTATAGTCTTCCTTGGATTTATGTACATAGTTGCAGTCCTGAAAAGTTGAGAATATATTAAAACCATGCAAGAATTCCTGTGCTTGAATGTACAATGGAATTAGATTCTAGGCTTGGATAATTACAAATGCAGGTCTGGCAGGACATTAGGGTGTCATGCACATTGTAAGGTATGCGGCATCCCTAGCCAATGCTCATTAAAAGTCAGTAGTGCTCCCCAACCTTTATGACTGTGAGGATGTCATACATTTCTAAAAGCCTGAATATGGTCCAGGCCCTCTTCTCAGAGGTGAAGGTGCTGGAGGATGTGGCTTCAAGCTATGGGGAGCATCCTCCAGGATGAATTTATTTCTCAGCTAAAGCAGCTATTCAAGTCCTGGAGAAAGGGGTGGGAAGACGCTAGTATGCCTTTCTGGGGAGAAATTAGTTTCTTTGTTTTGATTCAGATTTCCCCTTGTTCCCTACAAAAACTTTTTGAGGAAAGAAAAGGAGAGCCAAGAGGCACCATCCATGAAAGCAAACGTCAGCCAAGCATGGCCCTTCCCTGAAAGACTCCGTCTGCAGGGGGAGCATTCTGATCCTGGCTCCCAGCAAATCATGGAGAGGCTGTGTTTCTCTGTTGCATCTTAACTGATGAGATGCCAAGTTTATTCCTCAGTGTTTACAGTGAGCCTTGTTTATTTTGGGACCCTTTCTGTGTTGTTGTGAAAAGAGCAGAACATACAGAAAAGAGCCTATGAAGTTATATTTCTGTGATTAAGACAGCAGAATGTGTGTACGTTGTTGTTGATGTTGTTGTTTAAGCCGTGTTTGCATGAAGCTTGTATGCAAGGAAGTATTTTGTTACATATACCCCAAGAATCTCCAGAGGTGGTCAGTTTTAGTCTTCAGGTCACAAAAAGGGAAAACTCTTATGGTTATGGATGTCATCTTGGAAAATGATGCGTGAGGAAACAGCCTCCACCTTCCATAGTTTTTTTCTTTTCTAGGCTGGGTTTTATAGAGATGTTTCTGAACTGGCTTAGAGGGTCAGGGGTCAGATCCAACACTGGCCTTGCAGAGAGCTTGAGTTCTTGGTATTGTTTTAATAGTTCACACCATCATTATCTTTTGCAATGAAGTCTGATCTGCAGCAATTCCATCTGCATTCATTGGGACAGTGTTATTCTAGGAGTTTTCCTCACAAAATTCCTTTCAGAACACTGTAAAGAAGAGGAGAAACATATTACTCTTAATTAAGAACTGTCCTTGAAGGAATTCCTGCATAAAGAAAATAGGAAACATCCTATTCCCAACAATAAAAATATCCTGACAACCAAAATGCCCACATGAGCAATACTTTACTTAGCAGATGTTTATTGGGAAAACTATAGTGTTTGCGTTCTAAAAAGAAATACATTTAAGTTTTATTTTTAAACTTATCATCAGTGAAATTTATTTTTTCCTGTTGGTGTACAGTTCTGTGAATTTTAACACAAGTGTAGATTTGTGTAGCCATCACTACAATCTGGATACAGAATAATTCTGTCACCCCAATAACTCCTCCCTCCACCCCAGCTCTTGGCAGCCACTTATCTGTTCACCATCCCTACAGTTTAGTCTTTTTAAGAATGTCATGAAAACTACATCAGTATGTCTTTTGGTAGGTATAATTGTTTTACAATGTTGTGTTAGTTTTTTTTGGGGGGGGATAGTAGTTGTTTTACAGTGTTGTGTTAGTTTCTACTATACAGTGAAGTGATGCAGAGTTCCCCGTGTTATACAACAGGTTCTCTTTAGTTATCTATTTTATACGTATTAGTGTATATATGTCAGTCTCAATCTCCCAATTCATCCCACCTCCCTTTCTGACTGGTGTGAGGTGAACCTCATTGTAGGTTTGATTTGCATTTCTCTAATAATTAGTGATGTTGAGAATCTTTTCATGTGCTTCTTGGCCATCTGTATGTCTTCTCTGGAGAAATGTCTATTTAGGTCTTCCACCCATTTTTGGATTGGGTTGGGTTTTGGTTTTATTTTTGATACTGAGCTGCATGAGCTGTTTGTATATTTTGGAGATTAATCCTTTGTCCATTGATTCATTTGCAAATATTTTCTCCCATTCTGAGGGTTGTCTTCATCTTGTTTATGGTTTCCTTTGCTATGCAAAAGCTTTTAAGTTTCCTTAGGTCCCATTTGTTTATTTTTGTTTTTATTTCTATTACTCTACAAGATGGGTCAAAAAAGATCTTGGGGCTTCCCTGTGTGGCGCAGTGGTTGAGAGTCCGCCTGCCGATGCAGGGGACACGGGTCTGTACTACAGGGCTACAGTAATCAGTAATCACGGGTCTGGGAAGATCCCACATGCCACAGAGCGGCTGGGCCCGTGAGTCATAGCCGCTGAGCCTGCGCGTCTGGAGCCTGTGCTCCACAACGGGAGAGGCCACAACAGTGAGAGGCCCGCGTAACGCAAAAAAAAAAAAAAAAAAGATCTTGCTGTGATTTATGTCATAGAGTGTTCTTCCTATGTTTTCCTCTAAGAGTTTTATAGTGTCTGGTCTTACATTTAGGTCTTTAATCCATTTGGAGTTTAGTTTTGTGTATGGTGTTAGGGAGTGTTCTAATTTAAGTCTTTTACACGTAGCTGTCCAGTTTGCCCAGCACCACTTATTGAAGAGACTGTCTTTTCTCCATTGTATATCCTTGCCTCCTTTGTCATAGATTAGTTGACCATAGGTGCATGGGTTTATCTCTGGACTGTCTATCCTGTTCCATTGATCTATATTTCTGTTTTTGTGCCAGTATCATACTGTCTTGATTACTGTAGCCCTGTAGTACAGTCTGAAGTCAGGGAGCCTGATTCCTCCAGCCCCATTTTTTTTTTTTTTCTCAAGATTGCTTAGGCTATTCAGGGTCTCTTTTGTCTTCATACAGATTTTAAGATTTTTTTTGTTCTAGTTCTGTGAAAAATGTCATTGGTAATTTGATAGGGATTGCACTGAATCTGTAGATTTCTTTGGGTAGTATAGTCATTTTCACAATATTGATTCTTCCAACCCAAGAACATGGTATATCTCTCCATCTGTTTGTGTCATCTTTGATTTATTTCATCAGTTTCTTATAGTTTTCTGAGTACAGGTCTTTTACCTCCTTAAGTAGGTTTATTCCTAGTTATTTTATTCTTTTTGTTGCAATGGTGAATGGGATTGTTTCCTTAATTTCTCTTTCTTACCTTTTGTTGTTAGTGTATAGTAATGCAAGAGATTTCTGTGCATTAATTTTGTATACTGCAACTTTACCAAATTCATTGATTAGCTTTAGTAGTTTTCTGGTGGCATCTTTAGGTTCTTCTATGTGGAGTATCATGTCATCTGTAAACATGACGTATTTGTATTCCAATTTGTATTCCTTTTATTTCTTTTTCTTCTCTGATTGCCATGGCTAGGACTTCCAATACTATGTTGAATAATAGTGGTGAGAGCAGACATCCTTGTCTTGTTCCTGATCTTAGAGGAAATGCTTTCAGTTTTTCACCATTGAGAATGATGTTTGCTGTGGGTTTGTCATATATGGCCTTTATTATGTTGAGGTAGGTTCCCTCTATGCCCACTTTCTGGAGAGTTTTTATTATAAATGGGTGTTGAATTTTGTCAAAAGCTTTTTCTGCATCTATTGAGACAATCATATGGTTTTTATTCTTCAGTTTGTTAATATGGTGTATCACATTGATTGATCTGTGTATATTGAAGATTCCTTGCATCCCTGGGGTAAATCCCACTTGATCATGGTGTATGACCCTTTTAATATGTTGTTGGATTCTGTTTGCTAGTATTTTGTTGAGGATTTTTGCATATATTTTCATCAGTGATATTGGTCTGTAATTTTCTTTTTTTGTGATATCTTTGTCTGGTTTTCGTATCCAGGTGATGGTGGCCTCATAGTATGAGTCTGGGAGTGTTCCTTCCTCTGCAATTTTTTGGAATAGTTTGAGAAGGATGGTGTTAGATCTCCTCTAAATGTTTGATAGAATTCACCTGTGAAGCCATCTGGTCTTGGGCTTTTGTTTGTTGGAAGGGTAGGTAACCTTTTGAAACAAACTTTTTTTCACTTAACATAATGCTTTTGAGATTCATCCAACTTCTTATAAATGTCAGTAGTTTGTACGTATTTATTGGTAAGTAGTATTCCATTGTATGGATGTACCATTCATTTACTTCTTGAAGAACATTTGGGTTGCTTACAATTTTGGGCAATTATGAATAGAGCTTTTATAAACATTTGTTTTTGTGTGAATATAAATTTTCATTTCTCTAGTGTAGATACTCAGGGGTAGGAATGCTGAGACATACAGTATATGTATGTTTGCCTTTATAAGTAAAAACTGTTTCCAAAGTGTCTATACCATTTTGCATTTCCATCAGCAGTGTATAAGAATTCCTTCCAGTTACTCTTCATCCTTGGTATTCTCAGGATTTTTAATTTTAGCTATTCTTATGATAGTTTTATCTAATCATGATTTTAATTTGCATTTTCCTAATGACTAATGATGTAGAATATCTTTTCATATGTTTATTTGACATCCTATATCCTCCTAGAAGTGTGTATTTTTAAATATTTTCCCATTTTTTAAATGTTTTTCCTTATTGTTGAGTTTTGAGAATTCTTTATTATCCATACTAGTTGGATATGGGATTTGTAATTACTATCTCCCAGTTTGTAACCTGTCTTTGTATTCTCTAAATAGTATCTTTCTTTTTTTTTTTTTAAAATAGTACCTTTCATAGAGCAAAAGTTTTTAATTTTGATGCAGTACAGTTTATCATTTTTTTATGGAGTATGCTTTTTGTGTCTTGTCTAAGAACTCGTTATGCAACCCAAGGTCATAGGTTTTCTTCTAAAAGTTTTATAGTTTTATATTTTGCATTTAGATCTACAATTCATTTTGTGTTAACATATGTGTAAGGTTAAAATTTACTTTTTTGCCTATGGATTTCTCCTTGCTCCAGCACCATTTGTTGAAAAGACTATCCTTTCTCCATTAAATTGCTTTTGCACCTTTGTCAAAACTCAATTGGCAGTATTTGTGTGGGTGTATTTCTAGATTCTCTATTCTGTTCCATTGATCTATTTGTTTACCCCTTTGCTAATACCATCCAGTCTTGATTACTATAACTTTATAGTAAAGTCTTAAAATTGGGTAGTTCAAGTTTTCCAATTTTATTCTTCTTTTGCATAATTGCTTTAGCTATTCTAGTTCCTTTGCCTCTCCATATAGATTTTAGAATTAGCTTGTCTATATCTATAAGAAATCTTGCTAAGATTTTAATGGTATTATGTGGAATCTGTAGATCAATATGGGGATAATTAACATTTTTACTGTATTGAAACTTCCAAGCCATGAACATAGTATGTCTCTTTAGTTATTTAGATCTTCAATTTCTTTCTTCAGAGTTTTGTAGGTTTTACATGCAGATACTATACATGCTTTGTTACATTTGTACCTAAGTGTTTTACTTTTTGAAACTATTGTAAATGTTACTGACTTTTAAATTTCTGTTTTAGTTGGACATTGCTAGTCATGTTAGTTTACTATGGCTGCCATAACAAATTACTACAAACTTGGTGGCTTAAAAAAACAGAAATTTACTCTCTTACAGTTCTGGAGGTCAGAAGTCTACAATCAGTTTTGAGCAGAAATCAAAGTGTGGCAGATCTGTGTTCCCTTCACACACAGCAGGGAATCTGTTCTTTGCCTCTTCCAACTTCTGGTGGCTGCCAGCATTCCTTGGCTTGTAGCTACATCACTTCAATCTCTACCTCTGTCTTCATATTGCCTTTCCTCTGTGTTGACTCCCCTCTGCCTCTCTTAGAAAGACACATGTGATGGCATTGAGTGGCCACCTGGATAGTCCATGATAATCTCTCATCTCAAAATCCTTAATTTAATTAATAATATCTGCAAAAAACTTTACCAGGTAAGGTAACATTCACAGATTCCAGAAATTAGGACCTAATATTTTTGAGGACATTTTTTAGCCTACTACATTAGTGTCTAGAAATCAAGATTGTGTGTGTGTGTATGTGTGTGTGTGTGTGTGAGAGAGAGAGAGAGAGAGAGAGAGAGAAAGAGACAGAGAGAGAAAGAAAAAGACAGAGAGACAGAGACAAAGAGAGAGAGAAAGAGATTTTATGTGTTGACCTTTTATCCTGCAGCCTTAGTACTAAACTCACATATTAATTCTAGAAGTTTTTTGGTTGATTCTTTGGTATTTTGTACATAAATAATAGAGACACTTTTATTTCTTTCTTCCCAATTTGTATGAATTTTATTTCTTTTTCTTGCCTTAGTTCATTGACTAGGATTTCCAGTACAATGTGAATAGGAATGGTGAAAGTGAACATCCTTGCCTTATTCCTATTCTTAGGGGGAAAGCATTCAGTTATTCACCATTAAGTATGATGTTAGCTTCTATTCCTTCTTTGTAGAGAAGTTTTACAATTTTTTTTTATCATGAATGGATGTTGAATTTTGTCATATGATTTTTCTGCATCAATTGATATAATCATTTTTTCCCTTCTTTAGATTATTAATATGATGGATTACATTCATTGATTTCCAAATATTGAACCAGCTTTGCATTACTGGGACAAACCCCACTTTATCATAGTATAATTTTTTTATACATTCCTGGTTTTGATTTGGAATATTTTATTAAGGATTTTAATGTCTATGTTCATTAAAGATATTGCTCTGTAGCTGTATTTTCTTATACTGTCTGTCTGGTTTTGGTATCAGGGTAATTCTGGCCTCATAAAATAAATTGGGATGTGATCCCTCCTCTTTTTTCTAGAAGAGATTGTGGAGATTTGGTGTTATTTCTTCTTTATACATTTCATGGAATTTGCCAGTGAAACCATTTGTGCCTGATATTCTTTTTCAGAAGATTTTAAACTACATATTTAATTTTTTTTCATAGTTTTAAGACTACTCAGATTATCTCTGTTTTCAATTTTATTGATTTCTCATCTCTGTTATCTCCTTCCTTTTGCTCATTTTGGGCTTATTTTGCTTTTCTTTCTTTTTTTTTTTCCTAGTTTCGTAAGTTGGAAGCTCATATTATTACAGACGTTTCTTCTTTTCTAACATAAACATTTAATGGTATACATTTCCTTTTAAACACTGTTTTAACTACACTGAAGAAAATGTGATGCGTTTTAATCTTAATTCAAAATGTTTTCTAGTATCCCTTGAGACTTACTCTTTTGATCCACTGATTATTTATAAGGGTGTTGATTAATTTCCAAGTGTTCTGAAATTTTCCCATTATTTTTTTATATTGATTTCTAGCTTAATTCCATTAGGACCTGAAACATACTTTGCATAATTTTGATTCTTTAAGTTTGTTAAGGTTTATTTTATGATCCATGATATGTTCTATGTTGGTGGTTTGAATATTGTGTTTTCTCTGAAGGGAGCCATATCTCTAAACTGAGCCCATTTGTTTGCTTATTCACTCAAGAGTCTTTCTGGAAGGTTGCCACTCACAGCCCATTGTTTCTTTTGTCTAGAATATCCAGGATGTGAGAAGTGATGATGAGGATGAGTATGAAGAGGAAGAGGTTGAGGAAGAGAAGAAGAAGGAAGAAGCCACCAAAGGCAAAGAGACAGACGATTTGAAGAATGGCCTTGGGGCCAACAGGCACCTCATTCCCAATGGTCAGCATGGCTGTTAGCTTGAAGCCCGCATAGCTCCTGGCACACAGTGCACTGCAAGGGCTGCTGGGAGCTGGAAGTGCTCCCTCCTCCATTGCTGTGGCCTCAGGACCCACAGGGACCACAGATTTTGCCCTTCCCTCTTTCTAACCAGCACCTTCCCCCCCACCAAGATGTATTTAACAAAATGTTAATTTGTGTTAAAATGTTAAATATAAGCATCCCCATGGATTTTACTGGAGTTAGGACTCAGATTTCAAAGATTTCTCCTGAGAACCCTTCCACTTCTAATTGTTCTATTCATGAATTTAGACGTTTGGAGCCCATTTTGTTGTAGGCCTTCCCCTTCCCACCTTGCCTGTCCTCAGGATACTTTGGAAAGTGCTAAGTCAACCCACTTTTTCCAGGTGCGTTTGGCCACAGAGAGCAGCTCATTTCCCAAAAATGAGCTAGAGGTGGCAATGGAATGGTGGTGGCAGGACCAAACCAGGGGGCCAAGCTTCCAGGGCTCACGGATCCCTTTCTGCCATGGGCAGTGTTTAAACCTTCCATGCCGTGTGCTTCGTCTCTCCGATGGGAATAACCAGACCTGCCCTGCCCCCTCACAGGGTTGGAATAAGGATCAAATGAGATAATAATGGAAGTGAGAGTGCATACTGTAGGCTATGGTGTTGCTGTTACCTGACCCTCTATTCACTGTGATCACAGTCCTGTTTGGGAGAGAAGCCTGGTGAAACTTGGCACTGAACAGGCCTGAACAAAAGGCACAGTCTTGAAGAATTCCTTTTAAATGTGTCTGGAAATACCTAAACATGCAAATACCCAGAAAGCTGTTTCCAGTTTATCTGGTAACTATTTATTTGTTAGCTTCCCAAAGGTAATTCTCAAATCCCCCAGGTTCTCGTCCCTCAGGTTCCATGGCCAAGGGGAGGGAGTTTGGGCCCCATTCCTTCTTGTCCTTTGCTGATTTCTCATTTCCTCTCTGAAAGGGATGCTTCCCTGCTGTGGCCCTGAACCCCTCCTTCAGGCTAGCAGAGCTACCCAGCAGGCCATAGGGTCTACCTGGGGGCCTCTCTGGTGGCACTGGACCCAAGTCATGTTGTTCCCCTAGCCACTATCACCCAGGAAGCCCAGTTTCTGGGGCATGTGTTTGAGCTCCTGATCAAAGGAGGTCTTGGAAAAACAAAGAGACTCTGTACTTTAAACCCCTGCTCTCCAACCCAATCAGAGTGCATAACAGTAAAGCAGAACAAAACAAAGGGCTGGAAAACACTCCTGAGAATGTCCAAGGACAGGTGCTTGAGTCAGTGTCAGCTCCTGGGGCTGCCTTACCTCTCTGGGAGGACAGGTAGGGGCTGGAGGGTCAGTAGCCACCTCTTGACCCCCACAGGGATACATCTCCTGAGGCCAGCATGCAGGGCAGACCTCAGAGACTTTCTCAGGTTACTAACTGAGGAGAGGCAGAGCCTTGTAGAGGAAGAGCCTGAGCAAAATGTGCAACTTTTCCCCACCCAATCTCTTATATTTTGGGGTCACATTTTTCATCTCATCCTGTTTTGCTCAGGGCCCGTATTATAAAGCCAAGTAAGTGGAAGCTAAGACTGTGGGGACTAGTAAAACCCACACAGACTCCACCAATGGGGGCTGCAGCCTCTGGAGCACAAAGGACACTGTATACAGTAAAGGTGTCTGCTTTTTTTTTTTTTCCAGTAAAAAGATGTTTTTAAAACCTTCAGGCTAAACAAAAACAAAAAACTTCAAAATTCTTTCACAACACAATCTCTTTTTGAGAAATTGTTAGAACAACAGAAAAACATGTGTCAGGTTTCTCTGCATAATATTTGCATCTATGAGTACAATAACATTATATACGTAATGTATATTATAAATCTCAAATGCGTCCAGTCACTTTAGGGCGTAGCTGTTGAATTAATATTTATATTATTTTTTTTTGGTGAAAGATCACACTAAGATATTATTTTTATGTTCCAGTTAACAGTTTTTTCCTTGATTTATTTTGGTCTTGTCTCTGTACCAAATAACTTCTTGCTTTAGGTAAAAAAAGTGTTTAGTTGTTGCTCTATCCTCCAGTTCTTTCTTTTTTTCTTATTTGAACATTGAAGGTAAAATTGATATGCCAATTTCAACTATGTGATACAGCTGGAAGCACTAAACTATCTCTTAAGAGGTAGAGATGCATATTTTGTAACATTTTTAGGGCTTTTGTGGTTAATTTTAAGGGTAACCTGTCTTTCTACAGGAAACAAGAGCTCATAGTATATACCAGATGACTTTATAAAAATGTAGTCCACCATGCCACCAGTAATATTGTAATGGTAATGACTTACAATAAGACAGAGACAGAGCCCAGCATGTGTGGTGATTTAGATTCAGTACATTGTTTGGCTTCTTAGAGATCATTACTAGTCCTATTGAGTGGCGGAAACAAAGATTTGCCAGTCCTCTAGAAACACCCTGCAGGGAATCAGGGGGAGCAGTGAGGAGAACAGAGCCAAGTTAGGACATTAGGGCTGCTGGCCTTGGGGTACCAGACACCAGAGAGGAGAGGTAACAGGTCAGGCCTGACTGGGCTGAGTCTCTTGGCTGTGCACAGTGTAGACAGACAGATGCTTGTGGGCTGGAGACTAACCTGGGCCACAGCACCTTAGCCCTGTAGCAGGCCCTGTAGAAGTGCTAAGTGAGGGGCATGGTCCTAAAGATATTTTCTCAGCCCCCTTTTATATACCTACCTTTCAAAGGTGGAGGAGGAAATAGGGTCTATTGATGGTTCAACTGGCTGTCCATCAGAATTACCTATTGAGCTTAAAACACACCTTGCCTGTTGCCTGCTCCATATTTAGATTAAGTACTTCTGGAATAAGAAAAAGGAATTTGCATTTTAACCAAGTCCAGGTGCTTCTGAAGAGCAGTCAGGACTCTGTGTGACCCCACTTGGTTTTATTCCTACTAGCAGTTTTATATGCTAATAAATGAGAATATACAATGATGCAGAATATTTACTCCAAAATAAATTCAAATAAAATAATAAAGTAGAATAGGAAACTTGAGAGCAGTCAAGACAAATAGAAAACATTGTAAGAGTTTTACACTGGTTAGTACAATGGCAGTACTAATTACCAAATCCAAATTTATAGGTAATTGCATCCAGTGTAAGAACAGAGTACCAGATCAGATTTTTTAAAACTCCAACTATAGGCTACTTACTAGAGATATGCTATAAATATATGCAAAAAGAAATGTTGAAAGTAAAAGGAGGGATAAAGGTATACCATGCAAACTCTATCCCCAAAAAGCTGACATAGCTATTCTAATATCAGACAAAGGCAAGAAGAGCTAGTGGGTATTAAGAGGAATGTTTCATAACAGTGAAAGGGATCAGTCCACCAGGAAAATATTTAAAAATTAAATCTGTATACACTGAATAATATGCCTTTAAAATATATAAAGAAAAATTTTACAGAATTAAAAGGTCAAATTTTTACAGAATTAAAAGGTCAAATTGACTTTGATTACAAAGTCAAATTGTGTTTGGGTGGTTTTAACACACCATTCAGTATCTGATAGAAACAGCCAACCAAAAAGCAATAAGAATACAGAAGATTTGAACAATGAAATGAACAAAATTGGCCCAGATGACATATGTAGAGAGAGCACTGTACCCAACAAATGCAGGCACACATTCTTTTCAGGTGCATGTGAACATTTACCCAAATTAACCACATGATAGGCCTTAAAACAAATCCCAAAACATTTCAAAGGTTTTAAATCATACAGAGTATGATCACTGATCACAGTGAAATTAGACAAGAAAAATCACCTATTTTTAAGTTAAGTAATGCACTTCTAAATGTAGCAAAGAAGCAATCACAATGGAAATAAAACATTTTTAAATGAATTATAATAAAAAATAATGAAAAGTATGTGGGGTTCAACTAGTGACAAATTTAGAGGAAATTTTATAATATTAAAAGCTTTTAGGGGCTTCCCTGGTGGCGCAGTGGTTGAGAATCCACCTGCCAATGCAGAGGACATGGGTTCGAGCCCTGGTCTGGGAAGATCCCACATGCCGCGGAGCAACTGGGTCCGTGAGCCACAACTACTGAGCCTGCGCGTCTGGAGCCTGTGCTCCGCAACAAGAGAGGCCGCGACAGTGAGAGGCCTGCACACTGCGATGAAGAGTGGCCCCCCGCTCGCCACAACTAGAGAAAGCCCTCGCACAGAAACGAAGACCCAACACAGCCAAAAAATAAATAAATAAATGTCTCAAAAAAAGTAAAAAGGGAAATTAATAAAATAGAAAACAAACATATAATAGAGAATATCACAAAACCAAAAGTTGGTTCTTTAAAAGAAAACAATTCATAAAGCAAGACTGATCAAGAAAGACACAAATAACTAATATTAGGAATGAAAAGGATCTGTCACTATAGATCAAACAAAGAACAAATAATAGGAGAATATCATGAGCAACTTTATGTCAATAGATTTGAAGATGTAAATAAAATGTGTAAGTTCCTAGAAAAATACAGCTTGTCAAAATGGGCACAAGAAGAAACAGATATCTAAATAGCCTTCTATACAAAACAATTAAATCTGATATTTTAAAATATGTCCCCCCTTAAAAAAATCTTTAGGCCCAGATGGCTTATACAGTGAATTCTTCCAATATTTAAGGAAGAATTAACAGAATTATTACACAAACTTTTCCAGAGAAAAAAGGAAGGAACACTTCACATTTGTTTTACAAGGCTAGCATAATCTTGATACTAAAATCTGACAAGAGTATTAGGAGAAAAAGACCCAACAAGTATAGGCTAAGTCATTCATAAACAGAGGTGCAAATTTTCTAAACAAAAGCAAACTGAATTCAGCAATATGTAAAGAAGACAGTGCATAGCAAACAAGTTGGGTTTCTTTCAGGAGCATGTTGTTGATATACTATTTCAAAATCAATGTTATTAACCATTTTAAGAGAATAAAGGAAAACCCAAATCTTCCAAAGCCTTATCTAAAATTCAACCTCCATTCATTAAAAAAAAAAAAAAAACTCACAGAAAAGTAGGAAGGAATTTCCTTTATCTGATAATAGCATCTTCAAAAAGTGTAAAGCCAGTATCATATAATGCTATAATGGTGAGATATTGAGTTTTATCCCCTGGGATTATCACTGAGACAGAAATGTCCACTATCTTCAAGGAGGCCCATCATCCTGAATATATTCAACATTGTATTTTTCATCCCAGCCAGTATAATATTTAATAAATAAATAAAAATTACAAAGCTCAAAAGGAAATAATTGTTACTACAAATGTAAATGCAAAAAATCCCCACACATTGTATGTGTGTGTAAATTTATACAGAAATGCCAAGGATTAAGACTGGCTAAGACAATTATCTGTAAAGGAACATAATAATGAATCAGATTAAATGATAATAAAGAACTTCTATTTCTCAAAAGACACCATTAAGAGAGTGAAAAGGCAAGTCATGGAGTTGGAGAAAATAATTGGCAACACTTATAACTGACAAAGGGCTCGTTATCCAGTATATATGAAGAGGTCCTACTCATCCCCCCAAAAATATACAACCCAATAAAAAAAATGAACAGGCACTTAACCAACACTTTATAAAACACCATATCTAAATGTTCAATAAACAAATGAAAAGGTGCTCAATTTCATTAATCATTAGAAAGACTCATAGTACCAAATGGCAATCACATGGAACAATGGAAACTCACACACTGTTGGAGGAGTATAAACAGTTATAACTACTTTGAAAAATAGTTTGTCATCATTTCCTAAAATTGGACATATGCACATATCATAACCCAGTAATTTCACTCCTAGGTACATACTAGAAAGGCACACGTAAAAGCACCAAAAGAATGCACATGAATGTTCATATCAGCAATGTTAACAACTCTGAAGGGCACTTCCCAAATGTCCATCAAGAGTAAAACGGACAATTGTGGTCTATTTACAATACAGGATACTGTAGAGCAATGAAAATGAACCAACTGGTACTTGCAACAATATAGTTTCCTCTCACGATCTTAATGTTTTGTAAAAGACTCTAATGCAAAATGAATAGATGCTTTATGTTTCCATTTATTATAGTGTTCAAAAACAGACAAAACCAATCTATGATGGTAAAAGTCAGGGTAGTTGAGAAGAAGAGAGGGACTGTGCCTGGATGGGGCCCAAGGGGGCTTTGGGTGCTATTGATGTTATGCTTCTTGACCATGGTGGTGCTTCCATGAGTGTGTTCAATTTGTGATACATCAGCAAACTGCACACTTAGGATGTGTATGCTGTTCTGTATAGATATTATAATTTTTTGGAAGTTGTTACAATGAAAAAGAAAAAGCTAGCTACTTTTAAGTTCTTACCTTTCTAAGACAGCTAATGTCCCAGTCTCTTCTTTTTTATATAAACTTTAATACCAAATGTATCTACCTTAAGATATACATAGGGCTTCCCTGGTGGCGCAGTGGTTGAGAGTCTGCCTGCCGATGCAGGGGACACGGGTTCGTGCCCCGGTCTGGGAAGATCCCACATGCCGCGGAGCGGCTGGGCCCATAAGCCATGGCTGCTGAGTCTGCGCATCTGGAGCCTGTGCTCCGCAACGGGAGAGACCACAACAGTGAGAGGCCCGCGTACCGCAATAAAAAAAAAAAAAAAAAGATATACATAAAAGTCTATAATCTCACTACCATATAATCCCCATTGGCATTTAAAGTAGTACTAATAAGAGACTCTGGGAAGATGGCGGAAGAGTTAGACGCAGAGATCACCTTCCTCCCCACAGATACACCAGAAATACATCTACACATGGACCAACTCCTATAGAACACCTACTGAACGCTGGCAGAAGGCCTCAGACCTCCAAAAAGGCAAGAAACTCCCACATACTTGGATAGGGCAAAAGAAAAAAGAATAAACAGAGACAAAAGAATAGGGACGGGACCTGCACCAGTGGGAGGCAGCTGTGAAGGAGGAAAAGTTTCCACACACTAGAAAGCCCCTTCCCGGGCAGAGACTGCGGGTGGTGGAGAGGGAAGCTTCGGAGCCGCGGAGCACAGCACAGCAACAGGGGTGAGGGGGGGCAAAGCGGAGAGATTCCCGCACAGAGGATCAGTGCCGACCGGCACTCACCAGCCCGAGAGGCTTGTCTGCTCCCGCGCCGGGGCAGACGGGGCTGGGAGCCCAGGCTCAGGCTTCGGTCGGAGCACAGGGAGAGTACTGGGGTGGCGGCGGGAACACAGCCTGCAGGGGGTTAGTGCACCACGGCTAGCCGGGAGGAGGTCCGGGAAAAAGTCTGGACCTGCCGAAGAGGCAAGAGACTTTTTCTTCCCTCTTTGTTTCCTGGTGCGTGAGGAGAGGCGATTAAGAGCACTGCTTAAAGGAGCTCCAGAGACGGGTGCGAGCCGTGGCTATCAGCGCGGACCCCAGAAACAGGCATGAGATGCTAAGGCTGCTGCTGCCGCCACCAAGAAGCCTGTGTGCGAGCACAGGTCACTATCCGCAGCCCCCCTTCCAGGGACCCTGTGCAGCCCGCCACTGTCAGAGTCCCGGGATCCAGGGACAACTTCCCCGGGAGAACACACAGCGCGCCTCAGGCTGGTTCAACGTCACGCCAGCCTCTGCTGCCACAGGCTCGCCCCACACTCCGTGCCCCTCCCTCCCCCTGGCATGTGTGAGCCAGAGTCCCCGAAGCAGCTGCTCCTTTAACCCCCGTCCTGTCTGAGCGAAGAACAGACACCATATGGTGACCTACACGCAGAGGCGGGGCCAAATCCAAAGCTGAGTCCCTGGGAGCTGTGAGAACAAAGAGAAAGGGAAATCTCTCCCAGCAGCCTCAGAAGCAGCGGATTAAAGCTCCACAATCAACTTGCTGTACCCTGCATCTGTGGAATATATGAATAGACAACGAATCATCCCAAATTGAGGAGGTGGACTTTTAGAGCAAGAGTTATTATGTTTTCCCCTTTTCCTCTTTTTGTTAGTGTGTATGTGTATGCTACTGTGTGAGATTTTGTCTGTATAGCTTTGCTTCCACCATTTGTCCTAGGGTTCTATCTGTCCGTTTTTTTAGTTTGTTTTGTTTTGTTTTTAATTTTTTTCTTAATAATTATTTTTTTATTTTAATAACTTTATTTTTACTTTATCTTCTTTCTTTCTTTCCTTCCTTCCCTCCTTTAGACAACGAAACATCCCAAATTGAGGAGGTGGACTTTGAGAGCAAGATTTATGATTTTTTCCCCTTTTCCTCTTTTTGTGTGTATGTGTATGCTACTGTGTGAGATTTTGTCTGTATAGCTTTGCCTCCACCATTTGTCCTAGGGTTCTACCCGTCCATTTAAAATTTTTTTTTCAATAATTATTTTTTATTTTAATACCTTTATTATATTTTATCTTATTTTATTTTACTTTATCTTCTTTATTCCTTTCTTTTTTTTCCTTCCTTCCCTCCTTCCTTCCTTCCTTCCTCCCTCCATCCCTCCCTCCTTTCTTTCTTTCTTTACTTCTTTATTTCTTCTTCTACTAATTCTTTCTTTCTACTTTTTCTCCCTTTTATTCTGAGCCGTGTGGATGAAATGCTCTTGGTGCTGCAGGCAGGAGTCAGTGCTGTGCCTCTGAGGTTGGAGAGCCAACTTCGGGACACTGGTCCACAAGAGACCTCCCAACTCCACATAATATCAAACGGTGAAAATCTCCCAGAGACCTCCATCTCAACACCAGCACCCAGCTTCACTCAACGACCAGCAAGCTACAGTGCTGGACACTCTATGCCAAACAACTAGCAAAAGAAGTACACACCCACACATTAGCAGAGAGGCTGTCTATAATCATAATAAGTCCACATACACCCCAAAACACACCACCAGACGTGTACCTGCCCACCAGAGAGACAAGATCCAGCCTCATCCACCAGAACATAGGCACTAGTCCCCTCCAACAGGAAGCCTACACAACCCACTGAACCACATTTAGCCACTGGGGACAGATACCAAAAACAACGGGAACTATGAACCTGCAACCTGCAAAAAGGAGACCCCAAACACAGTAAGATAAGCAAAATGAGAAGACAGAGAAACACACAGCAGATGAAGGAGCAAGATAAAAACCCACCAGACCTAACAAATGAAGAGGAAATAGGCAGTCTACCTGAAAAAGAATTCAGAATAATGATAGTAAAGATGATCCAAAATCTTGGAAATAGAATAGAGAAAATGCAAGAAACAATTAACAAGGACCTGGAAGAACTAAAGATGAAACAAGCAATGATGAACAACACAATAAATGAACTTAAAAATACTCTAGGGCTTCCCTGGTGGCGCAGTGGTTGAGAG
The DNA here is from genome assembly GCF_008692025.1 of Phocoena sinus. Taxonomy (NCBI): domain Eukaryota; kingdom Metazoa; phylum Chordata; class Mammalia; order Artiodactyla; family Phocoenidae; genus Phocoena; species Phocoena sinus. The sequence continues at coordinate 51,544,158 of NC_045764.1, read as the reverse complement.
TCCACCTGAAGATGCAGGGGACACAGTTTCGTGCCCTGGTCCGGGAAGATCCCACATGCCGCGGAGCGGCTAGGCCCGTGAACCATGGCCACTGAGCCTGCATGTCCGGAGCCTGTGCTCTGCAACTGGAGAGGCCAAAACAGTGAGAGGCCCACGTACCACAAAAAAAAAAAAAAAAAAAAAATACTCTAGATGGGATCAATAGCAGAATAACTGAGGCAGAAGAACGGATACGTGACCTGGAAGATAAAATAGTGGAAATAACTACTGCAGAGAAGAATAAAGAAAAAAGAATGAAAAGAACTGAGGACAGTCTCAGAGACCTCTGGGACAACATTAAACACACTAACATTCGAATTATAGGGGTTCCAGAAGAAGAAGAGAAAAAGAAAGGGACTGAGAAAATATTTGAAGAGATTATAGTTGAAAACTTCCCTAATATGGGAAAGGAAATAGTTAATCAAGTCCAGGAAGCACAGAGAGTCCCATACAGGATAAATCCAAGGAGAAATACACCAAGACACATATTAATCAAACTGTCAAAAATTAAATACAAAGAAAACATATTAAAAGCAGTAAGGGAAAAACAACAAATAACACACAAGGGAATCCCCATAAGGTTAACAGCTGATCTTTCAGCAGAAACTCTGCAAGCCAGAAGGGAGTGGCAAGACATCTTTAAAGTGATGAAGGAGAAAACCCCACAACCAAGATTACTCTTCCCAGCAAGGATCTCATTCAGATATGATGGAGAAATTAAAACCTTTACAAATGAGCAAAGCTGAGAGAGTTCAGCACCACAAAATGGGCTTTACAACAAACGCTAAAGGAACTTCTCTAGGCAAGAAACACAAGAGAAAGAAAAGACCTACAATCACAAACCCAAAACAATTAAGAAAATGGGAAGAGGAACATACATATCGATAATTACCTTAAATGTAAGTGGATTAAATGCTCCCACCAAAAGACACAGACTGGCTGAATGGATACAAAAGCAAGACCCATATATATGTTGTCTACAAGAGACCCACTTCAGACCTAGAGACACATACAGACTGAAAGTAAGGGGATGGAAAAAGATATTCTATGCAAATGAAAACCAAAAGAAAGCTGGAGTAGCAATTCTCATATCAGACAAAATAGACTTAAAAAAGACTATTAGAAGAGACAAAGAAGGACACTACATAATGATCAAGGGATCGATCCAAGAAGGAGATATAACAATTGTAAATATTTATGCACCTAACATAGGAGCACCTCAATACATAAGGCAAATACTAACAGTCATTAAAGGGGAAATCAACAGTAACACATTCATAGTAGGAGACTTTAACACCCTACTTTCACCAATGGACAGATCATCCAAAATGAAAATAAATAAGGAAACACAAGCTTTAAATGATACATTAAACAAGATGGACTTAATTGATATTTATAGGACATTCCATACAAAAACAACAGAATGCACACTTTTCTCAAGTGCTCATGGAACATTCTCCAGGATAGATCATATCTTGAGTCACAAATCAAGCCTTGGTAAATTTAAGAAAATTGAAATTGTATCAAGTATCTTTTCTGACCACAATGCTATGAGACTAGATATCAATAACAGGAAGAGATCTGTAAAAAATACAAACACATGGAGGCTAAACAGTACACTACTGAATAACGAAGTGATCACTGAAGAAATCAAACAGGAAATAAAAAAATACCTACAAACAAATGACAATGGAGACATGATGACCTAAAACCTATGGGATGTAGCAAAAGCAGGTCTAAGAGGCAAGTTTATAGCAATACAATCTTACCTTAAGAAATAGGAAGCATCTCGAATAAACAACCTAACCTTGCACCTAAAGCAATTAGAGAAAGAACAGAAAAACCCCAAAGTTAGCAGAAGGAAAGAAATCATAAAGATCAGATCAGAAATAAATGAAAAAGAAATGAAGGAAACGATAGCAAAGATCAATAAAACTAAAAGCTGGTTCTTTGAGAAGATAAACAAAATTGATAAACCATTAGCCAGACTCATCAAGAAAAAAAGGGAGAAGACTCAAATCAATAGAATTAGAAATGAAACAGGAGAAGTAACAACTGACACTGCAGAAATACAAAAGACCATGAGAGATTACTACAAGCAACTCTATGCCAGTAAAATGGACAACCTGGAAGAAATGGACAAATTCTTAGAAAAGCACAACGTGCCAAGACTGAATGAGGAAGAAATAGAAAATATGAACAGACCGATCACAAGCTTGAAAATGAAACTCTGATTAAAAATCTTCCAACAAACAAAAGCCCAAGACTGGATGGCTTCACACGCGATTTCTATCAAATATTTAGAGAAGAGCTAACACCTATCCTTCTCAAACTCTTCCAAAATATAACAGAGGGAGGAAAACTTCCAAACTCATTCTACGAGGCCACCATCACCTTGATACCAAAACCAGACAAGGATGTCACAAAGAAAGAAAACTACAGGCCAGTATCACTGATGAACATAGATGCAAAACTCCTGAATAAAATACTAGCAAACAGAATCCAACAGCACATTAAAAGGATCATACACCATGATCAAGTGGGGTTTATTCCAGGATTGCAAGGATTCTTCAATATATGCAAGTCAGTCAATGTGATAAACCATATTAACAAATTGAAGGAGAAAAACCATATGGTCATCTAAATACATGCAGAGAAAGCTTTCGAAAAAATTCAACACCCATTTATGATAAAAACCCTGCAGAAAGTAGGCATAGAGGGACCTTTCCTCAACATAATAAAGGCCATATATGACAAACCCACAGTCAACATCATCCTCAATGGTGAAAAACTGAAAGCATTTCCACTAAGAAAAGGAAAAAGACAAGGTTGTCCACTCTCACCACTCTTATTCAACATAGTTTTGGAAGTTTTAGCCATAGCAATCAGAGAAGAAAAGGAAAGAAAAGGAATCCAAATCAGAAAAGAAGTAAAGCTGTCACTGTTTGCAGATGACATGATACTATACATAGAGAATCCTGAAGATGCTACCAGAAAACTACTAGAGCTAATCAATGAATTTGGTAAAGTAGCAGGGTACAAAATTAATGCACAGAAATCACTGGCATTCCTATACACTAATGATTAAATATCTGAAAGTGAAATCAAGAAAACACTCCCATTTACCATTGCAACAAAAAGAATAAAATACCTAGGAATAAACCTACCTAAGGAGACAAAAGACCTGTATGCAGAAAATTATAAGACACTGATGAAAGAAATTAAAGATGATACAAATACATGGAGAGATATTCCATGTTCTTGGACTGGAAGAATCAACATTGTGAAAATGACTTTACTACCCAAAGCAATCTACAGATTCAATGCAATCCCTATCAAACTACCACTGGCATTTTTCACAGAACTAGAACAAAAAATTTCACAATATGTATGGAAACACAAAAGACCCCGAATAGCCAAAGCAATCTTGAGAACGAAAAACGGAATTGGACGAATCAGGCTCCCTGACTTCAGACTATACTGCAAAGCTACAGTAATCAAGACAGTATGGTACTGGCACAAAAGCAGAAAGATAGATCAATGGAACAGGATAGAAAACCCAGAGATAAACCCACGAACAGATGGTTACCTTATCTTTGATAAAGGAGGCAGGAATCTACAATGGAGAAAGGACAGCCTCTTCAATAAGTGGTGCTGGGAAAACTGGACAGGTACATGTAAAAGTATGAGATTAGATCACTCCCTAACATCATAGACAAAAATAAGCTCAAAATGGATTAAAGACCTAAATGTAAGGCCAGAAACTATCAAACTCTTAGAGGAAAACATAGACAGAACACTCTATGACATAAATCACAGCAAGATCCTTTTTGACCCACCTCCTAGATAAATGGAAATAAAAACAAAAATAAACAAATGGGACCTAATGAAACTTCAAAGCTTTTGCACAACAAAGGAAACCATAAAGAAGAGTAAAAGACAAACCTCAGAATGGGAGAAAATATTTTCAAATGAAGCAACTGACAAAGGATTAATCTCCAAAATTTATAAGCATCTCATGCAGCTCAATAAAAAACAAACAAACAGCCCAATCCAAAAATGGGCAAAAGACCTAAAAGGACATTTCTCCAAAGAAGATATACAGACTGCCAACAAACACATGAAAGAATGCTCAACATCATTAATCATTAGAGAAATGCAAATCAAAACTACAATGAGATATCATCTCACACCAGTCAGAATGGCCATCATCAAAAAATCTAGAAACAATAAATGCTGGAGAGGGTGTGGAGAAAAGGGAACACTCTTGCACTGCTGGTGGAAATATGAATTGGTTTAGCCACTATGGAGAACAGTATGGAGGTTCCTTAAAAAACTACAAATAGAACTACATATGACTCAGCAATTCCACTACTGGGCATATACCCTGAGAAAACCATAATTCAAAAAGAGTCATGTACCAAAATGTTCATTCCAGCTCTATTTACAATAGCCAGGAGCTGGAAACAACCTAAGTGTCCATCATCGGATGAATGGATAAAGAAGATGTGGCACATATATACAATGGAATATTACTCAGTCATAAAGAGAAATGAAATTGAGCTATTTGTAATGAGGTGGATAGACCTAGAGTCTGTCATACAGAATGAAGTAAGTCAGATAGAGAAAGACAAATACCGTATGCTAACACATATATATGGAATTTAAGGGAAAAAAATGTCATGAAGAACCTAGGGGTAAGACAGGAATAAAGACACAGACCTACTAGAGAATGGACTGGAGGATATGGGGAGGGGGAAGGGTAAGCTGTGAAAAAGCGAGAGAGAGGCATGGACATATATACATTACCAGACGTAAGGTAGATAGCTAGTGAGAAGCAGCCGCATAGCACAGGGAGATCAGCTCGGTGTTTGTGACCGCCTGGAGGGGTGGGATAGGGAGGGTGGGAGGGAGGGAAAAGAGGGAAAAGATCTGGGAACATATGTATAACTGATTCCCTTTGTTATAAAGCAGAAACTAACACACCATTGTAAAGCAATTATACTGCAATAAAAATGTAAAAATTAAAAGAGTGCATTCAAATAATGCAGAAATAATGTATGTATCAAATGAAAAGTGAAAAACTCTCTGCAAAAGGGAAACACTCTTAGCGTTCATTGTGATTCCATCCAGAAACATTCTTATGCCTATTTTCACCTGAATTTGTTGTGGAATGTCAGCTCCCCAAACATCCCCAGTGCAGCCTGTTTTTGAGATGGATGGAGGTGATTGCCCATGGCAGTACGACAGAGCACCTAGAGAGGACTGGCAATGCTCAGTGAGGGAAGGCCAAGGTCGGATTATTTTTGAGAATTTGAAGTTTGTTTTATGGGTCTTTCAAAGCCAAGACTTAATTAAGATCAGCTAAGGAACATAACAGTTTAGGACTGGTGAAGGCAGCAAGGGAAAGATTTTGAAGTGAAGGGTTCAAGGAATCATAAGTTTCTTATGCAATAAACTATCTGTGGATGTTTTCTATTGAGGAGTTGATGGTTCTTGAGAGAAGGTTCTGAAATAAACAATAATTATTTGCCTGGCAAAAGTCTTCTAGAATCGTAAAGTTATGCTAATGAAGACAGTGGAATAGTCAAGTCATGTAAATGGGGACAGTGTGCTGTGTGGGTTTGGTGATCTGAGTTCGCAGTATATACTTACATTATCTATGTACATACTCATGTTACCTTTATCCATGAACTCTGCTATAATGTGCTCAGGTGAGGGGGAAATGAAAATAGAAGCACCTCCTGTGTATGCCCCTGAGACTGTGAACACCCAGAGGGGGCATCTTTAACTAATTTTCACTAAGGTTCCATAAAGGCAATTGGCAGCACTATACAATGTACTTTTTAAACACAAAGATCTGCACTCTAAGTCTACACATGATCTGGTCCTTGCTTTTTGCTCACCAATGCATTGTAGGGATCTTTCCATATTGGCACATATAGATCACTTTCATTTCTCTAAGAGGTGCCAGGTAATCCTTAGAAATTTATCATAAGTATTTAACCAGTCTCATATTGTTGGACACTTGAATGGTTTCTAGTTTTTAGCTCTTATAATATTGCCATGAACATCCTTTGGTGGAAGTATCTAACCCAAGTTGCCTGGTTTAAAAATCCCTACTCTGGGGCTTCCCTGGTGGCGCAGTAGTTGGGGGTCCGCCTGCCAATGCAGGGAACGCGGGTTCGTGACCCGGTCTGGAGGGATCCCACGTGCGGCAGAGCAGCTGGGCCCGTGAGCCATGGCCGCTGGGCCTGCGCGTCCGGAGCCTGTGCTCCGCAGCGGGAGAGGCCACGGCAGTGAGAGGCCCGCGTACCAAAAAAAAAGAAGAAGAAAAAAAGAAAATCCCTACTCTGTTACTTACTGTGTAACCTTGAGCAAGTTTCTTGATCTCTTCACCTTCAGTTTACTCATCTGTAAAATGGACACAGAACCTTCTTCATTATGTCATGTTGAGGATTAAATGAGATGATCCACATAAAACATTTTTCAGCCCACCTTCACATAGTAAGCACTCAATAAATGTCAACTCTTCTAATTGTTCATAATTCCCATGGGGTAAGTTTCTACTAGTGAGATTTCTGGGTCAAGGCACATGCAGTTTTCATTTTAATAGATACAAATTGCCTTCCAAAAAAGGTGTACAAATTTAAGTCCTACTGACCGTGTTTGAGAGTAGCTATTTCTCTGAAATGGGAATCATCAACTTTTGACCTTTTCTCTGGTCTGAGAGTTTTAATATCTTATTGTTGTTTTGACTTGCATCTCTTTAATGTGAATGAGATGGAACATTTGTGTTTCTTTTACTTGCTTACCCATTTTTCTATTGGGTTATCGTTCTTTTCCTTAGGTTTCTATGAGCCCACTGTAAGGAGATTGACTTCTATCATCTGTTATATAGAATTTTCTGCTTGCCTTTGGTCTTATGATTTTATATGTAGTAATTTGGGGAGTCCATTCATTAATTTTAATTTTTCCAGTAGTAAAATGCATCAGTCTTTTCCTTAACAGTCTCTGGAGTCTGCTTCCTGCTTGGAAAGTCTTCCCTAAACAAAAGTATACGTAAAAAATCATTCATGCTTCTTTTTACAGCTTCCATGGATTCATTGATTCTCTGCTCCAGATGGTATTTATTTTGATGTAAGAAGTAAGATGAGAAGGGACATTTTTTAATGGTTGCTGGTTTTCCCCCAAGACATTTGCTGAATTCTATTTCTTTTTTCTTGTGTTTGAAATGCCACCATTAAATTCCCATATGTATTTTGTGTCTCCTGCCTCTGTGCACTTTCCACTCTGTTTCACTGAAGTGCTTATCCTATACTATCCTATTTTAATTTGAATAACTTTATAATAGGTTTTAATATGGTTGGGTCAGTGACCCATCTCTACTCTTTTACTTGCAAATTTCATTGGCCCATCTCACATTTTTATTTCCAACATTTCTTTTATTACAAACTAGAAGCCAGATGAATTCTAGAGTTTTTTGGTTAGGTTTTCCCCAAAATCTTGATGGTATGCTATTTTGAGATTGCTCTGAATTTATAATTAATTTAGGGGACTTAAATTATAGTTTTGAGTCATCCTATCCAAAAGTAATGTGTGTGTTCCTATTTAGTTAAATCCTCTTTTATGTCTTCCAGTAGAATTGGAAGATTTTGTTCACATAGACCCTGAAATTCTTTTTTAAGGTTTATACCAAGATAATGTATCTTTTTTTATTATTTTTGAAAATATGATCTTTACTTCCTTTATATATAAAGGTATATATATATATATATATATATATATATATATATAATATTTAGAAAAGCTACTGATTTTTGTATGTTAGTTGTATAACCTGACACTCCACTCATGTTCCTAATAGGTTTTCAGCTCTTCTAAAATCAGGAATGGGTGTGGGTGTTGAATTGCCTTTCTTGGGGTGCTGATCTAGTAGTTGCTCTTTGCTCTGTTAATGTGATCATATTAGTTTCTTACTATTGGACTAGCCTGGCATTCAGGGAGCCAGCTTCTCTTGGTCACAATGCATTATTTTAAAGTTTACTGACAAATTTCTTTTTTGTTGAATATTTTAGCATGGATTTTATTAAAATATTTTTCTAAAGTTTTCTATTTTGTGTTCTAAATGTTTTTTGTATAAATATTGTGTAGAGTTGATAAAGAAAAATTTGGAGGATTCTTTCTTTCCTTGTTCCTTTTTTACTTTACTGTTTCACTTTTTTTTTATGTTTGCTCTGAGTATTGCATTCTACAGACATAATTTATCACTAGTTTTGATATTTTACAAATTCGAGTGAAGTGCGAGAATCTTATTTCCCTGTATGTCCCTTTACCATCCCCCATTTATAATTGTTTTAAATATTTCCTCTATATACTTTGAGAATCACATCAGATAATGTTAGAATTTTTGCTCCAATCCTCAAACATAATTTAGCAAAGTTGAACAGAAAAGACTCCATTGTATTCACCCATATCCTTTCTATTGTTTTCTCTTCTGTTCTGGAGTTCTAAGATTCCTTCTTTTATCATGTCTTTCTGTTTCAAGGACTCCCTTTAGCCATTTTTAGGGTAGGTGCTGATAATATTTTCTTATTTCTTTTACCTAAGAATATTTTGATTTTCCCTGCATTTCTGAAGGATATTTTCACTGAATATAGAATTATAGAATAAATATATAACTAAATAACTATCAAAATTTATTTTCTTTCAGCAAGTGAAAACTGTTGTGTCACTTCTTTCTGGTCTTCATGGTTGTTTCTGATGAGAAATCTGCTGTGATTTGAATTATCTATCCTCTATTGGTAGATATCATTTGTGCTTGCTGCTTTAAGAATTTTTCCTTTGTCTTTAGTTTTTAAAAGTTTGATTATGACTTGTATTGATATGAATTTCTTTGGGTTTATCCTGTATTGTGTTTGCTCAGCTTCTTAAATCTGTATGTTATATCTTTTACTGAATTTGAGAAATTTTCAGTCAATATTTATTTGAATGCTTTTTCAGCACCTCTCCTTTTCTCCTTTCCACCTGGGATTCCGATGACAAAAATGTTAGCTCTTTCATTAGACTTCCACAGGCCCCTGAGGCTACCTACATTCACGGTTTTGGTTTTGGTTTTGGTTTTCTTCACTCTATTTTCTCTTTGTTGTTCAGATTGCACAGTTCCTACTGTATTAATTTCCAAATCATGAATTCTCTCCATTTTGTTGTTGAGAGAAACAGCATAAAACTCCACTGAGTTTTTAAATTTTGGTTAGTGTATTTTTTAATTCTAAGATTTCCACTTGGTTTTCCTTTATATTTTCTGTTACTCTGATGAGACTTTCTCATGCTTCCCTTTGTTTTAAGTATGTTTGTAACTGCTCCTTGAAGCATTTTTTCATTGAGAACTGCTTTAAAATCTTTGTCAAGAAGCAAATGATAAAATGAAAGTAGAAGTGAATAAAAGTGAAAACAAAAACAATAAGGAAAAATCAATGAAACAAAAAGCTGATTCTTTGAAAAAATCAGTAAAATTGAAAGACTTCTTGAAAGACTAAAAAAGATAAAAAGAAAATATACAAATAATTAATATCAGGAATGATAGAGGTGCTACATAGACTTTGAATCTGTTAAAAAAAAAGACAGTAAGAGACTACTATAAACAACTTTATTTCATAAATTAAATAACTCAGAAGAAATGGACCAATTCCTTGAAAACCGCAACCTACTAACAACACTTAGCCAAGGTAAAACAGATAAGTTGAGTAGCACTGTATTTATAAAAGAAATAGAATTTATAATTAAAAAGCTTCCAAAAAAGAAATATGCTATCCCATATACTTTAACTGGGGAGTGTTACCAAACATTTTGAAAGATTAACACCAATTTTACACAATCTCCTCCAGCAAAATAGGAAGGCAAGAACACTTCTGAACTCATTATATGAAACCAATATTACCTCAAGAATTACCACAAAAACAGTACAAGAAAATACAACCATCTATCAAAATCTCCCATGATCTTGATGCAGAATTCCTCCACAGAATACTAGCAAATCAAATCCAGCAACGTATTTTTTTAAAATGATATACCATTACCAAATTCCTGCTATGTGAGACTGGATCAATATTTGAAAATCAATTACCATAAGCTACCATATCAATAGGTTAAGAAAAAAAAACATATGATATATCAATCAATGCAGGAAAAGTATTGGACAAAATCTAACAAATATTTATTTTAAAAACTCTCCTCAAACTAATAATAGAGGAAAATTTCTTCAACCTAATGAAGAACACCTACAAAGAAACCTACAGCTAACATCATAGTTAAAGGAAAGACAATGCTTTCCCCCTAAGATTGTGAGAGCGGCAAGGATGTCCATTCTCAGCAGTCCTATTCTGACCACCTGACAACATGGCATTGGAAATCCTAACCACTGTAATAAGACAATAAAAAGAAATAAAAGGCTTACAGATTGAAAAAGCAGAAACAAGACTCCTTATTTTCAGATGACACTATATAAAAAATACTAATGAATCTACAAAATCCTCTAAATCCTCAAAATTTCTAAAACAATTATGAATTCAGCAGGTCACAGGATATAAAATCATCACACAAAGAGTTAATTGCAATTCTATTTACTAAAAATGAACATGTGGAAACAGGAATTTAAAACATGATGCCATTTCTTATTTCCCAAATAAAATGAAAAACAGCTATAAACCTACCACATACAGTGTCTGTATACTGAAATTTGTAAAATGCCAAGGAAAAAAGTAGAAAAAGTCTTAAAAAATAGGAGATAAGTACTTTGTTCATGGACTGGAAGACTCAACTTAGTAAAGATGTTGATTCTCTCAAAATTGATCCCTACATTTAATAAAGTTCCTATCAAATCTCTGCTTAATTTTGTTTGTGTAGACATCAACAAGCTTTTTCTGAAATCTATATGGATAGGTATGGCACTAGAGTAGCTAAAACAACCTTGAAAAGAATAAAGTGGGAGAAATAACTTTACCTGATATTAAAGCTTAGTATAGAGTTACAGTAATCAGGGCAGTGTGGTATTGGCAGAGGGTTAGACACATAGATCAGTGAAACCAAAGAGAGACCCCAGAAATATATCCACACAAATATGTCCAACTTATTTTGACAAAGGTGAAAAAGCAATTCAAATGAGGAAGGATTGCCTTTTCAATAAATGGTGATGGAGCAACTGGACATTGAAATGAGCCTCAACCCAAATATCACACCTATATGAAAATTAACTCAAAATGAATCATAAACTTAAATTAAAAGTGTAAAAACAAGAACTTTTAGAGAAAAAGACATGGGAGAAAACCTTGGGTTTCTTGGACTAGGTAAGGAATTCTTAGACTTGACACCAAAAGTATGATCCATAAGAGGAAAAATTAGTAAACTAGACCTCAGCAAAATTAAAAGATTTGCTCTGTAAAAGATGTTGTTAAGAGGATGAAAAGACAAGCATATCTACAGAATAAGAAAAAATATTTGCAAACCATATATTTGACAAGGGACTTGTATGCAGAATATACAAAACTCAGTATTAAAAAAAACAATTGAATTAGAAAATGGGCAAAATATATGAACAGATATTTCTGTTCCTGAGGATATACAGATGGCAAATAAGCACAGGAAAAGATGTTCATCATCAATAGTCATCAGAGAAATACAAATTCAAACCACAATAAGATATCACTACACATCTGCCAGAATGATTAAAGAATAGTGATAACACCAAATGCTGGTGAAGAGGCAGAGAAACTGGATCACTCTTTTATTGCTGGTAGGAATGTAAAATGGTCATCCACTCTGGAAAACAGTTTGGCAATTTTTTAAAAACTAAAAATGTAACTACTATATGAAACAACAACCACTCTTGAGCATTTATCCCTGAGAAATGGAAACTTAGATTCACACTAAAATCTATACACAAGTGTGCATAGTGGATTTATTATTAATAACTACAACTGGAAACAATTCAGCTGTCCTTCAATGGGTGAATGATTAAATAAACTTGTACATCCATATCATGGAATTCTATTCAGTAATAAAAATGAATAAATTATTGATATACACAACAACCAGGAAAGATCTTAAGGAAATTATGCTGAGTGAGAAAAACCAGTCTCCAAAAGTTACATACTGAATGATTCCATTTCTATAATATTCTTAAACTAATGTAATTATAGACATGAGAAACAAATGAGTGGTTTCTAAGAGTTAGGGTTTGGGGGAGGGGTGGCTGCAAAAAGGTAGCCCAAGGGAGCCTTGTGGTGAAGGAACAGTTCTGGATCTTGATTGTGATGATAGTTGCACAAAGCTACACATGTGACAAATTGCACAGAACTACACACACACACACACACACACACACACACACATACACACACACACACACACGATTGCATATACAACTGGCAACATCTTAATAAACTCTGTGGGTTGTACTAATGTCAATTTCATGGATTTGATACTGTATTATAGCTATGCAAAATGCTGTCATTGGAGGATTAGGGGTACAGGGTACACAGGACCTACTGTATATTTTTTCCTACCATACTGTGAATCTTATTTCAAATTAAAAAAAAAATTTTTAATTTCCTTGTCACATAACTCCAACTTCTGCGTCTTCTCAATATTGTTGTTTGTTTATTGTATTTTCTCATTCAAGTTGAGATTTTCCTGACAATGATTTTTGATTGTATCCTGAACACTTTGAGTATTGTGTTATGAGACTCTGGCTCTTATCCAGATCTTCTATTTTATCAATGCCTCCTTACTACCTGGTGGAGGTGGAAGTCCAACGTCCCTACTTTGCTTGTGTTGACACCAGGGACAGAAGGTGCCTCATTACTGCTGGGTGAAGGTAGGAGCTCAGGGTCCCTACTAGATGTATGCAGACACAGACACCACCAGGTGCCTCCTTACCTCCACTGACACTGCAGAGTGGGATAAGGACTCACATTGTTTGGAGGCCGTAAAAGTCCCAGCTTCTCACTCAGCCATCTCTAACACCAGCCCAGTGGGGGCGGGGTGTGTGTGTCTTGTTACAGCTGGTGAGAGTCTAAGCCCCCTACTTATATTTTGGTGACTGGAATGGGGGTGAAGCCATTGTTATTTCCCTGGAGTTTGACTGAAGTAGAGAAGTTATCACCAAAAGTGTTCTGTCTTGCTAGGGTGCCCCTAGCATTTGGCCAGACAGAGTAGGCTTTTTGGAGGGCTGCCTGTGCCCATTATTTCTGGATTGCCAGCTTCCCCAGCACCCACTCCTGGACACCTGAGGCAGAAAGAAAACTCAAGGAACTCACCCCTGTGTTGTTCCTTGGTCCTGCGGTCCCTAGCCAGTCTGACTTCTTTCCTGCACCTCTCAGTGTCTTCTTGTGCTTGTTTGATGTATAATATCCAGGGGTTATAACTGTACTTAGTGGGAAGAATAGGGAGAAGTGCATTTACTCCACCTTGTCCAGAAGCTCTTTCTTTTAATAAGTTTATTCCATTTATATTTATTGATATAATATTTATGTTTGTTATAAATTCTCTTATTTTCAGTTTTTAAAAAATTTTTATTGGGGTAGAATTGATTTACAATGTTGTGTTACTTTCTGCTGTATAGCAAAGTGAATCAGTTATATATATATACATATATCCACTCTTTTTTAGATTCTTTTCCCATATAGGTCATTACAGAGTATTGAGTAGAGTGTCCTGTACTATACAGTAGGTCGTTATTAGTTATCTATTTTATATATAGTAGTATCTATATGTCAATCCCAATTTCCCAATTTATCCCTCTTCCCCTTCCCCACTGGTAACCATAAGATTGTTTTCTATATCTGTGACTCTATTTCTGTTTTGTAAATAAGTTCATTTGTACCATTTTTTTTTAGATTCCACATACAAGCAATATTGTATGATATTTGTCTTTTTCTGTCTGACTTACTTCACTCAGTATGACAATCTCTAAGTCCATCCATGTTGCTGCAAATGGCATTATTTCATTCTTTTTATGCCCAAGCAATATTCCATTGTATATATATATATATATATATATATATATATATATATATATATACCACATCTTCCTTATCCATCCCTCTGTCAATGGACATTTAGGTTGCTTGCATGTCCTGGCTATTGTAAATAGTGCTGCAATGAACATTGGGGTGCATGGATCTTTTCGAATTATTGTTTTCTCCAGATATATGCCCAAGAGTGGGATTGCTGGGTCATAAGGTAGCTCTATTTTTAGTTTTTAAAGGAACTTCCATACTGCTCTCCACAGTGGCTGTATCAATTTACATTCCCACCAACAGTGCAAGAGGGTTCCCTTTTCTCCACACCCTCTCCAGCATTTATTGTTTGTAGATTTTTTGATGATGGCCACTCTGACTGATATAAATAAGGTGATACCTCACTGTAGTTTTGATTTGCGTTTCTCTAATAATTAGTGTTGTTGAGCATTTTTCATGTACTTTCTGACCATTTTTATGTCTTCTTTGGAGAAATGTCTATTTAGAACTTCCACCCATTTTCTTTTCTTTTTTTTTGCGGTATGCGGGCTTCTCACTGTTGTGGCCTCTCCCGTTGCGGAGCACAGGCTCCGGACGCGCAGGCTCAGCGGCCATGGCTCACAGGCCCAGCCGCTCCGCGGCGTGTGGGATCTTCCCAGACCGGGGCACAAACCCATGTCCCCTGCATTGGCAGGCAGACTCTCAACCACTGTGCCACCAGGGAAGCCCCCACCCATTTTTTGATTGGGTTGTTTGTTTTTTTGTTATTGTGCTGCATGAGCTGTTTGTATATTTTGGAGATTAATCCCTTATCAGTCGCTTTGTTTGCAAATATTTTCTCCCATTCTGTGGGCTGTCTTTTCATTTTGTTTATGGTTTACTTAATTCTTCTCCCTTTCCTGTCTCTTGTAAAAAAAAAAAAATTAATAAACAGAAACCACAATTAAATAGAGTAGGAGACCAGAAAGGGGAGCTCTCATGCCCTATAATGACAGCAGAGCCCAACAAGAAGAAAGACTCCTCTGATTTGTTAAGAACTCAGTCAATGAAAGGCCATGGATTCTTTGTTTATTAAAGCCCTCCCAACTTCCTTTTTCCCTCTATAAAAGTGTTCTTGTTCTCTTTCCTTTGCTGTGTATTTGAATGTGTCTTGCCCCGGTTGCAGACCCCCAATTCTCTGCTGATCCCAAATGAACTCATTTTTGCTGGAGAAATATCTGGCAGTCTATTTGCTTTAGGTCAACGCTTTTCCATAGGTATGATTTTGCAGTGCCTGTGGATATGTGTTTTACTTCTGCTAATTTGGAAGGTTAACAGTTGTGTTAGGTTTCCTAATGATTATCTTTATATATATGTTATGTAGGAGGTGATAATTTCATAAATTAAATAGATATCAGATATTCCCCTAGTTCATGTTAGAGCTGCCTGTTCAGGGTGGCCCAGGCCAGAGGCTATAGGGTAACATCTGGCTCTGGCAGGGCCCTGAAGAAGCTTAGTGCTTCCACTTCCATGTGAAATGTCTTCACACACAGAGTGGCTGAGAAAGGGAAAGGGAATCTGGTTCAAGTTTCTAATAGGGAACCCTTGGTGTCTACCTAATTGGGGAGGTGCTCCTTTAGAAAAAGAGGGGCTCACTGGGGTTTACTAATAGATATTTTAAAAATAATATAAATTGGGTATTTTGCTTATAGTTTACTCAATCCACAACCACTTAGGAGTACTTTTGTGCAACTAGGTTTGGTTTTCTACTGGACACCCCCATATGTTCTGGAATTACAGAAGGAAAACGAAAGCCCCAAGGGAGGCCTGGGGATTCCCACCAACTCTACCTGGAGCTGGTTCCACCCACTGCCTACTGACTTTGGAGAAGGCAACACTTTATCTTTTCATCTTCCACTACCCCCAACAAAAGGAAGATTTTGTTGAACTTTACTTTCTGTACCTGGCATTAGGAAAACAATAGTCTGTTGCTGAGGGTCACGGCAGGGGTGAATTTTTAATGAGAAGACCTAGGAGAAGGGGCTTGCCCAGTACTGCCTGTCACACTTGGTGCCATCTGGGTGCCCTCATGTACCTTTTGGTAAAGGACTCAGCCACCTTGCTATAGCAGCAGGGACCCGGCCAAAATACAGTATTGGTGAAGTCCGTGCAAAATGTATGAAGTTTTCCCACTTGAAATTTGAATAGGAACCCCCACACCTTCCCATCAAGGCCTGGCTCTGAATGTCCACACTGCAAACAGGCTGCTTACTTTGGCAGTTTTCTTGGCTCTCCACCACCCGCCTCCACCCAGTGATACCATATCCCCCTCAGAGTCTCATCTGCTGGCATTTCTGGATTCCTGAGGACAGCACTGGCTCAACTCCAGAACTTGTATGCAAGTGAGTGACTCAGCCTGTCTCATGCAGTGAGCAAAGGCTTCTGGTTCAGAGAATGTTAAGCAGTTGATAAGTAAATCTTTCCTGTATCCCAGAGAAGCAGGACCCAGCTCTCTCCTGGGCTGTTGTCTCAGCTGCCTCCCCACACAAAAGCTGTTGCTTTAAAGAGGAGGCCCTTTGCCAAGTTGCCAAACTCTCCTTTGTCCCTGCAAATAAAACTTTCCACTAGGTGGCCTTCAAGTTCCTGTTAAGGAGAAGAGGGGGAAAAAAGACAAAATCCAAAGTTTTAGAGAGAGAGAGAGAGAAAGCAACAGAGAGAGAGAGAAACAAGAGAGCCTCAACCAGGGCTGCTCTGGGAAGACACCAGTCCCTGGCAGCTGATTTGGGCACCCAGCAATTAGTCTGGGATTTGAGACAAAAAGAGCTTGACCAGCGATTCTTCTGGGCTGGGCATCACCTAGCATATCCTATTCCCACTGGTCTCTGTGGGTGGTGGAAAGGTGTCCTGGACTTACTGTATGGCCTTACTGTATGGCTAACTGACAGAGCCCGGGCCTGTGCTTGGTCTTTCATGGGTGCCCTTTCTCTTTATGAAAATGACGTCAGTGAACAAACTTAGTGATAGGACACACTGGGCCACATCGCTAGGCTTCTTCTGCACCAGCTCCATTGGGTTGAAACACTTGAACACACATTTCCCATCTTCTCCCAGTAGAGGCTGCTGGCTTGGGGCTCAAGGCCCTCCCTATCCCAGGCTTTCTGATGTTGCACTTCTGAGGAAGGGGAAGGTCTTTGTAACATTTACATTGGGGCCCTAGAATATGAACTTGATCTCAGTGCTTCTCCCCCACAGTTTGCCAGTACCACTGAAGGGTCCAGACACTGCCTGGCTTTGCATCCAACACATTCACGAGTGTAAGCCCTTAACCCTCCCAGCCAAGTCATCCTCTGCCTCTGCAGAGGAATCTCTCCTCTTGGGCATCCGAAGACAGCCATGCTGGGGTCAGGTCAGAGATCAGAGGACAAGAAGTCAGATGGCAAGTTGGCCAGGGTGACCCAAGAGACTGTGCAAGTGGCCAACAAGTAAAGGCTTGGGAAGGCCAGGCCCACCAGTAAAAGTGTTACTTAGAATTTGTTACTAAGGTTAAAGTACTGAAGTTGCAGGTAATTTATTATTTTTAATAGAGTTGATTCAAAATTATTTATGTAATTTCATCTATGACATTTCACATAATTTCATCCAAATGATGAATTCCATTTCATCAGTCTGCATAAAGGAGACAAGCGCTAGCAAGGAGCTGGATGAAATGCATAGGGTATGGTTTCCAGAGTCCGGCAGACCCGTGCTGGAGTCATAGCCCCACTTATGAGAAGTGCAGCCTAGGGAAGCTTCTTCATCCCTCTGAGCCTTGACTTCCTTCTTTGTAAAATCGTCTTCCTCTGAGGTATGTTGTAAGGTTTAAATCAGATCTATTTTGAAGCACCCAACACAGAAACGTTACTCAGCAAATACCAGCATCACTTCCAAAATACAGGCCAAAGTCACCCAACTTGTAAATGGCAGGGCTTAGATTTCAATCTGTACTTTTGGCTGATCTCCAAGAACCAGTGCCTTTTGCACTGATGTGATTAAAACAATGAGGCCCACTTTGTGTCAGTCCAGGGGGTTAAAATGTACAGCAAGACAGACCCCTTCCCTGCTCCTGCTGAATCTAGGGGGCGAGGGACAAGAAAACAGGTGTTTCAGTCAGAGCCCAGTCAGGAAAACATAAATCACATGAGGTATTTCAGACAAAGGGGATTTAATGCAGGGAATTGGCTATACAGGTGTTGAAGGGCTGAGAAAAGCCAAAAGGGAGCACTGAGTTAACCAGGGTTAATAACTGCAGGAAGCAGAGGTGAAGGCTTTCCCAGAATGCAGGTGCTTAGAGGAGGGACCCCATGGATCTAAAG
This sequence comes from Phocoena sinus, assembly GCF_008692025.1. Classification (NCBI taxonomy): domain Eukaryota; kingdom Metazoa; phylum Chordata; class Mammalia; order Artiodactyla; family Phocoenidae; genus Phocoena; species Phocoena sinus. The sequence goes on along the minus strand of NC_045764.1, from coordinate 51,525,770 downwards.
CATGGATTCCTGGGGGGCTGGCTCTGCACAGCAGGCCCCCAAACACTGGGTCAGTGGCAAGGCCTGGCAGCTGCTTCTTGTACCACTGAGGAGATAAAGACCCTGCGGCTGGTGCTGGGACCATACCCTGTTTGTCAACAGGGCACCACCAGGTTGTTGCTGGCATCTCTGAGGGGCTCAGGTGTACCTGATGCTAAGTGCTAGGGCCCTGACTGTGAGCTTCTGCCAATAGAAGCTGGAAAATAGGAAGGAACCCCCTTCTCACTTCCTTCTGTGTTCCAGTGCCTTTCTAACTATTCCTATTGGCATACCTAACAAGAATCCAACTGGCAAGGGGATCTGGGACAGAGAGTTTGTAGAGAACCAGCCCCAGACCATGGAGCAAAGTGTAGAAGGAGGAACTGAAGCTGAGACATAAGAAATAAATAAGCAGCACAGTCTATCCCTTTGGCAACTCAGCACCCACACATACCCTTATACACATATTTAAAATTCCATACAACAATAACATCATGCTTCTGCCTAACAAGATGCAACTGGAAAAGAAGAGATAAAAATTTGTATAGAGATTGGTTCAAGATGGTGGAGTAGAAGGATGTGCACTCACTCCCTCTTGCAAGAGCACCAGAATTACAGCTAACTCTGAACAATCATCAATAGGAAGACACTGGAACTCACCAAAACAGATACCCCACATCAAAAGACAAAGGAGAAGCCACATGAGATGGTAGGAGAGGCACATTCACAATAAAAGCAAATCCCATAACTGCTGGGTGGGTGACTCATAGACTGGAAAACAATAATACCACAGAAGTCCACCCACTGGAGTGAAGGTTCTGAGCCCCATGTCAGGCTCCCCAACCTGGGGGTCCGGCAATGGGAGGAGGAATTCCCAGAGAATCAGACTTTGAAGGCTAGCGGGATTTGATTGCAGGACTTTGACAAGACTGGGGGAAACAGAGACTCCAGTCTTGGAGGGCACACACAAAGTAGTGTTTGCATCAGGAACAAGGGGGAAGGAACAGTGACTTCATAGGAGACTGAAGCAGATCTACCTGCTAGTGTTGGAGGGTCTCCTGCAGAGGTGGGGCGCGGCTGTGTCTCACCGCAGGGACAGGGACACTGGCAGCAGAAGTTCTGGGAAGTACTCCTTGGTGTGAGCCCTCCCGGAGTCCACCATTAGCCCCACCAAAGAGCCTGTAGGCTCCAGTGCTGAGTTACCTCAAGCCAAACAACCAAGAGGAAGGGAACTCAGCCCCACCAATCAGCAGACAGGATTAAAGTTTTACTGAGCTCTTCCCACCTGAGCAACACTCAGCTCTACCCACCACCAGTCCCTCCCATCAGGAAGCTTGCACAAGCCTCTTAGATAGACTCATCTACCAGAGGGCAGACAGCAGAAGCAAGAAGAACTACAGTCCTGTAGCCTGTGGAATGAAAACCACATTCACAGAAAGATAGACAAACTGAAAAGGCAGAAGACTATGTACCAGATAAAGGAACAAGATAAAACCCCAGAAAAACAACTATATGAAGTGGAGATAGGCACCCTTCCAGAAAAAGAATTCAGAATAATGATAGTGAAGATGATCCAGGACCTTGGAAAAAGAATGCAGGCAAAGATCGGGAAGGTGCAAGAAATGTTTTACAGAGACCTAAAAGAAATAAAGAACAAACAAACAGAGAGGAGCAATACAATAAGTGAACTGAAAAATACACTAGAAGAAATCAATAGCAGAATAACTGAGGCAGAAGAATGGAAAAGTGACCGGGAAGACAGAGTGGTGGAAATCACTGCCATGGAACAGAATAAAGAAAAAAGAATGAAAAGAAATGAAGACAGCCTAAGAGACCTCTGGGACAACATTAAATCCACCAACATTTGCATTACAGGGCTCCCAGAAGGAGAAGAGACAGAGAAAGGACTGAAGAAAATATTTGAAGAGATTATAGTTGAAAACTTCCCTAACATGGGAAAGAAAAAAGCCTGGACTATTTGGGTAGTCTAGGAAGTGCAGAGAGTCCCAGGCAGCACAAACCCAATGAGAAACATGCCAAGACACATAGTGATCAAACTGACAAAAATTAAAGACAAAGAAAAATTATTGAAAGCAGCAAGGGAAAAAATGACAAATAACATACAAGGGAATCCCCATAAGATTAACAGCTAATTTATCAGCAGAAACTCTACAAGCTAGAAGGGAGTGGCATGGTATATTTAAAGTGATGAAACGGAAGAACCTATAAGCAAGATTACTTTACCCGGCAAGGATCTCATGCAGATTCAATGGAGAAATCAAAAGCTTTACAGAAAAGCAATAGCTAAGAAAATTCAACACCACCAAACCAGCATCTACAACAAATGCTAAAGGAACTCCTCCAAGCGAGAAACACAAGAGAAGAAAAGGACCTTCAAAAACAAGAAGAAAAGGACCTTCAAAAACAAACCCAAAACAATTAAGAAAATGGTAATAGGAACATACATATTGATATTTACCTTAAATGTGAATGGATTAAACACTCCAACCAAAAGACACAAGCTTGCTGAATAGATACAAAAACAAGAACCATATATACACTGTCTACAAGAGACCCACTTCAGATCTAGGGACACATACAGACTAAAAGTGAGGGAATGGAAATAGATATTCTATGCAAATGGAAATCAAAAGAAAGATGGAGTAACAATTCTCATATCAGACAAAATAGACATTAAAATAAAGAATGTTACAAGAGACAAAGAAGGACACTACATAATGAGCAAGGGATCGATCCAAGGAGAAGATATAACATTTATAAATATATATGCACCCAACATAGGAGCACCTCAATATATAAAAAATAATAACAGCTCTAAAAGAGGAAACTGACAGTAACATAATAATAGTAGGGGACTTTAACACCTCACTTACACCAATGGACAGATCATCTGGACAGAAAATAAGGAACCACAAGCTTTAAATGTCACAATAGACCAGATAGATTTAATTGATATTTATAGGACATTCCATCCAAAAACAGCAGATTATACTTTCTTCTCCAGTGCATGTGGAACATTCTCCAGGATAGATCACATCTTGGGTCACAAATCAAGCCTTGGTAAATTTAAGAAAATTGAAATCATATCAAGCATCTTTTCCAACCACAAGGCTATGAAATTAGAAATCATTTACAGGGGGAAAAAAACATAAAAACACAAACACATGGAGGCTACACAATACTAAGTAACCAAGAGATCACTGAAGAAATCAAAGAGAAAATTAAAAAATACATAGAGACAAATGACCATGAAAATACAATGATTCAAAACCTATGGGATGGGGCTTCCCTGGTGGTGCAGTGGTTGAGAATTCGCCTGCCGATGCAGGGGACACGGGTTCGTGTCCTGGTCTGAGAAGATCCCACATGCCGCGGAGTGGCTGGGCCCATGAGCCATGGCCACTAAGCCTGCACATCCGGAGCCTGTGCTCTGCAACGGGAGAGGCCCCAAGAGTGAGAGGCCCACGTATCGCAAAATAAAAAAAAAAAAAAACTCTAAGAGGGAAGTTTATAACAATGCAATCATACCTCAAGAAATAAGAAAAATCTCAAAAAAGCAATCTAACTTTACACCTAAAGGAACTAGAGGAAGAAGAACAAACAAAACCCAAAGTTAGTAGAAGGAAAGAAAGCATAAAGATCAGAGCAGAAATAAATGAAATAGAAACAAAAGAAATGATAGCAAAGATCAATAAAACTAAAAGCTGGCTCTTTGAGAAGATAAACAAAATTGATAAACCTTTAGCCAGTCTAAACAAGTAAAGATAGGAAGAAATGGACAAATTCTTAGAAAGATATAACCTTCCAGGACTGAACCAGGGAGAAATAGAAAATATGAACAGACCAATCACAGTAACGAAATTGAGACTGTGATGAAAAATCTTGCAAGAAACAAAAGCCTAGGACCAGATGGCTTCACAAGTGAATTCTATCAAACATTTAGAGAAGAGCTAACACTCATCCTTCTCAAACTCTTCCAAGAAATTGCAGAGGAAGGAACACTCCCAAACTCATTCTATGAGGCCACCATCATCACCCTCATACTAAAACCAGACAAAGATACTACAAAAAAAAAGTACAGACCAATATCACTGATGAATATAGATGCAAAAATCCTCAACAAAATACTAGCAAACAGAATCCAACAGCACATTAAAAGGATCATACACCATGATCAAGTTGGATTTCTCCCAGGGATGCAAGGATTCTTCAATATTTGCAAATCAATCAATGTGATACACCATATTAACAAATTGAAGAATAAAATCCATGTGATCATCTCAATAGATGCAGAAAAAGCTTTTGACAAAATTCAACACCCAGTTATGACTAAAAACTCTCCAGAAAGTGGCAGAGAGGGAAACTACCTCAACATAATAACAGCTGTATACAACAAACACACAGCAAACATCATTCTCAATGGTGAAAACCTGAAAGCATTTCCTCTAAGGTCAGGAACAAGACAAGGATGTCCACTCTCACCTCTATTACTCAACATAGTTTTGGATATCCTAGCTATGGCAATCAGAGAGGAAAAAGAAAGAAAAAGAATCCAAATTGGAAAAGAAGAAGTAAAACTGTCACTGTTTGCAGATGACATGATACTATACATAGAAAATCCTAAAGATGTCACCAGAAAACTGCTAGAGCTAAGCAATGAATTTGGTTAAGTTGCAGGGTGCAAAAGTAATGCACAGAAATCTCTTGCATTCCTGTTCACTAACAATGAAAGTTCAGAAAGAGAAATTAAGGAAACAATCCCATTTACCATTGCAACAAAAAGAATAAAATACCTAGGAATAAACCTACCTAAGGAAGTAAAAGATCTGTACTCAGAAAACTATAAGACACTGATGAAAGAGATCAAAGATGACCCAAACAGGTGGAGAAATTTATCATGTTCTTGGATTGGAAGAATCAATATTTTGAAAATGTCTATACTACCCAAAGCTATCTACAGGTTCATTGCAATCCCTATCAAATTACCAATGGCATTTTTTACAGAACTAGAACAAAAAAAATCTTAAAATTTGTATGGAGTCACAAAAGACCCCAAATAGCCAAAGGAATCTTGAGGGGAAAAAAATGGAGCTGGAGGAATAAGACTCCCTGACTTCAGACTATACTACAAAGATACAACAATCAAGACAATATGGTACTGGCACAAAACCAGAAATATAGATCAATGGAACAGGATAGAAAGCCCAGAGATAAACCCACACACCTATGGTCAACTAACCTATGACAAAGGAGGCAAGGATATACAATGGAGATAAGACAGTCTCTTCAATAAGTGGTGCTGGGAAAAACTGGACAGCTACATGTAAAAGAATGAAATTAGAACACTTGCTAACATCATACAAAAAAATAAACTCAAAATGAATTAGAGACCTAAATGTAAGACCGGACACTATAAAACTCTTAGAGGAAAACATAGGAAGAACACTCTTTGACATAAATCCCAGCAAGATCTTTTGTGACCCACCTCCTAGAATAATGGAAATAAAAACAAAAATAAACAAATGGCACCTAATTAAACTTAAAAACTTTTGCACAACAAAGGAAACTATAAAGAAGATGAAAAGAAAACCCTCTGAATGGAAGAAAATATTTGCAAAAGGATCAACGGGCAAAGGATTAATCTCCAAAATATATAAACAGCTCATGCAGCTCAATATCAAAAAAACAAACAACCCAATCAACAAATAGAAGACCTGGGCTTCCCTGGTGGCGTAGTGGTTGAGCGTCCGCCTGCCGATGCAGGGGACACGGGTTCGTGCCCTGTTCCGGGAAGATCCCACATGCCGCGGAGTGGCTGGGCCCATGAGCCATCGTCGCTGAGCCTATGTGTCCGGAGCCTGTGCTCCGCAACGGGAGGGGAGAGGCCACAACAGTGAGAGGCCCACGTACCACAAAAAAAAAAAAAAAATAGAAGACCTAAATAGACATTTCTCCAAAGAAGACATAGAGATGGCCAAGAGGCACATGAAAAGATGCTCAACATCACTAATTATTAGAGAAACGCAAATCAAAACTACAACGAGGTATCACCTCACACCGGTTAGAATAGGCGTCATCAGAAAATATACAACAACAAATGCTGGAGAGGGTGTGGAGAAAAGGGAACCCTCTTGCACTGTTGGTGGGAATGTAAATTGATACAGCCACTCTGGAGAACAGTATGGAGTTTCCTTAAAAAACTGAAAATAGAATTACCATAGGATCCAGCAATCCCACTACTGAGCATATACCCAGAGAAAACCATAATTCAAAAAGATGCATGCACCCTAATGTTCATTGCATCACTATTTACAATAGCCACGTCATGGAAGCAACCTAAATGCCCATCGACAGATGAATGGATAAGGCAGATGTGGTACATATGTACAACAGAATATTACTCAGCCATAAAAAGGAATGAAATTGCATCATTTGTAGAGATGTGGATGGGCCTAGAGACTGTCATACAAGTGAAGTAAGTCAGAAAGAGAAAAACAAATTTGTATATTAACGCATATATGTGGAATCTAGAAAAATGGTACAGATGAACCATTTTACAGGGCAGAAATTGAGACACAGATGTAGAGAACAAACATATGGACACCAAGGGGGAAAAGTGGGGGGCTGGGAGGTGGTGGTGGTATGAATTGGGAGATTGGGATTCACATATATACACTAATATGTATAAAATAGATAACTAGTAAGAACCTGCCATATAAAAAATTAAATTAAGAAAAAAGAAGACAGTATAAAATACACCTTATGTGGGGGAAAATTTTGAAACAAAGGATTCATCTGTATAGATAATTTCTACAAATAAATAAGGAAACGATAAGAAAAAATTGGGTAAAAGACAATATACGCACTTCAAGCCCCCTATTCTTGTTAGTTTCATTTAATGCATCACACACATACTTAGAAAAGAACCTATAAAAGACTTTGACTTAACTTCTAATACATGAGAAAACTGAAGCCCACAGAACTCTCAGGATTGATATTTAGCTAAAATTCTCACAGAACTCAGGAAAGTGCTGTACTACAAGATTATAGTCTTGGAATTTTGCTCACATCCAGTGGTTAGGACTCCACTCTTCCACTGCCTGGGGTCCGGATTCAATCCCTGGTGGGGGAATTAAGATCCTGCAAGCAACACAGTGCAGCCAAAAAATAAATTAAAATTTTATTATAAAGGAAACAATTCAAACCAACCAAATGAAGAGACACGTAAGACAAGGTCTGGGAGAGTCTCAGAGTTTCTGTGCCTATTCCCTGTGGAATTAGGGTACTTCTCCCTCAGAGCACATCAGTTTTTTCACCAATAAGAACGCTCCACTGAACTTCGGCATCCAGAGTGTTTACTGAAGACTAATTAAGTAGGCATGATTGACTCATTGGCATGGAATTGAAGTCAGTCCCCAGTCATTGTCCCCTTCCCAGAAGCTGGGCTGGCTCAGAGCCCCAACCCTCAAATCACAGGTTGGTGTTCCTGGTGACCAGCCCTCATCCTGAGTCATCTCATCTCTTAGCAGAAACTCAGGTATGATCTAAGAGGCTCATGAATAACAAAGACACTCCTGTTACCTGGAAAATTCCAAGGACTTAGAGTCTCCCTACCAGGAACCAGAGCCAAAAGCCAGTCATCTTTTTTAGCAGACGGAATTCATTAGAAAGTCTCCGATCACAGCCTGCAAGCTACACCTGATATTTCGAGGAGAGCAGTCACTTCTTACGCTGACCAACGTTAAAACATCTTTTGCTTCCTTCCACAGACTGAACAAGTGGAATAGCAGAGCCAGGAACCTCTTACATACATGAGAGAAGACTGCTGCCTTTTCAGCGGCAGAGAAATTTCTAGGACTGGCTGTCCCCTACTGAGATCAGTGTAGTGTATGTACCATGGCCCACATCTCCTGCTCATTTGCCAGTCTCCTCCCACTGAGCGGGTGGGATGTCAGCACACATTTGGACCCTCCTGAGTGACCTGCTTCCTGAGTGACCTGCTTCCCGAGTACACTGCTCTTGATCCTAATTACATGCACAGCCCTGTGGAGAAGGAGCCCAGAGGGGATGTGTGCTTTCTATTAAAAGTGCTCTGGTCCTCTTCTTTTCTTACCAGATTCCAAACTTTGTTTTCAAAGGGAGGGTTTAAAACTGGGATTCTGTAAGGAAAATTGGGCAGTTTTATCTTGCAATAGGTTGTCTGTACGTGTTCTAATGTTTTGTAGAACACTTGTACCTGTTTAAATGTATTGATGTGGATAATGTTAAATATCTTAACTATTTAAATAATTCATTGTATTGTTTCTGAGAAGTTAAGGAATTACCACATACATTTACAACCTGATGATTTCTGTATTTTTCAGAATAAAAGCTTTAAAGCAAAAAAAACAAAGAAATCAGCTTGGTGTTGTAAGTATTATTCTTATCTATATATTAGTATTACTACACATAAAATGTATTTTTCTGAAGAATGAAAAAAATAGTATAAACACACACATAAAAAGAGCAAGCAAGGAAGACATATACACAGTGCTATAATCCTCATTACAGTGTCTGGTCATGGGTCCATTTTTCATAATTTATTGTTTCCTTAAAAAGTTGAGATATTTATCTTTTTCTATTCTCTGGAAGGGTGTGTGGAAGATTGGCATTGGACCTTTCTTGGATGTTGGTTGGAATTCTTTGGTGAATCCACCTAGGCTTCGCTTATGCTTTTAGGAAAGTTTTAAATAATGGATTCAATTTTCTTTAATAATTATAAAACTCCCCAAATTTTTACATATTAATGTATCTAATACTATTGTATATTTTACTAGTAATTTGTCATTTCATCTAAATTTTCAAATTTATTGGCATAGAAAAGTTCATAGTATCTTCCTAGGACTCTTTTTAAATCTGTAGGCTTCAGTGGTATCTCTTTTTCATACTCAATATTAGTTATTTGTATTTTTTTTTTCTTGATTGATCTTCCAAGGGTTTATCAATGTTGCTAGTCTTTTCAAAGAATCTACTTTGGCTTTGTTGCTCATCTATATTATATGTTTGTTTCTATTTCATTATCTACTACTATTTTTAATTTTAATCTTTTGAATTTTAATCTTTTATTATTTTCTTAACTTTTTGATATGGGTATTTATAGATTTTCAGCCATTCTTCCCTTCCATTATAAAGGCTCCAAATTCTCCCTTAAGCATGGTTTTAGTTATATCAGAGAAATTTTTAATACATAGTATGTTCATTGTCATTTAATTTAAAACATTAAAAAATTTCCATTATAATTTCAATTTGATCCATAAGTTATACAGAAGTGTGTCTTTTAATTTTAAAACATATGTAATCTTTCTAGCAATATTTTTATTGTCAATTTCTAGCTGCATTGCACTGTGATCAGAGATTGGGCTCTGGATGACATAATCTTAAACTATTTAAAAACTAAATGATTAATTAAAAGCCATCCTACAAAGAACACTGCAGATCCAATAGTTTCATTGGTCAATTTTACTAAATATTTAGGAAATAAATAATGGCAGTCAATATATACTCTTCCAAAGAATAGAAAAATAATAACCACTTCCTAACTTACTTTATGAGACCATAATAATCTTGATCATCTCACAAAAGCATCAAGAGAAAGGATAATTACAGGTCAGTCTCATTCATGAACATGGAAACACCTAAACAAATTATGAGCAAAAGAATCCAAAAATGTAAAAATACATCATACCAAGCTAGGTTTATTCTAGAAAAGCAAAGCTGCTTTATTGTTAAAAAAAATTAGTGATCAACAAATGGTGATGGAACAATTGGATATCCACATGCAAAAAACAAACAAAAAAATAACTTGGATCCATATCTAACACTATGTACAAAAATTAACTCAAAATGATCATGCATCTAAATGTAAAATCTAAAAATATAAAATTTCTAGAAGAAATCATAGGATTTCTCCTTTATTTCTCTTGACCTTGCACTGGTACAACACAGAAAGCAGGATCCATAAAAGAAAAAATGATAAACTGGATTCCATCACAATTAAGAATGTTTAGGGACTTCCCCAGAAGTCCAGTGGTTAAGACTCTGCCTTCCAATGCAGGAGGCACGGGTTCATTCCCTGGTCAGGAAACTAAAGTCCCACATGCTGTGGGGTGTGGCAAAAAGCTAAAAAAAAAAAAAAAAAAGTTTACTCTTCCAAAAACACTGTTAATAAAGTGAAAAGACCAGCTACAAAGTCAGAGGAAAATATTGTCAAATATATACATATCTAATAAAGGACTTGTGTCAGAATACATAAAGAACTCTCAAGCCTAAATAATAAGAAAACAAACAGCACAATTTTTAAAATAGGATAAAGACTTGATCAGATTCTTAACCACATTAGATAGATAAATGGCAAATAAACACATTAAAAATACTCAACATCATCAGACATTAAGGAAATGCAAACTAAAACTATACTACTACACATGTATTAGAATGTATCAAATTGAAGAGACTCACCATTGTAAGTGTTGGCAAGGATGTGAAGCAAGTACAAATCTCATACACTATGGATAGGACTGTAACACTGTACAGCCAATCTGGAAAATAATTTGGCATTTAAAGGAAAATTTTAAATATTCACCTACCATATGACCCAGTCATCTCACTCCTAGGTATTTACCCAAGAGAAATAAAAGCATATGTCCATATAAAGATTTTTATTAAAATGTTCATAGAGATTTTATTTGTAGTAGTAAAAAACTGGAAACAACCCGAATGTTGATGAGCAGGTGAATGGGTAAATATATTTGGATTATCCATACATGATGAAATAGTACTTGGCAAGAAGAAGGAATAAACTGATATACACAACAACATGGGAGGATGAATACTGAGTGAAAAGAGCCAGACAAAAAAAGAGTACATACTACATGATAGTCCATTTATATGAAACTCTAGAAAATACAAACTAATCCATAGTGACAGAAAGCAGATCAATGGCAACCACTGAGGCTGAGGGAGGGGTGAGGAGAGGTAGGAGAGTGAAGCTTTCGTGGGTGATGGATGTATTCATTATCTTGATTATGGTCTTGTTTTCAAATATATGTATATATATTTGTTTATTCACACTTCAATATATGAAGCTTATTATATGTCAATTTTACCTCAACAAAGTCTTTTAAAGTTTAGGAATATTGCAAGTAAAAAAAAAATCAATATAATTCTACCTCTAGGCAGGATGACATAGCCTTCAGCAGGCTAATGTTCCTGCTGAAAACCAACTAGAAAAGGTGAATACATTTTAAAATCCTATATACTTAAGCCCTGGGGAGCTGGAGAAACAGTGAGGACAAGAGAGGGAAAGTTCAGCAGAGAAAGACTCTTAGAGAAGGGAGTGAGGCTCTCCTGCTGTCCCTGCAGGGACTTGGCCCCACCCAGACAGAGCACTGCTGCCAGGGCCAGAGAAGCCAGCAGGGCTTTTGGCAGGACAGGGAGTGATGGAACATGAGCCTGAGGGGAAACACATGGCTGGTGTTTCCCTCAAGACATTTGCTGAATTGTGGAGGCATATGGGCAAGAAGCTGAAGAGTGATGCCAAAACTTCAGAGCAGAGAGGAATTTCCCACTGCTTGGGAGACAGAGACGCAAGAAAGGGAGAGGCCCTGGGAAACAGTGAGAACTGAACATCCTCAAGGGAAGAGTGCATTGACTGGCTCCTGGAGATTACTTTTTCCCTGGGCACACTTCCCAGTTTGTCTCAGTGAGAATCTGAGAATCCAGGTGTGGCCTATAGAACAGAGCTGCTTCTGTGGGACAAAGAGCCCAGCACATTTTTTTGGTTGGTTGGGGCTGGAGTGATAAAATTGGAGACTGGAAGGTCTTCAGACACCCAGATGGACCCTTGAGACATTAGTCAAATTTTGAAACTGCACAGGAGAAGAAAATACTAAGCTAAAAATCAATGAAAAATGGAGAGAACATTCCTACAGTACCCCAGTGTTGAGAAGACAAAGACCTAACAAGATCTCAAAGGAAAGCCCAGGGGCAGTTTCTAGGTTTACATTCTAGGAACTGTGATGAGCGAGATGCACACTGAACCTTAAGCTGATTCCAAGAAATACACTTTAAATATAAGGACATAGAAAGTTTGAACTAAAAGAATGGAAAATAATTTACCATAGAAAAACTTTCCAAAAGTAAAAAGCAAATATTGATAAAACTAAAATGACAAGTAGACAAATTCACCTGTAGTGGGACTAACACACCTCTCTTAATAACAGATAGAAAAGCAGACCACAAAATAGAAAAAAACAAAAGATACAGATATAGATGATCTGAATAAGACAGTCAACAAACTTGACCTAATTAATACATAGAGAACATTTGGTAAAATGTTCACATTCTTGTCAAGTACACATATCAAATTTGACTGTATGCTAGGCCAGAAAGAAAACCTCAATAAATTTCTTTTTGACAGGACAGAGTATGCTCTTGTAGAGTGTACTAAGCCAGAAAACAGTAACTATAGGATAATTAGAAAATTTCCAGCTGCCTAGAAATTAAAGACTATATTAATAAATAACCCATGTTCAAAAATTAAAAACAAAAATTTGAAAATATTTTAAAGTGAATGATAAAGAAGAGAAAGCATATCAAAACTTGTGGGCAGTAGCTACAGCAGTGCCAGGAGGAGATTTTGGCTTTACATGCATATATATGGAATGCAGAAAGGCTAAAAAATCAGAGATAGAAGTGCCATCAAAAGAGCTATAAAGAGGAGGTGGAGTCAAGATGGCAGACTAGGAGGACACAGAGTTTGCATCTCCTCACAACTAGGGCACCTACCAGGCACTGGTGGGGGACCATGGACACTTAAGTGTATGGGAGGAACCCCCGAGCGACTGGGTAGGATGTGGTGGAAGGGAGGGGGAGCAGAAGTGGAGGAGGGGATGGGACCAGTGTCCCTGAGAGGCAGCTGGGGGAGGGGAGGGGTTCCCATGCTCGAGAGTGACCCACCCACAATAAGGGGATCAACAGGGACAGGGAGAGACCCTCGGGAGATTGGAGGATCAGAAGAGAACATGGCCAGTGTTTCCTCTGACCACTTGGTCCCTGGGGAGCCTGCTGAGATCCTGGGCCGAATTCTCCACCCTCTGAGGCTCCCTTCCTCCGGCAGCGCTGTGCTGCCTAAGCCCTGACCCCCACACCTCCACTCAGGGCCTTACTTCTGCACTCTGCACTCCAAGGCCCCCACCAGCCATGCTGCTGGCTGTGCAGGTACTGAGCCTAGGCTTCATGCCTGCCTAAGATCAGCCCCCAACAGCCAAGGCATTTTCTGGCCTTTGTTTTAAGGATGTTTTACCTTGTTGCTGTTTCATTTATATTTTTATTTTTTCTAATAAATTTTTATTTTTCTAATTTTATTTTATTCTTTATTCTTTGTTATTGTTCTGCTCCTTTTAGTTTGTCCCCCCACCCTTTCTTTTTCTTTTTATCTCTTTTGTTTCTGTTTTAACTTGTTGCTGTTGTTTCACTTATATATTTATTTTTTCTAACATATTTTTATTTTTCTAATTTTATTTATTTTTATTCTTTGTTACTGTACAGCTCCTTTTTTTTTTCCTATGCTGTGCAGTTTGTGGGATCTTGATTCCCAGGGAGGGGTCTGAGCTCCTGTGATGGGAGCACCAAATCCAAACTAGTGGACTAAGAGAGAACCTCAGACCCCAGGGAATATTAATCAGAGTGAGGTCTCTCAAAGGTCCTCATCTCGGCACCAAGACCCAGCTCTACCCAAATGCCTGTGAATCCAGTGCTGGACGCCTCAGGCGAAACAATCAGTAAGACAGGAACATAGCCCCACACATCAAAAAAATGAGAGGACAAAAAAAATATGTTACAGATGAAGGAGCAAGGTAAAAACATACAAGACCAAATAAATGAACAGGAAATAGGCACCCTACCTGAAAACAGAATTCAGAGTAATTATAGTAAAGGTGATCCAAAATCTCAGAAATAGAATGAAGGCACAGATTGAGAAAATAGAAGAAATGTTTAACAAAGACCTAGAAGAACAAACAGCGATGAACAACAAAATAACTGAAATGAAAGACACACTAGAAGGAATCAACAGCAGAATAACTGAGCAGAGGAGTGACTAAGTGAGCTTGAAGATAGAATGGTGGAAATAACTGCCAAGGAGGAGAATAAAGAAAAAAGAATGAAAAAATTGAGGACAGTCTCAGAGACCTGTGGGACAACATTAAAAGCAACAACATTCAAACTATAGGGGTCCCAGAAGAAGAGAAAGAGGAAGGGTCTGAGAAAATATTTGAAGAGATTATAATTGAAAACTTCTCTAACATGGGAAAGGAAATAGCCACCAAAGTCCAGGAAGCACAGAGAGGCCCATACGGGGTAAACTCTAGGAGAAACACACCAAGACACATATTAATCAAACTAACCAAAATTAAATTCAAAGAAAAAATAAAAGCAGCAAGAGAAAAGCAACAAATAACATACAAGTGACTCCCCATAGGTTAACAGCTGATTATTCAGCAGAAACTCTACAGGCCAGAAGGGAGTGGCAGGATATATTTAAAGTGATGAAAGGGGAAAACCTACAACCAAGAATACTCTACCCAGCAAGGCTCTCATTCAGATTCAAAAGAGAAATCAAAACCTTTACAAACAAGCAAAAGCTAAGAGAATTCAGCACCACCAAACCAGCTCTACAACAAATACTAAACTTCTCTAGGCAGGAAACACAAGAGAAGAAAAAGACTCATAAAATACAAACCCAAAACAGCTAAGAAAATGGAAATAGGAACATACATATCAATAATTACCATAAATGTAAATGGATAAAATGCCCCAACCAAAAGACACAGACTGGCTGAATGGATACAAAAAAAAGACCCATATAAATGCTATCTACAAGAGACCCACATCAGACCTAGGGACACATACAGATTGAAAGTGAGGGGATGGAAAAAGAAATTCCATGCAAATGAAAATCATGAGAAAGCTGGAGTAACAATATTCTTATCAGACAAAATAGACTTTAAAATAAAGACTGTTACAAGAGAGGGTGGGAGGGAGAGAGACACAAAAAGGAAGAGATATGGGAACATATGTATATGTATAACTGATTCACTTCGCTATAAAGCAGAAACTAACACACCATTGTAAAGCAATTATACTCCAATAAAGATGTTAAAAAATAAGTAAATACAAATAGAAAAAAAAAAGACTGTTACAAGAGATAAGGAAGGACACTACCTAATGATCAAGGGATCAATCCAAAAAGATCTACCAATTACAAATATATATGCACCCAACATAGGAGCACCTAAATATATAAGGCAAACACTAACAGCCATAAAAGGGGAAATCGACAGTAACAAAACAAAAGTGGGGGACTTTAACACCCCACTTTCACCAATGGACAGATCATCCAGACAGAAAATTAATAAGGAAACACAAGCTTTAGATGACACAATAGACCATATAGATTTAATTGATATTTATAGGACATTCCACCCAAAAGTGGAAGAATAAACTTTCTTCTCAAATGCACATGGAAGATTCTCCAGGACAGATCACATTTAGGGTCACAAATCAAGCCTCAGAAAATTTAATAATATTAAAATCATATCAAGCATCTTTTCTGACCACAATGCTATGAGATTAGAAATCAATTACAGGAAAAAAACTGTAAAAAACACAAACACACAGAGGCTAAACAGTGCACTGCTAAATAAACAAGAGATTACTGAAGAAATCAAAGAGGAAATAAAAAAATAACTACAAACAAAAGCTAACAAAAACATGATGCCCCAAAACCTATGGGACACAGCAAAAGTAATTCTAAGAGGGAGGTTTATAGCAATTCAATCTCACCTCAAAAAACAAGAAAAATCTCAAATAAACAATCTAACATTATACCTAAAGCAACCAAAGAAAGAATAACAAAGAAAACCCAAAGTGTCAGTAGAAGGAAAGAAATCATAGTGATCAGAGCAGAAATAAATGAAATAGAAATGAAGAAAACAATAGCAAATACCAATAAAACTAAAAGTTGGTTCTTTGAGAAGGTAAACAAAATTGATAAACCTATAGCCAGACTCATCAAGAAAAAAGGGAGAGGACTCAAATCAATAAAATAGAAATCAAAAAGGAGAAATTACAACTGACACCACAGAAATACAAGGGATCATAAGAGACAAAAACAAGCAACTCTTTGCCAATAAAATGGACAACGTGGAAGAAATTGACAAATTCTAGGAAAGGTACAACTTTCCAAGACTGAACCAGGAAGAATTAGAAAATATAAACAGACCTATCACAAGTAATGAAATTGAAACTGTAATTTAAAAATTTCCAACAAACAATAGTCCAGTACCAGATGGCATCACAGATGAATTTTATCAAACATTTAGAGAAGAGCTAACACCTATCCTTCTCAAACTCTTCCAAAAAATTACAGAGGGAGTAACACTCCCAAACTCATTCTACGAGGCCACAATCACCCTGATACCAAAACCAGACAAAAAAGAAGAAAATTAAAGAGCAATTACAGTGATGAATATAGACTCAAAAAACCTCAACAAAATACTAGCAAACAGAAATCAATAATATATTAAAAGGATCATACACCATGATCAAGTGGGATTTACCCCAGGGATGCAAGGATTTTCAATACATGCAAATCAATCAATGCAATACACCATATTAAGAAATTGAAGAATATAAATCATATGATCATCTCAACAGATAAAGAAAAATCTTTTGACAAAATTCAAGACCGATTTATGACAAAAACTCTCCAGAAAGTGGGCATAGAGAGAACCTACCTCAACATAATAAAGGCCATATATGAAAAACCCACAGCAAACATTCTCAATGGTGAAAAACTGAAAGCATTTTCTCTAAGATCAGGGACAAGAAAAGGATGCCCACTCTCACCACTAATATTCAACAGAGTATTGGAAGTCCTAGCCACAGCAATTGGAGAAGAAAAAGAAATAAAATATCCAACTTGGAAAAGAAGTAAAACTGTCACTTTTTGCAGATGACATGATACTATACATAGAAAATCCTAAAGATGCTACCAGAAAATTACTACAGCTAATCAATGAATTTGGTAAGGCTGCAGGATACAAAATTAATGCACAGAAATCTCTTTCATTCCTGTACACTAACAATGAAAGATCAGGAAGAGAATATTAAGGAAACAATCCCATTTACCATTGCAACAAAAAGAATAAAATACCTAGGAATAAACCTACATAAGGAGGCAAAAGACCTGTACTCAGAAAACTATAAAACACTGATGAAAAAAATCAAAGACGACAGAAACAGATGGAGAGATATACCACACTCCTGGAATGGAAGAATCAATATTGTGAAAATGACGATAGTACACAAAGCAATCTACAGGTTCAATGCAATCCCTATCAAGTTACCAAAGGCATTTTTTACAGAACTAAAACAAAAAATTTTACAATTTGTATGGAAACACAAAAGACCCCGAATAGTAAAAGCAATTTTGAGAAAGAAAAACAGAGCTGGAGGAATCAGGCTCCCTGACTTAAGATTATACTACAAAGCTACAGTAATCAAGCCAGTATGGTACTGGCACGAAAACAGAAATATAGATTAACGGAACAGGATAGAAAGCCCAGAGATAAACCCACGTACATATGGTCACCTTATCTTTGATAAAGGAGGTAAGATTATACAATGGAGAAAAGACAGCCTCTTCAATAAGTGGTGCTGGGAAAACTGGACAGCTACATGTAAAAGAGTGAAATTAAAACACTCCCTAACACCATACACAAAAATTAACTCAAAATGGATTAAAGACCTAAATGTAAGACCAGACACTCTAAAACTCTTAGAGGAAAACATAGGAAGAGCACTCTTTGACATAAATCACAGCAAGATCTTTTTTGACCCACCTCCTAGAGTAATGAAAATAAAATGGGACCTAATTAAACTTAAAAGCTTTTGCACAGCAAAGGAAACCATAAACAAGACCAAAAGACAACCCTCAGAATAGGAAAAAATATTTGCAAACAAAGAAACGGACAAAGCAGTCTCCAAAATATGCAAACAGCTCACGCAACTCAATATGAAAAAAAAAACCCAATCAAAAAATGGGTGGAAGACCTAAATAGACATTTCTCCAAAGAAGACATACAGATGACCAAGAGGCACATGAAAAGATGCTAAACGTCACTAATTATTAGAAAAATGCAAATCAAAACTGCAATGAGGTTATCACTTCACACTTGTCAGAATGGCCATCATCACAAAATCTACAAACAACAAATGCTGGAGAGGGTGTGGAGAAAAGGGAACCCTCTTTTGGTCATTGGTCAATGTAAATTGATACATCCACTGTGGAGAACAGTATGGAGGTTCCTTAAAAAACTAAAAATAGAATTACCATATGACCCAGCAATCCTACTTAATGGGCATATACCCTGAGAAAACCATAATTCAGAAAGTCACATGTACCCCAATGTTCATTGCAACACTATTGACAATAGCCAGGACATGGAAACAACCTAAATGTCCATTGACAGATGAATTGATAAAGAAGACATTGGACATATATATAATGGAATATTACTCAGCCACAAAAAGGAACGAAACTGGGTCATTTGTGGAGATGTGGATGGACCTAGAGTCCGTCATACAGAGTGAAGTAAATCAGAAAGAGAAAAACAAATATCATATATTAACATGTATATATGGAATCTAGAAAAATAGTACAGATGAACTTATTTCCAGGGCAAGAATAGAAACGCAGACATAGAGAACAGACATGTGGACACAGGGAGGGGGAGAGAAGGGGAGGGTGGGATGAATTGGGAGATTAGGTTTAATATAAATACACTACAATGCATAAAATAGATAGCTAGTGGGAACCTGCTGTATAGCACAGGGAACTCAGCTCGGTGCTCTGTGAAGAGCTAGTCGGGTGGGAAGGGGGGGATGGGAGGGAGGTCCAAGAGGGAGGGGATATATGTATACATATAGCTGATTCACTTCATTGTACAGCAGAAACTAACACAACATTGTAAAGCAATTATATTCCAATTTTAAAAAAAAGAGCTATAAAGAAAGAAAAACAAACTTAAGAAAATACAAGGAGCAAAATAATAAAGCCAAGCCAGAAATTAATGAACTAGTAAATCAATGTGCATTAGGAAACTTAACAAGGGCAGATATTGGTCCTTTGAAAAGAATAATAAAACTGATAAGCTCTTGAAAAACTAATCAAGAAAAAAAAGAAGGAAAACACCAACTACTAGTAATAGGAATGAAAGAGGATTATCTACAGTTTCTATAAACATTAGAGATAATAATGAGGAAATTATAAATAACTTTATGTAAATAAATTGGACAATCTTCATGAAATGGACAAAAGATTCTTCAAATAATAAAAATTACTCAAGCTGACAGAAACAGAAAATCATAATAGTCATATGTCTCTTAAAGCAATGGAATCTGTTGTTATGAATCTTCCTCTTACAAAGAAAATCCCAAGCCCCAACAATTTTCTTAATTACGTTTCCTAATTATTTAAGGAATAAAACCAATCTCACATAAAATTCTTTCAGATAGGGCTTCCCTGGTGGCGCAGTGGTTGAGAGTCCGCCTGCCGATGCAGGGGACACGGGTTCGTGCCCCAGTCCGGGAAGATCCCACATGCCGCGGAGCGGCTGGGCCCGTGAGCCATGGCCGCTGAGCCTGCGCGTCCGGAGCCTGTGCTCTGCAACGGGAGTGGCCACAACAGTGAGAGGCCCGAGTACCGCAAAAAAAAAAAAAAAAAAAAAAAAAAAAAAAAAAAAAAAAAAAAATTCTTTCAGATAATAGAAAAAGATGAAACATTTAACACTTTTGAGAGACTAGCATAATCTTGATTCCAAAGCCTAACATGGACAATATGAGACAGAAAACTATACATCATCTCTCTGATGAACATGAATGCAAAATCCTTAATAAAA
The DNA here is from genome assembly GCF_008692025.1 of Phocoena sinus. Classification (NCBI taxonomy): domain Eukaryota; kingdom Metazoa; phylum Chordata; class Mammalia; order Artiodactyla; family Phocoenidae; genus Phocoena; species Phocoena sinus. The sequence goes on along the minus strand of NC_045764.1, from coordinate 51,505,731 downwards.
TATTAGCAAATCCAATCCAGTGATATATAAAGGTAATACATCATGACTAATTGAGGTTTATTCTAGGAATGCAGTCATGGTTTAACACTCAGAATTGAATTAATGTAACATATCATACTGAAGGAAAAAAATGAGAAAATCATATGATCATCATACTATACACATTCTTAGTAGAAATGATACTGCTCTCAAATGGATGAAAATTGGCTTGTGGGAAGTGAAAAAAGCCTACATTCTTTAAGTGGGAAGCACAGATATATAAGCATACAACCAGATATACAGTATGTATGTAACATTTAAATCTAATAGAGGGGCAGCAATTAGGAAAAAAATATGTTTAAAAGACTCTGGCAGGGCTTCCCTGGTGGTGCAGTGGTTGAACGTCCGCCTGCCGATGCAGGGGTCGCGGGTTCGTGCCCCGGTCCGGGAGGATCCCACGTGCCGTGGAGCGGCTGGGCCCGTGAGCCATGGCCGCTGAGCCTGCACATCCGGAGCCTGTGCTCCGCAGCGGGAGAGGCCACAACAGTGAGAGGCCCGCGTACCACAAAAAAAAAAAAAAAAAGACTCTGGCAGAGTAAGGTAGATGATGAAAAAACACATTGAGAAATGATATTATTAGATGTAGAAAAAGCGTTTGACAAAATTCAAACATCCATTCATGATTTTTTTTAAAGTTCTTAGAAATTTGGGTATTAAATTTCCTTGATCTGATAAAGTACATCTTAAATTCCAAATGGCATCTTATCAGTTAAATACTGAAAACTTTCTCCCTTATATCCAGAAGAAGACAATGATGTCCTTCACCAGCACTTCTATTCAACATTGTACTGGAGGTACTAGATGGTGAATAAGATAAGATGAAGAATTAAAAGGCAAAGAAATGGAAAGAAAAAAATAAAACTATCATTCTCAAATGACATGATTATATACATAGACAATTCAAGAAGGTCTACTTACAAACTATTAGAATTAGTAAGAGAATTCACTAACATCTGAATATAAAGTCAATATACCAAAGTCAATTGAATTTTTATATGCCGGCAACAAAGAGAGAAAATGAAAATTTAAAAATTTAAACCGCTTCCTATGACATGCAAAAAATCAAATTCCTAAGAATTAAAAATATAACAAAAAATTTCTGAGACCTCAGTGCTGTAAACCTCATAACATTATTGTAGTAGTGCCTCAAGGACAGACAAAGACAAATGAAATAGATCAGAGTCCACCCACCCACCAACACAGATCTAGGGACCTATGCCGCACTGCAATGAGGAAATGATGGTAGTGTATCAGTTAGTGTCCAATCAGGTGACAGAAACTACACAGTGATTTAAACAGGGGAAGTTTAACATAAAGAATTATTAAGCTACAATAAAAGAGAAAGTATAAATTATTAGGGATCCCTAGGGCTGAGGGAGAGTGCCCAAGGGGGAATAAACTTGGAAGTGTTAACAACCAGGGTCCTTGGACTCTTAAATCAATAGAAATTAAAGAGGCCAGATGAGCAATTCAGGTAAGATTTCACTGGGACTTGTGCTGTAGCACGAGGGAGTGAGAACAAGTAAGAGGTGCTCTTATGCATTCTTGGAGGAAGGTGGGCTGGTCCCTTAAATGGGGTGAGGGTAGGGGTGGATTGGTGGGTCAGGCCATAGGGGTGGCTAAGGTGGTCTGCTCACCCCCTTGGTGGTGCTGTGTGCAGGGATCAGGCGCAGTACCCTGCTTTTGCTCCTGGCACCACAGAAGTGGCAGTTGGATTGTGGCCTTTTTGAATCTTATTGTTCACAATTGCCCCATCTGCACATGCATGCAGTTATTTTTAGTCCCTTATAGTTTCTTGGTATTCTATTACTGGAGGAGATGTCTATATGCAAGTGCAAGCATTCCGGTAGAGTGTCCCAGGTCCCAGCCTATCTCACACCCCTGGCAGAGCAGTTCTCCAATTTGTCCAGAGAAGAGCTGGACCACAGTTGCTGAGCAAGCAGGAAGCAACACTGGGAGCAGGTGAGCCACAGCTGGAAGTTGAGCGGGCAAGTGTGCAGGGAGAGTGGAGGCAGTGGCATAGATGTGAGGCCAGTACTACATAGTATCCAAGAAAGCCATGGGAAGGTGAAAACAAGGCTGGGCTGGGTTTGCCAAGTTGCTGAGACACTGCACATACTGGGCATGTGGTTTAGGCAAACACCACTGGGTGTGCCCCCTCACACTGCTGACTCAGTGTACAGCCACTGGAAGCAGCCAGGAGAGCACCTTTCCTTTGCAGTCTTCCTCCAGCACTCTCTACTGAGAAAGGTTACCATGGTGCTAACTTAATGGAGAGCTGCTTAAGGAGCTACATCCACTGTTGCAGAGAGAGCACTGAAAAGTGCAATAGGGGCCGAGAGGCAATAAATTGATAACTGGTACAATTATTTTCAGTAAATAGTACTGGTTCAGTTGGAAATATATATGGAAAATGTACTTTCCCTATTCCCACACTATGTGCAAAATTAATTCTATAGACAATGAATCTAAGTGTTAAAGGTAAAATAACCTTAGAAGAAAACATAGATTTTTAGAAAGATTTCTAGATTTCAGAGTGCTTTCTAGCTTTTCAGAATGTTTTCCAGATTTTTAGAAGAAAACATAGGTGATATCTTCATTATTTGGTAATAGGCAAGTATTTCTTAAGTAGGACATGAAAAGCACTAAAAATAAAGGCAAAAATTGGTAAATTGGACTATGTTTAGATTTAAAACACCTGTTCTTCAAAAAACACTATTAAACTAAAGTGAAAAGAAAGCCAACAAAGTGGGAGAACATGTTTCTAATACATACATCTGGCCAAAAATTAGTATCCAGAATATAGGAAGAGTGTCTAAATATCAACAAGAGAAAGACAACTCAATTGAAAATGGGCAAAAGACTTGAACTGGCACTTTACAAAAAATTCTTAGTGGCCAAGAAACATCTAAAGCGTTGCTAATTTTTTAGTCATTAGGGACATGGACATTGAAAACGCTATTAATGTCTAACATTAAAGAGTTACTTCTGAGTTTATTTCTGGACTCTCAATTCTACTCCACTGATTTATGTGTCTGTCCTGATGCCAGTACTTTAGTTTTGATTACTATAGATTTGTAGTAAGTTGTGAAATCAGGAGTGTGATTCCTTTAATCTTGTTTCCACATTGTTTTCATATTCTGTATCCCTTGTATCTCCATATGACTTTTAGGATCAGCTGGTTGATTTCTGTAAATGTCAACTAGGATTTTGATAGAGATTGTATTGAATCTGTAGATCACCTTGCCTACACAACAACTGACATATTAAAAATATTTTTGTGTGTTTCTGTCCAGAAACACACAAAAACTTGTATACAAATGTTCATAGCAGCATTATTCATAATATACACAAAATGAAAACAATTCAAATGTTCATCAATTAATAAATAAAACGTGTACAGTCACACAATGGAGTATTGTTTGGCAATAAAAAGAAAAAAGTATTGATACATTCTACAACATGAGTGAACCTTGAAAACATTATTCCATGTTAAAGAAGTTTGTTGCAAAAGACTCATTCCAGTTATATGAAATGTTCTGAATAAGCAAATCTATGGAGACAAAAATTAGATCCTCAGTATGCAGGTGTGATGGGGGAGTAGGGAGTGACAGGATTTCTTTGATGGGGACAAAGATGTTCTAAAAGTAGACAGTGGTAATAGCTTCACAACCCTGTGAATGCCCTTAAAAAATGGAAACATATACATTATTTATTTTTAAAAATTTATTTATTTATTTTTGGCTGCATTGGGTCTTCATTGCTGCACGCAGGCTTCCTCTAGCTGGGGCGAACAGGGGCTACTCTTCGTTTTGGCACGTGGGCTTTTCATTGTCGTGGCTTCTCTTGCTGCAGAGCACAGGCTCTAGGCACGCGGGCTTCAGTAGTTGTGGCTCACAGGCTCTAGAGCATAGGCTCAGTAGCTGTGGTGCACGGGCTTAGTTTCTCCTCAGCAACGAGAGATCTTCCCCGACCAGGGCTCGAACCTGTGTCCCCTCCATTGGCAGGCGGATTCTTAGCCACTGTGCCACCAGGGAAGTCCCGAAACATATACTTTAAAAGAATGAATTTTGTGGTATGTGAATTATATCTCAATAAAGCTGTCAAACATAAATTGTGATCATTTTAGACAATGAAATAATAAATAGCAATGAAATGAATAAACCACTGCAGTACACAATATGGTGTGTGCATGGGTGAATTTCACAAACATGTGATTTAAGTCAAAAAAGACAGATACAGGGACTTCCCTGGTGGTCCAGTGGTTAAGACTCCATGCTCCCAATGCAGGGGGCCCAGGTTCAATCCCTGGTGGGGGAACTAGATTCCGCATGCAGTCCACAACTAAGAGTTCACATGCCACAACTAAAGATCCTGCATGCAGCAATGAAGACCTGGCGCAGCCAAGTAAAAAAATATATATATATATATAATTTTTTTTAAAGTCAGATAAAAATAGCATGTGATTCCATCTATGTAAAATTTAAAAATAAGCGAAATTAAGTCATAGTGTTAAAGTTAAGATAGCAGTGATGGCAGGTACCAATGGGGCTTCTGATACGATGGCAACTTTTCTTTTTTAAATCTTTATGTTGATTTTCATTCTGTAATGGTTCATTGAGCTGCAGACTTATGTTTTTAAAATTGTATTTGTTCTTCATGTTCTATATTATTTTTTGGAGGTGTTGGTAGATCTGAATTTATGCAGCTGCCATTACCTTGACTACCTGACTCTCTCATTTTTAAAGAAGAAGCTGGGAATTCCCTGGTGGCGCAGTGGTTAAGAATTCGCCTGCCAATGCAGGGGACACGGGTTTGGGCCCTGCTCTGGGGAGATCCCACACGCTGCAGAGCAACTAAGCCCCTGGGCCACAACTACCGAGACTGCACTCTAGAGCCCATGAGCCACAACTACTGAAGCCCACGTGCCTAGAGCCCATGCTCCACAACAAGAGAAGCCACTGAAGCGAGAAGCCCGCACACTACAAGGAAGAGTAGCACCTGCTCGCCGCAACTAGAGAAAGCCTGTGCACAGCAGCAAAGACCCAACACAGCCAAAAATAAATAAATTTAAAAAATAAAATAAAGAGGTAGCTAAAACCTAGAGACAGAATCATTGGTCAAAAACAACCCAGTTCAGTAAACAGAGCAGGGCTCAGAAATGGCAGGACTTAGCCCAAGACATTTCCTATCTCATCTCACGAATCTTGTAGCACCAAAATCACTCTATCACAATATATTTCTATCTGAAAATAAATAAAACTTCAAGTTTATTTATTTTCTCAACATAGGTGAGTTCTATTTGAAGGAAATCCTGCTACTGGGGACTTAGCTGAAGGGGAAATCTGGACAATTTCCAAACTTCACTCTATAAAAACTTCCCTTGTAGCTTTCCCTTAAAGGGTCATAGTCCCAACTGCACTTAAATCACAATTCAGTTAGGAAGAATTCAATCTATGTGCAGATTTTCCAGAAATGGTCAGATGCATCAACCTATGTACAACTTTGTTCTGATCCCTTTTTTCCTCTATCATCTTCCTTTATTTTTCTAAAGATAAACCACATGCTAGTATGAGATTGGCTTGGTCATTGGGAACAATATTTGAATCAATTATAAGAAGATAAGTAGTAGTTACAATCAACTTTACTATTGTATTTTAAAATTTTTTTACACAAGAGAAAGAATGTAGACTTGACTTCTGTATTAATATTGGATTGAACACATGCATCTAATTTCATTCCTTCTCAAAAGTCCACTAAAACTAACAGAATTTTTTTAAAAAGACATAAACCCACAGGATGGGGAGAACAAGATAGGAGTCCATAGCAACACCATTTTGGAAGCTGAAAAGCAGATAAATGAATCAAAACTGACTTAATGGGCACAAGAGCACTGAACCCCTAGACAGCAGTGGGGAAAACTGTGGCTAGTTGAATTATATTGCTGAATCTTTACAATGCACAAGGAATGGCACCATCAGATACCTCTGGAGCTGAAAGTGAGGAGGGTCTTACCCTAAAATAAGGATAATGTGGATGAATGATGCTGAGAGCAGGTTTATCTCTAGATGCTTCTTCCCATTTCATGCTACTGGGAAACTGCTTCTCCCGACCCCTATAGAAGTCTGTACATTTATTCTCTGGAGTGGGTAAAACAGAAGATCTTGAAAGGGGGCACTGGACTAGAAACAGGGATTAAGTGACCATATGCATATTGAATGATAAATGTAGAGGCAAACTTTTTTCTCTCCAGGAATGCTGCAACCAAAATCTCACCTTCCAGTCAGGCTATTAGAGAACACTTCGGAGAATTTAATCAGGTCAAAAAGAAAGACTTCTAGATACTGACCTCAGGAGTTCCCCCAAAATATTCCTGTCATACCACTGAACAGTGAAGTTCAAAGTCAACACGCCCCATCTACAGACCCAGAGCCTCAGTGATGATTTTAGTTCCTCTTAATTAGGAGCAGATGGGGGAACATTATCAGACTTCTGAGAAATACCTCAGACAGAGGTATATTAATTTTCTAGGGCTGTCATAATAAAGTACCACAGTCTGGGTGGCTTAAACAACAGGAATCTATCTTCTCACAATTTAGAAGACTAGAAGTCTGTGATTGAGGTGTCAGTAGGGTTGATGTCTTCTGAGGCCTTTCTCCTTGCTTGGAGACGGCCATCTTCTCCCTGTGTCTTCACAGTATCTTCCCTCAATGCAAGTCTGTGTCTTAGTCTCTTATAAGGACACCAGTCATATTAGATTAGGTCATACTAATGACCTCTTTTTAACTAATTTCCCCTTTAAAGACTCTATCTCCAAATACAGTCACATTCTGAGGTATTGGGAGTTAGGATTTCAACATATGAATTTGAAGGAGATACAACTCAGCCCATAATAAGATGATAGAGACCAAAAAAGAAGCCATAATAAAAATGCAACTGAAGAAAACACTGCACAAGAACAAGAAACCTATTAATCTTAGAGACATAAGAGAAGAGGTCACATCCACTAAATAAGAACAAGATGCTATAAAAAAGAAATAATCAGAGAATGGAAGATGGGCTCTTGAAAGTTAAGAACATAATAGCTGAGATGAAAATGTCAGTAGAAGAACTGGAAGATAAAGCTGAGGAAATCTTCTAGAAAGTAGAGCATAAAGAATTGGAAAACAGGATGAAATGTTTAAGAAAATGTTAAAACCAATTCAGGAAGTCCAATATCCAAATAGTAGGATTTCCACAAAGAATGTACAGAGTAAACAAAGAGAGGAAATCACCACGGAAAGAGCTCATGAACTACAAGAATTCCCTTCTGGTTAAATTGTAAAATGTCTCAAAGACCATCACTCCCACCCTAACTATGAGAAGAAGCAAGATAAGTTACAAACTCATAGTTTAAAAAATCTGATCAAAGTGCTGAGTGTACAAAGAAACCAAAATGAATTAAATTCCAGAAAGTCATACGTCCTTTTTAAGAGAGAAGATACCCACAGCTGATTTCATCTTGGGTAGAGCTGTGGGAGGAGGAAGAGTCTTACAGACAAATTTAATATCTATATGTCATGGTTACTTACATACATGGTTAATTACTTTAAAAAATCAAGGTGATGGGGCTTCCCTGGTGGCGCAGTGGTTGAGAATCTGCCTGCTTAATGCAGGGGACATGGGTTCAAGCCTTGGTCTGGGAGGATCCCACATGCTGTGGAGCAACTAGGCCCGTGAGCCACAACTACTGAGCCTGCATGTCTGGAGCCTATGCTACGCAACAAGAGAGGCAGCAATGGTGAGAGGCCCGCGCACCGTGATGAAGAGTGGCCTCCACTTGCCACAACTAGAGAAAGCCCTCTCACAGAAATGAAGACCCAACACAGCAGAAATAAATAAATTATTTAATAAAAAAAAAAAATCAAGGTGACAAGTCAATTCAATGGGGAAAGGAACTTTTCCTTGCCTTTAAAAAAAACAACTGATGCTGCAAGAATTAACCATATGGGAAAAAAATAAACATTTTCATGCCAGAGACAAAAATTAATCATAGATCTAAATGTAAAAGCTAAAACAATAAAACTACAATAAAAGAGAAAAATGTTTTCAGTTGTGGTGTAGACAAAGATTTTTAGATTGGACATAAGAAACACTAGCCATGAAGTTAAATATTAAATTAAAAGTCTCTGCTCATTAGAAGACACCAATATTGGGAATTCCCTGGTGGTGCTGTGGTTAAGAATCTGCCTGCCAATGCAGGGGACATGGGTTTGGGCCCTGGTCTGGAAAGATCCCACATGCTGTGGAGCAACTAGGTCCATGCACCACAACTACTGAGTCTGTGCTCTAGAGCCTGCAAGCCACAACTATTGAGCCTACACACCACAACAACTGAAGCCCATGTGCCTAGATCCCCTGTTCCACAAGAGAAGACACTGCAAGGAGAAGGCCGCACACCACAACAAAGAGTAGTCCCTGTTCACCGCAACTATAAAAAGCCCATATGCAGCAACAAAGACCCAATGCAACCAATGAATAAATAAATTAATTAATTAATTAGAAAAGAATTATATATTAAAAAAGAAGACATCAATATAATAGCAAAACACTGGAAATATCTCCAAATGTCCATCAACAGGAGAACTGATAAATACACAGAAGCATATTTATACAATGGAATCTACTTAGCAATATAAGTAGACATACACATTATAACATGTATGAATCTCAAAAATATCATGCTGGGGAAAAGAAGTTAGACAAAAAAGATACATATTGCATAAGACCATTTATGTGATGTTCAAAAAGTAGGAAAAAGTAATCTAAGATCATAGAAATCAGAAAATGGTTGCCTCTGGGGTAGGGGGAATTGACTAGAAAGGGGAGTGATAGAACTTTCTGGGGTGATAGAAATGTTCCATATCATGTTTGGCAGTTACACAGGTGTATACTATTGTCAAATTTTTCAGAATGAAACTTAAGATTTGTTCATTTTATTGTTGTTAGCTATACCTTATCAAATTGTATTGAACTCTCAGCAAACTGGGAATATAAGGAAAATTCCTCAACCTGATAAAAAATATCTACAAAAAGCTACAGCTGGAACTTCCCTGGCAGTCCAGTGGTTAAGACTCTGTGCTTCCACCACAGGGGCCATGGGTTCAGTCTCTGGCTGGAGAACTAAGATCCCACATGGTGCAGTTAAACAAACAAACAAACAAAAACAAAAAAACCCAAACAAACAAAAACAAAACAAACAAACGAAAAGAGCTACAGCTAACATCATACTTAAAGATGAGAAACTAGAAGCTTCCCCATTACGATCAGGAACAAGGCAAAGATGTCCCCTCTCACCACTCCTTTCAACATCATATTAGAAGACCTAGCTAATGCCATAAGACAAGAAAATAAAAAATAAAAGGTATATAGATTTAGAAAGAAGAAATAAAACTGTCTTTGTTCTCAGATGACATGATTATGTATTGGTAGAAAATCCAAAAAACTCAACAAAAAACTCCTAGAACTTATAAGCAATTATAACAAGATTATAGGATATAGGTTAATATACAAAAGTCAATCACTTTCCCATATAACGGCAAAGAACTAGTGGAAGTTGAAGTTAAAAACTCAATACCATTTACATAAGCATCCACAAAATGAAATATTTTGGTATAAACCTAACAAAAATGGACAAGATACTTACAAGGAAAAGTGTAAAATTCTGATGAAAGAAATCAAGAACTAAACGAATAAAGAGATATTCCATGTTCATATCTCTTAGGATATGAAGGAAGACTCAATATTGTCAAAATGCCCACATGTTGTCAAAATGCCAAAATGCCCATCAAGTTCTTCTCAACTTGATCTACAGATTCAATGAAATTCAGCAAGATATTTTACTGATATTGACAATTGATTCTAAAGTTTATATGGAGAGGCAAAAGACCAGAGTAGCCAACACAGTATTGAAAGAGAAGAACAGCTTTGGAGGATTGACTCTACCTGGTGTCAAGATTTACTATAAAGCTACAGTACTCAAGATGACATTGAATTATTGATAGACAGTGTAACAGAATAGAGAGCCCAGAAATATACTCATACAAATATAATAACTGATCTTTGACAAAGGAGCAAAGGTACTAAGATGAAGAAAAGACAGTTTTTTCAACAAATGGTACTGGAACAACTGTATATCCACATGCAAAAGAATGAATCTAGACACAGACATTACATCTTTCATAAAAATTAACTCAAAATAGATCATAGACCTAAATGTAAAACAAAAAACTGTAAACCTTTTAGAAGATAATGTAGGAGAAAATCTAGATGACCTTGGGTTTGGTGGTGACATTTTTAGACTCAAAACCAAAAGCATGATCCATGAAAGAAATAATTGATAAGCTGGGATTTGTTAAAATTTAAATACTTCTTCTCTGTGAAAGACAATGTTAAGGGAATGAGAATTTAAGCCACATACTGGGAGAAAATATCTGCAAAAAAACACATTTGATAAAGGACTGTTACCACAAACATACAAAGAACTCTTAAAATTTAAAAATAAGCAAACAAACAGCCAAATTTAAAAATAGGTCATAATCTTAACAAACACCTCACCAAAGAAGATATTGTCAAATAATCATACGCAAAGATGCTCCATATCATTCACTAGAATGATGTCATCAGGGAAATGTAAATTAAAACACTGAAATATCACCTCTTAGAATGGCCAAAATTCAAAATACTGACAATACCAAATGCTGTCAAGGATGTGGAACAACAAGAACTCTCATTCCTAAATGAGTTGAAAACTTGTATGCACACAAAAATCTGCAAATGGATGTTTATAGCAGTTTTATTAATAATTGTCAAAACTTGGAAGCAACCAAAATGTTCTTCGGTAGGTGAACAGATAAACTGTGGTACATCAAGACAATGGAATATTAGTCAGCACTAAAAAGAAATGAGGTATCAAGCTATGGAAAGACATGAAGGAATTTAAATCTAAATTATTAAGTGAAAGAAGCCAATATAAAAAGGCTACATAGTGTGTAATTCCAACCATACAACATTCTTAAAAAGGTAAAACTATGGTTGCCAGGGGTTAGTGGAAAGAGAGGGATGAACAGGCAAAGCATGGTAATTTTTAGGGCAATGAAACTATTCTGTATGACACTGTAATTGTAGATACATGTCATAATATATTTGTCAAAAACCATAGACTGTCCTACTCCAAGAGTAAATCCTAATTTTACCTATGGACTTTGGGTAATAACAATTTGTCAATGAAGGTTCATCAATTTTAATAAATTTACCACTCTGGTGTGTGATGTTGATAGTGGGCTGGCTATTCGTGTGTAGAGGGGAGGGGTATGAGAGAATCTCTGTACTTTCTGCTCAATTTTGCTGTGAACTTAAAACTGCTCTAAAAATAAAGTCTATTAAAAATGTGTTCAACTACAAAACAAAATAATTTCAGAAATTTCTCCAAACAGAAGGGTAAGTGCTGTGAGAGTGAAAGGGCCCACCAAGTGTCCGGTGCACTGGGTGAAAACAGACCCACACCAAGGCAAAAAATCATGAAATTTAAGAACACTGTATGGTTCCAGAGATAAAAAGCAGGTAACATACAAAGAATCAGGAATCAGAATGGCTCTGGACTACTTAACAACACTGGACACAGGATGACAAGGTAACAATGCCTTCAAAGTTCTGAAAGAAAATGATCTTCAACCTCAAAATCTATACTATCAGTCAAATAGGAAGAAAAAGCAATAAACATTTTCAGATACGCAAGGTCTCAGAAACTCTCTCTCCTCTGCATGCTTCTTAGGAAACTACTGGGGATGTGCTCCACCAAAATAAGAGGGGAAAGCAAGACAGAGGAAAATGGGATTCATGAAACAGGAGATCCAAGAGAGGAGATTAGTGAGGGTGTTATCAATCCAAGCTCACTCTGCTCGTTGCACAACAGGCCAATACATCGGGAGATGAGGTGTTGAGGCAAGGAATAGTGACTTTATTTGGAAAGCCGGGCATCCAAGAAGATGGCAGACTAGTGTCCTAGAGTACCATCTTATTGGGATCTGGATGCTACTTTCTTTTATAGAACAGAGCAGGGGAGGAGGTGAGAAGTAAAGTAAAAAAGCCATAAGTCTTTTTTTGTTTTAATTTTTACTGGAGTATAGTTGCTTTACAATGTTGTGTTAGTTTTACTGTACAGCAAAGTGAATTAGCTATACATATACATATAGCCCCTCTTTTTTGAATTTCCTTCCCATTTAGGTCACCACAGAGCACTGAGTAGAATTTCCTGTGCTATACAAGAGGTTCTCATTAGTTATCTATTTTATACATAGTATCAATAGTGTATATATGTCAATCCCAATCTCCTAATTCATCCCATCCCCCCCTTTCCCCCCTGGTATCCATAGTTTGTTCTCTACATCTGTGGCTCTATTTCTGCTTTGTAAATTAGATAGTCTATACCAATTTTTTCAGATTCCACATATATCTGTTAGTATATGATATTTGTTTTTCCCTTTCTGACTTACTTCACTCTGTATGACAGTCTCTAGGTCCATCCACTTCTCTTCAAATAACCAAATTTCATTCCTTTTTATGGCTGAGTAATATTCCATTGTATATATGTACCACATCTTCTTTATCCATTCCTCTGTTGATGGACATCTACCTAAGGAGGTAAAAGACCCATATGCAGAAAACTATAAGATACTGATGAAAGAAATCAAAGACAACACAAACAGATGGAGAGATATACCATGTTCTTGGAATGGAAGAATCAATATTGAGAAAATGACTATACTACCCAAAGCAATCTACAGATTCAATGCAATCCCTATCAAATTATCAATGGTATTTTTCACAGAGCTAGAACAAAAATTTTTACAATTTGTATGGAAACACAAAAGACCTTGAATAGCAAAAGCAATCTTGAGAAAAAAAAAAAAAACGGAGCTGGAAGAATCAGGCTCCCTTACTTCAGACTATACTACAGGGCTACAGTAATTAAGACAGTATGGTACTGGCACAAAAACAGAAATATAGATTAATGGTACAGGATAGAAAGCCCAGAGATAAGCCCATGAACCTCTGGTCACCTAATCTATGACAAAGGAGGCAAGAATATACAATGGAGCAAAGACAGCCTTTTCAATAAATGGTGCTGGGAAAACTGGACAGTTACATGTAAAAGAATAAAGTTAGAACACTCCCTAACACCATACACAAAAATAAACTCAAAATGGATTAAAGACCTAAATGTAGGCCCAGACACTATAAAACTCTTAGAGAAAAACATAGGTAGAACACTTTTTGACATAAATCTCAGCAAGATCTTTTTTGACCCATCCTCTAGAGTAATGAGAATAAAAAGAAAAATAAACAAATGGGACCTAATGAAACTTAAAAGCTTTGCACAGCAAAGGAAACCATAAATAAAACAAAAAGACAACCCACAGAATGGGAGAAAATATTTGCAAACGAAGCAACTGACAAAGGATTAATCTCCAAAATATACAAACAGCACATGCAGCTCAATATCAAAAAAACAAACAACCCAACCAAAAAAGGGGGAAAGACCTAAATAGACATTTCTCCAAAGAAGACATACAGATGGCCAAGAGGCACATGAAAAGATGCTCAACTAATTATTAGAGAAATACAAATCAAAACTACAATGATCACCTCACACCGGTCAGAATGGCCATCATCACAAAATCTACAAACAATAAATGTTGGAGAGGGTGTGGAGAAAAGAGAACCCTCTTGCACTGGTGGTGGGAATGTAAATTGATACAGCCACTATGGAGAACAGTATGGAGGTTCCCTAAAAAACTAAAAATAGAATTACCATATGACCCAGCAATCCTGCTACTGGGTGTATTCCCAGAGAAAACCATAATTCAAAACCACACATGCACCCCAATGTTCACTGCAGCACTATTTACAATGGCCAGGACATGGAAACAACCTAAAAGCCATAAGTCTTACAAAATATCTGGTTTGGCCAGCCTCGGGGAGGGGATGTGTTAATCTCTTCTTTCTTGAAGCCATTCACAGGTGGGCAGGGTCAGAATGTTTCCCTGTGAGCTGAACGAAGGCACTTTAATTTAACATTTAGGCAGAGGGGCAGGGTTCCCCAAGGGAGGCCATTATGTATGCCAATAGCTATAGACATCATTTTAGTGATTATAGTAGCAAGAAGCAACAGAGAGCAAAGGTTAAAGTAAAAGAAACAGATCCAACATGAAGTCAGATTATGTTCTTCCCTGTTACAAAGGGACACCCAGGAAGTTTATAGATACCAGGATGAGAGTTGAGTACTGGATGTAGCATGTGACTCATGAGAGGCTGTCATTACCACAGTGTTACCACTGTAGTATCTCTGTAACCTGAGCACAGAATACCCAAGTGTGTGGCCCAAGCTCTTATCTGTTCTTCATTTGTTCTGACCATGTGCTGATTAAAGTCCTGCTCCCCCTCCATGCCCTCCTGCTTGGATCTGCTGAGACACTCATTTCATCCCATAGAACTGTTCTTCTTGACTGACTCTTAAGATTTGGAGATAGATTTGTCAATAACTGCTAGAGTTTCATAGATGCTGGCAGAAGACCCAGCTCCTGGCTCAGAGACAAGGGACTTTGTTACTTGTGGTACAGCAGGCAGCATGGATTCCCCTTGCTCCCCAGGGCCCAAGAGGGTGATGCTGTGCAGCCCAGGTGGATGCTGCACACACAGTGGGCCTGTGTTACAGTGGAATTGGGTCACATGATTATGGAGGCTGAGAAGTCAAGATCTGCCACCTGCAAGCTGGAGATCCAGGAAAGCTAGTGTTTGATTCAGTCTGAGTCTGAAGGCTTGAGAACTAGGGAAGCCTATGGTGTGAATCCCAGGTCAAGGGCAGAAGATGAGGTATGATGCCCCAGCTGAAGCTGTGAGCCTGGAAAAAAAAGGGGCAAATTCTTCCTTCCTCTACCTTTTGTTCTGTTCAAGCCCTCAGTGGATTAAATGGTGCCCAATGATTCAAATGCTAATCTCATCCGGAATCCTCACAGACACACATGGAAACAATGTTTAATCTGGGGCACCCTGTGGCCAGTCAAGGTTGACATAAAATTAACAAGGGGGCTGCTAGCAAACCTGCCTGACCTTAGTCCTAGAGGGAGACATTATCTTTATTATCCTGGTTAGCAAACACATCCATTTGATAGGGAGACACTCTTTTCATCTCCCAAGGCTGTTCACTTTATAAATATCCTTTAAAAGATAATCCGGAGCAAAAGTGATCAATGTCTCTTGACAAGACTTGCAGAAGTGAAAAAGGCCCATGAGAATTCTCTTCCAACAACTGTGGCAAGCCTAGAAATAAAAGTTACTAAGCATCCCATTCCCTCCTTCTGCATATGACTGAGGGAGGACCAATCCCTGCCACAATCGAGCCATTCTAGGTACATGGAGCGTGGGAAGACCTGTGTTTCCAGGACTTGATCATAATCTTGCCCTCATACTTTCCCAGAAAAAGCCCTTGGGAAACTCTCAGATGAGCTGAAACCAAACTAAGACTTGGGGACTCTGTTCAGCTTCTCTTTTCCTGAGAACCTTTCCCTAGCAGAGGCTGTACTGCTATTTAGTTTCCCAAAATTCAACAATATATTACTTGGGAACACACATGTTGACTGAAAACAAATGCACAACCTAAAAGTCGAGAATTATGTTTTATTTAGCAGACTTTCTGAGGACTTCAAGCCCTTTGTCAATCTTTAAACTTGCTTAATTGGCATAACTGCTGACCCAAGTAATTGTTGGTCAGGTATCTCAGTGTAATTTTCTTCCAGCCTTTAAATGTCTGTTTTGTTTATCCCATTTAAAAATAACTGTCTAGGGACTTCCCTGGCGGTCCAGTGGTTAAGACTCCATGCTCCCAATGCTGAGGGCACGGGTTCGATCCCTGGTTGGGGAACTAAGATCTCTCATGATGCACAGCGCAGCAAATAATAATAATAAATTTAAAAATAAAAATAACCATCTAGAGATTTATTTATCTATTTGGGATAAGTCCCCTTAAAGTTTCCACCTTATTGGGAAAGAGTCTCTAGACTTTCCCTACAGTTTTCTTTTTTTTTTCCTGTTAAAATAACAGTAATTATTTAATGTTTTTATTAGCATCTGTAAGACCCATTGAGGGGAAGAGGAGACCACAAATAAAGTTTCCTAAACTGGTTTTCCTGTTTGTTTCAAACTAAGGGAGTTCTTAGGTTAACCATTCTATATATATGTATGTTTTTTGAATATACATTTATATTTTCCACCTTTTAATTTGATTTTTTATATAGTTATCAAAAAATTTACCAATTTTCTCCAATTTAAAGGATCCATCATCTGGCCATTAATGAGATATATATTAACGGTGACTCAAACCAATAAGACATAAGAGGCTTCCCCACAACAGAGTGGGGAGGATGCTGCCTAAATAAGACCTAGAGAATTTACTCCCAAAAATAGCCCAAGAAAGTAAAGGCCTTCGTTGTACAGGCTGACACAACAAAGGTTAAGATGACAAAAAAACCCTGAGAGTTAGTTGGTACAATCAGACAAAAGACTGCTCAGAAACCCAGTCTATTTTATTGGCTGCCAAATGTACATTTCGGATGGCAAAGACCAAGTTTTCAAAACACATACCTATAAACACACACACAAACACACACACACACACACACACACACACACACACACACACAAAAACGCAGGCCCAATCAGGTAGAACATTTACATTTCAAAGGCACAGGAAGAGAAATGTAAATTCCCCCAAAAGGGCTTTTGTTTTTTTAAGGTCAATATTCTGAAAAGATGTTTTAATCAGGCTTGCTTTTTAATGTAACTGCATATGCAATAAAAGAGCCCCCATCTTAGTTCTTTTCAGAGAGAGATTTTAATTCCCAATTAAGTGTAAGTTTTGTATGCACATAAACCTGGCTGGGGTATTCGTTGAAGGCTGGTAATCTGTTGTTCTTTTTTCTTTTGTTTTGAAAGCTTTATTCCCCATTCAAAGGTCGGTTTGTTGAAGTAAAATCGCTAGTGTAGTAGCCAATTCAAGGAAAAATGACAGGCCAGTCTTCCCCCTAATTACCCAGTCCAACTCTACTCAGTGTTCTTTCAACTGAGCAAAGTCTCCTCAGTCTTTCAACTGAGGATGAAACCACTCAGTGTCTAAAGTAAGCAAAAATCTTCCCAGTTTCTTTCAGCTGGACTCCCTGGTATCTTTCGACTGGGGGGGCGGGGGTCACTCCACAATATCTTTCGACTGAGGAGCCAGTTATCTGTTAGATACTGCCAAATAAAACTCAGGATCATCAACCAATAATCAGGAGATCTAAGAACAAGGAGAGAGAGACTCAGCCAAATTCATCTGGACTCTCCAAGGAGGTGGATGGGCACAAGCGGCCTCTACTGGTACCAGCCTCCAGATCCTTGTAGAGTTCAGGCGAAGTAGAGAAGTCTGCTCTGGCTCCCTTTGTAGTTGGCCAAAACTGTCCACCAAAATAAAAAAAACCCAACACAGCCTAAAAGTTGAGAATTATGTTATATTTGGCAGACTTTCTGAGGACTTCAAGCCCGGGAGGCAGCCTCTCAGATAGTTCTAAATGACGGCTCCCAAGAGGTAAGGGAGGAGCCAACGATATATAGAGGTTTTGCAAAAACCAGGTAGTCAGAACACCAAAAGATTACCATTAATTAAAGAAAACCAGGTTCCTCAAGTTAATGAATTTAGCACTTTTCTATGTATGGGAAGATGCAAAAGTCTGGGTTCATTGAAATCACTCCTTTGATATGTACCTTAGGTATCTAGGGCAAGAATCCTGTTCTTTCCCATCCTGAGTTCCCTCTGGGCTCACTGTCTGGGCGGCTGTAGTGGCTTGTGGCTGCAACATCCTTTATTTATTGATATAGCAGGTGACATGTTTTATTCACACCTACTTAGAAGGAATACGAGATGAATGCAGAAGTCCAGAGAGTGGTTGTCTCTTGGTGGGGAATGAGGTGCAGTAATTCAGGGAGCATGGGGATGGGGGCTTCTAAGTTACTGGTAACATTCTATTCCTTAGCCTGGGTGATAGGTTCATGGGTATTCATTTTATTATTATTTGTTAAATGTACATATACCTTTTATGCACTCTTCTGTACATGTGATACCTTCTACACTTAAAAATAAAATAAGTAGGCAAAAATGAGTAAAGGCTTGGAGTCAGAAAAATCCAGGCTCTGCTCTCCGTTATCTGGAGTCTTGGTGAGTTTCTCTTGCCCCATCGAAGCTCAGCTTTTTTGGTTATAAATTGGGAATAACTGTAAAGGCAGCACAGCTGTCAAGTCTAAGCAGAAGCTGGGATTCTGGCAGATTAAGTAATAACAGGGAGGGCTAACTCCTTCCCCTCCCAGCAATGGAACTCAGCTTAGGGTAACAACTAGATAGGATTGAATGATGGCTGGTTTTTGATCCCTGATTCTCTTAAATGGGCCACGAGGACGATCTCATTATACCTGTCTCTAAAAGGAAAAAGACAAAACAAACAAACAACAACAACAAAAAAACCCACACAAACCCTGGAACAATTCAATAAACCAAGTCAAATTATGGGCTTTGGGTCCAGGAGGGACATCCCAGAACACAGTGGTCAATGTGGTCACTGAATAGAGCTCTCAGGGAAAATGCCTGGCTGGGTCTACTGTGGGAAGGAGTCTGTGGTCTCCCGCAGGGCCTGCTCAGCCTTGCAGGCACCACGTGGGAGGGGGGAGGGGGAGAAAGAGCAAGCTGAAGGGGAGGGCGCGCAGGTCTCTGAGTGGAGTGGGCAGAAAATCCCCTTTCCTTTTCCCCATCTCTGGGCTCTGCCTAACTACCCCCCCCACCCCCAACCCCTACCCCAGCTCTCTCCGCCCCCAATCCCCGTTTCCCCGCCGTCCATCTCATCCCTGCTCGCCCACCTCCACCCACTCAGCCTCTTCTCCTAACCCCACCCTCACTCGAAGTCCCTGACCACCCCCTGCCCCTCACGACCCCTTTCTCTTCAGTGATGTAATTTACCCCCAGTTAGACGAGCTGGTGGCTCTGCCCACCTGAGGATCCCCGCGTGTCTTTGGCCGCAGGTCTGACCTTTGCTCTGGGAACTCAGTTTTATCATAATAAAGTATTTCCAGTCTGAAAAGGATGGGACCTGCGGATGCCCCTGCTAGAGTAAGCACCTGCTAGAGTAAGCACCACCGCTGGCCAAGTTCAAGGCCTCCCCCACCCCCACCTATTCCCCAACACCCCAGTCTGGCGACCCCAACCGCGCGCCCTCCCTCACCCAGGTGGAGGAGGGCTGTGAAACCGCTCCCGGAGAAGACTTTCCGCGCGCTGCCCTGAAGCTGTGAACTTCCTGCTCTCTGAGCCAGCGACCCAGCGAAACTGCCAGGGCCCAGCGGGTGGGAGGTGGCCCAGAGGCTGGGAGGTGCCTGGAGGGGGTCTCGGGCCAGCGAGGGAACTCCCTGTCCCGCCCCCGCCCCCCTGAAAGACGCGGGTTCCAGGAGAGCCCTGCCTAAGCCCACGCCCTGGGGCGCAAGAGGGTCAAGGGCCACCCCGGGGTTCCTCTCCTCACGGCGCCGGGGAAAGGGGGGAAAGGAAGGCGAGGGCAAGGACCCTGCGCACCTGGCCCCAGGCTCTAAGGAAATAGCTTTGACGGGGGCTTGGATTCCCACCCGGCCTGGGGGGCCCATTTGTGGCTTTGTGAAACCACAGGACCAAGCGCTTTCCTCGCTTTTTTCATCCCACACTTTGCCCAACTCCCATGTCTCATCCTCCGAAGCGGGGGCTGGAGGGTCCCCGGGGAGAAATAAGGCGAGGAAACACGAAATCTGGTCCAAGGAAGAAAAGAGACAAAGGGATGGATTTCCCTCCTCTTCTTGGCAACAGCTTTGAAAGTCTCCAGGGAAGGGGAATTTGATGACCGTGTAACTTCACCCGTAGATAGCTCAGGCCTTGTCTGGCCCTTAGCCAAGTGCATGTTTGCAAAGCCGAACTGGAGAGTCATTTCTACAAAATCCATTTATCTTTCAGCTTGATGTGTCTGTCCGTTTCTCCCACCCTTCTTTTTTTCCCCCCTTTAGTTTTCTGCCTCCCTCCCTACAATTCTCTTTTTCTCTCTTCTCCTCCCTCCAGCTTTCCCCCCAGCACCCACCCTCCCTGCTCCCAGGATCTTTTTTTTTTTTAATTTTTATTGGAGTATAGTTTCTGCTGTACAGCAAAGTGAATCGGCTATACGTATGCACATATCCTTTCTTTTTTGGATTTCCTTCCCATTTTGGTCACCACAGAGCACTGAGTAGCGTTCCCTGTGCTATACAGGGGGGTTCTCCTTAGTTATCTATTTTATACATAGTATCAATAGTGTATATATGTCAATCCCAATCTCCCAATTCATCCCAGCCCACAGAATCTTAATTGGACAGATTTGATTTAATCATACTCTGCATGGTATCATTACAGGGCCAACCAAAGACCCTCCTTTGTTTTCTTCCATTATTTTCCCTTGATCCCTCATCTTCCACTCCCCAATAGAGGAATCCAATCTACCTATTTAATGTAAGTTTTTCTAGTCCACTTTCTGTCTTCAAAATAGTGATATTTTGAGATTTAATTACATAAAAGTATTGTCAAAATTTTATCCCATTATTTGCATTTTAAATTCAACATGGCTTTTGAAACTTTATTGAGATAGAGTTGACATACAACAAATTGCACACAGAGTGTACCATTTGATAAATTTTTACATCCTATACGCTCATGAAACAATCACTGCAATCAATAGAGTGAACATGTTTATCACCTCCAAAATTCCCTCCTGTCCCTTTGTAATTCCTTCCCCATATACCTGCACCCACCCCTTCCCGCAGGCAACAAGTGATCTGTCACCACAGATTAGTTTGCATTTCTAGAATTTTATATAAATAAAATCCCATCCTATACTCTTTTTAGTGTGGCTTCCACTACTTGATGCTGAAAGCTCAACTTCTCTGTACACCAGGGCCAAATCGAATCTCAGAGACAGAGTTTTGGGTGAGGTAGAAAAGGATAGCTTTATTACTTTGCCAGGCAAAGGGGGGCAGAGTGGGCTCCTGGATCGAAAAATTATGTGTCCCAACTTGGAGAGGATAGTGAGAAATTTTATAATAATGGTTCAAAGAGGGCATGATCAGCTTGTGGACATTCTTCTGATGGGTTGGTGGTGAGGTAAGTAAGAGTCAGCATCATCAACCTTCAGTTTTCAACTGGTCTGGGGTCTACATGCTTGTGGGCAGCATACCATCATTAACTGTTAACTTCTCCCACCTGGAGGGGGTATCGGTATCTGCAAAACAGCTCAAAAGATATTGTTGGGTGTATCTGTTGATGGGGAACAAACACCTTGCCCCAAGGCTGCGCTATTTTTTCTCTTGCCTGCTTCTCCCTGGTCTCACATCTGCTCCCTTCCCTAATTAGCAAATGCTTGAATCTGCCCATTGGAACTCAGGGAAGTTCATGGAGGCTGAATTATGGCTATTTCCTGTAATCAAAGAAATGGGCAACACAGAAAGGTTTAGTGCCCAGGAGCCCCACAGACCCAGGGTCCTGCTCAGTATCATACTCAATAATTGCTTTGAGATCTATTAATATTGTCATATGTAATCAATAGTTTAATCTTGTTTATTGTCAAGTAGTATTTCATTGTATCTACCATTGTGTATAGTGTATTCTATAATTTGTTTATCCTTTCACCTGTTGATGAGCATTTGGGTTGTTTCTAGTTTTTGGCTATTACAAACAAAACTGTCATGATCATTCATTTACAAATCTTTGAACATATACTTTCATACCCAAGAGTAGAATGGCTGTGTATGTTACCGAGTCCAAGCTCACTCTGCTTGCTGCACGACAGGCCAATAAATCAGGAGACCAGGTGTTGAGGCAAGGAATAGCAACTTTATTCAGAAAGCTAGCAGACCGAGAAGATGGCGGACTAGTGTACCCAAAAAAACCAACTTATAGGGGTCTGGATGCCAGTTTCTTTTCTAGAACAGAGAGGGAGAGGAGGTGAAGAAGTAAAGTAAAAGGGCCATTTATCTTGCAAAATATCTCCTGCTTGGCCAGAATCGGGCAGGGGATGTGTTAATTTCTTTTTTCTGCAGCCATTCACAGGTGGGCAGGGTCAGAATGTCTCTCTGTGAGCTGAACAAAGGCACTTTAGTTTAACAGTCAGGCAGAGGGGCAGGGTTCCCTGTGGCAGGCCATTATGTATACTTACAGCTATAGACAGTGATTATAATAACAAAAGCAACGAAAAGCAAAGGTTAAAGTAAAAGAAACAGATCAAACGTGGAGTCAGAATTTGCTTTTCTCTGTTACAGGTACATGTATGTTTAACTTTTAAGGAAATGGCCAAGGATGGCAACATAGGAGGCTCCTGAACTTACTTCCTCCCATGAACACACAGAATCTATAACCACACAAAGGGTAGTTACCTCTGAAAGAAATCCAGAAACTAGCTGAGTGATTCCTGAACACTGCACGAGCAAGAAAATACCCACATCAAAATGGATAGGACATCTAGCTTCCATCTTTTGATCTCAGATAATAGCTCCAGATCCATTCTTCATCTCCACCACTCAGCCATCAGAATGAAAGATATCAAGGAGAAGGGAATGTCCTCTAATTTGAAGACCACCACCTGGAAGTGACAGACCTCACCTCCTCCTATTTCCCTTTGGTGCTACTCAGTCTTATGGTCAAACCTGGCTGGAAAAGGGACTAAGAAATACCATGGTATCTATATTGCCATGAACGCAACTAATATTCAGGGCATTTATTATTGAGGAAGAAAGGGAAAATGAAAATTAGGAATAACTAGAAGTCTCTTCCACTCTTTCAAGTATTTATATTTAGTCCTAGATGACCGTATGTTGTTCTTTCTAGAGTTAACATTTGAACTTAGCAGTTCATCTGAGGAGAACAGTAATGTGAAATTGATTGAAATGAAATGTATATTGCATAAATAAAATATTTTAACATTTTAATAATTATTTAAATGGATAGGAAAGACTGAGACACGTTCTCACCATAAACCCCATCCCTGGCACAGCAACACACAATTTCAAGGGAACTCACAAGTCCCAGCTTCTCCTGAGGAGTAGGTTTGGACCCAACATCTAACATCCCAACTTTGAGGACTTCCACCTGAGGATGGCTTGCAACCAGACCTATAAGGCTAAAGCAAACAAAGAAATAGTTCTTAACAGGCTAGAAAGGACTCACTACGGCTATCCCTCCAGGGCTCAGCACAGAGAGAGCAGACAGAAATGCCCTTCTCCACTCTATCCCTGAAAGAGGTATTTTGCATACTACAAAAGCTGCTTGTGGGTCAGTCAGGCTTCTAATTTAGCATGCATCTAGGGGTTGACTGTGATCCTTTGTGGAGACTAGGGAGGCTGGTGAGTTCTGTGTCTGTGCTCTCCCTCTGGCTCACTCCAGGCTAGAGTCATCAGTGTCTCCCTGGGAAGAACTTGTGCACATCTGACTTTTGTGGCTGCCACCCAGGAGATGCACCCCTTGATCATGTGGCTCTGGTGGCCAGTGGGGCTTGCATTTCAGGTCCCATGGACTGTAGCAAACAAAGAAACAAGCCTTAATTGGCTATCTCCCCAGGCTTCTTATGGGAGAAAGAATGGGAGAATGCTTATCTCCCATTCTTTCCCTGAAAGGTCTTTTCCATACTTTGAGAGCTGCTGCCTGAGGGTCCATCTTCCAAACAGCCTGCATCTAGGTGCTGACTGAGATCCTCTCCTTGAGACACTGAGAGGTCTTGGCATACCCTCAATGACTAGGAGCCATGAAAAATAAAGTAGGCTTCTTGGACAATCACAAAGAGTTCAGCGACAACCAAGAGTTCCAGCTGGGCTGAATGATAAGATTCATTTTCTATGGGAGACCACTCCATCAATACCATAAGAGATAACTCTTTTATCTAATGAACAGAAACCAACACAGAGAGTCAAGGAAAGTGAAGAAACAGAGGAATATGTCCGAACAAAAGAACAAGATGAAACTCCAGAAACAGACCCTAATGAAAGAGAGATAAGTGATTTACTTGATGAAGAGTTAAAAATAATGGTCATAAAGATGATCACTGTAGTCAGGATAACAATGCATGAAACAAAGTGAGAATTTCAACAAGGAGATAGAAAAAAGTACCAAACAGAAATCACAGAGCTGAAGAAAAGAAAAACTCAAGAGAAAAATTTAATACAGGGGTTCAGAACTAGACTAGATTAAGTGGAAGAAAGTATCAGCAAACTTGAAGACAGGGCAGTGGAATGCATCTAATCAGAGAAGCAAAAGGAAAAAAGAATGAAAAAGAGTGAAGAGAGCTTAAGGACTTTTATGGGACACCATCAAGTAGACCAATATTTATATTATAGGGCTCCAAGAAGGAGAAAACACAGAGAGAGAAAAGGGCAGAAAGCATATTCAAAGAAATAATATTGAAAAATTTCCTAACTTGGAGAAAGAAACAGATATCCACATTCAGGAGGCCCAGAGAGCTCCAAATAAGATGAATATCACACTGAAACAATATTATAATTAAATTGTCAAAAGTTAAAGACAAGGAGAAAATCTTAAAAGCAACATGAGAAAAATACTTGTTACATAAAAAGGAACTCCCATAAGACTATAAGCAGGTTTTCAGCAGAAAGTTTGCAGACCAGAGGGGAGTGGCGTGATCCATTCAAGGTGCTGAAAGAAAAAAACCCTGCCAATCAAGAATACTCTACCAGGCAAAATTGTTCTTCAGAATAGAAGGCGAGATGAAGAATTTGTAGACAAGTAAAAGCTTAAGGAGTTCATTACCACTAGAGCAGCCTTACAAGAAATGTTAAAGGGGCTTCTTCAAGCTGCAAAGAAAGGACACTAATTAGTAACAGGAAAACATATGACAGTATAAATCTCACTCGTAAAGGTAAATATACAGTTAAATTCAGAATACTCTAATTTTGTAATGGTTGTGGGTAACTTATAAATCTAGTTTGAAGGTTAAAAGAGAAAAGCATTAAAAATAACAATAACTACAATAATGTTATTGGATACACAAGGTGAAAAAGTGTAATTGTGACACCAAACAAGTTAAATGATGGGGAGAGTAAAAATGTAGAGCTTTAGTATGCATCCAAAGTTGTTATCAGCTTAAAATAGACTCATATATATAAGATGCTTTATGTGAGCCTCATGGTACCCACAAAACAAAATCCTATGGTAGATATACAAAAGGTAGAAAGCAATCTAAGCACACCACTACAGAAAATCATCAAATCACAAAGAAAAGCAGCAAGAGAAGAAAGGAATAATGGAAACAAAAAGCCATAAAACAGTTTAAATGGCAAGGTAAGTACATACCTATCAGTACCCATTAATAATTATTTTAACTGTAAATGGACTAAATTCTTCAATCAAAAGACATGGAGTGTCTGAATGGATTGAAAAAACAAGATCTATCTATATGCTGCCTACAAGAGACTCACTTCAGCTTTTAGGACAGACACAGACCTAAAGCAAAGGGCTGGTTAAAAAATATTTCATGCAAATGGAAACCAAAAGAAAGCTGGGGTAGTTTACTTATATGACAAAATAAACTTTAACACAATTACTGTAATAAGAGACAAAGAAGGTCATTATAAGATAAAAGGGTCAATTCAGCAAAAGGATAAAACATTTTAATATTCATGCACTCAACATAAGAACACCTAAAAATATAAAGCAAATATTAACAGACCTGAAGGGAGAAATAGACAGCAATACAACAGAAATTACCAAAATGTTTTCCATAGTGGTTGTCTCATTTTGTATTCCTATTAGTAGTATATGAAAGTTCCAGTTTCCATCCTCTCCAAAACTTGGTATGGTCAGTTTAAAAAAAGTCATTCTAATAGATATATAGTGGCTATTTCACTGTGATTTTTAATCTGCATTTCCCTAAAGACTAATGATAGTAAATATCTTTTAAATCTTATTTTCCATCTGTATATCTTCTTTGGTAATATGTCTACTCAAATATTTTGCCCATTTTTTAAAAAATGGGGTGTGTGTTTCATTATTATTGAGATTTTTATCAATAGTAAAATATATGGAACATAAAATTTACCATTTTAGCCACTTTTTTTTTAGCCACTTTTAAGTATACTATTTAATATCATTATATTCATTTACGACTGTGCAACCATGACCACTGTTTTTGAAATATTTTCATCATCTGCTGTACACAGAAACTCTATACCCATTAAGCAATAACTCTCCAACCCTATAATCCCTACTCTATATGCTGAGCCACATGGTAATTTTATGTTTAACGTTTTGAGGAAATATATTTTTCTATAAAGACTGTACCATTTTACATTTCCACCAGCAATGTATGAGGATTCTAATCTCTCCACATCCTTACCAACAACTGTTTTTTTCCATTGTTTTTGGTAGTAGCCATTCTAACTCTAATGAGTGGTGAGGTGGTGTTTCATTGTGGTTTTTATTTTCATTTCCCTAATGATTAGTGATATTGAGTATCTTATCATGTGCTTATTGTCCATATGTCTATCTTCTTCAGAGAAATGTCCATCAAGTCCTTTGCTTGTTTTTTTTTTGCTTTTTTCTTTCCTTTTTTTTAAAACATCTTTATTGGAGTATAATTGCTTTACAATGATGTGTTAGTTTCTGCTTTATAACAAAGTGAATAATCTTTGCTTGTTTTTGAATCAGGTTGTTTTTTTATTTTTTGTGGTACGTGGGCCTCTCACTGTTGTGGCCTCTCCCGTTGAGGAGCACAGGCTCTGGATGCGCAGGCTCAGTGGCCATGGCTCACGGGCCCAGCCACTCCACGGCATGTGGGATCCTCCTGGACCGGGGCACGAACACATGTCCCCTGCATTGGCAGGTGGACTCTCAACCACTGTGCCACCAGGGAAGGTCCCAGGTTATTATTGAGTTTTGAGAGTTCTTTATATATTTTGGATACAAATACTCTATAAGATATATGCTCTGCAACTATGTCTCCCAGCCTGTGTCTTGTCTTTATGTTCCTTAACAGTGTTTATTTGTAGAGCAAAAGTTTTTAATTTCAATAAAATTCAGTCTATCAACATGTTCTTTTGTTTTAACATCTTTATTGGAGTATACTTGCTATAAAATGTTGTGTTAGTTTCTGCTGCATAACAAAGTGAATCAGCTATATGCATACATACATGCCCATATCCCTTCCCACTTGCATCTGCCTTCCACCCTCCCTACCCCACTCCTCTAGGTGATCACAAAACACTGAGCTGATCTCGTTGTGCTATGCAGCTGCTTCCCACTAGCTATCTATTTTACACTTGGTAGCGTGTATATGTCAATGCTACTCTCTCAATTGGTCCCAGCTTACTCTTCCCCCTCCCCGGGACCTCAAGTCCATTCTCTACGTCTGCATCTTTATTCCTATCATGCCCCTAGGTTCTTCAGAACCATTTGGTGTTAGATTCCGTATATATGTGTTAGCATATGGTATTTGTTTTTCTCTTTCTGCCTTACTTCACTCTGTATGACAAAATCTAGGTCCATCCACCTCACTACAAATAACTCAATTCTGTTTCTTTTTATGGCTGAGTAATATTCCATTGTATACATGTGCCACAGCTTCTTTATCCATTCATCTGTCGATGGACACTTAAGTTGCTTCCATGTCCGGGCTATTATAAATAGAGCTGCAATGAACGTTGTGGTACATGACTCTTTTTGAATTATGGCTTTCTCAGGGTATATGCCTAGTAGTGGGATTGCTGGGTCATATGGTATTTCTATTTTTAGTTTTTTAAGGAACCTCCATACTGTTCTCCATAGTGTTTGTATCAATTTCCATTCCCACCAACAGTGCAAGAGGGTTCCCTTTTCTCCACATCCTCTCCAGCATTCATTGTTTGTAGATTTTTTGATGATGGCCATTCTGATGGTGTGAGGTGACACCTCATTGTGGTTTTGATTTGCATTTTTCTAATGATTAGTGATATTAAGCATCTTTTCATGTGTTTGCTGGCAATCTGTATATCTTCTTTGGAGAGATGTCTATTTAGGTCTTCTGCCCATTTTTGGATTGGGTTGTTTGCTTTTTGATACTGAGCTGCATGAGCTGCTTGTCAATTATGGAGATTAATCCTTTGTCAGTTGCTTCGTGTGCAAATATTTTCTCCCATTCTGAGGGTTGTCTTCTTGTCTTGTTTATGGTTTCCTTTGCTGTGCAAAAGATTGTAAGTTTCATTAGGTTCCATTTGTTTATTTTTGTTTTTATTTCCATTTCTCTAGGAGATGGGTCAAAAAGGATCTTTCTGTGATTTATGTCATAGAGAGTTCTGCCTCTGTTTTTCTCTAAGAGATTTATAGTGTCTGACCTTCCATTTAGGTCTTTAATTCATTTTGAGTTTACATTTGTGTATGACATTAGGAAGTGGTCTTATTTCATTCTTTTACATGTAGCTTTCCAGTTTTCCCAGCACCACTTATTGAAGAGGCTGTCTTTTCTCCACTGTATACTCTTGCCCCCTTTATCAAAAATAAGGTGACCATATGTGCATGGGTTTATCTCTGGGCTTTCTATCCTATTCCATTCATCTATATTTCTGTTTGGGGGACAGTGCCATACTGCCTTGATTACTATAGCTTTGTAGTATAATCTGAAGTCAGGAAGCCTATTCCTCTAGGTTTGTTTTTCTTTCACGAGATTGCTTTGGCTATTCAGTGTCTTTTGTGTTTCCATACAAATTGTGACATTTTTTGTTCTAGTTCTGTGAGAAATGCCATTGGTAGTTTGACAAGGATTGCACAGAATCTGTAGATTGCTTTGGTTAGTATAGTCATTTTCGCAATGTTGATTCTTCCAATCGAAGAACATGGTATATGTCTCCATCTCTTTTTATCTTCCTTAATTTCTTTCATCAGTGTCTTATAGTTTTCTGCATACAAGTCTGTTGTCTCCTTAGGTAGGTTTATACTTAGGTATTTTATTCTTTTTGTTGCAATAGTAAATGGGAGTGTTTCCTTAATTTCTCTTTCAGATTTTTCATCATTAGTGTATAGGAATGCAAGAACTTTCTGTACATTAATTTTGTGTCCTGCTACTTTACCAAATTCATTGATTAGCTCTAGTAGTTTTCT
The DNA here is from genome assembly GCF_008692025.1 of Phocoena sinus. Lineage (NCBI taxonomy): Eukaryota > Metazoa > Chordata > Mammalia > Artiodactyla > Phocoenidae > Phocoena > Phocoena sinus. The sequence goes on along the minus strand of NC_045764.1, from coordinate 51,476,459 downwards.
GGTACCATCTTTAGGATTCTTTATGAATAGTATCATGTCATCTACAAACAGTGACAGCTTTACTTCTTCTTTTCCAGTTTGGATTCCTTTTATTTCTTTTTCTTCTCTGATTGCTGTGGCTAAAACTTCCAAAACTACGTTGAATAATAGTGGTGAGAGTGGGCAATCTTATCTTGTTCCTGATCTTAGAGGAAATGGTTTCAGTTTTTCACCATTGAGAATGATGTTGGCTGTAGGTTTGCCATATATGACCTTTATTATGTTCAGGTAAGTTCCCTCTATGCCTACTTTCTGGAGAGTTTTTATCATAAATGGGTGTTGAATTTTGTCAAAAGCTTTTTCTGTGTCTATTGAGATTATCATATGGTTTTTATCCTTAAAGTTGTTAATATGGTGTATCACAGTGATTGATTTGTGTGTATTGAAGAATCCTTGCATTCCTGGGATAAACCCCACTTGATCATGTTGTATGACCCTTTTAATGTGCTGTTGGATTCTGTTTGCTAGTATTTTATTCAGCAGTTTTGCATGTATGTTCATAGTGAATTTGGCCTGCAGTTTTCTTTTTTTGTGACATTTGTGTCTGGTCTTGGTATCAGGGTGATGGTGGCTTCATAGAATGAGTTTGAGAGTGTTCCTCCCTCTGCTCTATATTGGAAGAATTTGAGAAGGATAGGTGTTAGCTCTCCTCTAAATGTTTGATAGAATTTGCCTGTGAATCCATCTGGTCCTGGGCTTTTGTTTGTTGGAAGATTTTTAATCACTGTTTCAATTTCTGTGCTTGTGATTGGTCTGTTCATAGTTTCTATTTCTTCCTGGTTCAGTCTTGGAAGGTTGTACTTTTATAAGAATTTGCCCATTTCTTCCCAGTTGTCCATTTTATTGCCATATAGTTTCTTGTAGTAATCACGCATGATCCTTTGTATTTCTTCAGTGTCAATTGTTACTTCTCCTTTTTCAGTTCTAATTCTGTTGATTTGAGTCTTCTCCCCTTTTTTCTTGGTGGGTCTGGCTAATGGTTTATCAATTTTGTTTATCTTCTCAAAGAACCAGCTTTTGGTTTTATTGGTCTTTGGTATTGTTTCCTTCATTTCTTTTTCATTTATTTCTGATCTGATCTTTACGATTTCTTTCCTTATGCTAACTTTGGGGTTTTTTGGTTCTTCTTTCTCTAATTGCTTTAGGTTTAAGATTATGTTGTTTATTTGAGATGATTCTTATTTCTTGAGGTAGGATTGTATTGCTATAAACTTCCCTCTTAGAACTTCTTTTGCTGCAACCCATAGGTTTTGCTTCTTCGTGTTTTCATTGTCATTTGTTTCTAGTTATCTTTTGATTTCCCCTTTGATTTCTTCAGTGATCTCTTGGTTATTTAGCAGCATACTGTTTAGCCCCCATGTGTTTGTATTTTTAACAGTTTTTTTCCTGTAATTGATATCTAGTCTCATAGCATTGTGCTCGGAAAAGATATTTGATACAACTTCAGTTTCTTAAATTTACCAAGGTTTGATTTGTGATGCAAGTGATGGTCTATTCTGGAGAATGTTCCATGAGCACTTGAGAAGAAAGTGTATTCTGTTGTTTCTGGATGGAATGTCATATAAATATCAATTAAGTTCATCTTGTTTAATGTGACATTTAAAGCTTGTGTTTCCTTATTTATTTTCATTTGGATGATCTGTCCATTGGTGAAATTACGGTATTAACGTCCCCTACTGTTATTGTGTTAGTGTTGATTTCCCCTTTTATGGCTATTAGCATTTGCCTTATGTATTGAGGTGCTACTATGTTGGGTGCATAACTATTTACCATTGTTATATCTTCTTCTTGGGTTGTTCCCTTGATCATTATTTAGTGTCCTTCTTTGTCTCTTGTAATAGTCTTTATTTTAAAGTCTCTTTTGTCTGATATGAAAATGGTTACTCCAGCTGTCTTTTGATTTTCGTTTGCATTGAATATCTTTTTCCATCCCCTCACTTTCAGTCTTTATGTATCACTAAGTCTGAAGTGGGTCTCTTATAGAGAGAGGGGGTCTTGTTTTTGTATCCATTCAGCCAGTCTAGGTCTTTTGGTTCGAGCATTTAATCCATTTACATTTAAGGTAATTATTGATATGTATGTTCCTATTACCATTTTATTAATTGTTTTGGGTTTGTTTTTGTAGGTCTTTTCCTTCTCTTGTGTTTCCTGCTTAGAGAAATTCCTTTAGAATTTGTTGTAAAGCTCGTTTGGTGGTGCTGAATTCTCTTAACTTTTTCTTGTCTGTGAAGGTTTTAATTTCTCCATCAAATCTGAATGAGATCCTTGCTGAGTAAAGTAATCTTGGTTGTAGGTTTTTCCCTTTCATCATTTTAAAAGTGTCCTGCCACTCCCTTCTGGCTCGCAGTGTTTCTGCTGAAATATGGGCTGTTAACCTTGTGGGGATTCCCTTGTATGTTCTTTGTTGCTTTTCCCTTGCTGCTTTTAATATTTTTTCTTTGTATTTAATTTTTGATAGTTTGATTAATATATGTTTCAGTGTGTTTCTCTTTGGGTTTATCCTGTATGGGATTCTCTGCACCTCCTGGACTTGATAGACTATTTCCATTCCCATGTTAGGGAATTTTTCGTCAATAATCTCTTCAAATATTTTTTATATATTTCTATATATTTTCTATATATCCCCTATAATTTGAATGTTGGTGCATTTAATGTTGTCCCAAAGGTCTCTGAGATTCTCCTCAATTCTTTTCTTTCTTTTTTCTTTATTCTGCTCCCTGGCAGTGATTTCCACCATTTTATCTTCCAGCTCATTTATCCATTCTTCTCCTCAGTTATTCTGCTACTGATTCCTTGTAGTGTATAGTTAAGTTCAGTTATTGTGTTATCACTGTTTGCTCTTTCGTTCTTCTACATCCTTTTTGTTTCTTGTATTTTCTCCATTGTGTTTCTGAGATTTTAGGTCATCTTTACTATCATTACTCTGAATTCTTTTTCAGGTAGGTTGTCTATTTCCTGTTCATTTATTTGGTCTTGTAGGCTTTTACCTCACTCCTTCATCTGTAACATAATTTTTTGTCATTAAAAAAAAATTTTGGGCTTCCCTGGTAGTGCAGTGGTTGAGAGTCTGCCTGCTGATGCAGGGGACACTGGTTCGTGTCCCGGTCTGGGAAGACCTCACATGCCGCCAAGCAGCTAGGCCCATGAGCCATGGCTGCTGAGCCTGTGCATCTGGAGCCTGTGCTCCTCAACAGGAGAGGCCACAACAGTGAGAGGCCCGCGAACCACAAAAAAAAAAAAAATTTTTTTTTTGATGAGTGGGGCTGTATTCCTGTCTTACTGGCTGTTTGGCCTGAGGCGTCCAGCACTGGAGTTTGAAGGCAGTTGGATAGAGCCAGGTCCTGGTGCTGAGATTAGGACTTCCAGGAGGCCTCACTCTGATTAGTATTCCCTGGGGTCTGAGGTTCTCTGTTAGTCTAGTGGTTTGGACTTGTAGCTCCCACCATAGGAGCTCGGGCCTGACTTGTGGCCTGGGAACCAAGATCCCGCAAGCTGGATTGCTGGGTGTTCCTCCCATCCCCTTAGGTGTCTGTGGTCCCCACTGGGGCCTGGTAGGTGTCCTAGTTCTGCGGAGACACGAATTCCGTGTCAACCATCTTGGCTCGGCCCCTCAGCATGTTCTTGATCATTCTTTTGGTGTCATATCTAAGAAATCTTTGCTCATGTTTTAATTTAGGTCTATGATCCATTTTGAGTTAATTTTATATATGATGCAAGGTATACATGTTAATTTTTTTTTCTATGGATATCTAATTTTTCTAATCCATTTGTTTGAAGAGTATGTTTTCTCCACTTGATTACCTCTTCACCTTTCCCAAAAATCCATTGTCCACATACATGTGGATATATCTAGACTCTATATTCTGTTCCATTGACATATTCTAACATCATGCAAATATTAGGCTGCCCTGATTAGTGTAGATTTACAATAAATCTTGAAATCAGATAGGTCAGCAAATTGTTCTTTCAGAGTGTTTTCTAGGATTTTGCATTTCCACATAAATTTTATACTTAGCTTGTCAATTTCTCCAGAAAACTGCTGAGATTTTTTTTTTTTTGGATGCATTGAATGTGTAGTCAATTTGAGGAAAGCTCATTTTCTTTGTTTTTTTGGCCGTGCTGTGTGGCTTGCAGGATCTTAGTTCCCTGACCAGGGATTGAATCCAGGCCCACAGTGGTGAAAGCAAAGAGTTCCAACCATTGGACCACCAGGGTATTCCCAAAACTGACATTTTAGAAATATTGAGTTTTATTAACATTGTATACCTCCTCAATTATCACAGTCTTCTGTAATTTTGCTCTGTGATGTTTTGTAGTTTTCAGTGTACAGGACTTTTGCATCTTTTGTCAGGCGTATCCCTCAGTATTTCATGGTTTTTATGCTATTGTAAATGTTATTTTTTAAAATTTTAATTTGTTTGTTCAATGCTGGTATATAGGAATACAAATGAAATTTTTATTTGGTCTTGTATCCTGCAACCTCCCCAAACTTATTAGTCTTAATAACTTTTTTTTATAGATTTCATAGGATTTTCTATAAAGATGATCATATTATCTGTGAACAAAGGCTATTTTAGTTCTCTTTTCCCATCTGGGTTCTTTTATTTTCTTGCCTGATTGCATCAGCTTGAATTTCTAGTACAATGTTGAAAAGAAATAATGAACGCAGACATCCTTCACTTTTTCCTGATCTTAGGGAGAAAGTATTTAAGTTTTTTACTATTAAGTGTGTGTCATCTGTAGGTTATCTGTCCTTTATCAGGTTGCTAGTTTGCTGAGAGTTTTTTCTTTTTTTTTTGAATGAAAGATTTTAAAAATTCTATAGTGCTTTACAATTTTCAAAAGTTTCACATACATGATTTTATATAATCCCATAATAACCTTTTCCCCCCTACTCCTATATTGCTCCCCCTCCCTGAGAGATTCTTTTTTTAAAATCAGGAATGAGTGTTGGCATTTATCAAATGCTTTTTCTATGTCTACTGAGATGATCATGGGATTTTTCTTTCTCAGTTTGTTAATATTGTGAGTTGTAGTGATTGATTTTAGAATATTAAATACCTTGTAACAAACACTCTCTTTGTGCTCACTTGAACTCTGTGGGTTTCTGATACTACCAACCAAAGGTTTTTGACAAATAGATCTGATTATAATTTCTTTGCCAAGCTTTGTATTTCAAAGTTTAATCTTGGAAGAAAGTTTTGGATGACATATAAGAAAGGGGAGAAACCCATAATTTATTGGTAATTTGGCAGATATTTATTGAGTGCCTGCTATATGTCAAGCTGTGGTATATGTCAAGGTGTTGGGTGCTGAAATACACACTCATGAGATGAGATGACCAGCCAGGGATTGTTGTGAAGAAATACCAGTATTATTTAACTAATAGAGGCCTTCCTTTTCTAGCTAGTGTGGAAAACTTTTTGATATCCAAGGCTTTGTTTTTTTTAAAACTCAAACCTATATTAACCTGTTGAATTAAAATTACTCCAGAGAAGAATGACAATAAATGAATCTAGGTTTTGATGCTTCTTTATCTCTGACCACCTACCAAGTCTTCATGGCTTCAGAAATCTCTGATTTTATACAACTGTTTTATTTATTCAATTAACAGAACCCAGTGCCTATAATGTACCAGGACACCCCTAAGCCTTTGTTTACATTTCCAAGGATTGTTTGAATTGGTAGGCTAAAATCAAGTTTAAGTTTGAAAGGGAGATGACCTAACTCACCCTCTCCTTTTACACATGAGAAAACCGAGGTTCTGAGAAGAGAAATTCACAGGCATTTGAACTTCCTATTTCTTCCTATCCACCCCCAATCGTGACAGAGGTTCCCCAACATTGAGCCATATCACAGCTGCCCCACTGACCATTTGTGTGACCCTGATAATCACCATGCTTATTTCTCCCTAGCACTATGGCCCCACCTGTAGAATGTGGTTAATAACAGCCACATCAAAGGGTAATGGTGAGGCCTTGCTTCTTGCCTTCTTATTTCCTGCTTTCAGATGCATGTGTTGATGCTCACCACTTCCTACAGACAAAGCAAGAAGGAAGTGGGAACCATGCTCATCTACTACATCCTTGGGATCCAGGAGAAAATTATTTATCTTTGTTGCCATTACATTTTCATCCATAAAGTGGAACTCTTTTCTCATGGTATTTGTGTGAGAAATGGTCAACGTTTTAAGAATTTATAAATTTTAAGGCAATAACTTATTGTCATCTTGTGCAAATTGTTAGTATTTCTAGCTAACTTTCCCTATTTTATAATGAGAGATAATATTTTTTCCCTTACAAGGTTATTGCAAGGATTAAGTAGTTTGTGTATATTATGGTATACAAATGCATCTTACTTGAAAAAACAAAGGCAATATGTTTAAGTATATTAAATGTGGAAAGACATTGAAATTTTTAAAAAGATTCCATTTTTAAAAAATACTGCATTCAGTAGTTAAAGAAATCAAATGATAAAGATATTCTTGAAGTGTGAGACTACAACACCTGCCCCCAACTCTCTCTAACTCCAGACTCATTCCCTTTTAACTATTTCTATTCTTAGTTCTTCTGATGGTTTCCTTCATATCATTAAAAAACTGTTACTATACCAATATTTTCTATATATCAAGATTAGATATAGCAATTGATTTACTACTATGATGTATAAGGATTTACCTCACTTTTATAACATTCCTATTCCAATATGAGAGATTTTTACTTCTTTTATTGGTTACCTTTGTGAATTCAAAAAATAGATGTATTTCTTATTTTATCAAACATAGATGATTTCTTTAGATTCTTCGTTTTGGAAGATGAGGGTAATTGTCCTCTACACTTTTCTTCATCTTTTTTTTTTTTCTTTTTTGCTTTCCATCTCTTCTCTTTTGTTTTCTATTCTTTCATTTTTTTCATTATGAAGGGCAATAACTTTTACAGTTGGTTCTGGAGCCAGAATGATTTATTCTGGCATTTCTTTCTGGTTGATTTGAACAGTTAAAACCCAGGAAATCAGAAAGAGAAAAACAAATATCGTATATTAACGTGTATATGTGGAATGTAGAAAAGTGGTACAGATGAACTGGTTTGCAAGGCAGAAATAGAGACACAGATCTAGAGAACAAGCGTATGGACACCAAGGGGGGAAAGTGGCGGGGGTGTGGTGGTGGTGGTGGGATGAATTGGGAGATTGGGATTGACATATATACACTAGTATGTATAAAATAGATAACTAATAGGAACCTGCTGTATAAAAAATAAATAAATAAAATTCAAAAATTCACAAAACAAAACAAAAAAAATCTCACAGTGTTTACATTATGATAAGTATGTAAAAGTTGTTCTCTGCAGAGCCAAGCACATATTATGATTATATTTCCTTCTTGTATGACATTTTAAAAAAGTGTTTCTGTTTACCTTGGGTACTAGGACTCCCAGTTTCTCTCTGATGGTGCCTAACACATGTGCTCACGCATCCAAGCATCCACACTCATTGTTTCCAAGGCAAGCTGGTCAGTTTCATCCATGGACCTGGGTCAAGTCTTGGTGTAGGAGCCATGCACAGGGACCAACCAATTGTCTGGCTGCTCTTGTGAATGTAGTCAACTTGCTCACCCTGCATTTTCCTTCTAAGTACACTGAACTCCTGATGGCCACCTCCTACATTTATATGAATGTTTTCATATCAATCTTTAATCTATTTTGGAATTAATTTTAGTATGTGTTATGAGTCTGTATTAGTTAGCTATTGCTGGATGACAAATTATACACCACCAAAAAACTTAAAGCCTTAAAAAACTAATTATAATTTATTTTCTCTTGGTTTTTGTGGGTCATGGATTCAGCCAGGGCACAGTGGGGATGGCTTGTTTCTGCTCACATGTTTGGGGCAGACTCTTAAGGCTGGGGGCTGAAATCATCTGAAAACTTGACTGAGGCTGGAGGATCTGCTTCCAAAGTGGCTCCCTCACATGGCTAGTCATTTAGTTCTGGCATATTGGTTTCATTTTCATGGGCATTTCCACAGGGCTGCTTGAGTGTCCTCATGCCACTGGTTTCTACCAAAGTAAATAATCTGAGAGAAAGACAGGCAGAGGCACATTCTTTTTATGACCTACCCCCAGAAATCACAGAGCATCACTCCTAACACACTCTATTCATTAGAAGCAAGTCCTCTACACTTTCTAAGCAGAAGAGTTAGTTTCCACCTGTTGAAGGGAATAGGGTCATAATTAACAGATATATTTAAAAACCATCATAGAATCTAATGTAGGTTTTGCCCAAGTTTCTAGACAGCCATCCAGTCCCACATATTGAATATTCTATCATCACACCAATTTCAGCCATCACCATTTGCATTTACTAAATCAAATATAGATTTGTGTCTATCCTGTTTTTCAGCCTTTACTTGCATTATGTGTTAGCCTAGCCTTGTATACCACACAAGGTGCTTTCCTTGAGCAAAGGAAGGACTAGGAGAGAAAGGGCTCAGGAATCTTGAGGGGAAATGCTAAAAGAAGGGGAAGACATGGAAGAAAGAAAAGGTGTAATGCAGAACAATGAAAAATATGTTGCTTTTCTCAATTGTCCTCGGGCAAGAGGAGTTGGTTGGGATAGAGCTCTGAGCTCAAGTCTAGCACTAAAGGCCCTTATCCTGCTCATTCAGACATGGGGGCTGCAAGGGCTGCCTCCTGGTCAGATGGTGCCTCTGGTGACCTTCAGAAGGACATGAGGATGGAGTTGTATTTTCAACAATGGGGACACTTGAAGGCCACGGACACTCAGCTCCAAGGCAGGCTGAGACCTCAGAGGCACAGTCTGGAGGAGGGGAAGAGCCAAGATGTTGGGAAAGGGTAAGGGCTAGAAATACCTTAGTACAACCCTGACTGAACAAGTAACAGCTAGACTGAAAAATCAGTGTTCAAAGGAGTAGTAACTTGGACTTGTTCAGCAATATCAGAACAGGGACTTGATTGGGTGAGCAGGAATGGAGGGCAGCAGGAATTCCCAGACAGGGCCATTCCTAGAGTCAGGCAGGAATGGCCTCATGCAGCTGGGGCACCCATTCATAGTGAACTGACACTGCTAGAATTCCTGGAACCAGGGAGGGGCCTGGAGACCCCACAGGGAGAGTTTGGCAGTATTCACTCAGGGGGTTGGGATGCTAGCCAAGAAGCTGAAATTTGGGATCCAAGCTCAACAGGGAAAGAGTAAAATATAAATTAGAAAAACCAGGTTTTGGAGTAAGCAGGGAGCTGGCGCCTGCTGTGGGAAGACAGGACTGATGCTGGACGCCCCCTGCTGGAGAGGATGTGGCATCTCACTGGCTCCCAGGAAGGAAGGTTGTTCGCCTCAAAAGGAAGTGAATTTAGTAAGAGGAGGCTGTCATGTGGAATCCCCCTCTCTCCTCACCACCCCACCAATGCCTAGTGATATCTAGGGCACAGGGTCTCCTTCCACCTACACGCAGATCTAGTTTACACGTGAGTCTTGACACCTGGACCCATCAATTACCAGCTCAAGAAAGCTCTGAGTGGGGGGATTACGGAGGGTCACGTTCTGCCTAAGTGCCTGCAGTCCTCTTTGTGCTCTGCCCAGTCTGTGTCTTTGGCCCTCTATTTCTAACTTTGGCAGTTGAACATGGTGTCTCTTGGCAGAATCTGTGCTGCTTTTGGGACTGTCTTGCTTTCATTAACAATAGCAGTGGTCATGATGATGGAGACCAGCGTCCAAACAGGGAGTATCCGAGAGGCCAGGAGAGTCAATATAACTGACTTGCTGGGGGTCAGTTCCAGACAACATGATCAGAAAAGGTCACTGCCCACCAGAAAGGGGCAGTTCAGAAAAAGCAGTGGACAAGCTGAAAAGTTTAGGATCCTTCTCATCCATGAGCGCAACAAACTGTTTTGATTCCCAGACAAAAAAGAGGGCTTCCCTTACATCACATTCAGACTGCCATTGTCACCTGTAGGGCTTCTGCCTGCTTGTTTGCTTGCCTTTTATCCCCTCCCCACCCACCCCCCCCAGCCCTCCTCCATCTGTGAAATGAGATTAAGCCCTGCCCTTCCACAAAATTAAGACCAGGAAATTTGTGTGTTATGATGAAATGAGATCATAGCAAATAGTAATGATTTCCTTTTTTAAGCAATTTTTTTTATTGTGGGAAAATGTACATAACATAAAATTTACCATTTAAACCATTTGAAGTGTACAGTTCAGTGGCTTCAAGTACATTCTCATTGTTGTGCAGCCATCACCACCATCCATCTTCAGAGCTTTTTCATCTTCCCGAACTGAAACTTCGTACCCATTAAACACTAAATCCTTGCTGCTGCTCCTGCCAGCCCCTAGTACACACCATTCTCTCTTCTGTCTCTATGAATGTGACTACTCTAGGTACTTTATATAAGTGGAATCATACAGTATTTGTCTTTTTGTGACTGACTTATTTCACTTAGTTTAATGTCTTCCTTCAGATATACACCCAGAAGTGGAATTGCTGGATCATGTGGTAGTACCATGGAATTTTTTTTTCTATACTGCTTTTCATAGTGGCTGCACCAATTTAGATTCTCTCCAAAAGTGCACAAGAGTTCCCTCTTCTCCACATCCTTGCCAACACTTGTTGTCTCTTGTTTTTTTGGTAATAGACATCCTGAAAGGTATGAGGTGATATCTCATTGTGGTTTTTATTCACATTTCCGTGATGATTAGTGATCTTGAACACCTTTTCATGTACTTGTTGGCCATTTGTATGACATTTTCTTTAGAAAAATGTCTATTCAGGTTCTTTTCCCTTTTTCAAACTGGATTATTATTATTTTTCTAATGAGTTGTATGAATTTCCTATATATTTTGGATACTAACTCCTTATCAGATATATGGTCTGTAAATATTTTTTCCCATACTATAGGTAGACTTTTCATTTTGTTGATGGTTTCCTTTGCTATGCAGAAACTTTTAGATTTGATATAGTCCCATTTGTTGATTTTTGTTTGTTTCTTGCACTTTTGTTGTCATCTAAGAAATTGTTACAAAGACCAACGTCAAGGAGATTTTTCCCTTTGTTTTCTTCTACACATTTTACAGTTTCAAGTTTTACATTTATCTTTAGTCTATTTCAAGTTTTTGTGGTTTTTTTTGTGTGAGTGGTGTAAGATGGGGTCCAAGTTCTTTTTTTTTTTTTTTTTTTTGCATATGGGTATCTAGTTTTCCCACCACCATTTATTAAAGAGACTACCCTTTTTCCTTGAGTATTTTTGGCTACCTTGTCAAATATTAGTTGATTGTCTATGCATGGGTTTATTTCTGGACTCAATTAGCCATTTATCTAATGATTAACATTCAGGTTTTTGCAGTTTTTTGCTCTTAATAACGTGCTGTGGTGAGCATTCTTCTACACATGCCAGTTAACTCTGCTATTCCACTCTTGTTAACTACCACTAACTGTGTTAGTTAACAAGAGTGGAATAGCAGAGTTCTAGGGTGTGTACATTTTAAACTTGACTGCAGTTTGCCCACTTGTTCTTCAAAGTGGCCATGCCAATTTACACCCCCACCCGTGGGCAGGAGAGTGTCCTCTCCAATCCTTGATATTTCCAAGCTCTTTAGTTTTGGTCAGGCTGGAAGATGAAATGGCATCTTGCTGTTGTTTCACTTTGCGTGTCCCTACGGACTAATGCATTTGAGCATCATCTATCTGATAGGTTGATGACTATTACTTCAGGAGGACTCCAATAGCAAAATTGTTCTTGCGAGGCAGTGGGGCTGCTACTCCCTGGCTTTCAGTGGCAGGCCTTTGAGGTGGCTCTTTGGCCAACAAACCTACACCAAAAAGCTCACCATGATATCTTGTGCCACCAGAAGATGCTGCTGAAATTTCAGTTGGCTGAGGCTGCTGTCAAAGGAGAGGAAAAAAGACCCAAACCTGTCCATGAGCAGGACGTGTGTGGAGGCTTCTAGGAACTTTAGATGCCCAGCAGTGAGTGGCAGCCCCTGGAGCAGTGGAGGGTGGGGTCGACAGAGCAGGAAATGATTCCACCAGCCACACCCCAGGGAAACACAGAGCAGCAAGTTTGCAGTAGTGAGAGTGCTAGGCTTTATTGGGAATCAGTGACACAGTCCACTCCTAGGGTTGATTAAATGTCATGAAAGCTGGACAGTGTTCACCTCTGGATTCCTTCTGATGACATGTAATCCTTGTGATGAATTTTAGATTCTGAGAGGCCCTCAGCAGAGTCCAATAGGAGTGCTGTAGCCCCTCTGCATTGAGAAAACAGAAACGGGCAGGACAGGGAAGGAAGGGGAGCGACCACTTCAGTTCATTCTGTTTTGTTTTGTTTTCTACAAGACGTTCCTCAGGAAGCTAAAGGAATCACCTTTCTTGCAGACCTCAGTTATACCCTGGTGGGAAAAGAATGAACTCACTCTGTTGCCAGAAGACTTGGGTTTGAGTCCGGCCTTTGCCACTTTGTGCCCGTTTCCTAACCTGTAACACCGGGCTAATGTTCCTTCTTGCCTGCCGTGGAGGGCTCTTGTTTGTAGTGAGCAGCACCGGGCCGGAAGTCTGGACCACAAATTCTAGCTCTTGTTTTGACAGAAACTCACTGGGTAACTTAGTAAGCTCTTTAAGCTCTCTCTCCCTCAGTTTCTCAGTCTGTAAGAGGGTGTGATCTCGCCTGTTCCACGGGCTGCCGTGAGAATAAAGACGACAGGGGTGTGAAGGGTTTGCATAAACACTGCGCTTTGGAGGTAGCATCCGGTGCAAAGTTGTGCACATTGTGCATGAAAGTGCCCACCCACAAACAACCAAAACTGGTTTTACTTTAGATGCAGAGAGAAGGTGCTTTTACGGGTGAACTCGGTTGGCTAAGACGATTTCTGGCCTGTCTTCTTGGGAAGCTGAGTAGCAGGATCAGAGAGGGTTTCGAAAATGGGGACAAACTCTGAAGACCAGCCAGGTGTCTTCCCGGGTCCTCTGGGATCGCGCTGCTCCAGACGGCTCCCTTGCGCCACCTGGTGTCCTATCCCCGCCACTGCCCAGAAACCACGTGTAAGAAAGTGCTTGCAACCTAACTACGCACCCTGGTTTAGACCCACACTAGCCAATAGAGAAGGGGGAGGCGGGGCAGGGGAAAGCGAGAGTCCAATCACCTCCCGCTTTCCGAGGATAAGGCGGGGCTTAGGATTTACCACGTTGGGTTTGTCCGCAGCGCTAATTACTTTTTCCAAAGACTGGAAGGCTCATTCCGGCTGGCGCCGCCGCCTCGCGCGCTCCTACTCCGCTGTGACCGTCCGGGGAGGGGGGGGCTACTCCTCCCAAGTACCATGTGTGACGGCGCCCTGCTGCCTCCTCTCGTCCTGCCCTTGCTGCTGCTGCTGGTTTGGGGACTGGACCCGGGCACAGGTAGCGCTCCCTCTCCCACTGCCTCTTCTTCGCCTGTGCCTCTCGCGGCCACCTTCCCCCTGCCCTCCGGAGGCATCCTGGCGGCCTCCGCCTGCCCGCGCGGCCCGGCTCCGGCGGCGAACCGCTGACAGCTCCGGGGTCGAGTGGGCGCGGGCCGCGGCCGGAGGACTGGGCTCCGGGCGGTTGCCGGGAGGCCGCGCTGCCGCCGGTTCTCCGGACGCCGATGCCGCGTCCCCGGAGGTGGTCGGGCGGCCGCGCCGGAGACCGTTCCGGCGGTGGCGCGGGGCACGGGCGGAGGCTCTGGCTGGCATGGAGGTGCTGGGGCGAGGGAATGGAAGAGCGCGCCGGCTCGGGGCCGCGCTGTCTCCGAGCTGGAGGTGGATGTCCAGCGCTGGACCCTGCGCCCGGCGGGCCGGAGGGCGGGCCCCGCCGCGCTGACGCGTCTGCTTTCTCCCCGCAGCTGTCGGCGACGCGGCGGCCGACGTGGAGGTGGTGCTCCCGCGGCGGGTGCTCCCCGAAGACGTGCACCTGCCGCCGCTGCCCGGCACTCCAGGGCCCCGCAGGCGCCGGCGCCCCCGCGCGCCCCCAGCCGTCCCGCGCGCCCGGCCCGGCGAGCGCGCCCTGCTGCTGCACCTGCCGGCCTTTGGGCGCGACCTGTACTTGCAGCTGCGCCGTGACCTGCGCTTCCTGTCTGGCGGCTTCGAGGTGGAGGAGACCGGCGCAGCCGGGCGCCGCGGACGCCCCACAGAACTGTGCTTCTACTCTGGCAGCGTGCTCGGCTACCCCGGCTCCTTCGTCTCGCTTAGCGCCTGCGGCGGCGCCGGCGGCCTGGTACTGCCCGCTCCCCCTCCGGGTCTGCCTGGCGATCTGTCGCGGCGCCGAGGGTGGGGGTGAGGGGTTGTTCCCGGGGAGGGCTGGGATTGGGGTGGGGCCTCCGGCGTGCTCTGCCGCTGGCGGGAGAGAGCACCCCCAACCTTCCAGAGGGTCTCTGAGCAGAGAGCTAGAAAGGGGAAGCGACCTGTTATCCAGTACCTTCCACTGGCCGTCCTAAGCCTCAGAGGTGCGCCAGGCCAGCGCCGATATGGGGTTGCATAGCGAGATACGCCGCAGCCCGCCCAGGGAGCACATGTTCAGCAGAGATGAATTCCGTCAAGCCCCTCGACTGAGAGGTGCGCTTGACCCAGGTGTAGAGAGAACGCTGTTTGCATCTGCACAGGTGTGTATGTGTGCGTGTCATGAGGAACACCTATCTATATGTGTATAGCTCACCTATTCTTGGATGTGGGGATGGAGCATTGACCTCCTTTCTGTCCTTTTGAGTCTTTATGTACCTGGAAAAGGATATTTGGAGGGGTCCCCCGACGGGCCACTAACCTACTCTTCTTAGTTGAAACGTGAGAACCAGGAAAGGGAGGGTGTCTCTAATATTTTTACCTTACATTGCAAGCAGACATTTGTCTGGCACTCACCCTCAGCCAGGCCTGAGGAATGCTTACATTGGTGATGAACAATGTCATCCCCAGAAGCTCCCTCAATGTGGCAGTAATTCCTCCGCCACCCCACCCTGCTGCATTTGCGGCACCCGTGGCAGTGCTCCGAGGGGTGGAGGAAGTTCTTGTGCGCCTCTACCCTGCCTGTGCTCACACTGGCTCACTTGGCTACACTGGTGCCCAGACAAACACTTCCCAGCTTCTCCATCGTGCCCCCATAGAGCGCAGATGGCTGGCAGATGGGCTGCCCCCACCCGTCAGAGCCTGGGATGGGCTCAGAGAATGTTTCTCTATCTTCTGGGGAAGTGGTTTCTGATAGTGTTTTGTGTCTGTCCTTCCCTGGCACAAGAAACTGCTTCCCCCACCTCCACCTTATCTTGCTCCACCGTCTAGAATTCTCTAGCTCTTATCCACATAGTGTGCAACAAGTTGGCACAAATCTGCAACAAAGCCAGAAACCCTGAGGGTCCCAAGTCTTTATATGAGACTTCTGCTCTCTTTCCAGCAGTGTAGGGGAACTTGGGGAGTAATTCCCAAGACTTGGCCTTCACCAGTTCCCCTTTTAGGATTTTTTGAGTCCTCATCAGAATGTGATCTCCTTTTGCTGGGCTGGGAGAAATTGGCTTCTTTGGTTAAACAAGGAAAATGGACCGTGGAGGGGGCCTAGTAGGAGCTAATGTGGAACAGGGGTGGGGAATGTGGGCTATGGGTGAGGAGGCTTAAGTAGGGGTGAAAAAGGCTCAGGTCACCGAAGGACTCGGGTCAAGGCTGTATCATGTTCTGGGAGGGACTGGAAGGCCCACATCGTTTTTCCTGTTTTTGCCAAAGTGTTTAAAGTCTAGGTCACATCACTGTACTGAACATGGAAACATCTGAATCCCATTTGCTGCGGTTTAGTGAGTTTCTGTAGAGGTCAGAGTTTATACTTCTTGGTGTAAAGTTTCCAGCAAGGCGCTATCTGTGAAGGAGCCGAGGGTGGAAATCTGGATAACATTGATTTAAAATCCTCAGAGTGAGTACTGGGCCCTCTCACAGATGGCTTATGAGCAGTGAGAGTTCCCTTCCATCCTCCAGGTTTTCAGGAAGACTGTCCTTCCCTTTGGCACCATGTGAGGGCGCTGTGCTTTAGATAAAGGAACGAGGCCAAGAGGCTGAGTTCAGTGTGTGCCAACTGCGGAGGGACCTCTAAGACTTTAGATTTTAATTTCTGCTTGAGCAGACACTTCTGTTGTTTAGTCTGCCTTGATCATCCCATTTGTGTAAGGTGGACATTGGACATTTCTTCGTAAGTACACCCTGTAGAGGAAGGGCAGAAGGCCAGGAGGCCAGAGACAGCAGGTGATTTGGAGTGGACCTCTTGGTGGCAAGGTGGTCCTGCCTTTCTAGAAAAGAAAGCAACAGAACATAGGCTAACCAGGTTTGCATCGCACTCCACCTTACTTTGATTTTGGTTCCCCAACGTGCTTGAGACAGTTCAGCTGGGCGGTAATGCAGTGTTAGTCCTTCTGGACCATGGTGGAAGCACCATAGAGATGTGGCACGCCTGTTGTTTGTTTTTGAGGACTGGCTCAACCACGAGGTGTAGGGAAGGAGTGATGCCCAGTAGATGAGTTTTGGTGCCCACAGTTGGGAGCATTCCAAAGCCTCCTTGTGTCTAAAGAGTCATGTAGAGCAGGGGTTGGCAAACATTTTCTGTAAAGGACCAAGTAGTAAACATTTTCGACTTTGTAGGCCATATGGTCTCTGTCACAACTAATCAACACTGCTCCTTTAGTGCAAAAGCAGCCATAGAAGGTAAAGAAACAGATGGACCTGGCTGTGTTCAATAAAACTTTATTCCGATGTTGAGTATGAATTAAATCCTGCTGCATCTCACATCTCCAGAATGGCTTAGTGAGGAGTGTTGCCTGCGGGGCAGGGCATGCAGGCTCTGTTCCCTGTGCTGTCTGTCTCCAGAGACACTTGGTACCTGTTTAAAGGAGATGCATGATTAGATCATTACTTAATTGTTTATGGGTCAGGGGAAGTAAATCTCATGCTCCATTTTGCTCCCTCCCCACGCCCCGCTTTTGACAGGGCGCAGAGGGGCGGGTCTGTGGTTTTTACCCTGTATCTTATCTTGAAAAGCTGTGCAAGCTGCATTTTTTGGATCTTCAGAGACCGTGGGCTCAGGTATTAACTGTTTTATGTTTATGCATCTTCATTTTATTTACATTTCAGAGAGTCCTCAGACATAACATAGGTTTTTGGAAGAGTTTCTGTAACCGTATAACTTCAAAGCGATGAACTTTGGGCATATGAGGAAGGTATTTTTCCTCCCAGAGGATTTATGTGAGTTTGGATCAGCTGCCTCGTGTGAATGGGACCAGATCATGGAAGGCCAGCAGGATTCGAAGAAACTTCAGGTTAAAGTTCACCAGAGCAGGCAGTGGAGGTGGAACTTCGGAGATAGAGTGAGTGTCAGTCTCTGAAAAGACTCTCTATGCTGCTTGTCTGAAATGAGTGGTTGGAGGGGCTGTTTTCATCCCCACACGTGAGGAGAGGTGGACAGAGAGGAGGGGTCTGGTCTGCTGAGCAGTGGCCACTCTTCCTTCATGAATATTGAGCTCAGGGGAGTTCACCGCCCAGAGTCTGTCCACCCCTTCTTGGCTGAGGCTGCGGCCTGCAGGGGTGCACTATGGGTGAGATGTCGGGACCAGAGAGGACACCCAGGAGCTCTGGGCTGTGGCCCATTTTCCAGGCCACCCTGGAGGGACAGAAGGTCAAGGATAGTCCCAGCGTGCCTTCTCTGGAGTCACAGCCATGCTCCATAGGGGGCTGGCTTGTGGTCTCTCTCACCCAGGCCGCTCACTGGGGTCCTGATGGCCCGGCTGCCCTGGCTCTGTCTGGTGCCTGACCGCAGCGCGGGGCCCTTGTGGTCGTCCTTCACCTGTGCTGCTCCCCACAGTCTTAGTTCCCATAGCTCTTCCTCCCAGTCTGTAAGAATGCTCACCTTTACCATAGGGGAAGAAGTGTAGTCTAGGTAAGAACAGGGAGGCTGAGTCCAGCCAGGCAGTGAGCAGGTGGCTTAGAAGAGTTGGGGGACCGCGTTCTCAAGAGGGCAGCCTGACTTCAACGATGAAGGAGCTGGTTTGGGAGGTTGCTGCCTTTCCCTTTAGAGCTACCCAACTCACTTTTCCTTGACCCAAAATTGCCCAGCTTTTTAATGCAACATCACTTGATCACTGACAGCTGAGTAGGAATTGGTCTTGGCAAAAAGTATATGATGGGGAGACCATTTGAGAGGGAGCAAATAGACCAAGCCATGTTATCCTGCATCATTATATTGATACAGGTGTGGGGAAGGCACATAGTCCTTAGTCATTCATCAATTAATATTACTGAAGAATTTATCATGCACAGCATAAATATATTTGTTAAATGCAAAGTATATTTTTTAAAACTTTGTAAAAAGAAACAATTGAGTGGATGTTAAGGAAAGTAGGAAGGGAAACAACAGTTGTGAAATTTGGGGTGTGGAAGAATTAAAGGGGAGAACTTGGAGCAGAGAATTCTAAGGCCTCCCACGGCCTCCTCTGGAAGGACGTTCACTCTGCCTCACGGTGACTTTCTATACCCATCGCTCATGGGCATCAGGTCGCCCATGACTGTCACCTAGGATACCTAACCCTACCTCATTATTTATCTGGGGTACGTAACTAGATTTTCCCACCTGAACTTTTATTTAGTTGGCAACATTTTATAAAAGAAAAAGAAATACAAGATGGGATGATGAACTGAAGACGTCTTCTTAGACTGATTGCATTCTTGGAGCTTATTTCCTGAACTCTGAGACGCTGCAGCTGCCTGACCTTGGATGTGTGCAACAGGAGATGTTTTTGCAGCCAGTATGTCTGAGGGAACCACTCGGAGTCAGCGGTTAACCTTTCCCCGTGCACACTTCTGCACATGGGCACACAGTTGCACCGTCACACTCCTGTTCTTTAGCAAGTGAGACTGAACAGCTGTTCCGGGCTGTGATCTTGAACAAGTTGCTTACCTCCTTTGAACCTCCCTGTCTGCAGCCATACAAGGGTAAATAACATTGGCTTTGTGTGGCTGTTGAGAGAATGAAGTAAGATAAAGTCCGAAATCATTTAGTGAGAGCCTGGCACATTAAGGCATTGAAAACACATTTCTTCTCTTGCCCCACAGGCCATTCACAGGCTTTTCCAGTTATAAATCAAGCAATCAGTCAACATAGTTGACTAAATGAACAGATCATTATCACACAGCTGCCATGTGTAGGACCCGCTGGTAGGCTCCCAACGAGACTCAAAGAGAAATACGATGTGGGCCCTGTCTCGGAAGGCAGTCCGGGTTCGCAGGGGAAGGAAGGTGTGCTGGAGCCTGCAGGGTGGCTGGTGGGGAGAGCAGGGAGTGGCTCTGGGGTCTGATGGGGTGGGGCAGATCCTTCGGGTAGAGCTGAAGGGAGTGGGCCTCAGGTTCTAGGTGGGAGGAGTGATGGCAAAGCCTCCTGGCCAGGTCCTTCCCGAGGTAAGGGGCCCACGAGCTGACTGTGGGATGGAGATGGGTGATGAACTGAATGGACAGGTGTCTGGATTAGATGAGGCAGGGCCCTGGGTGCCAACATAAGGCATTTAGAATTTATCCTAGACCAGTAGTTCTCAACCTTGAGCTGGCATTAGTGTTCCCTGCGGGATTTGCTGCACTGATTGCTGGGCCCCACCTCCTGGGTTTCTGATCCAGTCCGTCTGGGGGTGGTCCTGAGCACTTGAGTTTCTGACAGGTTCCCAGGTGCTGCTGCTGCTGTTGGTCTGGGACCATTTTGAGGATCACTGGCCTAGAGGCAATGGGGGGATATTTCTGGCTACTGACCGGGGAGGAGCCCCTGGTCAGAGAAGTGTGGGGAGGACTGAAGCAGGAGAGCATTTGGAGGGGTGAGGTGATGGGCCTCAAGCCTTGGATGGTGGAAATGGAAAGGAAGGAAGACTACATGAGAGGGGGTCTGAAGGAGGAGCTGACAGTCTGTGACTAACTCTATCTAGTGATGGGAAAGGGGGAGTCTGGCTTTGGAACGAAGACCAAGTATCTGTGTTCAGGCCTTTGACATTTGCAGAGGCAGCAGCAGGATTTTGAAAAGGGAGCTCTGGATGGCACTCTGGGAGGGGCAGGGGGACTCCCTATGGAGGTTGGGAAGCCCCTCACGCCTGTGCCAGGTTGAGGATGCTCTTTCCCCAGGACACGTTCAAGCCCCCCAAACTCTGCTGAGGCCCCCCAGAAAGTCAGAGGCAGGTACAGGAGGGCCTGCAATCACAGGATTGTTTTTCCTTCCGGAGAGCAGACTTTCTCCACCTCTCCAACCACCTACGGTCACCTGTCCACGGGGAGAAGGCTACCTAAGACCTGGTCCAGTGAACCCGGGAGCCGCAGTCTCCTGAAGAGGAGAGGCTTGGAGGGCTCCCTGGGCACTGAAATCCCAGTGTGGCCTTTGTAGGATGGTGAGGTCAGCAGTCATGAGGCAGGTCCCCTCAAATGGAGGACAGAGCATCAGATGGTTCCAGAGCATGGATACAACAGGGTTTCTTTATCTTAAGAGCATTTGCTGCATTATGCTGAGAAGTTGTGCTCATGTTAGGAAGTGGTACAAATCTTTCTGACCTTCACACATTTTTCCAGCTGCAGGAGAGCTAGTCCTGCTTCAGGGGGTGGGGTGGGATTAACAATACCCAGCTTATAACGCTCTCTTAAAGCAGCACAGAAACCCTTCAAAGCCAGCTTCCAGAATAAAGAGAATTGAAAGGGAACCACTCAGAACTGTCATAATATCAGGTTATACCTGATACACTTTATTTGACCCAAACTTCTTTAGTAGGATACCAAATTTGAGAATATGTAAGATTTCTCTTCTAAGAGCACAATTTCATTGAGGATTGTTGTCTCCTCTGAGACCAAGTGGCCTCAGGGCTTCCAGTCCTGTCTGCCGTGGGCATCTAGTTCCCCACAGTTCTCTTCAGATGGTGTTTGCAGCTCTCTTGCATCTAATGCAACCTGAGGCTTTTCCTTGCTGACATCTGTGGAACAGGGAGGCCTTGGAAGAGCATTTCCATGTGTCTCACTTCTCAGCATAGATGGTGACCAGAGGAATAATGCAAACCCAAGCAACCCTGCTTAGCTCTTGGGACCACAGGGCAGCAATGTGCTAGAAGCCAGGGCACAGCCCCATAGTCAGAGGAAGGCCCAGGTTGGTCCAGGTAGTCTGCATCTAGGGTACTTCCATGTGCTGGAATCAAGCATCTCTGGCACTCAGTTAAAAGCTAGGGAAGTGGTTCTCCACACTGGCTGCACATGGAAATCTCCTGGTGAGCTTTAAAAAAATACCAGTGCCTGAGTTTCACCCCAAGGGATTCTAATTCACATGGCCTGGAGTGGGGCCTGGGCCTGAGTTTTCAAAGCTTGCCAAGTGACTGCAGTGTGCAGCCAGGGATGAGGACCTCTGAGCAAGGGGGAATGCGGGAAGGCCATGCTATTGCCTTCTATTCCAAGCCGGTCCAGTCCAGTTCATTCCATTCCATTCGAATCCATTCCATTACAGTACAGTTCACTCACATTTTCTTGAGTAACTGTTATGTGGCAGACATTGGAAAAATAAGAAGGCATAATTCCGATCCTGCCTCAAAGGAACAAACTACTTTTTAGGTTGTGACAGATGCCCCATAACACAGGGGATGGTGGGCTGGGACATAGAGTGCCAGGGAAGGGGGATTTTTTTTTTTACCGGGGAGAGGGGAGGGAGAAGGAAGGTCAGGAAAAGATCAAGAGGGCTGACAAGTTTTTATCCTGGGATGAGATTGTGTGTGTGTGTGTGTGTGTGTGGCACGGGGGGGGGAGGTGGTGACAAGCGGCACTTTTCAACAGAACGTTTTGTCACTGTGATGACCTGGTGAATATTAGAGAGGCTTCAGGGTGCCTAGTGACAGCACTTGGAGGGGGCAGGGGAAAGTTCCTTCCTTGTGGTGGCTCCTGAGGGGGAGGGCTGTGCCCTGCTCCCTCCCCCCAGGTGCTAGTCTTGGCCACAGGCCAGCTTGAAAGTCAGTTCCCAAGAGGGCAAGTGGCTGCCAGGTAGAGTATAGGCCATTAGTCCATGTGTCTGTCTCTCACCAGCATTGCCATTCTCTTTCCTGAATGGATGGAAACCAGCATGTGGGTTCCTCCAAAAAAGACCTTCTAAAGCAAAACCTCCGCCAAGGGGCTGGACCATGCTTGTGTGTGTGCATGTATGTACCTGTAGGCTTTCTCACCAAGGTGAGATTCTCTCTATATTGTGTCACATTAGAACTACTGGCTAACTGGCCTTTACCCTGTGGCTTGCATGCTAGGCTGAGTGAATGATAACTGGCTTTGAAAGTTCTAGACTCAAGGGGGCCTTTAATCTCCCAGAGCTGGAGCATTTCAGGAAGACTCCGGCCCCTGTCAAGGTTGAGCCTGTCCCCCCAGGGAGCACAGCCCTCCTACAGCGTGGGGCCCATCCCATGCACTGTGCTGTATCTGCCAACTTTATTTCAACCACAGACGTTTCAACTGAAACGGTCATCAAGGACTTCTGCACTGAGGATTTGTTTTTTTTTTTGAATTTACTAATTAGATTTTATTTATTTATTTTAACATCTTTATTGGAGTATAATTGCTTTACAATGGTTTGTTAGTTTCTGCTTTATAACAAAGTGAATCAGCTATGCATATACATATATTCCCATATCCTCTCCCTTCTTGCGTCTCCCTCCCACCCTCCCTATCCCACCCCTCCAGGTGGACACAAAGCACCGAGCTGATCTCCCTGTGCTATGCAGCTGCTTCCCACTGCTATCTATTTTACATTTGGTAGTGTATATATGTCAGTGTTACTCTCTCACTTCGTCCCAGCCTACCCTTCCCCCTCCCCGTGTCCGCAAGTCCATTCTCTACGTCTGTGTCTTTTTTAAATTAATTAATTTATTTATGTATTTATTTATTTTTGGCTGTGTTGGGTTTTCGTTGCTGTGCGCGGGCTTTCTCTAGTTGTGGCAAGCGAGCGCTACTCTTTGTTGTGATGCGCTGGCTTCTTATTGCGGGGGCTTCTCGTTGTGGAGCATGGGTTCTAGGTGCATGGGCTTCAGTAGTTGTGACACGTGGGCTCAGTAGTTGTGGCTCATGGGCTCTAGAGCACAGGCTCAGTAGTTATGGTGCATGGGCTTAGTTGCTCCACGGCATGTGGGATCTTCCCGGACCAGGGCTTGAACCCATGTCCCCTGCATCGGCAGGCGGACTGTCAACCACTGTGCCACCAGAGAAGCCCCAGAACCATTTTTTTTTTAAGGTTGCATATATATGTGTTAGCATATGGTATTTGTTTTTCTGTTTCTGACTTACTTCACTCTGTATGACAAACTCTAGGTCCATCCACCTCACTACAAATCACTCAATTTCGTTTCTTTTTATGGCTGAGTAATATTCCATTGTATATATGTGCCACATTTTCTTTATCCATTCATCTGTCGTTGGACACTTAGGTTGCTTCCATGTCCTGGCTATTGTAAATAGAGCTGCAGTGAACATTGTGGTACATGACTCTTTTTGAATTATGGTTTTCTCAGGGTGTATGCCTAGTAGTGGGATTGCTGGGTCATATGGTAGTTCTATTTTTAGTTTTTTAAGGACCCTCCATACTGTTCTCCATAGTGGCTGTATCAACTTACATTCCCACCAACAGTGCAGGAGGGTTCCACTGAGGCTTTCTATACACATAGCTCTGGTGGATCTGCACAGCCTCCCACAGCCACTCTCTGCCTCCGCTTCTTCAGTCTCCCCAAAGTATCATAGTGAACAAACTCAAGTTTTAACTTCAAAGGAGAGAGGAGAAAGCCATGCTTCCCGGCAGGTCATGCAGTGCCACTTTTTTTTTTTTTTAAACATCTTTATTGGGGTATAATTGCTTTACAATGGTGTGTTAGTTTCTGCTTTATAACAAAGTGAATCAGCTATACATACACACATGTTCCCATATGTCTTCCCTCTTGCGTCTCCCTCCCTCCCACTCTCCCCATCCCACCCTTCCAGGCTGTCACAAAGCACCGAGCTAATATCCCTGTGCCTTGCGGCTGCTTCCCCCCAGCTATCTACCTTACTACGTTTGTTAGTGTGTATATGTCCATGACTCTCTCTCGCCCTGTCAAAACTCACCCCTCCCCCTCCCCATACCCTCAAGTCCGTTCTCCAGTAGGTCTCATGCAGTGCCACTTTAAGACAGTTTTATTTGGGCAGTAAAATCTCTGGGTTGTTCTTGGCAGCAGTTCTAATGAAATGGAAACCTTGAAATCTTCTTACAGCAGTAAGTACCGTCTCAACCCCTGTTTGGGGGACTAAATGTTGTAGGCGGTCTTATTAGTGGATCTGGTTTATTTTCAGAGGACTGGTATTGATGCATTCTTTCAGAAGGTAGAGGAGTCTATATCATTTGGTTTGAGTGAGCTCTGTACCTGAGACCTGAGGAATTGCTGAGCTGTGGTGGAGAGCAGTGCTTCTCAAAGCCTGGTCCTCGGGCACGCAGCATCAGTATCACCTGGGGACTTGTTAGAAATGAACGTTCTTGGTGAGCATCCGTGACCTCCAGGTGATTTTGATGCACACTGGAGTTTGACAACTACCACTTTTATAAAGTAGTGTCAGGACTTCCCTGGTGGTCCAGTGGCTAAGACGACTCGTTCCCAGTGCAAGGTACCCAGGTTCGATCCCTGGTCAGGGAACTAGATCCCATATGCCGCGACTAAGAGTTCACATGCCACAAGTAAGACCCGGCACAGACAACTAAATAAATTTTTTTTTTTTAAGAAAAGAAAACAGTGTCATGGCTTTTAGAAAATAGTATTGGGGAGAGAGAGAACAAAGGATGTTCGTGACAGCCTAAGACAGATTGGCCCAGTCTCCTGAATCTGTGCTAGTAAAGGTTGTCCCGACCATGAACGCAGAGCAGGGGCTGTGGACTGCAGGGCCCAGTATGCAAACATAGATAATTCTCAGACCTGGCCGAGTCAGGATCCTTGTGAGCGGTTTATCTTGTTTTGTTGATGTCTCAGAAGAGAAGCTAGCAGCAGGTATCCTGGGGAAGGAGGGCAAATTGTTTAAATGCTGTTAGCATTGGTTCCAAATGAAAGGAAAAGTTCTCTGCATTGTGTATATATTTTTAAGAATTAATATTCACTCTGTTAAAGTGACAAATTAAGAATCCCAGTCCTTAAGTTTTTTGTTCAATTTACAAGTCATGTTCTATTTATAATCTAGCAAGTTTTTGAAATACCTTTTAAGGGGCCTTTGGATAACATTTAATCCTATTTACAAATTGGTGATTAACAACGTTTAAACCTTTAAAACTGTGTGTAGAAATTTACCATATTCAATTTCATTTTCAAGTTCTTTTGTTGTCTGATTAAAAAATAAACTCTTTGCAAGTACTTAAATGATTCTTTTAAATAATTAGTTAACTAGTTTTATAAACATGGGAAGTCTTAAGTTCTCTTATACATTCTGGTACTATTTATAAGCCTAATAAGATTTTTAAATTACAGGTCTAAATCATTGCTGTGCTTTAAATTTAGAATCACAAATTGAATCCATTAGATACTCTGCCAAGTTCTCTTAAACACTGAAAAAAATCCACTATCACAAAACTATTAACACTACAGGTCTGACTCCATCCTCTCTATTTAATTCTAAATATTGCCCAGGAATAAGATATATTTTTTTCCCATTAAGGATATAATTGTCATTCATTCCCAACACTTTTGGAGGTACCTCCTTAGGTGGAGTTTTAGGGGATGCTATAAAAAATAGTTTTTTAAATGGGCTTTAATTAGAAGTAAGTGTATAGGAGCAGGCAAACAAGGGAATCTGTTCTCCCTCTCCCCTGCTGCAGCAGAGGCCCCAATAAAGCCTTGCCTGAAAAATAATATTAAAAAAAAATTAACACTAAAGATATCTTTGAAAGTGAACCCAGAAAATGGGTGCTGTTGCCGCATCCCCCCCCCACACCCGCCTTCTGTCACCGGACCCCCAACACAGCTGCTGGGTGAGATGTTTCAAGTCATGCAAGAGCTCATTCTTGGACTCTGTAAATTGGTGCAAGCTGCAAAGAAAAAGCCCAGGCAGGGGAAGCAGGCCATAGCTAGGTGGCCTTTCCACCCTCTGGCTCTGGGGTCATGGGCAAGTGTGAATGAGGATGACTGACAACTGTTTTCTTCTTTCTGGGCAGGTTGGCCTCATCCAGCTTGGGCAGGAGCAGGTGCTAATCCAGCCCCTCAACAATTCCCAGGGACAAGAGCATCTGATCAGGCGCAGATGGTCCTTGACACCCAGCCCCTCTGCCGAGACCCAGATATCTGGGCAGCTCTGCAAGGTCCTAACAGGTGAGTCTGGGAAATAGTGTGAATGACTCACAACACAGGCCCTTTTGGCTTTTGGTGCCATCGCACATCCCTAGACCATCCCCATTGCTGTGTCTCCAAGTGTGCTGAAATCTTGTGAGCAAGAACTTACCTTTCCCTGTATTTTGAAAGCTTTTTTTAATTGCCCATAAGGCCACTTTCTTTTCATTTCTATGTGTATTAATATCAGCGTTTCATGTGTAGCAGCCCTTTGAAAAAGGTGTTTCTAGAAAGAACCCAGGATCTCTTTTGTGTAGTGTCTCAATTTTATAGATCTGGAGCAAGTTGAGGCCTGAAAAACCTCAGTGGCTTATTGTTATCAAGCCCGAGGTTGGTGGCAGAGCTAGGATGAGAATTCCTTCCCTTGGCACCCTGGCCAGAGCTTACTTTCCTTATACAGTGGTCCTCGGTCTTGTCTGCACTAATTAGAGTCACCTGGGGGACCTATGAAACAGTGGTTCTTAAGAGTGTGACCCCAGCAGCATCAGAATCACCTGGGACTCTGTTAGAACTGCATGTTCTCTCCCAGCCCCCACCTCCTGAATCAGAAACCATGGGGGTGGGTCCAGGTAAATCTGATCATGCTTAAGTGTGAGAGCCACTGCTTTAAAAAATGCCATGCACTAGCCAGTCCCTCCAAATCCTCATCTAATTGGGTCCATGGTGTGACTTGGGTGTGTTTTTGAAGGTGGTTCTAATAAGCAGCTTGGGCTGAGAACCCAGGGTTCTTGTATTCTGTGCCTCTTGTGGGCAACCTCTGGTTTATCTGTTAAGTGTTTAAGGACATTTCACCATGGTGTGTCACTAGCAGTCTGCCTGTGAGTGTCCCTTGATGAAGATGATATCCACTGCTCACAGGTGTCACTTCCTCCCTGGAGAGCATGGGACCCCATGGCTAACATTTGGGAGTTGTTCTTTTGTAGTTTAAAGACTTTGAATAAAAATACAGTGTCTCAATTTAGTATTCCAATGACCTTGGAAGTAAATCGATTATATGACTGTATTTTGAACAGCTTTGTTATATATAAGCGAGCCCTGCAGCTTAGCTCCGCTGGTGCATGCAGTCCTGACCCTATCCACATAGCCACCCTCCTTAGCCTAGTCTGCATTCAGCAGGGAGTTATTAGAGGTGATTTTGCTGGATCAGGGTCATCTCTGCAACTCCAGGAGAAAGAATGCCACCATACATTAGGGTTTTGCTGTGTTCCTTACTGCACCCTTACAAAAACAGGAAAGAGAGGTCTCACCAAAAAATTACTTGTAACTAAAATTTTTTTGGCGGTACACGGGCCTCTCACTATTGTGGCCTCTCCTGCTGCGGAGCACAGGCTCCGGACGCGCAGGCTCAGCGGCCATGGCTCACGGGCCCAGCTGCTCTGCGGCATGTGGGATCCTCCCGGACCAGGGCACAAACCCGTGTCCCCTGCATTGGCAGACGGACTCTCAACCACTGCGCCACCAGGGAAGCCCTAGTATTGTAACTAAAATTTACACCTTAATAGGAAGCATGGGTTTTGGTAAGTCAGATGGTTGGTTGTGTGTTTGGGCTTGATGTTGGTGTGTTATTTTAAACGTTAGCCAGCTGCCCCTATCTGGGTCAATCGGTGGATTTTTTTCTCTCTCTTCTCTCAGAGTGAATGACTAGTGGTCATTTTAAATCTTTGTGCATTTTCTGCAGCTGATCTGACCATATTGTTTCAGAGGCAGGGGGATGACTCTAAGGCAGAGGTTCTCAGCCCTGGCTGTCCATTGGCATCACCTGGGGAACTTTAACAACTAGTCACACCCAGCTCCTGCCCCCAGAGAGCCGCTTTTATTGGTCTGGGGTGCAGCCTGGGCATCTAGCGATTTGAAACCTCTGCAGGTGGTTCTAAGGTTCAGCTGGTGCTGAGAACTGCTGCACTAAGTTTCAGACATGATTAATAGCACCTGTGGGCCATCGGAAGTGGGTTTTCTCAGGTGAGAGTCACCAAGCAGGGCCACACAGTGAAACCCAAGGACAAATATGTTTTATTCTTACTTTCCCTTTGTTCCTGCCAGTGCTTGTCAGCTGCTAGTCAGTGACCAGAAACCCCGGGTGCCTGTGGATGATATCATGGAATATTTGTCTAATTACCAGCTGCCATCCTCTTTAGGGGTGTGATACCAAGGATTGCTGACAAAATGATAAATTGTGTTTGTGTTTGCATTTTTGTCCCTAAGGCTAGTTTGGAGGCACTCTTCTGAGAGACTCTTTTGTCTTTAGTGAAGGAAATAAAATGCACAAAACCAGGGGGTTTATTCCCAGCCCCCAAATCTCACATCAACATGCTCTGCCATGCAGGAGCAGCATGTATATTTAAGGTGGTGCCAACTCAGGCTCTGTCCTGGGTAGGAACACAGACATAGGAGAAAGGTATAGACTTTGCTTCTGGTCCTTCTTTCTTTGTGTGAAATAGTCAGTAAACTTTGTTGCTGTGTTGGGAAAGACAGCAGGCCTTCTAAGAGGCTTAGCTAATAAGCAGTCAATTAGACCCTATCTAGTTTGGATTAACTTTCAAACATTGGGGTTTAGAAACTGGGAAAATTAATTTACTGGGACTCCAGCAAAATACATTCTTGAAGTTTCCTGGAAAGATTAATCAGATTTAATCCACGATTTCCCATGGGAACTTGTTCTTTATGGCTGAGCATGACAGCCATAGGTGTAATTGTGCCTTGTCATTGATCTGTGTTATTCCAACCTTGGACATGGCCTTGGGGTAGCCAGCTGGCTCACACAGGTGAGGAGCAGTCTGATAACTCTTTCTTCTCCATGAAGCACTCAATTTACCTGCGAGTTGAGTCTGGGTAAGCTGCCATGTTGTCTAGGGGGATAGAGGGACTGACACAGGAAAGGCCACCTGGGAGGAATCACTGCCTTCTCTTTGGTACTATAGAGGTTGCATTTCTAGCAGTCTTCGGGGCTTCCAGAGAGGGGACAGATGGATCCTATTTCCTTTACAGCTTCTTACTCTAGGACCTTATAAATTAATTTAAAAAAATCACTCCAGCTTGGAACTTTGCATGAAAATATGGAGGCTGTGAGCCTTTTTTCTTTTTCTTTTTAAAAATTTATTTATTTATTTTGGTGAGCATGAGTTTTTGAAGATATTTTTGGCTGTTCTCAAACACTAAAATGGTACTTTGGATATTTTGAAATGTTTCTTGATTTAAAAAAAAATATTTATTTATTTTGGCTGTGCTGGGTCTTCGCTGCGGCATGCCGACTCTTGGTTGCGGCATGTGGACTTCTTAGTTGCGGCATGCATGTAGGATCTAGTTCCCCACCAGGGATCGAACCCGGGACCCCTGGATTGGGAGTGCAGAGTCTTACCCACTGGACTGCCAGGGAAGTCCCTGTTTCTTGATTTTTTTGAGTGGTTATTTTGACTTCAAAACTTTTTGTCTGCCTGCTATGCTTATTTTAATTTCTCCATTCAGATTCATTATAGAATCTTCTCACTAGCACTTTCGTGGTTTTTAGTAACAATTTGAATCTCTTCTCATCCACTATGGTAGATGTAACATGTGGATGGTTGAAGTAGATTGTAAAATAATGAAACTAGTTTCCTATGAGGCACTGTCAAAGTAGGAATCCTGCAACGTTTTGCATGGTGGTGGGCTCTTTAGAACGCAAATACACCAATGCCATTCAGCAGTGGTGCCTGTGAAGTCACTGATGTCTACTTTATAGTTCGTTTTGTTACGATTGTTTTAAAAAACAGTGCAGTAATTCAAAGCATTCTGAAGTTAATTTTAGTGAGTAGAGGATACCATAACGATTCAGAAATTGTGTATTGCCAATTTATGCAAGAATTTGCATGTGTAATAATACCTGTATATACTCTAATAAATACATGGTTGGGACTTGTGTTTTGTGTCACTTAAGATTCATTTGGTTGGAAATGACAGAAATCAAACTGGCTTCAGTACTGATGACATCACAGCCATGGGCTCCTGGAGCTGAGGAGCAGAGCAGGAGGTTGGACCTCAGGTCAGCCTTGGCCACAGCAGTTCTGTATCTGACAGCTTTGTCCTCAGCTGGCTTCTCTTCTGGTGATAAAGAGGCAGCTGGGCTGAGGAGATAAACTCTTCTGTTTAATCAGGGTTGACTTGGATCATGACTTGAGTTCCTTTCAGTTCACCACTGGTTTCAAGTGTCTTGAGGCAAGAGTAGAAGAGCTTAGCTCAGTCCCCACATAATTATGGAGATGTCACTCTGCCTTCCATCCTTGTCCTGACTTCCTGAAAGTCAGCTAAAAAGTCTGGTAGGATAGATTCAGGACACCTCTAATCCAGATAGAATCCATCATTCCAGCCCATGTGGTTGATAAGACTTTGGCTGGTTCCTTCACAGGGTCCTCATCAGATGCTAATTAACTCCTCATCCCACCTGTGCCCAGGATAAACATGGCTACTGGTTTTTGTTCATTAGGAAGGGCTCAATCCCTCTGAAATTTAGTTCCTCTAAACTTCTTTGAGACCTTAGGTCTCCAGTGGGTAAAGCAAAATACGATTTCGTTGTTTATCCAGTGTTTTTTGTTGTTTCAGTGGTGGTGATAGTCTTCCATGTTTTTCTGCATCTTAAGTGGAAGAAGAACCCAAAGGAAATGGAATTAAATTTGTACTTTGAGTTTTTTCATGTTAATATTTTAAGTATGTATTCACATATAAAAATATTAAATCCAAAAAGACACACCAATATTTTAAGAATTATTATTCCTGGAGAAAGAGAAAGAAGTATGATGGTAGAGACCCAACTCCGTCTCCCTTGTGTGTGACCCCAGAAGTGTCCCTTGGCATCTCTGTGCCTTGGTATTAGTTTGCTGGGGCTGCTGGAGCAAACTACCACAGACCTGGCAGCTTGAACAACAGGCATTTACTTCCTCACAGTTTTGGAGTCTAGAAGTCTGAGATCACTGTGTGGGTTGGTTTCTTCTGAGACCTCACTCCTTAGCTTGTAGATGGCAGTCTTCTTCCTGTGTCCTCTTATGGTCTCATGGTCTGTGCATGTCTGTGTCCTAATCTCCTCTTCTTTTAAGAATGTCAGTTATATTGGATTAGAGCCCACCCTAATGATCCCAATTTCACTTAATTACCTCTTTAAATCCCCTATCTGCAAACTCGGTCACATTCAAAGGTACTGTGGGTTAGAGTACACAGTTCAGCCCACAACGGCCTCTGTTTTCTCATCTGTAACATTGATATGATGCAGGTCTTGTCTGCTTCTCAGGGTTATTGCTGAAGAACAGAGAGGTGAGAGGGTAATGGAACCGCTTCCAGCCACATTGGTGGGGGGAATGTTCATAAGAACACTTACA
Organism: Phocoena sinus; assembly: GCF_008692025.1. Lineage (NCBI taxonomy): Eukaryota > Metazoa > Chordata > Mammalia > Artiodactyla > Phocoenidae > Phocoena > Phocoena sinus. Next base: position 51,444,728 of record NC_045764.1, on the reverse strand, counting down.
AATGCCTAAGAGGCAAAAAACAAACTTAGAGGAAATTAGAAATGGGCTGTATAAAGGGTCCCTTTCTATAAGAATAGATATCATAGTTGGCTGTCATCATCTATTTACAGTTTTTTCTTGATAAATAAATAGAAAAGGAGCTGTGTAGACTCAGGCAACTTTAGAAAGGACTGGGCCACTGAGCTTCAGTTTCATCATCTGCACCTGACTAATATCATCTACCTCTTGGGAGATTTGTGGGTTTTAAATGAGATAATGCATACTTGTCACTTAGCAACTAACAAATATTAGTTGCAGCTGCTGTGGTTATAATTATGATTTGTATCCCCATTCTTTAATATCAGAGGACCACTTCAGTGCCCTTTTTCTGTATTAAGTGGGAAAGAAAGAGAAACTCTATGAGAGCACTGAATGAAAGCTAAAGGTTCTCATTATTATTCTTGAATCTGTCGTTCTTGCCTCTTGAGAAAGTCTGTAATGCAATCAGGGAATCTTAGTGTTTCCAGACTGGAAGTTACCCTTAAAGGACATATGCTCTCGTTTTTGTTTATTCTGTCATCCAGTACTCATTGACCCTCTAGACAACATACTGTGGTGAGCATGACACAGCATGGTCCCTGCCTCCAGGAAGCTCGTAGGGGGCATAGAAGTAAACAAAGGTAGCAGGTATAAATTATTTTTGTAAAATATTTAAAACGGGGAAAAAGAGCACAAAACAAAAACTGAAGGCCCACATACCCAGCATTCAGACTTAACCCATGTTAGGATCTGGTCACATCTGCTTTGGAACATTTTTTTCTTGAGAGAAATTAACATTTATGGGTATGAGTGAGTATCCTTCCACCTCACCCCTTATCATCCCTCTAGCTTACTGTCCAGAAGAAACCACCATCCTGAGGTTGGTGTGAATCTCTCCTATCCATGTTTTTTTAAACTATTATGGCATTTGTGATATATAGTCATAAACTGCATGTTGTGTTGTTTTGTATGTTTTAACATTTACATAAGTGGCTTCATACTGTGCAGTTTGCTTTTATCACTTACAATAATATTTTTTAGGTTTATCCATGTTCCTTTTTTTATAATATTCTCTAGATTTAATCAAGTTGCTTTTTTCCTAACTTTTTTAGAATACTTAGCTCATTAAACTTTACTCTTTAATTTTTAATGTATATATTTGAGGCTATACATTTTCCTGTAAGCATACCTTTAACTGCATACAAATTTTGATATGTAATATTTCCAGTATCCAGTTCTAAGTATTCTCCAAGTTCCATAATAGTTTTTTCCTAGAGGGGCAGTACAATGTAGGTACTTAAGAATTTACAGATATGCCTACTGGGTTTGTATAAATTTATTTATTTATTTATTTATTTATATTTTTGGCTGTGTTGGGTCTTCGTTGCTGGACGTGGGCTTCCTTTAGTTGCGGCGAGCAGGGACTACTCTTCGATGCGGTGCACGGGCTTCTAGTTGCGGTGGCTTCTCTTGTTATGGAGCACAGGCTCTAGGCATTGCAGGCTTCAGTAGTTGTGGCATGCTGGTTCAGTAGTTGTGGCTTGCCAGCTCTAGAGCACAGGCTCAGTAGTTGTGCACGGGCTTAGTTGCTCCACGGCATGTGGGATCTTCCCAGATCAAGGCTCGAACCCTTGTCCCCTGCATTGGCAGGCGGATTCTTAAGCACTGCGCCACCAGGGAAGTCCCTGGCCTACTGGGTTTGAATTCCTGCCTCCACCACTTACTGGCTTGAATGACCTTGAGTAATTTATTTAATCTTTTTGTGCCTAAATTTCTTTATTTGTAAAAATGGTGATAATAATTGCATGTACTTTATAGAATTATTAAGATGATTAGATAAGTTAATATATAATGCACTTACAGCGTTTAGCACAAAGTATTCTGTATTATTATCTATTATCATTGCAGCTTTACATTTATAAATTTTTATCATGTGTTTTTGCCATCGTTCAAAACTGATTTATAGTTCTCTGTTTAGCAGTTAAAAAATGTGGCCCATACCAAGTTTTCCATCATGTTCTTTTCTTATAGTTTCAGGATCTCTGCTGAGATTTCCTGTCTTTTCATTCATCAAGAGCATATTTTCCTTTACGTCCTTAGGCATGGTGATAATAATTGCTTTAAAATTCTTGTCTGCTCTTCTAACAGCTGGGTTGTCACGGGATTTTTTTCTCCATTTATTGTCTTTTCTCTTGCAAATGGGTCACATTGTCCTAGTTATTCAAATGTCAATATGAATAACATATGGAATGTGTTCTGGATGTAAATGTAATATTTTGAAGTGGATTCTATTCCTCTGGAGTATTTTAGCTGACAATTAATTTTCTTGGACTCAAACTGCAAAATTTGTCTCTCAGGCAGCATCTCAAATCTCAGTTCTATTCTTTTATCCTTATCCTTTTATCTTCCACATAGGGATCATTTAGAGAGTTTGATATAGTTGATATACAGAATTTTGGGCTTCCCCTTCTTGGAGCTCTCCTTTCTAATATGCCCCCACTTAGTTTCTAGTCACTTTTGTGCTCTGAACTCTGTCCTTTGGTTCTTTAGGCCTGAGGATTGTGGGCATTCTATTGGAGTATAAGCCACCCTATAGCACTGACCAGGCCTGCCTTCAGTCCCCTGTGCTGTTCTGTTCTTCCAAGCTTTGACTCCCCACCAACATCTTCCTGCATTGGCTTACTTTCCAGTAATCCAGTCAGTGGATTTTTGTATTTTGTTTAAGTTTACAGTTGTTTTCTATAGGAGGTTTAGGTCTGTTAGAAGCTTGTTGGCCATACTGCATTCCATATGATACTGATTCTTTGGTAATGGTTGAGATTTGAATTGTGGTTTAGAACATAGCTATTTTTGCTTTAATACATGTTTTATATGTAATTAAAAGCATGTGTATTCTTTAATTGTTGTGAACAGCATTTTATATATTTTCATTAGTTCAAATTGTTGTGATCTCAAAATCATTCATATCCTCATTATTTTTGTCTTGCTTGACTTACTTGTTTTAATTAGAGGTATATTAAAAGTCTCATAACTTATTGTAGTTTGGCATATTTCTCCTTTATTTTTGCTGTATAGGTTATGAGGCAGTATTGTTTGTTGCATACAGGTCTAGGAGCTGTATTCCTGGTGAATTATTTCTTTTATTATCGTGTAATAAACCATCTTTATCCCTGGTAAAGCTTTTGGCCTTCTGCCTATTTTCATCTAATATTAATATTACCAGTAGTTTTTATTTTCCTCAATGCCTGATTTTTATTTTTCCTTAGTTTTAATTTCAATTCTTCTCTATAATGATGTTTTATATAGTTTCTTAAAAGTAATATGTATCTGAATTTTTTAAAATGTCCGATTTAAGAACATCTATCTTTTCATTGGCAAGGTTAGCATTTTTATATTTATGGTGTTACTGATATAATTACATGTATTTCTACCATCTTTTGTTTTCCATTTACAATACCATGGTTTTTCTTTGCTTCTGTTTCTTTTTGTTGTTTTCATTTTTTTCTGTTGGTTCCATCAGCTTTTCTTCCCCCTTTTTTCTTCCACTGGTGTGAAAATGTTATAATCTATTCACTTCTTTTGTTGTTGTTACCCTAAAATTAAAAAAAAAAATTGTCCTAAGGAAGTCTAAAAGTATCAGGTGTCTTTCAGTCATAATACAAGAGCCTTCAAATGCTTTCATTTTATTTATTATTTTTATCTGTTAATTTAATTATATATTTTTGTCCCCTCCCATTTAATCATCATCATTATATATTCTTACAGTTAAAATTATTTAGATTTATTTATATATTTACCAACTTATTTGCTCAGTATTATTTCTTGCAACCCATGTCTCTGTATTTAATGTCCTTCTTAAAGAACACTTTAATCAGGGTTTCTGAGTGGTTACATTATTATCTTTGTTTTTCCAAAACTGTCTTTATTTCACTGGTACTCTTACTGATGATTTAGCTGAATATAGAATCCTAGGTTGAGTCTTATCTTTTCTTAACACTTTGAAGATCTTATTCCAGTTTCTTCTATTTTTGCTACAAAAGGTATTTCAACTTTAGATTCTGTGTAAATAGATTCTGTCTTTTCTCTGTGCAGGTTTAAAAAATGTTATTATCTTTGTGTTCTATAGTATATCTATGGTGGGTTTCCCATACTTATCCCATTTGGGACTCATTGTGATTTTTGGATGTGAGGATTCATGGCTCTGTCAGTTCTGGAAAATGCCCAGCCTCCATCTCACTGAAGAATGCCTCTTCCCTGTTATCAGCTTATTCTTCTCCTGGGACCACTAGCTGATGTGGACCTTCCTAGTCTTTCCTCCATGTTTTGTAATTTCTTTTTATGTGTTTGGTCTCTTTATCTCTATATTCTGTATTCTGGGTAATTCTTCTCATTGGTCTCCCAGTTCACCACATTTCTGTTAAATTTTGTCTAATCTCCACTTAGTCCACCTACTAAGTTTTTAATTTTAGTGATTATAATCTATACATCTAGAAGTTATATTTCATTCTTTTCCAATTCTCTCTGTCCTTTTTATAGTGTCTTGTTCTTTCATTATGATTTTATTTTTCCTTTCTTTTATCACTTTGGTTATTTTTAACATAATTATTTTAAGTCTTTTTTGAATTATTCCACTTTCTGAATTTCTTGGGGTCCTGATCTTCCTGTTTGGTGTATTTGCTCACTCTCTTTTAAACTGGACCATTTTCCTATGTGGATTGTAATTTTATGCTGTGAGCTCAGTTTAAGCTGATGTGTCCCCTCCTCTCATAGCCCCCACTACCCCATCTTCTATGAGAGTGCTCTACGTTCTGGGCTATGGAAGAATCTTCACCGAGTAATTTCACATACCTTTCTGTCTGATGCCCCAGGACCTTTTCACAAGTCCAAACATGATTTCTACTTTAGTGTTTTTCCTTAGGAAATCTATACTGTAAGAGTGATGTGTATTTGTGCGTGTGGCACAGGCTGGGGGATTTGCACTGGAGACTCACCCACATTCCCCTGGCATTCAGAGCTCTGAACAGAGACAATCTTCCCTGTACTTCCGTGTGCCGAGTCATGCTGGGGTCTTGGCCAGATCTCTTTATCTTGCTGTGGCAGGTAAAGCTGGCCTCTCACCTTTTAGGCTAGTATTTGGGCCTAATGTCTGCGGGCCTCTCAGAGCACTTGTTTACTATTCCAAGTATGACACTTCTGAATGTAGTGGCCATCCTTGATGACGGGGACCTTCCAGAGAGGCCGTGGCTCCTGAGGCCCAGCTCAGTGGTGCTGCCTGCCCCCACCCTGGGGACTGCAAGCATGAGGTGCCTCCCTGTGGCTCAGAGAGCCCAAACAAACCCCCTGCTCCCAGGATGGAGAAGTCACTCCCTCTGCTCTTGCTACTTCAGCTACTGCCCCTCATCTCAAGGGCACTCCTTCCCCAAATGCTATTCTTTTAAGGAGCCAAGGTTTTAGATACTGTGGCCGGAATGGCAGCTGTGCCCAGACATCTTCCACCTGTTACCAAGTCCAAGCTCGCTCTGCTCACCGCAGGACAGGCCAATAAATCGGAGACATGTTGAAGCAAGGAATACAATTGTATTTGGAAAGCCGGCAGGCTGAGAAGATGGCAGACCAATGTCTTGGAAAAACCATCTTATGGGGTCTGGATGGCAGTTTCTTTTATAGCACAGAGAGGGGGAGAAAATGAGGAAGTAAAGTAAAAAAGCCTTAAGTTTTGCAGATGTTCCCTGGAATGGCCGGCCTCAAGGAGGGGATGTGCTAATTTCTTCTTTCTTGCAACCATCCATAGGTGGACAGCTGTCAGAATGCTTTCCTGAAAGGGGCAGGGTTCCCCGAGGCAGGTTATTATGTATAGACTGTATCCTTTTAGTAAACAAAAGCAGCAGAAAGCAAAGGTTAAAGTAAAAGAAACAGATCCAACATGTAGTCAGATTTGGCTCTTCCCTGTTATACACCTTGGGCCCTACATAGTGCCCTCAGCAAAGGAGTGCAAAGGCCACCTATGACAATAGCATAAGAACAAACCACATTAATGCCTCAGTAAATCAACACACCGAGGTCACTCACTGTTTCTTTCACTGACCTCAAGTACAAGCAGTGTCTCCTTGTTGTCTGAAGAAAGTACTCAATGATTTAATCTCAAATTCCATAGGATGGATCTTGAGTTTGTTCCCTTGGACCATAGGAGGCATCTGTCATGCTCCTGGCAGTGTTTCTTGGGTGCCCTGTGGCATGTCTGATGCATGTCCACCACCTTATGTGGAGGATTCTGGCACAGATGTTAGCAGTTGGCTGAGCAAGGATCTCCCTGGAAAACCAGATGGTCAGGCTCACCTGCCCCCTTTGAGGCCAGGAACCCACACCCACTTCTGTGGCTGCTGGTGCTCAGGGGAGGGGGAACACTTCTGAGATCACCAGGTAAGTGTTTCTTGGATCAAAGTCTCCTGGAATATCCCATGGGGCACCTTTTGTAGTGTGAGCGTTCAGTAATAATCATTTCTGCATTTGCTGTTGTCTTTCAGGCTTAATTCTCACAAGCTTTGAGGGGAATCTCTGATCCTGCCATTTGCTTTATATGAACCATGTGTTCATCCAAGTCCCTTTGATCTCATTTTTATTTCCTTTTAAGACAAGGCACTGAGGAAATCTTTTGGATTTTCTTTTGAGGTGATTGGATGGGTGGGGGATGTGCATTAATCACTGTTTGGGAAGAATAAAATTATTATTATTATTATCATTATTATTCCCTGAGGCTGTATGACTCCCTGGATTTGGACCCTGTAAGATGGACACTGCTGCCTGAGTGTCCTGGGGGTGAACACACCCTGGACCGGGCCTTGCCGGCAATGGGCAGGGTCTGACCCTGCTTCCCAGGATGCACAGGTTCTTAAAGTCAGCTAATTTTCTTATTCCTTTGTTTCCTCATTTGTAAAAGAGGGTTAATACTTTTCTCAATATTTTACTTCACCGGGTTGCCGGGAGTTAAATGGGCTAAATACAAATGGTTTTTCATTAAGTAGAAAGTATTATTAAAACATAAGGTGTCATCTCTTGGGACTTCTCTGGTGACACAGTGGATAAGACTCCATGCTCCCAATGCAAAGGGCCCGGGTTCGATCCCTGGTCAGGGAACTGGATCCCACATGCATACCACAACTAAGAGTTCTCATGCCACAACTAAGGAGCCCGCGTGCCACAACTAAGGAGCTGGCGAGCTGCAACTAAGGAGCCCACAAGCTGCAACTAAGGAGCCTGCCTGCCACAACTAAGGAGCCCGCCTGCTGCAACTAAGACCCAGTGCAACCAAATAAATATTAAAAAAAAAGTTAAACAAACAAACAAAAAATAAGGTGTCATCTCTATAGCAAAGGCCCATAGGGTGGGTTCCCTAAAGCCAGACTTGACATGAGGACTTGGATGCAGGTGGTTAGTTTAGGGCAGGGAGGGGGTCCCAGGAAGCAGGAGAGAGAGAGACAGGGAAGAGCAAATCCAGTGGAACAGAGCAGGAGGCACTACAGGGAGGGCACCAAAAGAGGATCCTGCAGGCGTCCTGGCTGGGAGACAGTGCCCAGTGTTAGGGATCCCTAACCATTTAAAAATGTTAACAGTTTAGGAAAACTTGTTACCTTCTAAAAATTCCTGTATATTCAGTTAAAAAATTCTTCCTGTGTGAACAATAAATTTATCTATGATAATCCCTCCCTTCCCTCTTCCATCCTTTAAAACATTTATTCATTCAGCAAAAGTAGCTCTGAGATCTCTAAAGGAGTAGATAGAGCATTGCAGACACAGGCCTCCTGGAGGCTTGGTGAGGGCTGTCTGGAAGGGAACTCTAGCCTGGGGGGACCCACCTGTGCTCTTGTGGTACCTTCTGGAGGCTCTACTTTCTGGGCCGATTGCTGGAGAATCAGGAAAAATGGATAAACCAGGCCTGGGGGCAGTGTTTGAATGAATCTTTATGTAAATATTAATTTTATTCTATGCGCTCAATGACTGTGTGTGTGTTTTCTCTAAATTGGCTTGAGTATATTTTATTTTCAGGCAATATGGGAAGTGAGACTTTCAGGTCTCTGTATTTAAACTTGTAATATTCTCTGTTTTTCAAGGCAGTGCTTTATTCACTTGGCCAGTGTTTATTTGATGCTGACTGTGTGTCAGTGCCAGTCCTAGGCATGGGGTATCCTGCAGTGAATGAGAGATAAAATTCCCTGTTCTCATGGAGCTGACACTCCAATGGGTGATTGCTGACACAAGGATTGAAAGCTGATTACCAGTCTCATTCTAGATGGGCCCTAGGGAAGTGGTTCCCCAGTCCCCTAATCATCCTATCCTCCTGTGCCAACCTATGGGGAGCCCAGATTGGAAGGAATTTCTGATTCCCAGTGGGGTTTGCTGGGCTGGGGGGAGAGATAAAGAGAGTGAGAACCAAGCCACCAGACTGACAGCTGTGACTCTGCAGCATGAAGCAGGAATGTTCAAACACAGGATGGTGTTCTGAGTGGTACCTTGCTCCTGCATTTGGAACCAGGTGCAAGGGTGGAAGTCTCACTTCCCATATTGCCTGCCACCTGCTGGCCTCTGGTATGGCCTCCAGCCTCCTTTTATAGTTCTCTGCTTTCTCTTTGCCTCTGGAACCAGATGGGCTCAGTGGGACTGGGGTGTCCCCCTCAGAAGCCAACCATGGTTCCAGCCATTGGAGCTTGTTCTCGGCCGTATCTTCTGGCGTCATGGAAGCATTGCCAGCAGGGACTCTTCATTCCTGGCATGGTCCAGCTTCCCTTCCTCCCCTGCCTCCAGATGCTAACGCTTTCCAAGTTGAATTTGTGGTCGCTGCTGCTTTTTTTTTCTCTCTTGGGATCCTTATCTGGTTCTATCCTGGAGCAGTAATCCCCCCTCACTGTCTTCCCAGTTTGTCTTGAGACCCTCATCTTTCCGTGTTCCATCTGCACATCTCCAGTGGCCAGCAGGGGTGGCTGTCTGCTCCTCATAACTTGGGGTTTCTGAACCAAATCCTTGTCTGATGATGCCCGCCTCCACCAGCCCAATACAAATGTTCTGACCCAAGTTTTTTCAGTTACCCCGACTCAAAATTACCTGTTTGCTCTCTTATCCTTGCACCCTTAACTTGAATTCCCTGATCTTATTGTTGCCTTCTTATTTTGCTGTCATTGCAAGGACGTTTTTTAGTCCCCAAATTCACCTCTTGTTAACAGTTTCCCACACTTGCTCTGTAGTTTGCTTTCTCACTCTCTCTCCCCAGCCTTCCTCTTCGTCTTCTCCCTCTCTCCCTCCCCACCTTCCTTCCAACCTCCCCAACTCTCTCCCCCTCCACACACACTTTTTTTCTGAAGCACTTGAGAGTAATTTGCAGATATCATAGTCCTTTATCTATAAATACAGTCATTTATATTTCCTAAGAACTCTAACTAACCATTATATGTTTATCAAACCTAGGATATGAAACATTGACACAATACTGTTGTCTAATGTACCATCTGTATTTAAATTTTGTCAGTAGTCCCAGTAATGTCTTCTATAGCTTTCTTTTCTTGGCCCAGAATCCATTCTAGAATCACACGTTGCATTTAGTTGTCATGTCTCCTTGATATCCCCCAATCTAGGTCAGTTACTTAGAATTATCCTTTATGATCATCAAATTTCTTCAAAAATACAAGTACGGTCTAGTTATTTTGTAGGAAGCCTCTACTTTTGGTTTTGTCTGCTGTTTCTTCATAACTGGACTTAGGTAATGCATTTTTGTCTGGAATACCACAAAAGGGATGTTGTGGTGTTCTCAGTGCATCTTATCAGGAGGCGCGTGCTGCTAGTTTGTCTTTTGGGGATGTCAATTTTCATTACTTGGTTCAGGTTGTAATCGCTGTTTAATCTGCTGTAAAGTCATTATTTCCCCATATGTAATTAGTGAGTTATTTGTGGGATGTTTTGAGTATATATAAATATCCTGTTCTTCATTAAACTTTCACTCACTAATTTTTTTTTTTGGGGGGGTGTTTTTTTTTGCGGTATGCGGGCCTCTCACTGTTGTGGCCTCTCCCATTGCGGAGCACAGGCTCCGGACGTGCAGGCTCAGCAGCCATGGCTCACGGGCCCAGCCACTCCGCGGCATGTGGGATCTTCCCGGACCGGGGCACGAACCCGTGTCCCCTGCATCGGCAGGCAGACTCAACCACTGCGCCACCAGGGAAGCCCTCACTCACTAATTTTAACATCTCTTTATTCTCGGCAGACTCAGTTTTTATTGTGATGGCTTCAAAATGGTGCATTTCTAACTCCATTACTTCCTTCACATTTTTAATTGGTGCTCTCCAGCAAGGAGAGCTTTATCTTTTCCCCCATTTATTTATTTATATCTGTGTGGACTTGGAGATTCTTATTTTACTCCATGTATACTAATTTATTTATTTATTTCTTTTGATGCTCAAGTGGTCTCAGATTTGGCCTTTGAGAGAAATTTTTTTTTTTTTGCGGTACACGGGCCTCTCACTGTTGTGGCCTCTCCCATTGCGGAGCCCAGGCTCCGGACGCGCAGGCTCAGCAGCCATGGCTCACGGGCCCAGCTGCTCCGCGGCATGTGGGATCCTCCCGGACTGGGGCACGAACCTGTGTCCCCTGCATCAGCCGGCGGAGTCTCAACCACTGCGCCACCAGGGAAGCCCCTGAGAGAGAAATTTTTAAAATTAGATACAGGTATTAGATTTTCTAAAGACTTTTGCAGCACTGTGGAGACATGCATGGGATTGTTCTTTTTAGATAGTTTAATATCATATTATGTAAATGGATTTCCTAATATTATACCAACCTTGAATTCCTGGTATTAATCTCACTTGGTTGTGGTGCATTATTTCCTTAAAGTGATGTTGCATTCTATTTGCTAATGTTTTATTTAGGCTTTTGCATCCATATTCATGCATGACATTGCTCTATAATTTTCTTTTTTGTGTATGTGCTCAGTTATCAAAGTTTTACTAGCTTTTAAAAAAGTATGGAAGTTTTCCTTTGTTTTCAGTGCTCTGGAACAATTTATGAATCATTGAAGTTGTCTGGTCTGTGAAGGTTTGGTAGAATTCCCTGTGGAATCATCTCAGCCTGATGTTTTTTTGTGGCTGTGGTTCCTTCATAACTCTCTGTTTCTTCTATAAAAATTGGCCTGTTTAAGTTTTGTATTACTAATGGGATCAATTCTGGTAAGTTGTATTTTTCTAGCAAATTTCATCTAGGTTTTCAAATTTAAGTCCCCTCTTACTTGCTGTATTAAATAGATATTTAATGTGGATTAAACTAGATTCCAGGTTTCTAGGTCACAGGCCTTGGGTATATTAAAAGTATATTTTGGCTTATGGAACTGTACGGAATGAACTTTTTTGTTGCCTATTTTTTACTGCTTTTGAACATCCATTTTGTTTTTGGAAGGCCAACTTAGATGTCACCTATTCCAGGAAGTCCACCCTAATTGCCTCACTTAGTTTCTGGAATCTCAAGGTGCTATAATTGCATTCTGAATATCACATTTATCTCTATCTGCTGTTTGTTGTCATTGTGTCCTCCAAGGCACTCCAGGTGGAAGGCAAGACTTTCCTGTTACCGCTGTAACAAATTAGCACAAAAACTTAGTGGCTTAGAACAACACAAATGTATTATCTTACAGTTCTGGAGGTCAGAAGTCTGAAATTGGTTTTACTGGGCTAGAGTCAAGATGTCAACAGGGCTTCATTCCTTCTGGAGGCTCTAGGGGAGAATCTATTTCCTTGCCTTTTCCAGCTTCTCAAAGCCGCCTGTAATCCTTGGCTCTCAGCCCCTTCCTCCATCTTTAAAGCCAGCCATGGGCAGTAGAGACTTTCTCACGCTGACAGTTCTCTTCTGTAGTCAGATCTCTCTCTGCCTCCCTCGGATAAGAACATGTGTGATTGCATCAGGCCCACCAGGGTCATCCAGGATATTTCCCCATGTCAAGACTTAATCACATCTGCCAAGCCCCTTTTACCTCATAAGTTAATGCATTCACATGTTCAGGGCACTAGGACATGGACAACTTTGGGGGACCGTTATTCAACTTATCACATTCATTATTATATTTCCTATGTTTCCTATAAACATATTTCATAAATATGTTTCTCCCATAAGTCTAAGCATTGCAATCACAGTCACTATTTAATAATGCTTTATTTTTCCTCTTTCAGTTATCTTTTGGACATGTTCTCCGTGAGAACAGAAAATTCAGTTTAGGGCAAACATATCAGACCTTTTCTTGAATATTCCCATTACTTGATTGAGAAAGAAAGTTTAAAATAAACATTGAGACCAAAAAGGAAAGGACACCCTGATATTTTTTTGTGCGTGTGGCTGAATCCTTTTCCCACATGCAGTCCCATCAGGCAGGGGAATTGCAAGAGAAGCGGTGCTGTGTTTTCCCAGTTCTCTCCTGTGCTCTTATGCAACACACACCCGCCCTACTTTAGTAACTCAAAGCAGAGGAGGCCTCCAGCTTAAATAGGAAAATCTGCCTCCAGCTACAGACGGATCAAGAATGCATAGTTTATTATTTAAAGTCCATGCTGGCTGGGGCTGTCCAGGTGGTTCAAGGAAGCTCCTGGCAGCTGGTCCAAGCCTGAGGCTGGAGGAGGGATGGTGGCCCCCAGAAGGCGCAGGCCAGGCAGCTGAGTGCTCACAGCGGCGGAGGTGCTGACTTGGTGTTCCAGGGCCGGTGGGGGTGGAGAGGGCGGCCCTTGCCAGCTCCCGCAGAAGTGTCTGATTTTTGAATCAGCAGCCTTCCTGTTCCCTCCAAGGGAGAGAGCAGGAGAGAACGTGTGACTGAGTGGAGGAGTGCGCCGGCTTCCCTCCCAGCAGGAGGACGCGGGCCAGGAAGTCCAACACTGAGAAAGGGAAGGGGAACAGATACTCTGGAGTGACTGTTCGCTTTTTTTTTAAGAAATGACTTTAGCCTTGCATTTTTTTCCCCCTCCACAGAAAGGTCTAGCCTTTTTTCAGTGCACTAATTTCTCATGGAAAAGCCCAGCAAAAAAAGTCTCCTCAGGACATCTGCTGCCCAGTTTTTTCGGGCGTTTTCCAGCCGTGAATGCAGTGGGTTCATTTTGCACAGCCTTCTTTTAAAGTAACGGGCAATTTCTTGTGCATGACCAGACAGGGAATGCTCTTGCTGGAGCCGGTGTGGGGTTGCATAAACTGCCTTCGGGCTGAAGGAGCGCGTACCTTTCTCAATCCATTAGCAAGTCATAGATCAAACTCCTTGTCACTGGGTTTGGACAGAGCTGGACAGTGAACCGGAGGGGAAAAGCCCAAGAAAGCTGGGAATGTTCCCGCCCAGTTGAGCAGAAAATATCAGGCGTCATTGGTGGTCAGTGATGGTGGCGTGGATGCAACCTGGGACCAGCTGTGAGGGGCCAAAGGCCCCAGGAGAGGCCTTGCCCACATCTGGCGTGGGTGTGGATCTCACACCCCATGGATGTTTGGAGAGGGGACAAGGGGCTTTTCTTCTCTCCAAGGAGACAGCCATTATTTAGAGACAGAGCTTATAGTCCAGGGTCCCATGGATCCCTTAGGGAATCTGTGCTTGGCCTTCTGGGCCCTTGAAAAAGGGATGAGCATTCTCTATGTCAACATTTAAAGAAGTACAACTTTCTCCCAGAAAATAAACTGTTATCCATCACTGCCAAGGGCGGCTGCTGCTTTTCCGACTCTGCTTTTAGGGGAATTTTGATTTCATCGACCGCCTCTTACCTCCTGACCTTGACACGGAGGTGCTTCTTCCCTGTATGGGGCTGCCCGTTGATGGTGGGAGCGCTCGCTGAGCACTTGGGTTTCATGCCTGTTCTGTCCTGGAGGGTGTCACTGAGTCACATTTGGACTGTTGGTTCCCTTTCTGAGCAGCGGTTAATCATTCTGTTGGTATGGAGTCTTCAGAGCAACATGGAGGTAGAGGCCCTCAATTAATGTCTGTTTGGGGCCTTGTTGGCTGGTCCTGAATTTAAAAACTGCCTTTTCAGTATAAATATGCATTTCCTGGTGGTGACGAACGTCTTGCTGTTCCAGTGATGTGAGCATCCACGTTCCAAACCCTACAGGGAAATGTGTCCCTTGCCAGCAGGCTGTCTGCCCCCAATCTCCCCCATTTCCTCTGCTTAATGCCCCTCCCTGGGGCTGCTCCTGGATGGATCTTTGGGTCCCTGCACGTACCACATGAAGACAGAGATCTTTCACTGATCACCTGAAGACTCCGAGGAACAGTACAGCTACTCTTTTCTCCAGTTCTAATGGCACACTCCCTCATGAGGCACTTAGGGAGTCCATTTGAGAGCCCATCCGAAGATGTTCCAAGTGCATTTCTTCTCCCTCTGTGTTCACGTGATCCTGGACACTCCGGTGGATAGTGGGGGAGCGTGGAGAAAGAGCTCCAGGAAATGTCTGAGTCCCACAGACTCTGGGTACCCTGGGCCAGGGTGGGCTAGGAGGGGGCCCAGGGCGGGCTAGGAGGGGGCCCAGGGCTCTGAGAGGATGGGGTGAGGGTTGGGAACTCACCGGGGAATGGGGTGAGCTGTGAATGTGGCTGGACTTCAGTGGGTTTACAGGGCAGATTGTTCCAGAGAAGGGGGGCAGCTCATGCTGTCTGTTCCTTCATACACTGTTGCATGCCTGCCACCTTCTCAAGATCTAGGGCTCAGAGATCTTGTAGCCAAGGAGAGGGCTCCATGGTGGCCAGGGTAGTGAGTGCAGAGACCAGAGTCAGTCAGGCCTGCCCTCGAGGACTGGCTTAAAATGCACACATATCATGTGATCTTGAGCAGGTACCTCTCCTTCAGATTTGGGCCCCCTCTGAGATTGTCACAGAGACCCCATCCTGAGGCTGGCCACAGTATGGTCACTGGCAGACAGCTGGGGGGCAGCAGCAGCAGGGGAATGTTCTGTTGGTATGCAGCTTCCAGCCCTGGTGGAAAATGGAGATCGTGTGGTGATAAACGTCCCTTGTTTGGGGACATCTGTGTTGTGAAAAATCACAGTGTTCCCCAGCAAAATGCCCTGCTTGTAGTAAAGGCCTGGCAATTGCTAGATTTGGGGACACAGTGACTTGGGATGAAACAAGAGCAGGGACTCATGGCCCTGAATCTAGTGTGGCTTCTTCACCTCGTCTGACCAGGATGCTGAGCATCTAACGGGTGTGTGCCCAGGTGGGTGAGACTTGTCCCTGCATCCCAAGGGTGGTGTTTCCTGCTGCCCTGTTCGGCTGCAGTGGGGACTCCATTCTGGATCATCCAGTGGAGGAAGTCAGCTGGGAGGGGAAGCAGTGCAGAGCTGGGTAGCTAAGCCAGGGTTCTGTTTTCCTTTCCCAGGACTTTTTTTTTCTTCATGATTCCATTGCTGACAATACAGACTTCTTGAAGATATTCCAGTTTCAACCATATTTTTTTTTGAATTTTATTTTATTTATTTTTTTATATAGCAGATTCTTATTAGTTATCCATTTTATACATATTAGTATATATATGTCAATTCCAATCTCCCCAGTTTCAACCATATTAAAGAGTAGTTACTTGGAGTTCTGATATACCAGTAACTACCTAAAAAGGGAAGGCATTTAGCAATAGCAGAAGAAGGAAACTGTTCAAGTTGCAGGAAGAATATAACGCTCATTTACTTACCGCCAGTGTGAATGATGCAGGCAATTTTTTTTAGGAGGCTGAGACTTTGAGCAGCATTGAATGATGGCATTTGGCCACTTGCTTTGTCTCTGGGGAGTCTGAGATTTACAACTGTCATCTTCTGCTTTTTTCCCTTCCAGTTGTCTGTGACAAGCAGCCTGTTACAGCCTATATTCCAGACAACTGAACATCATTTCTGGCTGCCAGATAAAATAAAATGTTTTAAAATAACTTTTTGACAAAGTTCTACTATAAAACATCTTGTGGGGTGTGTGTGCGTGCGTGTGTGTGTGTGTGTGTGTGTGTGTAAATTGTCTGTGTATGTGGAGAAAAAAGTAGGAGATTGTTCTCTTCTAGGGTGTAATGTTTTTGGTAATACATGTCACTGAAAAGTTGTTTAAAAAGTGAGATTTTTGCAAAGTGAACCAAATTTTAAATTAAGTACATGAACTTACCATTTTAAGGAAATCTGGAGTGAATCCTTCTGTAAAGGGGAGAACTTTTTGGCAGGATGTGGACCAGTTTCTCATAATGTGCTTGTTGGTTGCTTCTGTATTTTTCATAAAAGAGCATAATTGTTTATCTAGGTCAGATCTATGGTTATTGGGCCCTGTTAGGGCATTCTTATGTATGGTCAAGATTATTACTCAGGTGTGACCACAGCAGGTGTGCACGGCTGTATGCCAGGTTTAACTGGTAGAAAAAAAAATTATTGTCTCATGTGAAAAGTGTATCAGGTAATATGAGCTTCAGTCATGACTGGACTGAAGCTTAAGTCATGACTAGACAGGACTACATTTTTTTAGTAATGTAGCTGGAACTTTGTTGCTTTCTCCTGCCATCACTTGCCTCTGTTTCCCTCTATCTTGGTTTCATTCTCAGGCAGGTCTCTGACAATATGAAAAGTGGCTCCTGTCCCCTGCAACTTATGCAGTTCTTAGTGTCCAGGAACTCAGTCACATCAGACTTCATAAAATGACTTGCAGGGTCCTGCTTGGGTCACATGCTCATCCCTGGACCCAGTCACCATCTGAAGAGTGGCATTCTCTCTTCTGTCCACATAATGTGGTCAGCATGTGGTATTTGGGTGGGGCTGCTGATAGAAGCGCCATCGATTTTGTGTGGTCCCAAGTGGCAAGGAGGCATTCTATTGTCATGATGGGGCAAAGCTACAGATGCCCCCTAAGATGGCATAGATCAATGTGTCAATCTCTGCCTTTTTCTCCTGAGCAGACTCCCGAGGTGGCCTTTACCCAGGGGTGTCTGTGAAGTGCTGCTCAGTCCCTGACTCTGTCCTCTCTTAGCCGCCTTCTCCATTCTCCCGAGGGCAGTGGAGCAAAGAAGTCATGTTCAAGCTGGGGGCTATGCTTAGGTGAGAGGCTGTTCTAAGAGTGTTGCTTTAAAAGAGCCTATGCTCTTGTAGGAGGCTCAGGTGCATAAACCCAGGTTGGCTCAGGTAGTGTAGGTAGGTGCTTTGGACTTTGGAAATGTGGTAGGACATATGAGTTTCTACCTAGCTCAGCATGGGAGAAAACCAGCAAATTACTACATTTACGCCAGGATCAGTTTCTATTGCTATGTAACGAATTACCCCCAAAGCTTAGTGGCTTGAAACTGCCATTTTAATATGCTCTGTGGGTCAGGAATTCAGACAGAGCATGGAGGAACTAACTTGTCTCTGCTCCAGTGTCTCAGCCTCACCTGGGAAGACCTGAGGTCTGGGGACTGGAGTGATCTGGAAACTCCTTCACTCACATGTCTGGCACTGGGGGTGAATGACTTGAAGGTAGAACTACCAACTGCTAGTTCTTGTTTGTATTAACAGTTTATTCCTTCTTGTTGCTGAGTAGCATTCCATCACATGGATGATCCAGTTTGTTTATCTGCTCACCTGTTGATTAACATTTGGGTTGTTTCCAGTTATTGGCTATATAACAAGTAAAGCTACTATGAATATTTGAGTCTTTTTACAGACTTAAAATAATTCCTGGATAAATATGTAGTTGAGGAATGGCTGGATCATAAAGTAGTTGTATGTTCACCATTTTAAGAAACTACCAAACCGAGTTCCAGAGTAGTCATACCATGTTATATTCCCATCAGTGCTTTATGAGAATTCCAGTTCTCCACATCTTTTCAACACTTGGGATAGTCTTTTTAGGTTCAGCCATTCCGATAGGTTTGTAGCAGTATCTCATGTGATTGTAACATATTTCTTCTTTGGCAATGTGTCTGCATAAATATTTTGCCCATTTTTTCTCATTGTTGAGATTTGGGAGTTCTTTGGATACAAGTCGTTTATCAGATAAATGTTTGGCAAATATTTTTTTGAGCTCATACAGTTTTTTGTTTTGTTTTGTTTTGCGGTATGCGGGCCTCTCGCTGTTGTGGCCTCTCCCGTTGCGGAGCACAGGCTGCGGACGCACAGGCTCAGCAGCCACGGCTCACAGGCCCAGCCGCTCCGCGGCATGTGGGATCCTCCCGGACCGGGGCACAAACCCGTGTCCCCTGCATCGGCAGGCGGACTCTCAACCACTGCACCACCAGGGAAGCCCCTTTTTCCTTTTATTTTGGTAGATTTTTTTAATAAGAGCTTTAAAAATATAGCGTATGTACCATATAGTTTACCTACTTAAAGTGTACAATTCCATATATCACAGAGCTGTGCAACCATAACCATAACTAATTTTAGAACATTTTCATCATTCCAAAAAGAAACTCTGTATCCATTAACTATCACTCCCCATTATCCCCAAACCCCTCAGCCCTAGGAAATCAATCTACTTTCTGTCTTTATGGATTTGCCTGTTCTGGATATTTCATATAAATGGAATCATACAATATGTGGTCCTTTGAGACAGGCTTCTTTCACTTATGATGTTTTCAAGGTTTATCCATGTTGTAATATGTATCAGTACTTTATTTTCATTGCCAAATAATATTCCATTGTATGGATATACTACATTTTGTTTATCCATTCATCGATTGATGGACATTTGAGTTGCTTAAACTTTAAGGCTCTTATGAATAATGATGCTATGAACATTCATGTACAAGTTTTTGTGGGGGCATATATTTTTATTTATCTTGGGTATATGCATAGGAGTAGAATTGCTGGGTCATATGCTAACTCTGCATTTAAATTTTTGAGGAATTGCCAGACTGTTTTCCAAAATGGCTTCACCATTTTACCTTCCCCCTGGAATGTATGAGGGTTCTAATTTTTTAACTCGCTGACAATTGTTATTGTCCATCTTTTTGATTAGAGCCAATCTAGTGGGTATGAACTGGTATCTCATTGTGGTTTTGAATTGCATTTTCCTGCTGTGTAACAATGTTGAGCATCTTTTTATGTGCTTATTGGCTATTTGCATATGTTCTTTGAAGAACTGTCTATTCAGATCCTTTGCAACATTCTAAAATTGGGTTGTCTTATTGTTGAGTTGTAGGAGTTCTTTATGTATTCTAGATACAAGCTTCTTATTAGATACTGTTAATTATCATTATTTGTGGTAGTTAAGTTCTGTAAAGTTTCTGTGAACATTGAATTGCCAGATACTGAACCATTGCTCCTGGGGGAAATACAGGGTTAGGTTCCTGAGAGCTTCTGGTCACAGTTTCATCAACCAATCCATACATAACTTTGTCTTAGGTATGTTTCTGTTTAAAGATACCTTATTTAATGTACATTGTTCATTCATTAACATCGAACTAATGGGCAACAGCACTATAGCTCATGTCTGAATGAAGTTTATCTGTAAAGCACATCATAGATGTGCTAAGCCTTCTTAGTAATGCTAGATAGCTCTTCAGCTTTACCCTTAGGAGCCATTTGAAATAGCAAAATCGGAAGGCAGAGCATTGCTGTTTGACCTCAGCTGGGAATGTGCATGTTGGGTGACTCAGATTTTTTTGCCACTCTGCAGATGTCCGTGAATGACTGTGAAAGTTTTATGAGTATTGATTTTGGGTTTTCTTATACATTTAAGCAAATAGGTGAATTTGCAAACATGGAATACGTAAATAATGAAAAGTGACTGTATATGATTTATAAAAATTTTCTATTCTGTACTTGCTTTTTACATTCTTGATGATATCCTTTGAAGCTCCCAAATTTAATTTTGATGAAGTCTAATGCTTTTGATATCATATCTAAGAAACCATTACCTAATCCAAGGTCACAAAGATTTACATTTATGTTTGGTAGTTTAGCTTTCACAGTTAGGTTTTCTCAGTTATTTTTTATATATGGTGTGAGGAAGGAGTCCAACTTCATTCTTTTGCATGTTGATATCCAGCACCACTTCTTGAAAAGACTATTCTTTCCCCATTGAGTGGTATGGCACTCTTGTCAAAATTAATTGCCCCAAAATGTATAGGTTTATTCCTGGACTCACAGTTCCCTTCCACTGATCTATATGACTATCCTTATGCCAGTACCACATGGTCTTGATCACTTTAGGTATGTAGTAAGACTTGAAATTGGGAAGTGTGAGTCATTCAATTTTTTTTTTTTTTTCTGTTGTTGTTATTCTGGGTCCCTTGAATTTCCATATGAATTTTAGGATCAGCTTTTCAATTTCTGTAGAGAAGCCAGGTGGCATTTTGATAGGGATTGCATTAAATCTGTAGATCAGTTTGGGAAGTATTGCCATCCTAACAGTATTAAGTCTGCTGATTCATAAACATGTGCATTTAGGTATTCTTTAACTTCTTTCAAAGAATAAGATTTTCACTTCTTTTGTTAAATTTATTCCTAAGCACTTTATTCTTTTTGAGGCTAATGTAAAAAGTTGTTTCTTAATTACATTTCTGGTTTGTTCACTGCTACTATAGGAACACAATAGAGTTTTGTTTATTGATCTTGCATCCTTCAGTCTTGCTGAACTCATTAATTAATTCAAATAGTTGTAGTGGATTCCTTAGCAGTGTCTGTATACTAGGTTGTGCTATCTGTGAATGGAGATGGTTTACTTCTTCCTTTTCAATCTGGATGCCTTTTATTTCTTTTTCTTGCCTAATTGCCCTGGATAGAACCTTCAATGCAATGTTGAATAGAAATGGCAAGAAACAATATCCTTCTCTTGTTCCTGGTCTTAGGAGGAAAGGATTCAGTCTTTCACCATTGAGGATGATGTTAGTTGTGTGTTTTTTGTAGATACTCTTTTTCAGGTTGAGGACATTTTCTTTATTCCTAGTTTGTTGAGTATTTGTCTTTTTTTGTTTCTTTTTAAATCATGAAAGGGTGTTCAGTTTTGTCAAATGGTTTTTCTGTATCTGTTGAGATGATCATGTGGTTTTTGTCCTTTACTGGTATTAGATTGGTATTACATTTTTTGAATTTTGGATGTCAAATCAATTTTGCACTCGTGTGAAAAATCCCATTACCATTATATATAACAATTGTCATAGTATATATTCCTTTTTATATCTTGCTGGGTTCAGTTTGCTAGTATTTTTTGAGGATATTTGCATTTATATTTGTTAGAGATAATGGTCTGTAGCGTTTTTTTTTTTTTTTTCTTCTTGTGATGTCTTTGTCTGGTTTTGATATTAGAGTAATACTGACCTCATAAGATGAGTTTTGAAGTATTCCCTTCTCTTGTAATTTTTTGATAGAATTTGTGAAGAATTGGTATTAATTCCTGTTTAAATGTTTGGTAGAATTTACTGCTAAGCCATCTTTGCCTGGCTTTTCTTTGTGGGTGGTTTTAAAATTACTGATTCAAACTCTACTTATAATAGGTCCATTCAGAGTGTATTTTCAGTAAGTTTTTGTAGTTTCTGTCTTTCTAGGAATTTGTTCATTGCATCTATGTTACCTAATTTGTTGACATACGTTGTTCACAGTATTCCTTTATAATCTTTTGTATTTCTGTAAGATAAGTGGTAATATTCCCTCTTTCACATGTGAGTCTTTTATTTTTTTTCTCCCTTGGTCATTGTAGCTAAATGTTGTTAATTTTGTTGATTTTTTTAAGGAAGCAACTTTTGGTTTAGTTGATTTTCTCTTATTTTTCTATTATTTCAATAATTTTTTTCTCTAATTTTTATTTTCTTCCTCTTCTTTGGATTTTGATTGCCCTTCTTTTCTCTAATGTCTTGAGGTAAAAGGTTAAGTTATTGATTTAAAGTCTCTAAGTATTTTGTTGAATTATCTATTTCTTTCTTCAAATTTTTTTTGTTTGTTTTTCATATATTATGGGGTCCCGTCAGGTGCACGTAAGTTTATAATTGTTTCATGTCCCTGATGAATTGACTCTTTTATCATTAATAACATCCACTTTATTGCCAATAACACTTTATGTTTTATTATCTAAGTTGTCTGGTATTAATACAGCCACTCTAGCTTTCTTATGGTTGCTGTTTGAATGATATTTCTTTTCCATTCATTTACTTTCAACCTATTTGTATCATTGAATGTAATGTGTGTACGGTGTCTACAGCATATGGTTGGATTTTTAAAATCTATTCTGCCAATCTCAGTTGGTTAATCCACTCACATCTAATGTTATTATTGACGTAGCTGCATTTATGTCTGCCATTTTTTGTTTTCTATACGTCTGTTACCTTTTTTATTCCTCTATAACTCCATTTCTGCTTTATTTTTTAATTTAATGAATGTTTTCTAGGGGTAACATTTTAATGCTTTTAATTATTATGTTACTATATGTTTTTGAAATGTTTTCCTAATGGTTGTTATAGGACTTACCATATTATCTTTTTTTTAACATCTTTATTGGAGTATAATTGCTTTAAAATGGTGTATTAGTTTCTGCTTTATAAGAAAGTGAATCAGTTATACATATACATATATATACCAATATCTCGTCCCTCTTGCGCCTCCCTCCCACCCTCCCTAGCCCACCCCTCTAGGTGGTCACAAAGCACTGAGCAGATCTCCATGTGCTATGGGGCTGCTTCCCACTAGCTAGCTATTTTACATTTGGTAGTATATGTAAGTCTATGCCACTCTCTCACTTCGTCCCAGCTTATGCTTCCCCCTCCCCGTGTCCTCAAGCCCATTCTCTATGTCTGCATCTTTATTCCTGTCCTGGCCCTAGGTTCTTCATAACCATTTTTTTTTTTAGATTCCATATATATGTGTTAGCATAAGGTATTTGTTTTTCTCTTTCTGACTTATTTCACTTTGTATGACAGAGTCTAGGTCCATCTACCTCACTACAAATAACTCAATTTTGTTTCTTTTATGGCTGAGTAATATTCCATTGTATATATGTGCCACATCTTCTTTATCCATTCATCTGTCGATGGACACTTAGGTTGCTTCCATGTCCTGGTTATTATAAATAGAGCTGCAATGAACATTGTGGCTATTATAAATAGAGCTGCAATGAACATCTTCTTTATCCATTCATCTGTCGATGGACAATTAGGTTGCTTCCATGTCCTGGCTATTATAAATACAGCTACAATGAACATTGTGGTACATGACTCTTTTTGAATTCTGGTTTTCTCAGGGTATATGCCTAGTATTGGGATTGCTGGGTCATATGGTAGTTCTGTTTTTAGTTTTTTAAAGGAACGTCCATACTCTTCTCCATAGTGGCTGTATCAGTTTACATTCCCACCAACAGAGCAAGAGGGTTCCCTTTTCTCCACAACCTGTCCAGCATGTATTGTTTGTAGATTTTTTGATGATGGCCATTCTGACTGGTGTGAGGTGATACTTCATTGTAGTTTTGATTTGCATTTCTCTAATGATTAATGATGTTGAGCATTCGTTCATGTGTTTGTTGGCAATCTGTATATCTTTTTTGGAGAAATGTCTATTTAGGTCTTCTGCCCATTTTTGGATTGAGCTGCATGAGCTGCTTGTCAATTTTGGAGATTAATCCTTTGTCAGTTGCTTCATGTGGAAATATTTTCTCCTGTTCTTAAGGCTGTCTTTTTGTCTTGTTTATGGTTTCCTTTGCTGTGCAAAAGTTTTTAAGTTTCATTAGGTCCCATTTGTTTATTTTTGTTTTTATTTCCATTTCTCTAGGAGGTGGGTCAAAAAGGATCTTGCTGTGATTTATGTCATAGAGTGTTCTGCCTATGTTTTTCTCTAAGAGTTTGATAGTGTCTGTCCTTACATTTAGGTCTTTAATCCATTTTGAGTTTATTTTTGTGTACGGTGTTAGGGAGTGTTCTAGTTTCATTCTTTTACATGTAGCCGTCCAGTTTTCCTAGCACCACTTATTGAAGAGGCTGTCTTTTCTCCATTGTATATTCTTGCCTCCTTTATCAAAGATAAGGTGACCATATGTATGTGGGTTTGTCTCTGGGCTTTCTATCCTGTTCCATTGATCTATCTTTCTGTTTTTGTGCCAGTACCATACTGTCTTGATTACTGTAGCTTTGTAGTATAGTCTGAAGTCAGGGAGCCTGATCCTCCAGCCTCGTTTTTTTTCTCAAGATTGCTTTGGCTCTTCAGGGTCTTTTGTGTTTCCATAGAAATTGTGAAATTTTTTGTTCTAGTCTGTGAAAAATGCCAGTGGTAGTTTGATAAGGATTGCATTGAATCTATAGATTGCTTTGGGTAGTATAGTCGTTTTCACAATGTTGATTCTTCCAATCGAAGAACATGGTATAACTCTCCATCTGTATCATGTTTAATTTCTTTCATCAGTGTCTTATAATTTTCTGCATACAGGTCTTTTGTCTCCTTAGGTAGATTTATTCCTAGATATTTTATTCTTTTTGTTGCAATGGTAAATGGGAGTGTTCCCTTAATTTCTTTTTCAGATTTTTCATCATTAGTGTATAAGAATGCAGAGATTTCTGTGCATTAATTTTGTATCCTGCTACTTTACCAAATTCATTGATTAGCTCTAGTAGTTTTCTGGTAGCATCTTTGGGATTCTCTATGTATAGTATCACATCATCTGCAAACAGTGACAGTTTTACTTCTTCTTTTCCAGTTTGGATTCCTTTTATTTCTTTTTCTTCTCTGATTGCTGTGGCTAAAACTTCCAAAACGATGTTGAATAATAGTGGTGAGAGTGGGCAACATTGTCTTGTTCCAGATCTCATTGGGAATGGTTTCAGTTTTTCACCATTGAGGACGATGTTGGCAGTGGGTTTGTCATATATGGCCTTTATCATGTTGAGGTAAATTCCCTCTATGCCTACTTTCTGTAGGGTTTTTTACATAAATGGGTGTTGAATGTTGTTGAAAGCTTTTTCTGCATCTGTTGAGATGATCATATGGTTTTTCTCCTTCAATTTTTTAATATGGTGTATCACATTGATTGATTTGCCTATACTGAAGAATCCTTGCATTCCTGGGATAAGCCCCACTTGTTCATGGTGTATGACCCTTTTAATATGCCGTTGGTTTCTGTTTGCTAGTATTTTGCTGAGGATTTTTGCATCTGTGTTCATCAGTGATATTGGCCTGTAGTTTTCTTTCTTTGTGACATCCTTGTCTGGTTTTGGTATCAGGGTGATGGTGGCCTCGTAGAATGAGTTTGGAAGTGTCCGTCCTTCTGCTATATCTTGGAAGAGTTTGAGAAGGATAGGTGCTAGCTCTTCTCTAAATGTTTGATAGAATTCGTCTGTGAAGTCATCTGGTCCTGGGCTTTTGTTTGTTGGAAGATTTTTAATCCCAGTCTTAATTTCAGTGCTTGTGATTGGTCTGTTTATATTTTCTATTTCTTCCTGGTTCAGTCTTGGAAGTTTGAGCTTTTCTAAGAATTTTTTCATTTCTTCCAGGTTGTCCATTTTATTGGCATATAGTTGCTTGCAGTGATCTCTTAGGATGCTTTGTATTTCTGCAGTGTCAGTTGTTACTTCTCCTTTTTCATTTCTAATCCGTTGATTTGAGTCTCCTCCCTTTTTTTCTTGATGAGTCTGGCTAATGGTTTATCAATTTTATTTATCTTTTCAAAGAATCAGCTTTTAGTTTTATTGGTCTTTGATATTGTTTCCTTCATTTCTTTTCCATTTATTTCTGATCTGATCTTTATGACTTCTTTCCTTCTGCTAACTTTGCAGGTGTTTTTTTTCTTCTTTCTCTAATTGCTTTAGGTGTAAGGTTAGGTTGTTTATTTGAGATGTTTCTTGTTTCTTGAGTTCGGATTGTATTGCTGTAAACCTCCCTCTTAGAACTGCTTTTGCTGCCTTCCCTAGGTTTTGGGTCGTCGTGTTTTCATTGTTATTTGTTTCTAGGTATTTTTTTCTTTCGTCTTTGATTTCTTCAGTGATCTCTTGGTTATTTAGTAGTGTATTGTTCAGCCTCCATGTGTTTGTGTTTTTTTACAAACTTTTCCCTGTAATCGGTATCTAGTCTCATAGCGTTGTGGTCAGAAAAGATGCTTGATACGATTTCAATTTTCTTAAATTTACCAAGGCTTGATTTGTGCCCCAAGATATGGTCTATCCTGGAGAATGTTCCATGAGTACTTGAGAAGAAAGAGTATTCTGTTGTTTTTGGATGGAATGTCCTATAAATATCAAGTAAGTCCATCTTTTTTAATGTAACATTTAAAGTTTGTGTTCCCTTATTTATTTTCATTTTGGATGTTCTGTCCATTGGTGGTAGTGGGATGTTAAAGTCCCCTACTATGTTTGTGTTACTGTCAATTTCCCTTTTTATAGCTGTAAACATTTGCCTTATGTATTGGGGTGCTCCTATGTTGGGTGCATAAATATTTACAATTGTTATATCTTCTTCTTGGATTGATCCCTTGATCATTACGTAGTGTCCTTCTTTGTCTCTTGTAATAGCCTTTATTTTAAAGTCTGTTTTGTCTGATATGAGAATTGCTACTCCAGCTTTCTTTTGGTTTCCATTTGCATGGAATATCTTTTTCCATCCCCTCACTTTCAGACTGTATGTGTCCCTAGGTCTGAAGTGGGTGTTTGTAGACAGCATATATACGGGTCTTGTTTTTGTATCCATTCAGCCAGTCTGTGTCTTTTGGTAGAGCGTTTAATCTGATTACATTTAAGGTAATTATCGATATGTATGTTCCTATTATCATTTTCTTAATTGTTTTGGATTTGTTATTGTAGGTCTTTTACTTGTCTTGTATTTCCTGCCTAGAGAAGTTCCTTTTGTATTTGTTGTAAAGCTGGTTTGGTGGTGCTGAATTCTCTTAGCTTTTGCTTGTCTGTAAAGGTTTTAATTTCTCCATCGAATCTGAATGAGATCCTTGCTGGGTAGAGTAATCTTGGTTTTAGGTTTTTTTTCTGCATCACTTTAAATATGTCCTGCCAGTGCCTTCTGGCTTGCAGAGTTTCTGCTGAAAGATCAGCTGTTAACCTTATGGGGATTCCCTTGTGTGTTATTTGTTGTTTTTCCCTTGCTGCTTTTAATATTTTTTCTTTGTATATAATTTTGGATAGTTTGATTAATATGTGTCTTGGTGTGTTTCTCCTCGGATTTATCCTGTATGGGACTCTCTGTGCTTCCTGGACTTGATTGACTATTTCCTTTCCCATATTAGGGAAGTTTTCAACTATAATCCCTTCAAATATTTTCTCTGTCCCTTTCTTTTTTCTTCTTCTTCTGGGACCCCTATAATTCGAATTTTGGTGCATTTAATGTTGTCCCAGAGGTCTCTGAGACTGCCCTCGATTCTTTTCATTCTTTTTTCTTTATTCTGCTTGTCAGTAGTTTTTTCCACTGTTTATCTTCCAGGTCACTTATCCATTCTTCTGCCTCCATTATTATGCTATTGATTCCTTGTAGAGAATTTTTAATTTCATTTATTGTGTTGTTCATCATTGTTTGTTTACTCTTTAGTTCTTCTGTGTCCTGGTGAAACGTTTCTCGTATTCTCCGTTCTATTTCCACAATTTTGGATCATCTTTACTATCATTACTCTGATTTCTTTTTCAGGTAGACTGCCTATTTCCTCTTCAT
This sequence comes from Phocoena sinus, assembly GCF_008692025.1. Taxonomy (NCBI): domain Eukaryota; kingdom Metazoa; phylum Chordata; class Mammalia; order Artiodactyla; family Phocoenidae; genus Phocoena; species Phocoena sinus. The sequence goes on along the minus strand of NC_045764.1, from coordinate 51,417,164 downwards.
TTGTTTGATCTGGTGGGTTTTTACCTTGCTCCTTCATCTGCTTTGTGTTTCTCTGTCTTCTCATTTTGCTTAACTTACTGTGTTTGGGGTCTCCTTTTCGCACACTGCAGGTTCGTAGTTCCCATTGTTTTTGGTGTCTGCCCCCAGTGTCTAAGGTTGTTTCAGTGGGTTGTGTAGGCTTCCTGGTGGAGGGGACTAGTGCCTGTGTTCTGGTGGATGAGGCTGGATATTGTCTTTCTCGTGGGCAGGACCATGTCCGGTGGTGGTGTGTTTTGGGTTGTCTGTTACTTTAGTATGATTTTAAGCAGCCTTTCTCCTAATGGGTGGGGTTGTGTTTCTGTCTTGCTTGTTGTTTGGCATCGGGTATGCAGCACTGTAGCTTGTTGGTCATTGAGTGTAGATGGGTGTTAGCATTGAGATGGAGATCTCTTGGAGAGCTTTCACCATTTGATATTATGTGGAGCCGGGAGGTCTTTGGTTGACCAATGTCCTGAACTCGGCTCTCCCACCTCAGCAGTACAGGCCTGACACCCGGCTGGAGCACCAAGACCCTGTCAGCCACCCGGCTCAGAGGAAAAGGGAGGGAAAAAAAAAAAAAGAAAGAAAGAAAAAATAAAATAAAGTTATTAAAATAAAAATAATTATTAAAAATAAAAAAATTTTAAAGTAATAAAAAAAGAAAGAAGGAAGGAAGAGAGCAACCAAACCAAAAAACAAATCCACCAATGATAACAAATGCTGAAAACTGTACTAAAACAAACAAACAAAAAACAGATAGACAGAACCCTAGGACAAATTGTAAAAGCAAAGCTATACAGGCAAAATCACACAAAGAAGCATACACATACACACTCACAAAAAGAGAAAAAGGAAAAAAAAATATATCGTTGCTCCCAATGTCCACAGCTTCAATATTGGGATGAGTCATTGTCTGTTCAGGTATTCCACAGATGCAGGGTACATCAGGTTGATTGTGGAGATTTAATCTGCTGCTCCTGAGCCTGTTAGGAGAAATACCCCTTTATCTTCTTTGTTCGCACAGCTCCTGGGGTTCAGCTTTGGATTTGGCCCCGCCTTTGCATGTAGGTTCCCTGAGAGTGTCTGTTCTTCGCTCAGACAGGATAGGGTTAAACTAGCAGCAGATTAGGGGTCTCTGGCTCACTGAGGCCAGGGGGAGGGAGGGGTACAGAATGCAGGGCAAGCCTGTGGTGGCAGAGGCCAGCATGACGTTACAACAGTGTGAGGAGCGCCATGTATTCTCCCGGGGAAGTTGCCCCTCAGTCACGGGACCCTGGCAGTGGCGGGCTGCACAGGCTCTCGGGTGGGAAGGTATGGGTAGTGACCTGTGCTTTCACACAGGCTTCTTGGTGGCTGCAGCAGCAGCCTTAGTGTTTCATGCTCGTCTCTGGTGTCCATGCTGATAACCGCAGCTCACACCCATCTCTGGAGCTTGTTTAGCTAGTGCTCTGAATCCCCTCTCCTCTCACACCGCGAAACAATGGTCTCTTGCCTCTTAGGCAGTTCCAGACTTTTTCCGGACTCCCTCCCGGCTAGCTGTGGCACACTAGCTCCCTTCAGGCTGTGTTCATGCAGCCATCCCCAGTCCTCTCCCTGGGATCTGACCTCCGAAGCCCAAGCTTCAGCTCCCAGCCCCACCCATCCTGGTGGGTGAGCAGACAAGCCTCTCGGGCTGGTGATTGCTGGTCAGCCCCGATCCTCTGTGCGGGAATACCTCCACTTTGCCCGCTGCACCCGTTGCTTGCGCTCTCCTCCATGGCTCTGATGCTTCTTCCCTGTCCACCCCCGTCTCTGCCAGTGAAGGGGCTTCCTAGTTTGTGGAAACTTTTCCTCCTTCACAGCTCCCTCTCCGAGGTGCAGGTCCCGTCCCTATACTTTTGTCTCTTTTTTCTTTTTTCTTTTGCCCTACCCAGGTACATGGGGAGCTTTTTTTGCCTTTTGCGAACTCTGAGGTCTTCTGCCAGCGTTCAGTATGTGTTCTGTAGTTGTTCCACATGTAGATGTATTTCTGATGTATTTGTGGGGAGGAAGGTGATCTCCACGTTTTACTCTTCCACTATCTTGAAGGTCTCACTCCACCATATTATATCTTAACTTCTCAGAATCTACATCAGATTTACTAATTTAATTCCAGTGAGATATAGAAACATTACCCCTATATTGCTCTATTCTCTTTCCTCTTTTGTGAACTATTATTGTTTATAAGTATATATCATAATATATATTTTATGTTTATATATTATACACATATCACAAACCCAACAATGAATTGTTGTTAGTATAATTTTTCTAAATTCACATAATTTTATGTGTATTAAAGAAGCTGAGAAAGGAAAAATCGAGCAAGTCTATAGAGTTTGTTATATCAACCTTCCTTTTCATCATTTCTTGCTCTCTTCATTTCTTCCTGTGGATTTGAGTTATCATCTGTTATCATTTTCCTACCCCAAGACAACTTTGCTAACACCCATCTCTTTTGTGCTTTTTTTGTCAAACACATTATCTTTCTCTATGTGAAAGGCCTGATAATACAGCTATGTAAATAATGTTTTATACAATTTCTTTTAAAATCAGTTAAGAGAAAAAGGGGAAGAAATATGCAATTATACTGTTTCTTTTAATTACATATTCAACTCTATTATTTTTCTTGTGTTTGTGGATATGAATTGTCATTTGGGGTACTTTCTTTTATTTATTTATTTTTTTATTTTTATTTTTTGCGGTACGCGGGCCTCTCACTGTTGTGGCCTCTCCCGTTGTGGAGCACAGGCTCTGGACGCGCAGGCTCAGCAGTCATGGGTCACGGGCCTAGCCGCTCCGCAGCATGTGGGATCTTCCCGGACCGGGGCATGAACCCGTGTCCCCTGCATCGGCAGGCGGACTCTCAACCACTGTGCCACCAGGGAAGCCCCTGGGGTACTTTCTTTTAGTCTGAACAACTTCCTCTAGTATTTCTTGCATGGAATGTCTGCTAGGAACAAATTCTCTGTTATTGCTTATCATAGAATATCTTTATTTCACCTTTGTTTTTGAAGGATAGTTTTGCTGAATATAAGATTATTGGTTGACAATTCTTTCGGCACCTTGAATATGTCATCCAACTGTCTCTGGCCTTATTGTTTCTGATGAGAAGTCAGGTGCTAATCTTATTGGCACCTTGTACATGATGAGACATTTTTCTCTTACTGCTTTCAAGATTTTCTCTTTTTCTTTGACTTTCATCATTTTTACCATATGTCTGGGTGTGGATCTCTTTGTATTTATTCTACTTGGATTTTGTTGAGTGTCTTGGATGAATCATGTTTTTCATCATACTTAGCAAGTTTTCAGGCATTATTTCTTCAAATTTTTTTCTATTCCTTTCTCTTTCTCCTCTCCTTCCCATTGAATTATGTTGGTGTGCTTAATGGTGTCCCACATTTCTCTGAGGCTCTGGTCATTTTCTGCTTTTCTTCAGATTGTATAATCTCTATCAATATATCCTTATATTTGCTGAGTCTTTCTTCTACTAGTTTAAATATAGTTTTAACTCCTGTAGTGAAACTTTCAGTTTTGTTATTGTACTTTTCAAATCCAGAATTTCAGTTTACTTCTTTAAAAAAAGTAATTTCTGTCTCTTTATTGATATTCTCTATTTGATGAGACATTGTCATTATAGCTTTCTTTACATCTTTAAGCATAGTTTCTTTTAGTTCTTTGAACATTTTTATTGTGGATGTTTTTAAGTCTTTGCCTGTTAAATCTGTCATCTGAGTTCTCTCACAGTTTCTGTGCCTGCTTTTTTTCCCTACGTGTGGGTCACACTTTCCTGTTTCTTTTTTGTGTCTCATAGTTTTTGTTGAAAATTGGACATTTTATAATAATTTCAGGAACCTGGATACTGGTTCCTTATCACTTCTTCAAAAGGTCTTCTTTTGTTGTTGTTTGCTTGTTTATTTGTTTAGTGATTCAGACTATTTTGGTGATGTCTTTTTTCCTTTAGTGCCACTCTCAGAGGGAGCAACCTGGGGCATATATGTACAGTCACCCTACATGACAGTGGTTTAATTGGGGTTCTCTTTGTCTCTTTCCCTAATCTCTCTAGTAAGCCGTCTGCCTTTTTGGTATCACATCCAGCTGGTGTGCTTCATTAATTGCTGAGTGATTGCTGTATTGTTTTCAACAGTGCCTGAGACATACATGGCTCTGCCGTTTGGCCCAACTAAATTCAGTAAGGGGTCATTTTTGTGGCAAGTCTCTGAGGTCTGTTCTAACCCCAAGAGGGCTCTCTTTTCCTGTTTTCTCTGATGAACTACCTGACCTGTCATTTATTGCTCTTTATTAAGAGGAGCTGCCAGCCGCATATTTGCTTATTGCTAAAATTGTTATTGTTTTCAAGAGTGCCTGTAGGCTTGAACTTCCCACACTTTATTTCAAATAATGCCAGTACTTTTGGGGAGGGCATAGAAGCTCTTTGATTTTATGGACTACCTCTGTATTGGGGGAAAATCTCTAAGCCACTACTCTGGACAATAGGCAGAGTTGGTAGTCTCTGGTCTTCTCAGCTTGCCTCTCCTGACATAGAATATCTGCCCTGTGAGCAAGCTTATATGAGGGTGATTGGTGCCCCCAGTATTTTCCTGGTCTAGAACCTCCTTCTTATGAGGGGAGCTGGGTGAAAGAATGGAATCTTAACCTTTTAGATGCACTCATCAGGAAATTAGAGTCTTCAATTTGGACTGGAGGAGATGAGAAATGATGGTGAACTACCCCTCCTGGTAAAGCACCATATCCTTTGATTGGCAGCTGAGGGGAGGAGGAGCTCTGCTTCTTTGTCATGTTCATCTGGAGTGGAGCTTCCATCAATCTGAGCTAGGATGGGAAGGAATGAGAGAGTAGTGGCTCAAATGTCAGTTTTCACTCTTGTCCTGAAAGTGGAACTCATGGGCTGCAAGAGAAAAGTGGTCAGTTTGGGAACCACAGTTGTCATAAAATGGCTCTTTCATGCTGTGGCAGGAACTCTAGAAATCTGAGGTTAGCTTGCCGTAGCAGCATAGTTGTGAAGGTGATTGACTGAAATTGGGCAGCATTGAAATGGATCTTCTGGAAGTGCAGTCTATGATCTAAGATTCCTTGAAGACTTCTCAAAGCAAGAGAGGCCTACTGTTGGGCATGACAGGGAGTGTGGGTTTTTTCTAATGCTGACCAGGGTAAGTGGCCCTGAAAGGGGACATTCAGAAAGAAAACTAATTGGTGTTATTCCCAGAGCTGGGAAACAAGTTGGTCACGGCAGTAGCAGCTGACCTCTGGATTCCTCTGGCTGGACTTTAATCTTCTCTCATGCAGCATCCAGGCAGGGAGTGAGTTGACCTGTGACGGGATCAGGGCCGCAACTGGTGGGCTTATGTAGCTGCTGGTGCCCTGTCCAAAGCTCCTGCTGGGCATGTGTAGGCAGATATGATTTCAAATCAAAGGCATATCCAGAGCTGATCTCAGACCACTGTACTGATTGATGATGCAGTGTGGTCCCCGTAGGTCAGGATCCTGCTACAAGTGACCTGGATTCTATGGTGGCAGAATTTGCCCTGGAAGATGGCTTGCTGGGCTGGTGACTTTATGTTGGTCTGCCCTTACAGGCTTCTAGAGCAGAAAATCAGTGTGATGGGTCTGGTTTCCAGGGATGCAGTAACTGGAATCATATCAGACAAAGAAACTGACCATGCACCTCGTGGAGGGAGGCATCCTCTCACAACAGGATGGCCCAAGGGCCACTCAGTACGAGCCAGTCTTGTGCAGTGGATGGTTGGCTCAGGTGTGCCAGGATCAGAGCAGAAGTGATGTGAGCCTGGCTCAGAAAGGACGTGCAATAAATATGGGTGAAAAGGACAAGAAGGTGGGGGAGGGAGGAGGTGAAGGGTCTATCCTGTCTCTAAAAGATAGGGCAGAGCAGTACCATAAAAAGAGAGAGCATGTGACTCCCCTGAATGTCCTGAGGAGGTACTGGGGCATCTCAGCTCCCAACATGTTGTCAGTGTCTGGACTTGCCACGTGGGAACGTTGTCTCTCAGGAATTGAATGCTGAGGTTGGTGGACTTATGGCTCATTGAGCTTCTTGTAAAGACTGTGCTACAGAGCTTAGGACAGTCCAAATGAGTTTGTTATAGGAGACCAGTGGCAGCAGATTAAAATAAATCACCCAGGATGTGGTGACACATTCAGATTAGGAGGCCATAGAAATGCTCTCTTATTAATCTCTGGATAACAAGGGCACTGCGCGCATTGCAAAGCATGCTTACAGCATGGCCTCGGGTTTCACCCTGCAACTATCAAGCGGTCCTTCCACTATAACCCGTATGAAGACAGAAAAAGGCAAAAACATATTTAGAAAAATGAAGGAGATAGGCAAACTGTTGTCAAAATTGGCAAGGACTTTCCACTAACTATAAAGAACAGTGGGCCTGGATTGGTAAGGGTAGTCAGTGGGCTTTTCAGAGTGGCCAAATCCTACCTGTCTGAAAGAGAGCCAGAAGAAATATTTCCCCATCTCTTGTTTGTCCTTGGCTTTGAATTTTAGAAGATTTATGATACTTAGGAAACTTGCTGGCTGTCCCTCTTGGTTTGGCATTAGCCATTGTTTTATAGCCATTCTACAGCTAACTCCAGGGCAGCCCTGGAGGGAGGTATGGCGGGAGGTATGTTGCTGGTACTTTGTATCTAGCATTGCCCTGTGGACAGAAGGAGGCCTGTAGATCCCTATTTAAGTGTCCCGTCAGTTCAGAATGTACAGTACTGCTCCCTGGGGAGGTACAGGATCCCACCACAGCCTGGTAGAGCCGACTACACAGATGCCTACTGAACATCGTGCTTGTCTGCCTGTCCTCTAGTAGCAGGTCTGAGATGGGATGCTGACTGTTGTGATCAAGGGAGACCTGTTCACCCAAGTCTTGGTGCTGGCTTTAGGTAGACCTCTCCTCATTGCAATTTGAGTATGTACAGAAAACCCATTTGAGGGTCTGAGTTCAAATACTATAGCCTGTAAGGGAAAGGATATGCAGAGAAAACATATCTTTGGAAAGGATTTATTTCAGGACCAGAATAAATTTTAGAAAACCGGTATCCTAATAGGATGTAAGAAGATAAGGCTTTACTAGGGAAAACAGTATGGAGTTTCCTTAAAAAAATAAAAATAGAACTACCATGTGATCCAGTGATCCCACTCCTAGGCATATATCCAGAAAAGATGAAAACTCTAATTTGAAAAGATACATGCTCCCCAATGTTAATAGTAGCACTATTTCTAATAGGCAAGACATGGAAGCAACTTAAGTGTCCATCAACAGGTGAATGGATAAAGAAGGTGTGGTGTATGTATACAATGGAATATTCCTCATCCATAAAACATGAAATATTGCCATTTGCAGCAACACGGATGGACCTAGACATTATCATACATTAGACATTATCATACATTATCATACTAAATGAAGTAAGTCAGACAGAAGGACAAATAATGTATGATATCACTTATATGTGGAATCTAAAAAATAATACAAGTGACTTTATTTACAAAACAGAAACAGACTCACAGACATAGAAAACAAACTTATGGTTACCATAGGGGAAAGGTGGGGAGGGATAAATTATGGGATTAACATATACACACTACTATATATAAAATAGGTAAGCAACAAGGATTTACTGTATAGCACAGGGAACTATATTCAGTACCTTATAATAATCTATAATGGAAAATAATCTGAAAGTACATATATATAACTGAATCACTTTGCTGTACACCTGTAACTAACATAATATTGTAAATCCACAATACTTCAATAAAAAAGAGAACATTTGGACCTAAACAGATGTCAGAAATCATAAAAAAAGAAGATAGGACTTTAAGAAGCAAAAGCCATAAGAACTTCAGAATGAGATGTAAAAACAGTAAACTTAAAATAAAAGGGAACTGGTGAGATAATGAAAGCTTATAAAACTAGTTTGCTGTAGCAGAATTAAAATCTACAAGGGAGGCACTACGGAATTGAAACATTACACATTTGAATTAGTGATGTAGAGAATAAATGTGACATGCTTCTTTGGGGGCAAAGGAAGGAAAGAATAGAGTGGTGAGAAAGGAAGTGATAGAAATGGGGTACAGAAAATGTAAGTCCAATTTTAGAATCTCTGTAGAAGGAACCCCTCTGCTCAAGTTAGGATAGGGGCATTCATCAAAGATTTTTAATGAATGAAGACTTTCTGGAAGGTTTAAAAAAAATCTCAGTTTACCAGATAAAAGGCTTACTGTGTTTTGATCAAAATTCATATACATAGGCCCACAGTTATTTATTCTGGCAAAATTTGTGAATTATAAGAATAATAGGAAAAGTTATACCAGTATTCAAGCAGACAAAACAGGTTACTTAAAAGAAACAAAAATCTGGCAGGCCTGAGTTGTCCATGATACTAAGTCCTAGAAGACAGTGGAGCCAGGACTGCAGTGTTGGGACAAGAAGTGACTGTGCAGGCTTCCCTGGTGGCGCAGTGGTTAAGAATCCGCCTGCCAATGCATGGGACACAGGTTCGAGCCCTGGTCTGGGAAGATCCCACATACTGTGGAGCAACTAAGCCTGTGCACCACAACTACTGAGCCTGCAGTCTAGAACCCATGAGCCACAACTACTGAGCCTGCATGCTGCAACTACTGAAGCCCACGTGCCTAGAGCCTGTGCTCTGCAACAAGAGAAGACACCACAATGAGAAGCCCACGTACTGCAACAAAGAGTAGCCCCTGCTCGCCACAACTAGAGAAAACCCACGTGCAGCAACGAAGACCCAGTGCAGCCAAAAATAAATAAATAAATTTATTTTAAAAAAAAAGTGACTCTGCTCCAAGAATATGACACTCAGACAATTTGTTGTTCACCTGTGAGGGCACCTGATGCTCTTAGATATGTAAGAGGTTAGAAACCATACACCCTGCTTGTCCTTCTAGGAAGGATTTCTTTAAAACATAATTGCAGTTGATTATGAGCTGAAGCAAAATTAAAAGATTAGAAATAGGGAGGGCATGATATAAAGAGTTGATGTGGATGATTGAAACTGGTTTAACAGAGTTAAGCCTAACTAACTGATGCAAATACAGTTCCAAATGGAAAGCAATAATTAAAAAGTTAAGGCAAGATCAAAGACTTCCCTTAAATGTAAGGGCTAAAACTATCATGGTCCTAGAAGAAAATATAGGAATAAATCTTTATGACCTTGAATTAGGCAATGGTTTCTTAGATATGAATGACATCAAAAACACAAGCAACCAAAGAAAATAAAGATAAATTGGATTTAATCAAAGTTAAAATATTTTGTGCTTCAAAGGATACCATCAAGAAAATTAAAGGATAACTCACATGATAGAAGAAAATTTCTCCAAATCATATATCTGATGAGGGACTTGTATCTGGGATATATCCTATAATTCAACTATAAAAAGACAACTCAATTGAAAATTAGACAAAGGACTTGAAAAGATAGTTCTCTGAAGAATATACATATAATTGGCCAATGATCACATGAAAAAATGCTCAGCATTATTAGACACCAGAGGAATGCAAATCAAAACCACAGTGAGATACCATTTCGTACCCACTTGGATAATTACAATAAAAAAGATGGACAGTAACAAGTGTTGGTGGAAATGTAGAGAAATTAGAACCCTCATATGGTGCTGCTGGGAATATAAAATGGTACAGACACTTGAAGAACAGGTTGGCAGTTCCTCAAAAGTTTAAGCAAAGGGTTACAACATGACCCAGCAGTTCTACTCCAAGGTATACACCCAAGAGAAATTAAAACATTTATTCACATAAAAACTTATACATGAATGTTCATAGGAGCATTAGTCACAATAGCCAAAATATGAAAACAACCCAAATGTCCATCAACTGATGAATGGAAAACAAAGTGGTATTCCATGCAATGGAATCTTATTTGGCAACAAAAAGGAATAAAGTACAGATACATGCTGGATGGATGAACCTTGAAAATATTTTCATAAGAGAAAGAAGCTAGAAACAAAAGACCACATATTAAATGATTCTATTTATATGAAATATTCAGAATAGGCAAACCTATGGAGAAAGAAAGTAACTAGTGATTTCCTAGGGCGGGGGTGGTAGAGGACGAAATGGGAAGTGGTTGCTAATGGGTATAATGTTTCATTTTGGGTGATAAAAATGGTCTATTTGTGTCATCATGGTTGTGCAACTCTGAAAATATACCAAAAGCTATTGAATTGTATCCTTAAAATGGATGAATTGTATGGTATGTGAATCATATCTCAATAAAGCTGTTGTAAAAAGTAAGGAAAGGTGTAAAATATAAAGTACTTTAATAATATTCTGTACCTCAAATTTAAGAAATATTTACAAATCAGAAAAGTGGGGGACTTCCCTGGTAGCACAGTGGTTAAGAATCCATCTGCCAATGCAGGGGACATGGATTTGACCCCTGGTTCGGGAAGATCCCACATGCCATGGAATAACTAAGCCCATGCACCATAACTACTGAGCCTGCTCTCTAGAGCCCATGAGCCACAACTGCTGAGCTTGTGTGCCACAGCTACTGAAGCCTGTGCATCTAGAGCCCATGCTGTGCAACAAGACAAGCCACCACAATGAGAAGCCTGCACACCGCAACAAAGAGTGTCCCGCACTCGCAGCAACTAGAGAAAGCCCATGCACAGCAACGAAGACTCAATGCAGCCATAAATAAATAAATAAATAAATAAATAAATAAATAAAAGAAAAGTGGAAAGGAATCTGGGAGAAAAAAAGGGATGTTAAATTCTTCTCTGCCCAAAGGGAAAGCCAAAGTTCTACTATGTTCTTGACATGGAAAGAATGTTTCCTAAGATTGTAAGGATAGCTTATTGTAGAATTTCTTCCTAAGTACTGGAGATGATAAACTCAGTGAAATATAGCTCACATAGGGAAATAGAGAAAAGGAACTAAAAACATGACAGAAGATAAAAAATTATCATTTTTATAATAAATATAAAGGCATTAAAACCCTCTATTCAATGACAGAGACTCAGAAATGATACCAAAAAGTTATGGTAAAAGCATGGGTAAAGATTTAAACATCAAATACAATTAAAAGGTGATAGGGGTCTTCCCTGGTGGCGCAGTGGTTGAGAGTCCGCCTGCTGATGCAGGGGACATGCGTTTGTGCCCCAGTCTGGGAAGATCCCACATGCCGCGGAGCGGCTGGGCCCGTGAGCCATGGCTGCTGAGCCTGCGCATCCAGAGCCTGTGCTCCGCAACGGGAGAGGCCACAACAGTGAGAGGCCCACGTACCGCAAAAAAAAAAAGTGATAAAATCGAGGAAGTACTTATCATAGTACTACAAAAGTCTAATATTCTTCCATTTCTTCTTTCACTTATTTTAAAACTCTTTAGTGCTTGTGTCAGTAGCACATGTACTAAAATTGGAACAATACAGAGAAGAGTAGCATGGCCCCTGTGTAAGGATGACACACAAATTCATGAAGCATTCCATATTTTTAATCTAATTTTAAGAAAAGAAACAAATGAGCTTATTTACAAAACAGAAACAGACTTACAGGTATCAGAAACAAACTTATGATTACCAAAGGTGAAACATGGCAGGGAGGATTAAATTAGGAGCTTGGAATTAACGTACACGCACTACTATATGTAAGATAACCAACAAGACTTAACTGTATAGCACAGGGAACTCTACTCAGTATTCTGTGATAACCTATATGAGAAAAGAACCTGAAAAAGAATGAATACATGTGTATGTATAACTAGATCACTTTTCTGTGCACCTGAAACTAACACAACATTGTAAATCAACTATACTTCAATTAAGTTAAAAAAATAAATGAAAGTAAATAAAATAAAGTGAGGCTGTGGTAAGACCACTCCCCCCTCAAAAAAACTATTTACTGAACATCTACTATGTGCTAGGCACTAGGTATGGGGCGATGAATAAACTGGCATGATTCCTGTTCTCACAGCTTCCTGTAGAGTGGAAGAGACTGTTATTAAACACAGAACAGTTAAATTATTTCAAATTGTGGTTAAGTGCTCCAAGGAAAAGAGAAGTGTGCTCTGGTGACTTAGGTGAAGGGGTCCAAGGACATCCTCATTGAGAAAATGGCATTTGAGTTGTGAGGACAAGTCAGTCAGGTGGCTGTTTGGAAAAGAATTTACCAAATGGAGCTATTGCATGTTCAGAGGCCAGGGTGTGGGGAGGAGATTCAGTGCTTGAACTCATGAAGGCCAGTGTGATTATGTGGTTGCTCCCTACTTGGACTTTAGGGGAAGCCACAGGACGACAGAGGGAGGCCACAGGAAATTGGGAGTGGGGGGTCTTAGTGAATTTGCGAGTTGGCGTAACGAGGTTTTCCATTCCCTCTGCTGTTTGACTGGTTTGCTCATCCTGGTGGAGCCCAAGGCTACTTTACATGTGGAAGTCCAAGGAATGGCTGACGTGGCCATAAAGGAACCACTCACCTCTTGGTGACCCATTGGGGACATTGGAAGTTTGGGAGCCCCACTAGTAAGGGTGTCAGGAGAACTGCAGCCATGCTCAGATGAATGTGCCTTTCTGGGCAGGTTCTTTGGCCCTGGAGTGTCCTCGGCATTCGGGAAGGGGGTTCTTTGGGAAAGAGTCATAGTCTGGTGACTGGGTCTAGGCCAAAAGAGGAGCACTTGACTTATTTTACCACCTCTAGGTCTGCTGGTGGGTTATTTGAGCTCTCTCTCCATGTGTTAGGGGACATCTCGGGCTTCTGTGAAACTCAGGGGGCCTTTGGAGGAGTGAAGGATGTTTGATTGTTAACTGCTCTGGAAATATGTGGGCATCCAATATATTTGGAAGAACCCCTGACATCCAAGACAGAACCACAAATTTGTTTTCCCTAAGCTTCTAAAAAGAGGGCAAAGGATTTTTTGATCCTTTTGTTCCTTGTTTATGGACTTCATCCTCTCATTCACTTACATATTCAAAAATAATGACTGAAAGCCAACTACGTACGTACCAGGCACCCTGCTCAGTGTGGGAGATACAGAGGCGAGAAGGGCAGTCCCCACCCTCAAAACCCAGATACTTGTGGAGATGTATAGCCCACGACCCGAGGCTATGCTGAGCACTATCGGGTATCAGGGGAGGGGTGGAAGGAAGAAGCCTTCACCTATATTTTAGTTTTGTGTTGAAGCAATGAAGAGTTCCTGGTCCAAAGATATGATGGCCTGCCCTCCTTGCAAAGATGGAGGAATATCTGCGCTGTCTGAAGTTTCTTGTACTTCTTTGCCAAAGATGAAAGACTATCTGTCAAAAGAAACCATATCCAGGAACCCTGTGGGGGATTCCAGGTGCAGAAGACAAGTTGATTTCTTTTCAGGCTTTTGTTTGTCCCGTCTTGCTCTGGCTGAAACATGGCATGTTAATTAATTTCTCTTTCCAAGCTGTGTATTTGGGGGATGTTCTTTTTTTCTCTTCCATCAATTTAGAAGATAAAATCATCAAGCTCCAGTAGGCTAATGTAATCTTTCAGCAATAGACTTAACTGAAAAGTGGTGGTGAGAAGCACATGATAATTCCAAACATTTGCATTTGTTTTCTTGAATTTGCCAAATGTATCTTGATGGACCTCTGAGATGACTGTTCTTTCTGGGAATCACACGTTGTCCTGATTGTCCTGACTATGTGGCTATACACACTTCAACTCATGTGAAGGTGACCTGCCCAGTCCACACTTCTTTTTTTTTTTTTTTTTTTTTATAAATTTATTTATTCATTTATTTATTTTTGGCTGTGTTGGGTCTTCGTTTCTGTGCGAGGGCTTTCTCTAGTTGTGGCAAGCGGGGGCCACTCTTCATCGCGGTGCACGGGCCTCTGACTGTCGCGGCCTCTCTTGCTGCGGAGCACAGGCTCCAGACGCGCAGAGCTCAGTATTTGTAGCTCACGGGCCCAGCTGCTCCGTGGCACGTGGGATCTTCCCAGACCAGGGCTTGAACCCGTGTCCCCTGCCTTGGCAGGCAGACTCTCAACCACTGCGCCACCAGGGAAGCCCCAGTCCACACTTCTTAAGGCAAGAAAGAAGATGGGCATCTGTTATGGACTAAAATGTGTCCCCACTAATCTCTGTGTTGAAGTTCTAACCCCCAGCACCTCAGACTAGGAATGTGTTTGGAAATAGGGCCTTTAAAGAAGTCATTATAGTTAAATGAGGTCATTAGGGAGTCCTTGTAAGAAGAGGAAATTTGGACTTAGATGGGTAAAGAGGGAAGATCTGTGAAGATGAAGACAGAAGGCAGCCATCTGCAAATCAGGAAGAGAGGCCTCAGAAGAAACCAACCCTGCTGACACCTCAATCTTGGCTTCTAGTCTCCAGAACTGTGAAGAAATAAATGTCTGTTGTTTAAGCCACCCAGTCTGTTACTTTGTAATGGCAACCCTAGCTGACTAATGCAGTATCTTTTACGGGAAACATTTAATATTTAATAGAGGTTGAGACGAGGTTTTAGACTGATGTGAAATAAACCAGAAAACGCAGCCATCTGCCTTACCTTCAGGGAACCCTATGACAGCCAGTGTGAAACATTCTTACTGGAATAGGCCCAGCGTCTTTGTTAGATGGTGCTACCTTGCATTTTCCATTTTTCCTGCTTCTTTTTTTCTGGTTGTACAGCTCTGCCCTTTCCTGATACAATGAATAGTGCTTTTCTTCCTTCTCTCCTTCCAGTTGGAAGCCTGCTTTCCCTAGGAGTCTGGGCTGTTTCCTTGACGATTCTTTCATCTGTGGGGTATTTATAGGACTGTTAAAGTTTTACATGCTTCTCTCCCTCCCTTGAGGGGAGCACCCAGCGCCCGGCCAGCCACAGATTCAGGGTTTGACTGGCACCTGTTGAACAATTATCGTCTTTTCTCAGTTGGTGTGAGGTGGGTGTATTAGAAGCCTTGTTCTTCCTTGCCGGCAGTCTGTGACTGGACAGGGAGAGTGGTAGAAACCGAGTGAAGATGGCAGTCTTCCGTGGGCCTGGGTTTTCTTATTGGATGTGTGAGTTTTTTCCATCTCAAGCTTCCCTCAATTCTAGTATTTTCCAGCACTGTTCCTGTTTCTCTCCTCCCCAGACCTCACGAAAGTCTGTACCATTTCCTCACCTCTCACTTTTTTCCCTTCCCTGGCCTGGTTTCCGCTCCCCTGTCCTCAGCAGCACTCTCTGTAAGACCCACCTGGGTCTGGACCTGGCCCTCAGCTGTGCTGGAGGAGCTGAGCAGCCCCTCCTCCTGAGACTTTATTTTCCCTGCTCCTGTGACGCCGTGCTCTGCTTTCCCTGCACCTTGCCATCCGCCCCCCGCTTGGTTCCATTTCTTCTCTCCAGTCATGCAGTTTGGAGGTCCCGGAAGGATCGGTCTGGGATCGTTGCTTCCTAGATGCCTATCTCTGATCTCGCCTTTGCTTTTGAGCGCCAAGCCTGCACACTCGACAGCCAACTTGACCTCTCCACTTGGGTACTTTAAAAGCACCTGAAACTAACAAGGCCAAAACTTGCAGTGCTTTTTTTTCACACCTGGCTCTGTTCCAGGGGTCCCTAATTCAGTGGTTAGCACAACCATACAAACCAGGAGTTATACTTGATAGCCCTTCTTTACACACCCAAATATCCCCAGTATTCTTGGCCTCACCCTCTAAGTACCTCCTGAATCTATTTGCTTCCTTTCACCGGCAGTTGCCCCCTTTGTCTAGCTGTGGTCCCTATGTACCTGAGCTCCTGTAGTGGTCATCCAACTAGTGTCCCCACTTCCATGTCCCCCTGGAATCTGTTCTACCCATAACAGCCAGGGTGACACATTGGAAGCACAAGCCCTAGATGGCTTCCCACTGCTCTGGCGTTAAAGAAGAAAACCCTGAGCACATTGCATTTGACCCTTCAAGTGTGCCCCTGCCTTATTGCTCAAGCCTCTTGGCCAGCCACACTCTCTCTGGCTCTTGGATCCCTGTGGTTTCTAGAACATGCCATGCTTTCTTCTGTCCCCAGGGCCTATGTACCTGCTGTCCCCACTGCCTGGACTGCTCCCATCTCCTCTCTTCTCACTGCCACTGATTGACTGTTGCTTATCCTCCTAATCTTGGCCCTAGTGTCACTTCCTGATGGAACCCAATCTAAATTGGAACCCCCTTCTTTTTATCCTGTCATAGTATTATCTATTCTTTCTTGCAAACATTTGTTATATTTGTAATTTTTATATATTCATTTGTTCATTTGATTAATGTTTATTCCTCCTAGGTGGTCACCTACATTACCTAGCACATAGTAGGTTCACAATTCATATTTGGTGACCAAATGAGTATCTTCCCACCTCACCCACAGACAGTAGTGCCTGGTTGCTTGGTGCCCACGTGGCTCTGACCATGGGTGGAAAGGTCTGGCAGGGCCAGCTCAGCCTTCTTACCCCTGGTCCTGCTGCCTCCCAGGGTGGGGGTGTGTGTGAGACACCTCCTGCCTAATGAAGGGACTGATTTTGGACTCCAAGGTTGATCAGTTCTTCATTCAGCATCTTAACCACAAAAAACCTTATTTTCCACCTTTCTTTGTAAGGAATTTACATGAAAAAAATATGCCTTTTATAAAAGTGACTTGGCCTTGGGGGAAGTTATTTAAAGAATTCATACTTGGAGCACAAAACTTATTTTTTTCCTTTAAAAAAAAAAAGAGAGAAGGCCATTATTTTTCAAGGATATTGGATTTATGCAGCTGCCAAAAGTTCACCTGACTGGGAGTGCTTCTGCACATGTGGAACCATCGTTTCTAGTTGAAAAGGTAGTTTTTTGTTTGTTTGTTTGTTTTTAAATAAGCAGACCCTTTGGTTGAAGAAAATAAAAGTGATCAGAAAATAGTTTTTTTGGACCTGATAATTTTTTTGGAAAGCATGTTGTTTGTCTGTGTGTGTGCAAACTTAAAAATGAGACTTGTTGTTCCTGCTTCCTCCTCCAGTACTTTCCCCATGTTGACTATGAATCTGTAAGGTGCTGTCCTCGGGTCTTTGGATGTGGCAGTGATAGGCTGTTGGGAAGTCTATGGCACACAATGATGCTTGCGTTTCCTTCACAGGGCACCCCATTGATTGGTTTTCATTAAAGATGACTCAGAATGAAGGGCAGCGTTCCTGTCTATGGCAGGGTTCTGCAGTGTGGAAGTGCATATCCAATATCTTAATATTTCCATGGTGAAGAAATAAATCCTTATTTCTAGAACTGGGAGGAGTCCTTGAAGCTTGAATGAAATATAGGAATTAGTTCTAGGACTGACCCTCTCATTTTAGGCTATATCAGTTTGTGTCTAGTTAGGAAAACAGAAACTGTGCTAGGTATTTCTAATTATGAGATTTAACACAGGGAATTGGTTACATCAGTGTCAAAGTCTGAATGAGCAAAAGTGGAGCTGAGGTAACCCAGGTAATAGCTATCACCCCAGGGCTGGGGAAAGAAAAGAGAAAAGGTGGCATTTCCAAGACCACAGAGCTTGCAGCAGTGGTCTGTGGGGCTGGGGCTCAGACCTGTGAGGGACATCAGACCATCAATGAGGTACAGCCAAGCAGGTGTCTCTATGGATGTACCTCTGAGGGAGATGAGGAGGCTTGGCTGGGAGTTCCCCAGGAGCTGGAGGCTAGAGCCACAGCTACCCAATACTGCTGGAACAATGCCACCCTGAGCTGAAACACAGGAGCCCATTCTCCCCATCTCCTGCCTTCCAGTCTCCCTCCAGCGCCCCCTGTTGGCAGAGCTGAACAGGAAGCCAGCTAGCAAGGGAGTCCAGGAAATAGTTTACAGGCCCCCAACCCCAGAGTGGAGCACAGAAGAGAGGGCTGGGAGAAAAAGGGCAAATAACTGGTGCACAGGAAATGGATGCCTTTGTTAAGTGGCACCTTCAACGGCATCAAGATTAGGCCCAGGTGAATTTTCAGAGTTCCCAACTCCCACCCTGAAGGTATTTTTATTACATCTCTGCTTATTTTGGGAGAGTTAAAGACAAAAGATAGTGGGGCTATTGGACATGCAGTTGAAACCACACATCTTACCATTTTTCATGCTGTGGCAGCGGTGGCTTTGGTTCCTTGAAAATGGGTTGATGTGGCCATGGCAGGGGTGTCTGTACACAGAAATCTCGCTTGTGGCGACAATTGGTCTCTCCTCCAAGGATTGTGACTGTCTGTTTTCCATCTTAATGAGAAACATTTGATTTCCATTCTTCTATCCTGTGTGAAATGTCATTAATGTTTCATGGTTTAAATAGCTGATTTCATGTACAGTCATGTTTTGTGTTCTATCATATTTCTGATGATTAAAATATTCTGCCCTCTGGAATGTTGGGAGGTTACATTGGGATGTTGAGCAGGACTTATAAGCCACTCCTCTTGAAACTGATATTTTTGTATAATTATAACTTATTGTTGCATGATTGAGGATGTCCTTAGAGAAACTCTTTCATGCCCCTACCCAGTAAGAAATGTCGAAGACAACAAGTTGATTGGTTAGTGTCTAGACTAGAGGTCCTGATCAGACCCTGTAGGGTGCATACAAGAATCCACTATTGGTTCTGGGTCATGCATGCAAAGTTTAAAAATTAGCATTTAGACCCTAATAGTTAACAGCAATAATAGTAATGTAATAATAAGTATAGAAATAAGACTAGCAGCATCATTTGAGTGTGCTTATTATATACCTGGCCCTGTGTTAGTTTCCCCACATCCACCCTAAGAGAGCAGAATAATTATCCCCTTGTTTTAGAGATGAGGAAGCTTGCCCCTGGCCAGCCCAGCACGAGCAGACTCTGCCCAGCTCTGTTGGATGTCACAGCTGGGCTCCTCACAATTAGAGTTGTCCCCTCCTCCTTAGGTGGAGGGAGTACTGTGTGAGAATTCAATTTTAGGGCATTTAGGTTAAGTTCCTTGACACTTAATCTTGTTATTAATTAGGAATTTCAAAGAGTTAAAAAAATTCACTCAATTAAGTGTAATTCTCGAATGTTATGTTCCTACTATGCACCAGGCAGTGCTCGGCGCTTTGGTGGGTCCAGAGGGTGATGTTTGGGTCCTTAAGCTCACAGTCTAGCCCAGAAGGCGAGCACAGACCCATGTTAGACTATAACATGGATGGGAGTTTGGAGTTTGCAGGATTGCTGGGGAGCAGGGGATTCAGGGGGCACTCCAAGCACCTCAGAGTTGGCTGTCCAGGTCCTCCACCTGCAGTGGGCCATGGCGGGGGTGGGGGGCGGTCACTTGGGCAAGCTGCATGGACCCCAGAGCTCCAGTCTCCTGCTTAGTCTGGTCTGAGAGGTTTTACTGTTCTCATGGCTACTTCTGTTTTCTAGTTTTGAATTAGTTTTCGATGTGGTAGGTACAGAAAAAAGAAAAGTCCCATCCACGTGTCCTGCATGGCAGCCCAGCCAGTTCAGGCGGGGGAGCTGTAGACCCTTGTACCTTGGGTGGGCTGTGCCACCGAGTGAACAAGGGGACCCTGCCTGCCGAGCAGCACCCCTCTTATTCCGGAAGCCAGTGTCACCATCTGTGCTCTCACCTCTTCTTTCTAACTCAGACCACCTGTCATCCCCCTTTCTTGGTTCTGCTGCCCCACTCTTGCCCTCCTGTTATGTTGGCTGCTGGGCCCTTGGTCCTTCTGGGTGCTCTCACTGCCCCCTCCCCTGCGAACTGAGGGATCACTTGAGGCTGCTGACTTGGAACACGCAGTGGAATTTCTTTGGAATTCCCTTTGATGAGTGTTTTTAATTTTCCGTCCTTCAGTGTTATAGAAGGGACTGAGGGATCACTTGAGGCTTCTGATGGGTTTGCCTTTGTCCTGCCCACTAGAGAGCTGGAGAAAACCCATGGTTAAAAGAATACGTGATTCTGGACTCTTCCCCGGGTTCTGGTTGTCCACCGTGCTAGTGTGCCCAGGTGGGGACGTTCTTGATCTGGACCTTGAGTGCTGTGTGTGGGAAATGTTTATTTTTCTGTCTTGAATGACAAGTTCAGGTTAAGTCTGCATCTCCCTGTTGACTCTGTAAGCATGTTTGACACCTGCTACCTGGTTCCTAGTGGTGGAGACTCATCTTTGTCTTCTCAGCCTGAAGAGCCCAGTGCCCTTGGGAAGCTGTCTCCACTTCCTTCACCATGTCTGCTTTCCCTCTAATTTGCTTCTGCAGCTGGCAGTTCTCCTTTGGCACAAAGAGTAACCTGAGGTCTTCTCTGGTGATGACATTATAGAATCAGACATGCAAGGATCCTCCTTGTGCAGCGGGACGTAGAGTAATTCCAGGGCTGGCTTCTACCGTTTGAACTCTCACACCAAATATTTTGTGATTTATGCATTGGTTTTCCCTAGTGAATACCTAAATACTCTATTGTTGTTAAACTAAAGAAGTATCTATACTATATAGAGCTTGGCAGTTCATAACTGAGCTTATTTTTTACTTTACCAAGAGCAAAACTAACAACTACAGGAAATTATGTATTTGCTCAGCATTTTCATCAGTCTCCAAACTCTTAGAATAAGTAATATATAATTTGAATATGCTAAAAGTACAACATTTAGAATACCATTGTTTTCTTCCTTGTCTTTTTCTCTCCCGCATCTTGTTCCAAACAAGATTCAGGGTAACTTGCATAAACACACACAATTTTCTTTTTTAATGGATAATTGAGGCAAAAGGAAAATAAATGTAAGAAAAATATGAAGCCAGAGATTGAAAATCTACCAAGTCAGCACCAAGCCCCAGCAATGTGCTGGCAAAAGAAACTGCTGGGCTGGACTTGGGAATGATCCCCAGTATCTGTGACAACAGGAGAGGGCCTGGGGCCTTGCAGGTTGTGGTCTGTCCTCATCAGTGGGGTGAGGGCCACCTCCCTTGTTCCCACAGTGGAGGGAGACAGCTAATGACCAAGTGAGCTTGGAGGGCCCCCAGGTGGCTGCACGCCTGCCTGGCCTGAACTTTGACTTCTCCTGTGAGGTCTAAATCCAGCACTCATGTTATTATGAAATTGGTGTTTTTCTTCTTGCTTTTCAATATGCTTATAATCTGTGAATATTTGTATTGATGAAACTTTGTTTATTAGGGTATATTTATGCAGTTCATGGAATTAAAGGTGAAAATAGATTATGATTCCGTTTTCCCTGTAGGAAAGGAAGAACCATCAGAAGTGATGGCTGTAGAGCTTTGCTGGTGGAGGTGTTGCTGGGAGCAGGGAGAGAAGAGGAGGGTGAGCTTCCCTCCCCCTCCACCCCTGTTCCCACCTGCAGGGATAGGGAATGCAGGTCCTCGGTCTCTTACCTGCTATTACCCAATCCAGGCTTTTGGACAGACTGTTGAGCATCTTTATTGTTTCACTGCAGAAAGAGTGGTGCCTTTGATGAGGGCTTGTTGCCCTAGACTTCACTGGAGTGGGTATTCAGTATGTGGCCCGGGCACCGCATTGCCTTTTGAAATCTGAAAAATTTTTATCTCCTGAAACCAACCTAGCAGTGGGTGTCTGAATCGAGGCTTGGGGCCTCTCCTCTTGTGCTTGGGACAGGACAGAGCCCTGGGGTATGTGGGGGTCACCAGCCAGCCTAGCGTGGTTGTGGCGTGACAGCCCCAGTTAGCAGTCCTTGGTGAGGGGGGCTCAGGTAAGAGCACACATGGCCCGGGAGCTGGCTGTGTAGTTGCTGCTGTTGCTCAAGGACCTGGTGCGAGTGGAGGCCATCTGAGCGGAAGGAGCCGTCACTGAAGGCTGCTTCTCCTGGTCAGGCCCTGCAGCAGCCAAGTCGGTATACAGCATCCTTTCTCACTGAGTTTTCTGTGGCCTTTCCCATCCCCATGTTTTAAGTTCAGACAACAGCGAGGAGCATGTTCGCACCCAAAGCCAATGCAAGCGGGAGAGTCAGAGCTGCTGGGTGAAGCCTGAGTTCTAGGGCCAAATTTACCCCTGCCCAGTGCTTGACTTCAGCTTTGTTCTGTGGGAAAGAGGGATTTCACTCTCTCATTCATCCATGTATTCATTCATTCACTCACTCAAGCATGCATTCATTCAGTGAGTGTTTATTTCGCAACATGTGCTGGACCTGGGGCTGGGGGCAGTGAAAGGGACAGATAAGGTAGTTGTAGTGCAAACCCTTTAAAAACCACAGAGCAACTGACCGTTGTGTTTTACCTGTGACTGAGTGTTCTGGGCATATGTTAACGTACAGCATTTTACCCTTTATGATACCCTGTTTATTAGCTCTCCAAGGTCCATCAGGGAGGGAGGGGCAGGTCTTGTTTGTTTCTACTTGAAAGGGTGATGCCCAGTGCATCATTTTGATGTGTGAAATGTCCAGGGGGTGATCTGCTCCTCTGGTGGGGAGTGCTGGGCTACCTTTCTTAGTACTCCCCTGTTACGTGTTTAAGCTCGCCATCTCCCAGAGAAATGTCAGTAGTGCATCCTTTAGACCCTGCTAAAAATGCAGCTCTTTTCATACAGGAACCAGAAAATATAGACATGGTGTGAAAACAAGCAGCCAGTGTGGGGAAGAACTGCAGAGGAGTTCATGAGTTGGGATGCTGAGAGATGGGCAATAAATTCCAACTTTGGGAGGAGCTGAGGCACAGTTTGGCTTGTGGTCGCCTGGGAGAATGTGGGTGAGCTTGTTATAGCAAAGCTCCTGCTTGGGTGGCCCTTTAGTTCTGCTGCTTTAAAATGTGGCTGACATGGCTCATCACAAATTCCAAGATGGACAGGTTGGCCTGATCCAGGCAGTGAGCACCCGGCAGGCATGCTGAGCCCAGGATTTGGAGGTCACCCATGGTCCACCTTCCTCGTGTTCCGAGACGACCCATTGGTGAATGTGGGTGTAGGTCCAGAGAGAGATCCTCAAAGAGGGGCCTCTTTCATTTTGGCCATGTACAAAGGCAGTACCATCTGACACCTTACCTTTTATCTTAGAATAGACCCTGCCTTCCCGAATTCGATTCCTGAGGCCTGGAAGTCTCCATGGGAGGTGGGCCTGGCTTTGGGGAGGAGGGAACCACCCTGCAGGTTGACAAGACATATATATAGATTTATATCTGCTTCTCTCTACATCACTAAATAATCTTCACAGTTGTACTTTTCATGGCTGCCTGCTGTTTTACCATTGTTGGCTTTCTCTGTGGTTGGATTTTAGATTGTTTTCCAGTTTGTCTCATTGCACGGACCATTCTTGTTTGTACACTATGACCCATATTTCAGTTTTTTCTTATAGTATGCATCTTTGGTTCTGGAATGATTGGGTCACTGTATGAGGGCAGTTTGTACATATATGGGTTGGGTTTACTGCATGGAAGTTGTAGCAGAGCTGGCTTCCATGTGAGCTGGTATAAAGATAGAAAAAATCGCTATCAAATTAAGGAACTGCCTTTCTATTCACATTCGGATTCTGAAAGTGCACGTTATTCATACCAACCTTTGATGTTAGTCAGAGGCGTTTGCACCCACAAATCTGTATGTCAGTCCTCACATGGCAGCTTTGAGCGTCCAGACATCCTGACGTGGGCTCAAAATAATGACCATAGCTGTTTAGCAAGTAAGATCTTCTAGGAAATCAGTTGATCTGAGGGGAGTCAGTGGAGAATTACTTACTGTTTACTAATACCTTCCCTGTGGTAAGGAAAGAACAAACTCCAGTCTTGGCCTGGATGTGTGTGTCCTGTTTTTTTTTTTTGAAGTACTGCTTTTGTGCCTGCTAAAGTTTGTAGCTCCTTATTTGTGACTCTCGGCGTGGTCTCTGGACTGCCCTCTTCCAGGCCCCTGCTCATTGGCCCAGCAGTGGGTCATGGTGCTTTCAGAAAGCCTGGGGGTCTGTATCATTAACCCTACCCGCTGGGCCCAGGCTTCCTTTTCCTCCACAGACTGTGCTGTTCTCCCCGTTCCCTGCAGGGACAGGTTTTCTATTCTGTAATCTTTGGCCCCATCTGCCCCATCGCTGCCACAGTGGGCGGGCATGACCCTTGTGACATCTGGCCCCCAGGCATGCAGGCTCAGCCTCGGCAGCAGAGGGCAATGGATGCTGGGCCTGGCCACTGGCCGGGGAAGACTGACCATTCTCTTGGGGAGGCTTGATGGAAGGCCTGTTCACTGCGTGGACAGGAAGCCAATACACTAAAGGGCTGCACAGATGTCTCTATTGTTTTCTAGAAAAGAAGAAGCCGAGGAGGGGCTGGCCGTCACGAGACTGGCGGGAGCGGAGGAATGCCATCCGGCTGACCACCGAGCACACAGTGGAGACGCTGGTGGTGGCCGATGCTGACATGGTGCAGTACCATGGGGCCGAGGCCGCCCAGAGGTTCATCCTCACTGTTATGAACATGGTGAGTCCGGGACCAGCACCTGACCAGGGGTTTTGCTTCCTCTTGGACGAGCACTCTGCATGTGGGTGCTGGCCATCTTCTCCTGGCGGGGAGGGATGGGGACATACACAGCCTTGTGACCCCTGGGCAACATGGAGCGCAGGGGGCTGGGAGGTGCCCCCAGGGAGAGGCCTAACTCACCAGCCTGGGCTGGTTTGGGGTCAGCGCCTGAGTCTGCTCAGTGATGGGAGTCTGTCTGCACTCCTCACCAGAGGCCTCCCAAGACCCTTTCTGTGGGTAAATGCCCCTCCAAGGGGATTCAACGCTAAGTCAGTCCCTGATCTAAGGAGCCAACAGTCTCATAGGAGGAATCAAGATCAGACTTTAATATAAAACAGAGCTTGTCGTGTGCAAGGAAGAGAGGTTATCTAGTTGAGGGAACCAAGGAAGGAACCTATGTCTACATCTGATTTGTTGAATGAGGAGTGAGGGAAACCTTCACTTGGTGGGTAGGTTGGGGAGGGACCTCATGCCTCAGATTTTAGATGCAGGTGGTTGTTTGCACAGAAGGATGTTTGTGTGCATCCCAACTCCACCCATCTATCCACTCTGTAACAAGCATTTTTGAAGACCTCCTGGCATTGTGTTAGTTGCTGGGGGGACAAATGCCAAAAGACCTGGTCCTTCCCTCAGGGGGCAGTGGTGTCACAGATGGATGGAGTGTCTGTGTTTCAGTAGACATCTCTGCAGGGAGAACTGGGGGCTGGATGGAGGGCTGGGGAGTGATCACCCCACAGCATGGAGGCTTCATGAAAGAGCTGACCCTTCAACTGTGTTTGCCAGATGGGGGAGCGGTGGCAGGTCATGCAGGGGATGCCGCAGGAGCTGCATCCGGGGGAGGGCAGGTGGTGTGATGTGGCTGCAGTAGGGAGTGGAGCAGCCTTAATGTGGGGACGTGCATAGGGTCAGGATGTTGGCAGGGGGTAAGGCATCCCTAGGAGCGGAGCTGCCGACGGGGAGGGGAGAAACATGTCTGGAGCGAGGTTTGGAAGAGCAACCCCAGCAGCTGCACTTGGGTGGATTGGAGTGAGAAGGGCAAGAAGGAGCACTGGGAATGGAGTGTGTGAGGAGAGAGAGTGCGAACTAAGGGGCAGGAGTGGGGATGGAGGAGGCATTCATGCAGAGAGGAGGATGTGCTGGGAGGAAAGACCCACAGGACTTGGTGCCTGGCTTGGAGAGGCAGGAGGAGGAGGCGAGAGAAATCCAGGGGACCCCTGGGCTATAACCTGGGTGGCTGGGTGGATGGTGGGCCACTGGATGGGAAAAGAAGGAACAGAGCATTTGGGGACACAGCGAGGAGTTCTAGTCTGGACAGCCTGGCTTTGAGTTCCCCACGGGAGCTCAGGATGGAGGGCCTGGCTGGAAGTAGGGACTGGGGCTGATCGGCACACAGCTGGGAGCTGCAGCTGTTGGCATGGCCAGCCATGTCCAGGTGGAGCACATCGGGGAGAAGAGAAGCTGCCCACAGATGGCCCAGTGGAGTGCCAGTCCCAGGGGGCCAGGCAGAGGATGGGGAGCTGGCAGAAGGGCAGACAGACTGGGCAGAGGTTGTCCCTAAGGAAAAAGGTGAGAGGTACAGGAAGGGAGTGGTTAACAATGCCAGATGCTGCAGCCGGGTCCCCGAAGGGATAGCTTTCAGGATTGTTGGGGGTGTCAGCTGGGTAGGGGCAAACTGAAATGAGACCAGGAAGTGAAGAAGTAGAAACAGCATCGCAGAAGATCTTGGCTGAGGGAGAAGAGAAAAGAGCCTCGCTAGGTGGAATCAGGGTCAAGGAGGACTTTGGAGAGGGAAAGGGGTCAGGGATTACAAGTGTGGGGTTTAGGCCCAGACAGGCCTGGACCAGGACTCCTGCTCTGAGCACAGAGCTGGCTGGCAGTGTCAGAACCGCTCTGAGCTGACTCCCCCTGCAGGAAGAGTAGCGAGGCAGGGGCTTAGCCACCCCGAGGGCCTTGTGCCAGGCTGCGAAGGCACGTAAGGCTCATGGAAAGAGAGTGAGAAGAGAAGGCCAGTCCCTGGGCTGTGCTGCGGGGGGGTGAAAGATGGCTGAAGGCAGCCCAAGAGCAGGGAGGCTAGAGACATCGCCAAGGTCACACAGGAAGTCACTGGTGGGGCTGTGACCATCAGGCCAAGCCTGTCTATAACTGGCCACAGGGAAATAAATGGTCGTGAACCCCATCCTGGGCTAATGGGGGTGGCGAGCCTCATGGCAGTCCTGGCCCCTGTGAAGACAAGGCTCTAGTGCTTTGACCTCTGTCAGGGTGACTTGCCAGTGCTTGCTTTCGGGACACGTATCAATTTGCAGGAAATTCCGTCTGTCTGGTCCACACGCCCTCAGACAGGCCGTGCTCTAAAGCTGAGGCTGCTTTGGTGGTGCGTGGAGATTAGAGTCTTTGAGATGAGTCGCTGTTTGGACCCGCAGACCTCCCTATAGGATGGGCTCTTCTGAAAAGCAAATGGAGATGTGGACCCCCTGTGGGACTGATCCAGGACTTATCTGTTTTCAAGACATGGGCACAACATGAGGCACTTGGTCACCCTCCCTTTCAAAGTCATCAACTCTGGGAGTTCCATTAACTTCTTTCCTTCCTCCCTCCCTCCTTCTTTTCCCCCTCCCTCCCTCCCTTCCTTCCTTCCTCTTGCTTCTTTCCTTCCTTCCTTTCTCTTTCTTTCTTCAGATTTTTAAAACTTGTGGTTAAAAAATACATACCATAAAATTTTCTCTCTCACCCACCTTTAAGTCTTAGTTTTATGACATTTAGGTACATTCACATTGTTGTACAGCCATCATCACCATTCATCCCCAGAATTCTTTTTGTTTTGCAAAACTGAAACTCTGTACACATTAAACACTAACAGCCCATTCTTCCCTCGCCCTGCCCCTGACAACCAACCTTCCACTTTCTGTCTCTATGCATTTGACAACTCTAGGGACTTTATATAAGTGGAGTCACACAGTATTTGTTCTTTTGTGACTAGTTTATTTCACTCAGCATGATGTCCTCCAGGTTGGTCCATGTTTTAGCAGGTGTCAGAATCTCCTTCCTTTTGGCTGCATAATATTCCACTGTGTGGACAGACTACATTTTGTTTGTCTCTTCATCCATGGATGAACATTCGGGTTGCCTCCTCCTAAGGCTCTGTGCACAATGCTGCTGTGACCGTGGTGTACAGTCTGTCTCAGTCCCTGCTTTCACTTCTTTTGGGTATGGACCCAGAAGTGGAATTGCTTCTGTTAACTTTTAATGGTTCTTGTCCCTGATTTGAGAAATATTTCTGAGTTCCACATTTGCACAAGCCCGGGTCTCCCCGGTGGCTGATTAATGATGGGTTGCAGTGCTGCAGTTGCCCAGAGGAAGCCCAGGAGTGGGCTGCTGGGTCCTGGCTTGGCACCAGACTCTTTCACCTGTAGGTAATTTTATCTCATTTATATTTTTTGTCCAGGGCACAAGTCCAAAGAATAAACATTCATTACAACAACTAAAGTAATAATAAGGCAAAGCTCCTAGTTTGACGTTTGCTTTCCTAATTTTATCATCTGGACAAGGGCAGCTATTTTATCACAGGCTGGGAGAGGGGTTGTACGTGGGAACATTGTTCTCCCCACGAACCATGGGCTGTAAGGACTGAACTACAGGGGCTGAGTGGTGGTGATGCTTGGCTTTAATTTGACCCTCTTCAGTCCTCTTCAGCTGCTGGTACTATGATGTTGGAGGCTCCAGATCCCGCTGCTGAGGGCAAATCTGGGGCCATTCACATTAATTTTGGATTTACATGTTTCTTAATGAGGCCTACCTAATAAGAGCAGTGGCACTTTGGTGAAGGGCATGTGGCATTTGTACACTGACACTTAGCCCTTCAGTCATCTGCCCTTGGAGTTTCTTGGCCAGTCTGATGAGGCCAGAAAGCAAATGAAAGCAGAGTGTCTGATCCACTCACAGACTCTCACTACTGGCAACCTGTTTCTGTTGCTCTAGCTGTGGGTCGCTCTTCAGCATATTTAAAAACAAGTTACATTCAGACAATGCACCTTACTTTAAATGAGGCCGCCCTCCACCATCATCACCGTCCTTCAATTTCTCAAACTCTAGTGTAGAAAATCCAAAGAATTCTATCCTGCCTGTGGCTGTTTCAGAAAAGGGATTTCTGTTAGTAAGATCATCTTTAAGCCAGGCGGATGGGAAAGGATTGTGGCTGGGCCAAGGAGCCCTGTCATTAGACAGGGCCCCCGGGTGCAGCCAGCAGGAAGGTGAGGCCAGCCAACCCCTCTTTTTCCTGTCGGACAGTGTTTTCTGTGGCTGTGTAGGACTGAAACAGCTCTGTCTCCTTAGCTCCTCTGGATTTGGAAGGAAATCTGCTGGAGTGGTTGCCACCTTTATTCCAACCAGTTTCTCTCCAGCATCATCTGGTGCCAGTGTCCAGGCGCCCACCCCTCCCTGCCCTTCCACTTGGGTCTCTGTGGGCAGGGGACCGACTCAACTCTTATGTGCCACTCTGACCCCAGGAGCTAAACACAGACAAGTCCCTGTCCCCAAGGCAGGCCAGGGGGCTTGTGGGACCTATGTGTGTTGTAGCACATCCACAGCTGGGAGAATTTGGTGTCAAGTGCTCACAGTTTTCATAGCATCTTATAGTTGTGGTGTATTAGATCTATGTCAATCAGTAGCCCAATGGCCCATGTTTGAGAGGAAGGAAGGAAGTGTGTTTGTGATGCACTGACCAGTCCAAATGGAAGCTTCTTGATTTCATGTCACTTCCTTCTCATACCTGGTGGATTTTATCATTCTCATTTTACAGTAAAGGAAAGAGAGGCTTGTGGGGAGTACAGGGTGCAGACCCAGTGAGTACTTAGCAGGGTGAGGACTCAGGCCTGGGCTGAGGGACCCCTGTACCACCTTGTCAAGGTGATGAGCATATCTCAAATCTGCCTTTTCTCTCCATCTTCACCCTGGACTGACTGTCATTATTTTTTACCTCGACAACTGCAGGAGTTTTCTTGCTGGGCTCCTCACTTCCATTTTCTCCCCCCTTGAATCCTTGCTGTAGAATGGCCAGCAAGATATTCTTCCAACAGGATTAGGACCTTGTCACTAGGCAGTTCTGAGACTCTCTGTGGCTTTCATCATTGTGGATATGGAAATCCTTCCCCTTCTGCACTCCCAGACCCTGTGGCTGGGCTTCATTCCTTTTTCCACGTTAGCACAGACTCCTGCCATGTGGGCCACCATTTCTCAGGGGCTCCAGCTCCTCTCTGACTTGTGGTAACTCTTTGTCAGGAATGTTCTTCACCCCGCTTCATACATGGCTAGCTCCTCTGTCTTTTAGGTCTCTGTGTAAATGTCCCCTTAGAGGGGCTCTCCTTGCTGACTCCTCTGAGAAGGCCACCTGTTTTCTTTATCATAGCAGTCTGGTTTTTACTTGGTGGTTCTTATCTTGATTTATAATTCCACCTTTATTTCCTTTTTAAAAATCATCTTGCGGAGTTTTTGTATGCTATTGAATTTAAGCTGGTATAAAATCAGAGTGCTATAACGTTAGGATGTTAAATGTAATGCTCATAGTAACCACAAAGAAAATAGCTATAAAATATACATAAAAGGAAATGAGAAGGGAATTAAAAAGTTTCACCATCAAAAATTCAGCATGCAAAATAATCAGTAATGTAGGAAATGAGGGACCCCCCCAAAACTATAAAACATATAGAAAACAAATAGCAAAATGCACAGGTAAGTCCCTCCTTGTCAGTAATTATCTTAAATGTATGGATTAAACTCTCCAGTCAAAAGACAGATTGGCAGAATGAATATAAAAAAATGCTCCAATGTGTACAAGAGGCTCACTTTATATCAAAAAACACAAATAAATTGAAAGTAAAAGAATGGTAAGAGATATTCCATGCAGATAGTAACCATAAGAGATCATGAGTGGTTATACTAATATGATACAAGATAGACTTTAGTAAAAAAAATGTTACAAGAGACAAAGAAGGATACTGTATATTAATAAAAGTTTCAATACAGGAAGAAGATATAACAGTTACAAGTATTTATGTACCTAATAACAAATCGTTAAAATATATGAAGCAAAAATTTGTAGAATTGTAGTGAGAAATATGCAGTTTTCTATAATAATAATTAGAGACTTCACCCCCACCCCCACCCCCCACTCTTAGTAGTGGATAGGAAAACTAGACAGAAGATAAGTAAGGATATAGAGGACTTGAGCAACACAATAAGCCAACTAGATCTAACAAGGTACACAGAACACTCTACCCAGTAATAGCAGGATATTACTTTTTTTTTCAAATGCACATGGGGCATGCTCCAGGATATACTGTATATTAGCTCACAGATTAAGTTTCATCAGATTTAAAAGATATCATACAAAGTATCTTTTCCAACCACAATGGGATTAAGTTAGAAATCAGTAATAGAAGTAAAACTGGAGAATTCACAAATATGTGGAAATTAAACAACACACTCTTAGACAACCAGTGGGTCAAGGGAGAAATTACAGGGGAAATGAGAAAATGCATAAAGCTGAATTAAAATGAAAGCACAACATACCAAAACTTATGGAACACAGTGAAAGCAGTGCTCAGAAGGAAATGTATAGCTGTAAAATGCTTACATTAAAAGAAGGATCTCAAATCAATAACCTAACTTCACACCTTAAAGAGCTAGAAGAGCAAACTAAACTCAAAGCTAGCAGAAGGAAGGAAATAATTAAGATTAGAGCAGAAATAAATAAAATAAAGAATAGAAAAACAATAGAGAAAATCAACAAAACCAAGAATTGAGTTTTCAAAAAAATTAACAAAATTGATAGACTGATTAATTAAAAAAACTTGAATTACTAAAATCAGAAATGAAAGTGGGGATATGACTACCAATTCTATAGAAGCAAAAAGGATTATAAAAGAATACTGTATGAATTCTGGCATTGGGATTGACATGTATACACTGATGTGTATAAAATTGATGACTAATAAGGACCTGCTGTATAAAAAAATAAATAAAATTCAAAAATTAAAAAAAAATACTACGAACCATTTATACCCACAGATCGGATAACCTAGATGAACTGGACAAATACCTATAGAAACACAGAGCTTACCAAGACTTAATCACAAAGATCTAGAAAATCTGAATAGACCTATAACTAGTAAGGAGATTGAATCAGTAATCAGAAACCTCCTGACAAAGGAAAACCCTGAACCTGACAGCTTAACTGGTGAATTATACCGTACATTTAAAGGAGAACTAATTAATCAATCCTCCTCAAACTCTTCCAAAAAACTGAAGAGGAGAAAATGCTTTCTAACTTTTTTCTATGAAGCTAGCATTGCCCTCATACCAAAGCCGGATAAAGACACTACAAGAAAAGAAAACTGTAGTTCCTTATGAATAAGAAAACAATTTCCCTTTTGAACATTATTACAAAAATTCTCAACAAAATACTAGCAAACCAGAATCATATTGTGCACCATGACAAACTGGGATTTACTTCTAGAATGCAAGGATGGTTCAACATACAAAAATCAAGCAGTGTAATATACCACATTAACAGAAGGAAGCAAAAAATCACATAATCGTCTCAAGTGATGTTGAAAAAACATTGGATAAAATTCATCTGTCTTTCATGATAAAAAATACTCAACAAACTAGGAATAGAAGGAAGCTACCTCAACATTATAAAAGGCATATATGAAAAACCCATAGTGAATGTAATACTCAACGGTGACAGATTGAAAACTTCTCCTCTAAGATCAGGAACAAGACAAGGATGCTTACTTTCACTACTTCTATCCAACATAATACTGGAAGTCCTAGCCAGAGCAATTAATCAAGAAAAAGGAAGGAAAGGAAAGAAGTAAAATTATCTATGTTTACAGATAGCATGAGCCATGTAGAAAATCATGAAATCCTACACACAAAAATTAGAACTAATAAAATAATTCAGCAAATTAGCAGGGTGCAAAACCAGTATACACAAATCAGTTGCATTTCTGTAACTAACAATGAACAATCTGAAAAGGAAATTAAGAAAACCATTCCATTTACAATAGTGTCAAAAAGAATAAAATACTTAGGAATTAAAGAGGTGAAAAACTTGTACACTAAAATCTACAAAACATTGATGGAAAAAAGAAGACATAAATAAATGGAAAGACACTGATGTTCATGGATTAGTAGTCTTATAATTAAGATGTCAGTACTGCCCAAAGCAATGTACATATTCATGCAGTCACTAGCAAAATCCTAACAACATTTTTCCTTGCAGAAATTGAGAAATTCATTCTAAAATTTGCATGGAATCTCGAGAGACCCTGAATAGCCAAAACAATCTTGGAAAAGAAAAAGTTGGAAGACTCATTTCCTGATTTCAAAATTTACTACAAAGGTATAGTAATCAAAACACTGTGATACTGGCATAAAGACAAACATATAGACCAGTGGAATCGAATAGAGAGCCCAGAAATATACTCTGACATATGTGGTCAAATGCTTTTCAACAAGACTACAAAGACCATTCAATGGGGAAGTGACAGTCTTTTGAACAAGTGGTGATGGGAAGACTGGATATGTACATGCAAAAGAATGAAGTTGGACCCTTACCTAACATCATATACAAAAATTAATTCAAAATGGGTTACAGACCTGAATGTAAGAGCTAAAACTATAAAAATCCTAGAAGAAAACATAGGGGAAAACTTCCTGACATTGGATTTGGCAATAATTTCTTGGATATTATACCAAAGGCACAGGCAACAAAAGAAAAAAGTAGACAAATTGGTCTTCACCAAAATTTAAAACTTATGCATCAAAGGACACTATAAACAGAGTAAAAAGGCATCTCAAAAAATGGGAGAAAATACTTGCAAATTACATATCTGATAGTATCCAGAATATATAGAGAACACCAAAAATTCGACAACAACAACAAAACTAAACAACCTGATTTTAAAATGGGCAAAGGACTTGAATAGACATTTTTCCAAAGAAGATACACAAATGGCCAGTAATCATATGAAAAGCTATTCACTGTCACTAATCATTAGGGAAATGCAAATCAAAACGACAATGAGATATTATGTTACTCTCATTAAAATGCTGTTACTAAAAAAAATTGTAAAATAACAGGTGTTGACGAGGATATGGAGAAATGGGCACCCTTGTGTACTGTTCTTGGGACCATAAAATGGTGCAGCTCCTTTGGAAACCAGTATGATGGTTCTTAAAAAAAATGGAATTTTAATATGATCCACTTCTGGGTATATACCCCAAAGAAGTGAAAGCAGGGTCATGAAGAGAAACTTGTACACCCATGTTCATAGCAGCATTATTCACAATAGTCAAAAGGAGGAAGCAACTCAGTGTTCACTGAAGGATGAATGGGTAGACAAAAATGTGATACATACACTCAATTAACTATCATTCAGCCTTAAAAAAGGAAGGAAATTCTGACACATGCTACAAGGATGAACCTTGAGAACATTATGTTAAATGAAATAAGCCAGTCACAAAAGTATAAATACTGTACAAATACTGTATGATTACACTCAAATGAAGTGCCTGGAGTAGTCAAATTCATAGAGACAGAAAGTAGAATGGTGGTTGCCAGGGGCTAGAGCAGGATGGGGAATGGAGAATTGGTGTTTAATAGCTGCAGAATTTCAATGAGGAAGATGAAAAAGTTCTGTAGATGGATAGTAGTGATTGTTCCACAACAATCTGAGTGTACTTAATGCCGCTAAACCATACACTTAAAAATGTAAATTTCATATTATACATATTTAACAGAATTTTTAAAAACCCACCCTGCTTACTGTCTTTGCACCATCTATAAGCTCATCAAGGTAGGACTGTGTGTACACCTTTGTCATTATTTCCCCAGTGCCTTGTACATGTGCAGGTGATCAAGAAATTTTTGTGGCATCTGTGAACTCATAAATGAGCGACTAATGCCATTTTCTAACATCCTTTGCAAAGGATTTAGTGCTGAAGTTGTGTAAACACTGGCTTTCCTTTTTTAATTCCTCAATTAATTTACTTCTGAAAAGCCTTTTGTATTCTAAGCATGTCACACAGATGTGGTGTCCTAAACTCTGGTATAAAGTGTTTCTACATAAATGCAATTACATATTTACACCTCCCACACAGCCCACTGTGCTATGGGTGGTCCCCTTCAGCCCCTCTCACATCTTGTCCTTCAAGGAGGAGGTATCAAGATGGAGCTGATAAAACAAGTGTGGTGGGAAAGAACTGTTCTGAGAGCATGCTTGGCTGCTACAAACGACTTCACCTCTGAGCCCTGTTAAATCAGTCTTTAGAGCAACAGAAGAAGTGGCTGCTGTGAGAGCAGAGTCACTTTGGTCATTTTTGAGGACTTGTAAAGCATGGAAGCCAGTACTAAAACAACCCTGGCATTGTTGCAGGAAGGGGGATCCCTTCTAGGGCCCAAGAGTGGGCTCTTGTCTAACACTTGGAAATGAATTGACCAGGGAGACATGTGTGCTAACAAAGCAAGAGACTTTATTGGGAAGGGGCACCCGGGTGGAGAGCAGGAGGGTAAGGGAACCCAGGAGGACTGCTCTGCCACATGGCTCGCAGTCTCGGGTTTTATGGTGATGGGATTAGTTTTCAGGTGGTCTCTGGCCAATCATTCTGACTCAGGATCCTTCTTGGTGGTGTGTGCATCGCTCAGCCAAGATGGATTCCAGCGAGGAGGATTCTGGGAGGTTGGTAGGACATATGGACTGGCATCTCCTTTTGACCTTTCCTGAATTCTTCAGGTTGGTCGTGGCTTATTAGTTCCATATTCCTTACTAGGACTTTCTGTTGTAAAACAACTCATGCAGGGCTTCCCTGGTGGTGCAGTGGTTGAGAGTCCGCCTGCCAATGCAGAGGACACGGGTTCGTATCCCGGTCGGGAAAGATCCCACATGCTGCGGAGCCGCTGGGCCCATGAGCCATGGCCGCTGGGCCTGCGCGTCTGGAGCCTGTGCTCCGCAATGGGAGAGGCCACAGCGGTGAGAGGCCCGTATACCGCAAAAAAAAAAAAAAAAAAAAAAAAAAAAACAACTCATGCAGATGGTTACTGTGGTGCCTGGCCAGGTTGGGCGATTTCGGTCAGTGGTTCCCCTACCAGCATCATGCAGAGTGGTCCCGTTTTAAAACAAGGAATAAAGGAGCTTTGTAAATCACAGAGCAGTGAGCTTGGTTCTTGTATCAGTCAGGGGTTTTGATTATAAGCAGAAGAAACTAGATCTGGGATAACTGAAGCAAAAGAGGAAACATGTTTTTGGAGCCGTATACGGAGGAGCCCAGAATCAAAAGGAAGGCTGGGTCACCAGCCTCAGAACTGGGGGGAGGGTAAGGGGCAGGAGACTCAAGGGAGAGGGGCCAGGCAGCAGGAGAGAGCAAGGTTGAGTTCCGGCCAGGAGTATGGGCTACAGTCTTGCTGCCACTGTTGTGTCCTGGGACCATCTCTCCACTGCCAGTGCCCCTCTAGGGCTTCTGTGGCAGGCAGAGTGAGTTTCCACCTGCTTTGGTTTCTACAGTGGAAAGAGGGTTCCTTCCTTTCTCCAGAGCTCCCCCAGTGGGGAACTTTCCCCAATGAAAACAACATCTTTAGCCAAAAGAGAAAAGGAAATTTTAAAAATCCCAGCAAAGTGTCCAGACACTACACAGACCAAAGCATAAAAGAGGTTCACTCACATGACATATGATTCTATGGTTCCACTTTGGGGTATATACACAAAATGAATTGAAAGCAGAGTCTCCAAGAGATATTTTTTCATGGCAGCATTATTCACAAATAATTCACAAAAGGAGGAAGTAACCCAAATGTCCATTGAAGGATAAACAAAAATATATATGTGTACATATATACACAATAGAATATTATACAACTTTAAAAAGGAAAGAAACTGATGCATGCTATGACATAGATGAACCTTGAGGACATTATATTAAGGAAATAAGCCAATCACAAAAAGACAGGTTCTGTATGAGTCCACTCATAAGAGGTGCCTAGAGTAGTCAAATTCATAGAGACAGAAAGTAGTGGTGGTTGCTGGGGGCTGAGGGGAGAGGGGAATGAGAAGTTGTTGTTTAATGGGTACAGAGGTCCAGTTTGGGAACATAAAAAAGCTCTGAAGGTGGATGGTGGTGATGGTAGCACAATAATGAGAACATATTTAACACTACTGAACTGTATACTTAAAAATGGTTAAGATGGTAAATTTTATATGTTTTTTACCACCATAAAAAAAATGAGATGCACTCACTAATTCCATTCAGTTATATTTATTGGGTACCTAATGTGCGCTGGGGACTTCCTAGGGACTGGGGATCGAGTAGGGGCCACAACAGGTCCCATCCTCATGGAGCTCATGTGGTGGCACCAACAGACAGTACTCAACACACAAATCGGATTTGTGTGCAAATTTTATAAACTGCTATGCAAAGATCCAGGTGATAGCAAGTGACTGGGGCAGTCAGGGACACCTCTGTGATGAGTGACCCTCCACTTAGAAGGGAAAGCATTACACTGACATAAGGAGCCAGCCAGTGGGAGTCAGTCTGGCATTTGGGAGGCACAGGGAGAGGTGATTCCTGGTGGGTGATGGGGAGGGTGGGGCACAGTGAGAGGTGCTCCGGCCTCCCCCTCAGGGGTCAGGGCATGGAGAGCCGGCTTCACTGCATGTGCGACGGGGAAGCTGTGCAGGGGTCAAGTAGAAGAGTGGTATACACTGATTTGTGTTTTAAAAGATCCCTCCACCTGGCTCAGAGGGGTATAGAGTCCCACTGGGCTATGTGTCCCAGCAATCCGCTCACCTGTGCAGGAATGTGTGGAGGGAGAAACTTCAGCCAGACCTGTGTCTCTGAGCTGTCAGCAAGCTGCAGTGGGTGCCGTGAGTGGGCTTTGGTTGATTTTCCAAATATGCTGTAGTGCCTTTTTATGTATGTGACTTTATTTTCCTTTGGTTGGGGGTGCTGGTGACACAGAAGCAGGAATATTTTAAAGAACAAACTGCAGATGGAAACAGGTGGTGCTGACACTAGAAGCCGTGGGTTTGGGCAGCCAAATTGGAAAATGGGGCCACTTGAAAGAGCTTTGGTTGTTTTTAGCTTCCTTAACAACCAGAGTGGAATGAAAACCTGAGCCGCTCCAGGCAAGTTCTGTTTGGAGGAAAAATGACATCAATTTGACTCAATTACCATGTGAAACAGACAACAAGCCTCTCTGGTGAGCAGAGAAACTAGCAGCCCTGCTAGAGCGCTCACTGGTTCCCACACCCCAGTGGCCATGATGGGAAGCTGCTGGGGGCCTTGTGGAATGCAGATGGCTGGGCCCACCCCCCTCCACCGGATTCTGATTCATGGGGTCTGGGGTGGGCTCCAGAATGCGTTTCCAAAATGTGCTCAGGCCATGTTGGTGCTGCTGCTTCAGGGACCCCTCTCAGAGGGACTACTAGAGAATATAGCCCCCTCCAGGGTGCGGGTCTGGATGGGTGCGGCCTGCGATGTGAGGGAGTCACCTCCACGTCCCATCTGTCCCTGGGGAGGCCCTAAGTCACCAGGTAGGTGGTGCTCATGTGAAAACCCCACCCGGCATTGCGAACAGCTCCTCCCCACGTGCCCCCATCACCTGTCCCTGTCTACCCCTCCCTGACCGTGTCCCCTGTTGCCCAGCCAGGGGAGCCCTGCAGTGTGCTGCTGGCAGTGGGTCCACCCACTTGGCCCCCAGGCTGCCAAGGAAATGTGACAAATGAAGCTGGGGCTCTGAACACTTGCCAGGATGCAGCCAGAGCTGGATACAGGAGACAGACTTTCCAGACAATTGGTTGTGCTCTTCCCTCCCCATCCAGGTGTCTCCCTAAACATCATGGGGCCGCTGCCTCCAAGACTCTCCTGAGTGTGAATTTCCATGGCAGAGGAGAACAGGGAGACTTCCTTACATGTCTTTGAGGCCTGCTGCTTTGTGTTCTGTGGCTGTCGTCGGATTCTCGCCCGGCTCGCCCGGCTCGGCACTGGGCCTTGAGGGAGATCCTGTGCGTCTGCCTGGCCCTGCGCTCTGCTGGGCTTTGTGGGAGCATGGTCTGCTCAGGTGACAAGGTGCTTTAGCTGTGGTCACTCCTGCCTGCTCTCCTGAACATGGGCATCCCAGTTACACATCAAGGGGGGTACCTTCCGGCAGGCTTACCGGAGAACGTTGTTCAGAGCATGAAGCTTCTTGTCTTAAATTAATTAATGAAAAAGTTTTAATTTGGTAAAATACACATAACAGGATTTACCATATAGTCATTTTTAAGTGTACAGTTCAGTATCATTAATTATATTCACATTGTTGTGCAATCAAACCTGAGAACTTTGTCATCTGGCGAGACGGAAACTCTACACTCATTAAACAACAGTTCCCCATCTCACCCTCCGTCCCAGCCTCTAGAGCATGAAGCTTTTCTCCCCCTCCAGCTCACATATTTTTTGTGTATTTGCTCCAAGAAAAGTACCTGAGCCTTTTGGGGTCACGGTACATGGGGTGTGCAGAACTGTCCTCAGCCGGAGAGCAGGGGGGATTCTGATGAGGGAGTTTGTTTCTATAGCTTTGTCCTTCCTGAAACTTGCATCATTCCGTTCAGGCTCTGTTCTTTATGCTGCTTTCAGGGGGCGTGTCAGAACATCACTGAGAATTGCTTTCCTGTGTTATTGCTTTAAACCCACAATATTCTTTAATGTCTTTGGCTGCCATTGCTGTTACAGGCATTGTTTAGATTGCACCTTGAAACCCTGTGTGACTTGAATTTTCTCCCTCATAATTTCAAGTTTTCATTCTTTCTAGTTTTCATGTTTTGAATTGAGGTTTTCCAGTTTGGGCCCAATCCTAAGGCTGAATATTTCTGGAAAAATTTGATTTACAGCCGTTGGGTGGTTCTCAGAAAAAAGGAAAAAGTTACGTGCTTTTCCCTTCTTCACCCAGGTTTAAGGATAGGTAGTTAAGGTATGACTTCAGAATTGGCCTACAGATGGTCTAGTATAAAAAAAATGACTGCAATTTTGTCCTTGAGGAAAGAAAAAGTTTTGGGAGGGGGTAGTGAGAACAGAAGAACTGAATATGTTGTATTTTTCCTTGTGGGAAAGAATATTAAATTACACAAAGATTCTGTTTTGCTTTAATAATAGTTTTCAAAGAGAAAAATCCAAGCACTGACACAGCTAATTCCTTTGTCACACAGATGCTCAAGCACTGTGCGTGCCTGGCTTCTGCCGCTTGTGTGCCCGACGCCGTGTCCAGCTTCACATGGCCTGAATTAACTGTGGCCACGCTGTTGGCTGTGGTCATCGCTTTATGTTGCTGCTGATGTACTGGAGAGAAAATTTTAATGCCCCTGCTAGAAAATTCTCCCTCTGGATTATGTCTGTCAGGAAAAAAAAGCATATTCAAAACCAAGTGAAATAAGTTAGAGAAAAACAAACACTGTATGATTTCACTTATATGTGGAATCTAAAAAACCTGAACTCATAGATACAGAAAACAGATTGGTGGTTCCCAGAGGTGGGGGGTAGGGGTATGGGTAGAGGTGATCAAAAGGTACAAGCTTTTATTTGTAAGATAAATAAGGTCTGGAGATGTAAGATACAGCATGGTGACTATAGTTAACAGTACTGTATGGTATATTTGAAAGTTGCTAAGAGAGTAGGTCTTAAAAGTTATTTCACAAGAAAAACAATTGTAATTATGTGAGGTGATGGATGTTAACAACTTATTGTGGTAATCATTTTGAGATATGTATATATTATATATACTATGATATATAGTATAATATATATAATCATGTTGTATACCTGAGCCTAATACAATGTTGTATATCAATTATATATCAATAACGCTGAAGAAAAGGACATAATGAAACAAAATTATTTTCCCAATTTAAAAAGAAAAGGGGGCTTCCCTGGTGGCGCAGTGGTTGAGAGTCCACCTGCCGATGCAGGGGACACGGGTTCGTGCCCCAGTCTGGGAAGATCCCACATGCCAGGGAGCGGCTGGGCCCGTGAGCCATGGCCGCTGAGCCTGTGCGTCCGAAGCCTGTGCTCTGCAATGGGAGAGGCCACAACAGTGAGAGGCCCGCGTACCGCAAAAAAACAAAAAAAAAAACAAAAAAAAAAAAAGAAAAGGGAATATTTAAAAGATTCTTATCTCTTCCCTCTATATCTTACACTACTACCCTCATCACCTACTCCATTGTACCTCCCTGAATCCTGCTGTCTCCTGAGAAGGAACTCAGGAGGATCGTAATGATCTGGGGGTCCTCAAATCCTATGGTTCTCTTCTGTCTACGTCACCTTTCATTCCTTTGCCTTACTTGAGTTTTCCTATCTCTCTTCTCCTTGAATCCTTTGATTTCTTGATGTTGAGATCCTTATAATTAAGTTCTACCAACAAGAGGTGCAAAACTGAGAGGGGCATATCCTTTTCTGTTACTATAACTTTATCTCACTGACAAACTTTTGTTAGAATGAGCAATTCAGGGAAAAAAGGAATATGGCCTTTTTGGCTGGACAATCTGGATATGGATTGTAGTCATAGTTGACTGGCAGCGGGTCTTGAGCTGGTGGCTTTATGTCACTGAGTCGTGGTTGGTGGAGACACCAACCTTGATGGGTTATGATGAGGGTTAGAGAAGATACAAGTTGACACGTGGCAGATGGCCACAGGCATGGACCTCCCCCATCCTTTCATAAAGATCCCCTTCACCTTCCTGCAGGAAACACCAGAATCAGCAGACATCCATTTCTGTTTTTCAAAATCACCTGTCCTATACATTTTTTTCAACCAACTGATTTCCAGTTTATCTTTACATGTATATGTTTGTATGCACACGTGTGTGTGATTCCAGAGTTTTCTCTTTTACTTGTTTCTCTTGAGGAATTTATATTTATGGGAGTTTTTTGGACTCAGAAGGCCTTTTAAATAAAATCTGGGCTATATATCTCACATATATGTATTTTTTTGTTCCAATAAGACTTTATTATGAACATTGAAATTTGAATTTCATATAATTACTCTTTAGATTTTTTTTGTACTGCAAGAACACAGTTTAAAAAATTTTTTTTTAATTAATATAATTTTTAATGAATAGAATTTATATTTCATTTAATAAATAAATACATTTATATTTTATTCAGTTATATTTTGTGTTTTAGATTTATAGGAAAATTGAACAGGTAGTACAGAGAGTTCCCATACACAATTTCCCCTATTATTGACATTTTACATTAGTATGGTATGTTTGTTATAACTAATGGACCAATATTGTTACATTGTTATTAACTCAAGTCCATAGTTTGTGCAGATGTCCTTAGTTTTCACCTACTATCTTTTCTTTGTTCCAGGATGCCATCCAGGATACCGCTGTTGTTGTTGTTTTTATTTTTGTATTTATATCTCTATTTCTTTTTTTCTCTCTTGACAGGTATTCAATATGTTTCAGCACCAGAGCCTTGGAATTAAAGTTAACATTCAAGTTACCAAGCTTGTCCTGCTACGACAGCGTCCTGTAAGTCCCCATCGGCACAGTAATGGAAAATGTAACTGGTCTCCAGGCTTCCTAGTTGCTGTTGAGCGCTGAGGAGGAGTCCAAGTGTTGTATTTTATCCTCCTTCCCTGGCTTTGCAGATGGCAACACTGTGCCCTGGGCCAGGGACCAGGGATGCCTGGTGCGAGGAGGACAGGTACTGTTACTGGAGGCTTGGTGTGTGGTTAATCTGCTCAGAATCTCGGGGAACCCTGAGCAGTGGGCCTGTGTGCCTCCCTCCTTCACTCCCGCATGTTTCATGGGTGCAAAGTTGATGGTGAGGTCTTTGGAATCATGGCTACTCTTCTGGAGCTATACCTGAGCTTCAGGCCAAATTTGGGTGCCCTGTAATATCATTTTCTGGTCTTTTGATTGCATTTCCTTATGAAAGTGTTACCTGCAGAGTTAAGCAGTGAACGTGAGAACGTTGGGTATGCTGTTCAGTTTGCCAAAAAGAAGAAAGCTTTTCTTTAATGACATAGTCTTCATTCGAACTTATAGATAAGGCCCCTGATGGCCTCTCTCTGGGTCTCTGCATCTTCCTACCAGCATTGTGGGCAGGTGACATTGAATGACGCCCCGGCGAGCAACTGTCTCCACCTTAACATCCACACTGTGGTCAGAGCATGAACTCTGGCTTCCCTGGGCATTTGCTTCTGTAACTGCCCCCTTATTTCTTTTAGGCCAAATTGTCCATTGGGCATCATGGTGAGCGGTCACTGGAGAGCTTCTGTCACTGGCAGAATGAGGAGTATGGAGGCGCACGGTACCTCGGCAACAATCAGGTT
Organism: Phocoena sinus; assembly: GCF_008692025.1. Classification (NCBI taxonomy): domain Eukaryota; kingdom Metazoa; phylum Chordata; class Mammalia; order Artiodactyla; family Phocoenidae; genus Phocoena; species Phocoena sinus. Next base: position 51,374,375 of record NC_045764.1, on the reverse strand, counting down.
CCAGGAGGCAAGGACGATACGCCCCCCGTGGATGCCGCTGTATTCGTGACCAGGTAAAACTAGACTCTGCCTGGAGCTGCAAGGAGAAAGGGAGGGCATTTTCCATTGGAGAGGACAGATGGCAATTTGCTAGGAATTCAGGCTTGGAAATCAGACTTTGGGTCACATGTCCGAACCTTGGATTCCTCTTCAATAAGATGGGGATAAATGATAGTCCTACCTCCAAAGTGTGAGGATTAAATGAGCACAGGAAGCACTTCTCACAGTGCCTGGCCCAAAGTAAGGACACAAGTGTTAGCTATTATTATTGCTATTCTTATCATTAATATAAAACTATGGAAATCCTAGTTACCCAAGACTCTTAAAACTTCCAAGAAAATTCATCTACTATCTCTTCCCAGCACCAAATATAATGCTTACTGGAAAGAGCTCATCTGTGTTTGAGGCTGCTTCCAAAGTGGGAGAAGTGAATACCCTGATTTTCCTATGGAGAGAAGTCCATGCAAGCATGTGGGTGCTGTGCACAGCCCATCCATGGGCACTCTTGGGACAACAGCAGTGGGCAGAGATGCCTGTGGAATTCACGTAGAGGCTCCATTTGAAGCAAGAAGCTGAGTTTCTTTATAGGCTACAGAGCTGGACTTACTCTTCCTGACTGAGAGGGAAGCCAAGGAGCCCGGCAGTGGACAATAGAAACCAAAGGCAGCTTTCTATGCAGATAGCAGCAATGTTATTTTAGTTTTCTAGGGCTGCAGTAACAAATTACCACAAAATGGGTGGCTTAAACAACAGAAATTTATTTCTCACAGTTTTGGAGGCCAGGAGTCTGAAATCAAGGTGCGGGCAGGGCCGTGTCTCTCTGAAGGCTCAGGAGGGGAGGATCCTTCCGCCTTCTTCCTAACTTCCGGTGGTTGCTGCAATCCTGGGCATCCCTTGTCTTGTAGATGCATCACTCCAGTCTCCTCCTTCGTCACATGGTGTTCTCCCTGTGCCCACATTTCCTTCTTCGTGTAAGGACACCAGTCGTTGGATTGGGGCCCAGCTTAATCCAGTGTGACCTCATCTTAACTTGATTACATCTGCAGTGACCCTCTTTCCAAATAAGATTATATTCACAGGGACTGGGTGTGGGGTTAGGACTTGAACATATCTTTTGGGGGACACAGTTCAACCCATGATAGGTATAGATGTGGCTATTTCATTTTTTCCCTATGTCTCAAATCTCTGTTAGAAAAATTGATTTTCCTTGGTTGTTTTACTTCAAAGATGTAAATAAAATGTGTTATGTGTTCACACCAAAATCCCCTTTTAGAAAATATGCGGAAATGTTTTGTGATAATTTAATCCATTAGGTTAAAATACAAAATTTTATTTTTTTGAATGAATATATTAACTTTGAATTTTAAGATTTTTTTTTTAATTTACGGAAACTACTTCCAAAATTACATGCTTTCTTTTTCTCCAAGTTCAGAGAAAGGGAACAGTTTACCATGTCTTTAGCTTAAAGATAGCCTGCCCTTCTAAGAAGAGTTAAATCTGGTTTAAGACTTTGGTTTTGAGTCCAGAAGGGCTCTTATTTTGCATCTCTTGGGCCATAAACAACAAGCCCCTGGCCTGATGACATCCTGAAGGTAGCTGGGGATGATCTGTGACCCCAGCTTCAGGCACCCTCTACCAGGCAATGTAGCACCCTAGCGTTCTCCTCTTAAAAAAACCCAGAACATGCACATTGCCACCATCAGACACCAACTAGATGCCTAATCACTCTTGTGGATGATTCATCAATTGCCAACCCTAAAGGGTTAAAATGTGATCTGTAGCTCACTGATCCATTATGAGAACACTTGCTGCTTCTACAGGATGTGATTAAATGTATAATGGAACATTTGAGAAGTCTATTCAATAATTCTGATTGCCAGCATTGGCTGGTGGTCTACCAGGAACCAAGGACAAGGCGTGAGCATGACCTTGTACTTGACTTAGATCTGGATTTGCCCACCCTGGTGAGTGCTGGGAAGCCCTAGGTACCACCTCTCCCAGCAGCTCTGGCTCCCACACTCACTGGCCAGAGGCTGCCATGGCTCAAGGCACTTTGAAATAGCTTTTGGAGCCTATGGGGCTTTCCATAAAGCACTGAGGATTACAGTATTGGTCTTATGGCTACCACCCTTTGAGAGTGGATTTGATTTGTGGGGCAGGCAGAAGTCCTTGGAAACCATATCTATATGTGACTATAAATTAATGTGATTGATTTTCCAAATGATAATTAAATGAGTACTAAAGTCCTTTCCTAGAGAGGAGCTCTAAATAGCATCATCTTTGGAATATGCAGCTAAACTTCCAAGGTTATTACTTTGAAAGTGGTTTGTGTAAATACTATATCAAATGTATAAATTCTGGTGTTTTGTTAAAAATAATAACCTATGGGAATTTTCCCTGTATTGCTTCTTTGCTTTCCTGCTGTTTCCTTCCTTGTCTGGGTAGAGAAAACACTTGCAAGTGATCTTGGTTTGGGAACGACTAACTTTTTTCCAGAGGCAGTAGATGTTACCAAATTAGTGTAGACAAAACTTCTGGATTAGCCTTTTTACAAAACGCCATCAGAGAGACTGAAGGCACCCTCAGCCTGAGAATGCTGTCCATTAGGCTTTATATTTTCCTTTCTCTTTTTCCTGTCTCCTAACAGCTTATTTACCATACTGGAAATATTTTGCATAAAAATGTTCACACCCATTAGGATGCCTGAGTTTTTAAAAAAACTCAACAGAAAATAACAAGTGTTGGTGAGGATATGGAAACATTGGAACCCTTGTACCCTGTTGGTAGGAATGTAAAATGGTACAGCCAATGTAAAATGTACAGAAATGGTACAGTATGCAATTCCTCCAAAAATTAAAAGTAGAACTACCATATGATCCAGCAACTCCACTTCTGGGTATATATCCAAAAGGATTTTGAAGAAATTCATACACCTATATTCATAGTAGCATTAGTAATAATAGCTAAAATGTGGAAGCAACCCAAGTGTCCATCAGTGGATAAATGAGTAAACGAAATGTGGTGTTTCCATACAAATGGAATATTATTCAGCCTTAAGAAGGAAGGAAATTCTAACACTAGGTACAACGTGGATGAACCTGGAGGACATTTTGCTGAGTGAAATAAACCAGTCATAAAAGGACAAATCCTTTGTGATCCCACTTATATGACATACCTAGAAAGTTAAATTCATTGAGACAGAAATGGTAGTGGCCAGGAGCTGTGGGGAGGAGGGAATAGGGAGCTGTTTAATGGATATAGAATTTCACTTTTGCAAGATGAAAAGAGTTCTGGAGATTAGTTGCACAGCAATGTGCATATACTCAACACTACAGAACTGTGAACTTAATAATGGTTAAGATGGTAAATTTTACGTGTATTTTAGCACAATAAAAAACTTTTAAAATGTTCTTTTCTAACTAAGCACATTGAGGGGGTGGTCCTGATTGCAAGCGGGTGTTTCTGAGTGGGGAGGCCGGGGAGGCAGATGCCTTGTGGCCTGGGAAAGCCAGGTTTCTTCAGATGCAGGCAGAGCCGATGCGAAGGCTTCCATCCCGCTCTGTCACCTGCGGCCAGCCCGGGACCCTGTGTTGTCTCTCTCCATTTCAAGCCATCTTGATCCCTCTCACTTCTGTGGGGAGCTGCTGGACTGAACCGATTGGTGCCATCTGTCCTCTGGTTCCTCACAGACGTTAAACTCAAGACCTCCCATGAGGATGGGGTGGCAGTGATGGAGTTGGGGCTGGAAGCCAATTTGGCTGAGAAGCATCGTTTAATAATTAGAGGCTGAGAGCTGCAATTCCTTAGGTTGGGATAATAATGGACTGATGTTTTCACAGGGAAATTGGGTGTGAGGCAGTTGCTGCTCTGGAGAAGCAGTCCTTTCCTCCCAGAGTAATCCAAGCTGAGGGTCTAATTGGAGGCTGCACAGGCCAACGGTGTTTAGGGGCTGGCGTCCTCAGGTCTTGGGACTGGCTGATGTGAGGGTTTCTTCTCTTTTTGTTTTTCTTCCGGGCTGTGGCTGAGCCCGAGAGTGTATCCTCCTGGACGCCCACCAACCATACAGATGGCCGGTTGCCAAGATGTGAGCATGACATCGCGTCCAACAGAAGCTGCTGAGCAGGGAGCGGCGGGAGCTGCATATCCAGCAGCTGCAGCCGTGTGTAGGGCCAGCAAAGACCTCTTAGTAGACTGAGTTTGGGGGCCATATGGGACCCGCACAGACTGGACTTCAGGGGACTTCAACACCTGGCACGGCCTTGCCTTTGGCTCCACATGTCCTCCAGAAAGCCAGGAATTTTACCCTGCAAACCCAGGTCTATTCTCCTGGGAGACACCTGGAGCGACATGCATGGCCAGCCCAGAGTGCGACCACCAGGACGTCCAGCTGTCCCTCCACCTTCCCTTCCCATGAAATTCCACCCAGTCCCAGGGATGATCCTCCCTCAACCTTTGGCCTTGCTCATGTGACAGCTTGGTGGGTACCTGTGGTGTTACGTTTTTCTGGGTTTCCAAACACAGGGGAGAGACAAGGCCACTGATGAGCTGACAGGGCACGTTGAAAGTGATCTGGAAATGTATGCTGGTCGTTTAGTAAAGGAGCCAGTATTTATTAAACCCCAACTGTATGCCAGGCAATAGGTTATGCACAGGACTAGCTATGTAACTTGTGGTGCCCAGTGCAGAATGAAAACTCGGGACCCCACGTTAAAAAATTCTTAAGAATTTCAAGATGTTGAGAGCAGAGAGGTAAAGCAGGTTGGGGGATGGGAGGCTTCTGAGTGAGGGGCCTGCGTGATGGCACAGCTCACACATCCACGGAGCCCGCTCTGGCCTGTAGATCCGCGCAGCCTTCCTTCTGTTGAGGAACAAACAGCAGAATGTGAATGTGAACAGACTGAGAGGCTGGAGAGCTGCATTGGGACCTTTTTTATTGATTCCCCAGTTGACCCCTGCAGCCCCAACATGTGGGTTTGGCATGAGTTTGCAGTGGGAGCCAGGGTACCTGGAGATGAAGGTGACCCTGCAGGCAGAAGGCTTGCTTTTCTTTTTCTGAGAAAGGACCTTGAACAGGCAGGGGAGAGAAGATTCAAATTTTGGCGACCCTTTCAAGCCAGGCCTCTAATTGAGCTTGACTCACGTATGGTGAGCCCACCATATGTCCTCCCACTTCCTTAGGAGAAGCAGTGGGTGACGCTGCAGGGTCCATCACTTGAGACCACACGTTCCCTCCAGGGAAGCCGGGGGATGAGAGAACACACAATGCCCTGTCAGCCATCTTCCTCCAAGCTGGCCAGAGAGACAGCTAGAAGGAGCTGGGGCCAGTCCCCTCAGCAGCCCTGTTCAGTCTGTTTAGTTCTCTTCTGTGGGACTGATGGCCACACACCCTTTCTCCCTTTGCCCAGGTGAGGCAATGCGATGATGCTTTCAACACTTAGTTGCTCACTCTGGGAAACCCTGGAGCAAGATCTCAGGCCAGTCTGGTCTGTGTGTGTGTGTGTGTGTGTGTGTGTGTGTGTGTGTGTGTGTGTGAGACATGCCCAAAACATTCCAATGGGAAGGGTGTCAGATCAAGAATGTTGAGTTGGGGTTAGTTAGATACCAGACCAGTGAACATATTTATGTCCCTAATTTTATTTGTTTGTTTTCTTCTCTGCCTCTGTGTCTTCCTTGCCACCCTCTACTGCCTGTTAATTAGTCTTCTGAAAGGTCGTCCTTGACAGAAAAATCAAGGCACGAATCTTCATTTTCCTATGGCTATTCCATCTCCATTTCTATGGAGGCTCCCTTGATTTTGGAGGGGGTTATGAAAAGCCTGAGGGTCTTGAAGCCTTCCTTTTTCCTTTGTTAAAATTATTTTAAAATTGATTACCAAAATATATATGTTCATTATGAAAAAATTAGAGACGCAGTCAGCAAAACCCATGTGGGCTGCTTAGTTGATTGGCCCAGCTCCTTCTAGCTGTCTCTCTGGCCAGCTTCAGGGCCACCTCTTCAAAGCTGTCACACCCATGCCAGCTGCCCTTTCCTCTGGGCTCACAGGATGTCCAGGGTGCCTGGCAAGACTTCTTGGCCTGAGGCAGTGGCCTGGACCAGGAAATTCTGTACATCAGAACCCCAAGTGGAATCTTTTAAACCTACAGATCTGGCCTCTGCGGGTCTAGTGGGTGGGTAGAGTCTTTGACAACTTTCAGGCCAGCCTGAAGCAGAGCCAGGGCTGGGAACAAGCAGGTTTTGCTCCACTCACATGGACATTCACATAGTGCTAAGAGGCGTTAGACATGGGTTACGTTATGGAGGCAAATAGGATAGAAGGTGCTGTGGTTTGGAGTGGAGGTAAAAGGAAAGCTGATGATACTACATTACCTTCTTGTCACTGTCCCCAGTGTGAATGGCAGATCAGATCCTTCCGTGAGAATAGATTTTTGACAGAGAGTAGGAGAGGAATTGAGGACACTGAATGCCGAGGTGGGGATGGAGTGTCAGAAAGGGGAAGGTATTATCTCATGAGGGAAGGCGATGTGTGACCCATCCAGGACCTGCCACTTTCACTGACAACTTTGCTTAGTGCCAGCCTGACCCATTTTTCTTCCCAGAGAATTTTTTAAAAGTGAAATGAGAAGAGGTGCCTTCAGAACACACCTTTTCAACCTGAAGCTGCACTGGAGTGTGTTTAGAGAGATGCAGATGAGTGGGTGCTTTCTACCAGTCCCCACGGTATGCCATGAGAAGATGAACGTGGGGCCAGGCGCTGCTGTCCTCACCCAGTCCTGGGCAAGATACCTCCCCAGCCAGCGCTCTGGTCAGCTCCCAACTAGGGAACTTATGGGCAGAATAGTGGGAATGCTCTGGTTTTGGAAAAGAATGGCCCAGATTCCTCATTTCATACCTCACAGGCCAGAGGGAGGCCCTTGTACTTGCAGAACCAAGGCTGGATCAGATTTTGAGCATCTTTGCTGTTTCATTTGTCCACAGCCACACACCTGGGAGATCCTAGGGAGCTTTAAAGAATATAAGTTTTAGAAATGACTTTTTTGTTGTGTTCTCATGTAAGTGATACATGGTCATTCCAGCATCTAAAACCAGTTGCTGCCCAAGTAGAGTAACTTAGGAAGTCACTATGGTTTGATGATATTGACTAATAATTATCTCTGATACATGACTTGGTAAACATCTTCTGAAACTTTCAGCGTTGGAAGGAGTCCTTCCAGCAACTGAGTGTTATTTATGGAATATTTCAGCTATGAAAGGAGGCTCTTACACGGGGTAACTGGGCCTACCAGTTGGAAATGTGGTTAATCTTGGCAAACGCTGCTAGTTATTCTTCATTATAACAGGTGGCAACTAAAGTGATAACTTTGTTATGGGCAAGACGAGTAATCAAGATTAATTAGACTAATTGACAATGTTTTCTTCTCCCATTCTTGGAGGTACTACACACCTGACTATTTCTTTTTTTTTAATTTTTTAGGACAGATTTCTGCGTACACAAAGATGAACCTTGTGACACCGTTGGTAAGTTTAGAGTTAAAATAATAACTCTATACCCTGTGATAATGTGGACACTTGATAACACAGTCTGAAGGAGCCATCTTCAAACAAACTCTGCCTTTTCTGTTACCTCTTTTTGGTAAATTTGGTTTCTGATTTTATTTTACTTTTCTTCTTTCCTAAAAAGTTTTGTAGTTGTTTATGGCAGAAGGCATCTAGACAAAGGGTTAGTAAGGAAGATATGAAAAGTTCAACCAAAGGAAGGAACCCTCAGGCTGTCCTGAAGTGACTGTAGTTGGGTTGCATTTGTCTCTGAGCCTCTTGATCACCAGTGCAGGAGGGGGACCTCGCTGAATTACACGATTGTCATGAGACATAAGCTTCACCAAGTGTCATAAGAGGTGAAGTGTGACTGCAGGGCTGTGGGACTGGTGTCCTTCCACAGCCTTGGTATCAGGCTCATCGCTTTCTGGTCAAACGGAAGTGATGCTGACACGTAGTGCAGGCAAACACAGTTTCCCTCTCCCCCTGCCCTTCTACCTACACCTCCTCTCCCCACCTTCCCCTTCACTTGCCATTTCCTTTCTCTCCTATCTTCAGTTATATCTGGCTTGCTCTTGAACTCTAATAGGTTTCAAATTGGAACCAGTCTTTGAGTGTAGGAATAGAGCACTTGGTTAGCAGAAACCAATTTTGTCTGCTATAGCACAAACCTCTATTCACTAAGAGGTTGAAATATTGCACCACCAAAAGCAAGGTATGGAATTGAATGTGCTTAGAATTGTAGGAAAATTGAAGGAAAACAGTATAGGATTGAATATATATTATTGTGGAATTCAAACGTTAAAAACCTGTGCTTCCCGTGGAGTACTGGCAGCGGGTAATCCCAGGCCTTCTCTCTGGCTCTGCCAGGTACAAGCTGGGTGACGTTCAGTAAATCTCCATAATCCATTAAATGGTCACTGTGGACTAGGTGACTTACAAGGTCTTTCCAAATCTAGTAGAATGATGGCTAGCATTTATGTCACATTTTAGAGTTTCAAAATGATATTTTATACTATACTTTGGCAATCCTCTAGACAAATCTGAGAACTAGGTGTTAAAAACCAAGTAACCAATCTGTGCTTCGTTATTTGGGGGCTGTCTCCATAACAGAATTACTAGGCAAATGCAATGTGAAGTAAGCTTTGATAGAGGGTTAGCTGATGCCCGAGTCTAGTTGGGGCTGTAGAGGACTGGTATATGTCCATATCTGTCCACTGCCATGGCTGCCAAGGCCAGTGCTATCCAGAGGACTGGCTACTTCTTCCCAGTGTTCACAGCTCAGCTCTGATACCTCCACACTTCACCCAGGAGGGGCTTCTGCTCCCTGCCCCTCCTCACCCTATGCTTGCCCCCACGGAGACATGAATCCGTTGTACTGCCTGTGTCTGCACATCTTCCTTGGAAGACTGTGCTACACAGAGCAGAGTCTGGCTTTAACCCATGTGTCATATCCTTCAGCGCCTGGCACAGGGCTGGAGAGGCTGAGTCGCCACTGTTGATCCAATGAAGGAATAAACGAATGAATGCAGATGAAGGAACTACAGTATTTTTGAGTAGTATGCATCTAATGACCTGGTTTTCTTTCATGTGATTTAGAGCCAGCTTTAATTTTCTTTTGAATATGTAACTTTCATATCTGTGTAGACAGCTAGCTCTCTCAAGCATCCTTCCCTCCTCTAAACCACATCACCACACTACTTGTATTCGTCTGCTAGTGCGGCTATAACAAAATACCACAGACTGGGAGGCTTAAACAACAGAAATTTATTGTCTCACAGTTCTGGGGGCTTGTTCAAAATTAAAGTGTCAGCAGGGTTGATTTCTCCTGAAGCCTTTCGCCTTGGCTTGTAGATGGCCGTCTTCTCCCTGTGTCCTCACATGGTCTTCCTTCTATGTATGCCTGTGTCCTAATCTCTTTTTATAAGGATACCACTTATATTGGATCAGAACCCCACTCTTATGACCTCATTTAATCTTAATTACCTCTTCAAAGTCCCCATCTCCAAATACATTCACACTACGGGTTATGGCTTCAACTTATGGTTTTTTGGGGAAAACAATCACAAAACCTACATGGTGTTTTGTTACTACACATTTGTCTTAATGTGTCATAATTTACTTGTACATATTATCAAGTCAGTAAGAATAATGGGTAATTTGATAAAAATAATTTAAAAACTGGGCTTATGGCAATCTTATAGCAGTCTCATCCAATTTATTTCTGTATTTTTTTACCTTTATATTTTGAAATAATTATAGAATTTCTTAAAGTTGTCAAAATAGTACAGAGAAGTCTCATACCAATCGTCCAGCTTCTATGGTAACATCTTATGTAACTATAGTGGATTTCCGAAACCAGGAAATTGATTGGCACCATGCAGTCAACTAAACTACAGATCTTACTCAGGTTTCACTGGTTTTGCATGCACTTATTTTTGGTTATGTTTTTACCTATTGTTCCATGACATTTTATCACATGTGTGAATTTTTCCATCCACCTTAACAATCAGGAACAAAACTGGTCCATCCCCTCCAAGCAGCTCCCTCGGGCTGGCCTTATAGAATCACCCTCTCCTTCCCTCCCTTTCCCTAACCTTGGTTACTGCTTATCTGTAATCCATCATTGTAATTTTGTCATTCCAGCATCCAATTTATTTTTGTATTTTGTTTTGATTCCACAGAATGGAAAAATAATCTGAATCACATAAATATGTGGTTGCCAATGCTAAGAGCTTTTGAACAGCTGCCTTCAAATCTCAGGATCCAACTCTAGCAGGAAGGGCTGTGCCCTGAGTTTTTTAGAAAATGAGATAATCTGGTACCTTGAGAAACTGGGAAAACTTGGGGGTTATCAACATCTTATGTTTGGTATATAATAGTGTTTTTTGTTTGCTTTGTTGTTTTAATTAGAATAAAACTTACAGATAGTAAAGGGTACAAATCTTGATGGATTTTAAAAATTTATGCCTATACTTGTTTTTATCTCTTATTTATTGAAATAGTTTTAATGGAGTGTTTTGAATTCTGTTTTAATCTATTTTTTTAAATTGTGGTAAAATATATATAACATAAAATTTACCATCCTAATCATTTTTTTAGTGGACAATTCAGTGGCATTAAGTACACCCACATTGTTGTGTAATCATATGCCTGTATTCTCAGACAACTACTCAGATTAAGATATGGAATGTTCTCAGCCCCAAGAAGGTTCCCTCATGCCTCCTCCAAGTCCCCCAGAGATATGCCCCCAAAGGTAACCTACTGTTGAAAATGTTTTAATCACTGTTTTTATAATAGTTTAATTTTAAAAAGTAATTTAAAGTTAAATTTTAAATTAACTTTAAATTTAAATTTAATTTAAATTAATTTAATTTAATTTAATTTAATTTAATAAATTTAAATTTAAATTTCAAAGTTAAATTTCAATGATTCATTTGAAGAATCTCTGAAGTAGTGGGTGGAGTTTGGGGTTCCATGAATAATATGGATACTTCCCCTCTACACTGCCCAGTCTGCATTAGCCCAGCTCATCAGACAGGATTCCTGACTGTGGAAACAAGCAAAAAGGGCGTGGATCCGAAGGGGGACTGCCCCTGAGGCTGGAGGACCAGGTTGGAACACAGCTAGTGCCCGAGGGAGCCCTGGAGCGGGGGAAGGCTGCAGACCCCAGGCAGAGGTCTGCATCAGGGCTGAGAGGAATGGCGCCGTCTGCCCCACAGCCACCGTGTCACCGGCTCCCTGTTACGAGTCTTGCTCTCAGTCACGTGGCTGCCTCTTTCTACCCCCACCTGCGTGGGGGTGAGGGTGGCTCTGGCCCTTTGGGCTTCCACAGGGAGGCAGCGGCACCTCCCACAACGAGTGCATGCAAGGTGGGTCTGTAGAGGGGGTGCTTTACAGAGGAAGGATGAAGCTGGACAGCTCAGAATGACAATATCCACTACATCCCCGATGTTTTTGTAAAGATTGAAACCCGAGACACCGACACATCCTCTGTGCACTTGACAGGGGTCCTGCTGACACAGGTGATGGGCTTCCCTGGCCCTGATTCTAAGGTGGTCCTGACTCCTGTGGGAGAGAGGCCTCACCAAGCTCCTCCACACTGGCTGGCGGCTTGACTGAGCAGACAAGTGGACACACTTTTAAAGATTCACACCAGACAGACCCTCCCTTCCTCTTGGGCCACTATGGAAGGGGAAGGGGTGACACTTAGAGGTCTTGCTCATCTCCACCTTGGGGGAAGACACGCACAAGGAGAACTTAAGGCAATTCTTAAGGCAGCAGGATCTGGGAAAACAGCCTTCTTCCCTAACAGAAGCAGCTGCCCTCTTACTGTGGTTCCCACTGTGCACATTTCAGACTTGCCTTTGCGGGGTGTGGGCTTTTCCTCTGTTGAATTGCTTCATCCTGTGTGATCTGCTTTCCTGCCACCATCCTAACGAGGAAGCCTCCTACATGAGAAAAGGGTGCCCGACTTCCAGGATCGTGGAGGCTAGAGACCTCTGGAGGCTTTTGCTGGCCCTTTGCCCTCCTCCTCCCACACCCCGGGCCTCTCTGAGGTGCCGGCCTGAGCAGCCATGTCTAACCACAGCCTGGCTGACCAGACACGTCTTAGTTACAGTCAGGGGGTGTGGTGCGTTTGTCCTGCTCCTACCCTCGGCTGCAGGCTGAGCTATGGTGATTTTTTTTTGACAGCCTAATTCAGGCTTTATGAATTTAGTTTTAATTATCGGGATTTATCGTTTTCCTTACTTGGTCTCATAATAGTTTTTAATTACTGGAAAAGCTTTCCTTTTCCTCCCCCAGGAGAGGGATGTGATGGTCGTACACAAAGGAAAATGGATATATTCCACAGCCTCGTGAAATGTGTCACACAGAAGGCCAGGGAGAGGCTGTCAAGGGGGTCCAAGCCTGGTTGGTGTCCTGGGGCCCTGCTGCTCTGACATGAGGGTCCCTTTCCACAGCTGTCCCTGAGCTTGGTTGGAAGGACCCTTCCTTGTGTGGCCCACAGCACTGGAGCTGAGCTCCCTGAGAGGTCTGGCCGGGCCAGGGGGCACTTCATAAATGTGGCTATTGACCTCCATGCAGCAGGTCCATCTGTGAGGGACGAAGGGAGCATCACTGACAGGATGAGTGTGTCCAGGAATGAAGCATCTCCTTCAGAAGTCTGTTTCAGGCCAGCCCTCCATGAGGCCATGGATGTAAAATGTGCTGGGGAGCCAGTGAGAGGCGAGGGAGGCTGGGGCTACAGTGTCGCAATGCTGCCTTGGCTGGGTTTTTATTCACTGAGTGTGTTATAATTTAGGGCTCAGACAAGAAAGTAAGGCCAAGTTTTATGTATAAAAACAAACATCAGGGCTTCCCTGGTGGCACAGTGGTTGAGAGTCCGCCTGCCAATGCAGGGGACACGGGTTCGTGCCCCGGTCCGGGAAGATCCCACATGCTGCAGAGCGGCCTGGCCCGTGAGCCATGGCCACTGAGCCTGCGTGTCTGGGGCCTGTGCTCCGCAACGGGAGAGGCCACAACAGTGAGAGGCCCGCGTACCGCAAAAAAAAAAAAAACCATCAAAATGTATCGTCTGGCTGTACATTATCCCCCTTACAGCGGTCGCCCTGGGCGGCCATTTGCTTGTTCCAATCCCAGTGCTGTGGCCAGAAAGTGTGGACACCCCCTTGTGGATTTCCTTCAGAGTGAGCATTCATCTTCTATCTTTTCATGGTGTTGGTCAGTCTTCATTCTTCGAGAGTGGTTTTGAATTGTGGAGGTGTCAAATGCTCTATTCGCTGAATGAGGCTGAAAAATATTGTTTGAGGTAAAATTACAAGTTTTATTAGTCAGCTTCGGGTTTCTTTGTTTCTGACGGCTTTCCTATATGTTCATTTTACTTTACTTGTTATTCCTTGGGACCTTACAGAAGTCACAGTTCACTTTTGCTTCAAGATTGTTAGAAGTTGTTTCAGATGATTGCCTTCAGGGGAAGCTGCCCCATTGAATGAACAAGTCCTGAGGGGTCCATCTCCTTACCTCATACCCATCTCATGTTGGGCATGGTGCACCCTGCTTCAGTTTCAGGCTTATCTACACCATGTCTTTTGTGTCTACTCTGAGAAGCTTACAAAGGAGAAGGCTTAACATTCAATGACATATTAGTTGTCCCAAATCAGACAACCTGAGGTCTTCAGCAAATTCATCTATTTGTCAGAAGTTATATTGGTATTTATAATAATGCTCTAGACCATTCTGTGATTTTTGAGAGGTTTTATGAACAATTTTAATTTTGGGAATAAAATATGCATGCACCTAGCAATCAGGGGTTCAGACTGTTTGGGCAAGTGCTGCTGTCTTCCTCATCATACAATTAAAAAAATAGGTCATTCCCTTAAGAGAGTTAGGAAATAGAGTTACTGTGAAAGCTAAAAAGTATATACAGTCTTTCCTCGGTATCTGTGGGATTGTTTCCAGGACCCCCGTGGATACCAAAACCTGCGGATGCTCAAGTCCCTTATATAAAGTGGCCTAGTACACTCAGCCCTGTGTATCCTCAGGTTCTGCATCTGCAGATTCAATCAACTGTGGGTGGAAGGGCTGAGTGTACTTGAGTAAACTAACTTTTTCTCTCACTGTTAGGCCTTAAACGTAGGTAAAGAGTATTTAAAGAAAAATGCCAATTAAGTCCTGTCTGGATGTTGGAGATGGTCTTTCAAAAGACCCTTTGTAGGACCTGCTGTTGCCTGAGGGGAAAAAAAGTGAGGGCAAGAAAGGGGTGGCCACGTGGAGTTTCCTCCTGGTCACCTTGTATGGCTGTCCTATGGTTTGGCTTGAAGATAGTGACCGTGGTGAATAAAAATGTGAGTGTGTATGTGTATGCACATTACATATGTACATATACACATGCCTAGGTGCGTGTCTGCACATGGAAGTGTGTGGTGTTTACACTTTCTGTACCTTAAAGTCTGGAGGGCTTTCTTTGTTCCTGTAAGCTCCCCAGAAGGGAGCCCTCCAGAGAAGGGACAACACAACAAGAACCAGGGCAGGATTTCTGTTTGGGGCCCAGCAGAAAGTCCGTACTGAAACCAGTGGCCCCAGGGGACCAAGTTCAACTTTTCTTCTTCCTCATGCCAGGATCATGACTAAGGTTACATAATGGCTGAAGTACATTTAAAAATGGTGAAAATATGCGGGTATGTTTTTGCGTGGGGTACCTTTGTTCTGGCACTACATGGGAGACCACAGAACACTTGGTGATGCTTGAATGCCTTTTGAGATGGAGAGCAAGAGAGCTGAGCAAGAAGGAACTGACCTCTGCAGGGTTTCCAGCTATGGCCCTTCAGATGTAGGCTGTAGAGCCCCCTCCTACCTTCAGGTCGGCAAGTGGGTGGCTTGTGGGAGAGTTTCCTTCTGGAGGCCGCTGGGTTGCACCATTGTGGGTTCTGTGCTTGGGTGGCCAACGGAGGCAACTCTGAAGCAGATGCCCTTCCAGTTAGGTGGTCCCTAACCTGCAGGAGATGTCAGTGACATCGGTGTCGGGCCACAGACCACCGCCCTCTCGTTTAGCGCAGGCCTCAGCATGACATCAGCAGAAGGACTGTGTCTCTGTTGTTCCCTGATGCTTCCACCCTCATGGCCCAAGAGCACTTTATCATTAGCTTGGAGAGAAGTGGGAGCCTCTCTGCCTTGCCAGACAGCTCTTACTCACTCATGTGATGCTGAGGCAATTTGCTAGAAACACAAAACTCCTCCCGGCTTGGGGAAAATGTGGGGGAGTAGAGTCACAAATGGGAAACCAGGCCTTTCTGAGATGCCTTCTATGTAATTGTGAGTCCCAAAGCCCTCTGGAGCCTTTGGGCAGCCTCTCGCTGAGATCAGGAGGAGTGGGCAGGAGAAGTGAGGGGCCAGGCTCCTCTGCAGTGGGTCCTGCCCTGGCTGGCAAGAGCCCTGAGCCAGAGAAGTGCCCCCACCATGGCTTCCTTTCCAGTGGCCCTCAGGGTGGTTCCCGTTCACCACCTGCAGCCCCTCATCTGCACAGTGAACGCTGAATCTCCTTGGGCTGTGGCTTGGCTCAGTCCAGGAGTCTGAGCATCGTCTCTGTGGGGAGACTGGGGTTCAGATCCTGCTACCACCACTGTCCTGTGTGAGTCCCCTGATATCTCTGGCTCTGTTTTCTCCTCTGTAAAATGGGGATAATGATACCCAGAGTTATTGTGAAGGTTAAATGAGATGATCAGTTGCATCCCTTAGGATGGATATTGTCAACAATAACAACAAAAAGCCTGCAGAAAATAACAAGTATTGGTGAGGATGTGAAGAGACGGGAACACTTGTATACTGCTGGTGGGAATGTAAAATGGTGCACCCGCTATGGAAAAGAGTACGGTGAGTCCTCAAGAAATAAAAATAAGATCCAGGAATTCCACTTCTAGGTATCTACCCCAACAAAACGGAACTTGAACAGATATTTGTACACCTGTGTTCATAACAGCATTATTCACAATAGCCAAAAGGTGGAAGCAACCCAAGTGTCCTTTTATTTATACACAGAATAATATTCAGCCTTAAAAAAGAAAGGAATTCTGAGACATGGGTAAAACTTGAAGATGTTATGCTAAATGAAATAAGCCAGTCACAAAAAGACAAGTACTGTGTAATTCCACCTAAAGTCCCTGAGGAGTCAAATTCATAGAGACAGAAAATAGATTGGTGGATGCCAGGGGCTGGAGGGGAGGAATAATGAAGAGTTAGTGTTTAATGGATACAGAGGTTCAGTTTGGGAAGGTGGAAAAGCTCTGAAGGTGGATGGTGGTGATGTTTGCACAACAATGTGAACGTATTTAATGCCGTTAAACTGTATACTTAAAAATGGTTAAAATGGTAAATTGTATGTTGTATATACTTTACCACGACTTTTTAAAAAATGCTATGACCAAGGAAGCAAAGTAATTACTTTTATTCAATAGTACTTTTTCTCAAAGATTTCTTCCAAGAAAAAGGGTGAAGATGAGAGAAAAAGTACAATTTCCAGAGAAGGGGGTCCTCATGCTTCCCTCCCTGGGAGGCCGGGTGGCAGTGAGGTGCTGCAAGAGCTGCAGGGCCCTGGGGTGGTGTGGGGGGCAGAGCAGGGAAGGAGGGAGGAAAGGAAGGCTGGGAGAGGGTGAGGCTCTGGGTGTGGAGAGAGAGTGAGGAGAGAAGAGGGCATATGAAGAAATGTTGCTGGTGGGTTGAATTAGACGGCCCTTTCTGATGTTCTCAGAGAGATGCAAGTAGGGATTAGGAGCCCCTTTTTGGTTGTTAGGCTGTGCTTCTTTGGCTTAGATTCCAGAGGCAGATTGGACCTTGCAGGCACTGAGACTTAGTGAAGTTACTGCTGATATTTTTCGACCTTGGGCCATTCTCATCTACGTCTGGCATTAAAATCATCACTTTAGAGTCAAGCCAAGAGTTCACTTTCCCAATGACTGCTCAGTTGTTGCACTCATGGTATACAGAGCTAGGATTGGTCACACTCAAGTCATGTGATGCTCAGAAGTAACCACAGGGACACAACGTGTGTGACCCTCTGGAGGCAGAAATGCAATTTAGGGGAGAATGTTTGTTTGCTGCTTGCATACTTCAGGCAGTTCACTGGGATTCTGTGGTGTCTGTGAGCTCATTAAATTGAAGAACCCCCAGCTCTCCCATGTGAAGGTTGTTTCTGAGTTTTTAACCTCAGTTTCTACAAATATGCAGCTTAAGAGACAGGAGTGCTTTAGGAAGGAGAGAGGAGGTTATGTCAGACCAATCTATTGGTCTGTCTTCTTGCACAGAGACCAGATCTTGGCCTGGCTGTTATTTTGGGTTTGGGTTCCAAATGCCTTTGGAATTATTGGCATAGACAACTTGGATGAGAAGTTACTGACAAGTACTGTTGTGGGGGAAGTACAGGAAAGGGCTGAGTCATGGTCAGGAAAGGGCTGAGTCATGGTGAGGAAGTGCTGAGTTCATCAGGAAGGGCTGAGTCATGGTTAGGAGAGCACTGAGTCATGGTGAGGAAGGGCTAAGTCATGGTCAGGATGGGGCTTAGTGATGGTGAGGAAGGACTTAGTGATGGTGAGGAAGGGCTGAGTCATGGTGAGGAAGGGCTGAGTCATAGTGAGGAAGGGCTGGGTCTTGGTGAGGAAGGGCTGAATTATGGTCAGGAAGGGCTGAGTCATGGTGAACAAGGGCTGAGTCATGGTGAACAAGGGCTGAGTCATGGTGAACAAGGGCTGGGTCATGGTAAGGAGAACACTGAGTCATGGTCAGGAAGGGCTGAGTTATGGTGAGGAGAACACTACGTCATGGACAGGAAGGGCTGAGTTGTGTTTAGCACATGTTGCTGACACAGTCCAGGGTGTTATGGAAAGACTGCTAACTGATATCCATGCCTATTTTTTTCTCTTCCTGGATGATTAAATTTCCGTACCGTCCTGGCATTAGGTGTGGCAAAAGTGACTGCTTTGTCCACTGGAATGGGAATAGAAGTGATGTGCACTATTTCCAGGCCTGGCCCCTACAAACCTCCTGTGAAATGGTGCTTGAGGCTCTTCCTCTATTGGTTGACTGGCTAAGGCCCGACCAGGAGCCAGCATCCTCAAGCCCTGAAACATTGGATGTTATGTGAGTGAGAAATAAAGCGTCTGAAGACACTGAGATTTGAAGTTTTGTTTGCGACAGCACCTAACCTCCAATATCAGAAACGCTGAAGGCTGAGTTGAATATAAGACCCTATCCTTGAGGTACTTTAAGGTCTCAAGGCAGCGAAGACTTCATCTCTTTGGGGACTGAGAGGACGGCAGCAACATCTCCACGTTCAGGCTGAAAGAACAGCTTTGGCAGGTGACCCACGGGGCCTGGTTGAACAAGGAGCAGGGCCCAGAATCTTGTTAAGTTTTTAGTGAAGAATTAAAAAGCAGACTTGGACTTGGAGGGGAGGAAAACTTAACTCTTATTTTCTTCTACCCATCTTATGTGCATTAGCTGGGGCCCTTTAAATTAGACTGACAAAGGACAAATTAACAACTGAAAAGCAAACACAGGTTGACTAATGCATGCATGCATCATGCATACACGTGGGAACACCCAGTGGGGAGTAACTTTAAGGGGTATTTAGAACTTGGGCTTGTATAGCATCTTAAAAAAGAACAGTAAATTTTTTTTTTTTGGCTGTCAAATGACCTACATTCATAAATATTTATTATGCTGTCTCCAAAAAATAATTTTTTTTAACTTCTTTATTGGAGTATAATTGCTTTACAATGGTGTGTTAGTTTCTGCTTTATAACAAAGTGAATCCGTTATACATATACATATGTTCCCATATCTCTTCCACCTTGCACCTCCCTCCCTCCCACCCTCCCTATCCCACCCCTCTAGGTGGTCACAAAGCACTGAGCTGATCTCCCTATGCTATGCAGCTGCTTCCCACTAGCTATCTATTTTACGTTTAGTAGTGTATATAGGTCCATGCTACTCTCTCACTTCGTCACAGCTTACCCTTCCCCCTCCCCATATCCTCAAGTCCATTCTCTAGTAGGTCTGTGTCTTTATTCCCTTCTTACCCCTAGGTTCTTCATGACCTTTTTTTTTTTCTTAGATTCCATATGTATGTATTGGCATACAGTATTTGTTTTTCTCTTTTGGACTTACTTCACTCTGTATGACAGACTGTAGGTCCATCCACCTCACTGCAAATAACTCAATTTCATTTCTTTTTATGGCTGAGTAATATTCCATTGTATACGTGTGCCACATCTTCTTTATCCATTCATCCGATGATGGACACTTAGGTTGCTTCCATCTCCTGGCTATTGTAAATAGAGCTGCAATGAACATTTTGGTACATAACTCTTTTTGAATTATGGTTTTCTTAGGGTATATGCCCAGCGTAGTAGTGGGATTGCTGGGTTGTTTGGTACTTCTATTTGTTGTTTTTTAAGGAACCTTCGTACTGTTCTCCACAGTGGCTGTATCAATTAAGATTCCCACCAGCAGTGCAAGAGTGTTCCCTTTTCTCCACACCCTCCCCAGCATTTATTGTTTCTAGATTTTTTGATGATGGCCATTCTGACCGGTGTGAATGATATCTTATTGTAGTTTTGATTTGCATTTCTCTAATGATTAATGATGTTGAGCATTCTTCCATGTGTTTGTTGGCAGTCTGTATATCTTCTTAGGAGAAATGTCTGTTTAGGTCTTCTGCCCATTTTTGGATTGAGTTTTTTGTTTTTTTGTTATTGAGCTGCATGACCTGCTTGTAAATTTTGGAGATTAATCCTTTGTCAGTTGCTTCATTTGCAAATATTTTCTCCCATTCTGAGGGTTGTCTTTTGGTCTTGTTTATGGTTTCCTTTGCTGTGCAAAAGCTTTTAAGTTTCATTAGGTTCCATTTGTTTATTTTTGTTTTTATTTCCATTTCTCTAGGAGGTGGGTCAAAAAGGATCTTGCTGTGATTTATGTCATAGAGTGTTCTGCCTATGTTTTCCTCTAAGAGTTTGATAGTGTCTGGCCTTACATTTAGGTCTTTAATCCATTTTGAGCTTATTTTTGTGTATGGTGTTAGGGAGTGATCTAATCTCATACTTTTACATGTACCTGTCCAGTTTTCCTAGCACCACTTACTGAAGAGGCTGCCTTTTCTCCACTGTATATTTTTGCCTCCTTTATCAAAGATAAGGTGACCATATGTGCATGGGTTTATCTCTGGGCTTTCTATCCTGTTCCATTGATCTATATGTCTGTTTTTGTGCCAGTACCATACTGTCTTGATTACTGTAGCTTTGTAGTATAGTCTGAAGTCAGGGAGCCTGATTCCTCCAGCTCCATTTTTTGTTCTCAAGATTGCTTTGGCTATTCGGGATCTTTTGTGTTTCCATACAAATTGTGAAATTTTTTGAAAAAGAACAGTAAATTTTAAAGAAGTAAATGGACAAAAGAAAAGGACTTTGAGTTTCTTGGGTGGCAAACTGTAAGAAAGTATATATGTGGGAGACCTAATGGTACATAAGGGCTACGTAAAGCAAGGTTTGTTAGAGTCCTCTGGTGCCATCTCTTGGCTGATAAGGGTCTAGGGTTATCTCCAGTGATTAACATCTGTAGAGAGGGCACGGGGGGACACCTTTACAAACTTTTGACCTGCTTTTAGGCAGATGAGGGGAGGACAGAGAGCTTTTTTGTACCTGTATATTCTCAATTGTCTCCAGCTCAAAATAATCCTTATGCCAAAGTGGCACATTTTGAGGTGGCATGTTCTGCGACCCTTCAGACTTCTCTGGAATCTTGAGGGAAATTCCTTCCATTGTTGAAGATATTTAGGGCTGAGGAGGGAAACGAGGCCCAAAGATTGCCACTCCTTGAGAATAGTGCTGAGGACGGGGAACTCACAGGTACTGCACAGCTCTGCTGCACAGATGTGGTCTAGATATAGACCAGCAGCTTCTTAGCCTTGATCAGGGGCCAAATGCCAGTCCTGGGTGTGAGGTGGAGCCCAGAGCCCCTCATGTGTCTCCCAGGCAGCAGGTAGGCACATGAGAAGTTCTGTAACAACTGGACCACCCACCCTCAGCATTTTCCTGACCCCAGTGTAAGGGGAGCAGGCTCACTGATGATCCTGGATGGCCTTGAACTTTGGTGTTGGGCATGCTCTGGTTTTGCTGTGATTGAGCACTAGAGAGATGCCCAGTGTCAGCTTTAGCCTGGAGACCACCCCTTCCGTCATTGGCCAGAAGGGGGCGATCCTGAGGGTGGGGCTCATTTCACCAGAGGGTTTACTGCTTCCCTGCTGGAAGGTTGTAAGGCTCTGATGGGATTCACATTTGACTTCTTGTCAAGTCAACTACACGAAGGCAATGTGTCCTTGTCCACCCTCTTCCTAGCTGCATCAGCCTTTTCTCTCTGCAGTGCCCTGGCCCTCACTTCCATAGCACTAAGCAGGCCAAGGAACCTGGTAGCTTGGTAGATGTCCACGGGTGGCCAAGGGGCCAGCTTCTGTGGTTTTGGAGCACTTCTCCAGGCTCCCTCCTTCAGCGCTTGAGAGGCCCCCTTCTCCACTCACTTGCACAAGGGGTGGCCTCTTCTTGCTTCTCTGCCTCCTTACATCTTCTGTTGGTCAAGGGCATCATTTTCCTCAGCTCGGGCTGCTATAAGGAAATACCACAGATGGGAAGCTTCAACAACAGACATTTATTTCTCACAGTTCTGGAGGCTGGAAGTCCCAGATCAAGGTGCCAGTCAACTCAGGGTCTGGTGAGGACCCTCTTCCTGGCATGCAGATGACTGCTCTGTCCTTGTGGTGGAGGGCAAGTGAGCTCTGGTCTCTTTTCCTTTTCTTTTAAGGATGACTGTTGTGTCCTCATGTGGGACCTCACCCCATGATGCATCTAAATCAGATTACCTCCCTAATACTATCACATTTGGGGTTTAGGGCTTTAACAAATGAATTTGGGGGACACAAACATGCAGTCCACAGCAGGCATCAATGCAGTGTAACGTCTCACAGGCCTCGGGGTGGGGCCAAGATCCAGGCCGCCTTAGAACTTAGCCTCAGAAAGTTGAAGAGCTTTGCTTCCAGCAGAGCCTTCTGCTGTGCCCTCCACCTTCCCTGCTTGATGGACGGTACCAGTGCCGCTCTTTGTCCTGTCATCCTGGGTGGTGATGGAGGTGATGCTGAGAGCAGCTCCCATTTGTTGAGAACTCCTGTGTCAGATACTTCATGTTTTTAATTCATGTAATCCTCACATTTCTATTAGGAAGTGCTGCTGTAATCCCCACTTCACATGCGGGGAAGCTGAGGTACAGAGAGGTAAATAACTTGCCTGAAGCCACATAGCTTGTAAGAGGTAGAGCCAGCATTTGACCCAGGACAGTTCAGTTTCAGTCTTTTGTTTTCTTACCTGTACTTTTCTCCTAACTATATCTTGCCTTTCAATAACGTTCTAAGAGAGCTATTATTCCTGTTAGCAGATGGGAAACTGAGTCTCCAAAAGGATACATTTCTTGTCTGAAATTATACTGTTAATTAGTGACAGCTGGCCTTGAACTCACTGTAAAGCCTGAGAGTTTAACTCCCACCTCTCCTCCTGCCAGATCTGTGCCCATTCATTTTTCTCTTTCTGCAAGTATATATCACTTTCTGCAAGTATATATCACTCATTATTATTTTTACCCAGTAAGTATATATCACTCATTATTATTTTTACCCAGTATTTTCTTCTTTTCATTGTCTTTATCATATGTACTATTTGCAGAATGGATCTTTGTCCTCTCCTACATCTTGCTTTTTCAGCATTCATACTTGTAAGTATTCTTTGAGAACCTACTGTGGGCCAGGCACTGCTCCAGCCCTGGGGATGCATAATATACAAAATAAATGTCCCTGTTTTTGTGGAACTGACATCCTAGTGGAGGGGATGGATATGTACTATCAGTAAGTAAACTCCAGAGTAGGGATAACGTGATAAAAGTGGAGAAACAAAGCAGAGAAGGGGGATAGGAAGCTGATGGGGCGGGACTTCACATTTCAGCTTGAGTGGCTGAAGCCTTTGCTCTGAGGGTGGTTTGGAAATCAGACTCTCCACCTGTAATGGCTTTGGCAGGCCAGGGCTTCTAGAAGTGCTGAGGTTAACTCTGTCGTCAGTATGAATCTCTGAAAGCCAACGAAGGGTCCCCAGGGTGAGCAGCCAGGGTGGACAGCTGTTCCCCAGTGGGAACAAGTGTGGTGTCCCCTGGGCCCACTCCCCATACAGTACTCCTAGCTCTGCGTCTCAGCCACAGTCAGACCTGGATTTGAGTCTTCACGCTGCCACTTACTTGACCTTGGGCATATCAATTAATAAACTCATCAGTTCTCAGTTTCCCTGTTTGTATGAGATATCAACATCCCCCTGCAGGCCTGCTCTGAGAAAATGCCTGTGGAAACCATAATGCGGGGTGACTGCTCTGTACATCTTGTCTCTGCTTCCTTTCGGTGGCCACAGGACATTATGCCCAGCCACCCCCATCCTGTCATTGTGTGGGTCTTCTGGGAAGGGCGCTGGGGTGGGGATTCAGCAGCAGGTCGGGGTGAAGGCTCTCCAGGCCTCTCCAGTCTCAGTATGAGCAAAGACAGGCAGGCAGAATGTAGAGCCTGAGGGTAGGGGGCCTGATGTTTATTGAGGGCCTCCCACTTGCCGATGCTGTGCTGGGGCCTTGTGTGGAAGGTACAGCTTCCAATTTACAGATGGAAAAACCAAGGCAGAGTTACCCACCCAAAGTTGCACAGTGAGCAAATGTGGGCTGACCTGACACCCACCTTATGCTTGTGCTGGAAGGGGTAATGTGACTCTAGGGCAGAGTTTTGGAGGCCTGGGGGCCCTGGGGAGCCTGGCTCGCAAGTTTGAATTTGAGTCTGGTGGTAACAGGAGCCACTGAAGTGAGCTTATCCCACATTGTCTGCAGAGAAGAAGAGAGGAATTGGAGCTGGGATCCAGGCATCCAACCACAAAGTTCCCTCCTGTGACAGAGCCAGGTTTGGCTCAGTTCTTGGAGAAGGAGGGGGTGGAGCATGGGACAGGCAATTGATATTTTTATATAA
This sequence comes from Phocoena sinus, assembly GCF_008692025.1. NCBI lineage: Eukaryota > Metazoa > Chordata > Mammalia > Artiodactyla > Phocoenidae > Phocoena > Phocoena sinus. Next base: position 51,350,221 of record NC_045764.1, on the reverse strand, counting down.
TAAAGATTTAAAGAGGGTGCATATAAACTGTATGGAACCAAGTCAGATAGGCTTCTTAGATTAGCATGCATGGGAATCACTAGGGTGTCTCCTTAGAATGCAGATGGCTGGGCCTCACCCCCAGGCTTTGGATTCAGTGGGTCTGTGGAGGGCTGGGTGATGCTGATGCTTGGTCTGGGGACCATGCTTGGAGAACCGCTGCCTTATGTGATTGTGGCTAGGGTCCTTGATGTGCTTGTTATGGTTTGTTAATTAACAACAACAAAAAAACACAGTGACATGAATATAGATGTTGTGTAAACATCTTAAAAATTTACTTTTGTACAAAAAGCTGTGACGATGTAGGTTTCTGAGTTACTTCCTATGTTCTCTCCATTTGAGCCTGTAGGACTCTAACAGCTGACCCATGTTAGGGATGGTAACTGAGTCAGTCGCTGGGGACTGTGGACATTTGTGATAATTAGGATATTGACTGTCAGCCAAGGAATCAGACTTGCCCCAAATGTTCTGCCACCTCATCACATTTTCCATGAACTTAGTACTGGTTGTTAAGAGGGGCAGAGGGAGTGGAGGTTTCCAGCACAGCCTCTAGTTTTCTTCTGCCTGGTTCAAATCCCAGCTCTGCTGCTCACAGTAGAACCCTGGGCAGTTTGCTTTTCCTCTTATTTCAGTTTCCTAATCTGTAAAATGGGGATAGTAGTAATTTCTTACTTGGGTAGTAGTCGTGGAAAGGAAGTGAGGCATTTATTATAGGTAGAGGGCCTAGAACTCATGGTAAATGCTCCATCTCCGCCAGCCGTAGTGGTCTTGTTTCAGTGCCCCCTGCCCGACAGGTGCAGAACAAGACCCTGAAAGTCCTCAGTGGTGCTGTTTGGGAAGAGGGATGCTGGAAGCTAATGGTTCTCCAAGGGTGATGCCAGACCACAGCATCAGCACCACCTGTGATGGTGCTAGACAGGCACATTCTCAAGCCCCATCCAAGCCCTTCTGCATCAGTTCTCTCTGCTCAGTCTGTATTTTCATAAGCTCTCAGGGGATTCCGATGTACACTCAAGTTTGAGAACTACTGATCTGAGCCTTGGCAGTACCAGAGAAGCAGGAGGACTTAGTTCTCTTGGCTCTGTGTGTGTGTGTGTGGAGTGTGGGAGGGGGTAAGGGGAGCTTTACCTGAGAGCGTGGGGAAGCTAGACGCCCAGAAGATGCATTAAGTAACTGGCGAGGCAGCATGATAGACTCCTAGCCCCACTGTCAGCACCACTTACTTCCTGCCCAGGCTCCAGGCATGGCTTTTCTGGCAAGTGGAATCTTGGTCATATCACTGCTGACAGATGAGAGTATCCCTGAATATCATTTCTCCCTTACATTTCCCACCCCCTGAGGATCTTCTGGCATCTATCTCAGGGCTGTTTAGACCTTCCTCTTCTTGAATTGCTGAAAGGTGCTGCTTGTACAGCACAGGTCTCCTTTCCCTTTTCCCACGGCATTCCAGGGTTTTCCTCCATGAAAATGATTAGTGGGTTTTGTTTTGTTTTGTTTTTTGAAAAGGCAATTCAGTTGAATGCTTCCTCCCTCAAGTTGCTTTTCTCCTGTACCCCAATGTTCTCCTGTAACATTGTCTCCTGTACCCCAGAGTTACAAAACCAAAAGGGACCAAACAGCTGTGCAGGGGTTGCGGTAGGGGTGCCTCGGGAGCAGCAGGGTGGCCTGCTTCTCTCCACCTTGGCTGAGCTGCTGATTAGATGGAAGGGTTCCTGGGGAGGCAGGGTGAGGGGATGGGCAGGAGCCCCTGCGGCCAGCCTTATGGGCTGGTTGTAGCATTTCCTTTGCCACAGGGCTCCAGTTGCGAAGATAAACATACAATTTTTTTTTTTTAAATGGAGGTTGCCCATTCTTTTTTGTTTTTTTTTAATTAATGAATTTATTTATTTTTGGCTGTGTTGGGTCTTCGTTTCTGTGCGAGGGCTTTCTCTAGTTGCGGTGAGCAGGGGCCCCTCTTCATTGCGGTGTGCGGGCCTCTCACTATCATGGCCTCCCCCGTTGTGGAGCACAGGCTCCAGACGCGCAGACTCAGTAGTTGTGGTGCACGGGTTCTAGTTGCTCCGCGGCATGTGGGATCTTCCCAGACCAGGGCTTGAACCCATGTCTTCTGCATTGGCAGGCAGACTCTCAACCACTGCGCCACCAGGGAAGCCCAAACATACATTTTGAGATAAAGTGGACCCCCAGATGTCTTCATCTTGGAAAAAGAAATCAATAAGACAGTCTCCGTGTTGGGCCAAGAAGTCCTTCTCCTCCACACTCAGATTTGCACAGGCCTGCGTGTGAAGGTGGGAGGGAGCTGGGGATGCAGGGACTGTGCTCGTGCTGAGGAGGCAGGTCAGGGAGCAGAAGAAGGGGCTCTGGGGCACTGGCTCTCCTCCTTAGCAAGGTGAGACCTTTCCCTTGCTCATTGATGGGATAGTGATGGGACTGCTGCACACCTGTCGGTGTTGTCAGAATTAAGTATGGGAACAAATATAAAGCGTTGGGCACAGCCCCTGCCTTCCTTGTGGGAAGTGGTGGTTGTGATTTTTATTAGCAATTTCTAGAAGTTGACTGGCCATTATATGGCTTTTGTTTCAGAAGATGCCTGATACTTCTAATCCACCAACAATTCCTACCCGCTCTGACCTCAGAACATACTCTTAATCAGACCTCTTTTAGCCACACCTGCCATTCCCCCTGTGGTCCAGGCCTCTGTCACCCTCACCCACAGTCTCCTGGCCTCCACAGTGGCCTCCTGAACAGCAAGTTCTTACGTGACAGCCAGAGGGTTACTTTCAAAACACAAATCACATCATGTGAGTTCCTTGCTCACAATCCTCCATTGGCCTCCAGAACACATGGCCCGCAGCTCTCCCCTGACCTCACCTCCTACTGCTCATGGCATCGTTCACCTGTGCCAGCCATGCTGGCCTCTGGCCTCTATCTCCCTTGCCATCTTGTTCTTGTTTCCTAGAACAAGTAGGGAGGGGTGTAGCCAATGGAGCATCTGTGTCCCACCAGCATGTTTTTGATTAAGAAGAAAGCGGGCTTACTGAGAGAGTGTATAACCTCTCTGTATGACTTGATGTTGGTCTAGGAATACCAGAGTATTCGTTACATATCTGGCACTCTTTTCATCTCTCCCAGGCTTCCAAAGCCCATGGATGGTCCACACCCAGGACTTGAATGTCACCTCTGCCTTTGGGGGGGGATGATGCACGTTGGGGAGTGGGGAGGTGGCTGCAGGGGGAAACCAAGCCTCCCACCCTGACTCTGCCCTGCAGGCAGAGCCCCACCTGGAGGGATTGGCCTCCTGTGCTGAAGTGGGGCTATGTTGGCTCTGCTGAGGAAATTTTTACCTTCTGAGATTTATAATGAAATCTGGAACTGCCTTCTAGCCAGGTATCCCAGCTCAACCTGATTTTTCTGCTTATCTTATTCTGAGTGTAAATTTCTTCATTACTTCAGCTGAGGGAAAACAAGTCTTGACTCCTAAAGTAATCCAAGTGGAGCTAAGATCTCCTTGATTCATTTTTGTTAATCTATTACATTCTAGCGCAGTTATAAGTAAAATGAAGGTTCAGGAATTAAACATAGAGACTAAGGGAGGAGAATGATGCCAAAGATTTTTTCTGTGTCTGTGCTTAGCCCAAATTTGGGCTCAAAAGAAGAAAAATGATGAGAAATTACTACACATCATTCAAGTCTCCAGGGGATTACTGTAGGATTACATAATACAATCATGGATGCATCTAAGGCCAGAAAATGTACACTCAAAGCTCAGAAGAAAGCAGACAATAGAAGATCCTTTTGGACAAGACTTAGTGGGTTCAGGAAAAGCCGGCACCTGACCAGCCAAGTAAGTGATTCCAAACACCTCCAGCCCTGAGGAAGCCTTGGACATGCTGGGAAATTACTCATCATGTGATGTCAGCTCTGGAGAAGGCCTTTTAATCCTAAACTAAGAGATCAGCTGGTGAAACACTTAGAAATATGGCCCATTTGATTACAGATGGTCCACGGAGAAGAGAGCAAGTTCTCCTGTCAGTAGCTGGCCGGGTCCTCTTCTCTCATCCAGGCCAGGCTGGCAGATAAGAGGTGCCAGTCGTTCTGGTAAGAAGGCAATTATTTATTTAGATTGCAAAGCAATGTTCATTATTATTATCATTTTTTAACATCTTTATTGGAGTATAATTGCTTTACAGTGGTGTGTTAGTTTCTGCTGTATAACAAAGTGAGTCAGCTATACGTATACATATATCCCCATATCTCCTCCTTCTTGCCTCTCCCTCCCACCCCAAAAAGGCAATTACTGTCTGCATAGTTCCAATGGCTGCTTTTTGAAGTAATAAGCTTAGGCATACTGGGAAATGTCTTTAATGAAATGAGAATTAGCCAGAGAATTAGATGTAGGGGTCATTGCCAAGAGGCATTACACTGAAGCCTCAATTAAACTTTCCATTGGATTATCTGATGATAAGTAGTTGTGCCTTTGGGATTTTATTGTCTTTGATAAATGGCACGGGTTCAGGATCTAAGGCAACGTAGTCCTAACACAACACAGTGCTGGAAATAGTGAGGCATGCCATCACTAGATACAAACCACTTCAATTACCCTATGGAAGTATTTATCTTAAAAAAATTTTTTTATTATTTTTAAAATATTAATTAATTTATTTATTTTTGGCTGTGTTGGGTCTTCGTTGCTGCGTGCAGGCTTTCTCTAGTTGCGGCTAGTGGGGGCTACTCTTCATTGTGTGTACGGGCTTCTCACTGTGGTGGCTTCTCTTTGTTGCAGAGAAGGGGCTCTAGGCACATGGGCTTCAGTAGTTGTAGCATGGAGGCTCAGGAGTTGTGGCTCGTGGGCTCTAGAGCGCAGCCTCAGTAGTTGTGGTGTGTGGGCTTAGTTGCTCTGCGGCATGTGGGGTCTTCCCGGACCAGGGCTGGAACCCCTGTCCCCTGCACTGGCAGGCGGACTCTTAACTACTGCGCCACAAGGAAAGTCCCTGGAAGTATTTATCTTAAAGACTGCTTCAGATTACTTCCCTTCAGGATGTGCGGGTTCTCCATCTGTTCTCTGATGGGAAGAATTTCCAACTTCGAAATTCCTTTTGGTGCCAACAGAGTTCTCAGCACTGGGAGGATAGTGTGGCTTCCTTCCACAACTTACCTTGCCACAGCAAACCCCCTCTTCCTCCCCACAGACCTTTCTTGTCCCCTAGCTGCTGTGAGAGAGCGTTTGTGATGGCCTCTTAATTGGGTTGCCACGCAGAGTCAAAATACCTGTGTCTGGAGGTGTTTGATAGAAACAAGGGCTTTGCTTCTCCTGCTAAGATATGTTTCTGTGTGTATGTATTTTTAAATCTATTTTTGTAATTATCTTTCTTCCAAGTGTTATCATTATCCATGAGGTACCTTCATTTAAACAATAAAAACTTCTGTTAAAAATCCAAAACTTGCTAAGCTTTTGCCAAATAGCTAAAGCTGACAAAGTGTTAAATATCAGTCTCTGCTGTGTTAACCCAGTGGTAGACATTAAGGTGATGCCTCTGGACAGTCATACCCTCTGTCTCTCAGGGGCTTCTTGACCAACACGCTGTTGCTCTTTTCAGACCGTTCAGTCAAAACTGTCTTCCTCTCCCCTTGGTCTCCTCTTGAGCCATTGCTGGCCTCAGGTGCCTCCTGCTGGGGGGGTTGGAGTTCACTCATGTGCGACCTGGCATTGATTGCCTCCCCCCCAACTCTGTACCACTATCTGGAGAGTTATACGCTAGAATCTGCTACTGTTCAGTCTGCCCTCAGCCCTTGTACTTGTCCACCGTGCTCTGTAGAATGTAGAGATCACCATGAGGGCGTCAGAACGCAGGGCATCAGAAGGCTGTAGCCAGCAAGTTTGGGCAGCCATGGTGTCATTGCTGGTGTGTTTCTGCTCCTCTTCAAATGTTACTGAGGGCTTTTCTCCGTGAACACCGCCTGGTTCTCCTTAAACACCTTGCTTTGGTTATGCTCCCACGGGCTTGACCAGGAAGCTGCTAGAACTTCAGCATGGGCAGGGCAGCTGGAGAGGGGGGCAGGGGGAGCTGAAGCTCTTGGAGCCCACCGGTGTGCCTGCCAGCCTGTCTGCCTGGCTGGTCAAGGGAGGAGGCACAGCCGCGTTTCCCTGGGCGGTTACTTCCTGTGACTTAGCGCCACTGTGAGCCTTTTGTTTCAGCCCTGCACCTGCTCAGGGAGCTCAGTTCAGCACCACTTCAATGCAGCTTTCCTCGCGTTGCCTAACTGCTCTTCAAGGTGGGCATGTGCGTTTACTTGGGTGGAGGGCGCTCTCTCTGGTGTGTGTGGGGGGGGTCAGCGGCTTCACCGGCACATGCGACCTTTGAGTGGCTGCCTCTCAGAGGGACATTGTGTGGTTCTGTGTGGTCAACAGGAGTGGACTGTTTGGACTGCAGGCCAGGAGACTGACCAGTTTAGTGGGCCAGGTTCACTGTGCTTCCCAATCCGGGGAGTGTCCTTGCACATGTGAGGTCAGTATACTGTGTGCTTCGGAGAGCAAAAGCCATTGAGATAAGAGGGACTGTGCTACAGACCAGGGCATCAGCAGAGACTCACTAAGGCAGGGCTTGCAGGGGAAGCATCAGCAAGACTCACACTTCTGGTCAGAGGAGCAGGGCAAAATGTAAACCAGTGGGCCTGGGAAGCTTGGCCCATGTTCACCTCTTCAGTCAGCATTGGGAATGGCGGGGGGAGGTACTTAGGATGGAAAGTGTATTGATAGCCTGAAACAATCTTTCAGGTTCTGTTCTCAAGCTGTTGGACTGCACAGGACTTAAACTATGCTGGCTCATCATTGCCGGCCAAATAAATGGTAAACTGCTGAGTTGGGATCTTCAGGGCTAATACGCAATAGCCAATCTTCCTCTCCCCAGCTTAGAGCGAATGGCAGTCATGGCTCCTGCTCTAGAAGAATTGCACTCAAAAATCGCCCATTTCAGCCCCTGAGATTTCACCCAAGAATTATGTAGCTTCTCCCCCTGCAGCTGTCATGGACAGAGCTGGAGGGGGAGGGCTCTGTCACAGGGGCAGGCAGTGCTGTGGGTGAGGAGCCCACCTCAGGGCCCTCGTCCTCCTGCAGGCAGAGGGGCTGGTGAGCAAACCAGCTCTTTCCCCCAGACTCCCAGGCAGACCAGTCACCCCACTTACTGAGTGTAGCCTTAGTGCAGCTGAGATCTTTTCACATGGAAACATGAGGGGTAGAGAATAAGTGTTCTAAAAGAACACAGTGAGCATGGCATTCAGAGTTCCACACCTTTGCCTTACCTGTTCAGTAGTTCTTGTCTCTCATATTAAGACCATCACTTCAGCCAAGCCAGTGTCCTAGACCTTGCCTTCCTGCAGAAAGTACTCTATCCACTGTTGCCCTTGAGCCTTCCCCTTTCCCTTGGGCCAGTCCATCTTTCAGAGACCAGTTTGTTTACTCACTAATTAATCAGTCATGAATTCAGTAGTGTTCATTAGTCAAGTTTGAGCACAGTGCCCTGGTTATAGTGGTCTAGCATGTGATCTACCTTGGAGAATGTTCCATGTGCACTTGAAGAGAATGTGTATTTTGTTACTTTTGGATGGAATGCTCTATAAATATCAGTTAAGTCCATCTGGTCTAATGTGTCATTTAAGGCCAGTGTTTCTCTGTTGATTTTCTGTCTGGATGATCTGTCAATCGATACAAGTGGTTTGTTAAAGTCCCCTACTATTATTGTGTTGCTGTTGATTTCCCCCTTTATGTTTGTTAATATTTGCTTTATGTATTTAGGTGCTCCTATGTTGGTTGCATATATATTTATAATCATTATATCTTCTTCTTGATCATTATGTAGTATTACATATGTAGTATGTATACTACATTATGTAGTATGATACTACATTATGTATTATGTAGTATCCTTCTTTGTCTCATGTAGCAGTCTTTATTTTGAAGTCTATTTTGTCTGATATAAGTATTACTACCCTGGCTTTCTTTTGATTTCCATTTACATGAAATACTTCTTTCTATCCCCTCAGTTTCAGTACGTGTGTGTCTTTAGCTCTGAAGTGAGTCTCTTCTGGCAGCATATATATGGGTCTTGTTTTTGTATCCATTCACCCACTCTCTGTCTTTTGATTGGAGCATTTAGTCCATTTACATTTAAGGTAATTATTGATATGTATGTTCTTATTGCCATTTTATTAATTGTTTGGGGGTTGTTTTTATAGGTCTTTCTTTTTTTCGCTTTATTCTTCTTTTGTTTTTATTTTCTCTTGTGATTTGATGACTATCTTTAGTGTTATGTTTGAATTCCTTTTTCCTTTTTGTGTGTATACCTCTTATAGATTTTAGGTTAATCACTACCATGAGGTTTTAATATAACAATCTATAGATATACGTGATTGTTTTAAGTTGCTGATCTCTTAATTTCAAATACGTTTTAAAAACCTTGCATTTGTTATCTTCTCACCTCTTGAATACTGTTTTTGATATCATATTTTATATCCAATTGTTTTGTGTATCTTTTAACTGCTTAATGTGGATATAGGTGATTTTACTGCTTATGTATTTACACCTTCCTACTAGCTTTGTGTGTGGAGGATTTCCTACCTTTATTGTATATTTGCCTTTACTGATGAGCTTTCTCATTTTGTAATTTTCTTGTTTCTAGTTGCAGCCTTTGCTTTCTCACCTAGAGAAGTTCCGTTAATATTTGTTGTAAAGCTGGTTTGGTGGTGCTGACCTCCTTAGCTTTTACTAGTTTGTAAAGTTTTTGATCTCTCCATCTAATCTGATTGAGACCCTTGTTGGGTAGAGTATTCTTTGTTGTAGGTTTTTCCCTTTCATTACTTGAAATACATTGTGCCACTCCCTTCTGGCCTGCAGAGTTCCTGCTAAAAAATCAGCTGATAGCCTTATGGGAGTTCCCTTGTATGTTATTTGTTGGTTTTCCCTTGCTGCTTTTAATATTCTCTCTTTATCTTTAATTTCTGTTATTTTATAATTATTATGTGTCTTGGTGTGTTCCTCTTTGGGTTGATCCTGTACGGGAGTCTCTGTGCTTCCTGGACTTGGGTGACTGTTTCCCTTCCCAGGTTAGGGAAGTTTTCAGCTATTATGTCTTCAAGTATGTTCTCAGCCTCTCTCTCTCTTCTCCTTTTGGGACCCTATAATGCAAATATTAGTGCACTTGGTGTTGTCCTAGAGGTCTCTTAAACTGTGTCTTCATTTCTTTTCATTCTTTTTTCTTTTTTCTGTTCAGTGGCAGTGGTTTCCACTACTCTATCTTCCAGCTTGCTGATCCATTCCTCTGTATCATTTAGCCTTCTGTTGATTCCTTCTGGTGTATTTTTCATTTCAGTTATTGTATTCTTCATCTCTGGCTATTATTTATATTTTCTCTTTGTTAAAAACTTCTAACTTTTTGCTCTGTGCATCCATTCTTTTCCCAAGTTCTTTGATCATCTTTACAATCACTACCCTGAACTCCTTCTTGGGTAGATTGCCTATCTCCACTTTACTTAGTTCTTCTTCTGGGGTTTTATCTTGTTCCTTTTTGTCTGGAACATGTTTCCCTGTTGCCTCACATTGCCTAAGTTGCTGTTTGTATTTTTGTGTATCTGGTAGGTTATTTATGTTTCCCCATCTTGCAGGAGTGGCCTTCTGTAGGAGACATCCTATGTGTCCTAGCAGTGCACTCCTTTCTTTTCACCCCAGCTATATGCTCTAGGGATTCCCTCTATGAGTGCTGCATGGGTCCTTCTGTTGTGGCAGGTTGACTACATGGGTGGTGTGGTAGGCTTGGTTTTGTCCCTAGTCTAGTGGTTGCCAGACCCTTCCTTGTGTGGAGGCTGCTGACTGCTGGTTGATGGAGCCTGTTCACAAGGTGGCTGACTGCAGAACCCTAGGGGGTCCCAGGGCCAGTGCTGGCTCACTGGTGGGTGAAGTCAGGGTCCAGAAGACTCCAGGGCTGTTGCCCGCCCACTGGTGAGTGAAGCCAGGTCCTGAGGTTAGTGCCAGACTACTGGCAGGCACAGCTGGGTCCTGGAGTCTGGTTGCAGGGCCCAGGGATAACAGAGCTCATGTCAGTTTGCTGGGGTGGGGCAGTTCCTGATGCAGTTGGGTATGGGGTCTGGGGTGTCCCAAAACTGGTGTTGGCCGCTAGTGCTCAGGGCTGAGACCTAGCTGGTCCCAGGACAGCGTCTTGCCTGCTGTGGGCAGACTGGTCCACAGGCTGTGGGACTGTGGTTTTCTTGTGTCTGGTGTCTGCCCCCTGGTGGGTGAGGCTGTCCAGAGGCTAGAGCAGACTTCCTGTAGGGCAGGGCTGGTGCCTGGCCACTGATGGGTGGAGCTGGGTCTTGGTCCTCTGGTGGGCAGGGCCATGTCTAAAGACACGTCTAGAAGTGGCTGTGGGCTCAGGAAATCTCTAGGCAGCCTGTCTGCTGGTGGATGGGGCTGTGTCCCCACTCAGTTGCTTGACCTGAGGTGTCCCAGCTCTGGCACCTACAGGCTGTTGGGTGGGGCCAGGTCTTGGCACTAACGAGCTAGAGGGAGGATTCCACAATGGCACCCACCAGCATCAGTGTCGACACAGTAGAAGAAGCTCCCAAGAATGGCTGCCACCTGTGTCTGTGTTCCCAGGGTGAACCAAACAGCCTCTCCCCTCCCCCCACCACCATCTCTCTGGGAGACTCTCCAGTACCAGTACCAGCAGGTAGTTCTGGCCCAGGTTCCTATCAAATTACTGCTTTTGCCCAAAGTCCCAGAGTGTGTGAGATTTTGTGTGTGTTCTTTAAGAGTGAAGTCTCTATTTCCCCCAGTCCTGTGGGACTTCTGAAATTAAGCCCCACTGGCCTTCAAAGCCATATGCCCTGCATCTTCCTGGTACAGGACCCCTTGGCTGGGGAGCTCGATGTGGGGCTTAGAACTCTCACTTCTATGGGAGAAGCTCTGCGGTATAATTATTCTCCAGTTTTGGGGGTGCCCCACCCAGGGGTATGAGTCCTATTTTCTTTTGCTAGATAATCACTTGTCCAGCCTCCCTTGCAGCAGTAGTCATGTGACCAAATTTGGCTTGGGAAGCCCAAGAGAAGGCCTGCTGAAAGCTTCAGAGAAACATTTTCTTCCCTGGGAAGCTGCTGTGTGAGGATGGTGCTTGGTGCTGCAGCAGCCATCTTGGAACCATGAGGGAAAGGCCAACAGTCAGAGAATTGCCCATCCAGAGCTGTGCCATCAGGGGCCTACCTAATCTGCCCCAAACGACCCACCTCCATACCTCTGTTCTGTGCAATGGTTGTTACCTCTATGATTAAGCTGTACTTACCTTAGCCAGGTTTTCTATTACTTGCATCCTAATTCATATGTCAGGGGGATGAAAAAAGAGGGTGGGTCTAAGGTATCCAAATTGATATGACTTATTGATGAATTGGAGGTGAATGGGGAGGGATGGAGAGGGACTAGTTAGGATTTCTGGCATGAGCAGAAGGGAGACTGAAGGAGATCCATTTTGTTCACCAGCCATAACCTAGCTCCCATCATGGTAGACAGTAATTCATTGGGGTTGAGGTGAAACAACTTTGATCTGGAGCTGGGTCTGAGACTGAGGTTCAGTTTTCGATGATGAGAAAGCCAGGAGGAGGGGTCCAGGGGGCATGATACATGGAATACATGGGTCTGGGTTTTCAAAGAGAGGTATGGCCGAGTTGGCAGTTAGGGCTCATCAGCACTCAGACAGGCCTGAAGCTGTGGGAAGGGACTCTTTTTATTTGCATTGTATGTTGCTTTTATTTTATGAAAAAGCTGATTTCAAATCTACAGTAAACTGAGATGAATACAAAGTCTTAGTGAAGGAGGCCTGATTGTTCTGTGTACACAAACATGGCCACTGCCCTTTGGCCTTAAAACTTCAGGAAGGGCACTTCAAATGGCTTCATATTTATATGTTTCAGTGCCAGAGTGTAGGAGTAGAATCTGGCATTCACTGTCAGATGTTCTGCAGCTACCAGAGCATCAAGTCTCTTCAGCAGGAGCCAGAGAGGTGAGGAGATGGCCATGTGCAGACAGCTCCTGCTTTTCTCATCAGTCCTCCTGGGATGTTCATTTTGGTGTCCTTTGAAACGATAGACATTGCCTATTTGTCACTTAATTGCATCAAATCACATAGATTGAACCAAGTGAAATTCTCATTTTTATAGATCAAAATCATTGATTCATCAACAATTTTAGGTGATTTAACCTAATATTTGTACCTGATACTGTGCTAGCACATCAATATTTCATGGGTTATTTTCTATTTAAATTTACTCATGTCACTGCCCTGCATAAAACTCACCCCTCATTTCCTCCATACCTACAGGGTGAAATCCCAACTCAGATTATCCTTTGAGGCCTTTTGTCATCCATCCCTCAACCATCTCTCCGGACTCATCTTTTGCTGAAAGCCTCCTGCACTTTACTCTCCAGCCAGATCATGCCCCAGATTGGCAAATGCAGCAGAGGGGTTACAGGATTTCTTCAGAATCCCATTTCCATTGGGCATCTTGTCTTTCTTGTGCATTTCTTCAGAGCACAAGTTCAGTTGCATTGGAAGTTTTCTCTTCATTTGAAGATCTAGTAGTGGTTTGTACCCATTTGTGCTTTCGATGTTGTAATGGTCCTTCAGACTACACCAGTTTCCATGTTTGGAGTTTCTGGGCTTCTGGCCTGACAGGCCCCACCCTCTTCTACCACAGGCTGATTCCAGCTTGTCTTTGGAGCCTAGCACTGTCCTGTCCTCTGTCTTTGAACCTCCTGCACTGGGCTGGCACTGCTCCCCACCCTGCCCCAGATGCATCAGGCTTCAGGTTTGTTTCTGAACCAGCCAAGATTCTCCAGGTCCCCTCTGTTCCCTCTTGGGTCCTAGTGTGGGCCATGCTCTGAAAGAAGATTGTTTTAATGAAACCATATACATTTTTTGACAAGATAGAAAATTCTTTATAATCCTCCCCAACCATTAAAAAAAGAAAAGGAATTTTTAAGACTCCTGTGTAAAATCTTTGCTCAGGAGACTTTTGCTAAGGTGGTTAGACATGTTTCCAGCACTGGATCAGTCGTGGCTGCATGTTTTGCTGCAAATGGAAGAAAATTTTTTTCTTGTGGAATTCAGGTTACAAAGCACACATTCCCCAGGGCCATGAAGTTGGTGGGTTTTCCCTGCAAGGATGTGAGAAGGATGGGTGGGTCTGCCTTGTAGACCCATACCTCACCTGGGACCCGGTGATCTGGGTGTTCCTGGGCCCAAGCAGAACTTTGGTGGTTAAGTTTGTGGGATTTTTGAAATTGTCTGCCCAGTCTCACAGCTTCCTTTGCTGCTCCTAACCCCAAAACTTGTGGGTGGTCTTGTCCCTGACAAAGAACAGAACTGTCGAGAGCCCTAGGGTCACACCCTCGGGGTCTCTCTGGAGCTGAAGGGAGGCCCTCTCCTGAGAATGTCAGTGCCTGAGGCAGTCAGTGCCGGACAAAGGGCTTTCTGTGTCCATCTCTGCTGCCTTGGAAATGTAAGCCTAGGAGGTTAAGGCAGATCAGAGGAGACCCTGGGAAAACAATGCCTTTTCCTAGCCTGTGCATTTGGGGTGAAGAGCCGGGACCTAGTAAGAAAGGAGAATTTTGTCTCTTCACAATGGTAAGCATTTTCTCTCTCAAATCAAATCCCTTTTCAGTCCTTTCCTAGGAATTTGTGATGACCGAGGAATTTAAGACATACATAGTAGCCATTTCTGTATCTCAACCACTTCTTTTACCCTTGTCAGCATCTGCTGCCCAAGTCACAAATGGCTACAGAGGAAGAAACTGCCACCCGTGAAAACCTCCCCATCTGTGACAGCCCCTCTCAGGTGCTCTGTGCTCACCCCACCTGGACACTCACATCTAACATGTCTCTGCTGTGTAACTGCTGAGTGGAACTGAAGGGCTCTGGTCAGTGTGGACATCCCCACTTACTTGGGTCGCTGGGACAGAAGTCACTGTAATTCTTGCGGGTCTCCTCTTTGGGGGTTGGGTGCCTGCCTCCTTTGCACTGTTCCTGACCTCTTGGGAATGCAGAGTCCAGCCATTGGCCTCATGAGAGCAGCTCAGGGCCAGTGCAGGTGGACAGCACTTTGAACTGTGGTCATATATCAGGTTGCCACAGTCTCCACCATGTCCTCTTGTCTCTCTTCTCTGGTGCTAAGTGGCAAGTGCCCTTTATCCTCAAATTTGTGCTGTTGCTTTCCTTGTGGTGCAGTTAAGAGGAGACTGAAATGTTTCTTTACCCACATCTTCATAAAAAGTGGGAAAATGAAAAATAGGGTAAGATGGCTGAGTGTTTCAAGGAAAAAAATGTGAGAGCACCTTTCTTTGTAGAATTAAATCACAGAAAACACCCCTTTGTGATTTAAAATGGCAACAAAGTGTGTCTATGTCAAAGAACACAATTCAAAATGATTTTAGTCGCACACAGCAGTAAGCAGCAGCTTGCAGCAAGCAGTAGCAAGCAGTAGCTGAAAGCAAGATCTTTGTTCCCGGACTGGGAATCCTAACTGCTAGACCACAGAGGCCAGCGGCTAGGGCCTAAACCCCCAGTTCTTGCCTGCCTTGTCAAGAATGAATTCAGGCAAGGAGGCAGAAGGTAAAGAGAAAAGTTAAAAGTTTATTGGAAAAGCAAAGTACATGCGGAAAGACGCACAGGCGAACTCAGAGTTGCGCCTTTGGGAAGTTTAAATCCTTTATAAGGGGGCAGTTTTCCGGATGTCTCCCTTCTGGCCAATCATCTCACTTTGTCCCCCCTGGCTAATTTGTCTCAGGACCCTCCCTTTAGGTGCACATGCACCTCTCAGCCAAGATGGGTCCTGACATGAAGGTGTCTGGGAGAAGCAAGAGTCACTGTGGCCTGGGGTTGTTCCCTGACTTTTGACCCCCAAGGAGCCTTTCTGCGCATGTGTAGTGTCTCCCTTGCCCCAAGGAGGGGAAAAGCGAGATCCCTTGATCCTTTACTCAGACAAGGTTTTGCCCCTCTTTGTTCTTGCCATGACTGTTATCTTAAGGCATCCACAAGAGACAAAGATTGGCTATTTACCCTGTCCCTGTCGTACCTTCTATCTTGGAGAGCAAAGAGGAGGGCTGATTTTAAATGTCTAACCTGGAGCTCACCTATCTCCTGTCTCAGGAAATGCAAACATAAGGCCAGTTGTAAATGCCTAACCTGGAGCCCATCTATCTCCTGCCTCAAAAAGACCATTTTAAGGGAGCCTGCATCACCCTTAGGATATCTGCCTGGCCTTCACTGGCATTTGAGTTTGTGACCTTGTCCTAAAAAGACCATTACTCAATGGCAGCTGTATTGGCCCCAGGAGCAGAATGGTCTCTCCTTGTGCAGGACTGTCTGGTGCGCTTCAGGGCATGACCTATCAGTCATGGTAACCCAACATTTACAAACATTCCCAGTGGAGAAACACTGCCCTCCAGGGCTTGCCGACTGGAAGGGGCAGAACACTATGGGTGTGCCTGGGATCACTGTGGGCAAGAGTGGGTGGACCAAACCCCTGCGCTTGGCATGGGAAGGGATTGGGGGCTGTCCAGGTGAGCAGTGGCCCCGCGCTTTCCCAGTGCAATGCCGAGGCCTGTCAGATCTGCCTCCTCCTAAGGCAGGGCTGCTGGGCTTTTCAGTAGGTCTGGCAGAACAAAGCCACACTTGTTCTCTTTCTTTTTTTTTTTTTAAACATCTTTATTGGAGTATAATTGCTTTACAATTGTGTGTTAGTTTCTGCTTTATAACAAAGTGAATCATTTGTACATATACATATATCCCCATATCTCTTCCCTCTTGCGTCTCCCTCCCTCCACCCTCCCTATCCCACCCCTCTAGGTGGTCACAAAGCACCAGCTGATCTCCCTGTGCTATGCGGCTGCTTCCCACTAACTATTTTACATTTGGTAGTGTACATTTGTCCGTGCCACTCTCTCACTTTGTCCCAGCTTACCCTTTCCCCTCCCCGTGTCGTCAAGTCCATTCTCTAGTAGGTCTGCACCTTTATTCCCGTCTTGCCCCTAGGTTCTTCATGACCTTTTTTTTTTTCTTCTAGATTCCATATATATGTGTTAGCATACGGTATTTGTTTTCTCTTTCTGACTTACTTCACTCTGTATAACAGACTCTAGGTCCATCCACCTCACTATAAATAACTCAATTTCGTTTCTTTTTATGGCTGAGTAATATTCCACTGTATATATGTGCCACATCTTCTTTATTCATTCATCTGTTGATGGACACTTAGGTTGCTTCCATGTCCTGGCTGTTGTAAATAGAGCTGCAGTGAACATTGTGATACATGACTCTTTTTGAATTATGGTTTTCTCAGGGTATATACCCAGTAGTGGGATTGCTGGGTCGTATGGTACTTCTATGTGTAGTTTTTTAAGGAACGTCCATACTGTTCTCCATAGTGGCTGTATCAATTTACATTCCCACCAACAGTGCAAGAGGGTTCCCTTTTCTTCACACCCTCTCCAGCATTTATTGTTCGTAGATTTTTTTTGATGATGGCCGTTCTGACCAGTGTGAGATGATATCTCATTGTAATTTTGATTTGCATTTCTCTAATGATTAATGATGTTGAGCATTCTTTCATCTGTTTGTTGGCCATCTGTATATCTTCTTTGGAGAAACGTCTGTTTAGGTCTTCTGCCCATTTTTGGATTGGGTTGTTTGATTTTTTGATATTAAGCTGCATGAGCTGCTTGTAAATTTTGGAGATTAATCCTTTGTCAGTTGATTCATTTGCAAATATTTTCTCCCCTTCTGAGGGTTGTCTTTTTGTCTTGTTTATGGTTTCCTTTGCTGTGCAAAAGCTTTTAAGTTTCATTAGGTCCCATTTGTTTTGTTTTTATTTCCATTTCTCTAGGAGGTGGGTCAAAAAGGATCTTGCTGTGCTTTATGTCATAGAGTGTTCTGCCTGTGTTTTCCTCTAAGAGTTTTATAGTGTCTGGCCTTACATTTAGGTCTTTAGTCCATTTTGAGTTAATTTTTGTGTATGGTGTTAGGGAGTGTTCTAATTTCATTCTTTTATATGTAGCTGTCCAGTTTTCCCAGCACCACTTATTGAAGAGGATGTCTTTTCTCCATTGTATATTCTTGCCTCCTTTATCAAAGATAAGGTGACTATATGTGTGTGGGTCTATCTCTGGGCTTTCTACCTTGTTCCATTGATCTATATTTCTGTTTTTGTGCCAGTACCATACTGTCTTGATTACTGTAGCTTTGTAGTATAGTCTGAAGTCAGGGAGCCTGATTCTCCAGCCTCATTTTTCTTTCTGAAGATTGCTTTGGCTGTTCGGGGTCTTTTGTGTTTCCATACAAATTGTGAAATTTTTTGTTCTAGTTCTATGAAAAATGCCAGTGGTAGTTTGATAAGGATTGCATTGAATTGTAGATTGCTTTGGGTAGTAGAGTCATTTTCACAATGTTGATTCTTCCAATCCAAGAACATGGTATATCTCTCCATCTATTTGTATCATCTTTAATTTCTTTTATCAGTGTCTTATAATTTTCTGCATACAGGTCTTTTGTCTCCTTAGGTAGGTTTATTCCTAGATATTTTATTCTTTTTGATGCAGTGGTAAATGGGAGTGGTTTCTTAATTTCCGTTTCAGATTTTTCATCATTAGTGTATAGTAATGCAAGAGATTTCTGTGCATTAATTTTGTATCCTGCTACTTTACCATATTCATTGCTTAGCTCTAGTAGTTTTCTGGTAGCGTCTTTAGGATTCTCTATGTATAGTATCATGGCATCTGCAAACAGTGACAGCTTTACTTCTTCTTTTCCGATTTGGATTTCTTTTATTTCTTTTTCTTCTCTGATTGCTGTGGCTAAAACTTCCAAAAGTATGTTGAATAAGAGTGGTGAGAGTGGGCAACCTTGTCTTGTTCCTGATCTTAGTGGAAATGTTTTCAGTTTTTCACCATTGAGGATGATGTTGGCTGTGGGTTTGTCATATATGGCCTTTCCCTCTGTGCTTACTTTCTGGAGGGTTTTTATCGTAGATGGGTGTTGAATTTTCTCTAAAGCTTTCTCTGCATCTATTGAGACAATCATATGGTTTTTCTCCTTCAATTTGTTAATATGGTGTATCACAGTGATTGATTTGTGTGTATTGAAGAATCCTTGCATTCCTGGGATAAACCCCACTTGATCATGTTGTATGATCCTTTTAATCTGCTATTGCATTCCATTTGCTAGCATTTTGTTGATGGTTTTTGCATCTGTGTTCATCAGTGATACTGGCCTGTAGTTTTCTTTCTTTGTGACATCTTTGGTTTTGGTATCAGGGTGATTGTGGCCTCATAGAATGAGTTTGGGAGTATTCCTCCGTTTCTATATTTTGGAAGAGTTTGAGAAGGGTAGGTGTTAGCTCTTCTCTAAATGTTTGATAGAATTCGCCTGTGAAGCCATCTGGGCTTTAGTTTTTTGGAAGATTTTTATTCACAGTTTCAATTTCAGTGCTTGTATTTGGTCTGTTCATATTTTCTCTTTCTTCCTGGTTCAGTCTCGGAAGGTTGTGCGTTTCTAAGAATTTGTCAGTTTCTTCCAGGTTGTCCATTTTATTGGCATGTAGTTGCTTGTAGTAATCTCTCATGATCCTTTGTATTTCTGCAGTGTCAGTTGTTACTTCTCCTTTTTGATTTCTAATTCTATTGATTTGAGTCTTCTCCCTTTTTTCCTTGATGAGTCTGGCTAATGGTTTATCAATTTTGTTTAACTTCTCAAAGAACCAGCTTTTAGTTTTATTGATCTGTGCTATTGTTTTCTTCATCTCTTTTTCATTTATTTTTGATCTGATCTTTATGATTTCTTTCCTTCTGCTAACTTTGGGGTTGTTTTATTCTTCTTTCTCTAATTGCTTTAGGTGTAAGGTTAGGTTGTTTATTTGAGATGTCTCTTGTTTCTTGAGGTAGAATTGTATTGCTGTAAACTTCCATCTTAGAACTGCTTTTGCTGCATCCCCTTGGTTTGGGTCATTGTGTTTTCATTGTTATTTGTTTCTAGGTATTTTTTGATTTCCTCATTGATTTCTTCAGTGATCCCTTGTTTATTTAATAGTGTATTGTTTAGCCTCCATGTGTTTGTATTTTTTACAGAAGTTTTCCTGTAATTGATATCTAGTCTCATAGCGTTGTGGTCAGAAAAGATACTTGATATGATTTCAATTTTATTAAATTTACCAAGGCTAGATTTGTGACCCAAGATATGATCTATCCTGGAGAATGTTCCATGAGCACTTGAGAAGAAAGTGTGTTCTGTTGTTTTTGGATGGAATGTCCTATAAATATCAAGTAAGTCTATCTTGTTTAATGTATCATTTAAAGCTTGTGTTTCCTTATTTATTTTCATTTTGGATGATCTGTCCTTTGGTGAAAGTGGGATGTTAAAGTCCCCTACTATGATTGTGTTACTGTCGATCTCCCCTTTTATGGCTGTTAATATTTGCCTTATGTATTGAGGTGCTCCTATGTTGGGTGCATAAATATTTACAATTGTTATATCTTCTTCTTGGATTGATCCCTTGATCATTATGTGGTGTACTTCTGTGTCTCTTGTAATGGTCTTTATTTTAAAGTCTATTTTGTCTGATATGAGAATTGCTAGCCCAGCTTTCTTTGGTTTCCATTTGCATGGAATATCTTTTTCCATCCCCTTACTTTCAGTCTGTATGTGTCTCTAGGTCTGAAGTGGGTCTCTTGTAGACAACATGTATAAAGGTCTTGTTTTTGTATCCATTCAGCCAGTCTGTGTCTTTTGGTTGGAGCATTTAATCCATTTACATTTAAGGTAATTTTCTATATGTATGTTCCATTACCATTTTCTTAATTGTTTGGGGTTTGTTATTGTAGGTCTTTTCCTTCTCTTTTGTTTTCTGCCTAGAGAAGTTCCTTTAGCAGTTGTTGTAAAGCTGGTTTGGTGGTGCTGAATTCTCTTAGTTTTTGCTTCACTGTAAAGGTTTTAATTTCTCCGTCCAATCTGAATGAGATTCTTGCTGAGTAGAGTAATCTTGGTTGTAGGTTTTTCCCTTTCATCCCTTTAAACATGTTCTGCTACTCCCTTCTGGCTTGCAGAGTTTCTGCTGAAAGATCAGCTGTTAACATCATGGGGATTCCCTTATATATTATTTGTTGTTTTTCCCTTGCTGCTTTTAATATTTTTTTCTTTGTATTTAATTTTTGATAGTTTGATTAATATGTGTCTTGGAGTATTTCTCCTTGGATTTATCCTCTCTGTGCTTCCTGGACTTGATTCATTATTTCCTGTCCCATATTAGGGAAGTTTTCAACTATAATCTCTTCAAATATTTTCTCAGTCCCTTTCTTTTTCTCCTCTTCTTCTCGGGCCCCTATAATTCGAATGTTGGTGTGTTTAATGTTGTCCCAGAGGTCTCTGAGACTGTCCTCAATTCTTTTCATTCTTCTTTCTTTATTCTGCTCTTCAGTAGTTATTTCCACTATTTTATCTTCCAGGTCACTTATCTGCTCTTCTTCCTGAGTTATTCTGCTATTGATTCCTTCTAGAGAATTTTAAATTTCATTTATTGTGGTGTTCATCAATGTTTGTTTGCTCTTTAGTTCTTCTAGGTGCTTGTTAAATGTTTCTTGTATTTTCTCCATTCTATTTTCAAGATTTTGGATCATCTTTACTATCATTATTCTGAATTTTTTTTCAGGTAGACTGCCTATTTCCTCTTCATTTGTTAGGTCTGGTGGGTTTTTGCCTTGCTCCTTCATCTGCTGTGTGTTTCTCTGTCTTCTCATTTTGCTTAACTTACTGTGTTTGGGGTCTCCTTTTTGCAGGCTGCAGGTTCGTTGTTCCTGTTGCTTTTAGTGTCTGCCCCCAGTGGCTAAGGTTGGTTCAGTGGGTTGTGTAGTCTTCCTGGTGGAGGGGACTAGTGCCTGTGTTCTGGTGGATGAGGCTGGATCTTGTCTTTCTGGTGGGTACATCCATGTCTGGTGGTGTGTTTTGGGGTGTCTGTGACCTTATTATGACTTAAGGCAGCCTCTCTGCTAATGGGTGGCGTTGTGTTCCTGTCTTGTTAGTTGTTTGTCATAGGGTGTCGAGCACTGTAGCTTGCTGGCTGTTGAGTGGAGCTGGGTCTTGGTGTTGAGATGGAGATCTCTGGGAGATTTTCGCCGTTTGATATTACATGGAGCTGGGAGGTCGCTGGTGGACCAATGTCCTGAACTTGGCTCCCCGACCTCAGAGGCACAGCCCTGATGCCTGGCTGGAGCACCAAGAGCCTGTCATCCACTTGGCTCAGTATAAAAGGGAGAAAAAAAGAAAGAGAATGATAAAATAAAAATGAAATAAAATAAAATAATGTTATTAAAATAAAAAAATTATTTTAAAAAATTAAAAAGTAATAAAAGAATGAAAGAAAGAAAGAGGAGAGCAACCAAACCAAGAAAACAAATCCACCAATGATAACAAGTGCTAAAAACTATACTAAAAAAAAAAAAAATAGGACAGACAGAACCCTAGGACAAATGATGAAAGCAAAGCTGTATAGACAAAATCACACCCAGAAGCATACACATACACACTTACAAAAAGGGAAAAAGGGGAAAAAATATATATCATTGCTCCCAAAGTCTACCTCCACAGTTTGGGATGATTCATTGTCTATTCAGGTGTTCCACAGATGCAGCATACATCAAGTTGACTGTGGAGATTTAATCTGCTGCTCCTGAGGCTGCTGGAAGAGATTTCCCTGTCTTTTCTTTGTTCACACAGCTCCCAGGGTTCAGCTTTGGATGTGGCCCCGCCTCTGCGCGTTGGTCGCCTGAGGCCGTCAGTTCTTTGCTCAGACAGGATGGGGTTAAAAGAGCAGCTGATTAGGGGGCTGTGGCTCACTCAGGCCGGGGTGGGGGGGTGGGGAAGAGTGCGGAATGCAAAGCCAGCCTGCGGTGGTAGAGGCTGGTATGACGTTGCAAGAGCCTGAGGCACGCCGTGTGTTTTTCCGGGGAAGTTGTCCCTGGATCACGGGACCCTGGCAGTGGCGGGCTGCACAGGCTCCTGGGAGGGGAGGTGTGGATAGTGACCTGTGCTTGCTCACAGGCTTCTTGGTGGCGGCAGCAGCAGTCTTAGCATCTCATGCCCGTCTCTGGGGTCCGCGCTGATAGCCGTGGCTCGCGCCTGTCTCTGGAGCTCGTTTAGGCGGCGCTGTTAATCCCGTCTCCTCGCGCACCAGGAAACAGAGGCAGGAAAGTCTCTTGCCTCTTCGGCAGCTCCAGACTTTTTCCCGAACTCCCTCCTGGCTAGCTGTGGCACACTAGCCCCATTCAGGCTGTGTTCATGCAGCCAACCCCAGTCCTCTCCCTGCGATCTGACCTCTGAAGCCCAAGCCTCAGCTCCCAGCCCTGCCCACCCCGGCAGGTGAGCAGACAAGCCTTTCGGGCTGGTGAGTGCTGGTCGGCACCATCGTCTGTGCGGGAGTCTCTCTGCTTTGCCTTCTGCACCCCTGTTGCTGCGCTCTCCTCCGTGGCTCCGAAGCTTCCCCTTACGCCACCGCAGTGTCTGCCCGGGAAGGGCCTTCCTGGCGTGTGGAAACCTTTCCTCCTTCACAGCTCCCTCCCACTGGTGCGGGTCCCACCCCTATTCTTTTGTCTCTGTTGTTTCTTTTTTCTTTTGCCCTACCCAGGTACGTGGGGAGCTTCTTGCCTTTTGGGAGGTCTGACGTCTTCTGCCAGCATTCAGTAGGTGTTCTGTAGGAGTTGTTCCACACATAGATGTATTTCTGATGTATTTGTGGGGAGGAAGGTGATCTCCAAGTCTTACTATTCCGCCATCTTGAAGCTCCCCCCGCCACTTGTTCTTATTCCCCCTTCTGTTCAAACGTGCTGTGATCCCTTCGATCCAGGTGAGCTGACAGGCGCATCTGGTTCGGCCTCCAGCGTGGTCTTAAGAGTGATCCAAAGCCCACAGATGCCCAGACTTAAGGCAGAGAACGGTCTGCACAAAATGGCCCCACCTCAGTGGTTATCTGGCCCTCTGCTCCCTCCCTGGGATCTATTTTGGTGTTTACGCCACAGTCCACATTGTTCTTTGTGGATGAGTCTGCAGCAGTTACAAGGAAATGGTCGCAGCGCCAATTGTTGGGTTGCTCGCTGCAGTGAAGTCAGACTGCCATCAAAGCACTCTTAAGGGTAAGGCGCAATTTACTTTGTTAGGATGGTTTGGGCACACAACCTCACTTGGCTGACTAGGTTGCAGACTCTGTAAGGATCTCGACTGGGCCCCAGTGTGGTGGGGCCAACAGCATCTCCAAGGCCCTCACATAGAGCCTGCACGGTGCTTCTCAGAGATCCTGAGCCACCATGGGCAGAGGGGCCAGCTCGAGGGCTGAAGGAGTCTCTTGGCTGGGCCAGCCCTGAGCACAAACAGAAGTAAACAGTGGGACATTAATTCAGGCCCTGCTAATGGAAGCTGAGGTCCTTGGAAGTAGATAGAATTCTGGACAGTTGCACACCAGCTCTTAGACCATCTCCTCAACCTAGAGAGACACTCTTTTCCCACCTCTTTTAAAAACAACTCTCTGGTGAGAGTGAAATTTTGTACACATACCAGGTCTTTAGCAAGTAGTCATGACTGACTGGTTTGTTCGGATAGGTTTTAGAACAAGTGAGAATTAATATATTTAAAGGGGAAGGTGTAAGTCCATTGGGAGCGTCTGTTGTCTCAGGACAATGCTTCTGTGACCTCAAAAGGACAAAAAATGTAGAACAAAATTTTTACAATGGCTTTATTCATATATAGTTTGTACAAATAATTACAAAATCACTTTATGTGATTAACTATATGAGCTGTTGATAGCTTGAGCCAAATATTTTTTAAATTTTCTCTCCTTTAAAATCTTCAGGCAGTGAGACAAACTTGTGTCACTGTTGTAAAAACCAAACTAGACTTTACTGGTTTCAGTGGGCATAAACCATTTCCAGTGTATTTTTGTGTATATCAAGAAGCTGTTTGCGTTATTTTAATTGAGAAGATTTGTAAACATCTTGTGGGCCACTGTTTTAAGAAAAACACATGCATTTACCCATCAAATTGGTGAAATTAAATTTGAAATCAAGAAGCATATGCTCAGTTCCTCAAAAGATTAAACATAGAGTTACTGTAAGACCCAGCAATTTCACTCCTAGGTACATATACCCAGGAGAATTGAAAACATATGTCCTCACAAAAACTTGTAGATGAATGTTCATAGTAGTGTTGTTTGTAAGTAACCCAAGAGTGGAAACTACCCAAGTGTTACACAAATTGATGTCCATCCATATAATAGAATATTTTTTGGCAATAAGAAGTACTAATACAGACTACAGAATGGATGAATCTGGAAAATTCGTGCAAAGTGAAAGACGTCAGGCATAAAAGATCACATATTGTGTGATTCCATTTAGAGGAAATGTCTAGAACGTGGAAATCAGAGATAGTAAGTAGATTAGAGGTTGGTCCAAGCTGGAAGGAGAAGGGGTAGCTAGTGATTTCTAATGAGTACAGAGTTTCTGTTTAGAGTGATGAAAATATTCTAAAATTAGATCATGGTGATTGTACAACTTTGTGAATACACCAAAAACTATTGAAATGCACACTTTAAAGGATGAAATTTATGGTATGTGAATACCGTAAGTCTCAATAAATAAAGGCTAGTAAGGCAAATAGGATGAAATGTTGTCAGTTATTGATTCTAGTGGAAAGAGTAGGGCTGATCATATTATTGTGCTTTCAACTTTTCTATATTTGAATATATTCACAATGAATGACTCAGGGGGGAAAAGCCAAAAAAAAAGTAAAGACAAGATACTGAAGATACTGTATGTTTTGGCTGCAGCCACTGAGGCACCCTCATTTGGGATGGATTTATTTGAGCTGAAAAAAAAAAAAAAAAGACACAGGAGGAACTGGTCGACCCTCAGAGAACTGAATGTTTCCCATTTTCGTTGGGGGTTAGTCTGACCATAGTTGAGGAGTCTCCTGGTAGAGAGGCCTGGCATGGACATATGTTTGTTTTCCTTTATGAAGAGTGTTCAAGGCCACACTCTCAGTCCATCAGATTAATAGTCCTGGTTAAACAAATGAATGGATGGATGGTTGGACGATAAGACCCTGTGCATCAGAAATTATCATGGCAGTGCATTAGGAATAGATTATGAAACTTGGACACAAGGACATGCACGTAGGTCTCAGTTTCCTCCTCTGCACAGTGGGAATAATAATTGTACCTGCCTCAAAAAATTGTTGTGAGGCAACATGTGTAAAGTGCTTATCATAATTTCTGGCATACATTATTTGAAAAGGTGTTATGTCCTAATGTTCAGTGGAAGATAGAAAGAAAGGGATGGAGAGAGAAGGAAATTAACAGAATGGCTCATATGCTGCATGAAAGGAGCATTTGTAACTTCAGAATTCTTCTGGAACTCTAGTGGCTCCCAGGTTAGATGAAGAGGCCTTTTACTTCTACCTGGAACAAAGTGTTCTTCCCTTGGCCATCTCCTGAAAGTGAAGCTGCCATGATCTCTCCCTGGCCTCTTTCCTTATCTGCCTCCCTCGACCCACAGGAGGATGTGGACTAAGCACACCTGAAAGACAGTTCTGGGAATCTGGCACACTGGGAGCCAGTTTGTGTCTATCTGCCATCAAGACATTGGGTTTGAATGGGAAAAGCCCTCTCTAAGGACAGTAATCGCCTTATGTAGGGGCAGAGTTATGAGGTGTTTTTTTTTTCCTGGTTCTTCAGTGTTTTTGAGAATTACTACTACTTTTTTCATTAAGGAAAAAGGTTTTTAAGAATATTTTGACTTTGCGTGTGGGATGACATTTTACAAACAGCTTTAGTGAAATAAAATTTACATACCATAAAGTTCACCATTTTATATACTTCACTGCTTTTTAGTGTATCCATAGAGTTGTGCAACCATCACCATAATTAAGTTTTAGAGCATTTTCATTACCCTAAAAAGAAACCCTGGGCCTGTTAGAAGTTACGCCGCATTCTCTCCCCACTCTCACCTCAACAAACTGCTAATTTACTTTTTGTCTCTCTGGATTTCTTTATTCTGGACATTTCGTCTAAATAGAATCATGCACTATGTGGCCTTTGGTGGCTTCTTTCATTTAGCATAATGTTTTCAAGGTTCATCCATGTCTTAGCATGTATCAGCACTTCACTTCTTTCTATTGCTGAATAATATTCCATTGCTTGGATATATCATATTTTGTTTATATATTCTCAGTTCATTTGGGTTTTTTCTACTTTGGGGATATTATGAATAACACTTCTGTGGACATTCATGTATGAGTTTTTATGTGGACAAGTTTTCAGTTCTCTTGGATCTATAACTAGGAGTGGCATTGCTAAGTCATATGCTAACTCTATGTTAAACATTTGAGAAACTGTCAAACCATTTTCCTAAGTGTCTGTACCATTTTACATTCCTACCAGCAATAAAGGAAGGTTTTAATTTCTCTTCATCCTTGATAACACCTGCCTCTTTAATTATAGTTTTGATGGTGGGTGTGAAGTCGTATCTTATTGTGGTTTTGATTTGCGTTTCCCTGATAGCTAATGATGTTGAATATCTTTTCATGTGCTTACTGGCCATTTGTATATCTTCTTTGAAAAAATGTCTACTTAGCTCCTTTGCCCATTTTAAATGGGGTCATTTTCTCTTTACCATTGAGTTATAAGAATCCTTTATATATTCTAGATACAAGTCCCTTATCAGATAAATAATTTGCAAATATTTTCTCCCACTGAGGGGGTTGTCTTTCTGTTTTAGTCATGGTATACTTTGAAGCATGGGCGATTTTAACTCTGATGAAGTTCAGCTTATCAGTATTCTCTCCTCACTTGTATTTTTGGTATCAGACCTAAGAAATCATTGCCTAACTCAAGGCCATGAAGATTTACTCCTATGTTTTCTTCTAAGATTTTTATCATTTTATTAATTTTTAGAATTGCGTTTGATGAAATACACAGGTGGCCTAAAGCATGAACACAACATGATCTCAGAAGAGAACAGAAGAACATGAATGTTTCCAAGGAGTGCATTGTAGATTTAATCTTAGTAAATATATTTATTCAATTTTTATGAATTCACCTATTTCTAAATCTGAGAAAGTTTTGTGTAAAAAGTTCTCTTTCCCTTTGAAGCACAGGGAAGTTATCAAGCTTGCCTGGAGCACCACGACCCAGCAGAGCTTGCCCTTGGAGGCATCCTGGTACCTTGGCAGACACAGGCAGTGTCAGGGCAGGTAAAAGCATCCAAAAAAGGGGGTTCCTTGAACCTGTTTTTGAAGGGAGTCAATCCAAAATCAAGGTTGAAACTGGGTCGGGTGAGGGAGACCAGAGCAAGAGTGAGGAGATACAGCATGATTCCAAATATTTTAAGGGCACATAATGGCTCTTGTGGCCCAGCTGCATCCTTGCCCCCAACACATATAGAGAGAGTGGCCCCTGAGATCACTGAAGGTGGTGCTTTCCAAGTCCCCAGCTGGTTATTCTTCTGTCTTCAGCTTTCCAAATGTCATGTTGATAAAAGCATTTAGAGACTCAGCACATCTTTACACTGGCAACTAAAGCTGCCGATAACTGTGAAATGGTTACATGCTTCTTGGCACAGAGTTTTTGCTTGATAAATACTTCTTGTTAACTCTTTTTTTAAAATTTGGACTTGGTCAAAATAATTGAGGTGATAGATAATATTTGTTCAGTGTTTACTGTGTGAAAAGTTCTTTACTTGTCTTACTCATTTAATCCCTAGCCCCATGAGGTAGGTATTCATCTCATTTTACAAATAGGGAAAAAGGATTGGAGAGATTAAGTAAATGCCATAATCACCCAGGTGGTAAGTGGCAGAGTGGGATTCAGACACAGACCCGAGTCCAGAGCCTGCCTGCCTCAGCCCCGCAGATCTGCTGGCCCAAAGGAAAATTTACCGTGGTTTACATCCCTAAGAATGGCCAAGGGAGCCAAGGTTATGTTGGAAGCAGTGACTGCTAAGTCAGCTTTGCCTGAATCAGCACAACCCTGGTTCTCTTGGAGGGGGTCAGGTGACACCCTTAATTGTGAATTCATAACTCTGAGTTTGAGACCAATCCTCAGAGGAATGGGGTCTCTTGTGGGGTTCACTGGCTATTCTGCCAGTGGCACATGACGTCTTTGGCATCTGTATCTTCTAGAAGGAGAATGGAAATCTACTAGAAGCTCCTTTAAGGGAGGTCCATTTGCCCTCAGTTATAGAGCAGCCCAGGGGCCTTGTGAACCATCCTTTACATCTGAGGAGGGACCTCTGGTGCCTTTATCACACACACCAGATCAGCCAAAGATTTCCCTGGCTATCAGCTAGAGGGACAGTGATGACCTGTACAGGCCTCCTAGAGGCCTCCACATTCCCTGATGGCTGTGTAAATACTCCTTGTGGAGTTATCTATGCTGGAGGAGCTCAGATAATGAAGAAGGAGAGTCGGTCATAATCTGAAATCAAGGCTAGAAGTGAGGTTCCCGCTGCTGTGACATTGAGGCAGTCCCAGGGCTGTAGTTATAAAAGGAATGCCAGATATTTGGGCTTGAAGCCATTTGGTAGATGTTCCAGACAAGATCCAGACATGAAATCTAAAAAGGAGTCCAGGAAAATCGTCATCTCATCTCATGAGCAGCTGATCCTCTGCGTCAACATCTTGCTTTGCTTTGGGAAATTTGCCCCACCACCTTCTGGTTTGATTCTTGTGTTCACTAGTCCATCTGATTTACTGTTGCCTCTGTTATTCCAAACGCAGTTATGGGGGCTGTCTTTGGCTATAGCCAGAGCCTGCCCAGCACAGTGTGGGGGTCAGGAAATAGCAATTTGCATTCTTGGGTTATTATGTTTTTGAATGGAAGATCTTCTGTTTAGAGGGTTGGAATTAATATTTATTTCATGATACCAAACTGAGATGCAAAAGATCAATGGAACAGTGGAATGGAATGGGACAGTTCTTTCCCCCTAAGAGACAATTATGTTTGCAGGAGAATAATGAACTTGTCATGGAACAATGTCACAGCAAACCCACACTTCTCCATGATGTCATTGTTCCCATGGTGACAATCTAGGCCCATCTCAGAGGAAGTCTGAAGCTTATTTGGAATTGGGGGGGTGACTGGTTAAGGGTGGTGCCATTAAGAAACGATTTCAGTGGATAAAGAAGATGTGGCACATATATACAATGGAATATTACTCAGCCATAAAAAGAAATGAAATTGAGTTATTTGTAGTGAGGTGGATGGACCTAGAGTTTGTCATACAGAGTGAAGTAAGTCAGAAAGAGAAAAACAAATATGGTATGCTAACACATGGATATGGAATCTAAAAAAAAAAAAAAAAAGGTTATGAAGAACCTAGGGGCAGGGCAGGAATGAAGATGCAGATGTAGCGAATGGACTTGGGGATACGGGGAGGGGGAAGGGTAAGCTGGGACGAAGTGAGAGGGTGGTGTGGACTTATATACACTACCAAATGTAAAATAGATAGCTAGTGGGAAGCAACCGCATCGCACAGGGAGATCAGCTAGTGCTTTGTGACCACCTAGAGGGGTGGGATAGCGAGGGTGGGAGGGAGATGCAAGAGGGAGGAGATATGGGGATATATGTATATGTACAGCTGATTCACTTTTTTATAAAGCAGAAACTAACACACCATTGTAAAGCAATTATTCTCCAATAAAGATGTTAAAAAATAATAAATAAAAAAAAATAATAAATAAAAAGCAAAAAAACAAAAAACGATTTCAGGATCCTATGTGGGTGGCAGCCTAGGCAGATGAACCTAGAATGTTCTGTGGTTTTCAGTACTGGGAAGAGTGGATGGTAGCCAGGCCAGCAGTTTGGTTAAGAGATGCCGAAAAAATGTGTGCAATGCCATGTTCTCTCAGAAGATGGTCTTGAAAGATGTATCTGTTTTTAGAAGGATTTTCCCTGCGTTGTCTCCAAGTCTTGTTTAGTTGTTTTTGTTAGACCAAGACTGAGAACGATTTATGGAAAGACAAAGCTCTGCTCTGTTTTGTGCTAGTGGGCACTGCTAGTGGGTGTCGTCAGGGGGTGTGTGCTATGGAGGGGATGAAGCAGGAAAAGTGCTCCCTTGACCTTCAACTTGAAGCTGACAGAGTGGATGTTGACATAAATTTTCTGAATGAGAATGGCAATTTGTGGAGAACAAAATCAACAAATGGCTTTTATATTGTTTTTACTCTTATTAACCCCAAACAAATCCATTTTTAATAAATAAATAAATTTATTTATTTATTTATGGCTGTGTTGGGTCTTCATTGCTGTGTGCGGGCTTTCTCTAGTTGCGGCGAGTGGGTGCTACTCTTTTGTTGTGGTGCACAGCCTTCTCATCACAGTGGCTTCTCTTATTGCGGAGCACGGGCTCTAGGTGTGAGGGCTTCAGTAGTTGTGGCACGCAGGCTCAGTAGTTGTGGCTCATGGCCTCTAGAGCACAGGCTCAGTAGTTGGTGGCGTACGGACCTAGTTGTTCCGCAGCATGTGGGATCTTCCTGGACCAGGGCTCGAACCCATGTCCCCTGCGTTGGCAGGCTGATTCTTAACCACTGTGCCACCAGGGAAGCCCAAATCCATTTTTAGGAATACTTATTTTCAGAAAACAAAGATAGTTTATAACAAACGTCAGTGTGTACTTTGCTGAGTGAAGTCCACTTCCACATTTAAT
Source organism: Phocoena sinus (assembly GCF_008692025.1). Classification (NCBI taxonomy): domain Eukaryota; kingdom Metazoa; phylum Chordata; class Mammalia; order Artiodactyla; family Phocoenidae; genus Phocoena; species Phocoena sinus. The sequence goes on along the minus strand of NC_045764.1, from coordinate 51,319,413 downwards.
TCCTAGACACCAATAAAAAGCTCCAAGATATAATAAAGGTCCTACAGTTAAAGGCAGCTCCAGGGGAAGAGGTGGGCCTTTGTCAAAACAGAAGAGTGGTTTCTTTTTAGAGTTCGTATTATATTGTAACACTCAGGATTAAATACTTGTAAATCATATATGTGTATGAATATGCATATATGCATATCCCATGTCCCTCAGCTTTTTTTTTTGTCTTTTGTTTTTAGATTCTTTATAACCAGTGTCCAGTTTAAGTTGAATACTTAATTCAGGATGTTTTCTCAAGAAAGCACAGGCACCTAATTAATGAAGTCCACCTTTCACCCTTGTGTTACCTTGGCTGCTCTTTTTTTTTTTTTGGTGGGGATGTTACTTTATTATTATTTTAATTGTGGTAAAATACAAATAACATAAAATTTACCATCTTAACTATTTCTAAGTGTACAGTTTAGTAGTGGTACATATATTCACATTGTTGTGCAACCAATCTTTGGAACTTTTCAGCTTGCAAAACTGAAACTCTATACCCATTAAACAACTTCATTTTCCCCCTCCCATCCCCTGGCAACCACCATTCTACCTTCTGTTTTCTAAGAGTTTAAGTGTAATCATAAGGCGTTTTTCTTTTAGTGACTGGCTCATTTCACGAGCATAATGTCAAGGTAATCAGAATGTCAAGGTGTCAGAATTTCTTTCCTCTTTAAGGCAGAATAATATTACATTGTGTGTATGTACCACATTTTCTTTATCCTTTCATCTGCCAATGGACATTGATGTTGATACCACCTCTTGGCTGTTGTGAATAATGCTCCTATGATTAATGAATATACAGCTATCTCTTCAAGACTCTGCTTTCAATTCTGTTGGATATATCCAGAAGAGGATGTGCTGTATCATATAGTAATTTCTAATTTTTAATTTTTTGAGGAGTGATGTTGCTTATTAACTGAGCTTCAGAGAGGTCAGTCCTCTCCACTGACTCTAAAACTGATAGCTTTTCATGGGTACTGCACTACTGTGCAGGACAGGGGATGTGTATACCCCCATTAAAAGTAATGTTGTTGGTGAATAATGGCAGCTAGACGCTTACTCATTTACTCCGTGAGCCAGTCAGTTGAGATCTGGCAAAGGAAAGCACATTCTACAAAACGTTGGTTACCACCTTCTGAGGAATGCTTGGGTAACCCCTGAAGGCTGAAGGATAATTTTCCCAGGACCTTTTGCTCTGACTTGGCCGTCCAGAGAGGATTTTTTTCCTAGGGAATGTCCTTGATTATATTCCGGGATTCCTGTGTTTTAGTGTTTTTAACTTTTTTGAGGTTATGGACCCCTTCGGAAATTTGATGAAAGCTGTAAACCTTCTTGCAAGAAATACACAGATACATACCAAACTTTGCACAGTTTCAAGGGTTAAAGACATCTGTGTTAGAGTCTTTTGGGTTTATGTTTTAATAAAAAACTCCCTGGACTTTGAACAGTAGTTGGCAGACTTCTCCTTCAGCCCCTGGAATGCATTATGCACAGTCCTGGCTGTGTATCTGTCTGCCCTGCCTGCCTCCCTTTCCCTGAGGCAGGGCCCCCCTCTCTCAGAGCAGTTAGAGGGAGGATCTGCAGCCAGACGGCCTGTCGTCCTTCCTGGTTGCAGCACAAGCCTGGGAAAGTGACTCACCCTCTTCATGCCTCCATTTTCTTACCTGTATATGAGGATGAGGATAACATCTCTTCATAGGGTGGTAGTTATACGTGTGCACACATGTGTGTGTGCATATGTGTGCGGACACGGGTATGCACACGTTTATGTACGTGTTTGTGTGTGTGTCAGGGGTCGCAGGCGTTCCCGTCAGCAGGACCAGTCGGCTGGGGCTCGCTGAAATACAGCCTGTTGCTTCAGGGGTATAACCACTCCTCAATGCCTTCACAGCTCTCAAATTTTTGAGACAAGCCAGATCTCTCTCAAATGGCCATTATACCAATTTATACTCTATTCGTTCACAGCATCTGAGTCTTTAAGGCTGATAACCTTTAGGTTCACAGCATCTGAGTCTTTAAGGCTGTTAACCTTTAGGTTTTGCCAGCATGCTGAGTGTGAATTGCTATCTTCTAGGGATTTTATCCTGCACGCCTCTGACTACTAGTAAGGAAGAGTATCTTCTCAATCTTTGCTTGGTCATGTGAGTTGAAAATATCTTCCTTGTGTCTGTCCTTTGTCTTTAACTTTGCTTATGACTTTTGTCACACAGACATTTTCTTTGTGGATTTAGCTAGGTAACTCAGCCCTTTCCCTTCTGATTTCTGCTTTTTAGGTCTTGTTTTAAAATACTTTCACTATTGTAAAATAATAATGACATTCACCTATATTTTCTTCTGACCCATTCAAAATTTTATTTTCACATTTGTACATTTACTCTATTTAGAGTTTATTTTTGTGTGTGTGGTTTGAGGTGGGGGATTTAATTAGCTTATTTCTGTGTAGATCAACTATTGTCCCAGCACCATTAATTGACTAGTCTATCATTTTCTGGTTATCAGATATTTTAAGAAGAGTCAGGAAATCTGAATTCTATGTAGCATCTCCTAATTTCTAACTGTTGGTGTTTGGTTAATTTTTTTTTTCTTTTTACATACTTAATAGTCCAAACAGAACATTTCTATAGTCCAAATCCTTCTGTGGCCACCAATTTGCAGCCTCTGGTGTAAGTTTAGCATGAGGCCTCTGGTCCAAAAGACCTGAGACAGAATCCGAGCTCCATCACTCACTCTTTGACCTTGGGTGAGTTGTTGACTTCTTAGGGCCTTAGTTTCTCATCAGTATCATGGGGATAATAAATAGTATTTACCTCATCAGGTGACTGTAAGTATAAAATGAGATAATGACGGGAAATCTTTAGCATGGGGTCTGGTACACACATGGTAAGTGGGGTTTTTTTGCTTTTTGTTTGTTTGTTTTTCGCATCTTTACTGGAATATAATTGCCTTACAGTGGTGTGTTAGTTTCTGCTGTATAACAGAGTGAATCAGCTGCACATATACATATATCCCCATATCTCCTCTCTCTTGCATCTCCCTCTCACCCTCCCTATCCCGCCCCTCTAGGTGGTCACAGATCACAGAGCTGATCTCCCTGTGCTGTGCGGCTGCTTCCTACTAGCTATTTTGGTAGTGTATATATGTCCATGCCACTCTCTCACTTCGTCCCAGCTTACCCTTCCCCCTCCCCGTGTCCTCAGGTTCATTCTCTACATCTGCGTCTTTAGTCCTGTCCTGCCCCTAGGTTCTTCGTAACCTTCTTTTTTGTTTTTTTTTTTAGATTCCATATCTATGTGTTAGCATACGGTATTTGTTTTTCTCTTTCTGACTTACTTCACTCTGTATGACAGTCTCTAGGTACACACATGGTAAGTGTTTGATAAATGTTAGTGTCATCAGCATCCTCATCTTCATCCTCACCATTTATTCCTTCTTGTTCCAGTCAGCTTCTTAAGCAGCAGAGGGTACTGTTTTATGAAGATTATAAGTTGGTAGGGTTGGTGTGCATTCACTCATTCATGGAACTTATTGAGGAACTGTTCAACCTACATTAGCCCATGTCAGTTATGACATAGTGTATGGGTGCTGGCTCAGAGATGTTTAGCATCCCTGCAGACATAAGATTTGGTCAGATGCCTGGACTGCAAGAAGATGGGGCTCCTGGTGCGGTAAAAGTATCATGATGGGCTCTGAGTACCTAGAAGGGGAAGGGAGTGTGTCCAGGCAGGATCAGGGGGGAATCAGTGGAAGAGAGGACACTTGAATCTGGACTTTAACGGACTCATTGGAGTGGGGAGAAACAGAAGAGATGACCTCTAAGGAGATACCACAATAATCAAAGCTTAAAGTGGTGACAAAGTTCTGGACTTGGGACCAAGGAGAAAGGAACATATTCCAGAGTCTGTGAGCAGCATAAAATGGCAGGTACTGAGATGTGGTGGAAGGGGAATGGGAGGGAGAGAGAGAGAAAGAGAGGATGACCAGGTCTGCAAGCTTTTGAACTTCGAGGGGTGGAAAACTTGAGAAGACTCAGTTTGGGGTGGTGAATCCTGTTTGTTGTGACCTGAGTCTGGGGCAAGTATAGGACTGATGCCTGGCCATCCTTGGTGGGATGCCACAGCAGAGCTCGAAGGATCACCTGGTCCTGGGGATGGAACATGGGGACCATCATCATCATGGAGATAAAATGGAAATGTATGAAATTGTTTAAAAGGTGAAGAATGTTGTTTATTCAAAGACAGACCTGACATTCATGCTTTTTATGTAGTCCGGGATAATCTTGAAATCCAAGGTAGTTGCTCTGATCTGAATGTTTATGTTCCCCCAAATCTATATATTGAAATCCTAATCCCCGAGGTGATGGCAGTAGGAGGTGGAACCTTCAGGAGCTGATTAGGTCATAAGGATGGAGCCCTCATGGTTGAGATTAGTGCTGTTATAAGAGAGACGTCACAGAGCTCCCTACCCCTTCTGTCATATGAGGACACAACAGGAAGACTCTCTCCCAGAGGAGAGCCCTCACACCCAACCATGCTGGCACCCTAATCTCAGAATTCCAGCCTTCAGAACTGTGAGTAATACATTTCCATGGTATTTTGTTGCAGCAGCTTGAAGGGACTAAGATAGTAGCCTTTGGTAATGAGCCTGTGTCCATAAGTGTAATGCAGTGAAATGTTTAACCCAAAGCCATACCATCCACTCTCTGCCATGTCCTGGGGACAGCTCCCCAGGCTGGGTGTCTTCCTCATCTGTTGATTGTCCTGCCACAGACTCCCCTGTTTCCTCTCACTGTGCTTGGGGCCCACCTGACTTCATGGTGCTGTTCTCATCAACATTCCTTTCTAAGTGGCTAACTTTTGTTTTGTTTTTAAGTAAAATGGAATGCCATCATTTTTGCATCTTGTCAGCAGAGGCAGAGCCCCACCCAGGCCTCTCTAGGCCAACCGAAGGGGAGTTTCTCATGGTAGGTTGACTTTAGCTCACAAACGCTGAGTCAACACCCAAATGACAGCCAGCTTCCTGTATGAGGGTGACTTCTTTAGTTGAGGGGCTGTGGTGTCCTGCCAGCAGGGGATTTACAGACTTGTGTTCAGAAGCTGGTGCCCAGAACTACCCTGGGGCCTGGGCTGACCTCCCCCAACCCTAGCTTGAGAGCCAGCCCACCCTAGAGGGGGCTAGAACAAAGCACAGATTGGAAGTGCCCTTGGTGCTGCTGAGACCTTCATCCCAGGGTCTCACTCACATTCCACATTTCATCCCCAAGAGGATGATTTTGCTGGGCTAAGCGTTTAGCAAGAGACATGGTTTCTTAACTATTCTGAGAAAGCTTTTCTTTTTCTTTGCTAACTTGGCAAATATTTCTATGCATGGCCTTGTATTTTATTCTTCCCGTAGAAATACAGCTATTAGTATGAGAGGGAGTGAAGCTGTTGTCAAGTCCGCTTCAGGCAAGTTTCAAGAACATACGTTGCAAGGGTCATTGGAAGACAGGAAGACAGTAAAGGAGACTTATAGGACCAGCTCGTATGGTCTAAGAAATACAGGTGATACAGGTAAAGTCTGGTGATACAGATAAAAGCAGATCTTGACTAGTTAATACCACTTTAACTAATTAATTAATAGGACTATGATTTGATCAACCTAAGACCTTGAATCCTCTTAAGACAAACTCTCTGTTTCCCAGCATTTTTGAGCTATTGTTGATGAAACTGTAAGATATTTAAAGTGTACCACTTGATAATTTGTGAAAGGATTCCCCCCATGGAGTTTTTTAACATATTTACTTTGGGGGGTGGGGGGTGGGTGAGAACATTTTTTAAGTTCCACTCTCTAAACAAATTTAAATTATACAATACAGTGTTGTCAACCATAGTCACCATGTTATACATTAGCTCCTCAGACAAGACAAAGTCCTATCATCTAAATTGGCCAGTAATCTTGACCAATTTCAGATTGTTTAGTCAGGTCCCTACTCTCCTTTTTCACTTGTATGTGCACCTCTTTTATTTTAAAATTTTATGGAAGCATAATTTACATAAGAACAAGCATATCTAGATGTACTGCTCAATGAATATTTGAAACTGAGCTCTCTGTGTAACCAGAACCCAGATCCAGTGATCAGACAGTACCAGCCCCTGGGAAGACTCACTCATGCCAATTTGGTGTCCACTCCCTCTGGGGAAACCATAACCTGAGTGTTTTAATCACATGGTGGATTTCTATAAGGTGGACATCTATGTGACTGTCCCCCGGGCAAGCACTCCATCAGCCATGAGGATGCCTCTCCCTGGGCCCCACCCCAGGCTCCCCTCTCTTCCCACAGGTAACTCGAAGTTTGTAGTGACTGCTCCCTTGGTGTCTTCAACTTTGTGCTCTTGTGATTTTTGAATGAGTCAAGGTGAAAAGAGCAGCAGTGTTTGTGTTCCTGGCTTGCTCAGTTTGGCCCTTTACACCCAGAATACTGGTTGCTACTGGTTCTGCTTTTATTGAGAGTCACTGAGCAGAACCAGCAGCAACGCTCCCTTTCACTTGTTTGACAGCAATTTGGGGGATTCCTGTGCTCCTGGTGAGGCTCAGTTTCCCACCAAGACCCAGAAGGTTGGTTCTCCTTGTGAGAGTTGTCTCTCACCAGGGCCTCCTTGGAATTCTTTTGAAACTGGCTCTTCCCTCAAAGGCTATGTTTATGAGCTTTTTAAAAACATTTTGTGGGGACTGGGAATTTCCAAAGAGTCCCCTGCAAATAGAGGTGCTGGTGCTGTGAATGATGTGCATCTACATTTGACACATCATCATCTTCCCACGTCTCTCCCAGGTGTCTCCACAGGGATCCCAGCTCCAATTCTCATGGCACCCCATTGCCAAACGGCTGAGGATGTCACCTCTGTGCATCCAAATGCAGCTGGTTGAGATGTTTTGTGATTTTAAATACAGAGCTATCAACACCTCTTTGACTCCCAGAGCTCCCCCAGGGACTTCTCTACCAAGCGTTTTTTGTAGCTGTTTTCAACCACATGCTTGTACAACTCTCCAGATCAGTTTCTTGTTATTAAACTATGTTCTAAACAGCAAGCCTGGTCCCACGGTGTGTTGGGCAGCTCTGGTGTCCTGTAGCACATGAGGATGGAGAGTTTGGTGGCCACTGTTCTTGTCTGTTTACCCACGTGAGCCAGGGGGACACAGGGCACTTCTGTCTGTACCCAGGTTACACCCTGGGTGTACTAGTCAGGTCAGGTGGCTATGACAAAATACCCAGTCTGGGTGGCCTAAACAATAGACATTATTTTCTCAGTTCTGGAGGCTGGAAATCCGAGATCAGGGTGCCATCAGAGTTGGTTTCTGGTGAGGCCTGTCTTCCTGATTTGTAGATGGCCACCTTTTCACTGTGTCCTCACATGTGCTCTGTGTGTGGGGGGGGGGAGAGAGAGAGAGCTCTGATGTCTTTTCTTCTTATAAGGACACCAGTCATACTGGATTTGAGCCCTACCCTTATGACCTCACTTAACCTTAATTACTTCTTTAAAGGCCCCATCTCCAAACACGGTCACACTGGGGGTTAAGAGCTTCAACATCTAGGTTTGGGGGTGACACAGTGCTGTCCACAACACTGGGCATGATTAAAATGCATGACATCACTCTTACCAGCTGCCAGCCACCTTGCCTTCTTCCCAGCTCCAGCTGTCATCATGACTCGGTGGTCTTCCCTCACTCCCTGCCTATGGCTGCTCTTATAAATTTAATTCAGACAGGACTGTTGAGAGAGATTATGACTCAAAGTGCACAGTCTGAGTGCTCCTCTTCCCAGGTAGCACTTGAGTTTCAGCAGGGCACACTTACATACACTCTCAGATATGCTTTTGGGATATCTGGCCCTGTGGAAGCCTTAGTTGTCTCATTTTCCACATCGCACATGACCGAGATAATTTTTTTTTTCTTTTTGCGGTACGCGGGCCTCTCACTGTTGTGGCCGCTCCCGTTGCGGAGCACAGACTCCGGACGCGCAGGCTCAGTGGCCATGGCTCACGGGCCCAGCCGCTCCGTGGCATGTTCCCGGACCGGGGCACGAACCCATGTCCCCTGCATCGGCAGGCGGACTCTCAACCACTGCACCACCAGGGAAGCCCCCCGAGATAATTTTTAAGGAAAACACATCATGCCCCCCGCTCCCCAAACCCCAACTTTCCCAAGGGAGAGGGAGGACATCCTAACCCCCAGTGAAGGGAAAATTTGATAGTGAGAGAGGGAGATAGAGGAGTCTTAAAGCTGTGGAAGGAGGACTAGCACAGTTCCTTTGTGAATTATTGACAAAAATAAATGCTAAATGGTGAAGTTGATGAGAAAATGTGACTGTATTAAAACTTCTAAAATTCACTAGGGTCCCTTACTGTAGGAGTGTGGACGTCCACTTTATAGCACCAGCTTACAGAAATATGGTCTGGTGGTGGCTGCCCAGGACCATGTGTAGGCATGCACATTCATGTGTGCACATGCAGAAACCCACATGCGTGCATGTACACACACGAGAGAGGTTGCCGAGGTGCAGACACCAAGCAGGCTTGGTAGGTATCATGCTATAGAATGGCAAAAGCTAGAAGACGTGTTACCCTCTCTCATGCTCAGGGAGCACACTCAGGGATTCAGAGGTCTTTGAAATGGAACTCGAAGGCTTGCATCACTTCTGCACTCATGGGTGCTGCCGGCAAACTCCCACATGAGGAGTTAACTGTGGCCGGGGTACCCAGAAATGTTTGCTGAGTGACCAAAAGTGAGAACGAGGACACAGTTCTGTGAGGGGGATGGTCCTCTGCTGTGAGAGTCGACCCAGAGCACAGGGAACTGAGGGGAGCAGCAGGGGACTCAGGGCAAGCTCCATTTCTAGTCTCCATTGTCTGCTCTCCCAAGAGCCTAGATCTGGACACAGGTCACTGGGGCAGGGGTCTTTTAGAGACCCCAGCACCCACCCTTCAGGCCCTGAGCTTGATTTATAAAGTCTCTGCTGACCTTTCCACCTGCCTCCCTGTCTTCTTGCTGGAATGGTATTCTTGGAACTGTTTTCCCTTGGCCTGCACTGCTTTTGTTCACCTTAGGATCTCGTGCCTGGCATGACGCTGTAACACAGGCAGTTAGGAAACACTGCATGAGGTATTCGTCAAAATAAAAGGGTTTCAAGGATCTCCGCACAGACCTCCCTCCTTTGATGTCCTGAGGTGAACCTGCTGGGGGCCCTTTCTGGTGGGCATCCGGTCCTGGTGCAGAAGCCACTGAGCCTCTGTGGGGCCCTCCAAGGAGCGGCACCTTGGTCATTTGAGGAATCCTGTCTGCTCCCTGGGGATCCCGTCCCCCCCAGACACAAGTGCCATCCTGCCTGGAAGGTAGGAAATCTGCACGACGTCTCCGTGCATTTGGCTCAAGCTGGCTGTGGTCTGTTGAATGTCAACAGTTATTTATTTCTCTTCCCTCCCCATCTCCCAGTATGTTTTGGTTTCCACAGAGTGCAGCAAACCATTGGGATAAACTTTTTTGCTTCCTATTTGTAAACCCCAGGGGAAATTGACTGCTCCGTTTATACTTCACTCACTCAATTCATCTTGTAGGAGCTGCAGCTTTAGGCCAGCTACCCTTGAGTCCTCTGTGGGGACTTTCTGTGTGCTTCCCTCATCAGGGGTGGCATCTCTTCCTAAAGCTCTAGATCTTGGAGATGCCTGGGACGCCCAGAGTGAGGGCATGTTTGTTCTAAGTGGGAGTGCAACACAGCACACGTGGTCTTTCCTGGCTCTGACCACAATCAAGAACCCCCCCACACACACACCCCCATACACACAAAGCAGCAACTCATGTGGCATTTGAATTGGCTACATGAGGTAGCCTGTGGCACAGAGGCTGCTGGGATGGTTCCCAGTTAGTAGGGAACCATAATGCAGGGGGGATGGCTGGGCAGCTTCCTTGGGGATGTATCAGCACATTCATTGCTTGGCTTGGAACTCTGCACCTCCCCACCACACTCCCAGCCCCGACCCGGCCATTCTCCTTTGGGGTGGGGCAGCAAGGGGAGCCTCTCTGCATTGGTGAACACACTGACGTGGGATTTTTTTCCCTCACTCATGCCTTTGGTGTTACATCTGAGAAGCCTTTGCCTTCCCCAAGGTCAGAGAGATTTAATTGTTTTCTTCTAGGAGTTTTATGGTTTAGCTCTTATGTTTAGGTCTATAATCCATTTGGAGTTCATTTTTGTATATGATCTAAAGAAGGGTATCTGACATCATTCTTTTGCATGTGGGTATGCATTTGTTTCAGCACCATTTGTTGAAAAGACTCTTCTTTCCCCCCACTGGATGGTCTTGGCACCCTTGTCAAAAGTCAATTGACTATAAATGTGAAGGTTTATTTCTGGACTCTCGGTTCTGTTCAGTTGATCTAAATGTCTATCTTTATGCATGTAGCACACTGCTTTGATTGCTCTAACTTGGTATTAAGTTTCAAAACTGAGCATGTGAGCCCTTCAATGATCAGACTTGGAAGCTATTACCTTCACGCTTTGTCTATTTACCACTTCATTTAACCTTGCGTAAGTTGCTGAGTTTTCAGTTTGTCAGTGTTCTTCTAGGTTAGATAGGTGTTGGGCACGGACAGTTTTGAATTGCAGTGGCAGCTTCTGCAGTGCCCATGTTTAAGAAGGGAACCAATGCCCCTTTTTAAGCCATTGCCCCCTCCCCTGTCCATGGTGTAGGGACAAAGGTCTTGACTAACTCATCTTCCTTCCACTGTGACCAACCCCAAGGGACCCAGAAGAAGAGAAGCAGGGAGACAGGGATTCCTACTTGTGGTGGAATTGCTAAGACAAGGCTGGGTCTGGGAGGGATTATCCAGCTATGCCCCTGGGGGATGGAGGCACTGAGCTGGGGCAGAAAGCCATGGACAGGCTGGTCTGGAAAGCAGTGCTCCACAGTCCCAAGTGGTGGGACCACCCTCTCCTGCCCTTACCATTAACATTCTTTCCCAATTTGTTAGAAACTATACCTGTCCTTCAGCATATATGGGGCTCTGTCCACTCTGTGCAGAATCCTTTAGGGAATTAGTGACTTACAGTGACCCTGTGAACCACTGACCTCAGAGAACACAGAAGCAAAATTGCAGAGGAGAAGGGCCTGAGTCAGTTAAATAATTTAGATAGTATAGGGTCAGGAAACATAAGCAGGATATATAGGAAATGTAAGCTTAAATGAAAATTGAATTTCCTTATTGCAACTGATAAAGACTTCATTGTGCCTGAGAATAGGACACGATTTTTGAGAATACAGCTGATTTTACTCATTTATGGACTCTGCATGTGTGAATTCACCTACTCATTAAAGTTTATTTGGAACTCCAAAATCAATACTTACAGCACTTTTGTGGTTATTTGCAGACACAGGCAGAGTGGTGAAATATTTGAGTCACCCAACAGGCACGTTCCCAGCAGATATCAAACAAGGCAGTATTTTGCCATCTTGTTTCAGCTCTCATGCTGTGAATAAACATCCTTTTTGAGGTCTCTCTGACACCTTGTTTTTCGTATTTTTATGCTTTTTGTGGTGATTTTGCTGTTTTGAATGGCCTCCAAAGATAGTGCTGAAGTGCTGTTTAGTGCTTTGAAGCTCAAGAAGGCTGCCATGCGCCTTGCAGAGAAAAATACTAGATGAGCTTCATTCAGGCGTGAGTTATAGGACTGTTGGCTCTGAGTTCAATGTTAATGAATCAACGATATATATTGAGTAAGGTGTCTTTATACAGAAACACGCATAAAACAAGGTTATGTGTCACTTGAAAAAATGTGACCAGAGGCTCACAGGAACCAAATCCTGTATTTCCCCTAGGACCAATGGTTCTATATTCCAGCATGGTTCGTCTGGTTCACGGCGAATTTTTAGAATCTAAGTACCGTGAGTAACAAGAATAGACTGTAGTTACTTTTCATTTGTCACATCCTGGGCTCTAAGACATTTGTTTCTAACGCCGTTCACAAATTCATATCATACCTCCAACCACTTAGTGAGTTTCCAAGAGCACAAGAACTTGTGGATGAGCCTGAACATGAAACTCAATCTCAACCACTGTGATTGCCATGAGAATAGATGTAAATTGCCTTCTCATAATAGGCAGCGTGGTGTACCAGTGATAACCATGATGGTGTTGGTTTGTTGAGCAGCTGGTGGAAGCAAGTTGACTGTCTTTCTCAGAGGCAGAGCCTGAGAAGGTCTGAGTAATGGGCAACAGGGCCAACAGCTATAAACTGTTTACACAGACAATTTGCTGGATAAACCAGAGTTTATACAGTTGGATGTTGTTTATACCTTAAATCTAGAAAGGATCATATGGTCCACTCTGAATTTAAGAATTATGTGCTTACACCACATACTTTTCTACTAAAAAAGAAAATAATTAAACCTCCTTGCCCAATTTGCTCCCCAAGCTTGTGCTCCTACCAAGAAAAAGAAGAGAATGGAGAAGAGAGAGTGTCCACACTGAGTTGATTTGCCTGGGAAGGTGGGTCAGGAGGCTCTGGTGGATGTGATCTGCTTTGGGATGAATTAAATATACTTCTTCAGGCATCAGAAAAACACTTTACAGCCCTCCATTTCTACCTCCAGTATTTCAGACTTTTGCTTCCCTAATCTGTGCCAGGGTTATAGTAGAGGTGGAGAGAG